>NC_073304.1:34553532-35753532 GCF_027595985.1 Sorex araneus
TCCTTTGAGTTACAGCTTCCTCATCTATATAGTGGAGTATATTTTACCTAGCTCATGGGATTATTGTATGGAACAAATGGAATGTGTCAAAAAGTACGGAGTAGAAACTCAGTAAGTGAAAAGCAGCTGGTGATGCTCATGATTATACTCTGGAAATAACTATAGGGTCTTCCTAAGATGGATTTTAGCTCCAGGTACAAGTAGATCACTGTAAGGTTGATACATCAACAGAGAAATGCCTTTGGTGTCATTCTAGTTTCCTCCTTATGGTAGAATTTCCTCCTCTATCACATGTGTACTCTACACTGCCCTGCATTATTTAATCTCACATCTTTTCCTTTTACTACATTTCCCATAAAACCAGCACAAAAGGCACCTCTGAGCTCTGTCTAATTGCCAAGCTTGTAGGAGCTCAGCACTCTGCTGGAAAATAAGGCAGTGGGGATACATAATGTTAAGTTCTGGATCTATTAACAAGGAACATGTCCAAGTGATAATAAACAAAATCGGGGAAAAATGGGCTGGAGCAATAGCACAGTGGGTAGGGCATTAGCCTAGCACGCGGCTGATCTGGGTTCGATTCCTCCACCCCTTTCAGAGAGCCCGGCAAGCTACCGAGAGTATCTCCCCCGCTGGCAGAGCCTGGCAAGCTACCGAAGTGTATTCAATATGCCAAAAATAGTAACAAGAAGTCTCACAATGGAGGCATCACTGGTGCCTGCTTGAGAAAATTGATGAGCAACAGGGATGACAGTGATAATATGAAGGAGTAAAGAAAATACCAAGAAACGAAAAAGGAGTGTGAAAGAGGGAGGTGAGAAGGAAATGCAGAGCTTGGCTTGATTCAGTGGAAACCTGCCCTGTGAGGACAGTGGACAGGGTATAAGCTTAGGCATCAGAGCAGGTGTGACTTTGGTCTCAGATATATTAGCTACCGAAATGTAGAAATGTGCTAAAAGTCAGCTTCCTCATCTGTAAAACAAGGATTCAAAAGAAGATAACTCCACAAAACTACTGTAAGAGTTAAGTATTACAAAGTTATGCACAATCCAGGAAAAATGTAGGTGCTCAATAACTGTGTTTCTCTGTGTTCTCTGAATTCCTACAACCTTAAAACTAAGACCAAAACTAAGAGCAGGTCCAGTCTCCTAAATTCATTCTCATCTGCGGGCAAAGAAAGATGCAAGCTACTGGAAGCAAAACAGATAGAAAAGCCAGGAGTGGTGTGCTTCTAACTCCAGTCAGAGCCAGTGCTGCTCATCCACTCAAATAAACTGTAGTAAGCACATATAGTGCACCAGGCCCTTGTGATACAAAGATGAATAAAATGTGGATTTTACCCAAAGGGGACAGAAGTGAACAAAAAGAGATAGAGATCCACCATAAACATGGGGATACTTAGTGCGTGCACATACATGCACACATGTACATGCACACACACACACACACACAAAACCACATTAATTTCAAAGAAGCTGTTTGTAGTTCTACCATCAAATTTGATTTGGGGTTTGGGTTTGGGGGAAGACCTCACAATTACTTTTGTGATCTGAGTAAAATTCTATAGAATTGTGTAGGAGAATAATGAATTTTGCTAAGAAAAGTCAGAATAAGTCAGTCAAATATTACCATGTCAGGAACCAAATGCTTTACACCTATTAACTCATTCAATCCACAACATCCTGAAAGATATATGGCTTAAAAGTGGCAAAGTCAGAATTTGAAGTTATAGAGTCTTGGATTGCACAGTCTTAATGGCCTCTCTGAATCTTGAAGAATGAATGTTGTGGCTACCCTGAGATCTAAGGCCAATTTCCCCCACTTCCTTCATGGAACTATATACAGAATAATAAAGATTCCATCTATTCATGCCATGTTCAATCCATATGTATTCTATGTAAGATTACTGTAAGATTCAGAATTCTGAGGTTTAATTGAAGGAGCAAGCCCCAAAGTCCTTTTCTCCACCCATGACCTCTGATCTGGATAGTTTTCATTAGCTCTAGATCCAAAAGACATTTTCAAGTAGAGACAACATTGAGCTAGGATTTTAAACCCATCTCTGTCCCTTAATGGTAGTAATAAACCTAGAAGTTAAAGATAGAAAGGAGGACTGAAATATGTGGAAACTCAAAGGACCTTCCAAAGTGTGGTCCTGTTTGCTTGTTTACTTTTCTTTTCAAGAATGTAATTGTTATCCAAATGAACCTTCCTTAGAACAGGTAAAGGCGAACTGCTATGACAGAGTGGAGTTGGCAGATTTAGAACCCCATTCATTCCACATTATTTATTTCCCCTTTTCTTCTCAGATGGTTCTTGAAGCCTTACCAAGGACTGAAGTTTGAAATTCTTGTCCTATATATAGCACTAGAAAAAGTCTTAACAGGGTCCTCTCTTTAGCTCTGCAGGCTGTTGTAGAATAGTCAGCATTTGCAGCAGACACGTGACATGAGGAAATCAGGGAGTCATGAATCATGGTTGTCTTCTGGAGGTTCAATGAGCATTTATTTGTCTATACTAATGAAGTTTCCTGGGAGAGAGGAGGCACTAAGGTTCTGGATTGGGACCAGGTTGAGGGTGTCACAGACATGGACCAGGGAGGGGTATGGGAGGAGTTGGAGATGAGGGAGAGTACATGGCAGATGTTTTCTCCTAGTGACAAGTGTAGAAAAGATCTACACTTGAGTGGAAAAGGAAAATAATTAAATCAGAACTAGAGTGAAGGAAGTCTTTGTACTTGATTCTCTTCCATGTGACTGAAGACACTATCATTATATTCTGTTCACCAGGACACTCTGCAAGGGCTAGAGGAGGAACAGACTTTGAACCTGTTCTATGTGCTGGTCCCCAGAATGAAGTCCAGCACTGATTCTATAAGTGATAGATACAATATATAAAAAACACAAACCAGATACAATTTTATGAAAGTATTCATTCCCCACAGCCAAGTCAAAATACTAAGTACTGCAGACTGAGGAAGAGATAAAGCTAGTGAGTCAGACAACTTGAATTTTAGTTCTCTCACTTAACAAATATTTGACTCAGACAAGTCAAAGTCATTCTTTAACTCTCATTTTCCTCAACAATGGGAACAATTCTATTTATTTTTTGCCTCAGAGGACTGTTGGGAGGAATACATTAGTTCATACATATAAAGCACTTTACACATACTGACATAGTTATTATTTATTTTGTTATTATCATTATCAATATCTCCCTACATAATTAACTATAGCACTGGCTACCCTAGTGAAGTCGAGTAACTACTAAGATCATCTACCTATGTTGAAAGTAACTAGGCTCAAACCCTGGCTTATTAGAATATGGGTGATTCAACAGTTAACTCTTTTTTTTTTTAAAAGCACAGTACTATTTTCTCAGTCACATCATAGCCTACTGCAGGGTCATCAGTAGAGTGTAGGATTTAATTCCATGAAGTCATTCAGAAATCCAGACTTGGGGCTGGAGCAATAGCAATAGCGGGTACGGCATTTGCCTTGCATGTGACCAACTTCAATTCGATTTCCAGCACCCCATATGGTCCCCCAAGCACCACCAGGGGTAATTCCTGAGTGCTGAGCCAGGAGTAACCCCTGTGCATCGCCAGGTGTGATCCAAAAAGCAAAAACTAAACAAAAACAAAAACAGAAATCCAGGTTCATTCTCCTAGGCATCATCATAGCCTAGAATTTTGAATTTATTTACTATTTTTTTTAAAAGCAGCTGGCCTGGAGGGAAAGGATGGGAGAAAAATCAGAGTCCTACAGAGTATAACTGAACTTTTGGAAGGGGCTTGCTATTTCTTTTCAATCTATTGGCTAGAGTTAAAGTTACAAGTTCTGACCACAACTGCAATCTAGCAATGTGCTGAGAAAAAAAGATTGCTTGGAGAATATTGTATCAGTCTTTGCTACATCTTTCCACAATATTTCGACTTAATTTTGAAAAAAGCTTTTTAATAAAAAATACTCAACACAGCTAAGAGAGATCAGTGTCACCCTTTTCTTCACCCCCTGCCTCCCATGGTATATCATTCAGCTTAAACAATTTCATCTCATGGTCAATCTGTCTCATCTGTACTTTCACTTCTTTAAAGAAAATACAAGATACTGCATTATTAAATCTAAATCACCGTATATTTTAAAGCATTTACTGTACACCAGTCTCTGTGCCTGTACTAAAAATGAATTAATGCACTGTTGTAGCACTGTCATCCTGTTGTTTATTGATTTGCTTGAGCGGGAACCAGTAACATCTCCAGTGTGATATTTGTTGTTACTGTTTTTGGCATATTGAATATGCCACAGGTAGCTAGCCAGGCTCTGCTGTGCGGGCGGGATACTCTTGGTAGCTTGCCGGGCTCTCCGAGAGGGGTGGAGGAATTGAGCCCAGGTCGGCTGCATGCAAGGCAAACGCCCTACCCTCTGTGCTATCACTCCAGCCCTAGGAATGAAATAATATTAAATAGATTTTGTCTTTAAAAAGCCTTAGCTAAGCAAAACCCTGATAGATTCAAGTTTAGGTATTGAAATACACTAGACCTAATAACAATGAGAATAAAAACTAGAATTATCTTATTTGGGAGGATACATCCTCCAGCATGGGTTTAAAAAAACCATCTCTGAAGCTGAGTGACCACAATAATTAAAATCTTATTCCCCCCTGACCTCCTTGTCTTACCATAAGTGTCCTCTCTCTTCCCAAGGAACTGTTCCTGAGAACTTTTTGGCTTAGAAGTTCTGCATATTACAGGGCTCAAGCTTACTTCTCTATCAGGAGAGGAATCTGATAAAGCAAAAATTGCTAACAGTGGATAAGAGAAACCCATTCTAGTTCAGTCAGCTCCTGAGGTCTCCTCAAAGCAATGATCTCTGGATTGAACTCTATTTTTCTTGGAGATGGGAAAGTTAAATGAACTTTAGGACTTAAGAGGCAGAATCTTAATCAAAAGAAACTGAGTGTTGACAGTACTGTTGGCTCCAAACTAATCAGTACTCATAATTATGGGTCACTAACCAGGCCTCAGATGTCTGCCCCATGTCACTGTCCACATGCAAGTCACTCAGCATTGTCAAATTTAAAAATAAAATCCAACCAACCAAAAAAAAAAAAACCAAACAAAACCCAAAACCAACCCCCTATCTATCTGTATCATTCATCTTCATCCTCACCCTGATGAAGCTTGGAACATGAAATTCAAATGCAAGTGGACTTGGAAACTAGACAAATAATAACTAGATAAAACTAAATGCAGTATCAATCTTCGTATAAACAGTGTGCTTTAAAGATTTAATGGAAAAATAAGGGACTTCCATCAAAAATTGAGAAGAACTAAATTTTTAAAACAGGTGCATAGTGGGCCAACAGGTATATGAAAAAGTGCTCTTTGTCACTTAGCATTAGGGAAATAAAAACAAAGCAATGATATATCACGTCACACTAGGGAGAGACAGAGAAATGACTAGGGGGATGTGGGAAAAAGAAACCCTAATCTGTTGTTGATGGGAATGTTGTCTAGTTCAGCCTCTGAAAAGGATAGAGACTTCTCAAAAAATTAAAAATTGAGCTTCCATTTAATCCAGCAATTTCCACTTGGCATCTAACCCAAGAATTCCAAACCATTATTTTAGAATTTATTGTGTTGGGTCACACCTGGCAGTGTTCAAGGCTCTACATACAGGGCTTGGGAGATCATCTAGGGTGCCAAGGATGGAACCCTTGTCGGCCACGTGCAAGGCAAGTGCCCTATCTGCTGTACTATCACTCCACCCCATCAAACTATCTAAAAATGGCATTTTCACTGCTATGTTTATTGCCTTGCTAGTCACATTATCAAGATCTGGAAACAACCAGGGGGCCCACCAAACAAATGAGTGAATAAACTGTGCTGTGTTTATATATGTATACCTATCTCTACACACTTACATTCATACATATCTACACACAATGGAATGTCACTCAACTATTAAAAACAAAATCCTGCAATTCACTGCCTCATGCATAAGAGTATTATGATGAAGGATACTCTAAAGGAGGACAAAATTAGTCAAAAGGAGAGGGGCAAAAACAATAATCTCCCTCATATGAGGCATGTAAAGAAACACTATGGGAATCTAACACAGTCAATGAGAATAGACCCTGAGAGTTGGCCTGCATAAAGGACTGAGTTTGAAAAAGGTGAATGGGAGAAAGTTTGGAGATATTGGTAGAGGAATGCTGGCACTCTGGAAATATATAATGGAACATTATATATCTGAAACACTGTCATTGTCATCCCATTGTTCATCGATTTGCTCGAGCAGGCACCAGTAACATCTCCATGTGAGACTTGTTACTGTTTTTGGCATATCGAATACGCCACGGGTAGCTTGCCAGGCTCTCTGAGAGGGGTGGAGGAATCGAACCTGAGTTGGCCACGTGCAAGGCAAATGCCCTACCCACTGTGCTATTGCTCCAGCCCATCTGAAACACTAGTAATTGTAAATCACGGTGACCAAATGAAAATTGGAGAAGCCTCCTAAAACTATGTACTTTGTGTAAATTAATAAAAAACTTAAAATAACAAAAAATCTACAACAAACATACATAAAACTGTTTCTAACATCAACTCTGGTCACAGAATTTTCACCTACATGTAATAGGGTTCTGTTGTTTCTGTACAGATATATGCTGTGATCCACAGAAGGCCAAAATAACATCTAGAATTCTTCCTGAATTTAGCAGCTGGGCGATAGTTTAATAGCCATTTATTGTAATTCAGTAACACACTCTGCCAGCACTCAACTTCCAATGAAGGCTGCAAAGAGAGAGAAAGTAAAGGCAAGCATTCTCAGAGCACAGTGGCAATCTGCTGTGTATTAACTTACAGAATCGTTGTCTCACCCGCTCATTTATTTAAAATCATTCATAAGAAGAGAGTGAATAGAAGTGACTAGAATGAAGCATAGAATGGTGGTTCTAAGATTGTTAAGGGGGTAGGATTTGAAGCAACTAAAGATCATGGTAAGAATTTCACATAGAATTAACCTGAAAGACAAAAACTCAGATGATGAAGTACCCTCTAAGATAAAGTCTGGGTCACACAATTTGACTCTTCACTGCAGGAAGGCAAGTCTGAAAAGAAGGTAGAAGGACAGATTTCAGAGGCAGAAAGTCTGAGATTGAAGCCTTGGTTCTACTAAAGCACCTATTAGCCATTTGCCATGCAAGTATCTTGAGTTTGCAAAACAAAAATAGATTGCAGATGCCCCACAGAATGCTCTGCTATAATTTTTATAATGAAATATTTAGAACAATTTTGCTTTACTATTCAGTATTTTATAAATGTTAAAATTACATTTGAACACTATTTGTATGGGATTTCCTGAATACAATAACTGATATTTTATACCTAGTGCCCATTGTTATAGTGCAATCAGAGGTAACTATATCACTTATAACTTTCCTTGTCTTCCATGACATCATTTTAGCTAAACCCTTTAGATTTACATAATCTGTCACCAAGTCACATATAAATGTCCCAAATCCCTTCAGATTTATTCTAGAATACTAAATATTAGAATTTTCTATGTCATCCTGTGGGAAAGATTGGAAAATGATTTAATCTGTTTCCTCATATAAAAAAGGAATAAGTTTATATATTTTAAAATGTAGTATACTCTGTAGAGCATAATGAATCATAAATACATATTATTATTTTTACTGTCAGATGGGAAAATAATACCTATCTCTTAAGGCTGACGTGAAGATTATGTGAGAGCGAGTGAATCACTCAGAGCTTGCACAAAGTAGAAGGTGACCAAGTGCGATCCAGTATTATTCATCATCTAGTCACTGTTACATCCCTGAGGATTTGTTTGGTGTTCAGTTCTGCTTGGGCCTCTCCACAAGGAAGGGGTGTCCGCAGCAGGAAGTTCCTACAACAGGAAAATGCTACCTAATTTTTTTCATGGCATATCAACATAATAAATTAGTTCTTTCATATATTAAATTTTCATTGTTGCTGCTTCTGCATACTGTAGTCACATAGAACAATCTTGTCTGCTTTTTCACATAGCAGCTTCCTAATATATGATTTCATCAGAGTGCCAAACACAGTTTCAAAAGTGAGATTTAACACCTTCCCTGCCTGGACTTCTGTTTTTGAGTGGGTGTCACAACACACTAGGGGCCAATATTATGTTTATGTATTATAAAGTAATAATTCTTCAGTTACATCTCTACAGGCTGCACTGAGATACAACTGGGCTTCTAGATCTAAGAGCAAACTACACTTGTAAGCAGTGCAGCATGTTAAATGCATTGGTATTATTTAATAGTGATTCCCGGTCCAGAGTATATGCTGGATTATTTTTCCACTTTGATCTTTAAATATGTTTCAGTCTCCTCAATTTTATCAATTGCTAAAAGCTGGTAACAATTCAATAATAGTAGTCAATAAATATCTATTTTTTCAGCTTTGTGCCAGATATTGGGCTAAAAGACTTTCAAGTTAGCTTTTTAACTCTCTCCAAAACCATTAATTAGTAGTTTCTAATATTTTCATTTAATTAATGGGAAATGAGATACAGAGTTTATTGCTCAGGGCCACAGTGCAAAACCCCCCCTGAAATCCAGGATTTGAATCTATTTGAACCCATATAGACTGACAAAAGAACTCATAATTTTAATGATCACATCATATGTTTTCCCATCAGTGTCCTTTTTGAAAGCATTAGTAGACTATATGAACATGCCAGGAAGAGTTCTATAACAAGCCAAAAGAGACCTGAGTTAATCAAACCCTTTGAATAAAGATAATCTTTAGCACAACTATGGTGAAGCAGTCTTCATTGCTCTGACTTATCCACCATAACATAGTATCATGCTGAAATCCCAGAGGCAGTATGCACCAACACAGTATTGTTCAAAAGGTTAAAAGCTACAATCTTCATTGAATCCTGGCTCTACTTCACCATGGACAAAGTATTTAAGATTTCTATTCTTCAGTATCTTCAACAAAACAGAGGCATTGATAGTAATGACCTAATACAGTGATTATAAATCAACCCAGGTGAAGTGCTCTGAAACTCCCAGGAGCATAATGTACTCAAAGAATGTGGATATTATTGCAATATTTGTACTCAAAAGTCATATAAAAATAAGACTAATCTGCTATCTCTGGCTCTTGCAGCTATAAATTTTAAAATAATCTACTAGATTATCTAATTTATCAACTTGTATGTGGGAAATGTATCTTATTTTGATGCACATATTTAATCGTGTAGCATCTCCTAGCTCAACACATTTTCTTCTTTCTACTGAGTCGTAATAACTGTCTCTATAGTGTGAACCAGAGAGTTGAGGCTTACTATGATATCTTGATATCTATGTGTAATGGAGAAAGATAGTACAAATTCCTTAAGGTGGCACCTCAGTTTATAAATCGTCGAGTCATTGCCTCTGAGCTTGAGCATAGAAAATCAAGATTGGTGCTCTGGAAAATTGAAACAGAACAGCTTTAGAACTTCAAGGACAAGTCTGAGTAGATCCCGGACTGAGTTATCACAGTACAGCTGTCCTTTAACACATTTTGAAACCCAGGATAAAGAAGATATTTCCAAAGAACTAGGACATGTGAAGCAACTGACTAGAAAGCATTGCACAGCTGTTTACCATGTTACTAGGAACAAAATCTTGAGGTTAGAAAAGAACATTCCAGATCTAGTCCAGGGGTTGTAAACTAATAAACCACGAAACAAAAGTAGCCATGGAAGTCTTATCTGTCCTTCTTAGTGGTTTTTCTTCGTTAGCTAATATTTAAAAAATCTGAAAAATCTGTATTATAGATTTCTATCACCTTAAAAACAAAGATCTAACAATAGTATCTAACAATACTAAATGCCTTAGGATAATAATTAATGCTGAGTTGTGACTATCCTCTTCAGATATGTAGAAACCAATCAGATAATTATGCTTATCTCACTGGTAAAATCCAAACTATTCATTTCACATATGAAAATAATGGAACTCTGAAAAAGTATTTTATCTATTTACATTTAATGGTACAGTCAAATCAGAATGTTAACTGTTCTGAATTCCAGTTCAGAGCAGTGCTCTTTGCCCTAGAATATCTGGGCTCCAATGATCTGTTTATCTTTCTCCTAGAATATCTGAGTTCCAAGGACCTGCTTGTATGCACCAAAAAAAGATAAAGGAAACTGGGTTTTCAACCTTTGTACCCACTAGCCTACACTTCCTGCTGGGTCAGAAATTCTCAGGGGCTGCAATCCAGTAGAGAAGACTAGTGAGAAATTAGTCTCATCTTTCCTAAGGCAACTGGCCGAGTCCACTTTCTAAACTATGCGTACTTTCTTACAAAGCACTCATACCAATTCCTAATTCCACAGCTCTCACATCCACCTGTGCTCTAAACAAACCTGCTGCGTTTTCTTTTTAATGGTTTTTCTCTATCTACACAGGTAGAGAATACTAACGACTTCCAGAGGATAGTGATAAGGGAAAGGCTATAGAGAAAAGCTACAGGATGCAGGCAGTAACCACACTGAATCCTCTTTCCTGGTCTCTTCCCAAGATATCAAATGGCTATGGCCAGTCTTAATACAAACCTTTTAAAAAAAAAAGGCTCGGCCTACACAACTTTTACACAAAAAATGCATCAGCCATCTTCCTCTTGAGCAGTGACCTTGATTTGCTAAACATTTTGAAATTTTTTAACTTAAATGTCCACAGGTATGTATTAGCAGTAGTTTCATCATACCTCTGGCCCGGGAATAGCTTATCTAAAACTCTCCAGGGAGATATATGGAGGCAGTTCATGTTTTCAACATTAATAGAAAACCCAGGAAACAGACTAGGTGAACTATGATAGAAAAGATAAACCGAGAGAAGGAATCTGCTCATTTGAAACTAAAGAAATCTTAGATTAAGGCAGGGAACCTGTTCACAATAGGTAGCTGAGCAAATCAAACTTGAATGATAAAACCAGGAATGAATGCCTGATAGGATCTTTTACTGCTTTGTCATTAATTAATTTGGAGGATTCTATTACCCAAGTCCAAATAGCTCAAGCTAGTAATTTTATAAATGGGGTTTGTAACAATAACATCTACACCTATAGGATTAAAAATTTACATCTTTCTATATGCTTGAACTCACTGGTTGCTTAGTTATTAAGGTCAAAATTTTAAAAGGTCAAAATTCTAACCTCCTATCATTCTTTATCAAGTCTGCACTGCACTTCCTGTATAGCAGTTTAAGCATTTACTGAAAATGTATTTAATAAATAACAACTGTAAATTCTTTTTTGTTGTTTTTTTTGGGTCACACCCAGCGATGCACAGGGGTTACTCCTCGCTCTTCACTCAGGAATTACCCCTGGCGGTGCTCAGGGGACCATATGGGATGCTGGGATTAGAACCCGGGTCAGCTGCGTGCAAGGCAAACGCCCTACGTGCTGTGCTATCGTTCCAGCCCCAACAACTGTAAATTCTTAACAAAATGCAAAACCAACACTACAGAGTCCATTGGAAACTAAACAAAATAGCAAGCAAATTCTAAAGAGAGGCTGAAATTTGGGCCAGAGTGATAGCTCAAAAAATTTTGTGCACTTTGAATTCAAGGCCAGTCATGTTTTATATCACGTGGTATCCCAGGCACCACAAGTGTGGCCACAGAACATAAACACGGGAGTAATCCCTGAGCACTACAGGGTGTTGCCTCCAAAACAAAACAAGCAAACAAAACAGGCTTTGAAAAAGAGGCTGAACCCTTTTGGAAAACAATATGATCACTTCTCAAAAAATTAGAAATCGAGCTCCCATTTGACCCAGCTATAACACTTTTGGGAATATATCCCAGAGAGGCAAAAAAGTCTAGTCAAAATGACATTTGCACCTGTATGTTCATCGCAGCACTATTTACAGTAGCCAGAATCTGGAAAAAAACCCAAATGCCCGAGAACAGATGACCGGTTAAAGAAACTTTGGTACATCTACAAATGGAATACTATGCAGCTGTCAGAAAGGATGAAGTTATGAACTTTGCGTATAAGTGGATCAACATAGAAAGTATCATGCTAAATGAAATGAGTCAGAGACAGACACAGAAAAATCGCACTCATTTGCGGAATATAAAATAGAATAGTAGCAATAAGTACCAGGAGGTCTGCTCCACAGCTTGGAAGCTGACCTCACATGCTGGGAAAGAGAGCAGCTCAGATAGAGAAGGGAACGCCAACAAAAGTGCAGTGGAGGATCCACCCAGGATAGGAGAAGCGGGTTGAAAGCAGACTATAGATTGAACATGATAGTTACCCAGTATCTCCATTCAAACCATAACACTCAAAAGGAGAGAGAGAACATTAAGGAATTCCCTGTCAAGGGGGGGAGGTCGGGTGGGGTGGACAGCACGAGGGTGGGGGAGGGAGGGATCCTGGGGCCATCAATGGAGGAGAATGGGCACTGGAGGAGGGATGGGTACTCGAGTATTGTATAACTGTAACACAGGCACGAAACTCTGTAACTGCACCCTCACGGTGACTCATTAATTAAAAAAATTAAAATTAAAAAAAAGAGGCTGAAAGAAGATAATGACACAAGATAAGTTTCCCATTTTTATGACTTTTGCACTGATACAAAAACAGCTTTTGTGGTTGAAGAACTGGAGCAGTTACAGCTGCTAGAAACTGAGCAAACTCTGTAGGAAAAGAATTACACATTTTCTGGTTGGTCCTAAATACTACATGTGTATAACAAACTCCAGGTAAAGTTAAAATAACTGAATTGAGATTTGGGTTGCTGCCAACAGTTTACAGTTGGATTTAATGAAGTTAAATGCCTGCTAAAATAAATACTAGCCAGAGAGATGCTACAGGGGTTAAGGTGCTTGTCTTGCATGTAGCTAACCCTAGTTTGACCCCAAGTATCACATATTGTCCCCTGAGCACTACCAGGAATGATCCCTGAGCACTGTTGGGTATGGCCCTCTCACCCTCTAGATAATAAAATCATCAAAGACCATCACTTTTCGGAGTAACATAATAGAATTCAAAACACAAACATTTACAACATCTAAATGTCTTAAATGTTGTAAATACATCTAAAATTACTCAACAGAGTAATGATCAAAGAAAAGGGACACGTTTTCTAGAAAACACAATGAAAGTAAAAGAAAATGTGTATAAAATAAAAAAATCTAAACAGAGAAACATAATATATAACTAAAAGGAAATTCTAGAACTGTAAGGTAAAACATTAAAAATTAAGTCTGCCTCCATTTGAAGACACTCCTTTTCCCTTATCTTTCTGTTCTTTGGACCCTGGAACTTAGAACTACTGAATGAAATGTAACTGATTTACTTAGGCTCTCTTATAAGGGGAAAAATTAGACTCACAATTATTAGTCAGGTTTTGACTATAACACATATTCAAATGTAACTGCTCAGTTGCAGATTTTTGTTTCAAATGTCTTATTTATACCAAACTACACTGAAAACTTTTCACACTAAAGGAAATAATATTTGCTCTTTCCTTCATTAGAAGGAAAGAATCTGGGGAAACTTGGTGGCTTTGAATACAGGTATTTCCATTTAGTGAGGATGTGCCTTACAGCCATTGCCTGGATTCCTGATTTTCTACAGCAGGACTGCTACTGGTTCTTACATACGCCTATTTTTTTTCTTTTAGAAGGTAGAATAAATGTATGAGATCCAGTTTCCAGATATCCAAATGAGTAAGCCTATAGAAAACAGTAAGTGCTTTTACATGGAGGAAAAAGAGAGACCATGAAGAGTGTTAGCTTTATCTTCTGAAGTAATACTAACATGGGGTTACTAAAAGTAGCTGAAAGAGACAACCTCACATCTGTTTTCTACATAATCCCAAGTCCACACTGGTCCCTCTCATTCCCAAATTCTATACATTGTGAGGCATGTAATTCCTGCCTTTAAAAGTTTCTGATACTCTTAAATTTAAGACATGCTAAAAAAGGAGTGAAGAATGATTTGTGGATAAATGACAGCACCCAGGTCACAAAAGTTTAAGTGGCAGCAATATGAAAGGTCATCAAAAGCCTGAAATCTTGAGTTTTGGAAATGAAGTTCTGGGGGGGATAAGAATGATTAAATAAACTGTTCAAAATGAACCTAAAGCTCCCAGAATGTTCTTAGCAATTTTGTTATGTGCAGCAACTAAACTCAGGTTCAGTATTAAAACGGACCAATGACTCTCTGAACTAAGACTGGATTAGCTCCTTAATCATAAACAAAAAATGTAAACCAGAAAGACTATAAAACTATTATTTTTATCAGTTTTTTTCCCATAGTCACCATAAAGCTGACTACCGTATCGTGCAATGGAAAATTCTAGAAACTTTACAAAATTCCTCTTTTTAAAATTTATTTTTTGTTATCAAAGAATGTCCAGAAACATTAATTACTAAAGAATCTGTTCATGGCATTATTTTATAAAAGTTCTTAATGGAGAGTGAATATTTTATTTTTTGATGTATCTTTTACTTATTAATGATGAGGTGGATGAACTTAGGCAATTACTTAGAAAAAAAAATCCAGACAAAAACATCCATTCTCATTCTGAATCTGTTGAATTGAATGCAGTGGTTATAATACCACCACTGGGTAAGAATCAACTTCCACAGGGTAGGGAGTTCAGGTCTTCTTATTAGGTAACGTAGGTCTTTCAGGTATAGGCACCATGTTTGAAGTCTCACACAAAAAATGTCTGTTACTTAAATAACATAATGTGGCAGTGTTTGTTTCATGGGGATATAATTTTGAAAGAAGGGGGAAATAGAAACAACCTGCTTGCATGTTATATGTGAGTACATTATCCAACTGTGCATGGATTGGGGCTCCACAGCCCTTGTTAAAGAGGAATTCCACTAATGAAGCATCTGTTCCCAGTTGTTCCTGTGCTAAAGGTGTCTATGCATGTAACCATGATTTGTATGGTCAGGACTTTCCTTCATAAACAGCTTGGCTCAAATGATTTGAACGGAGTTGCTTTTCCATCTTAGCTTTATTTCTCAGCCTCAGGATATGTGGGGTACTTGACTGTTTCTATCTTCTCTCGGACTTTGTAGGAGGGGTAGAGGCCAGTCCTTCCCAGTTTTCTGTTCACACCTTTAGAATAGCCATCCCAATGATTTCCTGCCACACCAATGACATCTCCAGGTTCCATGGGAATCTCGTCTAGAGTTCGAGGTTGGTGAGGATAAATGGCAATCTGGTTGTGGGCATTTTGACCCCCAAAATAGTAGATATCATCCAAAGAATGGAAGTTTGCAGAAGCATCAGGATGCAATGTTTGCATGATTTCATAGGCAACTCTACAGACCTTGGAAGAAAAAAAGAAAAATTTGTTAGTATACATGAGATCTTTGTAACAATCTCCAAGACTTTTGATTTTCAAAGAAACTAGAGCTAGATTAGGAGTAGAAGTGAGAGAAGTGGTGGATTCTAATCACATATTTTTGGTCAATTTGCTTTCAAATAATGTCACAAGTCACTCTTGATCACTGTGCTTTTATTTTTTTAACAAAAAATTTAAAGATGATTACAATTATGGTTTTTGAGAGAAAAAGAATGAAAAGTATTTTACAAATCAGCTATTTTTATTTTGTGATAACATGGATCAAAGCCAGAACCTCCTAAGAACAAAGGACATCCTCTGAGCTACATCCCTGGCCCCCGTGAATCAGCTAATTTTAATAAACACTTAATATTCACATAGTGTTCCATGCTGGGCACTGATAGTATTACAACAGACCCTTCAGAAATTCAAGAATATATGAGAGGTTACTATGAACAACTTTACTGTAAACTTGAAATCCTAGAAACACCTTCTCCAGATGGAGCCCTGGCGACACTGAGCAGCAACTAACATGGCTCTGGGATGTGGGACTGGGACACATCCAAACCGCGCGGCCGCTAATGCGGCCGCGGAACCTTTTCTAAAAACTGAAAAGATACAATCTTTTAATGGAAAACTAATTATCAAATGCTTCCTTAGTAGGGCTGTCTTGTTTGGGGGGAAACTCCCACAACAATAATGAATTTTTTGTTGAAATATGGAACAGAATCAAGGTAAAGAGAAAATGAAGTGAAATTCATCAGTTGGGGGTGGGGGGGCAGGGCCGGGGGGTATATTGGGGATTTTGGTGGTGGAATATGGGCACTGGTGAAGGGATGGTGTTTGAATATTGTATAACTGAGACATAAATCTGAGAACTTTGTAACTTTCCACATGGTGATAAAATAAAAATTAAAAAAAAAAGAAATCCTAGAAGAAATGGATATATTCTTAGAATCTATAAATTTTCAACACTGAATGAAAAGGAAATAGAGAAATCACAAGCAAGGAAATCTAAATGGTAATAAAGAATCTTCCCAAGAAGGGACTGGAGAGAGTATGTAGGTAATGTGCTTGCCTTGCACACGGCTGACCTGGGTTTAATCCCTGGCGTCCCATGTGGTTCCCCCAAGCACTGCCAGGAGTGATTCCTGAGTGCAGAGTCAGAAGTAAGCCCTGAGCATCACCAGGTGTGGCCCCAAAACAAACAAAACAAAATAAAACAAACACCAAGCACTAAGGACTCAACCTAACAAAAATGTGAGATCTATTCCTTAAAACTATGTTACTTAATAAAGAGAAGAATTTAGGAAATTTAAAAGTATTACATGTCCCTCGATTAGAAGAATCAATATTGTCAAAATGACCATCCGACCTAAATTATATTAGATTCAATATAGATTCAATGTAATCCCCATCCACATTCAGAAGAAATTCTTCAAGGGCTGATATCAATCAATAATGACGCTTGCATGCAATCATTAAAAAACAACAACAGCAAAACACCTTGATAACCAAACACTAAGAAACCAGAAAATGGGAGGTATATACCTAACCTGATATGATATTATATAGCTATAGTGATCAAAACAGCATTCTACTAGAATAAGGTAAGGCTCTCTGACCATTGAGTTAGAATGGAGTACCCAAAGTTTTGTGACTGAAATATCCAAGCTCTCACAGACTCAAGGATGGGCTCCCTTCCCTCATCTTCCTGTTCTTCTGGAAGCCTGGCAGTCATGCCCATGAACTGCCTCTGGCACCAAATAAGTTCATTAACTGGCCATGATCCAGAGACTCATAAATTATAATCTTGAAAGAGATCAACAAGTTTCAGAGATGCCCCACTAGGCTCTGTAGCTCAGGCACCCAGAGTCACCATCCAGTTAAAAAGTTAACTCCAGCTGTATCATCCCATTCAAAATTTCTGAATTCTTAGAGCGTAATGTCAAACTCTACAGTACTGATAAACCAGGAATAGCACACCACACTGGATGTGATGTAAAGTAGAAGGCAACCAATCTTGATTAAGAAAATGTAAACACACAAGGCTTAACCTGAAACACCATGTTAGTAATCTCATCTACAAGGACTAAATGGCTCCGTGGTGAGATATCACAATATTCACACACTTTCTTCTAAGGAACTAGTTTTTGATCATTTTTAGTGAATTATAACAAGCAATATAAAATAAATTAGTAAGGGTCTGCTAAAGGGCAGGCTTGAGGGGGGACTTGGGAAAACTGGAAATAATGGTGGTGGGGAGGTACAATGGTGGTGGTATTGGTGTTGGAATATTGAATGCAATAAATCATAAACAACTTTATAAATTACAAAATTAAAATAATGAATAGAGCACCCAAAGACAACTCCTCAGAACTCTAGTCAACTAATTTTGACAAGGGAGTCCAGGTCCATGTAGATTATATACAGTCTCTCTTCAATAAATAGCACTGGGAAAGTCAGAAAACTACATGTAAAAAATAAAGCTGGATCCATTTCTCACACCATACAACACACCATACATTTGACAACAGTCAATTCATAGTGGATTAAAACCTTAAGATCAGACCAGAATCTACAAGGTACATTGATGAACACACTGGCAGAACAAGTCAAAATTCAGACCTCAAGTGTTTTTCATGACATGATTACATGGCAAAAGAAACAGAAACAAAAATAAACAAATGGGATTACACCAAATTGATGAATTTCTGCATGGCAAGACAAACACGGCTGAAACTAAAAAACATCCAACTGAATATGAGCAAATATTTGCACTCAATATAGTAGATAAAGATATAATATGCAAGATAATATAAAGAACTAACAAAAATGAGCAAAATGATTCCAAAAACTCTATCAAAATATTGGATGAGGAAACACCAAGTAAAGGGTGTTTGGAGGACCTGCTCGAGATGGGAGATGCGTGCCGAAAGTAGACTATAGACCAAACACAATGGCCCCTCTATACCTCTATTGCAAACCATAACACCTAAAAGGAGAGAGAGAGAACAAAAGGGAATGCCTGCCACAGAGGTGGGGTGGGGTGTAGGGGGTTGGGGGTGATGGTACATGTAGACTAACAGGGAAAGGAAAGGCAAGACATTAAAAGGAGAATACCTAGATTACTCTGGAACCTGGACTACTGAATTGAAGATAGGGAAGTAAAGAAAGAGTAGGAGGAAAAGGAGGAGGCAGATGGAAAGTAACAGGGGCAGGGGCTTCAGACACATAGGTGAAGAGATGCTATTCAACTATATATCTGAACCACAATACTGACAAACCTGAAAGTAGGAGACCCAAACTGTAATAACCAAATTAAAAAAATATGTCAAAGGGGCTGTGTGTAAGGTGGAAAGGAAAATGGGGACATTAATGGAGGAAGCTGACACTGTTGATGGGATACATGTAGAATAGTTGTATGCTTGAAATCCAACTATGAATAACATTGTAAATAATTGTGTCTAAATAAAAAAATAAAAGATAAAGACATTTAAAAACAAACATTTTAGTTCCCATGCGGCCGCCTGGATATCGGACGTCCAGCAGCCACCCTGCCCCGAGTCCCGCGACCCCCGCCACGAAGATACTGGGGGCATGGCCTGTATCTCAGGGGGCATTGTCTCAAAAGGGGCATGGCCTCCTGCCAGAGCTGCGGCCTCACTTTTTACCTTAGCACAATAGGTATAGTCTTTTTCTTTGAAAATCGCCTTAGCCATCTCAATCACTTATGCAAAATAGCCCATTAGCTTACTTTAACTTTAGAAAAACTATCAGTGAATAAGAGAAGCTTAGCAAAACCTTCATGAAGAGAACTTAGCCTTAAGCCTTCATTAGAGCCCCCACATCAATCAGGAAGAACACCTGAATATAAGGAAGAACTCTAGAATAGGAACAAGGCTGCCATCAGCAATAGCACAACCAGAGCCCCTCCTTCCCACAGCAAGAGGGAACAGGAATAAACAACTACAAAGTTCCAACTCTATACTTCCATAATAATATGAAGAAGCAGCGAAAATCCCCTCTACGAAGAGAGGGAGAAGAAAAGATTCCAGAAACCTCAACAGGGGCTACTCATATCTACGACCTCTCAGATAAAGAATTCAGAGAGGAAATCTTGAGGAGAGTAGACGTAATCCAAGCAACCATGGAACAAACATCCAATAAAATAAAGGAGGATATGAATGAAGCACTGGAACGGTCTAGCAAAAAAATGCAGGAAGAAATGAGAGCAGAAATTTCAAAGCTATGAATGGAAGTCACACAAATAAAGGAAATGGTAGATGAATTAAAAATTTCAGAAGATGCCCTCAACAGTAGAATGACTACAGCCGAAGACAGAATCAGCGACCTTGAAGATGAGCTGCAGAAGGCTTACAGACAACAACAAATAATGGCAAAAGACCTCAAAATGGCTATAGAGTGAATCAGAATCCTCGGGGATGACTTCAAGAGGAACAACATAAGAATCATTAGAGTACCAGAGCACAGGGCAGTAACCCCAATGAAAAAAACACATTCAAAGACATCATTGCTAAGAAATTCCCAGAGCTGGAGAAGGCAGGAATCCGGATCCAAAGAGTCCGAAGAGTGCCAGCAAAAAGAGACCCAAATAAAAAGACTTCAAGGCATATCATAGTCAGAATGACGGATGCTGTGGATAGAGACACAATTCTGCAAGTAGCAAGGTCAAAGAAGGAATTCACATACAAAGAAGAACCCCTCAGATTTACAGCAGACCTGTCAGAGGAAACCCTCCGAGCCCGAAGACAATGGTGGGACAGAGTGAAAAAACTCAACGAAATGAACACTTCACCAAGAATACTTTATCCGGCTAAACTCTCACTCAAACTAGAAGGAACCATACACTATTTCTCGGATAAACAATAGCTCAGGAACTTCATAGACTCAAAACCAAACTTAAAAGAAGGTCTAAAGGGGCTACTGTAAGACAAGGAGGAACCCCATAAGAACAACAAACCCCACAGAAAGATGACACAAAACCCCATCACAATAATCTCTCTCAATGTCAATGGCCTAAATGTACCTATCAAGAGACACAGTGTGGCAAAATGGATCCGGAAATTAAACCCAACATTCTGCTGCCTGTAAGAAACACACCTGAACAAACAGAGTAAACACAGACTCAAAGTCAAAGGATGGAAAACAATCCTGCAAGCAAACAACTCCCTTAAAAAATATGGAGTGGCCATCCTAGTATCTGACATCATAGATTTCAGGTTGAAAAAGATTAAAAGCGACAGGGAAGGTCATTTTCTATTTATCAAGGAATATGTACAACAGGAGGAAATCACACTCTTAAATATATATGCACCTAATGAACGACCAGCTAAATATTTAAAACAACTCCTAACAGACTTTAAAGAGGACATCACTAACAGCACAATGGTAGTCGGAGACTTCAATACCGCCTTATCACCTCTGGATAGATCAACAAGAACAAAACTCAGCAAGGAAACACGGGCTCTGAAAGAAGAAATTGAAGAGAGAGGCCTGATAGACCTATACAGGGCTTTACACCCCCAGAAGAAAGAATACACATTCTTTTCCAGTGCACACGGAACATTTTCCAAAATAGACCATGTACTGGGCCCCAGAACATACCTCAATAGAATCGGAAAAATAGAAATTGTATCAACCATTTTTTCAGACCACTATGCGCTGAAGATAGAAGCTAACCATATAAAGACACGGAGAACCAAATCAAACACCTGGAAATTAAACAACTCAAGGTTGAACAATGAGTGGGTCAGGAAGGAAATCAAAGAAGAAATCAAAAGATACTTAGAAACAAATGAGAATGAAGACATGAGCTACCAAAACATATGGGATGCAGCTAATTCGTGTTAAGGGGAAAATTTATAGCTCTCCAAGCATTCCTCAGGAAGGAAAAAAGGGCCCACATAGATAGCTTGACTTCACGACTCAAGACCTTAGAAAAGGACCAGAAAAAGGAACCCAAAACCAGACCGAAGGAAAGAAATAATAAAAATTAGAGCAGAAATTAATGACATGGAAACCAAAAAAAGCAATCCGAAAGATCAATGAAACAAAGAGCTGGTTCTTAGAGAAAATAAATAAGATTGATAAACCGCTAGCAAGACTCACAAAGAAAGAGAGAGAGAACCCTAATAAATCGAATCAGAAATGAAAAGGGGGACATCATAACAGAAACCAGTGAGATTCAAAAAATCATTAAAGACTACTTTGAAGGTCTATACGCCACAAAACAAGAGAACCTAAAAGAAATGGATGAATTCCTTGATTCCTACAATCTCCCAAGACTGAACAAAGAAGACTTGGAATACCTGAATAGACCCATTAATATTAAGGACATTGAAACTGTAATCAAAAATCTCCCCAAAAACAAAAGCCCAGGCCCAGATGGATTCACTGGCAAATT
Organism: Sorex araneus; assembly: GCF_027595985.1. Taxonomy (NCBI): domain Eukaryota; kingdom Metazoa; phylum Chordata; class Mammalia; order Eulipotyphla; family Soricidae; genus Sorex; species Sorex araneus. The sequence continues at coordinate 34,575,328 of NC_073304.1, forward strand.
CTTCCAAACATTTAAAGAAGACCTGTTGCCAGTTCTCCTCAAGCTTTTCCAGAAAATTGAAAAAACAAGAACTCTCCCAAACAGTTTCTATGAAGCACACATCTCCCTAATACCAAAAGCAAACAAAGACACCACTAAGAAAGAAAATTATAGACCAATATCCCTGATGAACATGGATGTGAAGATCCTCAACAAAATATTAGCAAATAGGATCCAACAACTCCTCGAGAAGATCATACATCATGACCAAGTGGGATTCATCCCAGGGATGCAAGGATGGTTTAACATTCGGAAATCAATCAACATAATCCATCATATCAACAAAAGTAAAGATAAAAACCATATGATCATATCAGTAGATACAGAGAAAGCATTTGACAAGATCCAACATCCGTTCATGATGAAAACCCTCACCAAAGTGGGTTTTGAAGGAACTTCCCTCAAGATAGTCGAAGCTATCTACCACAAGCCTACGGCAAGCATTATCCTCAATGGGGAAAAACTAAGAGCCTTTCCTCTAAGATCAGGAACAAGACAAGGATGCCCACTCTCACCACTTCTCTTCAATATAGTACTGGAAGTACTTGCGATAGCCATTAGACAAGAAAAAGAGATTAAGGGCATCCAGATAGGAAAGGAAGAAATCAAACTCACTATTTGCAGACGATATGTTACTATATCTAGAGAAGCCTAAAGCCTCTACTAAGAAACTCTTAGAAACAATAGATTTATACAGTAAAGTTTCAGGCTACAAAACCAATACCCAAAAATCCATGGCCTTCCTATATACAAACAATGAGGCAGAGGAAAGGGACATGAAAAAAGCAATCCCATTCACAATCGTGCCCCAGAAAATCAAGTACCTCGGAATCAGCTTAACCAAGGAAGTAAAAGACCTCTACAAAGAAAACTATAAAATGCTACTCCATGAAATCAAAGAGGACATGAGGAAATGGAAACATATACCCTGCTCATGGATAGGGAGAATCAACATTGTCAAAATGGCAATACTCCCCAAAGCATTATACAGATTCAACGCGATCCCTATAAGGATACCCATGACATCCTTCAAAGACATGGATCAAGCAATCCTAAAATTCATATGGAACAACAAACGCCCATGGATAGCTAAAACAATTCTTGGGAAAAAGACAATGGGCGGCATCACCCTCCCCAACCTCAAACTTTACTACAAAGCGGTAACAATTAAAACATGGTACTGGAACAAAGGCAGAGCCGCAGACCAATGGAACAGGGTGGAATAACCCTACATACAACCCCAAATGTATGATCATCTAATCTTTGATAAGGAAGCAAGAATTGTGAAGTGGAGCAAGGAAAGCCTCTTTAACAAATGGTGCTGGCACAACTGGACAACCACATGCAAAAGAATAGGCTTAGACCTCGACCTGACACCATGCACAAAAGTCAGATCAAAATGGATTAAAGACCTCAATATCAGACCACAAGCCATAAGGTACACTGAAGACAAGGTTGACAAAACCCTCCACGATATTGAAGATAAAGGTATCTTCAAAGATGATATGCAACTGGACAACCAAGTGAAAACAGAGATAAGCAAATGGGACTACATTAAGCTAAAAAGCTTCTGCACTGCAAAAGATACAGTGACTAGAATACAAAGACAACCTACAGAATGGGAAAGGATATTTACACAATACCCATGAGATAAGGGGTTGATATCAAGGGTATATGAAGCACTGGTTGAACTCTACAAGAAAAAAAAATCCAACCCCATCAGAAAATGGGGCAAAGAAATGAACAGAAACTTTCCAAGGAAGAGATATGAATGGCCAAAAGGCACATGAAAAAGTGTTCTACATCACTAATCATCAGAGAGATGCAGATCAAAACAACCATGAGATACTACCTCACACCACAGAGACTAGCACACATCCAAAAGAACAAAAGCAACTACTGTTGGAGAGGATGTGGGGAGAAAGGGACCCTTCTACATTGCTGGTGGGAATGCCGACTGGTTCAGCCCTTTTGGAAAACAATATGGACGATTCTCAAAAAATTATTAATTGAGCTCCCATTTGACCCAGCAATACCACTGCTGGGAATATATCCCAGAGAAGCAAAAAAGTATAGTCGAAATTACATCTGCACTTATATGTTCATCGCAGCACTGTTTACAATAGCCAGAATCTAGAAAAAAAACCGAGTGCCCTAGAACAGATGACTGGTTGAAGAAACTTTGGTACATCCATACAATGGAATACTATGCAGCTGTTAGAAAAAATGAGGTCATGAAGTTTGCATATAAGTGGATCAGCATGGAAAGTATCATGCTAAGTGAAATGAGTCAGAAAGAGTGAGACAGACATAGAAAGATTGCACTCATCTGTGGAATATAGAATAACAGAGTAGGAGACTAACACCCAAGAAAAGTAGAAATAAGTACCAGGAGGTTGATTCCATGGCTTGGAAGCTGGCCTCACATTCTGGGGAGAGGGCAACTCAGATAGAGAAGGGAACACCAAGTAAAATGTGGTTGGAAGCCATGTGGGGGAAGGGTGATGGGTGCTGAATGCAGACTAGAGACTAAACACAATGGCCACTCAACATCTTTATTGCAAACCACAACACCTAATTAGAGAGAGAGAACAAAAGGGAATACCCTGCCACAGTGACAGGGTGGGGTGGGGGGAGACGGGACTGGGGAGGGTGGGAGGGATGCTGGGTTTATTTGTGGTGGAGAATGGCCATTGGTGAAGGGATGGGTTCTCGAATTTTGTATGAGGGAAACATGAGCACAAAAATGTATAAATCTGTAACTGTACCCTCATGGTGATTCACTTATTAAAAAATAAATTAAAAAACCAAACATTTTAATTTTAATTTTAATAAAATCAACTGAGTTGCAAAAATACAAAAGTCCCATAGTGTTCCATGTTGGGCATTTATAGTATACAACTGAGTGGAATAGTTTGTGCCCTTGAAGAATTCAAGGTTTAGGATTATAAATATATACATACTGCTGTTTCTTTTAATTCAGTAACAATCAATCACATACTTGTTGCTCCTATTTTGGATTTGGTTTTGGGAATTCTTCCCAACAGAAATTCACGTAGTTACTGACAGCTAGTACTAGCAATAGGCTAAATATATGTGCTATCTGTTTAAAGGAATTTTAAACGTGCTACATTGATAGTACAGTATATTAGCCTGAAATAAACTAAGTTACCCTTTGAGGAAGATATACCTACTGCAGGCATTTAAAGCTACTTAAGAATTTTTCCGTTCAATTGAAATTACATAATCTGAGCATCATTCCTTGAAATTAATATTTGGTGATAAAGTTAGGTTATAAATATTTCAGTGGAGGGATACCATATTAAGCAATTGATATAATTATTATGGAGTTGGTCTTAGAAACTTCTATAAGAACAGGTAAAAACAGAAGAAATAATACTACCAGTCTGTTTAAAAATGTTCCTTTATACATTCTAAAGTCTTCCTTTAACAGGTAATTCAACTCAAATAAATTTTTTTGAAATATTCAGTTGTAGTCATCACAGTGTTTTGCTGTCCCTATACCAATGCATTTATTTAATATGATAAGGCTGAAATTAATTGATAATATTTTTAGACACAATTAAGGAATATTTAACATTCCTTTAAGATTCAACAATCACGAAGATGAAAAATTAAATGGAAATGCTCATTCTCAACTGTTACGAGCAAACTGAATCATCTTGACTTATTAGACTTAGAATTCCAGGAACTTGAGAGGCAATCTTTAAATGATATATGATTTGTAAATGATAGTACACTTAGATAGCATTTTAAAATTTTCAGATGGGAACCAAATTACAAAGAGAGTAAATGATCTGCCCCAATTCTAATGCTTGTATTTCAGCTACACACAGAATCTAGATGTTTTGCTTTCAAACTTGCTACATTATTAACTAATTTTATAATGGGAATCTCATGGTATGCTTCAGATTACTATTAGAAATATAAAAGTATAAAAAATTAGTTTAAAATATATTGGGCAGGGAGATGTACAACACATGTTCTGCCTAATGTCAATCCTGAGCTAGATCACTGGTATTTCATGGCACCTTGAGCATGGCCTGATGGGCCCCTTACCTCCCCCCACAGGCTAGAGCATCACTGAGTGCCCTCAACACCCACACCAAACAGGTCTCTTGGGTGTGGCCCTTATGACATTATTAATTGGAAACAAACTTTACATTTATCTTACAGTCCAAACAGGGCATGCAAAATTAAGTAAAAACGAGAATAAGGACAAAGGTAAATACCTAAAACAAAGCTGCTCAAATATTAGTGAAATACACCAACAATGATACAGGCAAATGTAGTGAGTTTTTGATAATTCCAAGACTTTTTTAGGTATTATCAAACTTAATCTTTTCACTATCTCCATAAGATTCTATCACATTCATTTTATAAATATCAGAGGTCAGTTAAAACTATGCCTAAAGGTTATACAATATTAGGATGTACATTCAGGTCTTGAACCATAGCAGCCTGTGCCTATTAAACTGTTAAGCATATTTTCTTGGACAGATCCTATTTTCTTTGTAACAAGAGGAGAAAAGAATATAAGGTCAAAGCCAGTCATGGACAAACCTGAGAGTTGTCTTTTCTGGATCTCTCCACCCACTCTTCAATTAGTCTAACAGCTATGACAACACTGCATTGACCTTGTGATGATAATAATAACCACAGTGGCAATGAATTTGGATGTTATCAATTTTCACAATTAAATATCTTACTCTCTTGAACTATGATTTCAGTACACCCTTCTTTTGTGGGATGCATTGCAGCACTGTCATCCCGTTGTTCACTGATTTACTCGAGTGGGCACCAGTAACATCTCCATTGTGAGACCTATTACTTTTTTTAGCATATTGAATATGCCACAGTAGCTTGTCAGGCTCTGCCATGAAGGCGGGACACTCTCGGTAGCTTGCCAGGCTCTCCGAGAGGGATGGAGGAATCAAAACCTGGTTAGCAGCATGCAAGGCAAATGCCCTACCCGCTGTGCTATGTGGGATAGTCCTATTAGTTAGCTTATGTTTTATTATCAATAGTTGATGTGTTTGTATTGCTGAATAACATGTATTTTCTTAAGCTAAATAAATAACAAATAGTAGAATTTCAGACTATCAGGTGGGCCAGTATAATATCCTTTGCCCATCTCATAAAAATGATGATAACGACAGTAGCTGAGCTTAATAAGTATTGATTATGGTCCTAGATACTATTACATACTCTTTTTCTCAACTCATTTATCTCTTATAAGAACACTTTGGTGGTTACGATTATTATTCAACATATTTTACAGATGAAATTAAGCCACAGTAAGGTGAACTAAACTTAAAAAAGAAAGAGTTCTAATTATAACTCTTTTTGGCTCTCAACCATATATGCAGCTGTCTCAGAAAAAGTACCTATAACTAAGTACCTGCTACCTAGTAGGAACTCATTAAGTAGCTACTGAATGATTCAAGGATAATACTAGCCTGGCAGTACAGATGGAAGTCCCCAGGTGATACGTAATCCTTGAGATCAATATACAACATTCTGAGCCAATAAAATTATTTTCCGAGTATTAACTGAGGCAATTTACTGCCAGGGGCTAGAAAAAAAACTATAGTGTGATGTTTATGTAAAATTACTTAAGCCTCCATGAGCTTCATAAATCCCTATCACCCTCCAGCTGATGTCAAAACTTGGTTTGATACTTGACATATGGAATGACCAAAATCAGCACTCTATTTTACAAAGCAATGGCTGACAACACATAGATGTTTTATTTAATTTTGTACCGATATGGTGCTATGTCAATTTTACAACACTATGAAGCACACAGTATTCAGTAAGAGCAAAAAGCCTCCCCAAAGTTAAAACATAGATAAACTTTTATTTTTAATCAAATAATTAATCAGTTCATTTGTTTGAATTTTATCCTGAAGGTCTTCTGAGTTTGTGTGAGCCTCCAAAGATATTTTTCAGAGCAGATAGGACATTCTTATATTTTTATTTTTGTCAAAATAGACTCGAACAGGAGGATCTCCTAGTGTGAGAAGTTATAAGTGAGCTCGTAGTGAAGCTGAGATTTTTTTGCACGTCTGAAAACTACTTTGTTTTGCTATTCAAAGAAAGAACACCAGCCGCTGTTGTTTTTATGAGCCAGCTTCAATGGAAATTCTTATCCAGAGCCATCTGTCTGGAATAAAATCCATGTAGCATGTGGTTTCTCCTTCTAGGTTATCAAAAATATGAATTCAAAGTATAAAAAGGCCAGTTATATACTGTGTGGATTTGGAATAGATGACAGAGTGCCACAAAGATGTATTAAGTACCATGAAGGGAAGTGTCATAGAGGAAGGGAGAAAATAGTTTTGTCCTATTATGATTTAATGGCTGAAAGTACTGAACAATGTTGACTGCTTATTAGACAATACTGACTACCCAATCTTTAAAGTGAGTACCTACAGCCATTTTATATATTCAGATTTCAGAATAAAAACCGATTTTAATACTTAACAATATTTTCAAAACAACTTTCTGATATATTCCCTGTATATAACTGAACTGTAGACTGCCATTAGTTGTCCAATTACAATATTTTGCTCAGACTTAAGGTAGTTTCATTAAGTAATAAAATAACTTAAGTGACAAAACAGATGTGTTGGGAACTAGCAATTACTAATAACAGAGAATGTGATTTGGAATGTGACTGCATAGGCTTTCAAAATTTATCTGTTGCTCTTGAAAAATGTTAGTATTACCTCTCAAATACAGATTAAATCCTGAGATTTTTTTTGTTCAATCATTTAAAAAAAATTGGGGATCATACATGGTGCCCAGAGTAAAATCTTTGTTCTGTGCTCAAAAATCCCTCTGGGCACGGAAAGGCAAGCAAACACCTTAACTCCTATACGATCTCTCTGGTTCATGCTCTCATTCATTTAGGGACATTCATTTAGGAAGCTTTTGGGACAAACTTATCTTTGAAAATCAGTCCTGATGAAGAAATTTTGAAAACTAAGGGTAACAAAAGTAAAAAATCAGAGAGTATAATCATATTACTGGCTATTGAAATTTTTTCATTTAAGGAATGAGAATTCCCAGAACTCGCTTATTGGATACATGACCCAGGAAGATCAGAAGTTCTAAGACTGGAGGGTGGAGTTAAAATGGCAGAGAAAGGTGCTCTATGGATCATACATGGTTGTAAATTCAATAAAACAGACACAAAAAAGGATTCTCTGAATGGCCCTGTAGACAGTGTGGCAAGAATGGACCTGAGAGTTTGCATGCATAAAAAGCAATTTGGAAGATTGGAGTCCCAAACCCATGAAGCCAAGGTGAGTCACTTTAAAAAAAAAATTAATCACCATTAGATACACAGTTACAAGGTTGTTCATGATTGGATTTCAGTCATACAATGTTCCAATACCCATCCCTTCACCAATGTACATTTCCCACCACCAATGACCCCAGTTATTCTCTCGCCACCCCTCACCCCTCCTGATGGCAGGTTCTCCCCTCTCCCTCTCCTCTCTTCTCCTTCTTCCTCCTCTCTCCCTCCCTCTGTCTGTCTCTGTCTCTCTGTGATTCTACTGGGCATTATGGTTTGCAATATAGGTACTGAGAGAAGGTGATTCACTTTGAACTTTATATAAAAGGAGCCAGATTTATGCTGTTAAGACTCACCAGCAGTTTGTCTCAACATAAACACAGCAGCACAGGCTCCTGGTGATGGAAATGGAGAATGTGATTTCCCAGGCTACCTAGGCCAGAACAAAAATCAGATCCTCATCCCTAGCCCCCAGTGCACCGTAGACATAATGAAGAATGAAAATTAAGTCCATCAAAATTAAGAACTGAAGATGATAGTCTGTATGGGTCCCTTAGTCCTCACCAGCTCTATAACTTTTAAGATGACAATTCCATCTAAGAGTGACCCTTATGAGGTTGTTTGATGAAAGAAATGATAGCACAGATCGCCAATAAAGAAAGAGAAAGTATGAGAGAAGACATGAGAAAGTGGCAATCAGAAGTCACAGATCTGAAAAGCATGATTGGTAAGATATAAAACTCATTGGAAAGCCTCAGTATTACAATGCCAGAAGCTGAGGAACAAATCAGTGAGCTCAAAGACAAAATGAAGCATCATAAAGAACAGAATATGATACAATTTATGAAAAGAAAGTAATATACCAGAAAACTATGGAATGAGTTCAAGAACAACAATATGAGAATGTTAGGTGCCTTCAAGGAATAGGAAGGTGAGATTGATGAAAAACTACTAGTCACCCAGAGTTGAAGATTTAGTCATGTATCCAGACTCAAAAAGCTCAAAAAGTTTCATCTAAAATTAACCCTACAGAACAACTCCAAAACACAGTGTAATTAAGAAAGACAAAAATGGAAGACATACAGAATACTAAAAGCAGAAAGTTCAAGGAAAAAACATATATACAAAGGTATATCCCATAAGATTCATAGCAGATCTATCAAATGATGCTTTACAAGCCAGAACAGGATGGTGAGATATAAATACAAAGAAAGAAACAACCATCTCAAAAGGAGTACTCTATCTGTCTAAGGATGACATTCACAGACAAGCCAACAGGTAAGAAGTTCATACTTCTGAAACCAGTTTTGCACAAAGCATTAAATGGTTTTCTAAGGTTCAGAGAGATAGTATAATGGGTAAGGTGGCTAGCACATGTGGCTGACCCAGGTTCGTTACAAGCCACACCAGGAGTGATCCCTGAGTGAAGAGCAAGAACAGTGCAATATACATGAGTCAGTTAATGAAATATACCTTATCAATACAATATAAATCTTATGATCACATCAACAGATTCTGAGAAAGTATTTAAAAAGACCTAATATTTATGATAAAATTCTCAATAAAAGTAGGGGTGGGAAAGGAACTTTCCTCAATATAAAGCCAGTTATCACAAACCGATAACTAACATCATACTCAGTTATATAAAACTGATAAACTTTCCTCTAAGATAAGGCACAAGACAGGGATGTCCACTATCACCACTATGAGGCAAGTTAAAGACATTAAAAGGATACAGATAGAAAAAGAAGTCAAATTAACGCTATTTTATAGATGACATCATCATTATACTTAGAAAACCCTAAAGACACTAGCAAAACAAAAATCCTCCTAGAAACAATAAACCTGCAGTTACACAGCAAACTATAAAAATAACACACAGAAATCCATAGCATATCTATAAACAATGAAGTATGAGAGAAAAAAAGTCCCATTCACAAGTGTGTCCCCATAACAAGTATCTGAAATCAGTTTAATGAAGGAGGTTAAAGAGGTAGGTAAACAATTAAAAACTATAAGTCACTATTAATAGAAGACACAAAGAAATGGAAAGACATGCCCTGTTCGTGACTTGGAAGGATTAATATTAAAATTAATAATCTTACCAAAATATTCAATGAAGACTTAATACAAATTCCCATGGCAGTTTTAAGGAACAAGGACCAAATGCTGCTAAAATTTATATGCAGTAATAAAACTCGTAAAGCAACCCTGGGAAAAAAAATTTAGAAGGGAGGCTTTTCTATTCCAACTTCAAATTATATTATAAAACTACAGTAATCAAGACTACATGATAGTAAAATAAAGGCAGAATCTCAGACAAATGGAATAGAATTGAGGACCCCGCAAAGCTACTCTGGTATATGTACAGTTGATTTTTGACAAAATATCTAGCAATATGAAGTAGAGCAAGGAAAGACTCAAATAAGTAATGTTGGGAAAACTGGCTACCCTCCCCTCCCAATGCAAAAATTTGAATTTATATCTTTATCTCACACCATAAACAAGTTAATTCAAAATGAATTAGACCAAAATCCATAAATTATACTGAGGAAAAGATACAACTTTTTATGATACTGACTCTTTAGAGGCGTCTTCATTGACTTAATACCACCAGCTAAACAAACAGAAGCAAACTAAACAAATGAAATTCATCATATTTAGAAATTTTTATACTTCAAAAAAATAATGACTGAAAATGAAAAGACACTCTATGGACTGGGATGACTGGGATGTGGGAAACAAAAACCATCATCCGGCTGTTAGAGGGTTCAGTCTTTTTAATATAAAAAAACTCTATGAAGATTTCTTTAAAAATGAAGAATCAAGCTTCTATATGACTCAGCAATTCCACTTCCTGAAATCTACCCCACAAACCTTCAAACACCATTTAAAATGCATTCCTATTTAGTTCAATTCACAATATCCAAGATATAGAAATAACCTAAGTACCCAAGAACAAATGAGTGGATAGAATAACTGTGATTACATATACACAATAAACTACTATTAGCTTTAAGAAAAGATGGAATTGCCACAGGACCGCATGCCAGACTGTTTCACTTGGGGTGCCCTGGAGGAGGGGGCGTGAGACTCCTCTCAGTCTTGGCAGCTGAAAACCTCCAGAACTCAACAGCTGTCATGCTCGTGGCTGCTGTCCACATGCCTGGGCCATGCTCACCCACGAGTGAATCCCCAGAAAATCCAGGTATGGGGGACTTTGTGACTGAGAACTCTGGGTTCAACTGGCCTGGGAATGGAGATCCTCCACCTGTATCCTCCAGTCTCGGGCAACTCAGTAGTGACACCCATAAGCCACCTCTGGCTGGTGCCACATAATCACGTCATTGGACACCATACAGAGTCGCATGTCCTTCTCTCCCAGAAGGGAACATAACAAGACAATGACACTTGCCATGACCATGCTGCCAGTCCCCACGCCAGGCTGATTCGCCTGGGGCACCCTGGAGGGGGGTGGGTGAGACCCTTCCCTGGCAGCCAAAAACCTCCAGAACTCAACTGCTGCCATGCTCATGGCCACTTTCCACATGCTCGGGCAGAGCCTCAACCATGACTGAACCTATTCCTAAACTGAGCAGCTGCATTTGTGGCCACACAACACTTCATACGACACACACACACACCCCTACCCACACTCCAAGAGTATCTCACCACATTTGATGGGTTCAAAGTAGGAGGCAATCAATCTTAGAGGGAAATATTTTATTTTTTTACATATAAAATATATAGGTACACAAGGATCAACCTTTAATAACACATTAGTGATTTACTATAGAAGGGCTTAATGGCCCCTGGGTGAAACACAACAATCTTCACTGTTTCCTCTAAGGAAACTTTTTTGGAACATTTTCAGCGGTTTTCCATAACAAACAATACAAAATATATTATTTCAGTTCTTCTTTGAGGTAGGGGTTAGTGTTCGGGTGGAAACATCCAAAGAAAGGTGGTGGGAAGGTATAATGGTGGTGGGATTGGTGTTTGAAGATTAAATGTAATAAAATACTATGAGCTACTTTATAAAATAAAAAATTTTAAAAAAAAGAAAAGATGGAATCTTGAAATTTGCTGCTACATGGATGGAACTACAGGATACTAAGCTGAAGGAAGTCAGTCAGAAGGAGAGGAATAAAGACAGAATGATTTCTACTAGAAGTGGAATATGAAAAACACAATAAAGGAACAATAAAACACTAAAGAGCAGACCTTGAGAATCAGATGAGTTTAAAACTAAATTTACTAAGAGGGTGAAATGGGAACTGAAGACATTCCTTCCATCAATGAGTAACATGTTACTCTGTTACCCTGGAGTTACAACATTGTATACCTGAAACCTTATTATAATAGTACTGTAAAGCCTGAAATTGAGGGGGGAGGGATGAGCTTTGGGTTCCAAAAAGAAGGAATTCTGAGAAGAGTGCTAAAACACTAGTGCCTGGAGTTTCGCAATCATCAATCAAGCCTTGCAATGTCCTTTACTAGCACAGCACTTCATTTTTCCTGGTATCATCTACAATAGCTCACGGCCAGCAGATAAACTATTTCTCACTACTGATACATAGCACAAAAATCCTCAAAGGACAAGAAACTATAGTACATAGGAAACAGAAAGCTTACATAAATAAAATTCAGGACTGGTTAAGTATTAAGAACAAGATATTAAATGGACTCTATCTCTTGGGAACTTAGATTATCATCAAAGAAAAGTTGCAAATTGGTTGTCAATGTTTTATTATGGACTTAAATTTGGTTCTCAACATTTATTCTTTTGCCACTCTTTGAATGGCAGTCATTATTCAGTAGTCTTTGTTCAGTCTTCTTCCATTTTCTAGAATATCTGTGACATAGCTCGAAATGTTTGCAGATCAATTTCCTTCAAATCAACACATATACAAGCTTACTTGTATTTATAACTCATCCTTTCAAAATAAAAAATTCACATTGTATTTTTCTTCAATAAACAAAAACTGAGTTGAGATGATACACTAGTACAGAAATATTCTATATGCTGAATGTTTCTATCTACTCTTACTTGTGGAGAAATACAACAATCCAGTGCATGATCACTATGAAAAAAAAACACTTGCCAAAATTTTTAGGAAGAGTGTAATATATAAGCACTTTAGATAGAAAAAAAGTCTCCCAGTAATATACTGTTTCTTCTTATATTATAAACTGCTAATCTAGTCCTAAGATCTGGAGAACACACTGAAATAAATATTATGCATAAAACAGAACAAAGTTCTATGAAGAGTATGCTCCTCAAGCATGAACAGATTTTCATTATCTGATATCTAGGTCAAAACTAACAGTTCTAAAAATCAATAATTCTACTACATATTCTTGAAAAGAGGGAGAAAAAATAATTTTCTTCCCAGAATGCTAACAATACCAAATGATAATGGTAGGCAGTATTAAAGAGGAATGGAAGAAGGAAATCAAAGTACAAAATACATTCCTGCAAGTCTTCTAAGGTAGGCATTTATTCAGATGTGAATATATTTGATTTTACAGCTTTATGACCAGCAATTCTCAATGAAGGAAACTTTACCTCCAATACCCACTATTATCCTTGGAAATTTCATCAATATCTAGAATATTTTAGGTTGTCAGAAATTGAAGTGGGGGAGGCTATTGGACAGAGCTACCAAGACTCCTCAAAAATTTCAAACAAATTATCTGTTAAAGTGTCAAAAATGCCTAGTCTGAGAAACCCCACACTAGAGGAACAGATGTTAGGTGGGACTAAAATTTAGGCTTACTGTAGGTTCAGATGATGTGGCAAATCAAGAATAATAATGATTTAAAATATATGTGGAGGTGTTACTAGTTATTTGCACTTCTGATCAGATAAGCACAAAATCAGATTCTCCAAGCAGATCAGTGGGACCAACCATTTACAAAATATTACAAAAATATTACTAGATATGAGTAATAATATAAAACACACATAGACACTTTCTCACCATCTTTCAGGAAATTCTGAATATAATGACTAAAAAAGGATCTCTCATTTGAAAAGTGCCCTATCATCACTTACCTGGGATGAAAAAGTACACACTAGGAAGTCAGCCTGGGAGAGAAAGTGTATATCGAGGATCACTCCCCGAAGTGAATTTTCTGTGTATCGGTTATGTAGTCCCGCTGACCAAGAGATAGAGTTATCACTGATAAATTCATAATTGGGGTACCTGAAAAAAAGAGATAAATTTATACAAGGCCACTGGAATTACACTCTACCACCAAGTAATATTCTGTAAGTGGAAGACAGATCGGCTCCTTTGACTAAAAGTTCCTCTCTTTTTGTGTGTCTGGGCTCACAAACAGTACTCAGGAGGTTTGGGAGCAACCTCCTCACCCCCTGCACATTGTTCTAGCCTCAAGAGTCCTCTATAAGGGTAAGAGAAGTTTTAATTATGATATTCAATAAAGTAGTTGGTGAAGCATCTTTGAAATTATCAGAGGAGTAGAAATGACCTGGAGTACTTTGTATACCGAGTGTTATGTGTATGAATATAAAGCATGCATCATTGCTATTAAGATGCCTTTTCTTAGGGTCAAAGATCATATAGATGTCAATGGATATGCCTTGTATACCCACTGACAATGGATTCAAATCTTGGCATCACATAGTTTCCCAGCACTATCAGGGGTCATCCCGTACACAGAGTCAGAAATAGTTCCCTGAGCACCTCTGGGTGTGGCCCAACCTCCTGACACTCAAAAGGTAAGAAACCTTTGGGCCAGATAGCATAGGAGGTGAGGCACTTGAATGTTGCTGACCTTGGTTTGAATCCATGGCATATGGTCCCTAAACCTCCATAAAAAGTGATCCCTGAGCACAGAGCCAGGAGTAAACCTTGAGCATCACTGGATGTAGCACAACACATCCCCTTCACCTCATCTCACATGCACATATACTTATATACAAAATATAAATATATACAAAATACGACAAGGTTACAGTTCTTATTTGCAATGAGTGACTTCTAAGTGTTTTCAAATTTGGTTACTGAGTTTTTCCTTTAGAATATAAACATGATGAAACTTCATTTAAATTCTAAATTTAGAATTTATGATTTTTACTTCTCTAATCTTTTAAATATATAATCATTTATTTATTTTTAATTCTTAAGAGCTTAGGTAGTTACAAGTTAATTTTTATGGTATCAATATACAAAATTACTGTACCCATCACCCTTCAAACTGTCCCCAACCATCCACCACTGTCCACAAGTTTCTCTGGTCTTATCTTTATTCTCTTCCTTCACTCTGTTCTTCTTGACAACTGGTTCTGTATTCCAATGCCAAATATTTGTCATTGTTTATTTTAATAAGGTTTTTAAATTGAGTATCTGTGAGATAGACCACTACAAAACTGTTTATTGTGTTTCAGTCATACAATGATCCAACACCCAACCCTCCACCAGTGTACATTTCCCACCACCAATATCCCGTTTCCCTCCCACCATCCCTCAACCCCCAACCCCGCAGCTCCAGCCTCTTTCTCTGGGAGGCACTTTTCTGCTTTCTCTCTGTCCCCATTTCCTTTAGTGAATTATGGTTTGCAGTACAGGTACTGAGAGGCCATCGTGTTTATTCAGGGAGTTCAGTATTTTTATCAGGATGGTAAGGTTGGAGCGGCTTTTTAACTGAGTGGCAGCTTTGGGTGTGGATGTGACTGCAGATACTTCTAGAGGTCCAGGGAGATGAGGGGAAGTGACCCATCCTGAACCCAAGAAAGCCTGGAGACTTCAGTCACAAAACCCACATACCTTAATTTTCAGCAGATTCTATCTCTGTGAGATCCGCACTGGATCAGGCTGTGGGCGTGGCAGCAATTTTGGATTGTAGGAGCAAGCAGCTGCCAGAGGCTTTGCTGCCCCCAGGCTAACCTGCCCCCTCCCTCCCCCCCAATTTACTCTGGTTGGTTTAGCCTTGCATGGGTCAGAGATTAACTGCGGCTTTTGAGCTCTTTTAAGATTATTTATAGATCTCAAAAGCAAGGCCAATAAATTAGATTGTATAGCTGAACCAGAGGTGTTTTGTGGATGTGACTCCTACATACCTAACTTTCGATAATTTAATTTCTCAGGAAACTTGGTTCTGAGTTGCTGGGGTCTGGAAAGAGGCACAGTGGCAATTTTGGGGTATCAGGAAGCCAGGAGGCAACATTAGGCTGCTGATGCACTCATGGTTTGTCATCATTTGGTACTATTATTGTTTTATCTCTCTACATTTCATAGATAAGTGAAAGCATTCAGTATTTTTCCTCCATTTTTCCTGTTAAATTATTTCTCATAACATGATTCTCTCCAGTTCAACACAAATTGCAGTGAACTGAATGACTAAATCTTTTCTTATAGTTCCACTGTTTTGTGCTTTTGAGAACTGTTTTATCTCTCTACTGGAGCAATAGCACAGCGGATTGGGCGTTTGCCTAGTACTCGGCTGACCCAGGTTCGATTCCTCCATACCTCTCAGAGAGCCCAGCAAGCTACTGAGAGTATCCTGCTCTCATGGCAGAGCCTGGCAAGCTACCCATGGCATATTCGATATGCCAAAAACAGTAACAAGTCTCACGTTACTGGTGCCTGCTTGAGCAAATCGATGAGCAATGGGATGACAGCGATACAGTGATTTTAACCCTGAAAGAAATGTTTACTACAAATTCTTGAAAATTTTCATTTTATTATTGTTTCATTGTGATGTTGATAAAAAAGAAACACAACAACCTTATTTCTCGCTGGAGTCCTTGCCTGTGTGTATTCTGCAACTTTTCTTACTATCTCCATGATTTTCTTCAAATAGTTTGGTTTCCTCCCTTTTTATTGGGGAGCCACACTCAGAAGTGCTCAGGGACTACTGCTGACTCGGTCCTTAGGAGTCACTCTTAGCAGTACTCACGGCACTCATCAGTACTCATCAGCAATAGCCTGATGGAGACTGAACTCATGGCTCCTGTAAGTTAAGAATGGTCTAGTACCGTAAAGCTATCTCCCTGGACCTTAGTGATATTCTTATGACCAAAAGTAAGCTATAGGTACTTAACTCTGTTCATATCAATAAGTCTGTGGTAAAACTTATTTGTTACATATCACTTTGCTTAAAGTTTTTTTCCCCACAATCTACTGATCATATTAATTGAGGACTTAATGTACAAATCAGTTTCTTTACAGTTTTCCCTTAAAACTGAAACCAGGCCTTATTTTTCTTTGCACTACAACATCTAGTGCTCCACATAATGGCATGAGAATAAATAAGTGAGTGCTAGCTACATTTGGGGCTTTTATCCTAATTCTCTAACAACTGCTTCAGATTTCTCTCTGGATTGCACAGCCCCCAAGGAGTTTTTTGACATTGCCTCTAATAATGATTGTGAAGGCAAAGTCTCTGAGCACTGTATCAAACTAGTATTCAGTGTTCAGATCCATTTGGCCTCATTATTTTTGACATTTTGCTCTCCTCAGCTCTGAATCAGGGAGATGAAGGAAATGTCACATTCATCCTAAAAAAGAAAAGTCCCCACCCACCGAAAAACCCATCTTAATATTATTCCTCTGAAGCTGCATAACCCAGGCAGGGGTAGAAACAAATAATTATGAAAAGGCTGAAGAAGAGGAACTGTTAAAATATAATAGTACAAGTTTATTTTTGAATAAAGACTGTCTGAACAATTTAGTTTCTCAGTAAAAGAAAGGAGTGATCCTTTTGCTGAGATATGACACTGACATTAATTCCCTTGCTAAAGTCCCCTTCCTGGAATCAAACCAAAGGTCACCAAAATTCCAATGTCTTATTGCCATATGCAAAAACCTCTTAAAGAAGGATACTGAGAGCAGAGAACTCTAAAAACAAGATAAAAATATAGGAAAGGGAGATTTTGCAATTCTAGTAAAAGAACTTTATGCTCAAACATGTTTATATCTTGTCTTTGGCCCACAAGTATCTTCAGAGAGAGATTCTTCCACCGTGAAGTTGCAAACACTAGCAATGATAAAAGTTTTTTTTTCTCCCAACTTAAAAACATTTATTTTTATATTGCCCACAAAGGACCCACTTGTAGTTATAAACACCAAATTTTACTTTCTGTTGCCTTTCTCATAAGGGAAATAATGCTTATGATTTCAAGGTACTTGGTGTACAACTCCTTAAGAACACATACTGCAATTAATATGCTCCATATATATTGCCTACCAGTTGAATACTCCCAAAGGTAGTTATATATTATCATTTATTTCTTCTGTATTTAATAAATGTGAAGAAATTTACCATTGTCTTTATTTTATAGGACAAATACTTTTCTTGCTTTTATTCATTTAATGAACTTAATTTTACAGAGAGATCATCCTGCATTTTTGATAAAGATCATATGTACATATTTAATCTGGGAGATTGTTTTCCTCCATTCGCTTTTCTGTTGTTGCTGCAATGCACCAACAATTATTGCCATAATACTTGGATTGCTGATGCTAGTTTCATTAATTCTAGTAGCAGCATTCTACTGCAACCTATAGAAACTTGAGGTGTAATACCAAGCAGCAAAGCATTAACTACTCATCTTCATAAAGAAGCATTCCATATAAAACTATCAGGATAAATAAACTGAAATAGGATTCTCCATTGTGTGAATCTTAAGTATCATTTAATTCTTCATTTGTCTCTTATATTCTTGGTTTAGGGGCCACATCTGGTAATGCGCAGGACTTATTCCTGGATCTATGCTGAGGGATTCCTCCTGGAGGGGCTCAGGGGACCATGTGTGATGTCTGGGACTAAACCCAGGTGGCTGTGTGCAAGGTAAGTGCTTCACATGAGCTATCATAGAAAGAGCAGTCACTACTAACTGCTGGCCACAAAGAATGAATTCAAATTCTACTATTCCTACATTCCAAATAGATAAGGGATTCTTTCACTTGTAACCCGTTTATATTGAGATATTCAAAACAAGCATGTGCTGCCAGAAATTTGGATTCATTACCCATTTGACTTGGAATTAATATTTGGTCACTGTGCATTCAGAACCTTATACTGCTGCCATATTTTTTGCAATATGGCATCCATTAATGTAACCACACAGGGGGTTGCAACACAGTTTAAGAAGCTAGGCAGTAGGTCACATGTACCAGAACGGTTGATCATGTTCTCTGTAGATCAAAACAATAAATTATTCTTTTCTTTCAAAAATTTTTCTGCGGGGTTGGAGAGATAGCACAGCGGGTAGGGCATTTGCCTTGCACACAGCCGACCTGGGTTCGGTTCCCAGCATCCCATATAGTCCCCTGAGTACTGCCAGGATTAATTCCTGAGTGTATGAGCCAGAAGTAACCCCTGTGCATTGCCAGGTGTGACCCACAAAGAAAAAAAAATTAAATTATAAAAAAAATAAAAAATTTTCTGCACCCCACCTGGAAGTGCTCAGCAGACCATTTTGCAGTACCAGAAACGGAACCAGGATTGGATGCATGTAAGGAAAACACATTAACCCTTGCACTATCTCTCTAGCCACTAAAATTATCTTTACTTTTACCTAAATACTTCCAAGTCCATAAATCAATCTTAAGAAAGAATGTGGATAATTTTCGGCAAACACTAGAGGAACATTATTTATAAAAGTTAAACTTAGAAAATAATCCATTAATCCAATATTAGGAGAATAATAGAGAATATTAGGTTAAATAAATAATGTATATCCACATATGGATAGTCATTAAAAAAAGATATTTACAATTTTTTTCAATAAACTCAGAAAACAGAGCTACTGTTGTATTAAGTGAAAAGGAGTTCAAATTGTACATAATATAATCAACTATTAAAACGTGTAATTATATATAAATGAATTGAGGACTGTCAATATTTAAACAGCTGTTGCCACTAGGTGATAGGGTTGTAAGTTAGTATTTTCTTCTACTTGCATACTTAGCATCTTCCATATTTTCTAATAAGCACAAATTATTTTTCCAATTAAGCAAAAAAAGAAATAATGAAAAGAGCTTTGCTAAATATTTAGAAAATAAGCTTGTGATATATCCAGAGACAAAACACATATAAAATAATGTTAAATATTTTTCAACCAAGGTATAAATTCAATATGGTACTTTATTTTACTTATTTATTTTTTGGTTTAGGACCATATCAGCTGTGCTCAGGACTTATTCATGGCTCTATGCTAAGGAAATCACTCCTGGCAGTGCTCAGGGACTCTACTGAACATGGGTCAGTCGTATGCAAAGCAAGCTCCTTAACTGCTGTACTATATCTTAGGCCTCACAGGATGGTATTTTAAAATAGAGTATGATGAATTATTTCTATTTTGTTTCTATCTTATCTGTTTGATCAAACATGAAAAGCATATGTAAAAATAATTTGTTTCATAAACAAATGTTTACTTAATCTCTAATTCTTACATTTATAGGATAATTATAAATATATAAATTGGCTTTTACTATTGATGAATTTCTTGTCTTCTTTATATAGGTATGTGAGAGAAAGACACTCAGTACTTAGAGATTCTAAGAAAGAATAAAGCAATTTATATCAGTTGAATTTGCATTCTGAGAGGGGTAGAAAAAGGATTTAAATGATTACTTATAGATTTTGATAAACACTTGCTTTATAGTCTGGGGCTACTGTTGGCCTGCTTACCTAATAGTTTTGGTCTGAAGGTTCACTGCTAAGGCAATGTGGTACCTGGGCCAAATGGTACTCAGAGGCAACTGGTGGTGCTGGGGGTGGGGGGCCTATATGGCCAAGAATCAGACTCAAGATTTTCACAGATTAAGAAAAAAAAATAACTGGCACAGGCTCTACCACTGGAGCTATTACCCCAACTTGTAACTTCTTCCTTCCCCAACTGTTACATGATACCAAAAACAATTTAGTTAAAAGCTTAAGTGATTGACTACTAATATATTTTTTAATTTGTGGGGTTAAAAATATAATTTAATATTTATTGTGCACTTACCAGAACAGAAAGTTATGAAGCACTATGTTGAAGTACTTATATTCTATTGAGAAAGAAGCAAGCAAGTGCTAAATTCTAAGACCATTTTGCATTTAGTCAAGAGATGATTTCTGGATTGGATGGCACCTAAGCAGAGCTAAAATTATAATTTTCTCATTCATTCCCTATTTTCACAAATAACTAATATGATTTTTACTCATAAAGAGAAAATAAAGGGTAACTAGTCCATTCACCAACTACTTTGAAAATTCCTTGAGAGCAGTGTCTTGTTTATCACGAAATTTCCAGAAACTGGCACAATGCCTGAAATATAGGCATGATCAATAAATGATGGTACTTTTCAATATGTACTAGAAGCTATTAATCTCTCATTAACAAAGTTTACTTTTGATTATTTACTATTCTTTAATATAACGCTCAAATTCCAGAAGATTTTATAAAATGAAAATGTGTATCTTTTGTATGCTTTCAGGTGCCCATAATTATTAATGAAAATAGTGAGATCAAAAAAGCAAGAATCTGGAGTGTTTTATTGTTAATAGTCCCGTATAGCAGTTTAGTGTTATAGATTGAATTCTTAGTTTTGCGTGGGTTTCAGTGGGTTTCATATGTTGAAGTCCTAATTCCCAGTGTGTTAATATTTAAAGACGAAGTCTTTGGGAGGTAATAAGAGTTAGATATGGTTATGAGGATGGGCCCTTCATGATGAACTGAGTGCCTTCACTAGAAGAAATATCAGAAAGTTTGCTCTCCAAGTGCACAAAACAGTCATATGAGTACATAGCAAGATGGCAAGTGCCTATAAACCAAAAGAAGGAGCTTCAGAATAAAGCTTCTCTTTGCAGGCACTTCCACTTTGGTCATAATAATAGTTACACATATATAATTATTTTGAATTAAAATTTCCTAGTATTAATATTTTAGATAAGTCATCCCTTAAAATCAAGGGAATTAGGATTCTTTACAACAGAAAAAAGATCATCCCAGTTTAGAATCACTAGCTCATCTCACTTACTTTGTTTTTGCCTCCTTTAATAAAGAAGGGTCATCTGTGGCCAAATATATTCTTTTTTTATCCACTTGCATTCTGCGAGCAAGAAGCTGAAAATGTTCTTCAACATGTACCATGTATTCTTCAATGGGATGAAAAGCTGCTTCTGTTCCCACTTTGTCTGTCCGTCTGACATGGACTCTGGAGGGTAGAGGGGTAAAGGGAGAAAATCATGCTAAGAAAAATGATCTGATCCATTATGGACATTTAAGACACTCAACTTTATGTCCCTTCTTTCCCCTCTCATTTTTTACATTAGAAATAATAAAGCAAGTATAAAAAAATCCAATATATATATAATTACATACACATACATACTGCATGTTAACCTAATACAAAGAAAATGAGAAAACCCTCAAAAATACTTCAGTAAAAATTGGCAAAAAAAGATAGAGATGGGACTAGTACGACAATAATAGTTGGAAATGATCACCCTAGACAAGAATTGAGTATTAAAAGTAGGTAAAGGGATATACACTACAACCTTTCAGTATTTGTATTGCAAACCACAATGCCGAAAAGGAGGGAGGAAAAGGGAGAGAGGGAAGAAGAGGGAAATGAAGAGGGAGAGAGGAGAGGGAGGGACAGAGAGGGAGGGAGGGAAGGAGAGAGAGAGAGAAAGAGAGAGAGGGAGGGAGAGAGGGAGAGGGGGAGGGGGTGGGGGACAGAGAGAAAAAAGAGAGGGAGAGGGAGAAAAAGAGAGAGAGGGAGGGAGACAGGAAGAGAGGGAGAGGGGGAGAAGGGGAGAGAGAGAAAAGAGGGAGAGGGAGAGGGAGAGGAGAGAGAGAAGTGCCAGCCATATAGGCAGGTTGGGAGGTGGGTGGGTATGATGGGAGGGAAATTGGAGATACTGGTGCTAGGAAATGTACACTGGTGGAGGGATGAGTGTTGGAATACTGTATGACTGAAACCTAATAATGAACAGCTTTGTAAAGGTCTATTTCAGTGATTAAAAAAATAATAATAAAATAAAAAATTAAGTTTGTGAGAGAGCAAAAAATGGCAAATTAGAAATAAATGGGTGATTCTCAAGCTCTTCTGTATCCTTGACAGCAAGATACTAGCCCTCCAGAAAAAACTAGATGCAATTTTTAAGATTCTTGAAAGAAAATGATACCAAGATTCACAGTTTTTGCTTTAGAGCATATGTTTGTAACATTTTGATGCAAGATTTTTGTTTAATTCTTTTTACCCTGTATACTCATCAAAACTGCTAGTTTGTAAAATTTTAAATTCTCTGCAGAAAGCTCAGACCTTTAAGGATTCTTACAACAGCACAATCAAGGCAGGAAAATCTTTTGAGGATTTTCACTATTTTAGGTTAATGTAGCCATTTCAGCCTCTTTGTTGTATACATAATGAAAATCCTTCCTCTGATTTTCACTCTGTCAAAAATAGCAGATACTGATCTCATCTATCCTATTTAAGAGAAGCTTCAAAATGGGGCAAAGATTTACTTTGTCCTACACTGAATAAGGCACTGACTTATATACTATTTTCTTTCACTTGATGCTTCCAAAGTAATTTTAATAGAAATATGAATAATTATAGTCAATTTTATATTCATTAATTAAAACTATTCTTAAAATTTCCCTTTCCACAGGTTGGCAAAACCCTCCATGACACTGAAGCCAAAGGTATTTTCAAAGATGAAACACCACTAACCAAGCAAGTGGAAGCAAAGTAAACAAATGGGACTATCTTAAACTACGAAGCTTCTGCACCTCAGAAGAAAAGTGACCAGGATACAAAGACAGCCTATGGAATGGGAACGGATATTCACCCAATATTCTTCTGATAAGGGGTTAATATCATAGATATACAAGGCACTGGTTGAACTCTACAAGAAGAAAACATACAATCCCATCAGAAAATGGGGCAATGAAATGAACAGAAACATTCTCAAAGAAGAAATCTAAATAGCCAAAAGGTACATGAAAAAATGCTCTTCATCACTAGTTATTAGGGAGATGCAAATCTAGACTAAGAATGAGATATCATCTCACACCAGAGACTGGCACACATCCGAAAGAACAAAAGCAACCAATGTTGGCATGGATGAGGAAAGAAACAGACTCTCGTTCACTGCTGGTAGGAAAGTTGACTGGCCCAGCCTCTTTTGAAAACAATATGGATGTTTCTCAAAAAACCAGAAATTGAGCTCCCATTTGACCCAGCAATACCACTTCTGGGAATATACCTCAAGGGTGCCAAGCACAGTAGAAATGACATCTGCACCTGTACATTCATTGCAGCACTGTTCACCATAGCCAGAATCTGCAAACAACCTGAATGCCCGAGAACAGATGACTGGTTAAAGAAACTTTGGTACATCTACACAACGGAATACTATGCAGCTGTTAGGAAAGATGACATCATGAAATTTACTCAGAAGTGGAAGGTCATAGAGAGTATCATGCTAAGTGAAATGAGTCAGAAAGAGAGGGACAGACATAGAAGGACTGCACTCATTTGTGGAATATGAAATATCATAATAGAGACTAACACTCAAGGACAGTAGAGACAGGGTCAGGAAGATTTTTCCATGGTTGGAAGCCTGCCTTATGAGCTGGGGGAGAAGGGAGCTAGGATAGAGAAGGAATCACTGGTTGGAGGGATCACTTGGGATGGGAGATGTGTTCTGAAAGTAGGTAAAGGACCAAACATGATGGCCTCTCATTATCTGTATTGCAAACCACAATGCCCATAAGTAGAGAGAGAGTAAGAGGAAAACTGTCTGCCACAGAGGCAGGGGGAGCACAGGGGAGCACAGGGAGCACAGGGAGCACAGGGAGGCAGGGAGAGTACAGGGGTGGGAGGTGGGGTAGTTAGGAATACTGGGGACATTGGTGGTGGAAAACGTACACTGGTGGAGGGATGGGTATTAGATCATTATATGACTGAAACTCAAACATGAAAGTTTTGTACATGTAGCTCACAGTAATTCAATTAAAAAATATCTAAAATTTGATTCTGGAATCAAGTACTGTCAAAGACATTGCTGACACACATCTTCAAAAAGGGAATATACTGAACTTAGTGAATCAATGTAAATAAAGCATAATAAATTGTAAGCTCTGTAGATGACATATAATCCTTTGGATATACTCCTCTGTTTTCAAAACAATATGACTTTTAAGGAGTAGAAATGACAACGATGTTCAAATTTAGCAACGAATGATGAAAATGTTTTGTATTACCAACCCAGAAAAAACTGAAACTACTGGAAGAAAAAGAGAAAAATTGCAATATATAAATACAAAGCTTTGTTGAATAAAATGCGTATTTGCAAGTAAAAAAATATGGTGGAGGTTGTGTGCCTTAATAGAAGAGCATTAGGATTCAAGAATCTGAATATCCCAGATTTCAGTTTTTTTCCAATGTACAGGACTTTAGGCAACTTACTTGATCATTCTGGTCCTTCATTACTTGCCACCCTTTCCTTATTTGTTAAAAAAAAAATAAAAACTAGGTCAGGTGGCATCTATAAAGATTTACAGTAGGTTTTTGTGTCTTCCCATAATTCAGTTACTGTGAACAATTGGGAATAAGTGAAAATGAGATGCTCTATCCTGAAGGAGCTTGATATCTAATAGTAAAAGTAATGCAATACAAAAATAACTTTGACTTTTTGTTAGGATTAAGTTGAAAGGTGTATGAAAGAAATTAGGTTCGCTGCCTTTTGTTACCTTTATATTTACTAAAATACCTTCAAAAACATCTGTTTTCTGTCAGATCAAGGAGATACATTATATTAAATGATTTCTAATATCCTGAACAAGTCTAACATTGTTATTCTTCCATAGATATTCCGTCATTGTCCTTTCTTAAAGGCCTACTTTTAGTAGACATTGAGAAACTGAAGAAAATTGTTTAGTGATTCTTGGTCAGGGATTAGTTCTTCTAATCCCTGTTTTCCTGGACATGGATATTATTCTTCAACTATATATATATATTTTATATACCACAAATGAATGCAGTAATTCTATATCTGTCCCTGGGAGGATTGGTCAATGGTTGGAACTAACCACAAGTGTGTGTGGGACTGAGGGTAGGTAAGATAGAGAAGAGACCAGTGTGACAATTATGCCTGGGAATGATCATGCTGGACAAGATTTGAGGGTTTAAAGTAGGTAAGAGACATTCTTGATAATCTTTCAGTATCAATATTGCAAAGCACAATGCCCAAAGGGGAGCAGAGACAGAGAGGAAGAGAGAGAGAGCGAGCTTATCCTAGAGGCAGGCAGAGGGGCTGGGGGGAAGGGGTGATGGGGGGGAGCAGAAGATACTGGTGCTGGGAAATGTACACTGGTGGAGGGATGGGTGTTGGAATACTGTATAACTGAAAACCAATCATGAACAGCTTTGTAATGGTCTATCTCACAGTAATTCAATAAAAAAGTTAAAAAAGAAAAAAAAACAAAAGCTCTTCTTCCTTTGATCCTTCCATTACTATAGCTCATTTATTTTTATTTTATTTTTCCCTTTGTTTTTATTTTCTTTTTCCATTCTACATTTCCTTGGGTCTTATCAACATTTTCATGAAATTCAGTGGAGTTAATCATTCTTTTCCACTTCAACTTCAGTTTCCTGAGAGAAGCAGCAAGTAATAAGGATGTAGGGAAAAAAGAACTGGTGTACAAACAATATTATTCACTTCTTTCCCTTTTCTTTTTTTTTGAGGTGACAATGCTAGAATTATTTTTTTAGGGATTTTTAGTTTCTCAAATTTTATTGTATTAAAGCACTGTGAGTTATAGTTATTCATAGGGTTTTTGGCATACAATGTCCCATCACTGAGTTAACCAGTGTTAACTTTCCTTCACCAGTATTCCTTTACCTACAGCTCCACTCCTTCCATCCCAGCCCCAGCCTGCCACTTTGACAAGCATCTTTTATGTTTGGTTATTAGAGTTTGGTTCTTATTATTTCAGTGTTGACTCTGTGGTTTGGATGTTTAGCTCTCTCATTCCTTACCACTACAGATATACTGAATCCCCTGGCCCTGTGCTTCTCATTTATCTCTTCTCCCCTCCTCCTTAATTCTATTTCTTTTATTTCTTTCACTCTCTTCCCTCTACTCTGGGGTCAAGGGTAATCTCAATATTTTCCCTTAAACCATTGTGTTTTCTCATCCAGTTACTCTGAAAACCACATATAAGTGATATCCTGTGCTTGTCCTTTCTTTTTTTTCTGGCTTACTTCATTTAACGTGTTATCTTCCAGTGTATCCATGTTACAACAAAATGCATGATTTGACTATTCCTTATCCTGGCATAGTATTCCATTGTATGCCACATATTCATAATCCACTGATTTATCATTGGATATCTAGGTTGATTCCAAATCTTAGCTATCTGCTCACCATCACTTATTAGAGAAATCCAGATTGGGACAACAATGAGATACCATCTCACATCAGTGAGAAAGGCAGATAGCAGAAATACTGAGAACAATCTGTGTTGACAGGGATGTGGTGAAAAATTAACTCATCTACTGCTGGTGGGAATGTCAATTGGTTCAACCCCTGTGTAAAACAGTAGGGAGGGTTCTCAGTAAACTTAAAATTGAGCTGACATACAACCCAGCAATTTCACATCTGGGTATCTACTCCTAGGACAGAAAAGCATCCATTCACTTTTGGCTACTGTCTGGAAAGCAAAGGAAAGAATGGGCATGAAGATGTCAGAGTAGCACTAATGAAATAAACTCTTTAATCCAGGTCCATAGGAAAGGCTGGTCTTAAACTTGACCTAGGACATGCCCATATATCTAAGGGCTTGTAAGTGTGACTGTTAAACTAAAGGGAAACAAATCTACCTTTCCCCCTTTTATTAACGTATGAACAGTGAATTAGTAATTGGAGGAGGAACATGTGGAAAGGATTTTTTTTCTTTAATTGAATCACCATGAGCTACACTTACAAAGCTTCATGTTTGAGTTTCTGTCATACAATGATCTAACACCCATCCCTCCACTGCTACACATTTTCCATAACCATGTCCCCAGTATCCCTACCACCTCTCCCTGCCATCCCACCCCACCCCTCCTCCTGCCTCTGTAGCAGACAGTTTTCCTCTTACTCTCTCTCTACTTATGGGCATTATGGTTTGCAATACATATAATGAGAGGCCACCATGTTTGGTCCTTTATCTACTTTCAGAACACATCTCCCATCCCGAGCGATCCCTCCAACGATCATTGACATAGTGATCTCTTCTCTATCCTAGCTGCCTTCTCCCCCTGTTCATTAGGCAGGCTTCCAACCATGGAAAAATCTTCCTGGTCCTGTCTCTACAGTCCTTGAGTGTTAGTCTCATATGATATTTATTATATGATATTTATTATATTTGTGGATATTTCATATTCCACAAATGAGTGCAGTCCTTCTATGTCTGTCCCTCTCTTTCTGACTCATTTCACCTAGCATGATACTCTCTATGACCTTCAACTTACAAGCAAATTTCATGATGTCATCTTTCCCAACAGCTGCATAGTATTCCATTGTGTAGATTTACCAGTTTCTTTAACCAGTCGTCTGTTTTCGGGCACTCAGGTTGTTTCCAACTCTGGCTATTGTGAACAGTGCTGCAATGAACGTACAGGTGCAGATGTCATTTCTACTGTGCTTTTTTGCACCCCTGGGATATAGTCTCAGAAGTGGTATTGCTGGGTCGTATGGCAGCTCAATTTCTAGTTTTCTGAGGAATGCCCATATTGCTTTCTAGAAGGCTGGACCAATCGGCATTCCCACCAACAATGAAAGAGAGTCCCTTTCTCCACACATCTGCACCAGCACTGCTTGTTCTTATTCTTTCTGATGTGTGCCAGTCTCTGTGGTGTAAGGCAATATCTCATTGTCAGTCTTGATTTGCATCTCCCTGATGATTAGTGATGAAGAACATTTTTTCATGTGTTTTTTGGCCATTAGTATATCTTTTTTGAGGAACTTTCTGTTCATTTCTTCTCTCCAATTTTTGGTAGGGATGGAGGTTTTTTTCTTGTACAATTCTACTACTGTCTTGAATATCCTGGATATTAATCCCTTATCAGATGGGTATTGGGTAATTATTCTTTCCCATTCTGTGGGTGCTCTCTGTATCCTGGTCACTGTTTCTTTTGAGGCGCAGAAGCTTCTTAGTATAATGTAGTTCCACTTGTTTATATTTGTTTCCGTTTGCTTTCTAGGCCAGAGGGCTGTTGCAATATCGGTGTTCTGCTTTGGATATGCTGTCCCTCTTCCCCTCCTTCCGCCACACACACACACACACACACACACACACACACACACACACACACACACACACACACACACCCTGCCGAGGCCAGGGTCTTCAAATGTTTGTTGGCTTAAGGTGTTGGTTTAAAGGCCACAGTGGGCTGGAGCGATAGCAGAGCAGGTAAGGCGTTTGCCTTGCACGCGGCTGACCCGGGTTCAATTCCTCCATCCCTCTTGGAGAGCCCGGCAAGCTACCAAGAGTATACTGCCCACACAGCAGAGCCTGGCAAGCTTCCCATGGCATATTCGATATGCAAAAAAAAGTAACGACAAGTCTCACAACGGAGACATTACTGGTGCCCGCTCAAGCAAATCGATGAACAACGGGACAACAGTGCGACAGTGCTTGCTCAGTGGTGTTTCATCCTTAAAGATGATTTTAGCTTCAAGGTCATGGAAGCTCCACCGTACTAATGGGCTCAGCACTACATGCCATGATCCTCTGCTTGCTCCCTGACCCTTCTAGGTGAGATAAATCTCCCAGCTGACATCTATAGACCCCCTTTTGTGGAACTAGAGGCAGTTTCACCTCCCTTTCAGCTACATCCGGGCATCTTCCATGCCCAATCTTCACCATACTAACAGGCCAGACGCCACGTCTAGTACTCATTAAATTTCAAACTGCTCACAGTTAAACTTCATTTTCACTGGGTGAAGATAGGCAGAGAAGGAAAGGGGAAACTCCCATTCTAATTTCCCAGACTCTCCTTTGGGGCTAACTACAAAGATTCATTCTCAGCCTAGCAGGAACATAGCAAATGAAATGGGGAAGATGCATAGAAGTCCACCAAATACAATGAGTGAAAAACAATAATGCAGAAACTTCATCCAAAACTAACTCAGACTGACTTTAGTGACACCATGATGAGAATGTTTAATAGCTCAAAGAAACATGGCACAGCACAGCACAGCACATGACTAACAAAGCACAAGAAAGTATAAGAGTTGCAATGAGAAAACTACTATAGTCAGAAACAGTAGAAAAGAAGAGTATTTGATGAGAAGTTAGGGAGGAAGAAATATACTTTTATTGGATCAGGAAAGTTTTAGTAATAACTTCACTGTCCGAACGGGATCTTGAAAGAGAGAGAAAGATAAACATATTATAGTAGTTAAATTACTAAAATATCTTCAGCTACATTTTCTCATTATCATATAACAGAGCATTTCTCAATCAGGGCCATAGGGCTTCAAGGGCACCATCAGGATACTCCAAGGAGGCTACAGGTGAAAATCACATAAATGGAGCCACAACAAGAGATTTGGAGTCAACAAGTAGGATGGAGGTCCAGAGGAAGAAAACAGGATCGGAAGCATTTGATGAAAACCAACAAAGAACACATCAACACGATTTCCTTGGAATTGAGGACTAACATCCTAGAGGCCTGAAGGGTCCCAGCAAAAATAGACTCAACGAGGAAAACTAGCTGATGCACTGTATTCAAAACTACATATTCCAAAGGGAGGGACAGAACATTGAAAGCAGAAAGATAAAAAAGAATCATACATACAAAGGACAGATCATAAAACAGACATCAGATCTATCAAATGAGACTATGAGCCAGAGAGAATGGAGGTGTATTGCATTAAAAATTACTGAAATGAACACCTCATTAAGAATACTCTATTCAGCAAGATTATCATTCAGATCTGAAGGAATAATACAGAGCTTCCTGGACAGGCAACAGTTTAGGGGATTGATATACACTCTTACTAAATTTTACATTTGCAGGATTTTCCCATTTCATGTAAATTTTAAAATACATTAGCACAGACTCAAGTAATCATTGATTTACAATTTTGTGGGATTCACATTATCTATATTCATCTATGTATGTATTGATACCACCATCTCCATACAAATAAATTAATAAAAGAGAGCTTTCCAATATGTAATAAAAAAGAAATATAGTGGGTTTCAGAGCTATGACAGTGGGTAGGACACTTATCTTGCACTTGGCTGAGCATTAAAAAAGCTTCCTTAAAAGACAAATTTCCCAGAACTTGGCATTGAATATGGAACTTACTCAGGGTGCCTACGGTTGCCCTCTACTAGATTAAGGAAGGTATATTATTTTACCCTAGATCACTAAGGCATTTTATTTATTTTCAATAATGAATTAATGTTTCTTTATGATGAATGTTTAAGTCTGCTCAGGCAGAGTTAATCCTTACAGAGATTTTTTATTATAATATTTTACTTATTAATAGATACTCAATACATCTATAGTTTCTAATATAAAGTCAATAATTCCTTTCTTAAATTAAGATAAAAATACCTATGCAGATTTTCTCCTTAAAATTTTCTTAATTCTCTCCACTCTTACTAAATTTTACATTTGCAGGATTTTCCCATTTCATGTAAATTTTAAAATGCATTAGCACAGACTCAAGTAATCATTGATTTACAATTTTGTGGGATTCACATTATCTATATTCATCTATGTATGTATTGATACCACCATCTCCATACAAATAAATTAATAAAAGATCTTTCCCATATGTAATAAAAAAGAAATATAGTGGGTTTCAAAGCTATGACAGTGGGTAGGACACTTATCTTGCACTTCGCTGACCTGGGTTTGAACCCTGGCACCCCATATGGTCCCCCTAGTCCTGCCAAGAATGATACCTGAGTGCAGAGTCAGAAGTGAGTCTTGAGTACTCTCAGATACGGTTCAAAACCAAAAAGCAAACAAACAAAAATAGTAAGGGAATGGTCCAACTGACCAGAATGGAAGATTTTGTCTACAGAACTGAGCTTACATGGGTTTGGGAGGATACATGAATACACTAGTGCTGGGAAGTAGGTTCTTTGGTGATGGGTGTGGTATGGAAAAGATGTAGATACGAAAAGGGTGAGTAAAAGCATTATAAATTCTGGTACCTCAATAAAAAATGATCAAAAATGTGCAATCTGTGGTACTTCAAATTTCTATACTGGGCGAATTCTCTAGTATAAGTTCATGAAAAATGAACATGGGTATTTTTCCAGCACACAAAAATATAGGAAACAGGGCTGGAGAGCTAACACAGTGGGCTGAGTGCTTGCTTTGTATATTGCTGACCTGAAATTGATCCTTGGCACCCATTATGTTTTCCAGAGTCCCACCAGGAGTGCAGAATACCCAGCACCATCAGATGAGGTCCCCAAAATTCAAAACAAAAGTAAAAAAACAATCTATTAAATTTTAGTTCTCATAACAGTTTAAATTTTTAAATATTTACTTCTTAAGATTTTGGTCCACACCTGGTGGTAGTCAAGGCTTACTTCTGGTTGTGCTCAGGGATCACTCATAGCAGGACTTGGGGTACCACACGGGTGATAGGATGGAATCTGGGTCAACTGCATGCAAACAAAGCATCTGACTATCTTTGGCCCTCTTTATACTTACATATATTATATAGCAATAACTAGAACTAAACAGTAGAAATGAAAATAGAATAGGATTTGAAAACAGACTGACTTTAGAGTCTACTTTTTTTGTAATCGGTATGCAATTAAGTCTTCAAAAAAAGCAATTTTAAAAAATGAGTTCTGTTCCCAGAGTAGCAGGTATTCAATAAATGTTTCATAAATAATTGATGATTTAAATAATTAATATTAATAAATAGCTAGTTTTATCACAAACAGTATAAACTCAGAATGCCATACTTTCTATTTTCAAGAATTACTTAAGTATCAGTAATATTGAAAGGTGTTAATACTTTGCAGTGTAGATTTTCCACTAAAATAAAAATTAAGTTTTTATTCTTATAATATCACATTATTATCTTTTAGGGCATAAATTACCTTCCCTATTTTATAGATAGAAAAATCAAAGCCTTTTATGTAACTTTGTCTAGAATTAGACAAAAAGCCAAGAATTTACCCCAGTCATTTATAATGTAGTATTCTTTCTATGAGAAAGAAAACCTTTCCCATATGTGAAATCTGGCACCAGACTGAGAAAACCAATTCTTTCCATAACTTTTTATGCATGTGTACAGGAATACATGCTTGTGAGGGAAGATGCCTGCATGGATTTCTCTGGCTCCTAGGATTTCTTAATATATCTCTCTTAACATAAATATGAGACTAAATACACAGCATACAGCATCTTCCAAGTAGCCAAAAGAGAGTTTGCAATAACAATCTTAACATTATAGTACAATTCACAGCCTTTTTGTAAAAATAGTTTCCATAACACAAAATAGAACATGAAAAATGCAAAATAATGTTCAGTGATCCTTACTGAAGTCTATTCATAATGTACAACAAAAAAGTTACAAATGTGACAATGTCATCTAATGGCCTGTTAGGGTAACTGGCATTATGTATCATATTCAAAATGAGCAAATCTCACTCTGGAAACAGCCACTTCCCAACTTAGGGTAATTCCTTTCTTTCACTTCATTGGTCTCCTCTTTCCAGAAAAACCAGCATTCTCTTTTAAGCAAGTTTTCTTCCCCGCTCACATAAAAAAAATTCTTTCTTTAAAAAATACTATTAAATTCTTCTTTTTGTTTCCTAGAGGAGAATGCTAATTTTGGAAATATGATTTTTTTATTTAGTTGAATGAATAATTTAGTAAATAAGGGTGAAAAAGAATGATGACTCATTTACTGAAAGTAAATAAGGGATGAGTGGTCTCTCTGAGGCTGATGGTGAACTCTGGTAGCTATAAGTTTTGGTAGAGCTTTGAAAACTAAACTATGTACTATAAAGTTTATAATTTATTATAAAAGGATGTAAGTCTGCTACTACATATCACTTAATGATGAATAAATAACATTCTTACCCAATAACTGGATGTTTGAAGCCAAGTTTCTTGGTGGCTTCTTCTATCTCTTTTTCCAGCCAGGGTTGTGGACGAATCAAGTATTTGACAAATTGGGACACCCACCACACTGCAGGGTCACCATGGACTCTCACAAGTCGATCTGCAAGGTCTTCTGGTACAGCCAGAGGTAAATACGGAGGACGAGGATGAAGACTGTCTACAATGGGGAGTTCGACCACCTGAACATTTTTGTCCTTTACTTCACCTGAGAGAATATCAAAATATTCCATTATCACCACATTATATTCCTAAGACAACTAGCATTTAACAATAACTAACTCTCAGTGCTTTTCCATAAAAAGTGAACATGTGTGTCTTTCTAGTACATAAAAATACAGGAAACAGGGATGAAGAGCTAGTGTTTGCTTTTCACATAGCTGATCTTGATTTGATCCCTCATATCCATTATGGTTCCAAATAAAAACATATACATATATTTATATATAACATATATTTCAATTATAGAGAAAATATTCATTCTCCCAGATCTATCAGTTTTATAAAATACTGCTTTCCTCCCAAATGGAGAGGAAATAAAAACAAAAACAAGAAATTTTTGCTTTTTATAACTTAATATTTATATATTATTATATAGCATAGCAATTATACATATACAACTTAAAAATTATCTTCAAAAAGTAATTTTGCCAAGGTGCAATTATAAAAGTGATGAAGGCAAGTTTTTAAACTTAGGTTGGTCTACTTTAAGTCCAAGACATTTTCTTTTCTCCTATAATGTGTTGTCATATTAACGCCTCATACCCTACATAAGGATGATATCTAGCATAAAAAGTGTCTATACAGAGAATATTTATGGTACAAATAACCAGCTTGCAAAGTACTGCTGTTTTGTAATTGTTGATTAGATGATAGTATTTTTATAACTTCTAGCTTGTCATTACAGCATATGGCATTACTTTCATTATAGAGGATAATAAGTTGAGAACCCTTAAGATTATAATTATAAACAAAACATATCTTTTGAAGAAAAGAACTGATAACACTAATGTCTTTTTTCCTCAGCCAACTAAGACATATTATATATGATAATAACAGAATCTGTATTGTTTACCTGTATATTATTTTAAAGTTAAGGTAGAGAATTGTTATAGGTTATTATATATTATTCATTTCATAACCTAAGTTCTAGTTCTATAATCTACATTCTATATGTTATGTTACTATTGTCAATTTTATGTTGCAATAAAAAGAGAACAAAGTGTAACAGTCTGATATAATTTATTTTCTGAATTAAGAACCACAGTTATAACTAGATAACAAAAAGATGCATGAGAAATTTCAATAATATAAAATGTACTAAATATAATTTTCAATAACATAAAATATTAACCTGAACATACAGATACTTAGTTAAGATGCTGTCCTTGCATTTAATGAATTAGAATAAGTTAATCCCTGGACTACTAAATTTAAAAGGGTCCTTATATGGTACTATAAAACAAAGCTCCCGGAAGACAGCGTCGGAATATTTCCTGGAGCATGTGGCTGCATTCGTTGCCATGTGACCTCTTTATTTTTATTTATTTCCCCCCCCACACACGGTAGAGCCTGGCAAGCTACCCGTGATATAATTTTTTTTTTTTTAGTCAGACATTTATATTCAGACAAATAAAAACTTTCTTCAATGAGGATGGTAGCAAGGCTTTTCTGAAGTTAATCTATATCTAATGCTTTTTTTTTCTATTGATTATTTTTTATTCTTTTTTTTTTATAATTTATTTATTTTTAATTAGAGAATCACCGTGAGGGTACAGTTACAGATTTATACACTTTTGTGCTTATACTTCCCTCATACAAAGTTCGGGAACCCATCCCTTCACCAGTGCCCATTCTCCACCACCCGTAAACCCAGCGTCCCTCCCACCCTCCCCACTCCCATCTCCCCCCCACCCCACCCTGCCACTGTGGCAGGGCATTCCCTTCTGTTCTCTCTCTCTAATTAGCTGTTGTGGTTTGCAATAAAGGTGTTGAGTGGCCGCTGTGCTCAGTCTCTAGCCCTCATTCAGCCCGCAACTCCCTTCCCCCACATGGCCTTCAACTACAATGTAGTTGGTGATCGCTTCTCTGAGTTGCCCTTTCCCCGGAACGTGAGGCCAGCCGCGAAGCCATGGGGTCAACCTCCTGGTACTTATTTCTACGGTTCTTGGGTATTAGTCTCCCACTCTGATATTCTATATACCATAGATGAGTGCAGTCTTTCTATGTCTGTCTCTCTCTTTCTGACTCATTTCACTCAGCATGAAACTTTTCATGCCCATCCACTTAACTACAAAATTCTTGACTTCCTTTTTTCTAACAGCTGCATAGTATTCCATTGTATAGATGTACCAAAGTTTCCTCAACCAGTCATCCGTTTTGGGGCATTCGGGTTTTTTCCAGATTCTGGCTATTGTAAACAGTGCTGCGATGAACATACATGTGCAGATGTTGTTTCGATTGTACTTTTTTGATTCTCTGGGATATATTCCCAGCAGTGGTATTGCTGGGTCAAATGGGAGCTCAACCTCTAGTTTTCTGAGAATCGTCCATACTGTTTTCCAAAAGGGCTGAACTAGCCGGCATTCCCACCAGCAGTGTAGAAGGGTCCCTTTCTCCCCACATCCTCTCCAACAGCGGTTGCTTTTGTTCTTTTGGATGTGTGCCAGTCTCTGTGGTGTGAGGTGGTATCTCATGGTTGTTTTGATCTGCATCTCTCTGATGATTAGTGATGCAGAGCACTTTTTCATGTGCCTTTTGGCCATTCGTATTTCTTCCTTGGTAAAGTTTCTGTTCATTTCTTCGCCCCATTTTTTGATGGGGTTGGATGTTTTCTTCTTGTAGAGTTCAACCAGTGCTTTATATACCATTGATATCAACCCCTTATCTGATGGATATTGTGTAAATATCCTTTCCCATTCTGTGGATAGTCTTTGTATTCTGGTCACTGTATCTCTTGCGGTGCAGAAGCTTTTTAGTTTAATGTAGTCCCATTTGTTGATCTCTGTTTTTACTAGATTGCTTAGTTCCGTGTCACCTTTGAAGATACCTTTATCTTCAATATCGTGGAGGGTTTCGCCGACCTTGTCTTCAATGTACCTTATGGTTTGTGGTCTAATGTTGAGGTCTTTAATCCATTTTGATCTGACTTTTGTGCATGGTGTCAGGTCAAGGTCTAAACCCATTTTTTTGCATGTGGTTGTCCAGTTGTGCCAGCACCATTTGTTAAAGAGGCTTTCCTTGCTCCACTTCACATCTCTTGCTCCCTTATCAAAGATTAGATGATCATACATTTGGGGTTGTGTGTAGGGATATTCCACCCTGTTCCATTGGTCTACGGCTCTGCCTTTGTTCCAGTACCATGCTGTTTTAATTGTTATTGCTTTGTAGTAAAGATTGAGGTTGGGGAGGGTGATGCCTCCCATCATCTTTATACCAAAAGCAAACAAAGACACCACTAAGAAAGAAAATTACAGACCAATTTCCCTGATGAACACCGATGAGAAGATCCTCAACAAAATACTAGCAAATAGGATCCAACAACTCATCAAAAAGATCATACATCACGACCAAGTGGGATTCATCCCAGGGATGCAAGGATGGTTTAACATTCGGAAATCAATCAACATAATCCAGCATATCAACAAAAGTAAAGACAAAAACCATATGATCATATCAATAGATGCAGAGAAAGCATTTGACAAGATCCAACATCCTTTCATGATGAAAACCCTCGCCAAAATGGGGTTTGGAGGAACTTTCCTCAAGATAGTTGAAGCCATCTATCACAAGCCTACGGCAAGCATAATCCTCAACGGGGAAAAACTAAGGGCCTTTCCTCTGAGATCGGGCACAAGACAAGGATGCCCACTCTCACCACTCCTCTTTAATATAGTACTGGAAGTACTTGCGATAGCTATTAGACAAGAAAAAGAGATTAAGGGCATCCAGATAGGAAGGGAAGAAATCAAACTCTCACTATTTGCAGACGACATGATACTATATCTAGAGAAGCCTAAAACCTCTACTAAGAAACTCTTAGAAACAATAGACTTATACAGTAAAGTTGCAGGCTACAAAATCAATACCCAAAAATCCATG
This sequence comes from Sorex araneus, assembly GCF_027595985.1. Classification (NCBI taxonomy): domain Eukaryota; kingdom Metazoa; phylum Chordata; class Mammalia; order Eulipotyphla; family Soricidae; genus Sorex; species Sorex araneus. The sequence goes on from NC_073304.1 coordinate 34,612,924, forward strand.
GCCTTCATATATGCAAACAATGAGGCAGAGGAAAGGGACATGAAAAAAGCAATCCCATTCACAATCGTGCCCCAGAAAATCAAGTACCTCGGAATCAGCTTAACCAAGGAAGTAAAAGACCTTTACAAAGAAAACTACAAAACGCTACTCCATGAAATCAAAGAGGACATGAGGAAATGGAAACATATACCCTGCTCGTGGATAGGGAGAATCAATGTTGTCAAAATGGCAATACTCCCTAAAGCATTATACAGATTCAATGCGATCCCTATAAGTATACCCATGACATTCTTCAAAGAAATGGATCAAGCAATCCTAAAATTCATATGGAATAACAAACGTCCAAGGATAGCTAAAACAATTCCCGTGATATAATTTGATATGCCAAAAACAGTAACAACAATGTTCTCTTTGTGTTCCTGGAGCGAGCAGACACCATCAGGCTACACTAGCATGCACCAGGGACAAATAAAGACATTACTGGTGCCCGCTCGCCCGCTTGAGCAAATTGATGAACAATGGGATGACAGTGATACTTACAGGGAATAAATCTAGAATAAGTTTAAAATATATTTACCAGAGTGAAACATGATCCTCAAATTCAATTTTTTTTTGGATATTTTAAGATAAGTTATAAGATCTGTGAATACAATCACTCAAAAAACTGCATAGTTGGTAGGAAGTCAGTTCTGGCATAACTAAAATTTAAAAGTTGTGACTAAAGCAGGGCAGTGGATGAAATAACTCTTTAGGTAGCAAAGTTTGAAGATGAAGGATCTTAAGCTTAAGTAAAGCCAATGCTGTATAATACATAGATAAAAATAATGGCCTGGCTAATATTATCTCTTTGCTACATAAAATTCATTTCAAGAGTCTTAAAAAAAGCTTCTTAAATATGACACTGTACGAGTAAATAGCAATAAAAAATTTATCAATATTATAATTCACAGGTGCCATTAAGAAAAATTTGGGAGCTGGGCTCATGTCCTACAGACATGAGGCCTTGAGTTACAACTCTGGAGCCACCCACATGCCAAATGTGATTCTTGAAGCACAGTTCCTTTTGATCCCTTGTTCTATAACTAAGCATGAGATCTACGGCATACTGAAACCAAGTGTGTGTGAGTACTGCAATTGAAGTGTGTCACCCCCATTCATGAGAACAACAGAAAACAGTAAGAAAGGGGGGCAGGGAGTTGTTAAAAAAATGATAAACTGTAATGGAGTGAAAGTACTGCCAGTAGGATGCTTGTTCTGCAGCACTGTTATACTTGCACTGCTATACCCAGGCTCAATTCCTGGCATCCCATATGGTCCCCAGGAGTGATCCCTGAGTGCAGGCAGAGCCAGGAGTAAGCCCTGAGCACCCTTGAGTGTGGCAAAATAAATAAATAAATAAAAAGATAAACTGCAATAAAAAATATGTGTGGGAAGGGCTAGCTATATTGCTCAGTGATAGTACACTTCCCTTGCACATGTGAGACCCTGTTTTTTTTTTTCAAACCAACCAAACACAAAGCTACAAAGCTATGTGTATGAATGGTACGCTGAATTAAGCTCGGAAAGACCCCCTTAGGCAAGGCAAGACAAGGCAAATAGGGCACTTTATGTGGAAAGAAGAGAAATGGTATATTAAAAGAAAATAGAAAAGAGGTAATTTATATTTCATTGAAGAAAAAGAAAGGAAAAAGGCTAGGTTAAGGATATGGTGTTTCTGATGCTTGAGTACCTGCCTTACATATGTAAGGCCCTAAGTTCGACCCTAGTAAAAGACCCTAGTCTCTCACACATGACCATAAACCATTTTTATGGTCATAAACTTCCTTTTGTGATTTCTTCTTACACACACACACACACACACACGCACACACACACACACACGTGTGCACGATGCACATATGTTTTTAATCCACAACTTGCTGTGTTCAGGTCTTACTGCTAGCTCTGTAATCAGGGATTATTCCTGGAGGTGCTCAAGTGACTATATGGGGTAATGGGCTTCAAACCCAGGTCAGATGCATGCAAGGTAAGTGTCCTACCCACTTTACTATTTCTCCAGTCCCATTATCAATATTTTTCTGAATATCCAGTGAAATTAGTTCATAATTTTACTAACATGAAAGTATCATCCTCTTATTACCTTAAAGCCTCAACGTCCTTAAGCTCCAACTTTCTTATTTCCATGTCAGCTACCAGGAAAAATAACACTATGCCTATACTTTTAAGACAGAGAAATAAGTTTATTTTTAATATTTTGTTCATTCATTCTCTTATTTAAATATTTACTGAATACCTCCTATGCAAGAAACGCTGGATTACTCAGATTATACATGATGATGCGTACTTGCTCTCCAAGAACTGTTGTGTGTGTGGGGGGGAGGAGGGATGGAGAAGGAACAGAGGGGGTAGAGAGAGAGAGAGACAGACAGAGAGAGCAAAGGATTAAAGTGCTTGTCTTGCTTGCTGACAACCCTGATTCAATCCCAGCACCATGTTCTCCCAAGCACTGCCAGATGCAACCCCTGAGCACAGATCTAGAAGTAGGTCCTGAGCACCACTGGTATGGCCTCAAACCCCCAATGATTAAAAAATAAAAAGTGAAAAGTCTCACTCAAAAACCACTGCTCTCAATGAAAGAAAACAAAATATCACCAATAAACTATTAAAAAGTTATGAATATTCCACCCAGTATAACAGTGATATATATTAAAAATATAAATTAAAGAAAAACTGTCAAGTGCCCTACTCACTGATTATGGCTCAAATAACTTAATCTACACCAAAGTTGTAATTGCATTCTAGGAACCAAGAGATGGTTGAAGTGATTACTTTTCAAGCAGGAGCCCTGACTGAGTTCAGTCCCAGGACAGTACAGCCCCCAGCAGTTGTAGTCCATGAGCAGAGCTAAGCATGGCCCCCCAAACAAAAACAAAAGGATTTATATAAATAACCAATGCTTATAAAGGGCTCTGAGATCAAATTTATTTCTAATTTTTTTAAAAAAAGAAACAGGTTTTCAGGGACTGATATCTCTTTTAAATTATCTATAAATTTGAATTCAAATGAGGAAAAGGTAAGTAATAAACTGTCAATCAAAATATCATCTAGATCACCAAAGTGTAATTGAAAAACCTGGTCTTGTGTTTTGGATTTATAGCCTCATGGGTTTCCTAATAGTCCCCATCCAATCTTAAACTGAGTTTGCCCATCAGTCCTACTATGTGGTAAAGGAAGAAGAACATGCCTTCTGAGAATGGGCCACAGCCATGAGAAAACATCATATGTTTAGTTCACTCTCCCAAACTTACCAATTTTATAAAAACATTGCTTTCCTCACAAGTGTGGAGGAAAAAAATTTAAAACAAACTAATAAAAAGTTGGCTTTTTAAAATTCTTTCCGTAGAAACTCTTGAGGAACAGAGGACTCAGTACTTGCATCCACCCACTTCTGCCTCAACACCCCAAATAATTTCCTAGAGTTAAAGAACTTTTATAGGTACCATGATGCCAAATGGAGACTGTCTTTGAAATAATTAGGAAAACAAAAAAAAACAAATAATGAATGCTTCTCAACCATCAATTCTATGGAATGTTATCAGGAAAAATGCCTGAAATTATGTCATATGCTACCTAACTAAAACCATCTCTAGTAATGGGTGCTAAATTTTGAAGCTTGAGAACCATATTTAACTCCCACATATTACAAACACACTGAGAGGGTACGTGAATTTTTCAAAAGCAATGTGATATATAAAAAAGCCAGGATTTTATATGGTATATATAATAGAGTAAAAACCTAGTTTTTACTCTATTATATATACCATAGTCTGCTACCTTAAATCTACATTGTCAAAACATACAACTAAATCCTTTGATCAAGAATATCTTTTCAAGATGTAGACCACAGACTGAACATGAAGGCCACTCAATACCTCTATTACAAACTACAACACCCCAAAGGAGAGAGAACAAAAGGGAATGCCCTGGGGCAGAGGCAGGGTGGGGTGGTGGGGGATGGAATGGGGGGTGGGAGGGATACTGGGAACTTTGGTGGAGGAGAATGGGCACTGGTGGAGGGACTGTAAAAGATCACTGCATGACTGAAATGCAAACATGAAAGTTCATAAGTTTGTAACTGTACTTCATGGTGATTCACTAATAAAAACTGGGGCAGGAGCAATAAAAATAAAACAAAATAAAATGCCCAAAATAAAAAAGAATATTTTTTCATTTTATTAAGACTTCAGTGTTGTAAAACACTGCATTCTAGCAATCTTAGAACAAGATAAATGTTACCAGTCATATATAAATTGTAAGTATTCACTGTAATCAGTTAGTGCAAATTGATCTTTTGGTGGGATGGGTCTCACCTAGCAGGGCTCAGGGATTACTCCTGACTCTGCGCTCAAGGTTCATCAGCTACATGTAAAACAATTGCATTACTCACTTTACTACCGATTCAGCTCCCCAAGCAAATCAGCTTGGGTTTTTAACCTGAGCTTTTACCCAACTGGCTAATCAGTTCAATCTCAATTGACTTGGTCATTATTTATTTATTTTTCGGCTTTTTGGCTCACACCCAGCGATGCATAGGGGTTACTCCTGGCGGTGCTCAGGGAACCATATGGGATGCTGGGAATCAAACCCGGGTTGGCTGCGTGCAAGGCAAACACCCTACCTGCTGTGCTATCACTCCAGTCCCTGGTCATTATTTTTTCGGGCACTAATTTGTGAGGCCATTTCCTCTTGGATAATCCTGTTTTAGTTTATTTAAATTTTTTATTCCCCCTCCCCCTTTCCTTTGTTGTTGTTGCATGACTGATGACTGGGGTTTGCATACACACCTAGCTGTGGTGCTCACACATTTTTAGCTGTGTGTTCATACTCGGCTGCAGTATTCTCTGAGGTTTGCAATCTGTTAAACGGGGGGATTTGTACATGCACTCTTAGTTGAGACACACAAGTTATGTGGCATCTGCTGTGGGTGCTTGCCAGAGGTCACACTTCCTGACTACGGGCTTGCTGGGGGTTGCAACCCTTTTAGTGGTGTTCACACACCTGCATGAGTATGGTAAGGCCAGAAATCACTTGTACACAGAAAACAAACAGTAGAGCTGGGCTAAACTCAAACAGAAGAGCTGCTAGGAACTCACTTAGCACATGTCAGACACACTCATGATCTTACACTAGCAAGGCAGGTACTCTAAGCTACTGCACTATTGCTCCAGATCCAATAATCTTTTTTAAGACCATTCCTTTCACTAAGAGTAGGTAAGACTCAGAAGTTGTATTAATATACTTAAAGTCTTCTGCCAGGAACATAGATAACTCTTTGAAAGGGGAATACCTCAATTAGATGCAGATAAATGAGTATTTTTAGAGAAGGCCTTTCCCTAGTTAGTCAATTTACAGTGGCTTCAGTTAAAATAGTTGTTAAAACTGCTAAAACAGTTAAATTAGCTCATGTGACGTAAGATAGAGACACTATCCCTGGAACTGGCCAATTTGAGTTATTAGCTTTCCGTAGATTCAATAGAAAAGGCTCAAGAAATTCAGTATTTATCATAGGCCCTGCTATAATGTTTCAAGGGTAAAAATTGGGGTAAGTATCCTTGGGGTTTCATCTTGAATAACTTTTTCTTCAGTTAGTTTAGCAAAACAAAGAGGTGTGGACTAGGGTTGCCAGTAGGAAAAAACAATCTCCTATAGGACTTAACTGTCTGGATCTTAAATTTCAGTTGGAGAAGGAGGGGGTTTTGAACAGCTTTCTGGGTCTGACTTCATGTCTCTTAAGAATGTTAAACACGTTTTTTTTTTTTACTACTTACATAAGTTCATACTCCACCCCCGCCAAATAGGTTCAGAAGAGAAAAAATAAGGTTTTCATTACCTTCCTAAAGGTTGCTTTGAATAGTCATAGCTGCTAGTTGTCATGATAGCCCAAAGACTGTGTCAACTGCTGAAACTCATGACCTTAATTTGAGGCTGGAGGAGGGAAGGCATCAAACAAAACAAAATAAGGCAAATGCCTGGCCATGTAACTATAATTCATAGTGATTAATAGTACAGGCTTTAGAGTCATAAAAATAAATGTCAAAGTCGTTATCTCTTAATGACTATGCATTCCTGGACAGGTTATATTCAATTTCAACTTAGTTTCTTCATTTAAAAACAGTACCGTACTCATCTATAAAATGGGATTGATTCTAAGTACTTAAAGTCATCAAGTTTTTGGTTTCAGATTGAATCACGGTGATATACACAGTTACAAAGTTGATATGATTTGGTTTCAGTCATCACTTGTCACTTGTCATCCCGTTGATCTTTGATTTGCTCCAGCGGGCGCCAGTAATGTCTCCATTCGTCCCTACTGTGCACTAGTGTAGCCCAGTCGTATCTGCTTGCTCCAGGAACACGAAGAGCCTCAAATCTTTCGTTCAGGGTTTTGATGAAGAAGTCTGACCATCCTGTAGGTGGGCAGCCACGCGGTCTTTTGACATCCAGTGAAATCCAGTCGGTAACAGCTCTAGTCCAGCGGTTGTCTCTGAATCGCATTACATGACTGGCCCATCTGATTTTTGATGCCTTGGCAAACAAGACAACATCCCTGATAGTTTTTTTTTTAAGCAAAATGTTTCTTTTTTAAAAAATTTTTATTTGTGAATCACCGTGAGGCACAGTTACAAACTTATGAACTTTCATGTTTGCCTTTCGTTTACATCCCTCCACCAGTACCCATTCTCCTCCACCAATGTTCCCAGTATCCCTTCCACCACCTCCACCCCAACCCCTACCACTCCACCCTGCCTCTGCAGCAGGGCATTTCCTCTCCTGTTGGATGTTGTAGTTTGCAATACAGGTATTGAGTGGCCATCATGTTCCATCTATAGTCTACTTTCATCCGTGATTCTTGACCGTCAAGGGAGGTCAGAACTCCTGATTCCTTCTCTCACTTGAGTGAAACATGATACTCCAAGAATAGCTCTTTCAATTTCTCTCTGGGATACCCAAACTGTGTTCTCATCCTGTTTTCCTAGGGCCCAGGTCTCTGAGGCATATGTTAGTGAAGGAAGAATGATGGAGTGAAAAAGAGGTGCCCGGAGCCAGAGGTTCTTCGTCCTCTTAACCACTCCTTCGATGCTCTTGAAAGCTCTCCACGCTGCTCTCTTTCTCTTGCACAGTTCTGGCGCCAAGTCGTTCCTCATGTTGAGTTCTCGACCCAGGTACACATAGCTGCTGCATTTGGAGATGTTTGTTCCATTCAGAGCAAATGGAACATCAGGGACTAGTTCGTTTTTCATAAACACTGTTTTGGTGAGATTCAGCTGCAGTCCGACCTTTCCACACTTGCGTCGAAGTCCACCGGCATTTGTGCTGCTTGGCTAATGTTTGGTGTTATGAGAACAATGTCATCAGCAAAGCAGAGGTGGTGTAGTTGCCAACCATCTTATCTTCACTCCCATTCCTTCCCATTCCAATCGTTGCATGACGTTCTCGAGGGTGGCACTGAAGAGTTTCAGTGGAATGGTATCACTGTGCCAAACCCCTCTCTTTACGTCACCTCTTTACGTCAGTCAGCACTTCCATGACTGTGAGAAAAGTATTCACAACACTCGCCTGTCCTTCAACAACTACAAGACCAAGATGACTGCCCTCCAACGTCCTGATAGATCTATCACATCTTCCAGAAAGTCAATGGAGAGGATTATTCATGACTTTTACTCGGATCTCTTTGACAGCCATGTCCACCTGCCCAAATACCAAATTCTGCAGGATGGATATGTCGTTCCCAATGTCCTCCCTTCCAAAATCCGACACGCCATTTCATGTGTAAAGACGTGTACAGCATCCGGTCCAGATAAGGTAAGACCTGAACACCTGAAGAATCTGCCGCCAGTAATTATCAATACACTGACTCAGCTCTTCACATGCTACCTGTCTGAACACAAGGTTCTGTCCCAGTGGAAAACCATCAGGAACATTCTGTTATACAAGAAGGGAGACATCCATGACATCGGAAACTATTGCCCAATCTTCCTGTTGTCTGTCATTTACAAGTTGTTCACTCGAGTCATCCTGAATAGAATAGGCAGAACACTAGACAAAGGACAACCATGCGAGCAAGCCGGGTTCCAAAAAGGATTCAGCATGATCAATCATATCCACAGTGACCAAGCTCACTGAAGTTTTGCGAGTTCAAGATGCCGCTCTGTCTAATGTTCATCAATTTAAAGAAGGCCTTTGATTCTGTTGAGACTGAAGCGGTCATCAAAGCCCTAGTCAAACAGCGCGTTCAAACTCAATACATCAAGATCCTCCGTGAGCTGTATCACGGTTTCAGTCATAAAATGTTCTAATACCTGTCCCTTCTTCAGAGTACATTTCCCACCACCAATGTCCCCAGTTTCCCTTCCACCCCCCCCCACCCCTTAGCCTGCATCTATGGCAGAAAGTCCTCTCTCTCCTCTCTCTCTCTCTTTGTCCCCTTCATTTTGGGCATTATGGTTTGCAAAACATGTGTTGAGAAGTGATCATATATGTCACTTTACCTCCTTTCAGCACTTTGTTCTTGTCCAGAGTGTTAACTTCAAGCTATTATTATTATCATAGTGGTCTCATCTCTGTCCTTACTTCCCTCCCCCTCACACACTTTATGGCGAGCTTCCAACCGTGGATGGACCAGATCTCGTGGTCCTTGGGTACTGGTCTCATACTACGCTTTTTTCTGTTCCATATCTCACAAATGAGTACAATCAGTCTATGTCTGTCCCTCTCCCTCTGACTCATTTTGCTTAGCACCAATGCTCTCTATGTCCATCCATTTATAAGCAAATTTCATGACTTCATTTGTCCTGGTGGCTGTATAGTATTCCATTACATAGATATACCAGTGCTTCTTTATCCCGTCATCTGCTCTTGGGCACTCAGGTTGTTTCTAGATTCTGGCTATTGTGATCAGTGCTGCAATGAACATAGAAGTGCAGATGGCTTTTCTACAGTGTGTTTTTGGGTCCCTAGAGTCTATTCCCAGGAGTGGTACTGCCAGATTGTATCAAAGCTCATTTTCTAATTTTTTGCGAAATATCCCATATTGTTTTCTAATAAGGCTGGACCAGTCAGCATTCCCACCAACAATGAATGAGTGTCCCTTTCTCCCCAAATCAGTACCAGCACTGGTTGTTCTTGTTCTTTTGATGTGTGCCAGTCTCTGTGGTGTGAGATATCTTACTGCTGTTTTGATTTGCATATCCCTGATGATTTACAAAAACATGTGCAGAACATTTTTTAAATATGCTTTCTGCCCATTTCTATTTCTTTTCTGAGGAAGTATCTGTTCAATTCATATGGAATAAAAGCCCTCATGAATAGCTAACGCAATTCTTGGCAATAAGAAGATGGGAGGCATCACCTTCCCCAACTTCAAACTGCACTATACAGTGGTAGTAATTAAATAGCATGGTATTAGAATAAAGGCAGATCCTCAGATAAAAGGAATAGAATTGAATATCCTGACACAGAACCTCAACTATATGAGCATTTAAGTGGGGAAGAGAAAGCCTCTTCAAAAAGTGGTGCTGGAAAAACTGGACAGCTACATGTAAAAAATGATCTGACCTCTTTCTAATTCCATCTGACAAAAGTCAGATCAAAATGATTAAAGACCTCAATATCATGCCTGAATCCATAAGGTATATAGACAAAACCCCTCCATACAGAACTCTCCATGACATCTTCAAAGTTGAAACACCACTGGCCAAGCAAGTTGAAGCAAAGATAAATGGGACTACATTATAAATTCTACATTAAACTAAGCAACTTCTGTAACTCAACGGAAATGGGTGACCAAGATACAAAAATAGCCCATGGAATGGGAAAAATTATTTACCCAGTACCCATCTGATAAGGGGTTAATATCAATGATATAAAAGTTACTGGAAGAACTTTACAAGAAAAAACATCCAACCCCATCAAAAAATGAGAAGAAATAAAAAAAAAAAACTTCTCCACAGAAGAAATACAAATGGCCAAAATATACATAAAAAATATACATAAAAAATGTTCAAGCTACTTTAAAGAATGAGAGCCTATGAGAAAAGAGCTCAGCATGGTGTCTGACAAAGCAAATGCTGAATTCCCCTAAGGAGATAGTTAAAACTCCCTCAGAGAGACAATTCAAATGCTTTCCATACATGAGGTCTCAGTTTGATCCCTGGCACTACATTTGGTTCCTCAAATACCACTAGGAATGACCCTGAGGACCAATTGGAAATAGTCCCTGAGTGCCACTGGGTGTGTTTCAAAACCTAAAAAAAAAAAATGTATACTCTATTTTATTTTTTAAAATTTAAAAAAAAATTTAAAAATATTTATTTTTTAATTAGTGAGTCACAGTGAGGGTACTGTTACAGATTCACACCTTTTCATGCTTGTTTTTTCCCTCATGCAATGTTCGAGAGCCCATTCCTCCACCAGTGTCCATTCTCTACCACTTATGAATCCAGTATCTCTCCCACCCCCCGTCTCATCTCCCCCCACCCCACTCCGCCTGTGGCAGAGCATTCGAATTTGTTCTCTCTCTCTCTCTCCTTTTGGGTGTTGTGGTTTGTAACAGGAATATTGAGTGGCCATCATGTACAGTCTCTAGTCTACTTTCAGCGTGCATCTCCCTCCCTACTCGGGATTTCCAATCAAATTTTACTTGGAGTTCCCTTCTCTATCTGGGATGACTTTCCCCCAGCGTGTGAGGCTAGCTTCCAAGCCATGGAGCCAACCTCCTGTTATTATATACAACTATTCTTGGGGAAAATGTATACTCTGTTTTAAAATAAATTCTTAAAAACTGTCTAGATTTTGGTCCATGAAAAGATAATTTGTCAAAATATATTCTCTGAAAACTATCAAACTGTTACATTTCAGTGAGTCAAGATGCACTCTCAAAGCGGCCAGGCTTTCTGGTGAGCAACGCAGCCCGGAAAATGCTCCGGACCCGAATTGGGGCTAACAACACCAGGGAGCCGGAAGGAGGAGGTGCAGCCTGCACACCTTCTCCAGATGGAGCCCTGGCGACACTGAGCAGCAACTAACACGGCTCCAGGATTCGGGACTGGGACACATCCGACCTTTTCTAAAACCTGAAAACATACAATCTTTTAATGGAAAACTAATTATCAAATGCTTCCTTAATAGGGTTATCTTGTTTGGGGGTATAACTCCCACAACAATAGTGAGTTTTGTGTTGAAATATGGAACGTAATCAAGGTGAAGAGAAAATGAGTGAAATTCATCAGTTATACAGTTGGGGTGGGGGGCGGGGGGTATACCGGGAATTTTGGTGGTGGAATATGGGCACTGGTAAAGGGATGGTGTTTGAATCGGTATAACTGAGACATAAACCTGAGAACTTTGTAACTTTCCACATGGTGATAAAATAATATTTAAAAAAAAATAAAAATAAATGAAAAAAAAGATGCACTCTCAAGTATACTATATACATATGAAATATATAGATTCAAAGTATATCCATTTTATTGCCATAGGCAATAAAATGAACAGGTTCCATATATTCAAAATAATTAACAAACATTCAAATGGAAGAGAAGCAACTTCTAGTTTTGTAACATTCTAGTATAACTAACTTGGTCAAAATTCTGTTCCATACTCAAGGAACAAAAAAGTAAATTATCAAAGCTATTATTACTTTCTGCTCTAGTATAGCAAAGAATCTTAAGAATCTTTTTGCTTAATTTACATCTACAAAGATTACTTAGACTTCTGGTATTGTCATGTTCTTTAACACTATGTGGTCAAATACAATTACTTAAATTCTAGCTAAATTCTCTGAGACTTGTCAGAGGGGAAAGAGTAAAAGGAGATCAAGACAAAAGCTAACTAATTTGGTATGATTTATAGAAGCCTGGGGGAGCTTTCTTGAATATAGTTGGATTCAAAGGTGGCCATTAAAAAAAAAAGGTAACATAAATGTGTGAGGTCTGTTTTAGGGCTTTTAAACAATCACATCATTAATATTTATATCCTCATTTAATGATTGAACTCCATTCTCATTTAAAATATGGAGGAAAAATATACTATTAAAAGGTAAACATCTGGGCTACTTTTCTTTTGTTTTCAACTACAGCGGTTCATAGAGATCTCTTTTTGAACTTTAATAAGCAACTGTCATCTGTCATGAATTCTATCACTGTGTTACTTAAGCAACAACTCAAAAGACTGTTATTACCGCCAGTTTGAAGCTTTCAACCAATTGAGTGAAAACTTCTAAATTCAATCACATGAAACAGTGCAGTGTTAGCAACATTCTTAAGAATTAGCATATCACACTATGGGGATAATTGTGCAGCATTCTTATGAGGTGCATGCTGCTTTTACTCGAAACAGAAATGTTTTGTAGAGGCAACTAGATTCCTGGTTCACTGATCTCAATGATACTCTGACAGCTCTGAAAAGGGGACTAAAAGAATGGTTAATGGAAAACAGGAAATACCGTTTAGGATAAGGTGGTTTAGGACACTGGCAAAAGAATAAGACCAAAGAAATTTGTTTGTGATCATGCTACAAAATAGAAGTCTCCCTGCAGTCGTTTTTAATGTTTCTGAAACAAATATAACCATTTAACTTTTATATACATAGTTGCTTTGCCAAGAGGCCCCAGGGTTCCATAGAGAGCTTGCTCATTAAGGAAATATTGTCAATAGTTTTTTTGATTATTCAGATTACATAAATTCCATGGCTAGAGGTTATTTTTTCCCCTAATAACTTAGAACTTTCTCCTTACTTCGGATCTCCTTCTCAGTCAAAGGATCTTTGAAGAATCCTAAAACAGTTTTTTTCATTTGCAAGAAAGAAGACAACTGAGAAATGGAAATCATTATGAAAGACAGGCTTCAATTTCATCAAATTTACTAAAGCCAAACCTCAACGTCTTGCTCCATTTTATGATACAAACCACAATTTCACTCTCCACAGTCCTCCTATTGCTTAACATATGTCACATCTATATAGGATTAAGGACTTCAAGGTAGTAACAGACTTTTACTTCTTGAGAATTCCTGAAAGATGTAAGTAAATGTGCAGGTATGCCATCAAGAGCTTACAGAACAGAGCTGTCAGTTGGCATGCTGCATTCCAATTAATTTTATAGCTGCCTCAATGACAAGTATGTAAGTGGAGTTAGCAAAAAGATGTTTCACATTGGATTATAGCTATTTGTATTTTTCTGCTAAGTTTTACAAATTACATTCAATTAGAAAGGCCCATTCTGACTTTCATGATGATAGGGTAAGGGTATTGCCTAATATCTTATGAAATAAAAATTGCAGGGCCAAGAATATAGCTCAGTGGTGGAGTGTAACTGTTACATGTGAAGGATCTGGGTTTGATCCCTGGCATTGCAAGCTTGGGTGGGAAGGGGCAGGGGAAAAAAAAAAAAGAACTGTAACTGGAAATTCTGGCCATTTCATGGAAGAAAGTGAAAATGCAGTTATGATGGAAGAAGAAAATAATAAAAGGGATCAGATAACAGAGAAGATAGCTTAAGAAAGCAGTGTGCAGAAGATCTACATATCTGCGAACAAAATGGGTAAGCATCTTGGTCTATTGAAACCAGGATCAGAGCAGCAAATCTCCTTCATATTATATGCCAGACCTGTAGTTTTCCATCACTGTTCTGTGGACTGGTGCCAGCCTATAGAAATTTCCTGCTGGTCTATGAAAAAGTTTTTATAGTTGCTACATGATCCAGAGTGTTAAACATCAATGGCATTTTTTTTTTGCACTTAAAAAGCACTGGGCTAGACCAATTCAATTCAGTAGCTCCAAGAGTTACCCAGACATACTTCTAGCTTTAACATGCTTCCATCTATAACTAAGAATCTATCTTTCCTCCTGCAGCTCTCTCTGCTTCCATTTCAGAAGAAAGTAAATGGGAGTGGGGAAAGGCTTTATGTGCCAAGACAGTGCTCCTGGCAATCTTCTATTAATCATCTAACCCGACTTTTCTCCTCTTTTGGGTTGTTACATTTCTAGAAAGAGAGCTAATACTTTACAATTTATGGCCTCTGATGGCACAGTTGAAGTAAATACTGTAAAGAAATTACTCCCTTTGACCTGCGACAGCCTACACCATATTTACTCACCCATACGGCCCTGCTCTACTGATTCACACTAAATCTCTGAGGATATGCAAGCCAAGCAACTAAAATTCACGGACACACATCTAAGAGAAACCCCAGCTGAGAACTGTGGGGCTCCCTCAGGAGTGGGGCAGGCCAAATCTCCACTCTGAAGAACCCAGTAGTCACACCCACAACTCACAGTTGCAGCCAAGCCAAGGCCAACAATACCTCTTCACTACTACTGTCTGCCCAGATACCAAATGGTGTCTTGGCTGAGGACTCTAGGATCTTTTCAACTCATTATCCCAGACCATAGATAAAGTGCCTGGACTGTGTAGCCACCTATGTGGCTGCAGGACCTCTCCAAATTCGTCAATACTGAAATTCTAGTAAGAGCATACCAAGTTACAAGGAAAAGTAGGATAGATGCCAATTAAACTTAACAAATGAAAAACATAACACTAAAGGCTAAATTAGCAACAAAGAGCTTAGTAAATCTCTCTAAGTCTTTAGTTGTTAAAGAACTTAACAACTGTATAGTGAGATAGCAATAAAAAGTAAATTGTTGTGTGCCTGCTAAGGGGGCAATCTTGGAGGGTGGTCTGGTAAATGAGGACAGTGATGGAGGGAAGGTCACTTCGGTGGTGGAATTGGTGCTCAAACTTTAATAGCCTATGACAGCTATATTATAAACAACTTTGTAAATCATTGTTTAAATAAAGTATCAAAATAAACAACATAATGAAAAGGAGACTATTTTTCTCAAGAAAAAGAAAAAAATTACTCCTTTTGATTTAACTTGGAAATGAGCAGGCATTGGGGCCAAGAGATAGTACAGCAGGCAGGGTGTTTGCTTTGCATGTGGCTGACCTGGGTTCAATCTCTGGCATCCCATATGGTTCCCCAAACCTCCTAGGAGATTCCTGAGCAGTAAATCTGGAATTTAGTTACTGAGGAGTAAGTCCTGAGCATCACTGGGTGTGGTCCCAAAACAAAACAAAACAAGAGCAGGCAATATTAATGAATGAAGAAAAAGCATTATAAGGCAAAAAGCATGAAAGCTTAACTAACAAAGCACATAATACAAGGCAAGGAGGAGTGGCGAATAGGGCAAGGAGGAGACCTCTATGATGGTAAGTAGTAGACTACTTTTAAAAGGAAATACTTTGTACAGATTTGCTATCTCACATTATGGTTCCTAGTACATTTTCATTCATGCTTAAGCCAGCATATACCACTAGTAGCTCTACTTTGATGTAATTTAACTAATATAAATTATTACACTGGCATCAATTTGTTAAGATAGGGACAGTACAACCACAACCACCTTTGCAACCTGGACTAGAATTTGCAAAAGAATATTTCTGTTACTCATTTGTCAAGATATTTACTGTTTCTCCTAATATGGCCAGCAGGCCTGATCTTCCCACCTCTCATGCAGGTAGCAATATATCACTAGAAGGTCTTATCTGATAGAGCTCCAAACCATACCATTTTATCATAATTCTTTTTCATCTCTCGACATAAATATTGAGTCTAGGATGAGGATTCAGATCTTTCTTTCCTCCTTTCCTCCTCTGCTTTACTAAACGACCTATGTTACAAGTTGTTTCTAAAATGCTCCATTTCCAGGTGCCAGAGAGATAGTATAGAGGGTAAGGCACTTGCTTTGCATACAGCTCACCTGGGTTCAATTCCTTGCATCCCATATACACCCCTGAGCACTGCCAGGATTGACTCCAGCATGCAGAGCCAGGAATAACCCCTAAGCATTGCCCAGGTGTGGCCCAAATAAGCCTCTGTTTCGACCCATTCCAGATAGAAATTAGCAATTTGAATTAGGAGCTAACTTTCTTGAATATTTACTACATGCCATGTACTACAATAAATGTTTTTCATACATTATCCAAATCAATTTATAGTCTTTGAGATGAATCCTTTCATCCCATTTTACAAAGGAAGCTAAGTATTTTTCTCAGCCTATTGAGCATGACTCCAGCAGTCAGAAACAGGAGTTTGGACTTGATCTGATTCCAGAGTTTAAAATCTTACTCCATCTATACTCTTATATTAAAGGTAAAATAACGCCTCATGGAGTTAAAAGAAGAAGGAGAAGATAGTAACAGTGGTCAGAGCATGCCTGACATGTGCTACACTTGGTTCAATTCCTGGCACCACATGGTCCCCCCAAGTATCCCCAGGTACAGCTCTGGAGGGGCTGGAGTGATAGCATAGCAGCAGGGCGTTTGCCTTGCACGCGGCCAACCTGGGTTGGATTCCTCCGCTCCTCTCGGAGAGTCCGGAAAGCTACCGAGAGTATCTCGCTGGCACAGAAGAGCCTGGCAAGCTACCCATAGCATATTCGATATGCCAAAAACAGTAACAATAAGTCTCACAATGGAGATGTTACTGGTGCCTGCTCGAGCAAATCGATGAGCAATGGGATGACAGTGACAGTGACAGTGACAGCTCTGGAGGCCCCTGAGCAGTACTGGGTGTGGTTCAGGAGACCCTCAGAACTACCAGGGTAACTAGACTAACATTAGTACTGCAGGGCCTACACAAGCAACATACTAGTTAATAATGTGTCCACAATAGTAGAATTTTAACAATGTTGCACACCATGCAAAAGTTAAAACCAGGGGAATTAGACCATACTGGGACAATCAGAAGAGAACATTTGGGAACTCTGTACTTTCTACTAATATGTTCTATAAATCTAAAGATGCTACAAGAAATATAGTTTAGGGGAATGGAGGTATAGCTCAGTGTCAGGACTGTATAATTTTTTATCAGTGATGCCTTAATTTTGATCCCAACCACTATATAAATAAAAATATGTATCAATTTAAAAAACACATTCATTTAAAAAAGTTAAAGACATATATTCACACATGTAATTTATGTATTTTAAAATTTGTTACTTTTTAAATATTTTCTGGACTATTTTTACCAAATTACAAAATAATTATGACAAATAATGTGTAAAACTGGCAATAAGAGAATAATAATATGATGCAGATGAAATTAAATTCAGAAAATTCTGACCTCTGACACTTATCCAATTAACACAATCTCTGATCCTTTTGTTTTTTCTTGTCATAAATTATTTTTTAGAAATGTTGCCTCTCTTTGGGGTTATTTCTGGAAATATTAAAGGAGACACTGCCTTTACCATAAAAACTACTAAAATGATTAGTTATGGGACTAGAGAAGCTATTTCTTTTCAAGAGGGGTCTGGAAAGATTTCAATAGAAATCTCTAACCAACTGACAAAAAAAATTACCAAAAATTAGAAACATAAACGGTGTGTTCTATTAAATCAAAGACTTAAAAAAATTTTTTTAAAGGCTGAATTGTAAGGCTCCATAGAAAAATAGCTTAAATAAAGCACATAAGTACTGAAACCTCATATCTTAGGAAATAATTTCTCTTCAGTGTGGATGTTTTTAAGTTCAAAATGATAAGAATTTTTTTTGTCAACGATATAAAGGTTATAATTTGGTTTAAGTTTTAGCTTTTCTAAAGTCCTCTTTCTTTTATGGGAGACATAACAAATCACCCTTCAGTTTCTTAATCTCTATTGATCGATAGAATTTTAAAACAAAAGATATATAATATATGATGTATATAATAAATAATATATAATATAAAGTAATATATAATCAAGCCCTTCTATCTACTTATTCTCAATTGTTAAGGACAAAAAATCAAATTAAATCTTAAATAACATTAATTCTCTATTGATGTAATATCTATATCTATTAAAAGGTTTCAACCATTCACTTATCTATTAATTAGGTTCCATTATAATAATAAGCATTGTTTCATTCAAGCATGATGAGACATAAAGATTAATTTCACATAGAATTTTAAAAAATGGATTCAAGAACAGTTGTCTGAGCCTAGATTCAGTACTGCATAACAGTTTTGTTAGGGGATGATAAGAATACATTTAACTTTTAATTGAAGAATACCAGACACCAGAGGCAAATATCATGCAATTGGCATACCGATGCTAAATAAAACCAGCTGCCTAAAAGGGCAAACTTGCTGGCAATTACAGCTGTTCATCATTATGCAACAAAAACTCAACCCCTTAATTTCTTGAGTTAGAATTTACCTACATGTGGACTATGGCCTTTGCACATCATTAAGTTACTACAGCATGGCATAAAACTATATAAAAGGAATGGTAACTACTATCCACTCTTAAATAATCCAGAGTTAACATTCTTTTTTTTTTTTCCTGCCTCCTAAGTGGTGTTCAGGGTAGCTCTCAGAAATACTCAGTTCAGGCTCTGCAGTAGGAGTTCATTATGGATATATCCTATAATGCTCCAGAGGCTGTGTGGTCCTGGGGATTAAAGCTGGGTCTGCTGCATGCTAGGCCTCAGTCCTAACCACTGTACTACCTCCCACACCCTCTTTTAAATAAATTAGGAGAGAGCTGGTGCTATCATTCTCATTGTTCTTTGTAATGGCGGCCAAAGAAAGTAGATGCTTATCTATGGTGCTTCAAGGGAATGTCCAAATCTATCGTGCTCTCACTACTTTCCTTCCTTTAATTTCATACCACACCCAATGGTGCTTAGGGTTATTCTGGAGGTGCTCAGAGGACCTCGCACTGATGACGATTGAACTTGGGTTTCCCACATGCATTTGCTTCAGATGTATGACCCATCTCCCATGTCCCCAAATCTCTCTCTCTCTCTCTCAATTGAGACATTAGAAGTGGAAATTAAAAAAAAATAGTTTCATGTTCTAATGACAAGAAATTTTAAAATAACAGGTAAAAAGGGGCAGGAGCAATAGCACAGCGGGTAAGGCGTTTGCCTTGCACCGTGGCCGACACAGATTCGATTCCCAGCATCCCATATGGTCTCCTGAACACCGCCAGGGGTAATTCCTGAGTGCAGAACCAGGAATGACCCTTGTGCATCGCCAGGTGTGACCCCCCAAAAAAGAAAAAAAAAAGAATAAAATAACAGGTAAAAAAAGCTTTTATCTTTTCCATTTGTCACTAACTAGAAAAAGGATTCAGAAATTTTTAGTTACAAAGCAAATAACTTTATCTAACTTTTCTCAAGTGATTTCCTATTTTTCTTTAATCTTCTCAATAAACACAATTAATTAACTCCTGCTTCATTATTGTTGTGCTGACTGGAAACTGCGCAACAGGCTTGACTGTGGTGCTTGCATACTTAGCTGAGGTGCTCACCAAGGTCCACATAATTAAAGAACTACTAACAACTCATTTCAGTGGTACAGTAAATGTATTAGCAGAAGTATTTCTTATATATTTGTGACCACCCCTCTTTTTCTTTAATTATATAGTTATTTCTAGTCTGAGAGAGGGGTATATATAAATAGTCAAAGAGACTAGGGTTATTCTAGTAAAATGCAATTAGCACTTTTTAAAGTGACTGAAAAGGCAAATATACAATTTTATGTAAAACCAATACCAAATGAAATATTTGTACCAATATAAAAAACAGGAAATTTATTCTTTATGCGTACTTTTTCAGACTAGAAAAAAATGTTCAAGGAGTTAATGTTTAGACCAGTGATTTGTTCATATATACATTTATTAGATAATCATATATATTTTTCAAAATAAATTGCTTAAAGCCATCGTTAGAATATCGATGAATATAAACATGCATTTCTTTTATTATGGATGCTCTTCTGCAAAAACTACACAGTTTGTGAAGGATGAAATAGTTCCTCCCTACTATTATTTTTAGTGTTTTAAATACTAATTCACATAAATGTATCCTTTTATCCCTTTGATAAATATCCAACCAATTCTGACCATTTGATTATTTAACTGTCATATTTTAAATTATGTCAGCAGGAAACAACCCAATTTCCTGTACTTAATTCATAAAGTACAAATCTTTCAGGGTGACATTCACCATTTACATTACTGCAACTCTTCAGAAGGAAGGGTTCAGAAATAATAACATGCCAATCCTACAACATTTCCTCAATTAAATTTAAAAAAATTTCTAACAAGCACTTCTATATTAACTTGACCACCTTTGCCATTATTCAAAACCAGTTTTTTTAAATCAAATAATTGCTAATGAACTATAAAGCTACATGCTGAATTCTTTCCTATAAGAACAACCACGAAACTTGCTGTTGTACTGAATGATAATATTAGTTTTAAGTTTCACCTACATTAAGAATGTATATGCAAAATGCAAAGTACATTTAAAGGAGCATTAGGCATTTCCGTGGAGCCCAAGATACTCCAAGGGGACCAAAAAGAGAAGAATGGCCACAGGGAGGAAATACGGTTGAAAGGAGACCACAGTTGGAAAAAGGTTGAGAAACACTGATTTATAACACATCAGCTGGAAAAAAATACCTGTACCTAAGTACATTCTCAGATAGTTTTGGACTCTCTTGAGAAACTCAACATAATAAATTATCAGACTGATTTTTTTAAAACTCACATTCTACTAAAGGCTAAATTGAGAAACAGATGGTTTAAGGACTTTTTTCCACATAATTCAGAGGGAATATACATATATATGTATATATATATATATGTGCATGCCCAGCAGTTCTGATACTTTGGCACTTAGATGCCATATATAACTGCCACAAGATATCTTAAATCATACTTTATCAACCACTTTAAGTGGGAAGAACTCTACACTTAGCATTTCTGGTCATTTCACAACTTTTCCAAGACCAGTTCAAAGGCCATTTCTCATTTTTCTGACTGGAGTAACTATATTTCCCAAGTCTTTGGAATTCTACTTTATTTTTAACCTCCTTAACCACATATGAGAAAGACTTTTAAAAAGTCTGTGTTAATGTCCTGCTTGGAATAGGGTATTCTTAAGAACAGAAAATCCTAACACAAAAACTGATTTAATCATCTATCCTGAGATTCACAAACTTTCTGTAAAGGACAAAATAGTAAATATATTGTGCCTGCCATGCCATGTAATCTCACATATTCTTTTTTCCTTTTTTGTTTGTTTTTAACAAACATTAAAATCTGTAGTAAGCCTTACAATATCAGATTTTAGGAACTACAGTTTCCTGATACTCAAGTGTAACTGTAGCACTGTCATCCTGTTGTTCATCAATTTGTTCAAGCGGGCACCAGTAACATCTCTGTTGTGAGACTTGTTACTGTTTTTGGCATATTGAATACACCACTGGTAGCTTTCCAGGCTCTGCCGTGCAGGCAGAATACTCTCGGTAGCTGCTGGGCTCTCCAAGAGGAATGGAGGAATCAAACCCTGGTCGGCCCTGTGCAAGGCAAACAAATGCCCTGCCACTGTGTTATCGCTCCAGTCCACTCAAGTGTAATATTTTTAAAAATCAGTTTTTAAAATCAGGTAGGTGGTTTCCAATTATATCTAAAAAATTATTTACATACCAAAATGTGAATAAATATAAGAACCCAAATAGATTTATTCTAAGTATTAAATGAGATAACATATGCAAATTAGTTGTTACATGTGAGATTCGTCAAATGCTAGCCATTGACATATATCTGTATATAACTTTCATATTGCTTGAACCAAACATGTATTCAATAGATGTCTGCTGAATCAGTGATGGATGGGCACACAAACAGCTAATATGTTGTAATGGAATAAATGTTATTTAGTCCATAACTTTAAACTTAGCTATAATAATTAAAAAAATTATTTCTGGTTTTGGCCACATCTGACAATACCCAGAAAGACCAGCTGGTGCTGGGGGATTAAAACCCAGTCCCTTAAGCATTTGAAATATATACTTCAGCCTGTTGAGTAATCTTTTAAGCTCCTAGCTTATTTATTACTATTTACCCTAAAAACAAAATTTTTTCAATATTAACTATTTTTTCTCATAATTATTTTCATGTTTACTGGAAACATTACAGAGAAAAAAATTAGACAGCTTTTTAATATTAGGATTATTTTACCCAATACAAATAGGTGAAGGTGAAATTCTATCCCTGTGAAATTTGAGTTATATACAATAACAAGATTAACATATTAAAATATATATATTCAAACATTTCCACACCTATGGATTCAATTGCATCTTAGCAGAAACGTGTGAATCACATAAATTAGATTGTATTTCCATTATCTGACAGATTTGGAAATGGAGATTAAAAATTTTCAAGAATTATTTTGCTTGAAGATAATTTAATACTTTTTAAAAATTAAAATAAAAATAGATTTTAGATATGAATTACTATTTGGTACATAGGAGAAATAAATAAATTAGGTATGTTTCTCAGAGAGATTAAAAAATATCCTGAGGCTGGAGACATAGCACAACTGAGTAAGGTAGCTTGCCTTGCACATAGCTGACCCAGACTTAATTATTAGCACAACGTAGTCTCCTTATGAACTGCCAGGAATGATACCTGAGCAAGAGCAGAAGTAACCCTTGAGTACTGTATAGTGTGGCCCAAAAAACTGAAACAAAACAAAAATCCTAAAACCAAAACCAAAACCAAACAAAAACCCTTTAAAATCTCAAAAAAAGGGATGGGAATGTAATATATAAATGTGGTATATTTATAATGAATTAAAATGACTCAACTGGAGAAAAGTTTCACATAATACTCCTATACATAAGACCTAAAAAGGAGAAACAATTCAAATTTTAAAATGAGTAAGACTTGAATAGACAGGTTAAGTTGGTTAAATGATCAAAACTCAATGAAATTGGCATTTAAGATTTGTTCAATTCACCATAAATTAATTTTACCTTAAGTCATGAAAAAGATTTACATGAAAAATATTTAACAAATTCAAAACAACTGTTTACAAGTACACGATGGTTAAACTAAATTTGCTTTGTAATTACTATTTTAGAAGAAGAGTTAGCAAATGTTATTTTTTAAAATATGGCTTTTAAGATAAGCCATATTAAAGCCATACTGGGCTTTATATGATATTATCTGTTACTATTAGAGAGTTCTTCCATTATAATGAAAAATAAAGACAATGTTAAGAAACGGACATGGCCTTGCTTCTAGTAAAACTTTTCTAATAAAACATAGGTGGTATTCTCTAGCATTTAGATTGATTCACTCTGATTCAGGATTATTGTGTTGGTAAATAAACTTTTATTAGGCATAGCCATATTCATTTGGTCATATGGTCTAATGCCACTTTTACACTATAACAATCACAGAGAGTAGCTGTAACAAGGATTTTATGTCACACTCTCATTAACTTGCATTGATTCTTGCATATCACAAAGTATTGCAGTCCATCTTTTATAAGTTCACAGCATTTTAAATATTATGCCTCTTACTGTGCCATATATTTAATTATTATTTTGTATTTCCAATGTATACCTACTATGTAAAACTGAGAGTAATTGATCTTGAATTTTATATTTAAAAAGAATACTGGGACTGGGGCTGGAGCAATAGCAAATGGGGAGGGCATTTGCGTTGCACGCGGCCGACCCGGGTTCGATTCCCAGCATCCCATATGGTCCCCTGAGCACCGCCAGGAGTAACTCCTGAGTGCAAAGCCAGGAGGTAACGCCTGTGCACTGCCGGGTGTGACCCAAAAAGAAAAAAAAAAGAGAGAATAGTGGGACTTTTTAAAAAAAATATATATAATCATGAAAATATTGTAGAAAACACTAATCACAATCTTACCACTCATAGAACAGCAACATGTAGAAAAATAAAAGTTAACATTTACAACAATGCAAATAAAACTGAATACATATTGTCTGATATATATGAAGTTCAGGAACAGTAGATATAATCTCTAGGAATAAAGAATACCAACAGCAACCTTCATAACTGGTGTGAGAAAAAAGAATTGATAAGGGACATGAAGGAAGTTCCAGGGGTAATAGAAATGTTGTGGAACTTAATGCATATTTGCTATGCTGGTATATATATATTAATTACAACATTAAATTGATTACTTTAATCTGTGTGGTTCATTATATGATAGATTCCTCAATAAAACACAAAGATAAAGATAAAAAATGCAAAGATAAAGACATACTACTAAGACAAATGGAATGACTTGGATGTAGGTTACATATTACATAACCCTGAGTTTCACAGCCTATAGGAATATTTTCTTAGATATTCTTAAATATCTGAAATATTTAGGAACATAGTGTCTTGAACTTACAATAACCTCTTAAAATAGTTCAGCCAACAAAATTTCCTTTCAGGGGCTGTGGCAAAATCTGTACATTGAATGCATTAGACTTGGTTTGGATCCACAATATCTCAAAAAGAAAAGCTTTTTGATGCATATGTGTGGGTGTGGGTGTATAAAAATAAAGGAAATAAAGCAAATATTCCAAAAAGTTAGAAAAAAATAGGTGGTAGGTTAAGTTTGGCCTGAGGACCAATTTGTCAGCACCTTTTCCAGAGCAAAACATTTTATTTGTTAAAGAAATTTTTTTTTTTAGAGCTTAAGATTGTGTTAAAAGCCATAGATAACTCTGAGCTCTGTCATATGCCACCAACTTCTATGTGATAACATGGGCAATAAAATTATTTCATATATGATGTGAAAAAGTTTGATAAGCATGGCCTTAGGAAAACTAACACATGCAGAAGGAGACATGCAAGAAGATATTCACTCTATCATGATACATAATTGCAAATGCTGAAATAATGTAAATTTCTATAAATGAGGGATATGAAAATCAAGACACAGGTATACAATAAGTTGTATGAGTGACCTAGAGGTCCACTTATTGGCACATACATAACCTAAATAGACTTATCTAAAATTCTCATTCACATCAAGTTATAAGATCATCCTCTGAAAAAGATATCATCACCTTTAAAACAGAGATAAAATTTTCCCAAAAGGCTTGCTAACTTTCCAACTCAAACCAGCCACTAATGTCTCACATTTCCAGAGGATTCAGACTAATTGTGCCACAGAGTAATAAAAATTCTGTGTAGCTCCATAGTGGGATTAGATATAATCTAGAATAAAAAGGAAACTGTATCATCTTATTTTGCCAATCCTATTATTGGACAGTCTGAACTGCACAGATCAAGACTGGATGGAAGTATCATCATAAACAAGCATGTGTTTTGTTTGTTTCTATATTCATGGATCACTCTTGTCAGGGTTTAAGGAACAACATTTAGTGCTAGGGAATGAATCTTGCTTGGCTGTGTGGAAGGCACATGCTTTACCAGCTATACTATTGCTCTGGCCCTAGATTAAAATTTTAAACCAGTCCACTCTCCAATTTTCAATGTCCAATTTCAGTTGATAAAGCTAAGTAGTACCTAAAGAAGAAGAAAGAGAGAGAGAGAGAAAGAAAGAAAGAAAGAAAGAAAGAAAGAAAGAAAGAAAGAAAGAAAGAAAGAAAGAAAGAGAGAGAGAGAGAGAAAGAAAGAAAGAAAGAAAGAAAGAGAAAGAAAGAAAGAAAGAAAGAAAGAAAGAAAGAAAGAAAGAAAGAAAGAAAGAAAGAAAGAAAGAAAGAAAGAAAGAAAGAAAGAAAGAAAGAAAAAGAGAGAGAAAGGAAGGAAGGAAGGAAGGAAGGAAGGAAGGAAGAAGAAAGAGAGAAAGAATAGAAGGAAAGAAACGAAGAAAGAAGGAAACAGAAAAAGAAAGAGGAAGAAAGAGGAGGGAAGGAAGGAGGAAAGGAAGGAAGGAAGAAAGGAAGGAAGGAAGGAAGGAAGGAAGGAAGGAAGGAAGGAAGGAAGGAAGGAAGGAAGGAAGGAAGGAAGGAAGGAATGGACTGGTGTTCTACCCTTCTAGTTACTGTTTTTTCCAACTGCTTCTTTAAAGACATTGTGTATGTCCCTAGAGAAACCTATAATTTCTTTTTTTTTTCAAGACCACTTTTGGGAATATATTCCGGAGAGGCAAAAAACCCGAATGCCCGAGAACAGATGACTGGTTAAAGAAACTTTGGTACATATACACAATGGAATACTATGCAGCTGTCAGAAAGGATGGAGTCATAAACTTTGCATATAAGTGGATCAACATGGAAAGTACCATGCTAAGTGAAATGAGTCAGAAAGAAAGAGACAGACACAGAAAAATCACACTCATTTGCAGAATATCAAATAGAATAGTAGCAATAAGTACCAGGAGGCCTGCTCCATGGCTTGGAAGCTGACCTCACATGCTGGGAGAGAGGCAGCTCAGACAGAGAAGGGAACACCAACAACAGTGCAGTGGAGGATCCACTCAGGATAGGAGACTATAGATTGAACATGATAGCTACCCAGTATCTCCATTCAAACCATAACACCCAAAAGGAGAGAGAGAACACTAAGGAATTCCCTGTCATGGGTGGGGCAGGCCCCCGGATAACACGGGGGGGGGGGCGGGTGGAGGGAGAGAGGGACCCTGGGGCCATCGATGGAGGAGAATGGGAACTGGTGGAGGGATGGGTACTCGAGTATTGCATGACTGTAACACAGGCATGAAACTCTGTAACTGCACCCTCACGGTGACTCATTAATAAAAAAATAAAAATTAAAAAAAGCATAAAATAAATAAATATAAATAAAATGAGGCTTTAAAAAAAAGAGAAACTTATAATTTCTTGAGCCAAAAAGTTTGTTTACCCTTTAGCAACCCGCAGAACATTAACTCTTATGATACATAACATAGCATTTTTTATATTTATAGCTGTATGAGAATTAACATATTCACTGAAACTTCCTAAGTGTAGGCTAGATTTTACTTATCTTTATAACATGTTATAGCATTAAGAAACATTTAAACTTGTATTATGATAGCACAAATAGTGCAAGTTAACTTTGTATTGATGTAAACATACAAATAGTATTGTATATAAATTGTGGATAGATGTGTTAATAAATTATCACATACACATTTAGATATCTGCCATTCAAATAAACATATATTCACTTCTGCAATAAAATAATTTGATTACCCTTTACACTGTAAATTTTCCTTTGCATAAAGTTTAAAGAAACCCTATAATTAAAATGTTATTATTAGTTTCCCTATTCATATTTAGACCAAAACAAATATAAAGTATGTTAAAAAAGTATTTTATATTTCTAAAGATATAAAGCCAAAATAATTTAAAAACTGTCATATCTTTTGGGAAAATTAATTTTTTATTTAATGTAGTACTATTTGCAATTTCTTGCCTCTAGGGAGCAATCTAATTGCATTAAGGTTGAAAACTACTTATATTAGTAAAGTTTTAAGTGAATCTTAAAGGCATATCTTTTTAGGAAAAGGTGAATTCAACTTTGATCCTATTCAAACTGCCATGAGTATTTTTATTCCTTGCATTATGGTAAGAAAAACAGGAAAAGGTTCTGAAAGACCGTAGTGCACACATCTGGTAGTTGTCCCTGCTTCAAACCCTCACTACACCAGGAGTGATACCTGAGCACAGCCTGGAGTAGCCCAAATACCACCTCATACTTCAAAAAGAAAAGGAAAATAGAAAAAAAGGAAGCATAATTGCTAAAGTACCGCTTCAGGATATTTGAAATCTATGACCCATTTTTGGCTTTTTAGTAAAGGTAAGAAAATGCTAAAGAGGGAAAATATATTTTAAATAAATTATAAATATAAAAATACACACTACCATCTCACATAAGCCTCTTAAGTAAGATTTTTTTTTACTGCGACATCCATTTAGAGAAGAAGAAAATAGATATTATTCTACCGAAGATTATGGACTATTACTTCCTATTCCATAGTATTTGTCTATAATTTGTGTAAATTTGAAGAACAGAGATAGGAAATCATAGATTTAAATCATTCCAAGAGTTCTGCTATATAAAACTAAATGAAAAGGGTGGGAGGCATTCTTAACTTTCTTTTGCATTAGAATAGTTATATTTGTAGACTCATTCCATCTTTATTTTTTACAGTTTTATTTATGTATTTATTTTTGTTGAATCACCGTGAGATACAGTTGCAAAGCTTTCATGTTTGATTTTCAGTCACATAATGATCAAACACCCTCTATCAGTGTACATTCTCTCTCTACAGCCAAAGTCCCCAATATACCACCCCCCTTTCCTATCATTCTCCTGTCTCTATGGCAGACAATTTCCCCCATACTCTCTTCTATTTATCATTCCATCTGTTTTAAACAAATAAACCCTTAATAAAAATGATAGTGATTACATTCTTTCATTTCATTCTTTGATATCTGAGTCAAAAGAAAAACTGACCAAGTCTCAAAGATTTATATACGTGTCCCTGAGTGAAACAGAAAAACCCTACCATTAAAATAAATGAGGAAGAAAGTGGAACTGTAGAGGAAGTAAATGAGGGAGGAAAGATGAAAGGAAGGAGAAAAGAAAGGAAAATGGGATGGGAAGGGAAGAGGGAAAGAGAGAAAGGGGAGGAGGAGAGGAGAGGAGGTATGGAAAGGAAGGCAAGGAATGAAAGGGAAGAAAGGGAGAAGGGAGAAACAAAAGGGGGGAGGGTAAGAGGGAAGGAAGGAAGGAAGGAAGGAAGGAAGGAAGGAAGGAAGGAAGGAAGGAAGGAAGGAAGGAAGGGAGGGAGGGAGGAAGGGAGGAAGGAAGGAAGGAAAGATTCAGAGAACTATGAGTCCATATTAAAAAAATGATTTCTTACATTATGAAAGGCTTTCCTTTGGGAATCCTTTACATAGCTCTACCAGAATGCTTAAAACATGACTTGATTTGTAATAATTCAATTTATACCAAATATTTAAGAAATATATTTGTAATATAAGAGGTATAGTAGTATTTATAAAAAACACTCGATTTCTAAGACAGATATAGAGGCTATGATGACACAATATCCAAGGAAATTAAAGCACCTGGGTTTTAGCTCTAATAATCTTGGATAGGTTCTAAATAGAATTAAGAAGGTTTTTCAAAAGCTTTCCAATGAAATTTTCCCATTCCACAGTAATTTTGTTAATTATGCATTGCTACTTTCTAAACCATATCTCTTTTCATCTCTGAACATATTCTGCCCGAATCTTGTCTGAAAGGGCAGAATATATTGGTAAAATGATTCATTCATAGCAAAATACTATTAGGAAATTCTACATTTAGGAAAAAAAGCACAGCAAGCAGGTTAATGGTAATGATGTGAGATCTGGATGGGTATGCGTGTAGATGTGTTTTGTTTCTTTTATGGTATTTACTGTGCTCTGCTGAAGGGGTCAGTATTGGTTAAGTAACCAAAAAAAACCAGATCCTACTGCCACCTGAAGATTCCTATAAGATAAAATAAACACTGAAAAATTCAAACATAGAATGGTGCTTCTTAAAGTTTTCCATTCCATATCAAAAGGCTCTTCATATCAAAGAAGGATAAACATAGTATGACCAATATCAATGGGCTAATGTTTTGTTTCAAGTTTTTCCTTTTATGCCATTATCCATCCTGCTTATCTGAAAATGATTCAATTTACCTACCAAATAATGAAACAGTTCCACAACTACCCTAGGTCAGGTGCTTGTGTCTGAGTGGACCTGGTGGTAAACATACAGTCACAGGCTTTGACCATGCTTTGCATTCCTGCAGGCTTGGGTCATAACTGATTTTGACGAGGCAGGGTGAAGATGGTTGAAAAGAGAGAACTTGTGTTTACCTCCTCTAATCTTGCACATCTACACCAGTTTGATTAATCCCTACAGAAACCAACCCCAAACCACAGTGAACAAAGTGTTCACAACAAAGGGCAAAAGGAAAATAGTCACATGCTGGAGAAAGCCCTAGGCTTACCAAGAAAAAAAAAAAAACCCAAGGAAGAGTAACAGCATTCTCAACCTTGGTGCTAAAAAGTCACTTTGGAAGCTGGTCATCATATATTACTGCCTATGTAGTGGTGTTGTGTAACCACTGAAAGACACTTCAAACCACTGAACACAAAATTTCCTATTCTGAATTATCATAGAGTCCATCTGGAAGAATCAAGCTGATTATACATAGTTCAGGTTTAGAAAACACTTTGTGATAAAAATAAATCAACTGTTTTATAAGCAACTTTAGAATAGAACTGACACCTACAGGTGATGGCAAAGTTGGTTTTTTTTTTTAAGTGGAAGCATGGTCTTTAATATTTTACTTCATGTAGTTACTATAAAAATTTCATCTAAAAGTACAAAATAATGGGAAAAATCAGAATTCAACAATTAAAATGCTATAACTATTAAAATGATCAAATATGAGCCTTACACATGAAGAAATCATCAGAGGAACCCAGATATGCAGGACCTGTGGCTGAGATCTCCAAGCCTGCTTGGATTGGGACTGGGCCTCCTCCACCCAGATCCCCAGTTTTCCAGTAGCTTGGCAGTCACACTCACAAACTGCCCCCTTGGTGCCATGTAATCTCATCAATGGCCAAGATCCAGAGACTATAAAATAAAGCTCCCGGAAGAGAGTGATGCAGTATTTCCTGGAGCATGCAGCCACGAATGCTGCGAATGTGGCGACAGGACCTCTAGCCCACTGATGTACCTAAAGTAACACACGTGTGTTTGGTTTTAACATACTTGCTATGTTGCATACTTGTATTCTTGTATATACAGGCTTAAATGGCCCCCAAACAAAATATAACAACCTACATACACTTCCCTCTTATTGTGGTGGGAAGATGCTTGCTGGTTGGGTGGGTGTTTGAATATTATCTGTAATGAACTATTGTGAACTACTTTATCAAAATAAAATGTATAAAAATCTAAAAAAAATGATTAGATGTATATACTAATTATTGTATTCATGTCAGATTTAAACAGACATCAATAAATTCCTCATGCAAACACATCTTATTAAGGGTATATGAACAATAATAATATCATAATATTTAGTGCCAAGAATAATAGCCCGAGTCTTTGTATATTTTAAACAATTACAGATCTAGTTGATTTATGACTAGCTTAAACACGTTATTAAAATTTATTGTTTCTCTAATTCTTGAAATAGGCTAGTTTCTCCAAAATGCACAAATATCGATAATGTACAAATAGGAACATAAGTGGATGGTGACCATACTTTACACAAAAATTAAAATAGCATAAACTCAGGTTAAAGAGAGAGCTCAATGAATCAGGATACAGGCTTTGTATGCAGGAGACCCAGGCTCAATACCCGCACTGCATGGTCCACTGAGTACTGAGAGCCAAGAGTAGATCCCAAACACTGCTGGCTGTTGCCCTAAGTCTCTTTCCTCCTCCTTTTGCCCCCTTCCTGCCAATTCTAAATTTAAACATAATCTTTTCCTTCTTTCAGATGTAAGATTAGCATCTAAATTAGTTATGGTAAGTTTCAAAAGTATATTAAAAATAATCCCTAGTTTAATCAAAGGTATCCAACAGGCACAATATAATTTATTAGCATGAAAATGTATGATTTTATATAATATCTATAGTGATAAAGGAAAGATCTATTTAATTAAAATGTTAATTTTGTGCTACTCTGATAAATGGCTATTCAGGCAAATGACCAAGAGGAAAATACAATTGATAACTCTAGTGCTAGAAATTAAATGAAACCTTTGGGAAAAGTTACAGGATGGGGGAGAAGGGCAGACGACAGAGATATTAAAGCTAGTTATTTTATTTAGTACCTAAACATTCAGAAAATTATTCCTCTAGCTAAAAGGTATGCATTTACTGGAGAGGACTTAGTCTGTAAGTACATTTCTATGGATGTACCAGAAATATGCCATCAATAAACTGTACTACAGTGGATAAAACACAGTGTATATAGTAGGTTTCAAATTCTACACAAAGGATGATTTCTACAACAGATTAAATTTCAATATTAAGAAATTTTGAATGTCTCAAAATAAAGCCATTATTAGTTCACCTAGTTGATCTGCAGTTACTACTTCAGACTACAACATGTATTGAATTAAAAATCAAATGAAGGGGTCTAGTCTGGGGTAACTTGAAAGGATTTGAGTGCATACTTTTCATTGTAGGTGAGTTTAATCCTTAGGACCACATGGTCACTGTCCCTCAAGCAAACAAAATCAAACAAGTAGTTTGTATACACTACAAAACACCTACTAGTGTAGTATATATACAGGGACAAACTAAACTATATACTAAATCTGATAATTCTAGTAAGGTAATGTTTCAGTTTTTATTAACTATCACCCACAAGTTGCCTCTTTCTAGAAAGAGTGACTACTAAGAACCCAAGCCTTCCACAGTCAAAGAAGCTTCAAACAATTAAGTCCACAATATAAAAATCAGCTTCAATGAGTCAAAGAGAATTGCTTTTCCCGTATCTTTCTAATCTATTCTGTTTGTACCAACCGCAAACTACAGATTGGATCAATGGAAGATGTGACCTTAAAACTAAAGCTCAGCTAGGTTCTAGTCTAAGAAGTTCACTTTAAAAATTGAAATAAGTTACAAATATAAATATTTTAATATATAGAATAAGGCCCCTTAATCATCCTATATAAGACCAAAGTCACCAGATAATACCTCTAATACATATAAGACCTTTTTTATAAAACAACATGAAACATTCCATATAAATTATCCAATTTCCTAACTTTTTTCCAACTTTCCTAAGACTTCCGTGAAGAATATTTTAAATTTCCATTGGGAGGCAAAAAAAAAAAGAAATGAAAGTTTGTCTTACTGTCAATAACATATTTCCCTGTTCCACATTTAGTGCTCCATCTTATGAAAAAAAATGTTCAGCACCATGAGAAATTAAATCAACGGAATGCCCCAGCTTTCTGAAAAATGTCTGATTTCTAAGTACAGATCAAGTATATTGTCTTATTAGTCATTTCACTTAATCAATTAGTTGAACTCTGGATATCGTAGGCACTCATATATTTGCTCACACAATAAATATCATTAACAACAGCTAACAAAGATCACAGTTTAAATGCATTACATATACTATTTCATTTAATTCTATCAACAACTAGAACTAAGTAAATTACTATTCTTCATTTTACTGATGAGGAAACTAAGGCCTTGGTTAAGCAACAAAAGATAAGGCCAGGATTTTAACAAAAGCTGCCTAATTTTAGACCCTGTTTAAAGATCACTGTCATAATTTCATTTTTTGTTTGTTTTGGGGGCCATACCTGGTGATGATCAGGGGTTACTCCTGGCTCTGCATTCAGGAATTACTCCAAGAAGTGCAAGGAAAGCATCTTACCTGCTGAAGTATATCACTCCAACCCCTTCCTCAACCCCTCCCACTTATATTTTTGTTTGTGTTTTTGGGAGACACCTGACTGTGCTCAGTGCTTATTCCTGGCTCTATGTCCCTGGCAGTGCTCAGAGGGACCATACATGGTAAAGGGACTGAACCTGGGTCAGTCACATGCAAAGCAAGCGCCTTAGATACTATATACTACCTCTCCAGGTCCAAGATCATCATGGTAGAAAGAACAGATCAGCAGTAAAACAAACAAACAAAAAACCACTTAATGTATATTCTAGTCTTTGTAACACTAAATCTTTGGAAAGAAAGGAAATTTAGACTTGGACATGTGACTCAGTGATAGAGTGTGAGGCCCTGAATTCCATTCCCAGGACTGCACGGTCCCTGAGCAGTGTACTGCTGCAGGGCCCCCAAACCAAAGGAGGAGGTTTTTGATCTTTAAAATTCTCATAATGCCCAGAAGAGTAGATGGTACTATTTAGTTTTTCTTCAATTCACCAATAAGATGGAACTAAAGAGATTGTAATAGACCAAATAGACTGTAACAGTGATTCTTAACATGAAATGTCTAAGAAAGGTTAGTAAGACTAGGAAGCTCATTGCCCCCAAGCAAAGTCACTATATAATGTGTGGGAAGGCTTCCAAGATTTACTCAGGTAGGGGGAATAATTGATAATTAAGGCTGAGGGTTAGAGCTTCCATGAGCTGAAGGCCTGGTTTGGAAAATTTCTGAGTTGCCTTAGAGTGGAAAGACCCCTTCCCATCCAGACAAAGGTTGCTGAGATAACCCTAACAGTTCCAGGCCAAATCTGAGAGAGGCTGATGAGTATACCTGAAAGCTCTGTGGCTTAAAGCATTCAAGCTCAGAGAAGGCAGGGAAAGGGAAAATTTATTGAGGAACAAATTTGTTTCAGCAGGACATTTGGGGAATAAACCGGCTTTGAGTTCAAGGGACAAATAAAGTTTTGGCTTGCAAGATCCAGAGACTATGAAATAAAGCTCCCAGAATAAAATGACACAGAATGTCCTGACCCCGCACCAGGCTGTCTTCATGGAGGTAACTTGGACAGGGGAAGGTAGAATTTCCCTCCCCACCGCAGCAGAACCCCAGCAGCTAAAAATCTCCAGAACTCAACCGTATAGCCATGGCTCAAGGCCTCTCTCCAGAGGCTCAGACGAGCATCACCTATGGGGAACCTGCAGAAAAAACCAGATATGTGGGACCTGTGACTAAGATCTCCAAGTTTACTGGAGCAGGACTGGGCCTCCTCCCCCCCAGTTCCTGTTTTCCTGTACCTTGACAGTTACACCCACAAACTGCCTCCGGCGTCATATAATCTCATCAATGGCCAAGATCCAGAGACTATGAAATAAAGCCCCAGCAAGAGCGTGATCCAGAATGGTCTGGGCATGCAGTTGCATTTGCGGCCACATAACCTCTTATACTCTAGCCCACTGGTGTACCAAAAGTAGCACACATTGGTTTGGGTTTAACATCTATGTTTGTAATCTCTTATACAAGGGTTTAAATGACTCCAGGATGAAATACAACAATCTTCACACACCGCTCTTATGGTGGTGGGAAGGTGCACGGTGATGGGATTGGTGTTTGAATATTATCTGCAATGAACTATTGTGAACAACTTTATAAAAATTTAAAAAATTAAAAAAAAAATTTTGGCTTGCTCTTCAAGTCTGTATTCTCCATTGAACATGTAATTTCACTGGTTTGTGTCTCTGTTTCTTTGTCTATTTCCACTCTAAAGAAGCCCATGTTCTTTCTTGAACAGACACTTCTCCCTTTCCCCTCACATCTTTCTTAATAAGTTTCAATAAAAGCTTTCTTTTGGCAAAAAAAGAAAGAAGGGAAGAAAGAAGAAGAGAAAGAAAAGGAAAGAAAAAAGAAAAGAAAAAAGAAGAGAAGAGAAAAGAAAAGAAAAGAAAAGAAAAGAAAAGAAAAGAAAAGAAAAGAAAAGAAAAGAAAAGAAAAGAAAAGAAAAGGAGAAAGAAAAAGAGTTTTACCAGTAATAGAGGTGCTTCTTTCACTGTACCCAGGCAAGGAATCTATCTCATTGTCCTGTTCATTCCTGAATATAGTCTTTATTCTGTCTTACTACAAAAATCTAAATAGGGCAAAAGGGAAGCTCTGGAGTCTTAGAAACAGCCCTACATATGATGACACTTGAACATAAGAATTTTTCACTCTCTGCAATAACCTCAACTGACCAGAATTGTTCAATGCACTCAGACCTGGTTTGGTCCCTAAATGATGAACTGTTCCATCCTGTTGCACTGAAAGGGTTGAAAAGATAATTCATAGCCTCCACAGTCCCAGCCACTAGTATGCCTAAGCAGAGAATCCAGACAATCGTAGAATCATCCTACAGCCTCACTTGGGAAAGAAAAAGAACCAGTAGTCCTATTCAATTTTTCCAATTAGTAACACATTCACTCAACCCTGTCTGTAGAGCTCACAATGGTTATGTCCACACAAATTAACTGATAACAGTAGGCCCAACATTGCTGTACCAAGGACATTCCCAGCACACACACCCAGAAATGCAAATTGAATTACTAGTAAAGAACTCTTTCTGCCAAAGAAAAACTATTAAAGTCTGGTGGAAGACCCTGATTACCCAAATGTGCAGATACTAATGAATCAAAAATCATAAAAGGACAGGTAAATATTATAGTACCATAGAAACTAATAAAGCTACAATATATGTGACCCTAAAGAAATTAAGATCTAGGAATCAGAATGTTTACCTCATAGTGCCAAAAATCAAACAAGAGTCTTGCACATATACAAGCCAAGTACTCTACTCATGAGTTACACTTCCAGCTCTAAATATTTACGCTCTTCTAAACCATACCTTACACTGTTGAGATATCTCAACAGCAATAGAAAGTTTAGTGCAGTGGTTGCTAACCAGTTTGTATACTGGTAACCACGCACAGACATTTCTTGTTAGTCCACAAAAAAGTTATTGCCACTTAACACATGGTATATCTGGATCTTTTTGCAATACTATTAGAGTGCAAATGTGTGAGTTTTTATACAATGGGGCCCCAGGATGGTCAGTGGCAAAACCCCTGTCTTTTAACAGTGAGGCTGTGAGTGTAATCTCCAGTGCTATCCCAAATGCACCCAACAGTGTTCCAGTGATTCTGCAGTTTCAGACCTCCAGTGCTATGATAAAAAATGTGATTTTCAGCATACCATGATTATGTGAGCACTGCAACTAAGAGTATACAACCACCAGCAAGTACTATACCAAATGTTTGACCCCTGGCAAGTAAAGGCTGATTTTACAAGCACTACAATCTAACAAATGAGTACAACCACCTAGTATGTATGTGTATATGTAACATCCCTTCCTTCCCCCCTCTGCTCTGCAACAACAACGACAAAAAGGAAGAAGGCAAGTGAAATTTTATAAATTAAACTGTGATCCAGGGAGATAGTTCAAAGGGCTAGAGCACATGCTTTGCCTGAGGGATCCTTGGTTTCTATCCCTGACATTGCAGGTCCCCTAACCAACATGCAACTGCAGGAACAATCCCTTAGGCACTGACCTGGGAGCAGTCCCTAAATACCTCTGGGTATGGTGCTTTCCCCAGAACCAAAAATCATACATTAGTATATATTCTTTATGATAAGTAACATTTTAAATTTCTGCCTACTGGCTAGAATATATTTCTATTTTCACTGGTTTTTAGTCTTAAAAAGATTGAAAAAACCACTAGTTTACTAGGCAAAAAACCAACACAAACTAAAGAAAATTAGGATATAAAAATGTTCTCCCTGGACCTAGAAACTGTTAGAGATGGAAAATTTCAGGTCTCATTTCAGACATACTGATTCAGAAATCAGAGTTTTAGCAAGCTTCCATGTGATTCTTAAGCAAGCTGTAGTTTGAAGCTGCCTACCTTATAAATTTAATATTAAAAGTAAAAACATCATAAAATACTTTTAAAATATTGTTTTAGGTTAACAATGCATTATGCAGAGAAAAAGATGACTATAAGTCATAGTTAAACCTAAAACTTGATAATTCAGTCATGCAGCATTTTGACCCAGAGGTCTGAATGCCACACAAGTTTCTTACCTGACCAGTGTCCAGCAGAG
Source organism: Sorex araneus (assembly GCF_027595985.1). Classification (NCBI taxonomy): domain Eukaryota; kingdom Metazoa; phylum Chordata; class Mammalia; order Eulipotyphla; family Soricidae; genus Sorex; species Sorex araneus. The sequence continues at coordinate 34,650,300 of NC_073304.1, forward strand.
CTGCCAGATCTGTCTGTGCAGGTCTCACTTACAGGTCTAAACACAGTTTCCCATCCACCAGTAGCATAGCGCCAATTCTGAGATTCCAAGATGAGTGTTCGCTGTGTGCCATAGGCAATCATGAAGCAGTAGACGACATGATGGAGTTGACAGCCATAGCCACAGCCTTTGTTGATATTACATACTAGCTTTTTTGCTTTGCTGCAGTCCTTAGGATTCTGTCAGGAGGAAAAGAAATAGAGGGGAAGATAAACTCTCCAGAAAGATCATATCTTATTAAGGAGAATGCAGTTTTTAGTATTAAAAGACTTCAAAGAATCTGCTGACATTTTTATATGAATACATATGAAAAGGACAGTGAACAAGAGGTTACTTTGAAAATATCATTAAACAAATAAATTAGGAAGTTACACTAAGGGCCAGAGATATTATATGGCTTGTGGGTAAAGGCAGGGGGGAGGTACTTTGCCTTGCATCATCCTAATACAGATTCAATCCCTAGCAGTACGTATAGTACCCTGAGCAGCACCACATTAGAATTGGCCCCTGAGCAGCACTATGTGTTGTTCCCCACCTCAAAAAAAAAAATTAAAAAAAATATTCTACTACTCAGAATATACATGTGTGATCATCTCTGACTTTAGTTCTGTATACAATGAGATCTTAATTAAAGAAGTAGAAGTGTCCATTAATTTCATTTGTACTTTAGCATTCTCAGTTCACTTTCCCCAGTGACATTCAAATATTAAATAAAAAACTGAAATTTACATAATTACTCCATATATCTCCAGAGTTCTATATGTTACAAAACAAAACATACTTTTTACAGAAGTTAAAATCACACAGTAAAAGGTTATCTGAGCTCAACAATTACAAAATATCAGTCATGGGATTTGCTAAAAATAAACAACTATAGATAGCTACTATAGTTTCACAATACATAATGTAGAACTCATTCTACATTGGTCATCAAGTAATAGTTGCATCAATTTTTAATCAGGACTGAATATAATATATATATTTATATCTATCTATTCTGTAAAGCAAATGACAGTGCAATGGGGTAGTTGAATCAATAAGTGGATATGAGAATAACTTTTTCCCCATTCTAAAGTTTGAATTCTATCCTAATTTGTACACATGCCTTAGCCTGAGAAGTTTTCTAAGCTGTTTTGTCTGCAAGAGAAGAGAAAGGACTGATCCCTTTCAGAAATACAGTATTTTATCCCATACAACAAAAAAATCAAGGGAACCAGCTCTCAACTTATATAAGCCTTGAATAAAGCAATTTTGGCAAATAGACTTGCCACCTCCCAAATCTATAACCATATTCTAGTCTTCTGTTCTGTCAAGTAGAGTCCTGGAAACAAAGACTAGGATAGTGCAGCTATAAAATCAATCTGAAAGAAAAGATCAGAAAGGAAAATGCAATAGTTATTTTCAGAAGTACCTTTTCATACTCATATGTGACAAGCTGGGGTTTCTTCAGACTAGGTAAAGCCTCAAGAATCTTAATAAAAGTTGAGACATTACGAATTTGAAAAAGACTAAATAAAATTAATCAAGATTTGATCAATAATGTTCTCCTAACTAATAATTAAACTTGATGATTCTTTGAGTTCTGAAATGCACGAGGCAATAAACATTCTTATTCCAGTTATTATAAGTTATCAATGAGTTGAGAACATAGGGTGTGATGTCACATAGTATTGGAAGACAAATATAATTTATTTTCTGTATATTATCTTCCAAAGATACTTGTAATGAAACTATTCTTATTTTTTCTGCCTTTTTTGGGTCACACCAGTGATGCACAGGGGTTACTCCTGGCTTTGCACTCAGGAATTACTCCTGGTGGTACTTGGGGAACCATATGGGATGCTGAGAATTGAACTCAGGTCGGCAAGTACATGCAAGGCAAATGCCCTACCTGCTATATTATCGCTCCAGCCCCAATAAAATTATTCTTAAACTAGTTTAAAGCCTCATTATTGACTCAATTGATTTTTTCAAGATATCAAAGGAGAGGAAAGAACTGTAAATAAAATGACATATTAAGAACACTGACATCAGACTTCTCCCTTTTTTGAGAAATATAGCACTGGAATATCTCTAAAATTCACATGAGAAAGAAAATGTCCACTTACTTTTCAATAAATTTTTCTTTTAAATAGTTTTCCTTAACAGTATACCTTATATTAGTTTTCATATTATTTTTAAAGGAAAATAAGAGCAAGGAAAAATAATAATTGAAATGCTTGGCCTTTAGTTTTGAAACTGTAAGTTATTTTTTTAATTTGGAAGAAGACATATCTAACATTAAGAAAAGAAACTCTTGGGTGGAGAGAGTACAGCAGGTAATGCATTTTTCTTGCATGCAGGCAATGCCAATTTGACTTCTGGTATCACAAAAGGTTCCCTTCAACACTTCCCGGAGTGACCCATGAGTAGACAGCTAGAAATAAGCCCTGAGTATCACAGTATATAGCCCACATGCCCACTTTTTTGAAAATAAAAGCACTCTTTAAAAGTGCTTTAAAAGCTTTAAAAGTCAAAGTTTAAAGCACAAGAATCGAGGCCTTAAAAGAGCTCAGTTCTTTTTTTGGTTTGTTTTTAAATAAAAAGGCTTCATTCTAGAGTCTTGAAATCTCCAGACTTGCCCAGAGTCAGGAATAAGTGACCTCTTCCCCACGTTTCTGTGCTTCCAGTAGTCTGGCAGTCAAACCCACTAACTGCCTCTGGTGCCATATAATCTCACTAATGGTCGTGATCCAGCCATTCACAAATGAATCTCTCAGAAAAGAGCAACACAGAGCCATACATCAAAGAGATGCCTCCAGACCCCAAAGTCACCATCTAGTTAAAAAAAAATTAAGTTACCCTCAGTTATATAACCATATTTAAAACTTTAGAATTCCCGGTGAGATCCTGGTGGTGAATCCGTAATACAGCTCACAGAGGTTCTTGATGTACTGAGTTTGAATGCCCTGTTGGGCTTCGATGACCACTTCAGTCTCACTAGAATCAAAGGCCTTCTTTAAATCGCTGAACATTAGACAAGAGTGGCCACCTTGAACTCTCGAGAAACTTCAATAAGCCTAGTCATTGTGTGATATGATAGATCATGCTGAATCCCCTTCAGAACCCGTCTTGCTCGAATGGTTGTCCTTCGTCTAGTGTTCTGCCTATTCTATTCAGGATGACTCGAGTGAACAACTTGCTAGACCATAAACAACAGGCAGATTGGGTGATAGTTGATGTTGTAGATGTCTCCCTTCTTATATAACAGAATGGTCCTGCTGGTTCTCCACTGGGATGGAAACTTGCATTCAGACAGTAGCATGTGAAGAGCCAAGTCAGTGTATTGATGAGTACTGGTGGCAAAAATTCAGGTGTTCAGGTCTGACCTTGTCTGGACCGGATGCTGTACGAGTCTTTACCAATGAAATGTCCTGTCGGATTTTGGAAGGGAGAACGTTGAAAACGACATATCCATCGTACGGAATTTGGTATGTAGGCAGGTGGACGTGGCTATCAAAGAGATCCGAGTAGAAGTCGTGAATAACCCTCTCCATTGCCCTTCTGGAAGATGTGATAGATCCATCAGGATGTCGGCGGGTAGTCATCTTGGTTTTGTAGTCTGCAAAAAACAGGCGAGCATCTCGAATACTTTTCCTGGCTTCTGCTGCATCGGTCAACACTGCTGCTCTTCCCTCTTTGAGGTCTTCCATTATTGCTTCTCTGCACAGCTTTGCGAACTCGGACATTAGCTTGTGGTTGCCTGAGGCTCATTCCAAACCACATTGGTGAGTGAGCGGAGAGTTTCTGAAGACAGGCGTCTGTGGCTTTCCCACTCTCGGCATTCTCGAGAAGTCATGGAGATGCTAATGTAAAGAGGTGACGTAAAGAGAGGGGTTTGGCACGGTAATACCATTTCACTGAAACTCTTCAGTGCCACCCTCGAGAACGTCATGCAACGACTGGAATGGGAAGGAATGGGAGTGAGGATAGATGGTCGGCAACTACACTACCTCCGCTTTGCTGATGACATCGTTCTCATAACACCAAACATTAGCCAAGCGGCACAAATGCTGGCCGACTTCGATCGTGAGTGTGGAAAGGTCGGACTGCAGCTGAATCTCACCAAAACAATGTTCATGAAAAACGAACTAGTCCCTGACGTTCCATTTGCTCAGAATGGAATGAACATCTCTGAATGCAGCAGCTATGTGTACCTGAGTCAAGAACTCAACATGAGAAAGAAATGCGCAGGAGGAAGAGAGCAGCAAGGAACACTTTCAAGAGGATCAAAGAAGTGGTTAAGAGGACGAAGAACCTCTGGCTCCAGGCACATCTTTTCGACTCCACCATTCTTCCTGCCCTAACATATGCCTCAGAGACCTGGACCCTACAAAAACAGGATGAGAACGCTATTCAGGTATCTTAAAGAGGAATCGAAAGAGCTATGCTTGGAGTATCACATTTCACTCAAGTGAGAGAAGAAATTCGGAGTTCCGACCTCCATCGACGGTCAAGAATCAGGGATGCTGTCTCGTTTGCCCAAGTGTCAAAAATCAGATGGGCCAGACACATAATGCAATTCAGAGAGGACCGCTGGACTAGAGCTGTACTTAATATTCAAGGCCAGGGAAAACAAGGGCTAGAAGGACTGCTCAATGGTTTGAATCCGTAAGTGTGGGGAAGAGAGTGAGTAAGATAAAGAGGTCAGCATGACAATTAATAGTTGGAAATGATCACACTGGACAAGAATTGAGTGTTAAAGGTAGGTAAAGGGATATACAGGACAACCTTATCTGTATTGGAAACTACAATGCTGAAAGATGGAGGGTGTGTGGAAAGAAGCAGAGAGAGGGGTGAGAGGAGAGAGAGGGAAGGAGGAAAGGGGAGAGGGAGTGGAAGAGAGAGAGAAAGAGAGAGAGAAAGAGAGACAGAGTGAGAGAGAGAGAGAGAAGTGCTTGCTAAAGAGGCAGGCTGAGGGTAGGGTGAAGGGAGGGAAATTGGAGACACTGGTGCTGGGAAACATACACTGCTGGAGGGATGGATGCTGGAACACTGTATGACTGAAATCTAATCATGAACAGCTTTGTAAGGGTCTATCTCACAGTTATTCAATAAAAAAAAGAAAAAAATTATTTTGATCTAAGGAAACCTTGGGCTGGAGCGATAGCACAGCGGTAGGGCGTTCGCCTTGCACACCGCCAACCCGGGTTCGATTCCTCCACCCCTCTCGGAGAGCCCAGCAAGCTACGGGGACTATCTCGCCCACACGGCAGATCCTGGCAAGCTATTCATGGCCTATTTTATATGCCACAAACAGTAACAACAAGTCTCACAATGGAGAAGTTTCTGGTGCCTGCTCGAGCAAATCGATGAGCAACGGGATAACAGTGACAGTAAGGAAACCTTACTGAAATTCCGTGTCGGAGTTAAGTTTTTGTTATTCACTAACAAAATATAACATTTGTTATAGACTGGACATATCTTTACGATTCCACAGTTCTTCCTGCACTAACATATGCCTCAGAGACCTGGGCCCTACGAAAACAGGATGGGAACACAATTCGGGTCACCCAAAGAGGAATCAAAATAGCTATGCTTGGAATATCACATTTCACTCAAAAGAGAAGAAATCTGGAGTTCTGACCTCTGTCAACTATCAAGAATCAGGGATGCTATCGTTTTCGAAGGCATCAAAAACCAGATGGGCCGTACACGTAATGAGATTTAGAGATGACTGCTGGACTAGAGCTGTTACTGACTGGATTCCACGGGACGTCAAAAGACAGTATGTGGCCGCCCACCTATGAGATAGTCAGACTTCTTTTGAGACTCTTCGTGTTCCTGGAGCAAGCAGATACCACTGGGTTACACTAGCATGCAACAGGGACGAATGGAGATGTTACTGGACAAATGGAGATTTGCCCGCTGGAGCAAATCGAAGATCAATGGGATGACAAGTGACAAGTGACAATTATAGAATACCCAACAAACAAAAGGAGATTTATGGAAATCTGTATGAGTTGTATACACACAAACATATATTAAAATGTTAATATATGCAGTCTTCAACTTTCTAAACATCCATTATCAAGTTTCCATTTATCCAGAATGTTCTACTTCCCGAAGATCTGGCTTATCTATATATAAGTACAGAGGGCCCCATCAGTTCCTTTTTGGGTCATACAGTGAAGCTGTATCAGGGGTTATTCCTGGCTCTGCACTCAGGAATTATTAGCAGTGCTTAGGGGACCAATAAGGTGTGGGTCAGCCACACGCAAGGCAAATGCCCTACCTGCCATATTATCACTTTGGCCATACATAATATTAATTCTTTAACATAGATATTTTTTAATAAAATCTGTTTTTCTATTCCATCCAATGAAACAGATGTATTATAGATGATTCTATAGTATATCCAATGCTACTATACTCTCTACTATTAGTTTTATCTTATGTTGTAATACTTATGAATTCTCCTTTATCTGCGTTTTATGTGTGTGCCACTGCCATCTTCTCTCACTTCACTTCCATTTACACTGAAGAAAGTTCGTTAGGGGCTAACAAACTGTACTACGACACTCCTTTGGGACAGAATCTAATTTGTTTTTCTCTGTTATTACAAGTATAGATGATTGGGCCTCCATGGCAAGTTTTCCTTCAAACTTACCAATAAAACAAAGGTGTAATCAAAGATAAATTACCTAACCAGCCATGAAATAGCCCAAAGGCATGAAAACCACATCCCTTTGGGATGCACATACTGAGTTCTTTGTAGATGGAGAAACTGAGGCACCACCCAAAGAAGGGAGGATCTGGAAAAATACAAACAGAAACAAGTTTCTAGAGAAATTAAAAATCATGATAAGAAATGAAAAGACCAGCCAGGAGCCAAGACTCTTCATCTCAACACCCTAGCAACAGACTCTTGTATAAATCATGATCTTCCCAGCTCAGGTTTAGCTTAAATCCAATGAAAAGTGCCCATCTATGCTCCCCTACAAAGATATGAAAAAGAGAAAGGTTTCACAACACCTAATCAGAGAGAGAGAACAAAAGGGAATTCCCTGCCATAGTGGCAGGGTGGGGTGGGGGGAGACGGGACTGGGGAGGGGGGGAGGGATGTTGGGTTTACTGGTGGTGGAGAATGGGCACTGGTGAAGGGATGGGTTATCGAACTTTGTATGGGGGAAACATGAACACAATGATGTATGGATCTGTAACTGTACCCTCACAATGACTCTCTAATTAAAAATAAACTAATAATAAAAAAAAAAGAGAAAGGTTTCAGCCTTTGTAATATTCCATAGATGTGGGAGGCTTTCTGCTCTTTTCCCCATTTTTTTTTTTTGTTCTCTTAAAAACTTTTCTGAATCTGGACAATTTCTTATTGTCTCTCACTTCCCATCTTGACTACATAAAGACAAGAATCTGAGTATCCTGTAATACTTGTATGCCTTCACTTTTATTCAATGATCAAGCACAGGTCATTCAATAAATATATATACAAGGGAACTTGGGAGATCACAATTCAGTAGGATAATAAACCATATCCACAGGGGATGAAAAAACAGTAAAGGCACTTGCTTTGCAGGGTTTAATCCTTGGCATCCCATGCACTCAAATGGTCCCCCCCCAAGCAGCCGAGGAGTGATCCCTGAATAAAGAGCTAGCAGACAATTTGAATGTTCAAAGATTGATAGACAAGTAATTATGAAAGAGGAAGAAAACAATTTCAGGTGGGTTGAAAAGAACTATAAATAAAATTACATTTACAGAAAAATTATATAAAGAAAAATCTTATAAGACATAATAAACTGAGGCTGGAGTGACAGTAGAGGAGTCAAAGCTGGTTAAGGCATGCAGACAAGCAGGTTTGATTCCTGGCATCCAATGTGGTATACTCTGAGCACAGTGAGGAATGATGTAGAAGCACAGAGTCAGGAGTAAGCCCTGAGCACCACCAGGTGTAGCCCACTAGCCCTCCTCAAACAGTCTCAGCTCATACAAGAAAAAAAGATTACAGATTATATAGCATGCTTATGGAATGCTAAGTATACCTTTTCATTGTTGAATTGGAGTCCCGGTTGTAAAGAATAATAGTGAGAAGCAAAATTAAGTAAGATTTTACTTAAAGTAAGATTTTTACTTTATTAATGAGATTTTTGTGTACAGGGTTTTCTTAAAGTCAGATTCATTGACAGACACATACATTTAAGCTCCATGCAATGACAATAATTATTTTAGAATTATGAGGTAAATTTGTCAAAATTACATGAGACATTTAATTAAACAGCTCTGCACAGGGTAACCTAAGATACAATTTTGTTCTAATTCAGGTTCTGTTATGAATTCAACTGTGTGATGTCGCTTCAATGTGTTAATTTAAAATCGAGGGAAACATTTCTTTTTTCTTTCATCACAACTCCTCCTTGCCTATCCATCCTTTCTTTTTATAGGTACCATGAAGTGAACTGGCGTTGTGTATGCTCAGAGTTAATTTAGACATACTATTTTTCTTTGTAATTTCCAAAAAACGTTATTTCATACAGGCAAAATAAAACTTTGGTAATTTTAACTGCATTTTGTACAGATCACCTTTATTAAAGAGTAATTATAAAAATTATATAACATTGGGGCTGGAGCAATAGCACAGCAGGTAGGGCATTTGCCTTGCACTCGGCCAACCTGGGTTCGATTCCCAGCATCCCATATGGTCCCTTGAGTACTGCCAGGGGTAATTCCTGAGTGCAAAGCCAGGAGTAACCCCTGTGCATTGCCAGGTGTGACCCAAAAAGAAAAAAATTATATAACATTTTTACAGTTATACTTCTGTGACAAAGTTGACACCATTGTATATGTAATCAAGGAACAAGGACTTAAGAAAATAGAATTCTGCCTTGAATATCTTTTCCTTCAGTTTTTTTCCTTTAAGGCTTTTCTTCTGATAACTCTTAGTTTCTAAGAATGATCCTATCTTACTAGAACTATAAACTTAATATGTTCTTATTGTCCTAATAATCAACAATGGAAATACTGAATCAATATTCCTCTAAAATGTTATGTTAAGGTAGCATCATCTCCTAAACACAAATGATAACTAATTCAGTAAAGAAAACAGAATTATGGTGACTAAGCATGACATTGTACACATTTATTCTTCTATTGAGAGACATATAGGTTATTTCTTTACTTTGGCTTACTGTAAAATAATGGTGCAATGAAAACCATGGTGCTGATCTTTGAAATACTGCTTTTATTTCCTTCATATAAATACCCAGAAGTGAAAATGCTGGACAATATGGTAGTCTAATTTTAATTTTTCCCTTTTTTGCTTGGGTTTCTGGGCAACACCCAGCAGTACTCAGGGTTTACACCTGGTTCTGCACTCAGGGATCACTACTGGCAGGGCTTTACAGGCTACATGGGTTTCAGGGCATTAAACACAAGTCAGCTACATGCATGGCAAGTGCACTAGTCACTGCACTATTTCCCAGCCCCATTTTATTTTAATTTTTAAGAAACCGCTAAATTCTTTTTATAAGGGCTATATCAATTGTTGATTATTTTATTTAACATGCAGAAGCTTTTTAATTTCATGTAGTCCAGATTATTCTTACTTTTGTTTTGTGTGCTTCCAGTGTCACACTTGGAATATTGCTAAGACCAATGTCAAGGAACTTTTCCCCTGTTTCCTTCTAGAAGTTTATTATTGGGGTGGGGTGATAGGAGAAGACTCCCAAGCCAGGATCAAAAGGCCTGGAGTCACTTACTGCTTGGCTGTGTGGGTCAAGATGATGAAAACTTAGGCCCAAATTGGTGGTGCAGTGTCAGGCGGGCGCCAAGAAACTTATTAAGCAGTGCTTGGGGAATCAGATGGTGTCAGGGACTGAATATAGGGCATTCATATACTAGGCACATGCTACAGCCCTTTGTTCTATCTCCCTAACTTCTCTCTTTTAGTCATTTTATGGTTCTCTTCAGCTCCCCTCTCACAGCATTCATTATACAGGGAAATTAATCTATAGAAACCTTATTTCCAAAGGAGAGAGGTGTGAAAAACACCTAAGAGAATGAGTTCTGTTATGTTAAATTTTATTTTGCTCTCTGACTGTCCTAATCACAAGACTCACACTTTTTATTTAAGATGATTTGCAAGATCCAGGTTTGTGTTGACAATGAAGAAAAAAAATTCATTATTAGTGTGGTAAAACTATTTCCTTGTATTGAAAACAATCTGATTTTATTTATCCAAAATTATTTTCAGAATCAAAGCAGAGAAGGTAATGAAGCAAATAGAATTGAAGTACTGCACAGTGGTAATTAAAATGAAGACTCTGGGCATAGTTAATAACCATAAAAGAGAAAGTTAAAAAGCATTCTCATTCTTAAAAGCCAAGTTCAGAAATTATTGTCTCTTAGTATATTAAATGAAAATGCTTCACAACAAAATTTAGATAATATTAAGGTATCCTCCACTTGCCTTAGCAAAAAACAATCTTGTTTCAAGTAGTAAGGACAACACAACTGTTGAGGTACAAGTAGCTACTAAGTGCTTTAGGAAATTTGTTTCCCTGTGGGTATTTTACATCATTTTAATTGTAGAAACTTAATGGAAGGGCCAGAGAAATAGTATAGCGTGTAAAGTGCTTGCTTTGCAAACAGCTAACACAGAACTAACCCCTAGCACCCTTTTCTGAGTACTGCCAGAAGTGATACCTGAACTCAGATCCAGGACTGGCCCTGAGCACAGCCAGGTGTGACCCAGAAAACCTTATACACAGTATACAAACTGTTGTTTTAACAGATTAAGGTATAAACTGCTTTGGAATAAAAGATTATTCTGGAGTAACAAATGGTATATTCTAAATGCATTTTAAAAATGTTTGTCCTTTGCCTAGAAGCCTCTACTTCATATTTTAAATCTTTTTTTCTAAAAAAAATGATGGAAATTTTATAAATCCAGTACTAAGTAACAAATATATATAGGAGGTTATAATCTTTTTATAATCTCTTCATGTTATAAGTAACAAATATATACAGAGACTTAAAACCAAGCTCCCAGAAGCACGTGGCTGTGAGACATCTTATAGCCTACTTCTCCCTTTGGGAGAACCTGGCAAGCTACAGAGAGTTTCCTGCCCACATGGGAGAGCCTCACAAGCTCCCCGTGGTGTATTCATATGCCAAAACCAGTAACAATGCTGGGTCTCATTCCCCTGTCCCTAAAGAGTCTCCAATGCGGCATCCTTGGGAAAGACAAGTAAAGAGAGGCTGCTAAAATCTCAGGGCTAGGACGAATGGAGATGTTACTGAGACCGCTTGAGAAATTCGACGATCAACAGGATTATGAGGATGATATATAGGAGGTATTTTTTCTATTGAGGTCTACAAAACAAAGTAATCAGATAGCTTCGTAATCAGAGCTTACGAAGCTCTACGTGGATGTAAGAGCCAGGTGGGAAGATTCTCTGCTACTATAAAAGCCACAGAGACAGAGAAAGGGCAAGATGAATCCAAGTCTTTCATCCGAGAAGTAAATAAAATACTGACCTGAGAATCTAGATTCTGCTAAACCTGCATAAATACACATATTAATCTCCTTAAGCACCTTTGAGTTTTGTCACTAAATTTATAGCCTCATTCCCAGGTCTTATCAAACAGTTTTAAAACAGCATGCATGGGCTGGGGATATGGCTCATTAACAAAATGCATATCTCACATGTGAGAGACCTAGGTTCAATCCCTTGCACCATAAAAAATTTCTTTTTAATGCTCACAAAATTAAACATGAATTTTAGAAAGATCATCTATCACAATTTTACTTCAAAGAACTCATCACAGTCTCCTTCCTCAAAACAAAAATACAAGTGTGGGAGAAGGGGCAGTATGGGAAAATTACTAAAATTACCTATAGCAACAAAACTATTTCATGTATCTAAAAAAAAAAAAAAGACTGAGACTCTGAAGTAGGCTGCCTTGTGGTTTCAACTTCCTGGTAGAAAGAGGACTTTGGATAACCAGTTTCAGTCAGTTGGTGGAACTAGAAGTCTGATCTTATTTCACTTTCCATGAAGACCAAAATACATATTAATTTATATACCCACAGCTGCATAATAGATGCTAATAATACACATGCAAGTTTAGCACCTCCCCTTCTATGCTACTATTTCTCAGTGCATATACATGCCTTGTCCAGATCACTCCTTATATACCCCTTTCCCAAACTTACTGTGACTCTCTTGAGAGTCACCCACCTTCTGGTTAAACTCTATCCTTAATAAATCTCTTCATGTTATCTATACATCTAGTCCTTGAATTCTTTCCCAAAAAACGACCCAGGTACCACAGTTCTACTCCTGCATTTCATTTTCCAGTACATCTCTTGATGCCATAGATGTTGGATTGTTACCTAGACTCCTGACTGAATTATGTTTTCCTTTGCTATTTTCATTTTGTGGTGTGTGTGTGTGTTGGGGGTGGGGGGATTGCAAAGGAGGGGGGGTCATACCTCTGACAGTGCTCAGGTCCTACTCCTGGCTTTGTGCTCAGGGTTTACTCCTGGTGTTGTACAGGTGGTGATATAAAGTGCCAGGGATCAAACCCGGGTGAGCAGCATGCAAGGCAAGTGACTTAAGCCCTGTACTATTTCTCAGGTTCCTGAATTCTTTTCTGCAGAAAGACAAAAAAACTGGTTTCTTTGGGTAGAGGCTCCTTTCATATCCTTTATTTCTGGATGTGGATAAATTAAATCTCATTAGAGCCTAAATTCTAAGGTTCTAAGATTCGGGGGTGGCACAAATTTATCGCCTTCCCCCTACCCCCTTGAAGTCCAGAGGTAAATAAGTACTCATCCTGCATGTCCCCTACATTTACATCTCCTCCAGGAGAACCTTAGAACAGCCTTAGAATTTAGGCTCTAATGAGTCTTATTGGGCTGGAGCAATAGCACAATGGGTAAGGTGTTTGCCTTGCATGTGGCCAACCCGGGTTCGATTCCTCCATCCCTCTTGAAAAGCCCAGCAAGCTACCAAGAGTATCTTGCCCACACGGCAGAGCCTGGAAAGCTACCCGTGGCGTATTTGATATGCCAAAAACAGTAACAAGTCTCACAATGGAGATGTCACTGGTGCCTGCTCGAGCAAATTCATGAGCAACGGGATGACAGTGATACAATAATACAGGAAGTCTTATTCCTGATAACACAAGGATGATAAAGCAAGTACTCAGATTAGGAGGGAAAAGGAAGGAAAAACAGAATGGGAATAGAGGACATAAAGGAAAAGAGGAAAAAAGGAAGGAGAGGTAGAGAGGAATAGAAGATGAGAGAAAAAGAGGGAGATAGGGAAGATAAAAGGGGGAGATGGAAGAAAATGAGGCAAAAAAGTAAAAACAAATCTTGGAATAATTAATATAGTCTTAAATAGGATGAAAAGACGCAGCAGAGGGCTCACTGGGCTGAGCAAAGCTTTGCATGTTGAGAAGTGCAGGCTCAATACCTGGCACTGCATGGTCCCTGAGTCATGGACCCTGCTAATCCCCCTTAAAAAATAATAGCGAACCCACAGACACAAGAAAAACACTGTTGAAATGCCTTTTTTATGCAGACTGCTGTAGATGCTTTGCTTAAAATAAAAGTCAGTAATTTATACTGCTTTGCTAGTTCTTCTACTATGCAAAGTGTTCATTTCACTGAGTAGGACTAGTACTTTTGACATTTGTTTACGCTCTAACTTTAAATTAAACCATCAAAATAACCAAGTATCAAATATTGCTAACTTTTCTCCTAGAGAGGCTTTGTTCCATTTCTCCTCACAGCTAGCCATGCACTGAAAATCCACTATACGCTGAACATACACTTCTTTGAAATCAATACCATTTATAAAACCAAACTCTTCAAACCACTTTTTTTCACTTTCATAGCCTAATAATGCTTTACCAATTCATGTTTTTTTATTTGGTTCTAAAAATCTTTAGTACTGCACTTTTGCTGATTACACTGAAATAATTAAAGAACCACAATAAATCACAAAACAATACTTTCATCAGTGAGAATCTCTGATTTAATCAACTCAATTTTAGGAAGCTGATATTATATGAAATTATTAACTAAAATATAGATCTTATTTTCATTCAGTTTTCCTATTACTTTTTGTTTTAAGAAATCATATAAAATTTTATCACTGTCAGGATACAAACTGCTGCCTTAGAACAAAGAAATTCTCATACCAACATACTTCAACTTTTTAAAACCTGCAGACTGACAACTGTCAACATACTACTCCACAAACTGGCAGCTATCGACCAACTTTCTACGCTTGTAGACCAGGACGGGTCCATGGACCAGTGGTTGAAAACCCATCTTATACTACTTCCTTCAGAGTCACACCTTTCCCTGAACCTTAATCCCTGAAAATTACTGATCTGTGCTCCAGGGCCATAGTTATTTTGAGTGTTCCAAATGAAATTATATTAATACCTAGGTTTTTTGATTAAAAAATCATTTTGATATAATACTACTCGAGTTCAATCCAAGTTGTTTTGTGTATCTACAGCCATTTACTGAGTGGTATTCTGCTACATGGATTTTACCAGTTTATTCACCCACTAAAAGACATCTGGATTGCTGTCAGTTTTGATTATTGCAAATTGAGTACTTTTACACATGAACAAACAGATTTTTATGTAGGTATGTTTTCACTTCTATAAATTATACATGAGGAATTAACATGGTACATGAGTTTAATTCATAGCAAACTGACAAACTATTTCTCTAAGAATAGCCACAGGTTTGTAATCGTATCTCATCACGTATTCATTTTTGCTTCAGTTAATATTTTGAACATCTTGAAAGCTTAACTGTGCTTTATATATATTTATATATTTATATATATACCTATAGTCAAACTTGTACATATACATATATACATCTACACACACCCATCTATACACACATGTGTGTGATATATATGTGTGTTTATATATACAGTTGGTCAAAAATCATGATCATATCAATTGATATCTAGAAAACTTTCTACAAGATCCAACACCTATTCATGACAAAAACCCTCCATAAAACAGAAGTGGAAGGAACCTCCCACAAGCAAGTAACAACTATCTATAGAAAGCCCATAGCCAATATTATTCTTATTGGTGAAAAACTGAAAGCATTCCTGCTAAGATCAGGAACAAGACAAGGATGTCCACTGTTCCCATTCTTATTTAACATTGTATCAGAAGTCCTAGTATAGCAATCAGGCAAGAAAAAAAGGTCAAAGAGATAAAAATTGGAAAAGAGGAAGTCAAATTTTGAAGACCCTAATGACTTCACACAAAAGCTCCTAGAAGCAATAAACCAATATAGCAAAGTGCCAGCAAAGTCAATACACAAAATTAGTTGCATTCCTTTATACAATAAATCAGAGTAGAAAGATATCAAAGAGTCTACCTCATTTAAAATAGTGTCAAAGAAAAACCCCATCAAGTATCTAGGAATCAACTTAATGAAAGAGCTGAGAAGCTTTCAAACCATAAAAACTTCAAGACACTCAAGAAATGGAAGATCATTTTAGGAAATGGAAAAACATTCTATGCTTATGAATTGAAAAATCAACATTGTCAAAATGACCATCTTACCTAAACATATAGATTGAATGCAATCACTATTCAAATTCAGACATTCTTCAAGGACTTAAAACAGTGAATCATAAAGTTTGTGTGGAACCATGAAGGTTTCCACATTGCCAAAACCATAATGAAAGATAAGAAACAGGGAGGCATCTCATCATCTAACTTGGATCTATACTGTAAAGCCATGGTAACCAAAACAGCATGGTACTGAAATAAAGAAAAACGATCTGATTTATGGGTCAGAATAGAATACTCAAGGATAAACCCCTATATATGGTCATTTTGCTTTTACAGTTACAAAGCTGCTCATGATTGGGTTTCAGATATACAATGCTTCAATACCCATTCATGATAAAAATACCAAAAATATCTGATTATTATACCAAGACTTCCCTCCACCAGTGTACATTTCCCACCACCAATATCCCCAGTTTCTCTCCCACCACCCACCACAACCCAGCCTGCCTCTATGACAGGCAGTTCTCTCTTCTCTTCCCTCTTCTCCCCTCCCCTCCCCTTCCCTTCCCTCCCCCCTCTCTCTCCCCCCTCCCCATTTTGGGCACTATGGTTTGCAATACAGATGCTAAGGAGTTATCATATTTGTTCCATTACCTTATTTTCAGCAAGATTTATAAGGCACTGGTAGAATTTTACAACTGAAAAAAAAAACCCAACCCCATCAAAAAAAAGGGGAGAAGAAATGAACAGAAACTTCCTCAAAGAAACACAAATAGCCAAAAGGCACAAGAAAAAATGCTCTATATCACTAATCATCAGAGAGATACAAATCAAAACAGCAATGAGACATCATCTCACAGCACAGAGAATGGCACACATCAAAAAAGAACAAAAATAATCAGTGTTGGTACAGATGTTGGGAGAAAGGAACTCTCATTCATTATTAGTGGCAATGTCAGCTAATTTTTGTCAAAAGAGTTCAGAGCATGAAATGGAATAGACAGCCTTTTCAGCAAAGAGTGCTGGGAGAATTGGATAACTATATGCAAGAAATTAAAGCTGAATCCATATCTCACACCTCACATTCAAGTCAACTCAAAGTGGATCAAAGACTTGAAATCAAGCCTGAATTTATTAAGAATATTAAAGAAAATATAGGCAGAATGCCCCAAGACCTCAAAGGAGTTTTCAACAATAAGTTGCCACTGTCAAGGGCTACATAATCAAAACTAACAAATGGGACTAATTCAAAGTTAAATGTTGTTGTAAAGCAAAAGAAACATGGGATGAAACTAAACAATAACTGAGCGGGAGAAAAATATTTGCTTCTCTTTTCTTTTGCCACTTCCTTATCAATGCTGGCTTGTATTTTATCTTCCAGTTTATCTACGTGGTTCTCTATGGCTTGCAACTGTATTCTTTAGTTCATTTTGAATGGAATCTGTCATTTTAAAATCAGTTCCAGTTCTTCTTTGAGTTGGTTTAATTTCCTGTCTAGTGATTGCTTAATTTCACTGGCCAGTGCTTGCATAATTTCTACTGCCAATGTAGGGAGTGTTGATTTCAAGTCCTCATTTACCAAGAGTTTTAATAGGCTGGAGGATTTGCCTGTGTTTCTATCTCTACCTGAAACAATAGCTGGACTCCTAGTTTCCCCACAGGTCTTTGAATTTTCATTGTCACTGTCATCCCATTGATCAACGATTTGCTCAAGCCAGCAGCAATAACATCTCCATTCATTCTAGCCCTGAGATTTTAGCAGCCTCTCTTTACTTGTTCTTCCCAGCGGTGCTGCACTGGAGGCTCTTTCAGGGTAAAGGGAATGAGACCCATCATTGTTATTGTATTTGGCATATTGAATATGCCACAGAGAACTTGCCAGGCTCTGCCATGAGGGCAGGATGCTCTCGGTACCTTGTAAGGTTCTCTGAGGGGGAGAACTATGCTACAAGAGGTCGCAGTGCAGGTCGCGTGGCTGTGAATGCAGCAGCGCACTTCCAGGAGCATTGATTTTTAGTATCTGGATCTTGGCCGTTGATGGGATTACACAGTGCCAGGGGCAGCTTGTGGGTGTGGCTGCCAACATACTGAAAAATGGGGGGTCTGGGTGGAAGAGGCCCAATCTCAATCCAAGCAGGTTTGGAGATTTCAGCCCTGGTTTCCGCACACCTGGGTTCTGGAGGTCTTTGGCTGCCGGGGCTCTGCTCGGGGCGAGGAGGGAAAACTCAACCCATACCACTCTGAGGGGCCCCAGTGAAGACAGCCAGGTTCGGGGACAAGAGACTCCTTGATTCTTATGTGGGTTAATAGTGGAGGTTTAGATTTCCAGTTACTTAAGAACTGATCTGTTCATTTGTTTATACCAGAGAGCTACTGATAATGCCTCTGCTGTTCAGATTCTTTCCTTTACCATATAGTGCTACTTGAGTGTGACAAGGGTTCTTCAACTGACATTCTGTTTAATTAACTGATATTTATGACTGTATAAGGGCTATGAAGTATGGTTGCTGCATTTCATGGGTTTCAATATGATGAGTGTATTCAGTAATAATCTTGCTTGGACACTCTAGCATTCACAAGATTTTGGGTTTGGATAATTAAAGCTGATGTCAAATGGTATAGTTCCCTGATCTAGGAGCTGGATCCATGAAGAAGAGGTCCTCAGGGTCTCAGGCCCAAAGCCATCTGGAACCCAGCCTTGAGGAGAGGGAGAAGTCCCCCAGTTCAGTTTTTAAACCATTTTCTATATTGATTTTGATCAGTTTCATGCATAAAATGTTCAGAAATTTTCTTAGATTTTAAAGACATAGAAACATATTTTTAAAAATCCTTTCTCTAACTCCCTCTATCATGAACCACCACTACCACCACCACTCTAGTTGGGCGGGTAAAGAAAAATGCTTCATTTCAGTATGGCTATGATGGTAGGGCTTTGCATAAAGTGTGTGTGGCTATGAAATTGGTTGAAATGAACTCACACCGTGCACAAAAGTCAATTCAAAATGGGTTAAAGTCCTTGATATCAGACTTGAACTGGTAAATTATATTGAGGAAAACACAAGTAGAATCCTTCAATACACTGAATCTAGAGGCAACTTGAATGATTCAATAGTATAGGCCAAGCAAACAGAAATAAAAATAAACAAATGGAACCACAGCAAGTTAAGAAGATTCTACACTACTAAACAAAAAAGATGACTGTAATTAAAAAGCATTTCGCAGACTAGGAGAAAATACTTGTCTAACACTCATCTACCATCAGGTTTATATCCAAGGTACATAAAGCACCTGTAGAGAGCTGTGAGGGACAGGAAACGGGAACTCAGGTGACCTGCGGGAAATGCCCTTTGTCCTCCTCCCATCCAATCCAGGTATCCCAGCACCGCAGCCGCTAATGCGGCCACGAGTTATTCTCTCCCTCAATACCCCATAAGAACCATAAGTTAGCCTCTGGGGGCTGAAACGATAGCACAGCTGATAAGTCATTTTGGCTGACCCAGGTATGATTCCCAGCATCACATATGGTCCCCCAAGCACCGTCAGGAGTAATTCCTGAGTGCATGAGCCAGGAGTAACCCTTGTGTGTTGCCAGGTGTGATCCCAAGCCAACAACAACAACAACAACAACAACAACACAACAACAACAACAACAACAACCATAGTTAGCCTCTTAGGTGGAACCTTCACTAGAGCATCTTAATCAACAGAAACACATTAAACCAATAAGTCATTACCCACACCTCAATTAATATTACACCAAAAACACAACAGTAACAGTGAACGTGAAGGTATAAACCACATAGATCACAATAGTAAAGCAACACAGAAGCCCACCAAACTTATTTAGTGAAGAGACTAGCCCAGATGACCCGAACAGTGGTGAAGTGTTAGACAAACTCTCTGACAAGGAATTTAGAAGGAAGCTACTGAGGATGCATAGAGAGCTACAAAGAAGCAATCGAATGTACCACCAATAAAATACAAGAGGATTTGAAAGTAGAAATAGGGAAAATGCAAACAAAAATGACAAACAAAAATGACAAAAAAAATACAAACGAAAATGACAGATCTGAAAAACCTAGTAAGTGAATTGAAAAACTCTTTGGAAGGCCTCAGCAACAAAGTAACAGCTGCTGAGGATAGAATCATCAGGCTAGAAGATCAAGTGCAGAGACTCTCCAGAAAAGAGCAGAAAATGGAAAAGAGACTCACAATCAGAGAACAGATGTCAAGAGAAGATAGGGATGTAGCCAAGAGGAATAACATAAGAATTATCAGAGTCCCAGAGGAACAAGAAGAAAACCCTGATGAAGAAGAAACTGTCAAAGACATTATTGCTATGACATTCCCAGAGCTGAAGAAGACATGCGACCACATTCAGGAGGCCAGAAGGGTACCAGTTAGAAGAAACCCAAATAAAAATACCCCAAGACATATCCTGGTCAAAATGATGAAAACCTTAGACAGAGACAAAATTCTGAAAGCAGCAAGATAAAAGAAAGAAATTGCCTATAAAGGAGCATCTTTAAGATTCACAGCCAACTTGTCTGATGAAACCCTCACAGCCTGAAAACAGTGGTGGGATACAGTGAAAAAAAACTTAATTAAATAAATGCCTCACCAAAAATACTTTACCCATCTAGACTCTCATTCGTAACAGAAGGAAAAACACACAGTTTCACAGACAAACAACGGCTCAGGGACTTCATAGACTCAAAACCATGGTTACAAGAACTAAATGGGCTACTTTAAGACAAGACAAGCCCCTCAAACACACCAAACTTTGGCAGAAAAATGGAACAAAACCCTGTAACAATAATCTCGCTCAATATCTAAACGCACCAATTAAAAGACACAGAGTGGCAGGATGAGTCAGAAAATTGAACCCAAAATTCTGCTGCCTGCAAGAAACACTTCTCAACAGTCAGAACAAACACAAACTCAGAATCAAAGGCTGGAAAACAATTCTACAAGCAAACAACTGCAATAAAAACGCTGAAATGGCCATTCTGGTATCAGATCACATTGATTTCAGATTGAAGAAGGTCACAAGAGACAGTGAAGGTCATTTCTTATTGATCAAGGGATATGTACAGCAGAAAGAACTTACACTCCTAAATATATATGCACCTAATGAGGGACCAGAAAAGTACTTAAAGCAACTACTTATGACTTGAAAGAAGACACTGATAGCAACACAATACTAGTGGGAGATTTCAACACCGCTTTATTACCTCTCAATAGATCAACCAGACTCAAGCTTAGCAAGGATATACTTTATCTGAGGGAAGAAATGGAAGAGGCTTCATACATATATATACAGGACACTCCCTCCTCAAAAAGCTGAGTACACATTCTTTTCAAGTGTGCATAGGACATTCTCCAAGATAGACCACATGCTGAGACACAAAACATACCTCCATAAAATGAAGATATAGATTGTATCAATGATCTTCTCAGACCATGATGCGCTGAAAACAGAAGTAAATCACACACACAAACAGAAAATCAAATCAAACACCTAGAAATTAAACAGCTCACTATTGAACAGAGTGGTTTAGAAAGGAAATCAAAGAGGAAATCAAAAGATTCCTGGAAATAAATGAAAATGAGGACATGAGTTACCAAAACTTATGGGACATGGCCAAAGCTGTGTTAAGAGTAAAGTTTATAGCTCTACAAGCATTCCTCAGGAAGGAAGAGCAAGCCCACATAAGTAACCTAACCTCACAGCTCAAGAGCTTGGAGAAGGACCAACAAAAGTAGCCCAACCTGGGCAAGAAGAAGGAAATAATAAAACTCAGATCAGAGATAAACAAGATGGAAACCTACCAAACAATCCGAAAGATCAATCAAAGCAAGAGCTGGTTCTTTGAGAAATAAACAAGATCGGTAAACCTTTAGTGAGACTCACAAAATAAGGGAGAGAGAAAACCCTAATAAGTCGAATCAGAAATGAAAAGGGGGATATTACAACAGAAACTACAGAAATTTAAAGGATCCTCACAGATTACTTTGAGAAGCTTTATGCCACAAAACAAGAAAATCTCGAGGAAAATGATAAATTCCTAGATTCCTATAGCCTCCCAAGGGTGAACCAAGAAGACCTGGGATACCTGAACAGACCTATCACCATCAAGGATAGTGAAATGGTAATAAAAAGTCTCCCCGAGCACAAAAGCCCTGGCCCAGATGGAATCACTAGTGAATTCTTCCAAGTCTTTAGAGAGGACTTACTCCCAATCCTCTTTAGGCTTTCTCAGGTATTCGAAGGATCAGAAACACTTCCAAACAGTTTTTATGAAGCAAATACCACCATGATACCAAAAGCAGATGGAGATACCACAAAGAAAGAGAGTTACAGGCCGATATCCCTGATGAAAACAGATGCAAAGATCCTCAACAAAATATTAGCAAATAGAATCCAATGACTCATCAGAAAGATCAGACACCATGACCAAGTAGGATTCATCCCAGGGATGCAAGTATGGTTTAACATTTGCAAATCAATCAACATAATGCATCATATCAATAAAAGAAATAAAAACCATATGATCATATCAATAGATGCAAAGAAAACATTTGACAAGATCCAACACCTGTTTATGATGAAAACTCAGCAAAATGGGCATCGAAGGAACTTTCCTCAATGTAGTCAAAGCCATCTACCACTAGCCCACGGCAAGTATCATTCTCAATGGGGAAAAGCTAAAAGCCTTCCCTTTAAGATCAGGTACAAGATAAAGTTGCCCGCTTTCTCCACTCCTATTCAATGTAGTACTGGAAGTACTAGAGGTCCTGGCCATAGAAGTTAGGCAAGGAAAAGATACCAAGGGCATACATATAGGAAAGAAAGAGGTCAAGCTATCACTATCTGCAGACGATATGATACTATACTTAGAAAACCCTAAAGACTCTACAGAAAAGCTCCTAGAAACAATAAGTCGGTATAGTAAAGTGGCAGGCTAACAAAATCAAAACCAAAAACTCCACAGCTTTCTTATATACAAATAATGAAAGAGAAGAAAGAGACATTAAAAAAATAATCCCATTCACAATAGTACCTCAGAAAATCAAGTACCTTTGAATCATCTTAACCAAGGACTTATACAAGGAAAATTACAACACACTACTTCAAAAAATAAAAGAGGACACTAGGAAATGAAGACACATCCCCTGTTCATGGATAGGGAGGATTAACATTATCAAAATGGCAATATTGGCCCAAAGCGCTATACAAATTTAATGTGGTCTCTATCAGGATACTCATGACAATCTTCAAAGGAATAGACAAAACACTCCTGAAATTCATATGGAACAATAAACCCCCACGAATAGCTAAAGCAATCCTTGGGAAAAAGAAGGGGGTGGCATCAACTTTCCCACCTTCAAATTGTATTACAAAGCAGTAGTAATTAAAACAGCATGGGTTTGGGCAAGAAACAGACCTGCAGATCATGGAATAGAGTTCAATATTCTGTCTTAGACCCCCAAATATATGACTACTTAATCTTTGACAAAGGAGCAAGACATGTGAAGTGGAACAAGGAAAGCCTCCTCAACAAGTGGTGCTGGGAAAACTAGATAACTACCTGCAAAAAAAAAAAAAAATGAACTCTGACCTCTGTCTAATGCCTGGCACAAAAGTCAGATCAAAGTGGATTAAAGACCTCAATATCAGACATGAATCCATAAGGACCATAGAGGAAAATGTAGGCAGAATTCTCCATGACACTGAAGCTAAAAGCATCTTTAAGGATGAAACAGCACTGACCATGCAAGTGGAAGCAAACATAAACAAATGGGACTACATCAAACTAAGAAGCTTCTGCACTTCAAAAGAAACAATGGCCAAAATACAAAGAGTCCACAGAATGGGAAAGAATATTTACCCAATACCCATCTGAAAAGGAATTAATATTTAGGATATACAATATATAAATAATATTTAGGATATACAATATTTAGGATATATATACTAGTAGAGCTATGCAAGAAAAAACCTCCAACCCTATCAAAAAATAGGGAGAAGAAATGAACAGAAGTTTCCTCAAAAAAGAAATATAAATGGCCAAAAGGCACATGAAAAATGCTCCACATCACTAGTCATCAGAAAGATGCAAATCAAAACAATAATATGATATCATCTCACACCACAGAGGCTGGCACACATTCAAAAGAACAAAAGCAAGTAGTGCTGGCATGGATGTGGGGAGAAAGGGATGCTCTTTTACTGTTAGTGGGAATGCCAACTAATCCAGGCTGGGCAATGAACATACAGGTACGGATGTCATTTCTACTTTACTTTTTTCCATCCTCGGAATATATTCCCAGAAGTGGTATTGCAGGGTCATATTTGAAGGACTGTCTGCTATGGAGCCAGGAGGAGTGTGGGAAAGGGGGGGTATACTGGGGAGATTGGTGATGAGGAATGTACACTGGCGGAGGGATGAGTGTTTGATCATTGTGTGATTGTAACCCAAATATGAAAGCTTGTAACTATCTCACAGTGATTCAATAAAATCAAAATATTAAATTTAAAAAATAAAGCACCTGTAAATCTTAACACCAAGAGAAAAAAGAACCATATTTTTAAAAAATGGGTTGACTAGATGAATAGACACTTCCTTGTAGAAGACATACAGATGGCCTACAAGTACATTAAAAAAAAAATGTTTGCCATCACTTACCATCAGAGAAATGCAAATCAAAACAACAATGAACTCCACACCAGTGAAAGTGCCACAAATTTAAAAAAGAACAAAATAAACCAGGTTTGATGTGGATGTAGTAAAAAAAAAAGGAACCCTCATTCACTGTTGGTAGGGATGCTGACTCACACCTCTGAGTTTAACATCTAGCTTGCATGTAATTCTTCATGCTATCATTACTAAATCAAAGTCATATTTTTTTTGTAATTCAGAGAAAGAAAATCACCTACTATGGTCAGAGAATAAAACAATTATTTTAAAAGACAACTTCCCACACAATTTTCACATCAGCAATTTTTTTTGTCCTTCACACTTAGTGTGTGTGAGGGGGTAGAGTCCAAACATTCTGTGAACTATCTCAGATTTCTGTATTTTCACAACAGATAATTTCTAAGAATGACAATAAATTGTTAATCACCTTATGTAGATAAAACCCATATCTAAGAACTTCATATTTAATTGTTCTACTCATTTAGATATTTAAATTTTATACTTTCATCTATCAACTAGATATATGAGAAATGTATCTAATCCTTTAAGGTTTCTGTTGTGATAGATGAGCAGACACAAAAGATGATGTGTGTTTTCACAAATCAATAATAAAAGCAACTCTGAACATTATATTCAGTCACCTTCATTATAACACCAGGAAAAAAATGAAATAGAAACCTTTAAGCTATTTGTTAATGGTGAATAATAAGATTTAAAGTTAAGAGTATATCCCCTTTACAAGACATGGTTTTATAAACACCTTAAGGTGTTTACAAAACACTTTATTCTCCTTATAAGACAATTTATTCTCCTTAATTATGCATATGACAATTAACTTGCAAAACTACTTAGCATACAGAAGAGGCAAACATTCATTCTCAAAACTTCCTTAATATATCAAAAGGAGACATAGTCTTTAAACTTACCACTAAAAGCACCTTAATAAGAAATTAAAATGTTTTTAGAAGGACTCAAACTTTTGAGTGTAATATAAGACCAATTTAATAATTTGAATGTCTTAATTTTCCATAAAAAATGGAGAAATCAAACCTG
Source organism: Sorex araneus (assembly GCF_027595985.1). Taxonomy (NCBI): domain Eukaryota; kingdom Metazoa; phylum Chordata; class Mammalia; order Eulipotyphla; family Soricidae; genus Sorex; species Sorex araneus. The sequence continues at coordinate 34,675,661 of NC_073304.1, forward strand.
TGAAATGGTTTTATTTGAATTTGTAAATGATACAAATTATGCAATTGCACACATATTTATCACAAAATTTATCATAATTTGGGAAAATCTGGGTGACAGTTCACATAAAATAAATACTCAAACACCTAAGAACTCAAACAAGCCAAATATTTATAAGAATGTTTGCTACTCTCATAAATTTTTTTCAAAATTTAATCACAGTGATTTAAGATAGCTATAACTTAGAATTTCCTTTCATCTCATATGGTCATTGTAAGTATTATGTGACAATGAAATGGCCATCAGCATTGGTGGGGTTCTGTTATGAAAAAGCTAAGCTGAAGATTCATTTGTTCAATTTATAGTTGCTTTGTACAGCTATTTGGGGAACAAGTAGGTGCATGGTACATAAGGCTGATTTGTGATGTAGATTGTGCCACAGTAATTCCAGCATAGAAATTACTAGAAAAGTGGAGTCAAATCTCAGTGATGTCTATTTTACAAAGCTCTTTTCTTTCATTAATATCCTTAAAAGGGTAACATATACAGTCCAAGAGTAGCATGAACAATTATGTGTTCTTTTTCTTTCCTGATGAGAATACCATGAAATAGGCGTATATAAATTCTTTTTTCTGTATGGCACAAACTATAGCAGTACTACAAAAATATCGAATGTCTTATAGCTGAAGAGAGAGTACTCTAAGTTTGCCTTGCATGTGTTGAACAGAATTGGATCCCAGGTGTCTTTGGGGTCTCACCTCATCCCAGGTGACCCATAGGGTCTCCTAAACCCCACCAGGAGTTAACCAGAGTGTAGAACTAGGAGTAATTCCTGAGCATTGAGGGGCGTGGCCCCCAAACAAACATTAACAAAAGGAATGTCTATTGGTACCAGTAATCAAATGAATAAGGTAAGCCGCAAACTCTATGCATCACAAATATCAATTATTTAAAAACTCTTGGTTAATCTTGCTAGAGAAAAGTACAGTTCAGTATCTATAATCTCTTGATTCAAAACCAGTCAGTTCAAAGAAAATATCACAAAGTAGAATCAAGTAGTGTACAGTTAAGAAGTGTAGGAGAGGGCTAGAGAGAGCTTAATGGGTTGAGGGCATCTTTGCATGTGGAAGGCCTGGGCTTAATCCTCTGCTATACATCGAAGAACATTGCCTGGAGTGACCCCCCCAAAACACGCCTGAAAAACAAATGTAGGGGAAAAGTATTATAGAGTATCAAGGTAGTTAACAATATTTTCCCCCAAAATTTTGTGTATGTAATATTTGTGATCTTAAAAAAATGTGTAATTTATTGGAATTCATTGTAAATTATAAGTGATTCTCATTATCTGCAGATTAAACATTTGTAAATTTGCTTACTAGTTAAGTTTACTTGTAACCTTAAAGTCAGTACTAAAGGTGCATTCTGCACAGCACAATGAAAAATGTGAGTTATTTGATAAACACAGATCTCAGCTTAATTAATATAAAGCAGCACTTTTGTTTCATCTCATACTCTAAGCCTATATCCTTTTTCTAAAAATCTATTTTTCACTTTTTTGCAGCATTTCCTAATAATTTCAAAGTCCAGAATGGCCCTTAAGCCTTAAGAATAGGGCACAGTTATCTAACTTCCTAAGATCAAGAAAAATGTGATGTGCCTATGGACACATTAGTGTGTTAACTAAACTTCATTCAAGTATGAGTCACATTCCTGGGAAATTTATTAAAAGGATATGAAAATACTAACTTGGAAGGGCATTTACACCCTTAATGTTCACAAATTTTTAATTATTATTTATAGTAACTAAAACATGCATTCAATCTAAATACTCATCAGATGATAAGATTAAAAAAACTGATGTGTGTATAAAAATATGTAAATAAGTCATGAAGTACTACTCTATCATTAGTGATAAAGTCATGCCTGCTATGACAAATGGATGGACCCCAAGTTGGTAATGCTAAATAAATTAAGTCAGGAAGTAAAAGACAATTACCAGGTAGCTTCACTCATATGTGGAAAACAAATAATCAAAGCAACAAATGGGCAAAACACAACAAAATAAACTATCTTCAAGAAATAATAATGGCTGCTAAAGAGAAAGGGGAAGGTAGGTGAAAAAAATGAAGAGATCATATTTTGAGTGCAAAACCAACAAAACTTTGGTGTGAGTTGTAGTCAGACATGTACCTACAGAGGTATGAGAACTGTAAATCAATGGTAAATCAAAAAAATTTGATATACAAATAATTTGTCCTGTAAGAGAAAAACGGAGTCAAGTACATCCGATGTTGAAGGGTTTCTCCCCAATCTCAAATACATATTTAGTTTTGGGCCACATACAAGCTGTGCTTGAGTGACCTGTTATATTCCATTCTAAAGAAAAGTTGCAGTTACTGGAAGCCATACAGGAAAAGAGAAGTTAGTTATTTCTACAATATGTTATATACGTATTTTTTCGGTTGAAAAGTCAAACCTTGAGCCTCCTTTAAAAAGTAAAACAGTGATTTTTCATTTTCACATCCTCATTTTTCTTCTCAAAAAAGAGAGCATCATTAATCTACCAATTTCAGTAAAAACTCTTTTCAAAATGTATGTTTTAAAGTTCTCAAGGAAACAACAACAATAAAAAACCTTTTCCTCTTTCTACCTTTTACAGACTTTAAAACTTCCACAAGAAAATCAGTTCACGGAGCAGCTGTGCACAAAAAGGCCCCTCTGCTCCTTAAAGACTAAGATCCAGGAGGTCAACTACAGCTTCTTACAGAAATGCATCTAGACTGTGAACTGAGCTACAACCCCATGCCGCCCGGGGAGGGGAAAAGATTTTCTCTCTCAACCCTTTCTTTCTGCGGGGAAGGCGGCAGCAGCGGCACCCATGTGGCGTCCGTCATCTTCTAGAACTCACAACCCAGCGGTATGAGTTTGCAGTGATGTGGTACGCGGAGATTATGGAATGGGGGTGTTACTGGTATGCTCTCCGCCCAGATGAGATCCAGAGCAGCCGCACAAGAAACGGCCCCTCTGCTCCTTAAAGACTATGATCCGGGAGGTCTACTCACCCATTTTGGCACCCAGCGGCTTTTTATAGTAATGCATCTAGACTGTGAACTGAGCTAAAATATCAGAAATCCAAAACCGCGTGGCTGCTGCTGTGGCTGTGCGAGCTCATATAATCTTCATTATCAGCAATGGAAAAGAAATTATCAAATGATGCCTTTTCAGCAGGTTTGATTGTTGGGGGAAAATTCCAAATAATAATAATGAGTTCTCTGCTGAAATATTGAATGTATTCAAAGTATAGAGAGAATAAAGTGAAGATCATTAGCCACTCAGGTGGGGGGGGTGAGTGTGGGACTGGGATAGACTGGGGTTCTTGGTGGTGGAACATGTGCACTGGTGAAGGGATGGGGGTTTGATCATTATATGACTGAGACTTAAACCTGAAAGCTCTGTAACTTTTTTCATCATGATTCAATAAAATGAAAATTAAAAAAAAGAAAGAAAGAAAAAGAAAATCAGTTCAATTCTGAAAAATTCCTTTTCGTGGTCAGTAGGAAAAATATTTTAAAGCCATCTTGTATCAAACAGATGACTTCAAGTTAAAGTGAGAAACACCTTTGAGCCATAAGCTGTTTACCTTAATAAGGTCTTTTTACCACAGTAGCCATCTTCTAAATAAGTTAAAGCACTAACATATACAATCTTTTGTATTGTATGAGCTGAGAATATAAAACTATAGTGTACATTCTAATAGCCACATTGAGAACAGAATCTCTTCCATGTGATGCAGAGGCGATGTGGCTCAAGTGGACACATCCTTTGCTGACAGAGGTTCTGGGTCAATTCCTGGCACTTGCAAGACCAAGACTTCCATCCATGTTCATCCCCAACTCTCAGCATCACTGTGAGTGTCTCTGGTTCCTAAACTCTACAGGATGTGGTACTGACAGCTTATAAAAAACCTTGATAAAATAAAACAACCAAGTAGTACACATTCATAAATAAAAAAACCTTTAAAAGAAACAAACAAAAGACCTTAATATAAAAACTTGGTTCATTCTGCCCAAGCCTACTAGCTAATTTAGGGCTGCTATCAGACTACTATGACCTTTTGGGGGACATGGGGGTGGTTTGGGCCACATCAGGTGTTCAGGGTGGCTATTCCTGGTTTTGAGCTCAGGAGTGACCCCTGGAGGTGCTTGGGATTTGAATCAGGGATGGACATATGCCTTATCTTCTACACTCTGCTTACCTCTGTTTAGTCTTCATTCTTTTTGTCCTATTTTTGTTTGAAGATCACATCTGTTAATGTTCCAAAGCTATTCCTGCATGGTGCTCAGAGTATCATGAGCTGCCAGGGATGGAACCCAAGCTTTTGCACATAAAGCTTGCTTGCCTGTCTTTTAAGTCATCTCCCAGTTTTTGGTCAGTTTTGGAAAATTTTATACCACTAAATTCCAGTTTCCACAGCAACCTTTTAATTTCCCAGTATCTTGTGATAAATTTCTTTTCCCAAGTAAAATTAGGGTATAGGATAAATGAATGTAAGTATGAAACTGAGAACAAATCTAATAGAATTTTATGTCAAGGACCTGCATGAGACATACTGATTATTTGCTCAGTTCAAAGACTGGAAAACTGTAAAAAAAAAAAAAAAAAAGGTTTATGAAACTGTGGTTAAGGCTCATGCCTTGAATGACCCAGGTTTGATCTTCAGTACCAAATAGTCCCCAGAGTATCACCATATGCCACCCTGGAGGTCCTCAAGCATCACTAGGTATGGTTTTGGAGGCCCCCAAGTGGCACCAGGGTGGCCCAGTACTGCAGAACCAGAACAGCAGAGCATCCTCAGGCTGTTGCATTGAACCACCTGTCCAGTTGCCCCTAGGCCTCCTCATTATGGATTGGGAGACACCGTCCTCAACCCCACAAAAATAAAATCTATTATGGATTAAGATAGGGACTTAATATAAGTTGTTTTCTATGTACTATGTCCTGCTTACCTCCAGGTCTTTTAAAAAGTGCTTGTTGGTGATAAATGAGAACTGATAATAAATTTCATCTGTATGACTAAAAATCTAGTAAGTTAATTTCAACTAAGCAAGCAAATTGTACAGCGTAAATTATAAAATGACTTGAATTACTATAAGAAATAAGATATTTTAATGACTAAGTCTCCATATTTAAAATATTAAAACATTTCTTTTTACTGTACTTTCCCCCCTAATATTTCCTATTTAGATACAATTTATATATTATCCTTTATATAGCTCCTGGCAGATAGCTAAAGCCTTCACTAATAAGTTATATAAACTGCTTTATTTTGAGTACCAGTATCAAAGTCAATGATTTTTCTTTATCCTTTTTAATTTTATACCCTTGTAAGATACTCATTTTCTAAGCCCTGTTAAGTCTTTTAGAATCTAAGTTGCTTAAGTAGCTTTTTTACAGTCATATTTCACTAAAAGTAATGGTACTGGAATACCAACAGATTTGAATACCAAGAAAATTATACTGGGAAGAAAATAATCACTCTTAAAAATCTATATAAATAGCTCAATTTTTTCTGATTAAACTCTCTAATCCATTTAATCTAGTGACAAGGCCAGTGATGGAGCTCAGCAGTAGCGCACTTGTTTTTCCTGTGTGAGGCTGTGGGTTCATTCTGTGGCACAGCACAAAAAAACAAACAAAACAAAACAAACAAAATTCAGTGAAAAATCTTTCTTTTGTCAGTAACTGCTGCACCTAAAACTTAAAAAAATATGTGGGAATAAGAATTCCTGTCAGAGAAAAATTCTTTACAAATATCGGATTATTTATCTTATCTCTATTGGACTGAAAGAATGGACTCTTCTATCTAGAGAAAACAGGGTGGCATTTTTAATTTCTTACAAATAATGTATTAAAAATACATTTATAGAGCTGGAGAGGTAGTGCATGCTTGGCATGATGCTGATCTTGGTTCAATCCCTAGTATCACATGGTCCCTTAAACATCACCAGGTGCAGCCTTATAGGCCCTTGAGCACCACAGTCTGTGGTGTCAAGAGTTGCTGGAATGGCACCGGTAATTCCTGGCACCACAAAGTCTGAGCAGCACAAGATCCTCAAGTTCTCACAGTGAACTGCAAGCATGTCTGTCTGAGAATTATAGGGAGGAGACCCAGTCTCTAAGTTTCTACAGAGCATCACTTGGTAAATGCAGATATGATAATATACTTTATGACACAAAAGGACTTTTGGTTTAGGTGGAAGAAATAATCACAAATACACTGAACTATAAAAAAAATACATTTTCTTAAAACCTCTTTTGTGGGATCCCCTCCCCAATCTTCTTAAATATCAAAATCAGTTTTTCTTTATCAATGGAAGGAAAGTATTTGAAAACAAGAACTGATTAAATATTAATATGTGAAACTAAAGATAAGGCCCAAGTAAAATGAAAGATTAAAAAAGCATTGATATGATTTGCAAGAAATTAGAAAATTCCAAGGCAATTTTCTAATACAGAACTACAGATACTAGCAAATACCCACTTTTATTGAATGGACTTGGTCATTTCAAAGTCAAAAGAGGAAAACAAAAGAAGCTAAGTAGATAGCAGGTACTTGTTAGAAAGTGGGGCCATGACCTATGACCAAATCATAGTTGAAATACAATTTTTGTTGGATGTAAATTTAATGAATATGTAGAAATGGAAGAAACTCAGGAGCTATAGTTATTTCCATTTTAAATGAGGATGATAGTTCTGCACTACCAGCTGTTCATAGTTCATTGAATGAGGTTCTACTTGATAGGAGCTAATTACCTTCTCCCTACAGGAGGCGAAGTGTATCTCATTCTGCAGACACCTCTGATGAATAGCCAGGAGAGTATGAGACCAAGACAGCATGCCAAGATCAGGTTGATTTTTAATGATCTCTCTAAACACTTGATTTTCTCTTTTTTTCCTACTTAAGTACAGGAAATCTGCACCTTAAAATACAGAATCAAGTCATGGGTATTATTTTGCTTTTAAGACACTCAAATTTTAAAAAGAAAGCCAAGTGATTATTAACAGTTAGTATACCATCAATAGTACTAGAAAAGGATGAATGTGAAGGATGTTTCTTGGTCATTTCAATGTCGAATACTTTGAATTCTACTTACAAATTTCGCTGTTTTTCTCTTAAAGACTTCTTTATCTTTAAGTTCTTTATCAGTTAGGCATAACCAGCCTAAACTACTCCAGTCATTTCAGTTCTTTCACCTACCTGGAAGTCAATTATTAATTCTTTTCCCAATAAATCTCTCTAAAATTCATTTGTTTCCAAGGTAAATGGCTACATATTTCAGAATCTGTTACTTGCAGAATGGTCCTCATAAATGGTCTCCTTTTTTCTAGTCTCAAGACTAATTAAACAACAACAACTAAAAAACTACTTTCAAATTTATAACACTACAGCATCACTCTCAGCATACCACTCTCTCTTCTTTTATACATATATATTTTCAGTTTTTGGTCACATTCAGAGGTGCTCAGATCTTAAGGATCTGAGCTCCTGGAGAGTCTCAGGAGGCCATATGTGATACCAGGGACCACATGCAAGATAGGTACTCTACCTGCTGTACTCTGACCCTAAAATGTAGCACTTTCAAAGGAAAAAAATGGTTTTATTTTATATCATAGGGGTGTGTGGTGTATGGGTAAACACAACCAGTGAACTGTACTTTTTTTTGGGGGGGGGTCACACCCAGTGATGCTCAGGGGTTACTCCTGGCTTTGCACTCAGGAATTACTCCTGGCGGTGCTTGGGGGACCATACGGGATGCCGGGGATCGAACCCGGGTCGGCCACGTGCAAGGCAAACGCCCTACCCGCTGTGCTATCGCTCCGGCCCCAAATTGTACTTTTTAAAAAGCAGAAACTTTTTTTAAACCATCTATGTTTCACTCGACCCATAACATTATCTGTCTTAATTAATATGAGAAAAGAGTAAGTAAATGCTTTCAAATACAATGGCTAGAAGACTAACCATCAAAAGTAACTCATTTTTGCCCCATCCCACCAATAACAGCTCTTTCTTCTATTACAATGTACCTTCTTTTTTCACTCATGCTTAATTCTTAACCTAACCTCTTACCTGAAGATACGTTATTCTCCGCTGGACCAGCTCTGTCAGGTCTTTGGCCTCTTTTTCTCTCCAATCACCTGCTCCATCTGTTTGACTGAGGTAGTATAGATCCGTCATTATAGATCTATAAAAGTAAACAACATTGAAGGTTTAACTTATTTGTATTTCATAAGATATCAAAAATTATTAAAAAGGGATTAAATTAAAATTTTTCAAAAAGGTTGATGTTCACCCAGTGATACATGACAATTAGCCTTTAATATAAAAAATTCACTCTTATAGTCATTATTTTTAACACAGATCATGCCTGATAATGCTTGGTCCAGTGGTGTGGTCCTAACTATGGTACTTGGTCTAATGGTGCTTGAGCAGTCATGTGATACCTGGAATCAAACTCAGGACATTGCACATGCAAGGCATTTGAACTCTCTCTCAGCCCTTTTTTAGTAAATCTCTACTGTTGGAAAAAATAAAAACAAACCACAACTTTACTCCCTAGCTCAGTCAGCTACACTTATTCCCCAACATAAAACACCACAGAGGTCAGGTTGAGATAGATACAATTACGAAGAAAGAGATTAACACAATAGAAAGAAAGACGTTAGTATGAATATTTTGTTCTCTATATAATCTTTTTGTACCCTTTCAAATTTTCTGTCAATACTGGCAAACACTCTGAGTGGCTGGAAAAAGATTAGAGGAAATTTTTGACACCTCTTAAAAACTGATCTAAATAATCAGTGGGAACATTTTTTTTCTGTGAAGGATCAAACAGTAAATATCTTAAGTTTTATGGGCTTCTGTTGTCAAATAGAGAACTGCTATAGAGAATATATGAGTAAATGTTTGCATCTGTGCACTGGTAAAACTTTGTTTACACTGACAACCTAAAAGCCAGATTTGGCCCTTAGATGCCACTTTTTATAAAATCATCACTAAGATACTTTCCCACACTAAAATGAAGATCAATTATTTCAATTAAAATAAGGGATTTCTGAAGGGTAAGCTAAAATACCATGAAAACTAGGAAAAGAACTTCAGGACTAATGGAGACAAGTTTTACTTATGTTGTACTAAACAAAAGGAGACTTACATTTACCAATAAAAGCAAGACTCCTCTTTCTTTCTAATCCCCAAACCCTCACAAGTCTGTCAGCGAACATATAACCAATTTTTGACCATGTTACCACCAAAACACTGCTACCAAGAAGGCCACCATCTTTTCTCACTTGGTTTAGTAAATTAGCCTCTCTGCACATATGTGCCTGTTTTTACTCTCTACCTTTACAGTCCTTCTCAAAACAGTACCCAAGTCCTATTAAAATATTCTCAAATGTTACCACTTTGTTTTTTTTAACACTGAATTGGCTCTTTATTTCACTTAGTCAAAGCAAGTCATAATTTTGACCTACGATGCCCAAACAACATGTTCCCCTCATAATCTGTTCATCTCATTTATTACTGTCCTTTAAACACATCAACCAGGTGATCTTGTTACTAATGGCTGAACAAACCAAGGATGTTCCCTCATTAGGGCCTTTGCATTTTCTCTTCCCTCCCATGGAATGTCTGTTTTAGAATACATACCCACATGACTCACTCAAATGTTTCTCAAGTCTGTGCTCATAAAATTATTTTCTCCATTAAGCTATCCTTGATGATCTCTCTTAAAAATTCGGCAGTTAATCACCATCATCATCCCTTAGCTTTCCTTCTCTTCCTTACCTCTTTTACTTTTCTCTAAGCAATTAGCACCTTCTAAAGCACATAATTTATTTCTTATTTAACTAAAGAACTATGGCAACTTTCCAAAAGCTTTTTTTAAAAAACAAAATTCAAAATAGTTGCTCACAGAAAGTCATAAATATCATAAGAAGATCAATTGAAAGTAGCAAAATAAAAATGTTCAAGAACTTTTAATGAGATAAAAATGGTAATTTTCTTAATTTTGTTCTTGAGCCACACCCAGAGGTGCTCAGGGCATACTCATAGGTCTATGTTCAAAAATGACTCTCCACAGGGCTTTGGGGACCACATTTGGAATCCACAAGAGGTGAGCTGCATGCTAGCATGTATCTTGATCCATGTACTATCTCTCTAGCCAAAGAATGACAATTTTTACCATATATGGATTCAGTTTACCATAAACTTCAGAAATAATCTGTAATGAGTTATAGCTCTAATGACACCATTTCTTTGCTCTGTATTAAGTTCTGTCTAAAAGAATGCTTAAAAATATGTATTACCACATTCTTCTTTAGTGCACATAGAACATTCTCAGAAAAAGGCCACATGCTGGGCAACAAAACATAAATCCACAAAATTAAGAGGATAGACATTGTATCAAAAATATTTTCAGAAGACAATGTACTGAAAATAGAAGTGAATCATAAGCAAAAGGAGAATCAAATCAAACACCTGGAAATTAAACAGCTCACTTCTGAACAACCAGTGGATAACAGAGAAAATCAAGAAGGAAATCAGGGCTGGAGCAATAGCACAGTGGGTAGGGTGTTTGCTTTGCACGTGGCTGACTGGAGTTTGACTCCCAGCAATCCATATAGTCCCCCAAACACCGCCAGGAGTAACTCCTGAGTGCAAGAGCCAGGACTAACCCCTGTGCATAGCTGGGTGTCACCCAAATAGAAAAAAAAAAAAGGAAATAAAAAATCCTGGAAACAAATGAGAATGAAGATGCAAGTTACCAGAACTTCTGGGACACAGCAAAAGCAGTGTTAAGAGGAAAGTTTATAGCTCTGTAAACATTCTTCAGGAAGGATGAGTGAGTCCACATAAGTAACTTAACCTCATAGCTTACGATCTTGTAAAATGACCAAAGAAAGGAGCCCAAACCAGGCAAGAGGAAGGAAATAACAAAACTTACTGTTTGAGCAGAAACCAACAAGCTGAAAGCCAAAAAAACAATCTGAAAGATCAATGAAATGAAGAGCTGGTTCTTCGAGGAAATAAACAAGATTGATAAACCACTAGCAAGATTCACAAAGAAAGAGAAAAAACCTAATAAACAGAATGAGAAATGAAAGAGGGGATATAACAACAGAAAAGACAGAAACTCAAAGGGTCATCAGAGATGGCTTTGAGAATCTTTATGCCACAAAACAAGAGAACCTTAAAGAAATGGATAAACCCCTGGACTCCTATAATCTCCCAAGGCCTAACCCAAGAAGATTTGGAATATCTGAATAGACCTATTACTATTGAGGAAGTTGAAATAGTAAACAAGTCTCCCTAAAAACAAAAGCCCTGGGCCAGACGGATTCACTAGTGAATTTTTCCAAACCTTTAGAGAGGATCTACTCCCAATCCTGTTCAAGCTTTTCCAGGAAAAAGGGAATTACAGGCAAGTATCACTGATGAACACAGATTAAAAGATCCTGAATAAGAAGCTAGGAGATAGAATCCAACAACTGATCAAAGATCATATACCACGACCAAGCAGGATTCATCCCAGGGACACAAGGATGATTTAACACTTGCAAATCAAATAACATAATATACCATATCAATAAAAGAAAAGATTAAAACCATATAATCATAGCAATAGATACAGAGAAAACACCTGACAATATCCAGCATCCGTTCATGATAAAAACTGTCAACAAAATGGGAGTTGAAGGAACTTTCCTCCTTATAGTCAAAGCCATCTACCACAAGCCTTATAAGTCAATGAGGAAAAACAAAAAGCCTTCCCTCTAAGATCAGGGAGTAGACAAGATTGCCCACTCTTGCCACTTCTATTCAATATAATACTGAAAGTTCTTGCCATAGTAGTTAGACAATAAAAAAATATCAAGGGCATCGAGATAAGAAAGGAAGAAAGTCAAACTATCACTACTAGCAGACGATATGATACAGTACTTCAGGAAATAAAAGAGGACATGAGGAAATGTAGATACATCCCCTGCTCATAGATAGGAAGGATTAACATCATCAAACAGCAATATTTCCCAAAGCATTATACAGGTTCAATGCAGTCCCTATAACCTTATAAGGATACCCATAACATTTTTCAAAGAAATAAGCAAAACATTACTGAAATTCATATGGAACAATAAACCCCTACAAATAGCTTAAGCAATCCTTGGGAAAAAGAAGATGGAACTTCTTCCTCAACTTCGAACTCTACTACAAAGCAGTAGTAACAAAAACAGCATGGTAGTGGAACAGAGACAGACCCAAAGACCAATGGATTGGAGTTGAATATACTGACACACAACCTCAAATACACGATCACTTAATCATTAACAAAGGAGCAAAAAACGTGAAGTGGAGAAAGAAAAGACTCTTTAACAAGTGGTGCTGGGAAAACTGAGCAACTACATTAAAAAAAAAAAAACCTCAGATTTGTCTAATGCCAGGCACAAAAATCAGATCAAAATGATTTAAAAACCTCAATATCAGAACTAAATCCATAAAGTACTTAAGGAGGAAAACATAGGCAGAACCCTCCATGATACTGAAGCCCAAAGCATCTTTAAGGATAAAACACCACTGACCAAGCAATGGAAGCAATAAAATATAAACAAATGGCACTACATTAACTTAAGAAGCTTCTGCACCTCGAAAAATCACAATGCAGAGATAGCCCACCGAATGGGAAAAATACCCAATAATGCCCATCAGAGAAGAGGTTAATAGCCAGGATTATAAGGCACTGGTAGAACTTTATAAGAAAAAAACCTTACAACACCATCAAAAAATAGGGAGAAAAAGTGAACAAAAACTTCCTCAAAGAAGGAATACAAATAGCCAAAAGGTACATGAAAAGATGTTCTACATCACTAATCCTCATGGAGATGCTAATCAAAACAACAATGAGATATTACCTCACACCATAGATACTGGCACACATCAAAAATAAGAACAACCAGTGCTGGTACAGATGCAGGGAGAAAGGGATTCTCATTCATTGTTGGTGGGAATGCCACCTGGTCCAGCCTTTTGGAAAACAATATGGGCATTCCTCAAAAAACTAGAAACTGAGCTTTTTTTTTTTTCTTTTTGGGTCACACTTGGCAATTTACAGGGGTTACTCCTGGCTCTGCACTCAGGAATCACCCCTAGCGATGCTTGGGGGACCATATGGGATGCTGGGAATCGAACCCGGGTCGGCCGTGTGCAAGGCAAATGCCCTACCCACTGTGCTATTGCTCCAGCCCCAGAAACTGAACTTCTATCTGATCCAGCAGTACCAATTCTGGGAATATATCTCTGGGGTGCAAAAACACACAGCAGAAATGACACCTGCACTTGTATGTTTATTGCAGCACTGCTCAAAACAGCCAGAAGCTGGAAACAACCCAAGTGCCCAAGAACAGATGACCAGTTAAAGAAACTATGGTACATCTGCACAATGGAATGTATATAGTTATTAGAAAACATGAAATCATGAAATTCACTTAAAAGTAGATGAAAATTTTTAAGAGTATCATGCTAAGTGAGATAAATCAGAAGAGGAAGGACAGACATATAATGATTTCACTCATTTGTGGGATAAATAAAAACAAAAATATAGTATGAGACTAACACCCAGGACAATAGAAACAAGGGTCAGGACAAATGGTCCACAGTTGAAGCCTGCCTCAAGGGCTGAGGGAGAGGGCAACTGAGATAGAGAAGGAGCCATTACGACAATGATGGTTGGAAGGGGTTGCTCTGGATGGGAGATGTATGCTGAAAATGGGTAAAGGACCAAACAAGATGGCCTCTCATCCATATAGCAAATTGTAAAGCCCAAACAAGAGTGGGGGAGAGAGGTGAGAGAAGAGAGAGAGAGACAGAGACAGAGACAGACATAGATGAAAAGTGCCTGCCAAAAAGGCAGGCTGGAGTGGAAAGTGAGTGGCAGGAGGGCTATGGGGGATATTCGTGGTGGGAAATGTACAGTGGTGGTGTGATGGGTGTTAGAACATTGTATGACTGAAACCTATGAAAGCACTGTAACTGTATCTCATGGTGATTCAATTAAAAACTATTAAAAAGTAAAGTATAAAAATATTACTTAACTGAAAATTATAAAATTAGAAACATATTCTATTTGTAAATGCGTACATATATAAATTATGTAGTAATACACTTCTAAATTCACCTACAATGGCAGTAATGAACTTGGGATTTTGACTGCTTCACTAACAAGTATTAAAGTAAGTGATCTCTGAAGTACAAAAATGAGATCTCTTTCAATATTTTAGTGCAAAAAGTCTGAATCAGGGGAAAAAAAAACTTTGGAAGCCAGACAAACCTATTTCTCTACTTGACTATACTGCTTACTCGTATTGATTTTTATCCTAAGAAAGCTGTTTTGATATCTCCCCACAACTTCATCTTAAAGCATTATAATGCCTTCAATAGCACAGTGGGTAGGGTGTTTGCCTTGCACATGGCTGACTGGGGTTCGATTCCTCCATCCCTCTCGGAGAGCCCAGCAAGCTACAGAGGGTATACCGCCCACATGGCAGAGCCTGGCAAGCTACCCGTGGCATATTAAATATGCCAAAAATAGTAACAATAATTCTCACAATGGAGACGTTACTGGTGCCTGCTTGAGCAAACTGATGAACAACAGAACAACAGTGCTACAGTGAAAAATACATGCAAAACAGTAATATATAGGTATGCTATTATTGCTTGTTACAAGCTTAGTATCATTATCTCTTTTATAATATAATGGGACAAGAGATATAGTTCTGGGATTATGGTATTTTGTATGCAGTTGACCCTGATTCAATCCCCAACATCACATAAGTTTCTGAAGCACCGCCAGGAGTGACCCCTAAGCACCACAGGGTATAGCAAAAAAACTAAAATAAAAACAGGTATCAGCTAGAAAATAGGCCCTCACCATATGAGCCCAAATTTGTTGGTATCTTCAAAAGAGTAATTTCAGCTATATTTCAGCAACCATGTGTTTGATATTCCTAAGTAGGATGCATGGCTAGACTACTGGTAGAATTCTCCGCTGTCAAACTAAAATGCTAACTTTAAATGTTAGCAGGCTCTTTTTGGGCCTTTTACCTTGTGTCTGAAGAATCGTTGGTAATAAATCAAAAACTATGGATCTATTGAGCAAGGTTTAACAGCAATATATGACTTAGCGCTGTATCACACCCGAAAGAGCAGGATTAATTCTTTTAACAGATGATGGAGCTAGCTCAGAGTAACTGTGATTTATCTAGGAGAACACTAGTTCTTGATTTCAGCTGTCTTTTATTCTTGGTTCTTAAGAAATATTTAGTAAAATAAACAAAAAACCAAAATGCCTGCCAACTGGAAAAAAAATTAATCTTATTTACTATGATAAAAATAAACCACATTAAAACTACATACATTTAAAAGAATACCTAATAATAGCCCCTTTGGGTAAATAAAAATTATAACTAGTGTAGAATACTCCCTATATTGACACTAGATGAGCTTTACATGGTTAATAAGAGGGTCATCTGTGAAGCATTTCAGGTAAGTGTCAACATCATTCATACACAGAATACTTTGCATCATGACTATTTTCATTCTCACCCAATTTAAACCGAGTCTAAATTATAGGAATATAATGTCTCTCTTATTTTTATGTTTATTATTTAAGATTTAAAAACATCTTTTTATGCAAAAGGATCTAGTTGCAAAAAAAAACAAAAGAAATTGAAAGCTTACTATCTCCCAACATAATTAACCTGTGGTTTTTCACACTGAATAGAGATTACTCTTTTTTTAGAGGATCAAATTCCAGAGATTCCTGGCCTAGGAGTATAGGCCTAATGGCTCAGTGCTAGAGATGGTGCTCAGGGGTATAAAGGATTGCAATGGTACTGCTGGGAAAAGGAATGTGGTACAGGGGATATAGTACAGGTACTAAGGATCATTTAAACTACCTCCATGGCCTCTAGAGTTTCAAATGTGTGTGTGTGTGTGTGTGTGTGTGTGTTTGTGTATTAAAATGGCAAAGTCCAGGTCCATAAAGACACAGATGAAATTGTGAAGTTTATCATGAACATATGAAAAGTCTTTAACTATATTAGTGTTGTAGGGATCAAATATAAATTCATTTAATTTTTTTCAGTTTGCAAGTCCTTTCCCATCGTGTTTATTATTTTTACTATTTCATAAATTTCATGATATTTATCAAAAGTCATTGGCTTTCTTTGTATAAAGAACAAACAAATGTTCTTATTGATTTATAGTCTTGTGGAATTACAGGAATTTAGCTTTATTCATCTATATATTTGAGATGTTATCACCTCCACAATAAACTTTTAAAAAAATCTCTATTATATGTAAGACATAAAGAAATACAGTAAGGGAATAACAAATGGCAAAAGTCCTCAAAACTCAAGATTGTTTTTATAGAACTGAGTTTGCCTAGGAGGCGGGGACGGGCGGGGGGGGTGGTCTTTGTGACACTAAGTGGACACAATGGTGATGGATGTGGTGTTGAAATGATACAGGCATGAAAAGTATAATTAACAGTACTGTAACTTGGAGAACCTCAATAAAAATGCAAGCCTTAAATTTATTTTTTTGGTGAGGGCCACACCCAGCTATCCTCAAGACTTCCTCCTGGCTCTACACTCAGAGATCACTCCTGGTGGTGCTCAAGGAATTGTATGGGTGACAGGATCAAACCCAGTTCAGCCATATGCAAGGCAAGCAAAGCGCCTGCCCTGCTGTTCTACCTCTCCAGATCTAAAGCAATGATATTTTTAGAAATGCAATTCAATGGGATAATAAATATATCAGAAAAGAAATATGCCAGCAAATGCCTACTGGAGGAAAAAAAAATATCAGTATATTCTGTAAGGCTTTAAACCTGCTCACACAGAGTACTACAATTTGACATTATTAGATAGTTCCATGAAGATAAAACTACTTTAAATCTAAGATGGACAGTAGTAGAATTCTTAAAATACTAAAACTGGCAGTTTATGCTTTTATGTCATAGTAGTCAAGGCAGAGTCTATTTTTTATAAAGTTGTTAATAATAATTCATTACATTTAATATTCAAACACCAGACCTACCAACATTGCACCTCCCACCACCGTATTTAGAAAGTTTCCATCCCAAATCTCAAATCGTGACCCCCAAAGCTTGGTATGTCAGTGGTGTAGAGTATGAGGTCCACTCTAGGAATTCTAAAATTAAGAATAAGATTCATTCATGAGTGAGGCCTATGTTGCTCTCTTCTGGGAGTTCTATTTCTGAGTCTTTGAATCATGGTCATTGATGAGATTATATGGCACCAGGGGCAGTTTGTGGGTGTTGACTGCCAAGCTACTGGTAAACTTGAGAGATGGGAGAAGGATGCCCAGTTCCGCTCCAAGCAAGGTTGGAGATTTCAATCATGGGTGCCGTATACCTGGGTTTTTCTGCAGGTTCCCTCATGCGTGAGGCTCATCTGAGTTTGTGGAGAGCAGCCCTGAGTATGGTGGCTGTTGAATTCTGGAAGTTTACTACTGTTGGGACTCTGTTGGGATGGGGAAGGAAACTCAACCCTCCTCCCTCTGAGTTGCCCCAGTGAAGACAGCCTGGTGCAGGGTCTGGACACTCTATAACTATGGCATATAAATATGTTTACTGTATTTGATTCACTGGAATTTCATTGAGGATCTTTGGATCTATGTTCTGGTCTGAAATGTTCTTTTTAGTAGTTTCTGTCAGCTTTTGGTATCAATGTGACACTACTCTTATAAAAACAGTTTGGGAGGGTTTCTGCTGTTTCTATTCTGTGGAAAAGCTTGAGAAAGATGAGTATAGGTCCTCTTTGAAGATTTGGAAGAACTCACTTGTGAACCAATCCATCTGTCTCCTGATCTTTATTTTGAGAAAGGTTCCTGTCCTTGAGGGTAATAGGAATATTTAGGTTTTCTGCTTCCTCAGAAGTCTTGGGAGGATGTGGGATTCAAGACATTTATTTATTTCTTCCAGATTTTCCAATTTAGTGGCATAAAATTGCTCATCATAATCTCTTTAGGGTCTGTATTTCTGAGGTCTCTGATGCAATTTTCATTCTTGACTCAATTTAGGACTGGAGCGATAGCACAGGGGGTAGGGCATTTGCCTTGCACGTGGCTGACCTAGGTTCAATTCCTCCGTCCCTCTCAGAGAACCTGGCAAGCTACCGAGAGTATCCCACCCACACAGCAAAGCTTGGCAAGCTACCCGTGGCATATTCGATATGCCAAAAACAGTAACAGTAAGTCTCAAACTGGAGACATTACTGGTGCCCACTCGAGCAAATTGATGAACAACAGGACGACAGTGCTACAGTGATTCAATTTATTCAATTAACAATTTTCTTTTTTCCTTTGAGTCTAGCTAGGGACTGTCACTATAGTTGGCTCCTTTTTAAAAAATCAACTCTTCACTGATATTTTGTTGCTTAACGAAATTGTAGAATACCAATTCTCTCTTAGTTTTATTTGTTCTCTCTGTCCTTAGAATGCTATCGCTAAGGCTTTTGCCATTTTAATTATGATGTGTGTCAGCCATTTTCTGTTTGGACTGATTCTGTCTGGGACTCTTTGGATTTTCTATATGTGATGTAAAGCTGATCCTGGGTGGCTCCTCCCTTGCAGGGTCTAAGAGCAGGAAGCTGGGACAATCTGGAGCTGTTCTAGGCTAAAGCCAAGAACAGTGTTAGAGGAGCTGTCACGATTATTTCTAATTATTTCTAAGATTCAAAATTATTTCTAATCTCAAAATCATTCCTAAGTTTAAAATCACACACACACACACACACACACACACACACACACACAGAGAAAAATAATACTACACAGAAGCAATGTAAGGTGAGGGTAAGCAAAATAGAATTAAGTTTCACTGTATCAGACATCTTTTCCAATAATAGATTCTTCTGCCAAAACAAATTTTATATTTTTAAGTTGAAAACTATTTTTGCTAATAACTGCAGCTTTTTTATAGGTATGTAAATTAAAAAATTAATAATGAACAATTCTGTGTTAGTACATATTAAATTTAACATAAAAGGATAAATCCTACAAGTATAAAATTTAGTAAGGTTAGAGAATTAAGAAAATTTTATAGAAAAATATGAATAGACTATGAAAGTACAAAAGTATGTTTTAACATCTAAAGGAATATAGGCTTTATGTTAGCAAATATATTATAGATAATGCTTAAATATCTATGTTATTAAGCAAAAGATTGTAATAAAAATCTCTATACAAGCAACAAAATGGTCTGAGTAGACATAAAACATTCAACATAAATGAAACATTTTTCATTACTAAAAAAGTATGGAGTCCCTTAGCAAGGTAGGAATAAACAGTTTCCTAATCTTGTGTAGGACAAACATAAGCACAATGGGTGAATGCCATACTCAGTGGCAAAGTTTGATAAGTTGTCTTGTCTTTTAAGGAAGGTTCTTCCTGTTTCTTATAAAACTGGTTCCAAGGCTATGGATGAGTTCCCTAAGCTCTTGCCTGTCCATGAAGCTCTCCGTATTGTTCCATCAAATCTGAATGATGACGTAGCTGCATAGGGATTCCTGGTGAAGTGTTTATTTCATTAGATTTGTTTGTTTTTAATTATATCCCACATTCAATTTAATAGGTATGCTATGAATTTTGTTGGCTTTTCTTTATATACAAATTCCTTTTTTGATCCTGCTGCTTTCAATATTCTGTCTCTCATACTTGGCTTTTGTCACTTGATTATAATGCATCTTGGAGTTTTTTTTTTTTATTTGGGTGTATTTTCAGTGGGACCCTGCAAGGCCATTTAGATCTCAGTGCCTACAATTCTCAACTATCGGAAATTCTTAGCTATGATTTTTCTAGTGGTTCTTCATCAAATGTGTCTTCTGGTTCTTCAGAAACACTGATTATTCTTATATCGCTCTTCCTGACCTCATCCTATAGTTTTCTGATGTGCTACTCCTTTCCATTCAAATCTTCTCCCCATCTTCTGTATTTTTTTTCCAGAGACTCCCTGCATCTCATCTTGGAGCTTCTTTATCATTTTTTCAGATGTCATTATTCTGCTGCTCAGACCCGCAATTGTGGTTTTTATATCACCAAATATTACTTCTGTCATTTTTAAAAGTAGTATTCTCATTTCTACTCTTTTTTTTTAATTGAATCACTGTGAGATACAGTTACAAAGCTGTTCATGATCAGGCTTCAGTCAGAATATTCCAATACCCATGCCTCCATCAGTGTACATTTCCCACCACCGATGTCCCCAGTTTCCCTCCCACAACACCACCCCCCCCCCGCCCCATCCTTATGCTACTTTCATGGCAGGCACTTTCTTTTTCTTTTTTTAATTTGTTTTTATTTTATAAGTTAGTTTACAATATTTAATTACATTTAATACTAAAACACCATCCCACCACCATTACACCTTCTTACCACCAAATTCAGAATGTTTCCATCCCAAGCCCCAACCCGTCCCAAAACAAACCAAAAGAATATACTTTGTATTGTCTGTTATGAAGAATTGCTGAATATGCTTACAAAAATGTGTTCATATAGGAAACAGTGTGAAGATTGTTCTATTTTGGCAGAAGCCTTTAAGACATTCCATAGGATATCACTAACATGTTGTTAAAGTTTGGGTCATGTATGCTTTGGTATATCACTGTATCACTGTCATCCCATTGCTCGAGCAGGCACCAGTAACGTCTCCATTGTGAGACTTGTTACTGTTTTTGGCATATCAAATATGTCACAGGTGGCTTGCCAGGCTCTGCCGTGCAGGCGAGATACTCTTGGTACATATATATCTGAAAATATGTATATATGCATATATGCATATATATTTCCCTCTATGATTTGTTGCCTACTGTCTGAACCCCATCAAATATGGTGTGGTAATTATGAAGAATGGGTAGGGAGTGTCTTATGATGTGTCACGGCCAAGTGGTTCAGGAATATGTTCACTCATATGTGAGGCTCGGCCAGAGCATGTGGGGAGCAGCCTTGAGCTTGGTGGCAGTTGGGTTGTGGAGGTGGCAGTTGGGTTGTGGAGGTCAACTGCCATGGCTGGGTCCCTCGGGGCAAGGAGGGCTCCTACCCACTCTCTCTGGAGCACCCCAAGTCGAAACAGTTGGCAGGCACTTTTTTCTTTCTCTTTCTCTCTCCTTTTGGGCATTATGGTTTGCAATATAGATACTGAGAGGTGACCATGTTTGTTCCTTTACCTACTTTCAGCATACAGTTCTTATACTACTTTTGCTACCACTTCTCTGAATTCATGAAATATCCTCAACACAATATCACTAAAGTCACCTTCTGAGATTTTACAATACTAGGTGATACCAGTAGAGCCTTCTGTGTGGTTATGAAATTTTCACTCACAGAGCTTGGTGAGGTTCTATGTGTCTTTCTCATTTTTTTGTTGTGAAACACAATGACTTTGTAATTAGCCCAACTAGGAATATTCCCTTACAAAAGATGAAGAAGAATGTTCTGCTTAATAGTGACTAAATGATGAGTAGAATAAAGATGACTTCTATACCCATGATTGTTAGGAAGAATGATCTACTTACTACTTAAAAATAAGGCTGGATTCCATTGAAGAAAATAATATAAAATTGTGTTCCAAGAGACTAAAGGACTGAAGTTATCTACATTTCAGTTTAGTAGTCATCAATTAAGTTGCATTTCAAAGGAATTAAGAGATTTCCTTCCTTCTTCTGTGTCTATGTAAATGTATGTGTAGGGCATAAAAAAAAAAAAGAAAGAAAACTAGACTTGAAAGAAAAGAGAAAAGCAATATGGATGCCTGTCACCACTGAACAACTTTCTCAGTATAGCTCCTGGGAGACAGAGCAACTCTTTGAGTAAATCCCTCCAAGAGAACTGCTCCATTAAAAAGCTTTTCCTCTGTAAATGATCAATCACACCTACATTCAGTTAACCTCCTCAGATTGTCTATATAGGCTATTCAACTCTGGAATTAAATGGGCCATTTTGACCATCTACCAAGAGTCCCCTGTTTCTTTGTTACTTTGCTGGAGAGGCCTAGGAGGAGGCTCTTTGCCACAAAATGCATCAGGCACCTGAACTCACACTCCACATACTATTCAAATTCCTTCCTTAAATCAAAAGAATGTCTCTTAGTTCAGTAGAGAAAAGTCATCAGCATAATTAGCCCTACATACCGTTCATTAATTAGATTTATATTTGTAGTCAGTCTCAGCAAAGCTTCTTTATAAATTACTATTGATAATGAAAAGATGAAAATCAGGGATTAAGACTGAGACTGCTACTTTGCTCTCAAAAATTTCAACGCATTTAACAAAGAAATCAATCTTGCTGCTTTACCAAATTTCTTCTCAAAGATTTCAATCTACTTAAATAAAAAAATCAACCTTCCTGTCTTCAGTCTGAAATTTACTAACTGCTATATTTTTTATTCTCTTTTTGGTTTTTAGGCCATACTTGGCAATGCTTAGGGACAGCTCCTGTGTTCTTGGGGTACCAGGTAGTTCTGGGCCATGAATCAAAACTTGATCTTCAGCATGCAAAGCACGTACATCAGCCCTCTGAGCTAACTCTCCCCAATCTCAGTAATTGCTGTTTTTTTTAAACAAACTCCAATAAATATTTCATAAACCGATATCTAGCAACATAAAGATGACAAAAACCAAAGCAACAGTGATTAAGTTACATATGTCTCTAAGCAACCTAAAAGGGTGATAAATGATGAAATTTCCATTATTTCAAATGCTGAAGGAAAGATCTATTTGGTTATAACTTTAGGCACTGAACCTACATAATCATACCTACATAAATAATAGTACTGTTGTAGCACTGTCGTCCCACTGTTCATCGATTTGCTCGAGCAAGCATCAGTAACGTCTCCATTGTGAAACTTATTGTTACTGTTTTTGGCATATCGAATATGTAACGGGTAGCTTGTCAGGCTCTGCTGTGCAGGCAGGATACTCTCAGTAGCTTGCCAGGTTCTCCGAGAGGGATGAAGGAATCAAACCTGGGTTGACCACGTGCAAGGCAAACGCCCTACCCTCTGTGCTATCACTCCAGCCATAAATAATAAAACCTAAATTAATCATTCTGAATTTCTAATGCCCCTATATTTCAGAGAGTCTAGGGCTAATTTATAATCAATGTTATAAAAACAATAGGTAAATCTGACTGTATTACTAAGATGCATGATCAATATGCAATCATAAGAATGAAATCAAAAATTGAAAGTCTAGTGATAAAGCTTAAATCAATATAGTAAATATATGCTACTCTGTATTATACTTTAATATATATTCTTAAAAATAGAAATAAAAAAATATTACTGATCAGTTCAGTCAGGAAAACATAATTCCAGATTCAGGTATAAGATTCTGGCCTCAAGTATTCATTCTGAGTATTATTTGAATGTAAAGAACAATGGGACTTACATTTTAGAATAGAAACATGATGAACAGCAAAGGAAAAGTCCCTCACCATGATGAACAGCAAAGGAAAAGTCTTTACTGGTAGTCACCACTATCCCAGAGAGAAAATGTGACTATCCCTACTCCCGGCCCCAGAAACACTGATCATCTCTATCAAGAGGTGAATTCAAACAAAGAAATAGTGGTAATATAGAGCCTTTGTTCTCAAAAAACGAGCCATATCTGTGTCACTTAAGCAGTTTTAAAAAATTTAAATACTCAGGGCAGGAGCAATAATAACAAAAAAATCTAGCAATTGCCAAGGGTTGGGAGAAGTGCTAACTACAAAAAAAAGGGACATAAGGACACTTTTTGAGGAACAGCAATATTCTTAGGTATAGACTACGATGGTAGTTACAAGAATGTGAGCTGTTTAAAATGTACAAAATTATAAAATATATAGCTGATTTGTATATAAATTCAGCCACAATAAAGTTGACTAAGAAAGCAAAAACTAGGATCACTGCTTTTCTTAGAACAAAATTTTAAGAAACCTCTTCTTGAGATAAAAGCTCGCAATTTTACTGCTATAATATCTTTCTCAACTGAAAATGTTAAGGTGATTAAGAAAAAGGCAAATAAGAAAACTGATAGACTTCTAACTTACTTCTCAGAGAAATAAGTATATAGGTCAGACTACTTATACACTATATTTTGGGTATGTGTAAAATAATGTGTGCTATATAGAAATCACCATAGGAAAATAAAATTTTCATTTCATTTTAATTCTTGCACTTAAAGATCTCAAAAATAATTAGTAAGATTGCATATTCAATATATATGTATATGTATATAAGCCAATTCTATCTATTTGTTCTTTCATCAGTTCTAAAGTTGATTCTCTAATGTTTGGTTCTGTTTTGCTCATTAGTTGTATCACTGCATTCTTATCTAGTTGCCTGGGGTTAAATTACTACCCTCTGAAGCCAAGTTCATTATAATTTATGCTTAAGAAAGCAAAAAAGTGATGTGGGTACTTTACTTTCTATTTGTTTTCAGTGGAAACATCATTATTTGCAACGTCACTGTCAGTTTAAATATATTTTGAAAGGAATTTACTTTAAAAATAAAAGAGCAACACTGACCTACATCAACTTTAATGAGTCCAATTTCTTTCATGTGTTTATGTTTATCTTTTCATTTGTATATACTGTCACAAAAATACATACAAATTATATGCACAAATTATTGTTAAATAATTCTTTTAATTTAAAACAAAATCTAAATGCTCAATATTAACTCAAACTTTAAAGTAAGTTAATAGTATTTTTTCAATACAATATAATCTACCCAATTCAATCATCTTCATATATACATTTTCTTGAAAACTATAATAAAAGCACACACAAGCACACATCTGCAATTGAAAAATACTGATATCCAGATATAATCAATAGGAAAAAGAGGTATTTAGGACAGAATTACTATGCATGTTGTCTAATGGTCTAAGTATGATTTGATTGGAAACAAGGTTAAAAATTTCAAAGGGACTGCCCTAGGATATAGTCTAATAATTCAATGACCCTTAAAATTCATGCGTTTATTTCTGTAGATTCATTAGTGCTCAAACTATTTTAATATACTGATAGATTTTATTTGTAATTTTACTTAAAACAGCACAACAATTTTTTAAAAAATTTAATATTACTGATGATATTAATATATAAGAATCTCTGGTTGTAATTCTCTTTCTTTTCATAACTGTAGGTCATGGTAAGGTAATATATCATTGTTATAATTTTCTTTTATTGTTCACAGATGAGACAGTAATTGTCATAAGAGTCCTATTGGGAATAAACTTATAAATATAACAGGTCAAAAAACAGGTTTTCCTGTACTTATGATGATTCTCAGTTATATTTTTGTTATGTACAGATATACTAATACTAAAATGTTTCTTGTACATAGAAGATAAACTGCCTAATTTAAAAAATGTATAAATAGAAGAAACAAATTTTACTAGAAAAATTTCAGCTGCTTCTTACTAGCATTTAATTGGAAAAGCAATTAAGAGAAAGCTCCTTTTTATCAAAAATCTGTTAACCTTTAATTGAAAATTTTTTGGAAAGTGCTATTTTATGCCCAAAAGTACAGAGAGAATATGTGGGAAATTGTCTGCCATAGATGCAGGGGAAGGGTTGGAAAGTGGGGATATACTGGGGTCATTGGTGGTGGAGAATGTGCACTGGTGGAGGGATGGGTGTTCCATCATTGTACGACTGCAACTCAAACATGAAAGCTTTGTAACTGTATCTCTCGGTGATTTAATTAAAAAAAAGTGCTAATAAAGTTTTTGATGCCAGCATCAATAGGCATTCCAGTGTACTGTAAAATTACCACTTCAAATATTAATTATGCATAAAGGAAACTTATATATTTCAAAATTTTGTTAACCGATATCATTACTTTTAAACCGTGAAGGTTTCTAGGAATACATTTTAAATATTTCCAATGATATATTTGATTTGATAAATTAAATCTGACAATTAATGCACTTTGAGACCTTGGGTACTGTTCTTGTTGTTAAATATCATAGCGCTCATTTATCATTCAACTGGGAAATAAAAAGACTCAGTTTCTCATTCTTAGATCATAATCATCACAAAAACCCAAGTGAAATGTAAAAGAAAAGAAGTACCTTTCATGATGTCCCAAATCTGACAGAAATTCATCTGCATGTCTTTGGAGTTCATTTCCTTCTAAGTTTTTTAATTTCTTCAATTCACTTTGTAAAAAAAACCAGAGCTCTTTAGCTCCATTTTCAATCCTCCGCCTTAGGATTTCATGATCCTTCCCCAGACCTGCACTCGAAGAAAATATGGTATCAAAATTTTCAGCATTTGATGAAAGGAAAATTCTAATTTGTTTGTGCTTCTATAGATATATTGAAGAGAAAAAACACTGGACCAACCATTTCCAGTTTGTTTCTTATAATTTTCAATCTGTTCTTTGGCCTTCACAAGCTGTTCTTCTAAAGCACGAACTCTTCCTGAAGCCGGCCCCTGATCAATGGGGCCTTCTGGTATTCTGTAGTTTGGAGAAGCAAAAAACATTTAGTTTATAAATTACATAGCGAAATGTATGATTGCTTTCCTAAAACATTTATTGGCAACTCCAGAAGTCTCTGATTCATATAGCATATTAGCAGTAATAGATGAAAATTTCTCTTCAAAGGTATAGAAAAAGTGTAAACACTGGATGAAATAGAATAAACAGAAAAAAAATCTAGTTCACAGGTCTAAAATTTTGTAGGAAGTAAGTAATCTCTGGTTCTGTCTTCTAATAGACACATTAAAAATATATCATTTTTTTGACATTCGGGCATCCAGCGCAGCATCCGACAGCGATGCACTGGGACTGCGAGCTGGGCTACAACTCTGTGCTGCCGGGGGTGGATTTTTTTCTCCCCACCCTGCCTTCCTGCATGGGAAGTGGCGGCCTGGCGGCACCCATGTGGCAGGCGCCATCTTCTGTGACTCCAAACCCACAGGTATTCGGTTTTTACTTTTGGGGCTCCCAGGAACTCATGGGAAGGGGGCGTAACCGGCACGCCCTCGGCCCAGATAAATCCGGAGCCGCTGAGCGCGAATTGGACCCTCTGCGCCTAAAGACTTTGAATTCAGAGACTTCTTACAGCAATGCACTGGAACTGTGAGTTGGGCTATGTAATTTCTGGCAGAATTTTCCCTGGACTTTATACAGAAATCCAAAACCGACTTAACATTTATAATTGTCAGCAATGTGAAACGGTTCCTTTTGAACAGGTCTGACTTGGGGGGGAAACTCCAAATAATAACAGTAATTTTTTTTTGAAATATTGAAGGTTTTTAATGTAGCAGCCACCTCTCTGGACTGTGAACTAAGTAAAAGCCCCACGCTGGCCGATGTGGCGTGGCGTACACCATACTATGAGGCGCGGGAAGGGGGATGAGGGGGAAAAAGAAAAAAAAAAAAGGGAAAAGGAAAAAGAAAAAAAGAGAGAGAGAGAGAGAGTTATGTACTTGTAGCAGTGGGGCTACATATCTCTTCATTTCCAGCAATGAAAAACTAATTATCAAATGTAGTAGGTCTGTCTCTCTTGGTTGGAAACTCCAACAACTATAGTGAGTTTTGTGTTGAATTATGGAATGTAATCAAGGTAAAGAAAAAATGAAGTGAAATTCATTAGTTATTCAGTAGGGGGTAGGGGGTGGGGGCGGGGGGTATACTGGGGTTTCTGGTGGTGGAATATGGGCACTGGTGAAGGGATGGGTGTTTGAATATTGTATAACTGACATATAAACCTGAGAACTTTGTAACTTTCCACATGGTGATTTAGTAAAAAGTTTAAAAAAATAAATAAATAAATTTCTACCTCTAAAAAAAAATATATATATCATTTTTAGTGTTGAGTTTAGTGTTGAGAATAACAACTGATATTGAGAGGGTTAAGAAAAAGGCTTACAGAAAATAAGGAAAGCCAATATATGAGTGTGAGTCTCTGTTCAAATATCAAATACAGATTATTTCTAAATTAATTGCAATATCAGGCTATACTCCTTGTCAATCCCTTGTTCCATTGACAAACATATGACCTTAGATTACTAAACACTGGTTTTACAGAGAAGGAAAATTAAGAATAATAGATAAACTTTATCAAGGAAAAACTGAAGACTGATGTCATATTTCATTCTATCAGTAATCAGAAATATAAACTAAGACCTAAGAGAGTATCGCATGAGTCAGACCAGGTTAGATCTCTGGTACCCCTGATCCCACAAGGAATTAACCCTGAGCATCAGCAGGTGTGGCCCAAAAACCAAAACCAAAAGCTAAAAGCAAAACCCAAAAATCACTTTACAATATAAAATGTTGAAACAGCATAATTACCCCAGGATCACTTAATTATATTACAAACCTTCCTGTAAAACATGTTTCTAAACTTTACTTGTTCCTCATGTTTTCTTTTTACATGGTTTTTGCCGGCATTATTTTTTTTTGGCCTGCATTTTTATTTTACATTTTATTTTAGTCACCATCTTTAACTGGTGACTAAAATATATATTTTATATTTATATTCATTATATTAATATATATAATGTATATATAAATATATACATACCTTGCTGAGAGCCCGGCAAGCTACCAAGAGTATCCTGCCCACACAGCAGAGCCTGGCAAGCTACCGGTGGCGTATTCGATATGCCAAAAACAATAACAATAGGTTTCATTCCCCTGACCCTGAAAGAGCCTCCAATCATTGGGAAAGACGAATAAAGGCGGCTACTAAAATCTCAGGGCTGAGTGTAATAGAGATGTTACTGTTGCCCACTCGAGTAAATTGATGAACAACAGGATTACAGTGATACAAAGATTTTAGTCACCATAGTTTACAATTTAACAATACTATCACCCATAGGGTTTTATGAAAATAATATTCCATCTCCACCTTATGCCTGCTTCCGCTCACCATTGTCTCAGAGTTCTCTCTCTCCTACTGCACCTGACTCCCACCATCCTGACTCCACTCTCCACATCACTCTGTCCTGTAAGTGACATATAGATTCTGTTACTTTTAGCCACTTGCTGCTTCCTTACTCTGTGGGATTTTATGCTTTTTAAAATAAAGTTCCAAGAACTTGTCAACGAAATTGTGAGGACTTTATTTCAAGTTACACACTATCATTTTTCTACTTTCTAATAGAGGAACAAATATGACATAAAATCAAAGTGGAAAATCTTCATGTATTTAAAGACAATCAATGGCTGCTTTTGAAATGGAGCTGCCAAAAAAACAAAACAAACAAAACAAAAAAACCCAAAAAACAAACAACTGTACACCAGGCTGAAATGCACACAGTTGTGGAAAAGTCTTCACAATTAATCCTTTGGCTAATAAGCAACTGGAAACTTCTAAAGAGCTAAGACATGTGATCTCGAAGCAAAGACCTTTCAATTATTTCCAATTAAAAAATTATTGAGCTTGGCAAGCTCACTGAGGTTTCTTGAGAGTTCAAGATGGCACTCTGTCTAACGTTCATTGATTTAAAGACGACCTTTGATTCTGTTGAGACTGCAGCAGTCATCGAAGCCCTAGTCAAACAGAGTATTCAAACTCAGTACATCAGGATCCTCCGTGAGCTGTATTACAGATTCACCACCAGGATCTCACCATTCTACAAGGAAGTGATCATCATTGTAAAGAAAGAGGTTCAGCAGGGCGATACCATTTCACCGAAACTCTTCAGTGCCACCCTCGAGAACATCATGCGATGACTGGAATGGGAAGGAACAGGAGTGAAGATACAAAGTCGGCAACTACACCACCTCCGCTTCAACAATGACTTTGTACTAATAACACCAAACATTAGCCAAGTGGCATGAATGTTGACTGACTTCGACCGTGAGTGTGAAAAGGTAGGACTGCAGCTGAATCTCACAAAAGACAGTGTTCATGAGAAACAGACTAGTTGCAATTTCTCTCAAAGGAACAAACATCTCCGAATACAGCAGTTATGTGTACACAGGTCGAGAACTCAATACGATGAATGACCTGGCACCTGAGCTGCACAGGAGGAACAGAGTGGCATGAAACGCCTCCAAGAGCATCAAAGTTGTTAAGAGCACGAAGATGGCTCCAGGCACATCTTTTAGACTCCACCATTCTTCCTGCACTAACATATGCCTCAGAGGCCTGGGACATACGGAAACAGGATGAGAACGCTATTTGGGTCACCCAAAGAGGAATCGAAAGAGCTATGCTTGAAGTATCACATTTCACTCAAGTGAGAGAAGAAATCTGGACTTCCGACCTCCATTGACAATCAAGAATCAGGAACGCTGTCTCATTTGCCAAGGCATAGAAAATCAGATGGGCCAGACATGTAATGTGATTTGGAGACGACCACTGGACTAGAGCTGTTACCAACTGGATTCCATGGGACGTCAAAAGAACGTCTGGCCGCTCACCTATGAGATGATCAGACTTCTTCATCAAGACCCTGAACAGTTTGAGGCTCTTTGTGTTCCTGGAGCGAACAGACACCACTGGGCTACACTAGCATGCGACAGGGACAAATGGAGACATTACTGGAGTCTGCTCAAGCAAATCCAGGAGCAACGGGATGACAAGTGATACAAGTAATAAAAATTATTATCTTACACTAGATTTCAAAACTTTTGCTCCCAATAATATGGTACAGAGAATTGTTATAATTTTTCTGCAGTTAAACCATATTTAAGTACCTTTCTATTAAAATGAACGTCAGAATCAAACATACATACCCCACACCCAAAACCTACATTTCTCTTGGTTAAAAAAGAGGGGTTGGAGCAATAGCAGAGTGGGTAGGGCATTTGCCTTGCACGTGACTGATCTGGGTTCAAAATATTATTCTATCTTCAATCTACACCACCTAAAAGTTTAAGGCCAAGATCAATCTAAAGATACTCATCAGCTCTCCCCATGGCACCAAACAGTAACAATACAAGTAACAACACGGTTTGTGAAATCACAAACTCTTTAAAGCTTTAATAATTTAACTACCTTCATTCAATGGTGCCAAGTTGATTTGCTAATGATAGTTAAACTGGTCAAAACTCCAACGAGGTAAGAATTTACCAACACTATGGGATACTTCTTTCAAAGATTTGTACTT
Source organism: Sorex araneus (assembly GCF_027595985.1). NCBI lineage: Eukaryota > Metazoa > Chordata > Mammalia > Eulipotyphla > Soricidae > Sorex > Sorex araneus. The sequence continues at coordinate 34,706,833 of NC_073304.1, forward strand.
TATGTGTAGATCACCTTGCTGCCTGGCTAAGGGTTAAAGTCACAGTCAGAACAAGAAACTTGAAGTTTGAAAGTATTATAAACTCTCAGAAGTAGAAACCCACACCCTTTTCATGATTATCAGATACTTCTATCTGAATTTGAATCAACATTTTCCCCCTTTACTGAAAACTAACAAATGATAGATAGGCCAAGGAAAATCCACATAAACTATTAACACCAAAAATCAAGTTTCTTCATAATGAAATAGCTAAAACTAATCCTATATTTAAGTAACAATGTGTATATAAAATATGTAATTTATAAGTTAGAGGGGAGGACATATACCAACGATCTCACTCATCTGTGGTATATAGAGTAATAAGGTAAGGGAATGGAAGGTATCATATCATGGTAAACCTTTGGCCTGGATTATAGAACTAAGAGGAAAGTAAGTATGGGTGGGGGGTCTTTCTTGGTAGAAAGGAGAACAACTGGAGGTAACAAGGACACTGGCTGAGGGTCTGAACACTTTGGGGGTGTATATCGAAACCATAAGTGTCAACACTATTGAAAGCATGTTGACCCAAAAAATAATTTTTTAATGAATTTATTATAGGGAGATGGGATGGGGGTTGAAGGGACCTTGAGACATTTGTAGAGGGATGCTGACATTGATGTTACGGTGTGGTTAACAGCGTGTGCCTAAAACTCTATTATTAATACAAAATCTTTGTGCCTAAATAAAAATTGAAAAGAAAATAAAAAGTAAGAAATACATTCATACAACTATTCTTTTATTTTTAAGGGAAAAATATATTTCTTAGGGAAATAAAGGGAGGGAAGGAGAAAGGTAGATAAAGATACATGCTTAAGAAAGAACATAAACTTCTCCAGAATGGAGAGAGCCAAATGGGGAAATAGGCATTAAAGCATGAAAGTATACATCTTAAGAGATCCAAGTTTTATACAGTTATTCCAAACTGTGCATTGCCCCACCTCCCAGTCCATCACTAGGGTGGTTGCCAAGGGGGAAAAGCTAAGAGCTGTAGATGATCTTCTTTTGATATTCCTCACAGGACCTTTGTTCTTTTTTTTAAAAAAAATTTAATTTTATAAAGTAGTTCACAATATTTTATTACATTTGATATTCAAACACCAATCCCTTTACACCATTACACCTTGCCACCACCACATTTTGGGTGTTTCCATCCCAAACTCCAATGTCTGCCCCAAAGCAGAACTGAAAAAAATGTAGTATTTCCCTCTAAGGTTGGTTGCCTCCTACTTTGAATCCCATCAAATGCGGTGCAGTACTTTTGGACTACAAGTAGCGTGTGTCCCATGAAGTGTCTCGTGGTCCAGGGTAAGGTTTACTCGTGAGCGAGGCTCGGCCCGAACATGTGGAAAGCAGCTGAGAGCAGGGCAGTGGTAGAATTCTGGAGGTTTTTGGCTGCCAGGGCTGGGTCCCTAGGGGGAAGAAAGGGGTCTCACTGGCCCTCCTTGTGCGCTCCGAGTGAAACACCCTGGTGTGGAGCACTGGATCTTAGTTCAAACATTGGTGAAACCTCTCTTCCCAGGGTCCACCTCTCCTTTCACCCTGAAATTCTACAGGGCCTGGAATTCGGCATCTCAATGGTTTTTTAAAATCCTGTAATGGGTCTTTTCACATAACTATTTTCATGAGAGAAAAATTCATCATCTGGCCAACTGCAAAGTATTAGAACTGTTTTTATGTTTAAATAGTTTATTTAACTATTAAATAAATTTATTTAATAGTTACTTTATTGACCATTAATTCATGCACTGGTTTCTCTGTAGAATTATAAGTGTGAAAATTTCAGGTTAACTCCATTATTCCTTATTTCTCTGATATGCATACAATTGAATGATGCTATTAATTAACTAAAATATTTACTAAGTTCCTAATGAAATTAAAATTCTTTTAAAAAATGATTTAAGATAAACAAACCTACCCTGATTATTTGTAAGAATAAGAATGACAATTAACAGATTCTATGACATCCTTTTCAAAGGAAGTACTGCTAAAAAGTGTTCTGCTTCTGTACATCACTGAAGAAAACAAAGAAAGGGAAAGGCAAGGAAAGACAGATTAAGGTGTTGATTAGAGATAAGGAGAAGGAGACAGAGAAAGAAGAGGAGCAAGAAAATGAAAATCTGATAATATGATGTGTCCACGAAGCTAAGGATCACAACAAAAAATATTTTTCTGAGTGCCTGATACACACCATTTCACCAGTTTCGGTGAAATGGTGTCGCCCTGCTGAACCTAAGATGATGATCACTTCCTTGTAGAATGGTGAGATCCTGATGTACTGAGTTTGAACACTCTGTTGGGCTAGGGCTTCGATGACTGCTGCAGTATAAATTACTAAGTAACTCATAAGTTACTAAGTATGAATTCAAATAACTACTTTCATAGTTCATAACCTGGTGGAATCAACTATGAATCTGAATAAAAGTATACATAACAAGCTAGGATTTAGTGTGAAACTTTTTTTGGTTTCTGGATTTTTGGTGATGCCAGAAATTGAACCTAGGACCACGTACATGGTTTACCACTGAATCACTTTCTCCACCCCTGGTAAGACTGGACTAAAAAGACAGCGAAAGAGAGTTATATCTGGCATAGATAAGGAGCCTTGAAGGAAAGCCATACTTTAGCTATTTTAAAACTTAAAGGAAGAGTTTTTGGATAACAAAAGAGTTTCATGCAGAATAAAGGGCAGGAATACAGGAAAAGCATATGAAAGATCAAAATGTATTAAAGAACTATGAGTATAATTTTGTATGGATACATACAATGTAATCAGCACTATCTTAATGACTAATAAGGATCAATGACAGTGCCTCAAATGATATGTAATTAGCTCAATGAGTTTACTATTACACTTTTAGGTAAGATAAAGCAGATGGTGACAACATGAGCAATGCAAATGCAATTAATAACCCTGGAGGCTCACCTTGATCTGTCCTTCCTTTCAAAGACTAATTGGAAATGAAACAAATCAGAAATACTACAGTCCTTAGATGTTACTAACATTGTAATTTTAAACAACTACTCAAACCTTAAGTCTGACACACGTATATACACATATATGTATATATAATAATAATATAATCAAGTTTTCACATTACAATCCAGTGTATACAGTATCAATGATGCCCTTTCCCAACTCAGATTAAGGTATGTAGGTCCCATAGCAATGTTTCAACTAAATATCTACCCCAATATTGTCTCTAATATTAATAATGATGCATACATCCTAAAACTGCATTAAACATAGTATATCAGCAGCTTTGTCATGACTAATATTTCTTACTGGTAATCTGCAATGTTAATATATAGCTTCTGCACGTGCATCTTATGAAGGTGCTATGGAATAAATTTGTGAGAAAAAGGAACACTTTCAGCTAAAAATAATAAGCTCTGGGAATCTAATGTAAGTATGGTAACTCTGGTGAATAACAATGCAATGAACTACACACACACACACATATATATATATAGTTTCCTTATTTGGGTTTGGCTTTTGGTCATCTGACAGTGCTCAGGGTTTACTCTTGGCTCTGCACTCAAGGATCACTCTTGACATATCTTAAGGGGCTGAATCAAACCCAGGTCAGGAAGTATGCAAGGCAAGCAGTTTACCCAATGTACTATCTCTCCAGCCCTATGTTATATATTGGAAAGTTGCTAAGAAAATAAATCTTTAAAGTCCTCATCACACCTCCCAAAAAGTGACTATGCAAGGCAATAGTGTTTTAAATAACCCTCACACTGTACATCTTAAATGTATGCAATGTCAATGTCAATCTCAATAAATCAGGTGAGGAGGGTTAGGATTAAGAGAGGGAGAAGCCTTAATCCCCAAAGCAATAGCAATACTAAGTCTAATCAACTTTATTTCCAATCAAAATGAGACAGTCTGTTATTAACTGGTTTGTTAACACTGTATCACTGTTGTCCCATTGCTCATCGATGTGCTCTAGCCGGCGCCAGTAATGTCTCCATCCATCCCTTTCGAGTTCAGGGTCAGGGGAATAAGGCCCATTATTGTTACTGTTTTTGGAATATCATATATGCCACAGGTAACTTGTCAGGCTCTGCCATGCAAGTTTCTGCATCGCTCTCTTTGGGAGAGCTTTGTTTTAGTCTCTGGATCTTGGCCGTTGATTAGATTACATGGTGCATGGTGTGTGTGTGGGGGGGAAAGTTTGTGGGTGTGACTGCCAAGCTACTGGAAAACTGGGGATCTGAGTGGAGGATGCCCAGTCCCCCAATCCGAGCAGGCTTGGAGATCTCAGCCACAGGTCCCACATACCGGGGTTCCTCTGTCCGTTCCTTCATGGGTGAGGCTCGTAAAAGTATGTGAAGAGTGGCCTTGAGCATGGCTGTGGCTGGGTTCTGGAGGTTTTCAGCTGCCAGAGCTCTGCCTGGCGTGGGGAGAGAAATTCAATCCACCCCCCTCCAAGGGGGCCCCAGTGAACAGACTGGCGCGGGGGCAGGAGATTCTGCTGGTTTATTAACAAACTCAAGAAATATAATTGTATCAGTAAGGTTAATTCAATATACATAAAAATGCTAGAAATATGGAATAGCACTTTGTGAACAACTTTTTTTGTTGGGGAGTTTGGGTTTTTTTTTTGGTCACATGCAGCTAAGCTCAGGGCTTACTCCAACCTCTGTGTTCATGGATCATTCCTATCAATGCTGTATGACCTTCTGTGGTGCAAGGAATTGAACCAAGGTCATCAGCATGCAAGGCAAGTGCTTGTTCCTTGCAATCTCCCTCAACCTGTGAGTAACATTGGAACATGCAAAATTCTGAGAAAACCAATAGTCTGTACTCTTTAGAATGAAATATTGGGCGTAGGTACTGAAAAACTACCCAGGGACAAGAGATAATATAGTGGGGAAAGCACTAGCCTTGCATGCAGCCAGCCCAGGTGACTTGTACCATGTGTGATCCCCAAGCACTGCTGGGATTACCTTGAGCACCAGCCCAAGTGCCTCAACCCCACAAAAATAAATAAATAAATAAATAAACAAATAAATAAGTTCCTTGGGCTGATTTAGATATTCCTTAACACATGAATACAAGATCGGTCAGATTTTGTTAGAATAATGTCACAACTTCCTCAAGTAAATCATTCACACAAATACTGCAGAAACACCTAAAAGGAGAAAAAGCAATCCTTGACTTCATTGGACTTACAAAATAATTGTGTGACTGTATGCTCATCTACTGAATATTGTTTACATATGTGGCAGAATTCAATTTGAGACTTGCTTTCATTATCACATATTAAGCATTGACACAATATGGGGGAGCAAGACCAACTTCCTTAAAGACCTCTAGTTTTCGGAAGCTACTAATATACATGTTTTTTAAAAATAAATTAAATAATAAATTGGCTTAGGTTGGTTTGCAACAATTTTGTGTGTATGGGTACATGTATGTGCTATGCAGCACTATGAATAGTAGCAGGGAATGCACTATTCATCATGCTGGGGAAATGAGCCCTATTTAATACTGAAGTAACTTGAAATGATTTTTTCTTTCTTCTCAGGTCCCAGGATAAGGCTTTACTGATGTGACCTTGGTTCAGGAACTAGGACACACATAGTGTGTACATATCCCCTTAACTGGCAAGGCAAGTTATGTAACTTCTCTCAAGAAGAAGGCAACATTGGTCCCAGGTATAAAAGTATTATGGTAGAATAAGAAATGAGCTTAGGTTATGCAAGACACTATCTTATGCAAACAAATATGTAGGCAGTTTGTGCTCAATCATGTGTTCTAACGGTCTTAGAGAGTTAAGTTTGGGTAATTATTTATATATATTCCTATTCTGACCACACAAATCCCAGCAGGGCATTTACCTTACACGTGGCAAACCCGGGTTCGATTCCTCTGCCCCTCTCAGAGAGCCTGGCAAGCTACCGAGATTATCACTCCTGCACAGTAGAGCCTGGCAAGCTACCCATGGAGTATTCCATATGTCAAAAACAGTAACAACAAATCTCACAATGGAGATGTTACTGGTGCCTGCTCGATCAAATTGATGAACAATGGGACAACAGTGAGACAATGTGACAATATTAATGAGAAACTTCTATGTTAAATAAGTCATTTTTATTTATATAACTCTAAGCTATTGCTATGAGTAAATTTAATAGATATTGAGACTGGAGCAATAGTACAGTGGGTAGGGTGATTGCCTTGCACGCAGGTGACCCTGGTTCAATTCCCAGCATCCCATATGGTACCCTGAACACCACCAAGAGTAATTCCTTAGTATGACCCAAAAAATGCAAAAAGGAAGAAAAAAAAAGAAAAAAAAATTAATAGATATTAATCTAGATGCTTATACAGGTGTATCTATATAACCTAGAGATGTCATGATTTCAGTAGGCAATTTATTATTTTGTCATATGGTAACCTCTGATTATATTTATCAAAACTACTGTAATTAATACTATATTCTGCAGGTTATCAAATTGTATTGTTATGAATTAATACTTAAAAGATGACACATTTGAATGATTATTTTTTAAATGTCTGCATTGACAATGTACTGAGAATATAATACTACTTTATACCTTTTTGCAAGAGAAAATTTTCCTACTACAGCCACTAACTTGGAATAAAATGATTAAGTCAATTAGCTTTTCTACATATCATGTGGTAAAGAGATATTTTTGAAGAGCAAATTAATATAAACAAGAAATAACATTAAAGTGTACTTCTGAATGTTACGTTAGTCTTTATTTGCAGACAGCACATTCTCTATTAAGTACTTTTTAGTGTCTAATCCATTTAGAAATCTTACATATTTCTTATATGAAATATCTGTGTGCCAAGCAACACATTTCTACAGATTTTGGGATTTAAAAATATTAGATAAAAATCAAATTGATTAATTTGATCTAGAAAAACAAGAAAAGCAATGAGCTATTTTGTATTTTACTTCCTTCTACCTATTATAATTCACAAGTTAACTCTAATATGAAGAATTCTCTTTTTTTTAATTCTCTTTCAGACAGTTTTGTTTAGAATACTAATTTATCCAATAACTATTTCATGATTTTATCTAAGTGAATTCTAAAATGTCAATATGACATTAAAAAAAATTTTCAGGAAAACAAAATTTCTCTTAAATCATCCAAAAAAAGTTTTTTCCCAAATAGTTATCAACAGATTATGTACAATTTTAGTGTATAGGCATTAAAATAAAACAAAATACAAGACAAGAGAGGGCTGGATTTATCTCACTGGTTTTTGTTTGCCAAAACTTATCAGAGCTCAGTAAAAATGAATACAACCAAATCCCACAATGAGCTATTATAAGAATATCTGATATAAAAGAATGCATATTCCATTCATATTTTAAGTTTGTGATTATTAATATGAAAATTGTCATACTTGTTTGTGTCCAATTGCTGATTAATCCCAATGTATATTTATTTAATATTTTGAAAGCAGAATAGTGTTCATCAGAAAGACCTGCTTCCAAGTAAACAGTGATAATCAACTTGTCATTACATGAATGAAAGGATAGACCATTCACAAATGTGTCCTTTTGTACCCAGACCTTTAAAATTTATGAAAAAGATTAAACATATATACATAAAATTACAGGGATGCTATATAAAAGAAATAAAAATAAAGGCAAGTTCAAAATAACTAAAAGGGCTGGGGATATGGTTCACTGGTAAAACACTTGCCTTGCATGTGTGAGGTCCTGGGCTCGATCCCTGGCACTAAAAGAAAGAGAAGGAGGGAGGGAAGGAAAAAATAACTTTTAATTACTGAGTACAGTAATTTAAAGTCAGTCTTAATCACCTTACTCTTGCTATATTCAATTATTTCCATTTTGATGGAAGGTAGGATTGAGTAACTTACAGTATAACAAAGATAAATAAATGATTTTAAAACAACGGGTAGATATTTTTTTAGCCACAATTTGTAGCCTTGAGCATTGTAATTCATAGGTGATTCTGGAACATTACATAAAAGGAAAGAAAAAAAGAAGGAATAAAGTGAGGGAGGAAAGAGGAAAAAAATTAACTCTTTATTAGAAAACACTTCGTACTAATAACAGTAGCTTTCAGAATCTAGTAACTAAAGACATCATTCATAGAAAGAACATAATATATTAATCTTAAAATATTGATTAAATGAAGATAGTATGTTAAACAACTCTACCTTCAAGTTATGTCTTCTATTCCTCTCAAAAAAATAAATTTCAAATTTGGCCATTATTTGCTGCTCAATCTTTATATCCAAACCATAAAAAGAAACTGACAGTGACAGAATTTTGTCTGAAACAGTAGTGAAAATCAGTAACTAGTGAGCAATCTGCTTCATGTAAGAATTTCTCATACCTCATTTATGCAACTTTTAAAAGTCCACAAAAAGCAACATTTAAAACTTTTCAAATTTTCTTTTTAAAAATAATTTAGTTTTTTTTTAAGTGTAAAAATTTCACTATTAAACTTCCTATTGTCAGACTGTTTAGGTTCTTATAAGGCTTTTGGCACTAAACAACCATGTGATCTACAGAAAAATGTTTTATTTCTAAATAAGAAAACATGTTGGTGCTCAAGGAGAATTTGAATTTTATTATGATTATTATTAAATACAATAAAGCATGTAAGTAGAATCAACCTGTTGTAGAGGGTTGGTTCTGAGACACCACTATAGATCTATGACTTTTGGTAGTCAAGTCCTTGATAAATCCCCTCCCCTGTGTAAGCACAGCTTCTGTAATTGTCTTATGAAAAAAGCAAAACTTCATTTTGATATCATATTCTCTTATTCTCTAGTTTTAATGTAATAAACTATTATTTTAGAACCTTCCTTAAAGAGAGGTGAGATCTGGCAGAGACTACATGCAGTATGCAACAGAGAGCAAGTAACCAATGGTCCTCAATCCAACAACCAAAAAGTCAGTGAATTCTGCTAACAACCAGGTGATTTTCTTAACCTTTCCCATTAATTCTGAGATAAAACCACAGACCAAGCCAACACTTTCTGAAACCTAGTAAGAAACTGCAAAGTAGAGGTAGCAGGTGAGCAGTGAAGACTACAAATCTGTAATTCATGTTGTTTTATACTAATTTTTGGTAAGTTTTTGCATAGCAAGATATAACTAATACAAGAGTTTAACAGTGTAAATTTAATCAGATGAATTTTGTTATTTAACTCTAAACAACCTGAAATGAATTGTCAAACGATTCACCACTTTTTACTCCACAGTGACTCTGAGTAAGCTTTATTATTTCCTTCTTATTTATAATACTTTTTTTTAATTAGCAGCTATAAAAAAATCTAGTGGCTATTTTGCTCTTCAGAATCATATAACTAGCTCAAGAAATCCTACACATGTACTACTTCCAAATTACTAAAAGTTAATCTAATTGTCTTTGCTTAGTGGTGATTTTGACATCTTAATGAATTTATTAATATGGATGATGAAATTATAAGACATGAAAATACATGAGGATACCCTACATTCAACATGGCCAGCTTTTATTGATCTTTTTTGTTGCCAAGTTAGGGACTGAACCCAGGGTCTCATACAAGCAAGGCATGCACTCTACCATTTGGCCACATTACAACCTTTGAATCATCTTTGTTGAAAGCAGAAAATGAGCAGAGGTTGGAAAGAAAAAAAATCAATCTTCTCCACAGAGTGTATTCTAATGATGTCTCTACAATCTAATGCTTCTTCCTGCCCAACTTTTAATATGCATCAGCCTTCACTGTTACTCCAAAGAACCTCTAAAAAAACTGTAAAACTCCTAATCCGGAGTAACTTTTCAATAGTGAATTTTGTACTACTGCTGGATATAATATTCTATAAATGTGAATTTAGGCTGTATTTTAATGAAATGATTTTCAGATCAAATATACACTTACAAAATTCATTCTTGCTTGATTACTTAAGTGTTAGTCTCGAGCTAAAGAGTGAATTTATAGATTTTCCTCATTTCACATATTTTTGTCTCATGAATTTAACAGTCATGTGCTTGCATGTCAAATATCGTATTATGGGGCAAAAAAATACTATGAGGTAAATTAAAGCATATGGCTTGTATGTAGCTGAACCCACTTTCATCCCTGGCATCACATAGTCCTCCAGGCATTACTGGGTATAGCCCTGGAAGACCCCAAGTACTACTGGGGTAGCACTGTCTGTAGCACTGTCATCCCGTTGTTCATTGATTTGCTCGAGCGGGCACCAGTAACGTCTCAATTATGAGACTTGTTAGCTGTTTTTGGCATACCGAATATGCCACGGGTAATATGCTTGCCAGTAGCTTGCCAGGCTCTGCTATGGGGGTGGGATACTCTCGGTAGCTTGCCGGGCTCTCTGAGAGGAGGAATCGAACCCAGGTTGGCCATGTGCAAGGCAAATGCCCTATCCGCTCTGCTGTCATCCCAGATAATCCTCAAATCAAGGCTTTGAGCAGCACTACATCTTCAGGTCCTCATACTGAACCACCAGCCTGGTTGGGAGCTCAAACATCACCCACCTCCATCCAAAAAAAACCCAACAGACAAAAAACAATTAGGATATTTTTCTTGGTAATGCCTCTTCTTTATCTCTGATATTTTTCCCTCTTCTAAAATTTGTTCAATGCTAAACAGAGAGGAAAGGAGTCTGATAGCAAATGGGTATTAATGGCCTATCAATGTTCTATGGTCTAGTCTCTTCTATACACAAAATAAACAAAAGGTATTAGAAAAAGGATTGTGGCATGTATTTTGGTGCCACTGGAGTTACTTTTATAGGCACCAAAGAAATTTGATTAATAATCTGGATTACTAAACCAGATGCTTAAGTTTGTACCCCAGTTTTACGATTCATGGTTACATAAATTTCAGCAAACTATTTAACTGTTCCTCAGTCTACATACATAATTGGGAAAATGGAACAACATAATTCATAAGCCTGTTGTGTAAATAAAATGAATCAGTACATGTAAGTGCTTAGAACAGGGTCTGATATGTAGAAATACATATTTAGGTACCAATTATAGTGTTGGGCTAGAGTGATAGCACAGCGGGTAGGGTGTTTGCCTTGCACGCGGACGACCCGGATTTGATTTCTCTGTCCCTCTTGAAGAGCCCAGCAAGCTACCGAGAGTATATTGCCCACATGGCAAAGCCTGGCAAGCTACCCGTGACGTATTCGATATGCCCAAAACCATAACAAGTATCACAATTTGTTGTGAGCCATTAGTGGTGCCCGCTCGAGCAAATCGATGAACAACGGGAGGGCATTGCTACAGTGCTACAGTGTTACTGTCAAGCTGCTTTCATTGCTACCACTCTGAGGCTGGAGCAATGCCTTGATGGGCAACAACAGCATGCTGTGCAAGCAGGAAGCCTAGGTCTGATATCCTAGGCTCCTTGATTCCCACTAAAGAACCACTGGGAATGACCCCTTGACACTGAACTAGGAGAAACCCCAAGGACTGTAGAGTGTAGCCCCAAAGCAAACAAAATAAGAAAAATCAAGATCTTAAGAGTGAAAGAAAAGATAACTGATTTTAGTGCACTAACTTCCAACTAACAGTTTGTCTCCATGAAAAAGAATGATTAGAGGATTAAAAAAAAAAAGTATGACCTTATAAAGTTTATCGGCTACATAACCAACTGTTGTATCCATGACAAAGATGTTATAATTGAAAAATAAAATTTCTTCCATATTAGGCTTTTACTGAATTGCATAAAATCCAGAGGTTCCCAAATTTCTTTGGCTCTTTTCAGAAAAAAAATATAAAAATGCTCAACACTAACCTGGAAATCTATCTTCTTTAATCAAAGAAAGTACTTCCAAATTGAGCCCAATGCTACTACTGGACCCCTAACTCATTCCATGGCTCCCTCCAAGAATATCACTCCCTTTGGGAAATAATGAATTATAAACATAAGAACAACACATATATGTTAATTCTATTTCCACAAATCTGCATCTCCAAATCCATGACAACGATGGGTTATCTGAAGTGAAGAAGGAATTTTTACTTTGTGCAACACGTTTTCTAACTATGAATTATTATCAAAGGTATCTTTCTTTTTTAACTTTGTCTTTTATCCCTTAAATTCTAGACTTACTTTCCAACTTTTGATAAGATAGGTTCAGCAAATACAATCTTTATACATCTCATCTTAATCTCTTTATCCTTTGAGGTGCACTTTATCAATTGATGAAGCAGAGATTGATCAAAGAGCTTAAATTTCCAGTTCACCTGAAATTTCTCCTTACCCTCAACCATCCAACTTGGGGCAGAATGTGAGGAAAGGTTTAAAACAAAGTCAAAGTGGCCAGCCAGAGAGATAGATCAAAGGACTGGAGTATAGGCTTTGCATTCAGGAGACCCATAATTTATCCCAAGACCCCCAACCACTGCGAAGTGTAAACCCTCCCCTCCACTAGCAAAATACCCTCCACTAGTACTTTACCAGGGATAGCCTTAGAACACTGCTGAATATGGCCTCCAAACAAAACAAAACAGCAAATCAAAGGAAATCCTAAGGTATCAGGTCTTTAGAAGGGCAAGAGCTAGAAGAGCTCCAGGGATTTAAGTATAGGAATCAATGACATTAACATTAAGAAAAATGAACTTCAACCATTTGAATCCAGGAAAAGTACTTTTGAGTCCAACCATAATAATGTATATAATGGAAAACCCTATCAACATCATCATCATCATCATCATCATCATCATCATCATCATCATCATCATCATCCCGCTGATCATCGAATTTCTCGAGCAGTCTCAGTTATGTCTCCATTCGTCCTAGGCCTGAGATTATAGAAGCCTCTCTTTACTCATCCTTTCCAATGGTGCTGATTTGGAGGCTCTTTCAGGGTCAGGGGAATGAGACCCATCATTGTTACTGGTTTGGGCATATGAATATACCATGGGGAGTTTGCAAGGCTCTCCCATGCGGGCAGGAAACTCTCGGTAGCTTGCCAGGTTCTGCCAGAGAGAAAACTAGGCTATAAGATGTTGCGTGACCGCGAGCTTCCAGGAGCTTGGTTTTACAATCTCTGGATGTTGGCCGTTGGTGGGATTACGCGGTTCCGGGGGTGTTTCTGGGTGTGACTGCCTAGCTACTAGGAAATGGGGGATCTGGAAAATCTTGCTTAGCTACTGGAAAATTGGGACTGGGCAGAGAGGCCCAGTCCCGATCCAAGAAGGCTTGGAGATCTCAGCCTCAAGTCCCACACACCTGGGTTCCTCTGCCAGTTCCTTCATGCATGAGGCTCATCTAAACATATGGAGAGAGGCCTTGAGCATGGCTGTGGCTGGGCTCCAGAGGTCTTTGGTTGTGGGGGCTCTGCTCGGGGCGGGGAAGGAGACTGAAACCCAGCCCCTCTGAGGGGCCCTGGTGAAGACAGGCACGGGGGCAACAGACTCTCTGCAGGAGAACCCTGTTATTTCTAATAATTATAATATGCACATATACATGTAACTTGAAAATATAACCATTTAAAAGTGAAGAGTAGGATGTATTAAGAGTAAAAACAAATTAAAATTCCAGAAAAGAGATCTGTAACTATACCTGGGGAATAACCAATGATTTTAGGTATTTACTTATATACCATAAAAGGTTGCTATGAAAGTCTGGAAAGTTATAGAAACACTAAATAAATACTCAGTATTCTCCATGTTTCATGAATTCTGGGGCTCCAAGGAGTGTCAGAGAGAAATTTTAAAACAGATTGAAATTTCTCATAGTCTTATGATATTCTGAGACAAAATCCTGCTTGAGGTTTAAACTCACAGTGAGTCTTTTCTTTAGAATTGCCAGAGTTACATGGGACAGGAAGTCAAAGAACAAAGCTTAAAACACCCAAATGCAGGGCCATGTGTGAGATACTAGACTGAATGTTTACCACTAAAAAGCAAAACTAAACTTAAAAGTAAGAGACTAACTTTCCTATACAACTTTAAATCTTTAAAGAAAAATATTCTCAACATAAAGCAGGTAATAATTATGACTGGAGACAGAAAAAAATAGAAGAGTGCTAATTTTTACCAAAATTATAATGCAAACATGCCCATTCCCTCATTGTAATGGATTATTAAGAATTAATGTCAGACAATACATTACCAACAAAGGGAAGCCTCTATAATCTCATTAGAGAGAATATCTAGTATAAAATAACAGTAGACATGCAAAGAGGTAAAAAGTATGGTCAGTAATTAAAAATAAAACAAAAATAAATTGGCAATCCAGGTATCATCTAGGTATAGCAGAAAATACAACACTCATAAATAACTAAAGAAACATAAGATGGATGAAAATGGAGTATTTATAGAGTAAAAAAAATACTAAAAATAAAGTAATACTTCAGAATAAAAAAATTATTTTTAATTTAATGTACGTATCACTGCAATGAATTCAACAATAAATTAGAAGCAGTTCATTTTAAGCACATTAATAGCCATCACCCAGACTCACAAATGAATCTCAGAAGAGAGCAACACACTGCAGAGATGCCTTCACATCCCACACCAGGTTGATCTCATCTGGACACAGGAGGGGGGCAGGTGTGTCTCACCACCTGCCCCAAAAGAACAGGAAGCTGCAAACCTCCATAATTCAAATGCCTACACACTCACAGTCGACACTCATGGACTCACCCTGAGTCCCCCACGCTTGAGATTGAATGTTGGAAAACCCAGGTATGCCAGACTTGTGACTGAAATCTTAAAGTTTCCAGAGTTGTGAATGGGCCCCATCTCCTTGTGCTTCCACTTTTCTGGCAGTCACCCCCACAAACTACCTTAAGACACTATTTAAGTATATTAATGGCCACGATCCAGACTCACAAGTAAATCTTGGAAGAGAACACACTGCAGAGATGCCTCCAAACCCCCAAATCACCATCCAGTTAAAAAAAATTTAACTCCAGTTCTAGCACTGAATTCTAAAATTCTGAAAAAATTTTAGAATTACAGGAGCGTGCATGAGACATTCCATACAATGATTCCACTAATATAGCAAGAGTAGCATAACACATTTGATGGAGTGTAAGGTAGAAGACAATCAATAGTGATATAAAAGAATTATATATACATATATACATATGTGTGTACTGGACTGGAGCGATAGCACAGCAGGTAGGGCGTTTGCCTTGCACATGGCCAACCCAGGTTCTATTCCTCTGGTCCTCTAGGAGAACCCGGCAAGCTACCAAGAGTATCCCGCCCACACGGCAGAGCCTGGCCAGTTACCTGTGGCATATTCAATATGCTAAAACCAGTAACAAGTCTCACAATGGAGACGTTACTGGTACCCACTCGAGCAAATCGATGAGCAATGGGATGACCGTGCTACAGTGCTATATGTATATGTATGTGTGTATACATGAATATACATACATATATATACACGAGACTCAAACTCTAACATATTAGTGATCTCTAATACAGTGGCTTAATGGCTCCAAGATGAGATACAACAATTTTCACACACTTTCCTCTAAGGTAATCTTTTCGGATCATTTTCAGTCAATTATTTATAACAAGCAATATAAAATAAATTATTTAGCATCTGCCTTTGGGGCTTGGGTGATGATTGGAATATTTTAAACAATGGTATTGGGAAGGTGTAATGGTGGTGGGATTGGTATTGAAATACTGAATATAATCAATTACTGTGAGCCCTTTGAAAATAATTTTTTTTAAATAAAATAGAAGCAGTTCAAAGAGAAATTACAGAACAAAAGACATATAGAACTCATATGAGACTCCACAAAAAGAAGACTGCTATGAGAAGGAGAAAAGAAGAGCAGAATAATTGCTGAGGATTTCCAAAAACTACCAATATCAACTACCAGAATCAAGAAATTGTGAATTTCAAGCTGAATTTTAAAAACAAAGTTAAATCTAGGTACATCGTGGTCAATAATATAAAAGGAAAAACTGAAATCCAAAATTAGCCAAAGAGATACATTCAATTAAAAATTCTTATTTTTCAATAGTAACTATGAAGATCATGGAAACAATGAAATACATTTAAAATTCTATTTTAAAAATTACTGAACTACAGGGGCTGGAGCAATAGCACAGCGGGTAAGGCATTTGCCTTGCACGCGGCCGACCCGGGTTCGAATCCCAGCATCCCATATGGTCCCCTGAGCACCGCCAGGGGTAATTCCTGAGTGCAGAGCCAGGAGTAACCCCTGTGCATCGCCGGGTGTGACCCAAAAAGCAAAAAAAAAAAAAAAAAAAAAAAAATTACTGAACTACAAATGAATCTCAGACCCGAGCAACTTGCTGCAGAGATGGCTCTGAACTTTGAAATGGGCCCCCAGCTGGGCCAGTTGGGGGCAGGTGCCATCCCTCCGCCTGTCCTTTAGGATTCCCAGCAGCCGTCATCTTCTAGAACTCAGCAAAAAGTTCCAGGTACAAATGGCAGTGGAGGGAAATGCCAGGCCTCATGGGACAGGGGAGGAGTTGATCCTTCTCCTTTCCCTCACCCCATGGTACTCTGAGAATATGCCCACACCTGGCCACCGTCTACTTAAGCTCCCACACAGCCATGATCCATAAACAAACAAACGAATCTCGGACCCGAGCAACTTGCTGCAGTGATTTCTCCAGACTCTAATTATTGAAATTTTAGAATTCCCAAAGCACGCAGCTTTGAGACATTATATTGTATCTATAACAATACAGCAATACAAAGCACATTGTCTAGCACTGCATTTTTGACAGATATGAGAGTTGGTGGGACTGGGCTCAAATATCGAAAGTAACCAGAGTAGGGAAATTGTCTGCCACACAAGCAGGGGAAGGTATGGAAGGGGGGGAGGTGGATTGGTGGTGGAAAACGTGCACTGGCAAAGGCATGGGGTTTGATGATTGTATGATCGAAGCTCAAACATGAAAGCTTTGTTACTGTACCTCACGGTGAATCAATAAAAAGAAGAAAAAATGATTGAACTAAATTCTACCCTAGCAAATATCCCTCAAAAACTAATTCTAAAAATGTTCTCAGAAAAAAAAACCTATTGACATCAAACCTGTATTACAAAAATACTAACAGATCTAGTTATCAGTTGCTCAAAATTGTTATTTTCTTTGGGTTTTTTCTTTTATGAATGATGAACTCTAAGTCCAAAATATTTCCTCCTGTTTACTTCTAGAATTTTTATAGTCTTACATTTAAATAAATGATCTATTTGAAATTAATTTTTAAATAATATGTTCATTTTAGGTTAAGATTTTCTTGCCTACAGATGTACAACTGCCCCAGGGTCACATTAAGAGATGCCACATCATTCTTTGAATTATTTTTGTGTGTTTTACTTGTGAGTTTTCTTTTATTCCTTTTATGTTCTGTTGCCCTATCTATATCACTGTCACTGTCATCCCTTTGCTCATCAATTTGCTCGAGCAGGCACTAGTAACATCTCCATTGTGAGACTTGTTGTTACTGGTTTTGGCATATCGAATACGCCATGGGTAGCTTGCCAGGCCCTGCCATGCAGGCTAGATACTCTCGTTAGCTTGCCGGGTTCTCCGAGAGGGGCAGAGGAATCGAACCTGGGTCAGCTGTGTGCAAGGTAAGCGCCCTATCCGCTATGCTATCGCTCCAGCCCTATCTACATATCTTGCCTTAATAATAATATTTGCCTTAAGTTTTGCAGCCATCTAAGTAATCAGGTTTAAAACCAAATGAACTGATTCCTTCATCTAGTTTTCAAATTTGTTTTAGATATACCTGTTCCTCTCATTTTAATTATAAATTTTAGAGCAAGTTTGTCTCTTCTACAAAAATGTCTTACTGTGATTTTAGTAAAACATTGTTGACCTATAAAAAAAAATACTAAAGAATATCCTTCAATCTGAAGGAAATGATTCAACAAGAAAGAACAGAACTGCAGGAAGGAATAAAGAACATTAGAAAAAACAAATGCATGCTCAATTATGAAGATATATAATAATTTAACTCAAAATTTTAAAAGCAAAATATGAAGCCTAGAATATACATGGATTAAAATAACTGAAAATAAAAATAACAAATGTGTATTGAGGTAATAAAGATGCGCGACAGGTTTAAGGAGGATAAAATTCTTGCACTGCTCTAGAAATGACAAAATTGTTTTAAAATAGTTTAATAAAAATATGCTTTAAAAACTAAAGATACATTAAAAGAATAAATGTATAAGTAGAAATCAATTATAAGCAAAAAATAAAATTGTAAGCCAAAATCTGGAAAAAACCCGAGTGCCCAAGAATAGATGACTGGTTAAAGAAACTTTGGTATAGTTACACAATGGAATACTATGCAGCTGTTAGAAAAAAATGAAATCAGTGTGAAGGAGCCAGTGGGAATGTGGGGTTTCCCGCTGGTTACTCGGGGGCAATGGTTGAGCCGACCACCCCGACCCTTTGGCGGCGGTGAGGAGCAGGCAGACAGTTGCTAGCATCACCATGGAGGGCAGCAGGAGAAGTGGCAACAAAACCACTGGGGGGCTGGCCAGCTTTTTCGGAACCAGCAAAGCACTGGCTGGCGTCCCACTAACTGGTATGAATCCCTTGTCTCCTTATTTAAATATGGATCTAAGATATCTCGTACAGGATAAAGATGAGTTTATTTTACCAACTGGAGCTAATAAAACCAGGGGAAGATTTGAGCTGGCCTTTTTAACTATTGGAGGATGTTGTATGACAGGGGCTGCATTTGGGGCAATCAGTGGTCTATGGCTAGGATTGAAGGAAACCCAGAATATGGCCTGGTCCAAACCAAGAAATGTCCAGACTTTGAATACGGTGACTAAGCAAGGGGCTGTTTGGGCTAATACTCTAGGCTCTCTGGCTTTGCTCTTTAGCGCATTTGGTGTTGTCATTGAGAAAACACAAAGTGCAGAAGATGATCTCAATACAGTAGCAGCTGGAACCACGACAGGCATGTTACATAAATCTACTGATGGACTTTGAGGAGTAGCACGAGGTGGTCTAGCAGGACTAACACTTACCAGCCTCTATGCAATATATCATAACTGGAAGCACATGAAAGGGTCCTTGCTCCAGCAGTCTCTCTGAAGATTTTGCCAACTCATGGATGGAGGACACTTTAGTCATTCACGTCAACTTCTAAGTCAGTCTAGAGTTAACTCTTTTACGTACAATTAGTTTGAAAAAAAAAAAAAAAACGGAAATTCTGATTTGCTATATGAAGATCATGGATAGCTGACCAGGACTTGCATTCCTTCCAGCCATTATGAGTTAAAACCAAAACACTCTCGTTGCTGAGTAATGTGGTTCTCTTTTCCTTTGGAGTGAAGAGCCAGGAGTAACCCCTGTGCATTGCCAAGTGTGACCCCCAAAAACCAAAAAAAAAAAAAAAAAGAAAAAGAAAATATTGGAAAATAACTAATGTACTTTGGAACCAAAGCCAACAAATTCAATCATTAATTTTAACTAGGTAAGTATTACCTCATGTCTAGATTAATATTGTTTCCAAGTTAATTGCACTACAGCCTAGCACATGCCTCAAATCACATGACAATCTAAACCTTCCTCAACCATTTTCACTGCATTATTCATAGGCTGCAAACCAACTACTGTACTCTATTACCAATCAAGTAAATTTTGGCTGTTCAGGACCACAATGATATGCTCTAATCTAATCTTCTCATTATTACCTCTGAGGATAAAATATTGGTTTAAATGTAACTACCAATTCTTCGCAATTTCACCCTCATTACCTGAATAAAGAGTATTCTTTTGACTTACTTAGACTAAGTGAATGTATATCAGAAGTAACATTGTGTGAGTTCAAATGCTAGGGCTCAAAAGGACTTGGAGTTTTTATTCTTTCCCAGTCATATCTCAGAACATTATTACTTCATAAGAAATCTAGTCTATCCTGGAGAAGTTGTATGTAGGTGATGAAATCAGTTGATGGCACCAGCTAATCACCAAATTGCATAGTCATATGTATTGCCCAACCATAATGCAAGCATCAGGTTACTTTAGCCACATGATTGACCCCCTAATGTAAGCATCAGGTTACATGCCACATGACTGACCTCCTAATGCAAGCATCAGGTTACTGTAGCCACATGACTGACCCCACTATAATCAGGAAATGAGTGAAAATGAGGCAAGCCAAACTGAATGACTAAGAGCAAACAAATGTTTGCTGTTTTAAGTCACTGTTTTAATTTTGGCAGATGTATATGTGTGTATGGATATATCTAATTTATTTCTAGATTTGGGGCCAGACCACACTCAGTGATACTCAGAGCTTACTCGTGGCTCCACATTCAGGGATCACTCCTGGTGTGACTTGGGAGATCACATGTGATATCAAGGATAGAACTTGTGTCAGCAAGATGCAAGGCTGCTTTACTATTGCCTACCTGCTTTACTATTGCTCTGGCCCCACAATTCATTGTATATTATCAATTTTAAAATATATTGTCACTGTCACCGTTGCTCATCGATTTGTTCGAGCAGGCACCAGTAACATCACTCATCATGAGACTTATTTGTTACTGTTTTTGGCATATCCAATACACCACAGGTAGCTTGCCAGGCTCTGCCGTGCGGGCGCGATACTCTCGGTAGCTTGCCGGGCTCTCCGAGAGGGGCAAAAAAATCGAACACGGGTCAGCCGAGTGAAAGGCGAACGCCCTACTGCTGTGCTATCACTCTGCTAAAATTATATATCAATTTTAAAATTGATATATATTTTTAAAATTTATATTTTAAGTTTAATTTATATATATTATATTTTTATAATTATGAAATTTTAAAATATATATCAATTTTTAAATAATTCAATAAGATAAAGCTTAATTTTTAAAAGCAGGCAACCAATTTGAATAAGTATTTCACCAAATAAAATATATGAATGGGAACTTCATATATTCAACACCATTAATTATAAAAATTTAAATTATAAAAATTATGAAAATATAAATTAAAATATAACAAAATTGTGAAAATGCTGATGACTACAAAGGAAATAGGCACAAAAATAAATGTCATCATTTTCCTATACCAAAATAGCAGCAAATAAGATTTGCCAATATGGAGAAATTCTCTGTGTTAAACACAGAGATCATTGGTATAAAAAATACCCAGGATATTTAAATTTTTGCAAGAAGAATGTATAGCTTTATTTTTTTTAAATGGTGGTCTGCACTTAAAAAAGAAGTTATATTATTACTCCATTCTTCAGTTTTTTGAACCTACCGGAGAGATTCTGCCATTCTCCTTAGGTCTTCATTTTGCTGTTTTAAGCGTTCAAGTTTTGCCAGAATCTTGGAAAGCTCTCTGCTAGAGTGATCAGGGTGGTCATTATCTCGTACCAAATGACCACCTATGTAAAATAGTAAGGTCCCCCAGGCAAAAAGAATGAGCATAATCCAACGCCAGGAACCAGTCCATGGCCGCATTTTCAGATTTTCAACTCTCCCCTGATTTAATGAAGTTCAAAGAATTGAAAACATGGTAAGTCTGTTTCTGTCTTGTGCAGAAGTAGTAGCCTTCCGTTGTTTTCAACACATGATTCTTCAGATAGATTATTCTTTCAGGTAGCGGTCTGACAAATCTTTCGAAGAAATCTTCCTGTTGGTATGAGTAGGTAGTTTTATTGTCCTGTGCTTCATGGACTCTGTATGCTATAGAAAGAGTAAGAAATACATTTAAATTATTTCAATTATGTAAAATAGCAATATGCTGAGAATCATGTAGTTAAACATATTGGTGCTCACAGCGGCCACTCAACACCTTTATTGCGGGGCCGTAGAAGCTAAATAGAGAGAGAGAGAACAGAAGGGAATGCCCTGCCACAGTGGCAGGGTGGGGTGGGGGGGAGATGGGATTGGGGAGGGTGGGAGGGACGCTGGGTTTACGGGTGGTGGAGAATGGGCACTGGTGAAGGGATGGGTTCCCAAACTTTGTATGAGGGAAGTATAAGCACAAAAGTGTATAAATCTGTAACTGTACCCTCATGGTGATTCTCTAATTAAAAATAAATAAACTTTAAAAAAAAAAACATATTGGTGCTCAGTAGCTAACACGGCTTACACCATAACTGCCTAGTAACATAAAAAATCAAGAGCTTTTGGGGCCATATATATTGTACAGATAGTAAGGTCCTTGTGCCTTGCACATACTTGACCTGGGTTTGATCCCCAGCACTACATAGGTCCCTGAGTATCTCCAGGAATAATCCCTGAGCACACAGCCAGGAGTAAGCCCTGAGTAACACAGATACAGGCCAAAAACAAAACAACAAAAACAGAAGCAAAAGCTTTTAAATCTGCATATTAAATCAACTATGTGCATCACACCAGGAGGATTAATATCATTAAAATGGAAATGCTCCCCAAAGTATTGTACAGGTTCAATGCAGTCCCTGTAAGGAAGCCCATGTATTTTACAACAACACTCCTGAAATTCATATGGAACAATAACCCGTTTCCAAAAAGCTAAAGCAAAACTTGGGAAAAAGAAAATGGAAGGCACTACTTTCCTCAACTTCAAACTGTACTACAAAACAATAGTACTTAAAATAGCATGGTATTGAAATAAAGACAGACCCTCAGAAAAATGGAATATAGCTGAATTTCATGACACAGACCTGCAGGTATATATCATCAGTTAATCTTTGATAAAAGAATGAAAAATATGAAGTGGAGCAGGAAACCCTCTTCAAGTGGTGCTGGGAAAACTGGTCAGCTACATAAAAAAAATATATAAATAAATAATAAACTCAGATCTCTTTGCACAAAAAATATTGTGCCATGCACAAAAGTCAAATCAAAATGAATTAAAGAGGGGCTGGAGAGATAGCACAGCGGGTAGGGCATTTGCCTTGCACGCGGCCGACCCAGGTTCAAATCCCAGCATCCCATATGGTCCCCTGAGCACGGCCAGTGGTGGTTCCTGAGTGCAGAGCCAGGAGTAACCCCTGTGCATCGCCAGGTGTGACCCAAAAAGAAAAAAAAAAAAACAAAATGAATTAAAGAACTTGATATCAGACCTGAATCCACAAGATACACAGAGGAAAATGAACTTTCCATAACACTGAAGCTAAAGGCATTTTCAAAGATAAAACTACCCAAGCAAATAGAAGCAAAGATAAACCAATGGAACTACATTAAACTAAGAAGCTTCTGCACTCTTAAAGGTAATGTTGAGGATAAAAAAAAAAAGCTACAGAACAGGAAAAATTATTTACCCAACACTTATATGATAAAGTGTTGATAATCAAGATACCTAAGAACTGGAGAAAAGATAAGCAGAGGCTTCCTCAAGGAAGAAATAAAAATTTCCAAAAGGCACATAGAAAATGCTCAACATCACTAATCATTAGGGCAACACAAATCAAAACAACAATGAGATATCGTTTCACATCACTGAAACTGGCAGACAACAACAAGTACTATCGCAGATGCAGGGAGAAAGGGATTCTCATTCACTGCTTTTGAGAATGTCAAATAACCCAGCCCTTTTGGAAAAGAATATGATTATTCCTAAATAAAAAACTAAATATTGAGCTTCCATATGACCCAGGAATACCACTCCTGGGAATATATCCTAGGGTCCCAAAAATATAATGCAGAAAGTCATTTTACACTCCTATGTTCATTGCAGCACTATTCACAATAGCCTGATCTGGAAACAGCCTAAGTGCATGAGACAGATGACTGAATAAGGAAACTATGGTACTTCTACATAGTGGGATACACAGTAATTAGGAAAACTGAAGTCATAAAATTTGCTTATATATAGATGAACATGGAGACTATCATGCAGAGAAATGAGTCAGAGGGAGAGGGACAAATATAGAATGCTCACACTCATAGAATGTGGGATATAAAAAAAAAACACTGTGATGAAAATAATAGCCAAGACCATGGAAATGAGGGCCAGGAGGATTGGTTAATGGTAGGAAGCTTGCCATGGGGTGGTGGGAGAGCAGAGGCCTAATGAGGTGGGAGAGGAGAGGCCTAATGAGGTGGGAGAGGGTCATGCAGTTAGGATAGAGGAGGGACCACTATTACAATGATAGTTGGAAATAATCATTGTGGACAAGAACTAAGTGCTGAAAGGAGGTAAAGTCATAGCATGATACTCTTTCAGTAACAGTATTGCAAACTACAGTGCCTAAAAGTAAAGACAGGGAGAGAGGGCAAAGGGGAGAGAGAGAGAGCAAGGGAAAGAGAAAGAGGGTGA
The DNA here is from genome assembly GCF_027595985.1 of Sorex araneus. NCBI lineage: Eukaryota > Metazoa > Chordata > Mammalia > Eulipotyphla > Soricidae > Sorex > Sorex araneus. Next base: position 34,731,070 of record NC_073304.1, read on the forward strand.
GGGCAAGAACAAGGGAGAGGGAGGGAGAGGGAGAAGGAAAGGGGGATAGAGAGAGGCAGGCTGTGGGGGAGGGGGAGGGAGGAGATGCCCCAGAATGGAAACCGGGGACATTGGTGGCAGAAAATGTACACCAGTGAAAAGAAGGGTGTTGGGACATTGTATGACTGAAATTCATCATAAACAACTTTATGTCTAACTCATGGTGATTTAATTTAAAAAATTAAACTTTTAAAAATTAAAGGGAGCTGAGGGGCCAGCAAGATACTTCAAAAAGCTAATTTACATGTTTGACTGCTGAAGGTTTGGGTTCAATCCCAATACCACGTGATCTTACTCCCAGCACCTTAAGGAGCAACTCCCCAAACATCATGAAGTATGGTTCTAAAACATAAATAAAATCACATTTATATCAAAGTGTATAAAGAAATGTCACCCACACTAAACTAAAATTTATAAATTTATAAATTAAGTTACAAATCTATAAATTAAGTTACATCTCAACAAAGCTGAAAAAATTTAAAAGGAAGTTTAAATTATCTCTAGTTTGTGAACTGAAAATAGTAACAGTTGCAAGGTGCTACTTCATTAGTTAAGGAACTAATGATTTTGCTAAAAGAAAATTATTCAAATCAAATAACTAGCAATATAACTGACAAACCAAAATCAATGATAAATGTTCTTAGGGGGTTATCTTATACTTAGAGGAGAATAATGACAGGTCTTTAATAAGTACCTAAATAGCAATTATATATATATGCATATACGTACATACATAAGAGTTCTCTGTAAATAACTTATTTTCTTAATAGATGGAAGAAATAAAAGGCAAATCACTATTACAAAGAAGCAATTCAAGGTGAATGAACTAAGAAATAGAAAAATATAAATGTTTAAAACTTTATTGTATAAGTACTAGAATAAGAGATCACTATGTCACTGTACCACTGTCATCCCGTTGTTCATCGATTTGTGTAGGATAACATGGGGTTTGTCCTTTTAGTCTTGCTGCAGGGAACTTAGTTTACCTTAAAGCTATGTCCTTTCTGTATGGACACAGGAAAACAGTTAATAATATGCTTTGAAACTTGGGAGCTGATTAACTCCAATAATATTTACTCCCGGGCATCTGCTTTCTCAATTCAGTTGCCCTTAGTTCCTAACACCCCAAAAGCAGGGTCCCGAGGAGGGATGGAATGGACCCAGGGCAAGCTGTGAGCTACCCTGGCATTGAAATGGGCCAGGCCAAAGCGCCACAATACTCAACTATAAGTTGAGAGCATGGTCATAGACAAATGCTGTCATGATCCAAAAGTAACAACGAGACTAGGACCCTGCTGGGGTTAGGAAGACTAACCTGACCTGAGGACTGTAGTCTGGAATATACAGTGAATGTCCTCAAGAAGAACCAAACTTTGTCTGATATATCTCTTACTGTACTCATACAGAATGACATTGCTAGAAATATTAGAAGTAAATTTACTATATTTAAGCAGATTACTAGCTCACACCGACACACCCTTGTCTGGACCTCACCCTTGAGTGGATCTCCTAGTAATCTCCTTAGAGAAATGGTCTTACCCTTCTTTGTTGATTTGTTCAACCCACCTTTGTGTTACTGCCCTATGTAATTTTCTATAAAACTAAGACTGTGGAAGGAGACACGGGAGACAGAAGAAGAAGACAGAAGAGACAGAGGAGACACACGAGAGGACATGGGAGAAGAACAGAGAAGACACAGAAGCAGAGACAGAGAGAGGTCGGAAGAGAACAGAGGAGAGACTACAGAGACAGAGACAGAAAGACAGACAGAAGAGAGCACAGCAGCATACACAGAAGCAGAGCACAAGGAACTGTCCCAATTCGGTCATACACAGCAGCTCGAAAACACCAAACGAGAGAGGCACGTGCAAGAGAGAACTGCCCCGAGTGCCCTCGGAAAACAGAACAGCACGACACGACACATCATTGTGTCTCTCCATCCCTCGCGCGCACACGCCACCTTTGTAGATTTTTTACAGATTTGCTTGAGCGGACACTAGTAACATTTCCATTCATCCCAGCCTAAGATTTTAGTAGCCTCTCTTTACTCGTCTTTCCCAATGATTGGAGGCTCTTTCAGGATCAGGGGAATGAGACCTGTTATTGTTACTGTATTTGGCATATTGAATACACCACAGGGAGTTTGCCAAGCTCTTCCTATGCGGGCGGGATACTCTCTCTCGGCAGCTTGCCAGGCTCTCCAAGAGGAAGGGAGAATGTATATGAGGAATACAAGCAAGTATGTTAAAACCAAACACATGTGTGCTGCTTAAGGCACATCAGTGGGGTAGACTATAAGAGGTCGCATGGCCGCTTGCTTCTCGGCCACACGCTTCTGGCAGCTTTGTTTTATATAGTCTCTGGATCTTGGCCATTGATAGGATTACATGGCACCAGGGCAGTTTATGGGTGTGACTGCCAAAAGATAACAATTACAAAATAATTATTATATATTAAAGACATCAAGTTGAAAGCTGAAATATTATAATATTATGTCATATTATAATAAATATTATTAATTAAAATGCATCTTTGGAAGAAAAGCAGTAACTGATTATAAACTACAAATAAAGAGCTCTATTCATCTATAATTTGATTTGATTTTAGATTAGCACAACCCAAACTACATCTCAAATGACTTCTATTTGATCTCAATTCATTTAAAATTAAACACTATTACAGAATTCATTTAAAACTTTTTTAATATCAAGCCTCCATCTATAAGAAAAGATATTTTATAAAATTAGATAGTTGTTAATTTAAATTAAGTAGAAAAAAGCAAATAAAAAACATCATAAATTAAAATGACTCATTTTATAATGGGCTGGATTGACAGCACAGTGGGTAAGGCGTTTGCCTTGCATGCGGCCGACCCAGGTTCGATTCATCCAGCCCTCTAGGAGAGCCTGGCAAGCTACCAAGAGTATCCCACCCGCATGGCAGAGCCTGGCAAGCTACCCGAGGCATATTCAATATGCCAGAAACAACAACAAGTCTCACAATGAAGACGTTACTGGTGCCCTCTCGAGCAAATCGATGAACAACGGGACGTCAGTGCAACAGGGTGACATTTGGTTAATAGGGACTACAGACCCAACTGCACATGGCAGCAAGGGCAGGGTGGGGGGGAATTATGTATAAAAGGGAGAATGAGAAAATAGTGCTGGTGACTGAATCAAGAACTCGTACAAGAGCTATCTCCCAGTCCTAAAATGATCCTCTGACGCTATCTATAATCAACAAGCACTTTTAGAAACCATCTAAACTGAAAGGTACAAAGTGAGGAAGAAAAAGGGGGAGGAAGCAAAAATGAAGAAGGAGCATTTTCTAAAACTCTTCTAAGGTTGTAAAATTCAATTTTCATTCATTACTAAGTTATCCATCATATTTTCACATTGCTTATCTATAAGTTCACAATACATGCACATGTGAATTTAAAATGCCAAGCATCCTGATATATGTGCAAAGAAAATACACCATTAATTCACTGAACCCAAAGAAAAGCATGGAAATTAATCTTTCCAGTTATGAAGTACAGGCACAAAATCATTTTAATCATTTATGAGGTTTCTATCAAGAGTATCTCATTCACTTTAGCATAACAGGTGTGTTTACTGGTGCAATTAATTTATACTATTCAAAGGGAATCAAGAAACCTAGCATTTATCTTTAGCCATAATAAATTAATATCACTAAAAAGTGGCTATACTAATAAATCCAAACAAATTAGATACCCCTTATTATTTTACTTGATTATAATGTGCTGATGTACATACAAGCAGCATGAAAGCATGACTAGATACTACATATGCTCTCTTGACCACTCTCAGAATTAATGCCTGAGCACAGAACCAGGACTAAGCCTTGAACACATCCTATACACAGCCCCAAATTTTTTTAAGAAAATTTTAATTTAATTGACAGATACTTAATTGAATCATACCAAGACAGTCAATTATATATGTTCATTTTCTATTCTCCCCTGCATCCTTGGCCTGCTAACTTTTGTCTTCAGCTTATGTCTTCAGCTTACTTTTCATGGTATCAGGATGAATGCCTCAATCCCAGTCACATACCATTAATATGTAAAAGAACAATTTATTAGCCTCATTTATCTCATTTAAGGGAGAGGAAATGACTGAGGAAAGTCTCCTTCAGAAGGTTTGCATATATTATTTGCCAAGAATGAGTAGTGATTATGTCATTCTACCTGGCAAAACCAATCACTAAAAAGTAGAATAGGATAACAATTACTTGTTTAAACTAATTAACTAATAATAACTGAGTCCCTAATGGAGTCTACAGAACAAAATAAGAATTTTAAAAGCAAGAGAGAATAAAAGAATCACTACAAGACTCCACAAATTCTGTAAAACCTTCCTTCTTAAAGGATTCACCATCCACCATGATTATCTTATTTCTTAATCTGAAAAAGACTAGGTAGAGAAGCCAGAGACATCACAAAGAGGTTAGTTACATACCTTTCATGTGGCCTACCCAAATTCAATAATACCACTATATATGGTCCCCTATGAACTACTAAGAGTGATCCCTGAGCACAGAACCAGTAGTTAAGCCCTGAGCACTGATGGGTATGACCCAAAAAGCAGCCCCCGAAATAATAAATTAGGGGCTGAAGAGATAGTCACTGTCACTGTCACTGTCATCCCGTTGCTCATCGATTTGCTCATAAAAGGAGTAAAGAGCTTCTTTGCACACACCTAACCAATTTCAATCCCTGGTATTACTTATGGTCAGGAGTAATTATACTGTCAGGAGTAATTCCTGAGTGAAAAGCCAGAAGCAACCCCTAAGCACTAGGTAGGATGCAAAAATTAAAAAAAAATAAATCGATACCAATAGGAGATTTTATAGCATAGTGCCTAAAAAAGAGCGTGTTCATTTATTGTATCTGTTATATGCTGGGAATAAAGATAAACACATGAATATTACCCATGTACCTATAGAAAATTACCTATGGACTGGAGCAATAGCACAGCGGGTAGGGCGTTTGCCTTGCATGTGGCCAACCAGGTTCGACTCCTCCAATCCTCTCGGAGAGCCCGACAAGCGACCAAGAGTATCCCCCCTGCACGGCAGAGCCCAACAAGCTACCTGTGTTTGTATTCAATATGCCAAAAACAGTAACAACAAGTCTCACAATGAAAACTGTACTGGTGCCCACTCAAGCAAATCGATGAACAATGGGACAACAGTGCTACAGTGCTACCTATAGTCAAAACCCTAGGTCAACTGAATAAAGGCTTTGAAGAATCAGAACAAAAAAATCAAATTCACTTCTACATTTAATAGACAGTAAATATCAAAAGCAGATGCTGAAAAGAAATATACCCACATATAATTTCACTGATAGGCCAGTGATATATTATTGTCAAGTTATCAAATATTAAAGATTTTTTAAAAATATTAGTTTGCCACTTAAATAGATGAAATTGTGCTCTGTGGGACAAAATAGAGGTAATAGAAATAGAAAATTTCCTAATTACCTAATTACCATGAGGTAATAGAAATAAAAATTTTCAAGTGAAATACATAAGAAAGCGAAAAACTATTACCTGAGAGTTTCACTCATAGCTATGTAAAATAAAATTAAAGGAAACAAACTGGCAAATGATAAAACTGATTTCTAGACAGTGAAAACTATGGTGATTTGCCAGAGGAAGAAAATGTCTGTTTTGCAATATGATAGCACTGGAACTTTGCTAGTAGGTGCTGTGACAATTACACACATAAGAGGTATAAAATTAAATTCTTGAAAATCTATACTATTGTAAAAACAATTTTAAAAACAACAAATGCAGGAAATAAAAGGCTAACTATGAAGACAGAAACACATAATGCTTGACAAAAACAGGATTGAGGGATTTGATAATTCTGATGGTTATCATGATACTTTGGAAAGTAAAAGCTCTAAGGTCAGACAATTAAATTCTGGCAATAAAACTATATTGCATTAAGTATATAAATAACTGAACTAGGTATACTATCTTCACTGAGTTTAAAGTTCAATTTAGGTTATTTTAGTTTTAAGTTTTAGTGGCATCTTCCAACAGAGCTCAGGGTTTACTCCTGGCTGTGTTCAGGGGATCAAACGAGGTGCCAGAATCAAACCAGCCAGTCACATGAAAGACAAGTGACCTTAACCCCTGCACTAAATATTTTGTAAGAACTCCTGACACACAATATATGTATTTTTATTTTAAGAACTCTTCATATATTGTATGCCAATAATTTCAATTGATTAAAAGAACTTTCATATAGGCCTACAGTTTTTGTACAATGATGATAATAGCTACATTTATATAGTACTTCCTGAATATATAATATTTCTCTCATTGCTTCACAATTATTTGATCTTCTCAACAACTATATGATGCATCATTATTTCCATTCTAGAGTTAAGAAAGTCAAGGCAAACTGAGATTAAATAATTTTCCAAAAGGCATAAAGCCAATTAAGTGGAAGAAGTATAAACCAATGATATCTATTTTTTTAATGATTATTTTAAGAAAAATCTGCTGACCGAAATAACTTCAAGGGTTGGTAGAAAGTATCCTACTACACATTTTTTATTAGCGATAGCACAGCGGTTGGGCATTCACCTTTCACGTGGCCGACTCGAGTTCGATTCCTCCACTCTCTTGGAGAGACCAGCAAGCTACTGAGACTATCAAGCCCACGCGGCAGAGCCTGGCAAGCTACCCGTGCGTATTGGATATGCCAAAAACAGTAACAAAAACAGTAACAAAATGTCTCTCAATGAGAGACGTTACTGGTGCCCGCTTGAACAAATCGATGAGCAACGGGATGACAGTTTTATTTTAAATTAAATAAAAAATATGTATTTATTTTCAATTTTATTGAATCACCGTGAGATAGTTACAAGCTTTCATGTTTGGATTACAATCTCACAATGATCAAATACCCATCCCTCCACCAGTACATATTCCCCACCACCAATATCCCGGGTATAACCCCCCTTTCCCACCCTCCCCCTGCCTCTATAGCAGACAATATTCCCCATACTCTCTCTCTACTTTTGGGCATTATGGCTTGCAATACAGACACTGAGAGTTCATCATGTTTGGTCCATTATCTACTTTTGGCATGCATCTCCCATCCCAACTGGTTCCTCCAGCCATCATTTTCTTAGTGATCCCTTCTCTATTCCATCTGCCTTCTCCCCTCCACTCATGATGCAGTCTTCCAGCTATAGAGCAATCCCCCTGGCTCTTGTATCTACTGTCCTTGGGTGTCATCCTCAACTACACATATTTTAAAACAAGCAACAGGAAACCTAGTTATAACTAGGGGTAGCAAGTGTAATTCAGTTTATATTTAAGTACCTCAAACGTTCCTCCCAAATACAGAAACTAGTTAAAATAACTCCATTTGACGCTGGAGTAATAGTACAGCAGGAAGGGTGTTTGCCTTGCACACAACCAACCCGGGTTCAATCCCCAGCATCCCATATGGTCCCCCAAGCACTGCCAGGAGTAATTCCCGAATGCAGTGAGGAGCAACCCCAGTGTATTGCCGGGTGTGACCCAAAAAGCCCCCACCAATAAAGAAGGGGTAAAAATAACTCCATTTGATTTAGTGAAATGACTTTCAGTGCAACTTCTCCACATCCCTCCCACTGAAACACCTAAAAGAGAGATCATATGTCCTTCTCTCGCAGAAGGAAGCTTGACAGTATGCTCGCCCTAACAATGCCGCCAGACCCTGCACCAGGCTGTTTCTCTCAGTTTGCCCCAAAGAGGGGCCGGTGAGATCCCTCCCCTTCCCCGAGACTCAGTTCCTGAAGCTGAAAACCTACAGAACTCAACCGCAGTCACCATGCTCACGGTCGCTCTCCACATGTACAGGCCAAACCTCACTCATGATCGAACCTATTCCTGGTCATGTGACACTTCATAGGACCCACCCTACCCATACTTCAAGAGTACTGCATCACTTTTGATGCGATTCAGAGCGGGAGGCAACCAACCTTAGAGGGAAATATTATATTATTTCAGTTCTGCTTTGGGGCAGGGATGGGGTCCAGGATGATAACACCCGAAATATGGTGGTGGGAAGGCATATGATGGTGAAATTGGTGTTTGAATATGAAATGGAATCAAATGTTGTGGACTACTTTATAAAATAATACATAAAATTTTTTTAATTAAAAAAAACAGCTAGAAGCCCTAGTCAGTTGATACACAATAAATACAGTTTGAATGTGAGAATCTAGAGAGTACTGTGGGTAGGGCACTTGCTTTGCTTGCAGGTGACTTGGATTCAATCCCCAGCACCCCATACGGTCCCCCAAGAGAATCACTGCGATGTACAGTTACAAACTTATGAATACTGAGCAGTGCGGCTTAAAAACAAAAAGAAAAGAATGGAAAAGGTGGAAGGAAATGAGAGACCTGCTAGGGATCTAAATATTAAAAGAACAAAAATGAATCCTGTCATTTTCCTTTTGCCTCATATATTCCAACATAAAGAGAATACAACAAAAAAGACAAAAAAGTAATCATATTTTCCTTCTCTTATTAGGTTGTCTCCAGTATATTTCACAGGTAAACAAAAGCATAATACTGTCCATATGGTCTCAAATATATGCACGAAAGAAAGACACATTACAAATGAAGTGGCTAATGGGATTTAAAAAGAAGTAAGCTTTCCACCCTACACTCAAACTGGTAAAATATGAACACCAATACCCTGTGGGAAGTAAAATATATTAATGCACTATACAAAGTAATCATAAATATATATAAATAAATTTATTCAATAAAATTTAGCAATATAATTAAAGGTTTAAAATAGTGTTTGCCTTAGCTCAGACAGAGAAAGGAACACCAAGTAGAGGACGTCAGGAGGACCCATTCCGGTTGGAAGATGCGAGCTTAAAGTAGACTATAGACCGAACATGATGGCCACTCAATACCTCTATTGCAAACTACAACACCCAAAAGGAGAGAGAACAAAGGGGAATGCCCTGCCACAGAGGCAGGGTGGGTTGGTGGGGGATGGGGTGGGGATGGTGAGAGGGATACTGGGATCATTGGTGGAGGAGAATGGGCACTGGTGTAGGGATGGGTAAACGATCACTGTATGAGCAAAATGCAAACACAAAAGTTCATAAGTTTTTAACTGTACATCACAGTGATTCTCTAATAAAAACTTAAAAATAAGATAGTGTTTGCCTTTTCTACATTTTCTTGCTATTACTATGGCCAAATTATTAACTCTGTGTAAAAATCAGCATTAATAACATTCATATTGAACCAATTAAAAGTAAAAAACATAGCTAAAATTATTATAAATATTATTTATTTGACTATAGATATAGTCAGACTATTAAAATTATTTTAAAATATTTCTATTTTTATTAATTTAAGTGAATATTAAAGTAGTCTAAGACTAAAATATGTATTAAAGTGCTGGCCACAGAACTATACTGAATAATTTTAAGTATCATAGGACAACCAGTGATCTTCAGTGAGGCATGAAAGTGCCAAAAAAGAATTAACTATTATAAATCATTAGTTACACCAACTTTAATTTATCAGTTGACAGGTAGCTAACATTCAATAAAGCACCCATAGCAGTTTTTATTTACAGAACTGTGGGGAAAAGTAACAGAAATGTAGTTGGGTGTGGTTTTGAAATGATGTATTAATAAAAATAATGAGCATTGATATAAAAAATCTTAGTATCTCAATAAAAAAGTGTAACTTCAGATAAAGTTTAAAAAGTAACAGGAAAAAATAGTACTCATTTTCTATTGACCTATGAAGACCTTTGTGGCTCACAATATTATAATTGTCTAATAATAAACTTTAAAAAATTGTCCAAAATTTCTCATCATTCATAAATTCATACATATTTATCCACTATCTAGTGTGAAGCAATAGCACATCAGATAGTGCGTTTGCCTTGTATGCAGTCAACCTAGGTTCAATTCTTCCGTCCCTCTCGGAGAGCCTGCCAAGCTACCCATGGCGTATTCAATTCCATAAACAGTAACAAGAAGTCTCACAATGGAGACGTTACTGGTGCCCACTCGAGCAAATCAATGATCAACAGGATGACAGTGATACAGTGATACAGTGATCTAGTGCGAGTTTGGTACTATCTGAGATTCTAGGTTATAACAATGAGCAAGACATACCCACTATTTTAGTGGATCTAACTACACATTGATTGTGGCTATATATTCTACCTTCTATTAAATAACAAGCAAAAAGGATAACAAGCAAGACAGGATAATGGTTTGAATCAGACCTTCAGTAAACTATTTTCAGTTTCAAAAAGCATATGTGACCACCTTTTTATAAACACACCTTTTCTTATTAGATCATGAGATAATTTTTCAAAAACAATGAGACCAAAATAGAGCTTTACAACTTTTTATAAACCAAATTTATAAAATACAATATGCATGCGATATTCACTGATATCACTGTTACTCTATTATTTTCCCAGATAATAACTGGTATATATAATTTATAGAATTACAATAGATCCAGTATTTATTAACAAAAAGGTAATTAAAATAATTACTCAGCTTAATACTAATGTGTCAGACTTCTTTAAAATAAACATACACCTCTTGGAAAGTGAAATTGTTTTCAATAACTACGTACTTAGTGCACATATTCTAACTTTGTAAAGACTTCTGTCTTGTCATAAAAATACACAGAACCATAATCAACATACCCACATCTTTAATATTCACATATTTGCTTATCCACATGGATTTTTTAATTCAATTTTGATTCTATTTTCTTTTATCCTTTCTTTAGGAATAAACAAATGCATACAAAAAATTTCTCTATTTTGTGCGTCTTCTTCAGGATGAATAATATGCATCTAAGTTTGAAACATGTCAAACAAAATGATAAAGTGGAAATTCTTAAAAGTTACCAACATATTACAAAATAAAATCTTCAGGCCAGAGTTCTGGCTCAGTAATAAAGTGCTTGCTGAAAAAAAATTCAAGATTCAAGTGCTATAAAATACAAAAGCAATGATGTCTTTCTTTGCTGCTCAATTTTTAGATGATTCACATTCAAACAAATCTAACTGCAATTCATAAACTGTAATATCCTTAAAAATGAAACCTGATTTTTCGTTCTGTCACCTTCCAATATATCACACAGACAATTTCTCTCCTGTGATTATGTCAAAGAAATTGAGTTAATATAGCTGAATTCAACAGTAATTTTAATAAGTCATTTAATGTAATTCATGTATACATCAATCTCAATTTTATAGCTAAATATTTACTGTTGAATTAGTTCTTTCTCTGGTATTTACCAACTAGATATGTCCAATTAATCTGCCACAAAGAAATCATTATCTACTAAAGACTCATTTTAAGAAATAACCTAAAATTAAAAAAATAAAAACAAAAATTTTTATGGGTTGTAAAAGAAGTTGAATCCTATACATATTTCTTTTAGATGTAGCTATTTCAATTGACAACAGAATTTCTAATCCATCATTTCAGTTTTCCTAATAAACTAGATTAAGCAAAAATAAAGTCTAATAGCAGTCTTCCCATTGAAAAATTTTAGTTTACATTCCTTCTACTACATATCCCTAAAATGCATTAGGTTTGATATCCCACCATATTTATCCCAACCAATTTACTCAGGAAGGTTCATATATTTATAGCATTCAGAAAGAGATATAACAAAAACTTCCTAACTATAGTAGAAACTGATTTCAATCACAAAAAAAAAAAACCCATAATGAAATGGGCATTTAGAATCTTATGGTGAAAGAATATGTGGCTTGTCCAACAAAATTAAATTACTTACAATTAGTCACTAGTGAAGTTAAGGACTGGAATCCAGGTATTACTAATTCTGAAAGGAAGAAGAAAGTAACACTTTTATTGCATGCTAAATATGAACTAAGCACTTGGTAAACATTGCCTCATTTTAAAAAATTTTTATTGGTTTTTTGGGCCACACCCAACAATGCTCAAGAGTTACTCCTGGCTCTGCACTCAGTAATTATTCCTAGCAATGCTGGAGGACCATACGGGGTGCTGGGTATTGAACCCAGGTTGGCCACATATAAGGCAACGCCCTACACGCTGTGCTATCACTCTGGCCCATGCCTCATTTAATTCTTATTATTGAGTAAGAGAAGTTCTAGCTCCAAAGAAGTTCTAGCTTCTAAAAGTTGGAGCTAGAACTTAAGTTGATCAAGTTAAGTTGATCAAGTGACTTAACTTGATCAAGACTGGTACAGCTAATCAGAATCAGAAGCCAAGATAGGATAAAGAGCCAGAAAGATGCTTCAAAGGGTTGGAAGGATGCTTTACATGATAAAGTTTGATCCTTGGACACATGATTCGCTAAGTTTGCCTGGTGTGTACCAACCTATCCCACCCAACTCCCCAACCCAAATTAAAGACATGACAAATGTTGATACACAACTAATAATTCTTGTATTTCAAATTACTACTTGTGATACAAGGAAAGAAATTTAATGTTTTATTTTGGTAGGATTTTTTTACAAAGAACAATTCCATTCAATCTAATTATGATTTATAATATATTGAGATTCATCATCAAATTTATTAAGAAAATCCCTGAAGGGTCACTATCAAATTATTTGTCTCCCAGGCAGGAAAAGGATAATGACAATGACAAAGCATTTAGCATGCAAATAAGCACTAATATTAATCTAATAATTCAATAGGAAGACACTGCAAACGCCTTTGTTATTAGCATGCTTTGCAAAAAATCAGACCCTCTGATATTGAATGCCAATTCTTAAAACACCACTTTGAGCAAAAATAATGAGATATTATCTCATGTCAATAAGAATGGCATATATCAAAAAAATGAGGAAAAAACAACAGTAAAAAATGAGCCCTTATTAACTATCTATGGGGATGCTGTCTGGTTGCGTTTCTATAGAAAACAATATGGAGATTTCTCAATAAAGAAAATCTAGAGCTTTCATATGACCCATGACCTTACCTCTTGGTCTCTACCCCAAAATACAGCATTAATCCAAAAAAGATATACTAACAACAGATATCACTTGCAGCACTTATCACAAAAGTCAGGGCATGAAAACAACCTAAATGTCCAATGACAGATAAATTCTTTTTTCAAAATGTGGTATATATGCACACAAAAGAATACTATAGAGGAAACAGAAAAGATGAAATCCTGCAGTTCAGTGCAAACTGGATGAAACTGAAAAGTGCCTCATTGACTAAGTAAAAGGGAGGAGGCAAATATAAGATGATCTCAGTCATCTATAGCATACATATAAAGGGGTGGAGGGGGAAAGGAATAAATAATACCAAATAATAACAAACCCTTAACCTTACTCATTTGCATCTCCCCTTTTAGAAAGTTTGAAATGTGTACACTGTTTTCCATTTCTCTACCAAAGTATTTAGGAGAAAAGGAGATAGCTCAAAGAGCAAGAGCAAATTCTCTGCATGCAGGACACCCAAGTTCCATACCCAGCAGCACAAGTACTTCAGCACTAAGCTGGGAGTGGCCTCCAAGCACTGCCTAATCTGGTCTCAAAACCGGTAAAATAAAATGAGTTTTATAAAAGGGCTCTCTATCCATGGTTCTTTTCAACTTGCTTCTGCTCTTCTGATAGTTCACTCAAAATAATAAATAAAATGTATGGTATTTGGAGCTCTACTATTCAAACATAAAAGTCAATAATTATCAAATACCAGCCAGTCTACCAAGAATTTATATTTTCACAGTAATTTTCAAAATTTATCTGTTGTATGAGAACACCTAGTAGCAGAGAATGAATGAAAAATGCCAATGAGGTTTTGTTTGTGAACCTACATTATCTCTTTCATTTATTATACCAAACTTTAGGCAAGAAAAATGGTAAACACTAAGATAAATGCTCTAAAATTCTTACCCTAAAGCACATAAGACTTAATAAAGGGTAGAGGCAGGTGACAGTGTTGTATTTTTTAAATCTGTCCCTCACCATTTTTCTCATATCTTGCTTACAATGCAAATTTAAAATTATCCCTTCTTTTTCACCAGTAGATATTCTCCTTGGTTTTATGTGTTCCAAATTGTACTGGTATATTAATCAAGCTTCAAGAGATTCTACTATGAGATCTACAAATGCATCCATGGAAATATTCTCTAATTCTGTTAACAGCAGTTTGATCTCTAGCATTTCATTCTATACTTTCTCAGATTTCTCTATTTACATTATCTACCTATTCTTATATGTTGTCTACTTTTCCCTTTAGTTACTTTAAATACCTATTCTGATCATTCCAGTATCCCAGTCATTTCTGTATCTAATTCTGACACTTCATTCTCTTTGCTTTCCAGTATGCCTCATTGTTTTCTTGGAAGCCAGAATTGATGCATTAGGTAAAAGGAACTGCAACAAATGGGCATTTAACAACATGAGGAAAAGTGCGGAGAAAGCATGTTATGGTTCCATAATTAGCATTTTTAGTGAGCCTGTGCTAAGTGTGACCTCACAACTACTTCCAAATTCCATACAAGAGTTATGTGGAAACAGGATGGTTAACTGGGGTTGAGATCGGAGACCCATTACCCTTACCCCTTACCCCCCACCACTCCCAGCTCCCATTTTTAATTCATTTTGTGGTGACTTTCTAAATCTCTTACTTGCTGACTTTCTAATTGATGGCTTTCTAAATCCCTTACTGGCTGAACAGGAAATAATTCATATCTTACTAAATGATAAATTGATATTTAATGCTTTTAGGGTATTAAAGAAAACATGAAGCTCTAAATTTATCTCAATATTACCTAAACTATGAGTGATCTGTCTGTGCCCTATAATTTTAAAATGTAAATTTCCAAAGAATACATGTTTTCATTCTTTCTGAAGCAACAGAAACCATATGGACAATCTAATAGTATAGGAATCCTTTGAGGACCAATCACAATAAATTAAAACATACTAAAACTGATTCCTAAAAGTTTGGCTAAATTTCCAGAGTTCTTGTTCTTGTTTGTTTGGGGGCTACACCCAGTGTCCTCAAGAGGCTATTCCTAGCTCTGTGCTCTGGGGTCACCCCTGGCAGTGCTGAGAGACCAAAAATATGTGTACTGGAGAACAAACCTGAATAGCACGCAAAGCAGGTGATTTAATCTCTCTACTCCAGCCCCAAGTTATTAAAAATATCTATCCATACGTACTGCAATTTGCTGATTATCTGTACTGTTCAACTGGCAGAAAATAAGAACCATTTCTTAATTCTTAAGATAATTTTATAAAACCTCCAAACAAACAAATTTTAAGACTATTCTTCTGGTGGAAAAATAATAAGTATAAAGCTAGGTTTTAGAAGTGAAGTTTGATATTTGGATGTCAATCCCAGTGTTTATTATAACCATGAGATGAATCTTTTTCAAAATTTGCTTCATAAATCACTATACTGTACAGTGCTATCTATGGTAACATGAAATACATCTATTTTCCCAAATCAGAGTAAAACAGTTCATTGCTTTTATGCAACTAATTTAAATTCTATTCAACTGAACTTTAACAAAATGCATGCTGATTAAATAAGTTAAGGTAAATGTATCTAGAGCTGGGGATGTAGATTTAGAAGTCAGACTCTAAAACATACGATATTGATGAAATATAGTATTTCCAAAAAAAGATAATATCTGGTAACCAAATGATAGCTAGTAACAAAGTGCCTCTCTTGAAGATAATGTCACAAACTTAATCCCTCAACCACCCATATGAAGCATTATCCTGGCAGCACTGATGTTTGGGATCCCTGGTGACAGAAGTGTGTGATCTCCACACCACAAGCAATGCTGCGTGAATACCACAACTAAAGTGTATTACTCCAGATGGTACTGCAACCAAGTGTGTGAGATCCCCCTAATCCTCATTACAACAAAAAGAATAGAAGGAATAGAACTTAAATAATTTTTTAAATAAAGATATTATTTTAATCTGGACCACCAAAATTATTAACTACAAAAATGGGACCAAAGGTTTAACATTAAATATCTAAAACCATGTATTTTCTTTGTTGCTAACATGGAAAAAAAATCTCTTAAAATTTTATAGAATAGTCTGAGGCACGCTATTCATCTCCCCTTAGCCTGAAATCCGGCCACCCACACACAAAGGGAAGGCTGGACCTTCCAGAACTACTCCTTATGGCGTCCCTTTAAAATCTCTAACCCCCAAATCACGCAAATACATCGAAATGAAAGAGGGAACATCACAACAGAAACCATGGAAATTCAAAGAATCATCAGAGATTATTTTGACAATCTTTATGCCACAAAACAAGAGAACCTCAAATAAATGGGATAAATTGCTGGACTCCTATAATATCTCAAGGCGGCTCAAAAAGATCTGGAATACCTGAACCTACCTATCACTATTGAGGAAACTGAAATAGTAATCAAAAGTCTTTGCAAAAACAAAAGCCCTGGCCCAGATGGATTTGCTTGTGTATAATTTCAAATCTTTAAGAGGACCTATTCCCAATCCTGTAAAAGCTTCCTCAAGATATTAAAGAAAGACAAACATTTCCAGTTTCTATGAGGCAAATATCACCCTGACACCAAAAGCAGGCAGAGACAGCACACAAAAAATATAGAATTACAGCCCAATATCCCTGACAAATACAGATGCAAAGATCCTCAACAAAATGTTAGACTTCATCAAAAAGGTCATACACCATGACCAAATAGGATTCATCCCAGAGATGCAAAGATGGTTTAACACTTGCAAGTCAATCAGCATAATACACAATTATCAGTAAAAGAAAAGATTAAAATCATATGATCATATCAATAGATACAGAGAAGGCATTTGAAAAGATCCAGCATCCATTTAGGGTAAAAAACGCTCAACAAAATGGGAGTTGAAGGAACTTTCCTGAGTATATTCAAAACCATCCACCACAAGTTCACAGCAAGCATTATTTGCAATGGGGGGAGGGGGGGCGGAAACAAAAAGTCTTCCCTCTAAGATTGGGGAGAAGACAAAGTTGCCCCCTCTCGCTACTTCTTTTTAATATAATGCTGGAAGTACTTGCCATAGCAGTTAGGCAAGAAAAAGATACTGAGGACATCCAAACAGGATAGAAAGAAGTCAAGCTATCACTATGTGCAGATTACATGATACTATACTTAGAAAATTCTAAATACTTAAAAAAAAAAAAAAAGCCCCTAGAAACAACAGGACTGTATGGTAAAAGTGGCAGGTTAGAAAATCAATACCTAAAAGTCCATGGCTTTCCTACATACAAATAATGAAAGAGAAAAGAGAGATATTATAAAAACAATCTCATTCATAATTGTGCTTCAGAAAATCAAGTACCTCGAAATCAGCTTAATTAACGAGGTGAAGGATCTCGTAGTATAGAGAAAACTACGAAACACTTCCTTCAAGGAAATAAATGAGGATATGAGGAAATGGAGATGCATCCCCTGCTCATGGATCGGAACGATTAACATCATCAAAATCACAATACTCCCCAAAGCATTGTACAGATTCAATGTGGTCCCTTTATAAAGATACCCATGACATTTTGTCTAAGAAATAAACAAATACTCCTGGAATTCATATTGAATAAACTCCCACAAATAGCTAAAGCAATCTTTGGGGAAAAGAATATGGGATGCATCACCTTCCCCAATTTCAAACTCTACTACAAAATAGTAGCAATTAAAACAACATGATATTGGAATAGAGACAAACTCATAGATAACTAGAATAGAGTTGAACATACTGACACAGATCTTCAAATATATGATCACTTAATCATTGACAAAGGAGCAAGAAATGTGAAGTGGAGCAAAGAAAGCCTCTTCAACAAGTGGTGCTGGAAAAACTGGGCAACTACATGCAAAAAAAAAAAAAAAAGAACTCAGACTTGTCAAATGCCAGGCACAAAGTCAGATTAAAATGGGCTAAAGACATCAATATCAGAACTAAATCCATATGCGACATGGAGGAAAATATAGGCAAATCCCTCCATGAGATTGAAGCCCAAGGCATCTTTAAAGACAAAACACCACTGGCCAAAGATAAATAAATGGGACTACATTAAGTTAAGAAGCTACTGCACTTCAAAAGAAATGATGAGCAAGATATAGAGATAGCCCAGGGAATGGGAAAAATTATTTACCCAATATCCATCAGATAAGGGGTTAATATTCAAGATAAATGAGGCACTGGTGAACTTTACAAGGAAAAACCTTCAACCAAATCAAAAAATGGGAAGAAGAAATGAACGGAAACTTCCTCAAAGAAGAATTTTTTTTTAAAAAGCATTAAAAAAAAATTAAAACAAGTTATATATCCCTAGATAGTTCTGGAACAGCTTCTTTGAAACAAAGACTGGTCACACAGAACGATGTCAATATTTTTTATCACTTACAGTAAATAATTTTTAACTAAAAATTTAATATTTATCATACGACCTTAATACTTTTCCCTAAGAAAAAGCATAAAAGTCCAGACACAAGGGTCCCCACACTAAAAAAAGGGGGGGGAGGATTATATGAGGGATGGGAATATTCAAACAGCTTCAAGGACAAAAAAAGCTTTTTCACACTAGATCATATTTACAGCTCCTCATCTAGAATTCAGCTAACATACAACTGCAGCAATCAGCAAGCTTGGTAAATTAAAATAACAGTAATTTTGACAGATTATCTTCTATAAATATTCAAATATAGACGTTTATGTGCATGCAAGGGTCTCTATATGCCAATCAAATGCTTTGTTTAGACTCCTAAAATTTAGGGGTCTTTTTTTCATTCTTATTTTCTGAAGGAATCCCTTGAATCCTTCTCTTTCATTTTAACTACCATCACCTAAGCTAATAGAGAACAATTACTTCTCTTTATTATAGCCTAAGTTAAGGATAGAGACCCTTTCTACAAAGATGTACTGAAAGCCAAGAAGGAATCTCCCATCCTATATAAAGCTAAAGCCAAAGCCACAGCTTTAAAGACCAAGAAAGCAGTGCTAAAGACATCATTACCATAAAGAGAATATCTGCACATCACCTACCATCCAAAGACCCAAAACGCTGCAGATGATAAGGCAGCCCAAATATCTATGGAAGAGTGTGGAAGAATGGCCACTGTAGAAACAAGCTTGACCATTATGCCATCATCAAATTCCCTCTGACCACTGAATCAGCCATGAAGAAAATAGAAGATACTGTTATGTGCAAAGGCTAAACTGCAGTTTTTGTGGTTTTGCCCTGTACCCTTTGATTAAAAAATACCTTATTTTGGTGATTATTGCAGTGATGGGAAAAGTTAGAAACGAGCAGGCAATTAAGCACAGGTAACCAGAAACACTGCCAGAAACAGGAGTTCTGTAAACAGAGAAGTTCTCACAACGGGAGCTCCATTCTGGGAACCTGGCAGAGATAAATACGTCATAAATCATAAAACTGACTAAAACAGAACAGAAGGGCCCAAATCCATCTGTTAACAAGATGGGAAGAGAAGCAGGATGACTAAAGCAATTAGTAATTTAATAAATTTTAAAAATGCATCCAAATATATAAAATACAATGTATCCAAACACAAGGATTCCCAGCAACAAAGGTCCCCACTCCAAGTCCCAAGTTATGCCCCTACTGCCTCAATGTACCTCAGTATTGTAACTGCAACCAACCAAGAAATGTCATTCTTATGGCCATCTCTTTGTTTCACCACTGCTATGACTATCAGAAAAACTATAAAAAAATTTCTGTATCCCTGGTCTGGACCACAATTTCAAGTGATTGTTTAGTTATAGTCTGTCTTGACCTTAAATAATTTAATCTCCTTGCTTTCTTGCTTAAAGATGGTTTTTGGTGGGACTGATTAAGTGGATTCCATTACAACATAACAATGCACTTATGTTCATTGTAAATGTCAAGGTCAAAAACACCAGGCTAAACAGAGCACCAGAGCCATGAAGAAGCTCTATGGCATTGATGTGGCAAAGGTCAATATTCTGATTATCCCTGATGGAGAAAATAAGGCATATGTTTGGTTGGCTCCTGACCATGACGATGACTTGGATGTCATCAACAAAATTTGAATCATCTAAACAGTCCAGCTAGCTAGTCCTAAATATAATCTTTTTCACCATAAAAAAAAAAGTTTAAGAATAAAGTTGTGGAGATAGCTCAATGGGCTATAGCACCTGCTTTGCATACAGGAGCCCTAGGTTCAATATCCTGTGCAGCATCCAAATATATAGATCATTGAGTTGGGAAGAGCCCCAAGCACCTCCAGGGATGACTCAAAAACAAAAACTTTGAAATAAATATCAATAAATAACATTCATTTAAAAAAACACCAATAGAAAAGAAAAAGAAAGCACTGAAATCTCTGAAGATTTAGGTTTGTAGAAACAAAATAAAGATTCAAGTGAAGGACACAGTGGGTAGAAGAGGGCAGAGTGCAACTTAAACAATGATAACTAAATAAAATATTTAACTTTTATTTGTATAATCAGGTATGCCTTGGAAAAATTAAATTGAGAGCTGAGAAAATAGTACAGTGGGTAGAGAGTTTGTCTAGCATGCAGTTGACCCAGATTCAATTCCCGGCATCACATATGGTTCCCCAAGACCTTCCAGAAGAGATCCCTGAGTGCAGAACCAGGAGAAAACCCTGATTACTACCAGGCATAGCTCCAAAACAAATAAGTAAATAAGATACAAAAAGATAGAATCGTATACAGGGCACTAACTTCGCACATGGTCAAAATAGGTTCAATCCTGGTACCCCATATGGTCCCCAATTTACAAGCAGGAATAATCCCCAAGCACAGAGCCAGGAGCACACCCTAAACATAGCCAGGTGTGGAACATCCCCCCCACCAAAAAAAAATCTTAAAGCTACCAAGTAACAATCTACTCATTAGCAAAGTTACTGAATAATCTGTATGCACAAGAGTCTCAAAAACACTATTGGATAGCAGTTTAAAAAATGTGTCCAATAATAACACTAAAAACAACTGTGTTGAAGCTTTCAAAACTTTTGTAAATTAAAATATTAACTTCTAAAGCCTATTAGATTATACTAATAATATTCTATGAGTGAGTAAATAACTACATATAACAAATATGTATTTAGCCTGTACTATTCATAAGCATTGTTCTTCACAAAATGAATTACTCTCATAATTTTTCTTTTGTTTTGTTGTTTTTGTTTTGTTTGGGGGCCACACTCACCTGAGATTATGCCTGGCTCTGTGTGCAGGGATTATTCCCTGCACTCAGGGAACCCTAAAAAACATTAGGGATCAAGTGATGCACATGTACAAGCAAGGCAAGTGATTTACCCATGGTGTACTATCTCTCCAGCCACAAATCAGTTAATTTTATAAGTCCCATTTTACAGATAAAATTGGGGCAATAATCATAAAAATGAATAACTTGCCATGGTTACATAACTACAAAGACGCAAAACTGAGAACTGAACTTATACAGTTGTACTTGAGACTGTAGACTCTTTTAAATTAATTATTTTTAATTGAATCACTGTGAGATACATTTACAAAGCTTTCATGATTTTCAGTTTGATCATACAATGATTGAACACCCATTCTTCCACCAAAGACCATAGACTTCTAACCACAAAATAATAATGTGCTTAATTCATTCAATAGGAAAGTATACTTACTGATAATAAAACTTCTATTAGAGTATATATTTAAAACTGTCTCTGGTTTCTTGTTTTTTTTTTTTTTAAATCAGTGAGAGACTGGGAAATTATACTGGTGGAGGGATGGGTGTTGGAACATTGTATGACTGAAATGTAATCATGAACAATTTTGTAATGTTCTATCTCACAGTGATTCAATTTAAAAATAATTTCGTGAGGCTGGAGCAATAGGACAATGGGTAGGGTACTTGTCCTGTATGTGGTCAACCCAACTTCAATTCCCCCATACCTCATATGATCCCCAGAGCACCACCAGGGATAATCCCTGAGTAAAAAAACAGAAAAGAGCCCTGAGCACTGCCAGGTGTGGCCCAAAAGCAAACAAAAAAGATTTAAAAACTCAGAGCTGTGGTAGTAATATAATCACATTATACCTGTAATATGGTATGCATAAATAGTGTAATAGAGAAAAGTATTAACAGTGAAGATACAATTACTAGTTTAACTAGTTTACTCACTGAAAGACACCTAATATTAAAATATAACTTGAGGTAAATAGAATAGGTTAAGGTACTTGCCTTTTCTGTGGTTCACTGTATCAAATCCTTGACACACATGTAAACCCCCTGAGCACCATCGAGAGTCATTACTGAGCACAGAGCCAGAAGTAATCCCTGAGCACAGAACTAAGAGTAACGCCCAGTTGGGTGTGACCCAAAAATGGAAAAAACAAATTTTCATATAAGTAAATTTTTAAAAAGAAAGCCTACTCTCTCAATAACAATTTCTGATGAAAATACATACTTAGAACTAACAATGAAGAGCAGAAATAGTAACCAGTTGTTGGAAATACCCCTCCCAAAAATATAAAATATACCTAAACAGGAGAATCCTTTTTTCTGCCAAGGGCTATTTGGATATTAATAGCATAATTCACACACCATACAAAATAGACAGGCAGAACACAAGCAGCTAATGAGAAGCATACATGTATCAGGACTACCACAAGATTTCAAGGACCTTATATGGCAATTGGATCATATGTTCCCCATACCCAATCTAAAAGGTAAAGAAAGAGAGGTACAGAATTATAGTGATTGCTCAGAACATGTATTTATAATAATCAAAATTATGTATGGGTTTATGAATAAACTACTCTGTATTAAGGAATGTTTAATAAATACAGCATCTACTATAGCACTGCACTGCACTGTAGTCCCATTGTTCATTGATTTGCTCAAGCAGGCACCAGTAACGTCTCCATTGCACAACAGTAACTTGTACTTACTGTTTCTGGCATATGGAATACGCCATGGGTAGCTTGCCAGGCTCTGCCGAGAAGGACAGAAGAATCGAACCCAGGTCAGCCACATGCAAGGCAAATGCTCTACCCACTATGCTATCGCTCCAGTCCAGCATTTACTAGAGAGTATTTAATGTTTCCATATATTAGAATTATAAATTAGTACTAACTCTATGACAAGAGCCAATATGATTTTTAACCATCACAAAATATGAACAATGGGTTCTGAAACAGAGTCTAATCATTGTTAGCTATAGCTATAGCACTGCACTGTAGTCCCGTTGTTCATCGATTTGCTCGAGTGGGCACCAGTAATATCTCCATTGTGAGACTTGTTGAAACTTGAAAACACTCAGTCTCATGCCTATTCACATGTAGGTATTGAACCTCAAGCATCTAAAAAGATAAAAGGCAATCACTTTAGAATAACTAAGGGATTTCCATAGTTCATTCACAAAAAATGAGTACATACTAGAAAATTAAAACACAATCTTCAATTAAACAAGATGCTTTTAACTCAAATTTTACAAGATCTGATGTAGGTAGATTGTGTTATACATAAATCATTTATTTTTTTACTGTCATCTCAAAACATTTTAACATTTATATTCCAATAATTTGCTTATAATTATGTTTTATAATTTGTTTCCCTCTCATGTCAGATTTCCCCATGCTGCTATCATTTCATTTTATTCAAGTATATTTTTAGCCTGCCTTTTCCATTACCCATCCCCAAGTTAGTAAACACTGCTTTCCAAAAAACCTCCTTCCTTACACCCAATTTAAACTAAGAATACATTCACAACAAATAAAACACAATCATGAGGGAAAAATTATATTTATACATTGATGTTATCAGCATACCACTGAAACTACAAACTCAGAGAACAGAAATTACTGGTGATAAAAGCACAGTCTAGTCTTGGGCCTGAGAATTAGTACAGGGCTTAAGGCATTGCCTCGCACACAGCCCATTCCAGTTCAACTCCTGTCACCAACTGTGGTCCCACAAACACCACCACAACTAAGCCCTAAACACAGCTAGGTGTGGCCCCAAAGTAAACAAACAAAAAGCATTTTATTCTGTCACATGAACAAAACTTCTTTGATCTGGTATTTCTCAGCAAGTAAATATAAAGAGCTGTCAAGTAGCTCTATGAATTTACAGATAACTTTCTAAGATTTCTTTAATTAAATGCATTAAAATTAGGATCATTGCCAAATAAGATACATAATACAGAACAAAGAAATTTCAGAAAGAACATATAATTCCCATTTGTGCATGCTCCTTAGAGAAAACACAATCTTTACTATCTTGTACAAAGCAGATTCTCAACTTTACTAGAGTGTTACTGTCCAGAGAACCCCAGAACCAGTGGAGGAAGGCAAATGAGATTATTTATCTTTGCTGGAAATCTATTTATATATAAAAGCAGGCAGTTCCATTACCAAGCTTCTCCTAAAGAATGCATATTCCACTTTTAGAGTTAAGAAATATTATTTAATATGACAAGTTGGGGGTAGTATTTGAGGAAAACAAAGATTTTAAAAATTCCTACCTGAGCACAGTATCCTTAAATACATTTAATCCCAAAAAAGCAAATAATGAGGCTATAAAGAGTTCTAGAAAGAGGTACATATAATCCCTAAACTAAAAAAACTTTAAACGGCAGGTCTCAAGAGTAATAGTAGTATGCTTCTCCTCCAAATCTACCTTTAAAAGGTGCTATGCTCTGAAGTTTACATGGCAGCAATAATTCTCTGGAATCCCCTGGAAACCGCTTTAACTATATAGCATACATTGAGCCTTAAATATCAGAAGCCTAAATAAATCTTTCCCAACTCCATTTCTTCCTAAGATTAAAAAAAAAATTATGCTCACCTCCTAAAAAAGTCCCTAGACAATAGTGAATAGCAATACCTTTGTCTTTTAAATCTTGTTAACTATATCACTGTCACTGTATCACTATCATTCCATCATTCATTGATTTATTCGAACAGGCACCAGTAATGTCTCCATTCGTCCCAGTCCTGAGATTTTAGCAGCCTCCTGTTACTCATCTTTCCCAATGATTGGAGGCTCTTTCAGGGTCAGGGGAATGAGACCTGCTATTGTTACTGTTTTTGGCATATCAAATACACCACGGGGAACTTGCCAGGCTCTGCCGTGAGGGCAGGATACTCTCAATAGTTTGCCAGGCTCTCTGAGAGGCATATATACATATATATATACATATTTCCCTCTATGATTAATATGTTCATCATAAAGGGAAATATATACATTAATTATATATATAATAATATAATCCAGGAATATGTTCACTCATGCGTGAGGCTCAGCTAGTGTGGAAAGCAGCCTGGAGCATGGTGAAATTTAATTAAAAGCCTTAATACAATTCAAAGGGTGAGCAAATAAAGATGTATTTCTTTATTGGATGTTGAAACTTTTATTGAAACTCATCGCTTCTTTCAATCAGAACTGTAAAAAATTAAAGTGTCAGAAACCTTAAAATCTGACATTACAACTAAAGGGACCCACTACACTGTGCATTATTATAGCAGACGGCCCACAAACAACCATAGATGATGGGTGATTAAACAGTAAGCCCCTTCCGCTCCAATATCAGGGCATTTAGCACTACAGCATATAATGTTTAAAACCCAAATTATAGGCTTTCTAATTTAAAAATTACAACACTGAAATACAGCAAAAGTTAAAATAGGAGGGGGAAAGATAAATTATACCAGAAAATTAACAAAAGCAGAGAAATAGCCGTTCAGTTGCTCTACGCTTGTTTATGTTTTGTCAAGCAATACTCTATTTATGATCAACATCCTGGCCCTGTCTTATGTTTATTTTTTGATGCTTGATTTTTAAACTTAAATAGCTAAAATTTTAAAAATCCCCAAAACCCAATTATTACTGAAGTTAATTCTGATTTACAAAGAAACTGCTTTAAATTTTTCAAAGAGAGCCACATAAAAATGGAAGACTATGTAGAGAATCCAAAGACAGTAATAATTTTTAAGTTTCTAGTTTCAACTATTCAAGATGCGAAGAAAAAAAAAGAGCAGCTGGTCCAAATCACTGGGGTTTTATGTTAAGTTGGGTTCTATTAAGTTCTCTTCTCTTTCAAAATAGACATTTTTCTAGATGTTGGTCTGTAAAGTCTTAAATTCTTTTTGAAATGCAGTTAGGTTGACTTTTGGAAGCAGGGCACAGAGGTTTTCCAAAACTGATAGGTAGAAGGGCCGACTTCGACTGCGAATGTGGAAAGGTCGGACTGCAGCTGAATCTCAGCAAAATGATGTTCATGAAAAATGAACTTGTTCCTGATATTCCATTTGCTCTCAAGATAACGAGCATCTTCGAATGCAGGAGCTATGTGTACCTGGGTCGAGAAATCAACATGAGGAACGACTTGGCGCCAGAACTGTACAGGAGGAAGAGAGCATCATGGAACGCCTTCAAGAGCATCGAAGAAGTGGTTAAGAAGACGAAGAACCTCCGGCTCCAGGCACATCTTTTTGACTCCAACGTTCTTCCTGCACTGACATACGTCTCAGAAACCTGGGCCCTATGAAAATAGGATGAGAACGCTATAGGGTATCCCAAAGAGGAATTGAAAGAGCCATGCTTGGAGTTTCACTCAAGTGAGAGAAGGAATCCGGAGTTCCGACCTCCATCAACGGTCAAGAATCAGGGACACTGATTTGCCAAGGCCAGATGGGCTGGACACGTAGTACGATTCAGAGATGACCGCTGTACTAGAGCCATTACCGACTGGATTCCACGGGATGTCAAAAGACCACGTGGCGGCCCCCCAATGAGATGGTCAGACTTCTTCGTCAAAACCCTGAATGAATGGTTTGAGGCTCTTCCTGTTCCTGGAGTGAGCAGATATCACTGGGCTACACTAGCACATGACAGGGCCAAATGGAGACGTTACTGGCGCCCACTCGAAGCAAATCGAAGATCAACAGGATGACAAGTGATACAAGTGATAGGGCCCGTAACTCTTATTTTTTTCTCATTAAAAAAAAATAGCGCTTAGCTAATTTTGGACACCTGTCCAAAAGTGAACAAACGGGAAGTTCCCACTGCCTGCCTGGACCGTGGCCTGGTCATGTGGTACAGGCATGTGCTGGGCTATTGTGATACAGCTCACCATCTTCATCTGGAAAAGAGGCTTCTTGCAGCCTCGCCAAAGCCACAGTACTGTAAATACCATTATGATATACAATTTTCTTCCATAAAATACAATTTTGCTTTTGATTACTTACCAAAAATGTCACTGCTGATGGCCTTTATTTGTTTCTGACTGCCTCAGTGTGGCTCACTGTTCATAAATCTAGAGTAATCACCATTGACTTCTTCCCTTGTACTTTTGTTTAATTCCTTAATGTCTTACTGTTTACTTTTTACCGCCAGATCTAGGTGTGGACCATTCATTTTAGATTTTACATACACTTCTTATTTCTAATAAAAAACATGCAATTTCAAAATAACAGCTACAGTATAGTTACTATGTTTCAGACAAGAAGTGGGGGGGGAAAGAGGAAACAAAAATTGTGAAGGAACAACTGTGCTGTCTTTTTGCCATTGAGCTAATTTTTCTTTTCACCAGACTTATAGTGCTGGCAGATCACAATCAGATCTCTGCAAAATTACAGGTGACTACATTTTTTTTTTCTTAGCATCTTGTTAACTCTATAACAGAAGAAGAATAAGTCATTGATTTGGAATTTTAATAGAAAATTCTTATGAACATAGCAATATCATTCTTAAATCTTCTAATAATGTGTATATATACATATATACATACATGTGTATATGCATATTTTATTTATATATATATATATTTACACTGTTCAGTAAGGTAGTCAATAGCACTTGAGCTTCATGTGAAATATGGAAAGCTTTTAGGTAAATCCAAATCAATGAGATACCATTTCATACCAGTGAGAATGTCACTTAGCA
Source organism: Sorex araneus (assembly GCF_027595985.1). Classification (NCBI taxonomy): domain Eukaryota; kingdom Metazoa; phylum Chordata; class Mammalia; order Eulipotyphla; family Soricidae; genus Sorex; species Sorex araneus. The sequence goes on from NC_073304.1 coordinate 34,759,064, forward strand.
AAAATAATAGGAACAATCTGTGTTGGCAGGGATGTGGTGAAAATGAATTCTCATCCACTGCTAGTGGGAATGTTGTCTGGTTCAACCCCTATGTAAAACAGTATGGAGCATTTTCAGTAAACTTCAAATTGAGCAGTAATTACACTTCTGGATATCTACTCTAGGGCAGAAAAACATTTACTCAAAAGGACATATGCACACTATTATTCATTGCAGCACTCAGTACAATAGCTAAAATTTGAAATCATGAAGGTGAGATATATATTATATATGTATGTATATAGATATATATAGACATACACACTCACATACACACATGCACACACAACAGAATACTATGCAGCTGTAAGGAATAATGAAATCATGCAACTTGCTGCAACTTGAATGGAACTGGAAGATATATGAAGTAAGTCAGAAGAGGCTGGAGCGACAGCACAGTAGTTGGGTGTTCGCCTTTCACATGGCCGACCCAAGTTCGATTCCTCCGCCCCTCTCGGAGAGCCCGGCAAGCTACCGAGAGTATCGAGCCCTCACAGCAGAGCCTGGCAAGCTACCCGTGCATATTGGATATGCCAAAAACAGTAACAATAAGTCTCTCAATGAGAGATGTTACTGGTGCCTGCTCGAACAAATCGATGGGCAATGGGATGACAAGTCAGAAGAAGGACAAACAGGATAATATCACTTATATGTGATAAAGTGATATAAATTTAGAGTAACTGGATGAGGAAATACTATCGTTTACGGGGGTGGGGAGATGCCTAAAAATCACCTTTGACTCCAGAGTTAATGGAGAAGGAAAAAAATAAAGTGAAGGAGAGAAGTGAAGACAAGATAAGCAGCAGCAGGACAGAGGTCAAGAGTATTTAGGTACAACAGTGGTGTTAAGGATTGACAGAACTAAATATTCAAATCACAAAGTCAACAACACTGAACTCACAAGACCCAAACTTTAATAAGCAAACTTAAAAGATGCCTATCAAGATGACAGGCTGAGGCTGGGACAGGAGTAGGAGAGGGAACCTGGGAACACTGGTGGAGGGAAGTTGACTCTGGTGGCAGGATCAGTGATGGAACACTGTATGTCATAAACCCAATGATAAATAACTTTGTAACTCATAGAGCTTCAATAAAATAAAATTTGGATATGAGGGAAACACAAGTATGAAAATGTGTAAATCTGTTACTGTATCCTCATAGTGATTCACTAATAAAATTTCTAAAAAATTTAAAAATAATAGAAATAAATAAATAAAAAATAAAATAAAATTTGGGGGGGGGGAAATTCTCACACTATGAGAAAAAAACATTAATTTTATAATTCAATTAAAAATGAATGGAAATTTCTCAAAAAATTTACACGTGTGGTTAACATATTTCTATTATACATGGAAATATACTGTTCTATAAACTAGTATTATAATCTTTTACTAAATTCTTTTTTATCCTTATTTAGCACCATAAATGTAATATAATATCCAGAATCTGCTTCTCCAGGATTTGAAAATAAACTACATTGTCCACTTCCTTTTTGATACCTCCATTCAAACAAAATATTGGATTAGTTTTGTATTTTATCTCCCTGCCCCCATACCAAACAAGTTTACCTTGATACATTCGCCTTTTACTGCTAATGGTTATAATACTTAGAGAAGTGTAGGCAGAGAATTTTCCCCCAAAGAGGCCTCCAGATTATCTCTGTGAAGCACTGTGTGGTAGGTAAATATTCAGTCTCAACAATCAATAAACCCTTGCCCAAAAAGAAGCCTTTGAAAATCCTATTCCTTGGTTCCCTCATCTGCAAAACTGAATTCGAGGTTATTATCATCTAATAGTGAGTTAATATTTAAGTTAATATTTCATTTAACTAATATTTATTAAAATATCAATACCATGGGTACCGGGAATATAATATAGAAAAAGTATTTAGATAGCATATGGGATTTAAGTGCTAATAACTATTAGCCAACAATGTTATAACTACTTCAATTTCTGTCTTTCTCTGTAAACTTATCACACTTCTCTATCTATTCCTAGCTGACTGACAAAAAGGTTAAGCCCACAGCACATCCAATAAGATGTAAAAAATAATTTTGAGTATATATAAAAATGTGAAGACGCAGAACAAGAGATAGGAAGGTCATCTGGAGCAGACAGTAACAAAGGATCCCAAATATAAAAGCCCATAAAAACTCCCCAAATCTTCTCCCTCTCCCCCTCTCACTGTCTCCTGACACACACAGTCAAGTCTAGGACCATGCAAAAGGTATCTTTCAAAAAATGTAAATCCACATATCATTATTCTCTGCCCCATCAAAGTATCCAGGCAAGATGTTAAAAATCTAGAGCCTATCCAAATGACAATACCTAAGGCTAACATTTAAAAATTCTTTGTCACACTTTAATTCAGCTCCCTGACTCATATTCATACAACTAAACACTTATCAGCAATTAATGAAGAGTCCCAAATTTAGATTTTCACCACATGGCAAAAAAAAAAAAAATGAAAACACTGTCACTTATACAGAAAAGCTCAAGAAGCAAAGATACACATGGAAAAACTCAAAATGCTTACTTTGTCCCTTTTAGAGTACCATATCTTTTGGACTAAAAGCAGATTCAGGTGTACAGCTCTATAATTTAGGTCAACTCTAAACCAGTCCAACCTCTCTTTTACCCTTTGCATATTCTGTCATAAAAGCATTATATACACTTGGTTCCCCAAAAAAGATAGCAACCTAAAGTTAAAAATTATAACTTCAACAATGTTGTAGACTGGATACTGAAATATTTATTATGCTAGATTTAGCCTATGTTTATAAAGTATCCTGTTCTTAAAACACTTTTATTTGAATTACTCAATTACCCACAATCTGATAAAGTCACATCAAAAACAGTCTCATTTTTCATGAAGTAACTAAAGCTTGAAAGTTTAAACATCTAATTGCAATTTATTCCCTTTTATCTTAATAAACACATTTTAAGTCCAAACCTATGCTGGTCATAAATGACAAAGAAAAAAAACTCTCTTGCACTCTCTCACACCACAGAAGAGTCTTTCTCAGAGAGAACTAGTACTGAAAGGAAGAAAAATGACAAAAGAAAAAAATGAAAAATAGGGCCAGAGCAATAGGACAGCAGGTAGGATGCTTGCCTTGCATACAGGTGACCCATATTCAATCCCCGTCCCCTGAGTCGAGAGTCAGAAGTAAGACCTGAGCACTTCAGGGTATGGGAGAGGAGAGGGAAAGGAAAAGAAGGGAGGGGGAGGGAAGGGAAAGGGGAAGAGAGGAGAGGGAGAGAGGGAAGAGAAGGAAAGGGAGAGGAAGAGAGAAGAAAATAGTTTTTAAAATGAAATAAATGATGGATGGCAAGTCTTAAATAAGTTTCTTTTCACATTTCCTTCAGTCTATCTAAACTATAGCACAGCAGGTAGGACGTTTGCCTTGCATACGGCCAACCCGAATTCCATTCCTCCGTCCCTCTCAGAGAGCCAGGCAAGCTACCCGTGGTGTATTCAATATGCCAAAATCATTAACAACAAGTCTCACAATGGAGACATTACTGTGCCCGCCCTAGCAAATCGATGAACAACGGGACAACAGTGCTATTTTTTTCCTAAAAGCTTTTCTGTTATCTTCTTCCTTTATCTTTAAACATTAATTGTACTTTCATCAAGATTATACTCCATCTCAAATTTTATCGATTTTAAAACATACTTTAATAAGCCAATGTATACATTAAATGTTACATTATTATTTGTACATGGTTTTCTAGTTATGTTTTAATTTATTTCACTCTTCATTTGAATTCAATAGTTTACTCTGAAATTGCTTTTGTTCAGTTTTACCCTCTGTAATTAAAAGTAACATACATTAAGCCAATATTCTGCTGATACTACTATTACTCTTTTGTGAGAAAAAAAACTGACAGCTTCTCTTTAAAAGTACCTGCAATGAGCAACACATCAACATTAGCTAACATCCAATATTATAAAAACAAACTTATCTTGCTACCTATTATCACTCATAAGCTTATATGTATAATGACCTACAAGTTTCCTATTTAAAGGTCATCATCTTCTTTTAATTAGTTTCTTATATGCAATCAGAAAGTAGATTAAGATCTATGGAATTTCTCCAAATTAAAAAATCTCTGAGTAAAACAGGTATTTAAATTCAAGTTTAACCATTCATAGTAATTATTTTATTTTATTTTACATATATACATTCTTCTGCCTACTTTGCTTAAAAGTAGAGACCATAAATCTTTGTGTCCTTCTTACTTAAATATGTTGTTATGAATATAACAAAGTTTGTTTCATTTGCTTTTCCACCTTAAAGTGTTAATTTCTTAGTAATAGGAAGAGAGTTTCAAAACTCCCTATGTGCAATTCAACAGCAAATTACTACAATTCTGAATCAAATTCTGACATAGTAGCACTGTAAAAACATATAACTACAATCCAAGTTATTATAACCTATGATCAATACTGAGCATCACTAGCATCTCCGAAAGATATCATAATTGATTGGCAAAGGGATACTGCTCCCAAACCTTGTTTTTAGCCAGAATAGAATACCACAGCTCAGACATGACGCACACCACCAGATCATAAAACAAAGAAAGGAAAGTTGACGAGAGCACAAACATGGGTGCATATGTAACTTCTGGTTTATTATTTGTGGTTTCAAAATTTACAAGATTCAGCAAATGTTTTATTTTATTTTGGAGCTACATCTTGTGGTGCTCAAGGACTACTCATGACAACATTTAGAGGAAGAGAGTGGTTCTTCCCTGAGGTGCTTGGGGGTCCATACATGCTGGAACTCCTAGCATACAAAACAAGCACTACAGACCTTTGATCTCCCTGGCCCCAGCAAATTATTTTACACCAAGTTAAAAGCAATTTCCTATCAAAATTAAATCTGAAGACAATTCTTAAAACACAGATATAAGATTTTATTAAATATTTTCAGTCAATGGGTAGCAACATCAATATTAACTCAAATTCCCTGTAGGTACTTTTAGCATATTGCAAGGCTTTGATAAAAAAATACTAAGTGGGGAAAAAAAATCATCAGCTGAACTAAGTTTGGAATACACATGTATCCAAAAAATGCAGTGCAGAAACAAGTTGGAAAAAAAATATGTAAAGCATCAGGAGAACTAAAAGGTTCAAGAATCTTAATAAAGTCACTTAGAATCATCACATCTGCATGCAATTAAACATATGGCACTTAACTTTCAGGAATGCTGAGCTTACCAAAACCTTTACATCTATATTTGGGTTATTTAAAGTGAGGGAGAGATGTGAAAGTATAGTGAGAAACCTTTAAAAATTCCTACTTCAACTAAGTCTGTAGCTATAATTACTGTTATTCTAAAGCTTTTCTTTGAACTATCCAACCACAATTACATTTTTGTGAAATAATAACCAAAAGCAGATTTAATGAATGAAGAATTTGGTAGAACTTCTTCACAGTTAAAGCTATTTTTGCTATATAATTAATATTCTATTGTTTTGTTCTACAATGAATAGTTAACAATTATATAAATATAAGCAGCTTTGTCAGCCTCCCTTGAGTTTTAGAGTTCTTAATTTTCTTTTAAAAGAAATTACACTGCACTTATTTCCTATGGTATTTTTGCAGAACCTTGCATTTTATATTTCCTATCCCTTGTCATGTCACCTATTAACATAACTATCAAATAAATCAGTGATCCAAAGTACACACTTATCAATAAATACACAGAATTCCTGTGACATTCCAAATATATTTTCTAATGACATATTAAGGAAGAAGCTACACTGTATATAAAAACAAATTAAGTCGTGCACATTTTAAGACTTATTTGGGGGTTATATTTTAAATATTATAGGTATCCCAGTTAATACCATAATTATTCAATGATACAATTATTTAAAAATCTTAATTCTGGGACGGGGAGATAGGCCTGAGGGCATCCTTTCCATTCAGCCTATGGTTCAATCCCTGGCCACCACATAGTTCCCTCCATACTGTGTTACTGAATTCCACTGACTACAGCCCAAAAAACAAGAAAAAGATCTTAAGTCCTTTCTGCTGCCCTACGAGCTCGACCCCGGCGGCAACTGTGCTACTTTGGACACGAGCAGCTCCCGGAGAGGCCCCCAGACTGGGATGGGAGCCCCTGGCCCATTCGCTGCCAGCGGGGCAGGGCTTTCTCTCTCAACTCTTCCTTATTGGGCACAGAAAGGCAACAGCCGGTTTTAGAACACAGAATGCAGGTACCAGCGGGACGTCCAGGTGATCCCAGAGGGTGGGTTTGCCGGTCCCGCCCTTTACCGATATTTAAGCACAGCACCATGCGGGCCCAGTCCTTTCTGCTGCCCTAAGAGCTCGACCCCAGCGGCAACTGAGCTACTTTGGACACGAGCAGCTCCCGGAGAGGCTCCCAGACTGGGATGGGAGCCCCTGGCCCATTTGCCGCCAGCGGGGCAGGGTTTTTCTCTCCAGGCTTCTCCATATGAGCACCACAAAAGGGAAGTAAAAGCTTGCAGGGATGCAAATACTGGCAGAATTTTCCCTGGACTTCATACAAAAAAAAAAAAAAAAAAAAAAACCGCATGGCCGCTATTGCGGCCGCATGACCTATTATATCTTTATTGTCAGCAATGTGAAAGGGTTTCTTTTTAGCAGGTCTGATCACTGTGGGGGTTAACTCCAAACAATAATACTGAGTTGTTTGTTGAAATATAGAAGGTAATCAAAGTAGCAACCATTTCTCTAGACTGTAAACTAAGCCATAGCCCCACACCGGCCGACGAGAGGAAATATCCTCCTTTCTCGGTTCTTTTCCCTTTTCTGGAAGAAACGCGGTGTGGCGTCCACCATATTATGAGGTCTATGAAGCAGGCACAAACTTAGAGGTGCAGGAATGGGGGGGGGGGGGGAATTAAAATTTAAAAAAAAAATTATGTAGTTGGAACAGCAGGACACTTGGGGAGTCTCAGGCCGATACTAGCACATGCTCCGCCGAGATTCGACCTGGGTAGCCACACTCTTGTGCGGCTGCGTTGCTGCAGATCAACCAGAATCCGGAGGAACTACTTTTGGCTCCAGAAACTGCTTGCAGCCATGTCTCTAGAGTGTGAACTAAGCCATAGCCCCATGCTGGCCGAGGACAGGAAATATCTCTTTTTCTCGTCGAGCCATAATATGAGGACTTTTGAACTCATTTGTGTATACATTAAGCCTTCAGCTAAACATAAAAAATGTCCCTCTGAAAGAACACAAACTAAGAACTAAGGTGAATAAGGAAAAATGAATGAATTACATTCCTAAACATATATGCACTCAATGTAGAGCCAGAAAAATACATGAAACAACTGCTAATAGATTTCAAGGAGGACATTGGTAGCAACACAACAGCAGCTGGAAACCAACACTGATTTGTCACCCCTTGGTAGATTAGCAAGACTAAAACTCAGCAAGGAAATAATGTTTTTAAAGGATGAAATGAGAGAGGGAGCTAACAGATATGGCTTCTCATCCCCCTAAAGCAGAATATACCTTTTTCTCCAGTGCACATGGAAATTCTCTAAGACAGAACACATGCTGGACCATAATGCATATTTCCATAAAATTAAGACGATAGAAATTGTATCAGCTATCTTTTAAGACCAGGAGACACAGAAAATAGAAGTTAATCACACAAGGAAACAGAGAATTGAAAATTGAATCAAACACCTGGAAATTGAATCACTTGCTACTGAACAATCAGAAGGTTAGAGTGTAACCTTACTGGAAACAAACAAGAATGAGGACACAAGCTACTAGAACTTGTGAAACACAGCAAAAGCAGTGTTAAGAGGAAAGTTTATACCTCTGCAAGCAGACATCAGAAAGGAAGAAAGGGTCTACATAAATAAATTGACTTCACAGCTTAAGATTTTGGAAAATGACCAACAAAAGGAGCCCAAACAAGGCAGAAGGAAGGAAATAATAAAATGTAATAGTAGAAATTAACGATCTAGAATCCCAAAAGACAATCCAAATGATCAATGAAACCAAGACCTGCTTCTTTAAAAAAGTAAACAAGATTGATAAACCACTAACAAGAATCACAAAGAAAGAGAGAGGAAAAATCCTAATAAGCCAAATCAGAAATGAAAGGAGACATCACAACAGAAATCATAGAAATTCAAAGATCGTGCAAAATTACATTGAGAATTTTTATGCCGTGAACAGGTGGACAAAGAAGAAATGGATAAACTCCAGGATTCATATAACCTCCCAAGGCTGAAGCAAGACTTGAACACATTATCACTACCGAGGAAGTCAAAATGGTAATCCAAAGTCTGGCCAGAGAGATTCACTAGTGAATTCTTTCATACCTTTAGAGACCTACTGCCAAAACAGTTTCTGTGAGGCAAATATCACCCTGATACCAAAAGCAGAGTACCACAAAAAATAAGAATTACAGGCCTACATCCCTAATGAACACAGATGCAAATCAATATTTCATGTATTGTATTGTATACAAAATCAAGTCCATGGTTTCCCTATGTATTGTATACAAAATCAAGTTCATGGTTTTCCTATATACAAATAATACTGTAAGATAAGAAAGAGACATTAAAAAAAATTTTTTTTCACATTTGACTCAGAAAATAAAGTACATCAGAATCAGCTTGAATAAAAAGGTAAAGGACCTATACTAAGAAAACTACTAAAACCATTTCAAGACATAAAAGAGGTGGACTCTGGGCTCAGTGGGACCTGGGAGCAGAGATCCTCTGCCTGCTTCCCCCAGTCTCCAGGGGGTCACACCCATAAGCCACCTCCTGCCGGCGCCAGATCATCTCCCCATCCCCCATCGGCCACCCTCCAGAACTCACGGCTGCTTCTCCCAGAAGGGAGCATAAATGAGGTTTCCATAACCATGCCACCAGACTCCACACCAGGCTGTTTTCACTTGGGGCGCCCCAGACAGGGGCGGATAAGAGCCCTCCCTGCCCCAAGGGACCCAGCCCTGGCAGCCGACCTGCACAACCCAACCACCACCATGCTCCAGGCTGCTTTCCACATGCTCAGTCTGAGCTTCACATACGAGTGAACATATTCCTGGACCACGCTACCGCTTTTGTGGCCACGCAACACATCATAAGACACTCCCTACTCATTTTCCATAATTACCACACCATATTTAATGGGATTCAAACAGTAGGCAACAAATCATAGAGAGAAATATATATATATACACATATATATGCCCATACACTTATTTTCAGACATATATACCAAAGCTCACATCATCCAAATTTTAACACCATGTTAGTGATATCCTATAGAATGTCTTAATGGCTCCTGCCAAAATAGAACAATCTTCACACTGTTTTCTATATGAACACTCTTTTGTAAGCATGTACAACAGCTCTTCATAACAAACAATACAAAATATATTATTTTGTTTGTGTTTTGGTACAGAGCTTGGGGCTTGGGATGGAAACATCCAAAATTTGGTGGTGGAAGGTGTAATGGTGGTGGGATTGGTGTCTGAATATTAACTGCAATCAAATATTGTGAAGTAACATAAAATTAGTTTTTTAAAAGACATAAAAGACGACAAAAGGAAATGAAAACACGTGTCCTGCTTATGGTTTCAAGGACTGATATTGTCAAAATGGCAATATTCCCCAGAGCACTGTACAGACTCAATGCAGTACCTAGATATTTTTCAAAGAAATAGATCCAAAAGTCCTGAAATTCATATGGAATAAACCCCCACATAGAGCTAAAAAACATCCCTGGGGAAAAGAAGATGGGAGGAATCACCCTCCCCAACTTCAAACTGTACTACAAAACATTTGTAATTAAAACAGCATGGTATAAACACACAGGTGCAAATCAATGGAATAGAGCTGAATATCCTAACACAGACCCTCAAATATATAATCACTTAATCTTTGATAAAGGAGAAAGAATTATGAAGTAAACCAAGAAAAACCTTCAACAAGTGATACTGGGAAAACTGGGCAATGACATGTAAAACAATGTACTCAGAAATCTAAGGCCATGCACAAAAAGTCGGATCAAAATCAAAAGACCACTACAGCAGATCTGAATCCAAAGGGTACATGGAGGAACATGTAGGCAAACCCCTCCATGACACTGAAGTTAAAGGCAACTGTTACACTGACCAAGCAAGTGGAATCAAAAATAAAGAAATAGGACTACATAAAACTAAGAAGCTTCTGCACCTCAAAAACAATAGTGTCCAAGATACAAAGACAGACCATGGAATGGGAAGATTTTTTTTACCCAATACCCATCTGATAGGAGTTAGTATCAAAGATATATAAGGCACTGGTAGAACTTTACAAGAAAAAAATCCAACCCAATCAAAAAATTGAGAGAAAAAGTCCAACCCAATCAAAAAATGGAGAGAAAAAAGAAATACAAATGAACAAAAGCACATTAAAAAATGCTTACATCACTAATCATCAGGGAAATGCGAATCAAAACAATAATGAGATATCATCTCACACCACAAAGATTGGCATACATCAAAAAGAACAAGAACCAGTGCTGGCGTGGATGCAGGAAGAAAGGTACTCTCATTCATTGTTGGTTGGAATGTCAACTTGTCCAGTCTTTTTGGAAAATATGAATATTCCTCAAAAAACTAGAAATTGAGCTCCCGTTTGACCCAGCAATACCACTTATGGGAATATGCCCCAGAGGCCCAAAAACACAGCAGTAAAGCCATCAGCACTGCCACATTCATTGCAGGACTATTCACAATAGCCAGAATCTGGAAGAAATCAAGTATCTGAGAATAGATGACTGGATAAAGAAGCCCTGGTACATCCACACAATGGAATACTATGCAACTGTATAAAAGGAAAAATGAAGTCATGAAATTTGTTTAAAAATGAAGTCATGAAATTTGTTTATAAGTGGATGGACATGGATAGTATCATGCTGAGTGAAATGAGTCAGAAGGAAAGGGACAGATACAGAATGACTGCATTATTTGTGGGATTTTAAAAAAATAGTGTGAGACTAATATCCAAGGCCAGGAAAAACTGGGGCCAGGAGAACTGGTCAATGACTGGAATCTTGCTACAAGATGTGTGTGTGTATGTGTGTGTGGGAAAGGCAGTTAATGTAGAGAAGAAACTAATATGACAATAATAGTTAGAAATAAACACTCTGGACAAGAACTAAGAGTTGAAAGTATGTAAAGGGATATACATGATAAATAACCCTTCAGTATCTGTATTGCAAACCATAATGCCCAAATTGAGGGGGGGAGGAAAGGAAGGAAGGAAGGAAGGAAGGAAGGAAGGAAGGAAGGAAGGAAGGAAGGAAGGAAGGAAGGAAGGAAGGAAGGAAGGCAGGAAGGCAGGAAGGCAGGAAGGAAGGAAGGAAGGAAGGAAGGAAGGCAGGAAGGCAGGAAGGCAGGAAGGAAGGAAGGAAGAGAGAAAGAAAGAAAGAAAGAAAGAAAGAAAGAAAGAAAGAAAGAAAGAAAGAAAGAAAGAAAGAAAGAAAGAAAGAAAGAAAGAAAGAAAGAAAGAAAGAAAGAAAGAAAGAGACATTTTCTTGGAGGTAGGCAGGGGTTGGTGGAGGGAAACTGGGATCATTTGTGGTGGGAAATGCACACTGCTAAAGGGATGGGTGTTGAAACATGTGACTGAAACTCAATCATGAACTCATGAACAACATTGTACTTGTGCATCTCACTGTGATTCAATTTAAAAAGTTAGAAATTAAAAATAAAAAATAAAAAAACTTAGCTTAGAGACTGAACAGCCTTCACTGTGGCACCTTGGAGGAGGCCGGGTTGAGTTTCCCTCCCTGCCCAAAGCAGAACGACGGCAGCCAAGACCCTCCAGACCCCAATCACAGTCATGCTCAAGGCTGCTCTCCACAAACTCAGATGAGCCTCACCTGTGAAGGAACCTGCAGAGGAACCCAGGTATGCAGGACCTGTGACTTGAGATCTACAAGCTCACTAGGAACAGAACTGGGCCTCATCCCCCCAGCTCCAGTTTTCCAGTAGCTTGGCAGTCACACCCACAAACTGCCCCTGATGCCATATAATCTCATCAACAGCCAAGATCCTAAGACTATGAAATAAAGCTCCCAGAATAGAGCAACACAGAACCTCCTGGAGCACGCGGCCACATTGGCAACCATACAACCTCTAGCCCAATGATGTACCAAAGGTAACACACATTCGTTTGGTTTTAATATGCACACTTGTAATCTCTTATATAAGGGCTTCAATGTCTCCAGAATGAAATACAAAAATCTTCATTCACATTCCTCTTATGGTGGGAGGAAGGTGCATGCTGGTGGGATTGGTGTTTATTATCTATAATGAACTATTATGAACAACTTTGTAAAAATTAATTTTTTAAAAAAAACTTAGGTTACAAAAAAACAGAAAATGAATAAGTAGGAAAAATTTGAGGCACACTCAACCCCATACACTGCAATTATGTTTCTGTAAAAAACTAACGATTTAAGGGCTGGAGTGATAGCATAGCAGGTAAGGCATTTGCTTTGCACATAGCTGACTGGGGTTCGGCCCCCAGCATCTCATATGGTCCCCTGAGCACCACCAGGAGTAATTCCTGAGAGCAGAGCCAGGAGTAACCTCTGTGCAATATCAGGTGTGACCCAAAAAGCCTGAAAAAAAAATTTTAATCAAATATTCTAATACAACATAATACAAAGCTATGTTAATTTGATATATGTTAAGGGATGGTGATATGAAAATATTAAAAGTGCTTTCTTCTATAATTAAACTATTATTTCTATACAAGCAGAAAACTTTGTATGTACAGTAAAAATACTGCAACACAAATGGCTGAATGTTCTGAGCATATGCTTTACATGCAGAAGGCTCGGGTTCAACGCTGGCAGCACATGGTGTCCCAAGCAGAGCTGATAGTAAAACCTGGGTATTCAATGGTGTATCCCTGAAAATAAAATCAATAACAAAAAAAAAAGAACAATGCAAATCGTAACATACAATAGTCCTGAGTCTGAGTAAAGGAGTTTCTGGCAGTGTTTGCTAGCACTGTGGTGTGATGGTTTATGCAATATGAAGTGCAGAATGTGTTTTAAGAACCAAGGTTACACTGGAGTCATGCAATGTAACAGAGGAAAGTTCTGCCAGAATCACATCGTATTCATTGTACACTGGATTTTGAATTCATTTGCTGCACATTTTGAAACCTTTTTATTGCTGGCAATTTTTGTGAACCGCCCCCCCTCCCCCACACACACACTCAGTTACACAATCCAACATGAGGTCGTGAGCCACAGTTTAATAAGCTTTGTATTAAACAATAATTTTCCCATGCAACAGTAAGAAATTTCTAGAGACAGTTAAAAACTAGTAGTCATACAGAATATACGACTTTATAAAATATAGCCTAATTGTACAGTAGGCTACATCATCTAGGTTTGCGTAATTACACACTATTATGATCTTAAAAAAAAAAAGGTGTCGGTGAGGAAGGCTAATGACACACTAAACAGAATGTAAACTGTTGTTAAGTAATGCATGGCTGTGCTACTAACTACTATGTATCAACAAACTGAACAACCTTGGAGAAATGGACTTATTCTTAGAACGTCAAGAACAAATCGCAAAGAAACAGGAAGTCTTAATAAACCGATTACAGGTAAACATATTAAATAAGAAATAAAGCCTTGGGACTGGAGTGATAGCACAGCGGGTGGGGGTTTGCCTTGCATGCTGCCAACCGCCTTGCCCACACCACAAAAAAAGTGTCTATGAAACGGATGGCTTCCTTGGTAAACTGTAGCACTGTAGCACTGTCACCCTGTTGCTCATCCATTTGCTTGAGCGGGCACCAGTAACATCTCCATTGTGAGACTTGTTACTCTTTTTGGCATATTGAATATACCACACGTAGCTTGCCAGGCTCTGCTCTGTAGGTGAATACTCTCGGTAGGTTGCCAGACTCTCTGAGAGGGACATAGGAATCGAACCAGGGTGGGCCACATGCAAGGCAAAGGCCCTACCTGCTGTGCTATCACTCCAGTACTTTGGTAAACTGTACAAATTTTTTTCAATGATATCAATTCCACATAAATTGTTCCAAAAAGTGGAGCAGGTGGGACACTCTCAAACTCCTTTTGCAAATTAAGCCTTAACCCTGACAACAAAATCAGACAAAACTTTTTTTTAAAGGAGAAGAAAACTACAAAGTAATGCCCCTGATGGTACCAAGAATCCTCAACAAAATATTCGAAAAATAAATACAATAGTACATTAAATGGATTATATTCCATGATCAAGTGATATTTATTCCAGGCATGCAAGGATAGCTCAACAATAACAAGTCAATGTGATACACCAGATTAACAAGATGAAGGGAAAAACAAAATTAATATCCCCACAGTAAGAATTTGACAAAGAATTTGCGAAACTTCCACATATAATTATGGTAACAACTCTCAGCCAAGTGAGAATAAAGGGTAAGGACTTCACCATAATTAATAAAGACCAGATATGACAAGTACACAGCTAACATCATACTCAAAGGTGAAATTGAGAACTTTTCTTCAAAGAGCAGGAACAAAACAAAGACAACACATACTGTCACTTAAATTCAATATAGTATTGGAAGTCCTCGCCAGAGTGATTAGGAAAAGAAAAGAAAGAAAGGGGAAGGAAGAAGGGAGGAAAGGAAAAAACATTCAAATTAGTAAAATTGTCAATATTTGTATATTACACAATAGAAAACCCTAAGATTCCACAAAAGAACTGTTATAACTAATCAATAAATTCAGTGAAAGTGCAGAATACAAAATTGATATATAAAACTCTATTGTTTCTATTAAAGAGAAAATTAAGAAAATAATCCCATTCATAATTGTCATTAAAATAAATGAAATGCCTAGGAACAAATTTAATTGAATGAAAGACCTATATACACTTAAAACTGTAACAAGTTGATAAAAGAAGATGAAGATGACACAAACAATAAAAACACAAACATCCATTCTCATGAACTGGAAAAGTACTATTAAAATATTCATACTTCCCAAAGCAATCTACAGAATCATCATAATCCCTATCAAAACTCCAAGTGGCACTTTTCTTTTCTTTTTTTTTTAATTAAAAAAATTTTATTAGTGAATCACCATGAGGTACAGTTACAGACTTTCAAACTTCCATGCTTGCATTTCAGTCATATAATGGTCAAGTATCATCCCTCCACCAGTGCCCATTTTCCATCACCAATCGTCCCAGCATCCCTCCCACCCTGTTCCCCTACCCACTACCCCGTCTCTGTGGCAGGACATTCACTTTTGTTCTCTCTTCTTTTGGGTGTTGTAGTTTGCAATAGAGGTATTAAGTGGCCATCATGTTTGGTCTATAGTCTGCTTTCAGGGTGTGTCTCCCATCTCAAGAGGATTCTCCTAGCACCATTTACCTGCTAATCCCTTCTCTAACTGAACTGCCTTTTCCCCCATATGTGAGGCCAGCTTCTAAACTGTGGAGTAATCCTCCCAGTACTTATCTTTAATAATCTTGGGTGTTAGTCTTCCATTCTGTTACTTTATATTCCACAAATGAGTGCAATTTTTCTATGTCAGTCCCTCTCTTTCTGACTCATTTCGCTTAACATACTTTCCATGTTGATCCATCATCTTTTCTAACAGCTGCATGGTATTCCATTGTGTAGATGTACCAGAGTTCCTTTAGCCAGTCATCTGTTTTTGGGCACTCAGGTTTTTTCCAGATTCTGTCTACTGTACACAGTGCTGCAATGAACACACAGTGCAGATGTCATTTATACTATACTATTTTGCATTTCCGGGATATATTTCCAGAAGTGGTACTGCTGGGCCAAATGGGAGCTCAATTTCTAATCCTTTGAGAATCGTCCATACTGTTTTCCAAAACAGCTGATTCAGTCAGCATTCCCACCAGCTGTGAAGGAGAGTTCCTTTCTCCCCGCATCCGCAACAACACAGGTTGCTTTTGTGCTTTTGGATGTGGGCCAGTCTCTGTGGTGTGAGGTGATATCTCATGGTTGCTTTGATCTGCATCTCCCTGATCATTAATGAAGAATATTTTTTCATGTGCCTTTTGGCCATTCGGATTTCTTCCTTGAGAAAGTTTTTGTTCATTTCATCGCCCCATTTTCTGCTGGGGTTCAATGTTTTCTTTTTGTAAAGTTCAACCAGTGCCTTGTAAATCCTCGATATTAACCCCTTGTTGCATCTGTACAGTAAAGTTGCAGGCTATAAAATCAATACCCAAAAGTCCATGGCTTTCCTATACTCAAATATGAGAGAGCAGAAAGTGACTTGAAAAAAGCAATGCTGTTCACAATCATGCCTCAGAAAATCAAGTACCTTGAGATGAGCTTAACTAAAAAGGTAAAGGACCTATACAAAGAAAATTATAAAACGCTACCACACGAAATAAAAGAGGACACCAGAAAATGGAAACATATTGCCTGCTCATGGATTGGGAGAATTAACATCATCAAAATGTCAATACTTTCCAAAGCGTTAGAGAGATTCAATGCGATCCCTATAAGGATACCCATGACATTCCTCAAAGAAATGGATCAAACACTCCTGAAATTCAAATTGAACAACAAACCACCACGAATAGCTAAAGCAATTCTTGGGAAAAAGAAGAAGAGGGCATCACCTTCCCCAATCTTACACTCTACAACAAGCAGTTATAATTAAAACAGCATAGTACTGGAACAAAAACAGAGCTGCAGACCAATGGAACAGGGTGGAATATCCTTACACACACTCTCAAATATGTGATCACCTAATCTTTGATAAGGGAGCAAGAAATGTGAAATAGAGCAAGGAAAGCCTCTTTAACATATGGTGCTGGCAAAACTGAACAGCTACATGCAAAAAAAAAGGGCTCAGACCTCTACCTAACACCATACACAAAGGTCAGATCAAAAAGGATTAAAGACCTCAACGTCAGACCAGAGTCCATAAGGTATGTGGTCGGCAAAATGCTCTATGACATCAAGGCTAAAGGTATCTTTAAAGAGGACACTCCACTGGCCAGCCAAGTGGAAACAGAGATAAACAGATGGGACTACCTCAAACTGAGAAGCTTCTCTACCTCAAAAGACACAGTGAACAGAATTCAAAGACAACAGAATGGGAAAGGATATTCACCCAAGTGGCAAATTTATCAGAAAAAATTTACAGTGTATTGAGAAACATAAAAGAGCCCAAATAACACATTTAGAAAAAAAATAAAGTGGGTCCGGAATGATAGCACAGTGGGTAGGGCATTTGCCTTGCACGTGGCCAACCTGGGTTCAATCCCTGGCATCCCATATGGTCACCCAAGCACCGCCAGGAGTAATTCCTGAGTGCAGAGCCAGGAGTAACCTCTGAGCAATGCTAGGTGTGAAACAAAAAGAAAAAAAAAAGGAACAAAGCTAGAGGCATCGTGCTTCCTTATTTCACACATTACAAAGATAATACTCAAAACACAAAAACCGCCATTAAAAACACACACATAGATCAACATTATATAAAAAGCAAATTGAACATATGTATATATAACTGATTAACTTATTACACAACAGTAAATAATATCCAAAGGGAAAAGTATAATTTCTTCAATTAATGGTGTTGGGATGAGACTACCTGGGGTAAGGATATATGTCTTGCATGAAGTCACCCTAGTTCAATTCCCAATTTGACATGGTCTCCAAGCATCACCAGATGCAGCCCTGGAAGGCCCAAACACCCTGAGCACCACTTCTGAGCCCCCTATCCCCTGGCCCACCCCAAAATATGCTGAGCTATATCAAAGAAGTGAAACTGGACCTCTATCTTACATATACCATAGGCAAAATATAACTCAAAATGGACTGAAATCTTGAACTTCATACCTGAAACTGAAAAATTCAAACTTCAAGCCTAAAACTCAAACTTCAAATCTGAAACCATAAAAGAAAACAAAAGTAAATTCCTTGATTCTTAACAGGATTTTTTTCTTTAAGTTGGATAACCTCAAATGAAAAGCAGTAAGAGCAAAAATAAGCAAGAACTGTATCAACTAAAAAGCTTCTACATAGCAAAGGAAATGGTCAACAAAATGAAATGGCAACCTACATACAGAAAATATGTGGAATTTGTATTATCTGTTAATGGATTAACATTAAAAATACACAGAATTCTTACAACTATTTAAAAAAATCAACTTTAAAGTGGGCAAAGGAATTGAGCTGACATTTTTTTCCATAGAAACCCCATAGATGGCTAACAAGTACATGAATATGTGTTCAACATCACTATGAGAGAACTGTATACCAAATCCACAATGAGGTATCACCTCACATCTATCAGAATGTTTACTGTCAAAAAGACAAAGGGATGAAGAGATACTACAGTGAGTAGGACTCTTGTTTTGCACATGGTTAACCCCGGATTGATCCCTGGCACCCTATCCCACATGGTCCTCTGTGCATGACCAGAAGTATTTCTTAGTTCAGTGCCAGGAGTAATTCCTGAGCATCTCCAGGTGTGGTCCCAAAGAAAAGCAAAACAAAACAAACAAACAAAACCCAAGTGATAAGTGCTGTATAGACCATGGAGGAAAGAATAGAAATTGATGTCATCACTATGAAAAATATTATCTTCAAAAAATTAAAAGCAGCTCATATGATACAGCAATTCTACTCTGAGGAATACCCAAAAGAAATAAAGACATAATCTTGAAGCAGTATCTATACTTCCATAATTATAGCATTATTCACACTAGCCAAGTTGTGGAATCAATCTATGTATCATCAACATATGAATAAATAAGATGTGGTATGTGCGAATATATATGTGTCATACGTATACATGTGTTTGTGTATATAACTATATCTATGTATACACACATAGACTATCTAAAATAAATTGGAGAAAACTGGAGATTTAACACAAAGCAGTGACCACAATGCTTTGCATGAAGGAAACCCAGGTACCACAGGGCTCCCCAAGCGCTGCTGTGAGAAACCCTGAGCTGAAAGCCTGGAATGTGGGCTGGAGAGATAGCACAGGAGACAGGGCACTTGTCTTGCACATAGTCAACCTGGGTTTGATCCCAGATATCCCATGTAGTTCCCAAGCACCACCAGGAGTAATTCCTGAATCCAAAGCCTGGAATGTCCCTGAGCACCAACAAGTCTGACCCCAAAACTAAGATAAAGATTAATATTGCAAAGTATCATTTTTTGCATAGATTCTTGAAAAGAAACTTATAGAAACAGCAGAAAAGTAATCATGAGCTGGGGGGGGGGGA
Source organism: Sorex araneus (assembly GCF_027595985.1). Classification (NCBI taxonomy): domain Eukaryota; kingdom Metazoa; phylum Chordata; class Mammalia; order Eulipotyphla; family Soricidae; genus Sorex; species Sorex araneus. The sequence goes on from NC_073304.1 coordinate 34,778,390, forward strand.
GGGCATGGAAATAAAAAGCAATTGGTGAAAGCTTACAAATTTCCAACTCTAACATGATTAAAGAATGAGGCTCTAATGTAAAACTTGGTTACTATCATTAACAATATTATACAACTGAAATTTGTTAAGAAAAATTTTCTTATGCAAAAAAATAAAAGAAAATTAAGTGAAAATGGGCACATTAATATTTAACTCCGTCAAGAATTCTTTTAGAGGGGCTGGAGTGATAGCACAGTGGGTAGGGTATTTGTCTTGCACGTGGCCGACCCGGGTTCAATTCCCAGCATCCCATATGGTTCCCCGAGCACCGCCAGGAGTAATTCCTAAGTGCATAAGCCAGAAGTAACCCCTGTGCATCACCAGGTGTGACCCAAAAAGAAAAAAAAAATCCTTTTACAATGTTCACGTATGAGGCTGCCACGATGTACTTAACTTTAAAAATGTTAAAATCTGTCAGTTATGTACCTCAATAAAGCTAAAATTTTTAACAAATCTGAGTAACTTAAAATAATTTATATTGTTTTTTAAAAGTCTTGGATTTAACATCCTAAACAGTTGAGAATTTACTTGTTTTTATATGTTGATAACTAATTTCTACCAAATAAGACAAATAGTAAACAGTACATTTTTTGTTGAAAAGAAACTAAAATAAAGATGGCTTTCAAATTTCCTAAGATTTATGATTTTTAGTCAAAAATATCCTTGCTAAAGGTGAAGATAGTGAACATTTGCTTCATGTTACCAAATATCACAAGAAGATAAGGTTTAAAAACAAATAATATACTACAAAGAATAGGTTTTTGCCATTGTCTTATTATTTAGTGGTAGATTATCTGTTCTCTAACTTCCTCTAAATACCCAAAAGAGAAATTAAGTAGGATGGAGACCTAAGTACAGGACTTAAGGCACTCACCTTGCATGAAGTTGATCCTAGTATGCTCCTTGGCACTATACAGATCCCCCAAGCGCAATCAACAGTGATTCTTCACAATACTAAAGTACTGATTATATCTGACATATTTATGATGATAGTCTCAGAGTAAATCAAATACATTTTCTATATAGTTATAGCATACGTCCATGTCCATATGGGGGGAGGGAAGCAACCTGGAGACCCTGGTGGAAGAGGGAAGTACACACTGGTGGTAGGAATGATGCTGGAACAAAAGAGCCAATTATGAATAACTTTGCTAATCATGTTAATAAACATGATTTTAAAAACTGATTAATTTTTAAATTTATAAAATTTTAACTAATTAAAAGCTAAGCAAACATGGGACAGGAGATAGCACAACAGTTAGGGGTCATGCTACTCAGATTTAATTTCCAGCACCACATGACCCCCTAAGTATCCCTGGATGCATCCTGGAAGACACCCCCCAAGTACCTAAGGTGTGGATCTGGAAGAACTCAGCACTACTGGGTTAATCCTTTGCATCACAGGGCCCAAGAAGCACCACATCCTCAGACCCTTTCTTGAGTCATCTTGGTAAATTACTGCAGGTTTTGGGGGCTCCAGAACACCACTTTGGGAGTTCCCAAAGGAGGTGAAGGCCACTCCAAAAGAAAAGGAAAGAAAAAAAAGTTTATAAGAGCAATAGCACAGCAGGTAGGGTGTTTTGTCTTGCATGCGGCTGACTGGGGTTCAATTCCTCTTTCCCTCTCAGAGAGTCTGGCAAGCTACCGAGAGCATCGAGCCCGCATGGCAGAGCCTGGCAAGCTACCTGTGGCATATTTGATAGGCCAAAACCAGTAACAAGTTTCACAATAGAGATGTTACTGGTGCCTGCTCAAGCAAATCGATGAGCAACAGGATGACAGTGATACAGTGATACAGTGATAAGCAAACATTACAAGAGAAACATGAGGCCACAAAGCAACAAACTGTCAAATAAAACACAATTTCCATATTGAAAATGACAAAACTAATTTAAAATTCAAAGAACAGATTATATTTACAGGTGACTGGCTATACCTATAGTCAAGAAGTATCTTATAAAAGGAAAATAAATTACATGAAGCACATATAACAACTCACCAACTCAAGAATGAACTGTGTTAAGTACCAACAACTAGAAACAGTAATGCAGTAAAAGATAAAATGGAACAAACTGCCAAACCACCAAACTTTCTAGTAGATCAATTGCCAAGCTTTCATTCCTGTCTTTTTGGAACAGGGGCAGGAAGATTTGCTTCCCCTGGGCTAGATCTACCAGCCACCACATACCACCTTCTCAACCATTTAAACAGCCCAGCTTCATAGTTCCTGAAGTACACAACCACTAAAGTGACCACATGACACCTTCTCCAAATTTCACATTAAAGCCCAACAAAAACACAGCAAATTTGATGGGAAATTTATGTAGAATCCCATGAAACTCCATAAGTGAGAATAACAACACAGAAGATTCAACCAGCACTAACCATCTCATTAAATCCTCATTATTATGACTTTAGAAACACCATTGTACAATATATAGCAATCAACTGTTTCAAATTGACTCTAATTGATCTATTTCCTGATAAGTCTACTTGTCATTTTGCTGTAACAAGCAATATGAAATAAATTTGTTATGTACCTACTAAGGAAGTAGGGTTGGGTGTGGGAGAAAATCTAGGGACACTAGTGGACAGAAGGTCACACGGGTGGTGGGATTGTGTTGAGACATATGTCTGAAACAAATGTATTAAAAACAACTTTGTATGGGTCTAGAGCGATAGTACAGTGGGTAGGGCATTTGCCTTGCACGCAGCTGACCCTGGTTCGATTCCCAGCATCCCATATGGTCCCCTGAGCACTGCCAGGAGTGATTCCTCAGTGCATGAGCCAGGAGTAACCCCTGTGCATCACCAGATGTGACCCAAAAAGAAAAAAAAAAAACCTTTGTAAATCATGGTGCTATAATAATTTTTTAAATAATGGCAATAAAAAAAAGATATGATGGCTGATCTTTTCATTCACAAAGCATATGAAAAGCATATAAGCAAAAAATTTTCTTGTTTGACTTCCATTAGAACCATCAGAGAAGGCTAAAACAAAAAGACAACTGTAATTTAAGTTGAAGATGTGTCATCACTAAAATAACTGCTGCAAAACCTCACTGAACTCTCCTTTCCAGCTATGTCTACATGAAAGCCTTTCATTAACATACATTCCCTCACTGCAAAATATCTACATAATAGGATCTAAAATAGTGCAATGACAGAGAGCAAGTAATTCTTTGAAGTTTCATAAAGATACTGCTTTCCAAGATCAAGAGTCAGAAGAGGTCTATATCACCCTCTGGGGATGAGCTAGGGATGGGGAAATGGACAGGCAGAGGGAAACAGACAAAACAGAAAAATCTAGTGTGAAGACTGAATCATTAAGAATTTTTCATTGGTCTTCTTAAGCCCTTGCAGCCAACCTCCTTCTTGATAAAACCCAAATTTTTTAATGACTATTAATTTATAAAATCAATTCTCTGAGAGCCATCCTAGATGAAACTATTTACCAAATAACTAAATTTTGCCTAAGCTCTTCTTTCTATAACCCTCTATATGTATGTAGCACTGTGGCACTGTCATCCCATTGTTCATTGATTTGCTCGAGCAGGCACCAGTAACATCTCCATTGTAAGACTTGTTACTGTTTTTGGCATATCGAATACACCATGGGTAGCTTGCCAGGCTCTGCCGTGCAGGCAGGATATTCTCGGTAGCTTGCCAGGCTCTCCAAGAGGGATGGAGGAATAGAATCCCGGTCTGCAGAGCTCCCTACCCGCTGTGCTATTGTTCCAGTATCACTGTTCACTGTCACTGTCACTGTCACTGTCATTCCGTTGCTCATCGATTTGCTCGAGTGGGCACCAGTAACATCTCCATTGTGAGACTTCTTGTTACTGTTTTTGGCATATTGAATACGCTATGGGTAGTTTGCCAGGCTCTCCTGTGCGGGCAAAATACTCTCGGTAGCTTGCCAGGCTCTCCCAGAGGGGCAGAGGAATCAAACCCAAGTTGGCTGCGTGCAAGGCAAACGCTCTACCTGCTGTGCTACTGCTCCAGCCCCGTTCCAGTATATATATAAAAGAAAATTCTGCAGTTCTTCCCTAACTTAGAACTCTCCCTCAGGACCATCTACTATGTTGAACATTTTCTAATAGTGTTTTATATAAACACAGCTCTTGTTAAGTGTCTTTTAAACTAGGAAAATTTCTAGATGTCAATGGAAGAATTTTTGTCTTTATGTTTTGGGATTTTGCTTTGCTTTTCTTTTTTTGGATGGTTTCCAAGAAAACTGTGAACATTAGTTCTGCTACCATATAACTAGAAAAGTTTTCACTGTTCTTTTAAAAAATTAAAAAGGTAAACATTAAGTGCCTAACTATAGTGCTATACACTTTTATACAATTCACTCTATTTAATACACAGTATAACAAGGGATAAGTACTCTTGCATGTACTTATTCTACAGAAAAAATTCATAAAACTGTTTTAAGAAATGTACACAGGTATTACAGGGTAAGTGATACAGTACAGCAGGTAGGGCACTTGCTTTATACAAGGCTGACCAGGGCTCAATGCCCAACACTAGGTACAGTCCCTCGAGTACTAGCAGAAATGATTCTTCAGTGTAGAGCCAGGAGTCACCTCTGAGCACTGCCAGGTATGGTCCCAAAACAAAATAAAACAAAACAAAACCACAAACAAATAAACGTGCCCAATTAACAAAAGCGTAAATCTCTCTTCTTTAAGTGAGCAAAAACAAAGTGTCCCCCAATTTTCCAGGAAGCTATCACATCCTGTATCATTCCAGCACACATACACTCATGTGGAGTTGGGAGAATACTGCTCGATTTGGGAAACATTGTACTAGAGAATCTAACCAGTGAAATCAGGAAAAAAAAAAAAAGAAAGAGTAACCAAATTATACTGGAAGAAGTGAAAACTTTATTCATATAATATAAAGTTGTCAAATGAAATCTACCAAAAAATTTACAAGAACTACATGAGTATTTAGCGAAACTGCAGGACATAATACCAACATATATTAGCAGTGAACAATTAGAAAGTAGAGTTGTTTAAAATGCCATTCATAAAAGCATTAAAAATATAACATACTGAAGAATATCTAGAAAAATATGATAAATATCTGTACAATGAAAATCATAAAACATTACTGAAAGAAACTGAACATTTAAATAAAGATAATGCCTCATTCAGAAGTCAAAGATTCAACATTATTAAGATGTCAATTCTTCCCCCAAATTTACCTACAGAGTGAATGCAATTTCAGTCAAAATACCAGTAGGCTTTCTTTATAGATAGTCACAAACTGCTTCTAAAATGAGTATAGAATTATAAAGGGTTTAGAATAGTTCTATCACTCTAGATTCAGACAGCAGCCACACAGTAATTTGAAAAGGTAAAGCATCATTAACTTTAAAAAAGGGTTTGGAGTAAATTTTTTAAAGTAAGGGCAAAGGGGACTCCAAAGAACACAAGTGCACCAGTACCTTACTGGGCAAAGACAGAATGCCCAAACAAGAGGTGCTCCCAATTAGCCCAACTCCAGGTTTGAGGGACAAAGTCTGTTGGAGAGGACACAGTTCTGTATCACTAAGTGAAAGATAAATTTGTCCAGTGCTATTCCAAAGAATTTGCTAAGAAACTGTCTTCTCGAATTTATCAGAAATTCATTACTGAAACACTAGAAAAACATGTTCACCTAGAACTGCCCTATCAAGTAGGGCTACAAGCACACATGAGGAAGAGATACAGTGAGAAACTGCTAGTCTTTACTGACAGCTGCATTTCTGTTGCCCTCTGAGCACTGCAGAAGCATACTATAGAAAATGCTACACATGCTCCAAAAGCTATGTAGGTAGGCTAACACTGGAGAAGTCCACATTGGCTGATGGAGTTTGCTAAAAAAGTACAGAGAAGCTTTAAAGAAAAATCTTTTCTCCTATAATGTCTTTTCAGCACTGTGTACTATATCAAAGCCTATTATTGTGCCAGTCAGCAAAAGAATAATATTGCATTTTCACAGAGCAAAAAAGAAAAAAAGGTGAGGAGCTATAAATGAATAACTAGCACAGTGGCCAAAATTAAAAAAGAACAAAGTTAGATGAGTAATACAACCTGGTTTCATGACTTACTATAAACCATAATAATGAAAACAGCCGTGGCACTAAGATAATGAAACAAATTTGTAAGTCAGAAATAAACGTACACATATATATTTTTGACAAAAGGACAACCTTTGTTCAGATTCTGACATCTTTAAATGGTTATAATCTGCTATGTTACTTAATATCTTGTGATATCAATCATATACTCCTGACATTATTTTCAAACACCATTCCCAATATAATTGCTAACTCATTCTCCAGTACTGACTTTTGTTCACTTTTCAAAAATCTGTTTGTAAATGTCTTCATGCTGCTGCTCTCTTAGGGATAGAAATTCCATTTATCTATGCACATGAAGTCATACCTAAAACTGTCCTGCTGACCCAAGAGCCTACTGAGTAAAGAAGGATAGAGCCTGAACATTTATGGGAGCCTTGGGGAAAATTATGAAGTAGGGATTCCCTCACAAGCCTTGCCAGTATACTCTAAGCAAAGATGTCTCCACACTTGTTTCTGGATCTGGGAATCAACTTCTCTGAAGTTCCCATCCAAACATACCACTAAAAGATTTTAGGAGTAGAGCCAGAGCAATAATACAGGAGTTAAAGTGCTTGTTTGCATTCAGCAGACCCCAGTTCAAATTCCTGACGCTATATATGGATCCCTGAGTACCACCAAAGGTGATCCCTGAGAAGAGAACCAAGAGTAAGTACTGAGCACCACTAGGTGTGGCGCAAACCCTACCCCAACCCCTACCACATACAGACACAAAAATCAACACTGTCAATAAGATCATCCAAGTTTGTAAGAATCATAAAGTACCCTTAATAGCCAACGCCATACTAAGAATCACGCAACCAAAGACAAATGGCCCAGATCTATGGTTAACTTATTTTCAACAATGGAATTAGAAACATGAAGTGGAGTTATTATAGCCTTTTCAACAAATGGTGCTAGGAAACAGGATAACCACATGTAAAAAACAAGTAGATATAGATATAGATCTAAAACATTGGATCCATGTTTCATACCCTGCACAAAAGTCAATTCAGAAATTCAGAATGGATCAAAGATCTTGCAATCAGACCAGAATCCATAAAATACACTGAGCGAAATATAGGCAGAATATTTCAAGATTTGGATCTCAAAGGTGTTTTCAATGATGTTCCATTGGCAAAGACAATAGAAATTTAAAAAAAAAAAACAAGACTAAAAGAGTTTCTGCAGGGCAAAAGAATCAGAGACTAAAACTAAAAGACACCCAACTGAATGTAATAAAATATTCACACTCAACACATCAGATAAAGGGTTTGTCCAGGATATATAAAGTATTCACAAAAAAAAAAAAAACACTCAAAAATGGGAAGAGAAATGAACAGTCACTTCTAGGAGAAAGACAGACAGATGGACAATAGGCACGTGAAAATATGACCATCACTTATTATTATGAAAATCAAATCAAAACAATAGAGTGATATCATCTCATACCAGTGAAAATGACACATACTAAAAATATTGAGAACAATCTGTGTTGGGGAAAATGGTGAAAACGGAACACTTCGTCCATTGCAATGGAAATGTCTGGTTCAATCCCTATGAAAATCAGTATAAAATTTTTCAGAAAACAAAGAACAGAGATGCTATATGACCCAGCAATTCCAGTTCTGGGTATCTATCCATAAAACCATTCATTCAAAAGAACATATTATTCATTGCACACCATTATTCTTGCAGCTCTTAGTATAATAGTTAAGATATGGAACCAACCTAGGTGTTCAACAACAAATGAGTGAAGTATAAAGATGTGGTATATTACGCACAATGGAATGTACACAGCTGCAAGGAACAATTAACTCATGTAATTCACTGCAACTCGAAGGTATAATATTAAGTGAAGTAAGCCAGAACAAGAGAGATAAATATAGATGATCTCATTTATCAGTGGTAAGAGTAACTGATGGGGGAATGGAATGTAATAAAAGAGGGATGGAATTTGATCTGTTCCAAATTGACTTCCGTGAAAAGTATGAGACATAAATCCATATCTAGATCACCCCTGATCCCAGAGTATAGGAAAGAAAAAGACAGCAAAGGAAAGAAATCAAGGGGGTAGTAAGAAATGGCAAAGAGTAAAGGGAGGGCCAGAGCGATAGTACAGCAGGTATGGTGCTTGCCTTGCAGGCTGCTGACCTGGGTTCTGTCCCTGGCATCCCATATGGTGCCCATAGCACCACAAAGAGTGATTTCTGAGTGCAGAGCCAGGAGTAACCCCTAAGCATCACCAGGTGTGACCCAAAAAACTAAACAAAATAAATAAAAACAAACCCACAGTAGTAACGGGTTTATTTGTGTTATTTGGGTAAAGGGTAAAACAAGAACAATAAAAGACTACTGAACATAATCTTGAGTTATTTGGTGGTCAAATAAAAAGAGACGGATGAGAGAGAGAGAGAGAAAGAGAGAGAGAGAGAGAGAGAGAGAGAGAGAGAGAGAGAGGAAGGGAAAGAGAAAGAGAAAGAAAGAGAAAGATCTGCCATAGACTCAAATGGTGGGAGATAGGGGGCGGGAGGAAAACTGGTAAACATACACTGGTGAAGGGATGAGTTTTGAAACATTGTATGACTGAAACCCAATCATGAACAACTTTGTAACTAAGTATCTCACTGTAATTTAATAAAAAAAAATGGAATACTTCAAAATTTTTGAAGTATACTTCAAATACTTCAATTGAATACTTCCCAGAGTTTTAGCAACCATTGCAAAAAGTTCATAAAACTGTTGGGCTGGCAATCAAACTAAATGTAATGAAATAAATAAAGATGTAATCGAGTTATTTGTATCACATAGTGAAGAATTATCTAATGAGAATATCATGGAAATGGAACCAACATGCTGAACAGGAAGATGATGATGAAATTGAGGATGCTTAATCACTCACAAATTTTAACAATTTAACAGTTTTCTGAGGTTTTCATTTATAAGACAGAACTTTGGTGGTTTCAGTGAAAAATGCTCAGAGAGCAATAAGTTCAGAAGTAAACAGATAAAACTGCTACAGGGAATTAATTATACAAACAGAATAAACATGAATGACAACAAACTTTGGAAGAGTTCTTTAAAACTCTAACTAGGATTGCTCTTCAATCCTATGTTCTCCTTTGAACATGTGTCTTGCTTGATTCTGCTTCTTTGCTCTTATTTCCACTCTGGAGAAACTTGTGATTTCTTTCAAACATGTACTTCTCCCTTTTTCTTCCCTCACATTTTTCTAAATGTTTCAATAAAAACAATCTTGTTTGGGGGGCTGGAGTGATAGCACAGTGGGTAGGGCATTTGCCTTGCACACAGCCAACCCAAGTTCAATTCCCAGAATCCGATATGGTCCCCTGAGCACCACCAAGAGTGATTCCTGAGTACAAAGCCAGGAGTACCGCTGTGCATCACCAGGTGTGACCCCCCCAAATAAAAGAAAAAAACCATCTTGTTTCATAAAAAAAATAAAACCCTAAGAGATATCACAGTACCAGCACACACACAGTACCAGTGTGCGCGCACGTGCACACACACACACACACACACACACACACACACACACACACTCACTCACTCACTCACTCACAGATACACACACACACCGCTCCCTTCCCCGGCCCCCAAACAATACTATGTATAACTCTTCTCTAGCCTTAATCCCCAGTAAGCCAGGAATTTCTTAGAGCAAACTCATGCTCACAGAAACACCAAACAATCTCTGCTCTTCAGCAATAATAACCAGGAGGCAGAATTCGCTTTACTCATCTCTGATAATGCAAGATCTTTTTCCATACCACCACCACTAAGATTTCACCACCAAAAAAAAACAAAAACCTGGAAAATCATTAGCTTCTTGACGTGGGGGTGAGGGAGCCACATCCAGCAGTGTGGGCATATTCTTGACTGGATAAGGGGTGCTAGGGATCAAGACCAGAGGTTAGGGGAAGTGAAGCAGTCAATTACCTACCCACTTACTTTTCCAGCCCCCACACCTGTAGGGCAGTATCACACATTTTCTGCCAACACTGCCTTAAAGACTCTATTTCATCCATTCTCTAAAAGGAGAGTGGCCCAAAATTCATTTGCTAATCCTAAGGGCGAGTAACAACCCAATTCGGTCACCTATGAAGCTATATACCAACAGGAATTTCTGGTCCCAAGGTGAAATGACTAGGAACTAGAATTAGACAGTATTTCAGCTCCATGGAATAATTTTTTTCAATTTATTTAATATATTTGCATTTCACTCATACAGTGATCGTTTACCCATCCCTCCACCAGTGCCCATTCACCTCTACCAATGATTTCCATGGAATAATTCTTAATAAATACCTATGACACCTCTGACACGCAGATTATTTTTTGTAAATTTGGGGGCACTCCTTGGGTCCTTAGAAAACCATGTGATGCCCAGAATCAAATCCAGGCCTCCTATATTGCAAAAAGGCTATGTACTAACTCTTTGAGCCTTCTCCTAATAGCAGATATTTTATTTTCAAGCATATCTGTGAGAAAATGTTTTAAATAGACTATTAGTACACTTCCCAGTGGAAATCTGGGAATGTAATTAGCATAAATTTATATGGAGAAAAGTTTTAATTTCCCAGACCCCCACATCCCCCATAAAACCCTATTAAATCATACCAAATAAGAACGCTCTATGCAGGCGGGAAAACTGGGGACCACAGTAAGAAATTAAGAAATGTACACTGATGAAGAAACAGGTATTAGAACACTGTATGACTGAAACTCGATCATGAACAACTTAGTCACTATGTATCTCATGGCGATTCAATTAAAAAATAAAGTTCTACTTTAAATAGTGGAATAAATCTGTAATATAATTATTAAAGCACACTTCCAGCTCAACTAGTAATATCAGTTTCCTAAAGCAGAGACTTAATCATTTTGTTATCTAAACTCAGAATAGATATTCATTAAACTTGCTGGAAAAAAAGCAGGACAGCAAGAGTAAGAGAGAGGCAAAGATATAAAGATTTAATAAGCACTCTCTTAGAGATATTCCTTTATAACACATACTGATACAAATATTATGTGCTATAAATTTTAATACTAGTTTTTCTGAAAATAAAATAATACAAAATTTTAATTGAGGAATTGTATTATTTTTATTTTAAAAATTGTAATTTTATGTAATCCTTTCTTCCCTTGGGTTCACCAAGATCTTAAGAGAAAGATGATTATCCCTAAATCATAGTAAAATCTTAAAAATAACAATAATATGGGCCAAAGAAAAATATTACAGGAGAGAGGGCACTTGACCTACATATGATCAAACTGAGTTTGATCCCTGGCACCCCATATGGTCCCCGCCAAGCACCCTGGGTACAAAACCAGGTGTAACTCCCGAGCATCACGAGGAGTTACTTAAATAACAATAATAAAAAATAGAAATGCATTTATAAAATGTCTAACTTTGAAGAAATGATGCTACACAGAAAATCTTAAGGCTTTCCTTTGATAGCTTTTAGGGTGAGGAGATAGTTCAGAATTAAATATTAAGCAAAAGTTTCTAGATATTTCTGTTAATACCATCTAATACCATCTACTCAAATGGCTACATTCATAGTCTTTGCTAGACAGGCCAAGGGAAAAGTCAGAATAATTTCAAAGTCTAATAAATTCTCATAAAGACATCAAATTAAACCCACAAATATTAATAAGGAAAAACCCAATTTGTAAAAACAACACAACATTAAATTATTTGACTAAATACAATTCACAACCTATAACTGCAAGTCTGACACATTAAGATAACTTATCACCCAACTGCAAAATGTCAATATTTTAATAACATATTGCATGAATCACTCTAGCAATAAAATTCCTAAAACAGTTTTCTAATCTTATAAAAAAATAGATTTTTTTAAGATCCAATAAAAAGTAATTAGATCTATGGGAAATAACAAATACATAAAAGATTCTTGGAAAGAAAAAAAGAGAAAATAATCTAAGAAGAAAAAAATGACTCAGATCTCTAGAAATCCAGCCAAGGAAATGGCACAAGCACAAAAAAAAAACCTAAATCAAATGACACGAATAAATTAAATACATGGTTTTTCACAAGGGGTATAATAAATTGTCTGATAAACTTAATGGAAAACCTCACTAAATGAAAAACATTACCATTTTTTAAGAAAGTAGTAGAATGAGAAAATGCACGGCTAATTGCAAAAAGGCATGAGTTTAAAAATAAATTATTTCCCTCCCCGCCCCACTGGAGCCCTGGCAGCTGAAAACCTCCAAAACTCAGTTGAGGCCATGCTCACAGCACTCTCCACAGGCTTGGATGAGCCTCACCCATGAGTAAATCTGTATAATCATTCCAAATTTTAGAATTCCTGGAGCGTGCAGCCCTCTCATATTCAACACCCCTGATGTACCAACAGTAGCTCATACACCAACTTAATGGCTCCAGGATGAAATACAACAATCTTCACACACTTTCTTCTAAGGAAATTTTACTGGACCATTTTTAGCGAATTATTATTATAAGCAATACAAAATTAATTGTTTAGGTTCTATTTTGGGAGGCACGGTTTGGGATTTGGGGTGGAAACATTCAAAATATGGTAGTGGGTAGGTGTAATGGTGGTGGGATCAATGTTCAAATATCAAGTGTAATGAATTATTGTGAACAACTTTATAAAAATAAAATTAAAAAATAAAAATAAAAATAATTCAACCATATTAAAAAAAACATTCTACATATGATAAAGAAAGCACATGTACCCAAATTTTAACTAGTCAAGTTAAAATAGTAGAATAAGGATAATTCTTATTTTAATAAAAGCAGCCTAAATTATAACAATAATGTTTTAATGTGATGGTTTAATCAGAGGAAATATTTTTAATGTTAATTTATGTATAATGTAAAACAATTTGCTTTTTTATAATTTCTGCAGGATAACTAAGCATCGGACTGGAGTGATATAGCACAGCAGGTAGAATGCTTGCCTTGCACACAGCCAACCCAAGTTCAATTCCTCCGTCCCTCTCGGAGAGTTCGGCAAGCTACGGTGAGTATCCTGCCCACATAGCAGAGCCTGGCAAGCTACCCATGGCATATTCAACATGCCAAAAACAGTAACAAGCAAACTAATGAACAATGGGACAACAGTGCTACAGTATAGTGCAGTGCTAAGCATCAAATTCATGGTATACATTAAGACTTTTTACTGTATCATAAAATATTTAAGAATTAATATTATCCTGTTCTAACGGACCACACATGATGACCTCTCAGTGTTGCAAGCCATAATGCCCAAAAGTAGAGAGAGAGTATGGTGAATATTGTCTGCCATGGAGGCAGGGGGAGGGTGGGAAAAGCGGGGTGTACCGGGGATACTGGTGGTGGGGAATGTGCACTGATGGAAGGATGAGTGTTTGATCATTGTGTGATTGTAACCCAAACATGAAAGCTTGTAACTATCTCAAAGTGATTCAATAAATCAGTGATTCAGTCACTCAATTAACTGTTTCTGTAAGTCCAAAGTATTATTACAGTTTTTAAAAACCATGTTCAGTATAGTTATCAAAGTGCAATTAGTAAAAAGACACGGTGTAAACCCAAAAAAAGGTTTACGAAAATAAATATTTTGTATGGTATTAGTAGTATAAATATGAAATTCTGCAAATTAGCCATATGAAACTAAGTTGAGTAAAATTCATATTACTCTATACACTTGCAACCAGAAGAACAGTAAAAAGATAAAAATGAGTCATTCACCAATAACAGGATTCAGTACTAAAACCAACATACCTCCTACTCATTCTTGAAAATTAGATCACATTACTTCAAAATGAGTAAGTCTGATACCAAAAGGAAATCGAATTCCAAATTCATAAACTGGCAAGTCAAAGAATATTAAACCAAATCTTTAACATAACAAAACTTAACATTTTAAAAAACTTAAGTCAAAACAACCTTTAATCAAGTTCAGCATATAAACAGCATGGAATTCAGCACTCTACCCAATACAAAAAAAAAATCTAAAAAAAGATTTCTACAAATTAAATAAAATTAAAATGTTTACATTTTTAAATATTTCTTAGATCCACCAGAAAAATAAGATCAGAGGACAAATCATAACCTTGAATATTGGAGAGACAAACAAGCAAATACTGAGAAGCACAGCTGTGTAAAGCAGAAGCCCAAGAACATAAGCCATTTTCATTAGAAATACTTTAAATTGTAATTGAAGAATTATAGTTTTCAATTGCAGGAAGCTCAGTGTAGACTATCTTAAATAAAAAACTGGAAGGGAATCTTTGTCTCTGAGGAAGTTTTACCTCTCCTGTTTGTAGCCAACTGGAGTTTTTCAAGACTTAATCTGTAGAGATTTTATAGAGTTTGATCAATCAGCAGGAAGAGAACTTAACTTCAATATTTTAATAACATATTGCATGAATCACTCTGGCAATATAATTCCTAAAACATTGTTTTTAATCTTCAGAAAGAGATACCAAAATCAGGCTCTTTAGTAGCAGTTGTGGTATGGTAACATATACTTTGATATAAGATGGATGAAACTGTAACCCTAAAGCGCATCCAGTCATGTAAACTAACCTTAACTCAAAAATAAGTAAGAAAAACATAAGAAAATATTAATGAACTGAGAGTTTAGTAAAGAAGTTAGAGCACAAGAAACCCCAGTTCAATCCTCAACACAGAATATGTGCCCTTAGGCATTACATGGTATAGCCTGGAGGTCCCCAAAGCATAATCAGGTATGCCCTGAGAGTTCCCGGCACAATCAGGATGTCTAGAGGTACCCAGCACCGCAGGGCGCATGCAACACCACATCCTCAAGCCCTTGCATTAAATCATACTGCCGTTGGCCAAGAGATGCTGGAAATAGCCCTAGACACACAGAGCACCAAGCAAGGTAAGATAAGAGACAAAGAGACAGGTAAGAGATCTGATCACAATACTGCAGTACCTTACCCCCTTACTACCACAGCCTGGCAAACTACCCGTAGCGTATTCGATATGCCAAAAACAGTAACAAGACTCACAATGGAGATGTTAGATGGTGCCTGCTCAAGCAAATCGATAAACAATGGGATGACAGTGCTACAACAGTGCTACAGTGCTACAATAACAAAGCATTGCAGATAAAGAACTGAAAACCTCTGACCCTAGTAAAGGATTATAAATGAAACCCAAGGAGAAGAACAGCCAAAAACATGAACAGTAGGAGAGTTATTGCTTTCTGACATTACATCTACAGTAACACAGCCTAAATCATATTTAGATTAACATAAAAATCTCAGTGTGAAAGTTCATTTACCTTTATTTCTCTTACCTAATATTCATATCTAGTTAGCAATGCAAAATCATGAAGTATTTTACAATATAAACCACAATCCAAAAGAAGAAACCAAACCTCAAATGCCCAGAGATTTTAGAATTATCACTGTCAATGTCATTGGTGGCTGGGGACCCACCATGGAATACATTGTATGCTTTACTACCCAGTCCCAGTCAAAGCTATACTACAAAGGTACCACATATGATTTTAGTGAGTATAACATTCTATTTTCATTTCCTATTTATATGTAAAAAACTGATAATAGAGCATTGCAGATTTTCTTGTACTATTTTAAAAAATTAATTTAATGAAATTTATGTCTTCAGAGATGTGTCTGTTTATTGCCTATCTCCATTTTTTTGACAGAAATCTTCAGGTTTTTTGTTTATGTTAAGCTTCGTGAGTACTTTATATATCTTGAATATCAACCCTTTATATCTGAGTGCAAATATTTCCTCCCATTCATTTGGGTATCTTAGATATATCTTGATATATCTTAATATATCTTGAATATCAATCCTTTATATCTGAGTGCAAATATTTTCTCCCATTCATTTGGGTATCTTAGATATATCCTAATATATCTTAATATATCTTGAATATCAATCCTTTATATCTGAGTGCAAATATTTTCTCCCATTCATTTGGGTATCTTAGATATATCTTGATACATCTTAATATATCTTGAATATCAATTCTTTATATCTGAGTGCAAATATTTTCTCCCATTCATTTGGGTATCTTTAAAATTATAAAGATTTTTAAAAATTGCTCTGGGTCTAAAAATGTGGCTTAGGCAGAGCACTGAGACCCTCAGTTTCATCTTTGGAGCCACAAAAAAAAAATAAGTAAATAAAATAAAATAAGCTCAGGTCAAAATACCACAGCTCTCGGACAGACACCAATGGGAAAAGTATCACTGGTTAAGACCTCAGGTCATATGGGCATTGTTTGCTGTGAACCGTATTTAAAAAATAATAGTTCAAGGAACTGTGTTAAGGACTATAGCAGAACAGATAGGTAATATAAGGAGAAACGTGGGAACTCTAAAAAATATATCAAAAGTAAATCTTGCATATCAACAAAACGTTATTGTAACAGAAACAGGATATTTTAGTGACATAACAAGCTAGATCCAAAAAAGCTCAGAATATATTAGAGGTAGAGCAAATACTAAAATACCTACACAAGTGATATTAAAGCTACATAAAATATAAGAGTACAGGTCTTGTATGTGGAAATTCCTGGTTCAATCACCAACACTGTGACTATTGAGCATTGCCAGGTCACCACCACCAACAAAAATGTTTAAAAATCAAAAGAAAAAAAAGACAATATTACCTACTGAAGAGCAAAGTAAAAAATGACATCAAATATCTTTGGAAACCATAAAAATAAAAATTTTAAAAGCAACTATATTAAGGAGTAAAGAATAAAGTGCTAAAAGGAAAAGACACCAATCTAGAATACTATAACCAACAAAAGTATGCTTTAAAAATATAAAAGAGAGGCTCTGGGTAGCTGAAGGGAATAGAATGCCTTGTTAGCATAAGATTCCAACCTCAATCACAGGAGCTGCCTCCTGTGTGAAGTGTGATCCTGCCACACTCTACTGTCTTTGATCATCAGCAATTAATTTCTAGATACACTATAGTCAGGTACCTGGAAGGAGCACAAATAAAAGATGTGACCTTTAGTGAGTATCAGGCTTATAAAGGACATGGGAGTTTACCCCCCGTAGACATGAAGTTTAACCCCCCGGCAAGTATGTGTGTGAAAAACACAGTGACTCCCTAGAAGGTTCACCCATTGGTAAGCATAGTAGCTGAATGTGCAAGCACAGCAATCTAATAGACTCTTTCAGTCTATCAGATAACCAAGAAATGTTATCTTGTCATAACCAAGAAATGTTCAAACACACAGTCAGGCATGTCTGTGGAATGCAGTCATAAAAAAAATGAAGAGAAGGAAAAGGGGCAAATAAAATGAAAAAGAAAGTCTCTGTGAAGAGAAATGGAGAAAATGTGGGAAAGAAATAAAGTCTTTCTCTGATAAAAGTTGAGGGAACAAAAGGTTGCTAGACCCACCTTATAAGAGATGTTAAAAGAAATTCTTCAAAAGAAGGAACACTAGGGGCCTGAGCAATAATACAGCGGGTAGGGCATTTGCCTTGTACTCGGCAACCTGGGTTCAATCCCTGGCAACCCATGCACAGCCAGGAGTAGTTCCTGAGTGCAGAGCCAGGAGTGACCCAAAAAGACAAAAAAAATAAATAAATAAAAGGGAACACTATACTGGGCATCTAAATGGATTACATCATGAATCTAACAGTATTACAGAAGCAAAACCGTAAGCAAATATTTTGTTTCAGGACTATATGATGGGATAACCCAATCCCTATCAAGATATAGAATATTTCAATGTTCTGGAAAGTTCCCTTATAGCCCTTTTTTCCACTGATATCTTGGTGACAATTATATCCTTAGAGGTAACCACTGTTGATTTTTTTCCCCACAGACTACTTTGTCCTCTCCTAGGACCTTAATATAAAGTTAATCATATAAGACTTAGTGGGGCTGGAGTGATATAGTAGAGCAGGTAAGGTGCTTGCCTTGCATATGACCACTGGGATTAGATCCATGACATCCCATATGGTGAAAGGAGTAATTCCTGAGTGCAGAGTTACAAATAAGCCCTTAGCAACACTGGGTATGGACCAAATATGAGGGAAAAAAAGCAAAAATTTTCTCAGATTTATCCAAGTTATTTATCCAAGCAATCACGTTTGTTTCTTTTAACTGAGTTGTAGTATTCTACTGCATGCATTTATAACTATTTGTCATTTTGCTGTGATAGATACCTGGGCTACTGCCAGTTTTTAACTACTATGAATAAATTCTAATGAATATTAAAAAAATAAAAATAAAAATAGGGGGCTGGAGTGACAGCACAGCAGGTAGGCGGTGCTCAGGGGACCATATGGGATGTTGGGAATCAAACCTGGGTTGGCCACGTGCAAGGCAAATGCCCTACCCACTGTGCTATCGCTCCAATCCCTCAATTTCTATTTTTTTGAGGAAGGTCCATATTGTTTTCCAAAAAGGCTGGATCAGTTGGCATTCCCACCAACAATGAATGAGAGTCCCCTTTACCCTGAATCCAAACCAACACTGGTTGTTCCTGTTCTTTTTGATGTGTGCTGGTCTCTGTGAAGTAAGATGATATCTCATTGCTGTTTTGGTTTTCATCTCCCAGATAATTAGTGATGCAGAGAAATTTTTAATGTACCTTTTGGCCATTTGTATTTCTCAAAGAGAAAAGTTGATGGCTGTGTTCATAAAGCATCATTCACGAGGCAAACAAGTCTACCAAATGGTGAACAGACAAGTACAGCATTTATACACAATGAAATTCAGCTTTGAAAAAACAAACTTCTCCAAAATCTGGAAACCCAAGAACAGGCAAGTGGACAAAGAAGCTATGCTACATAAATAAGATAGAATACTATGTAGCCATTAGAAAAAAATTAAATTTGTTGATACATGTAAACATGGAGAGTATCATGCTGAGTGAAATAAATCAGAAGAAGAGAGACAGACGTAGAAGGATCACATTCATTTGACAGATAAAAAGAAAAATGGTAGGAAAATCATACCCAAAGTCAACAGAAATGAAAGCCAAGAGGACTATTCCTAAATAAAAAATTTGCCACAGCAAGAGGAGGGAGGTTAAGTCAGAGAAAGAATCACTATGACAATGATAGTGGGAAGTGATCACTGAAGGATACCAAGCATATCCTTTCAGTAACAGTATTGCAAACCACAATGCCTAAAAGGAAAATAGAAAAGAATTCTGCCCTAGAGGCAGTCTGGGGATCAGCAACATATGGTGGAGGGAAGTGAATACTAGAGAAGAGATAGGTACTCAGCAGTACTACTGAAACTTAATCATCAACAACTTTGTAACTTTATATCCCACAGTGACTCAATTATTCAAATATTTCACAAACTTTTGTAGTATAAATGAGCCTTGAGGATATCATGCTAAGAAAAGTAAGACAGTCAGAAAAAGACAAATATCTTAAGAGTTCACTCATAAGAACTACTTAGAGTAGCTAAAATCATAGATACAGTAAAATATAAAGGTGCTTGACAAGTTCCAGAAGAATGGAGAGTCACTGTTTAAAAGGTATTGTGTTTCAATTTTACAAAAAGAAAAGTTACAGTGATGAATGATGTTAATAACTACACAAATAATGTAAGTGATTTTAAATATCACTGAGCAACACAAATATATATAATTACAATTTTAAAAAACTTTAAAGAAATGTATGACTATAATAATCACCAAAACCTATAAACTTCCTAAGAGTTCATCAACTGGTGAACGGATAAGCATCCATGCAACAGAACACTACTCAAAAACAACAACAAACCCTGCTATTGGCACACACAACCTGGGTGATTCCAAATGCATTATGCTAGGACGAAGTCAGATTTTACAAACTACATACTAACGATTCCATTAAAATAGCAGAAAAAGTAAACTATAGGGGCAAAAAAAAAAAAGATTAGGAACTGAGATGGCAGGAAAGGATGATAAGTACATAACATGATCGATTTATGAGATTATGATGATGAATGTCAAACCTCATAAGCAATACTGAAAACAAGTAATTTTAACATATGCCAAATCTGAACAAGAAACTTTTCAAAGTCAGCTAAAAAATGTCAAAAAATTTTAAGAATAATTGTTCAAACTTTAAGTCATTCAATGATACCAAAAGAACAATGAATCATGGCTGATGAACTAGGTGAAGGGTAAAGCACTAATTTCAATTCCAAGTTCTATATGTGCCACCCCAACCACAACAAGCAGGGTAAAGCATGGTGACCCCTATCATTGCCACATGTCCCTGTGTACTCCTCACCAGCAACACTGTGTGTGACTTTTGGGTACTCATTCTGAGCCTCAGGGCCAGATTATTTTTTTAAAAAATTAAGTACAATGCTCCATATACTGCACAATCTGTTCTATTATAAAGTTGTTAAATAAGTAAAATATTTTTCATTTTATGCACTGCAGAATGCACTTAATAAGTAATCAGAAAACATTTGTTAACTAAGTGCAATAGAGTACAGATGGTCTTATTCTTTCTACTTCACTAGAATACACATATGTAGTTTTAGACAGAAAATTATTAATTTCTCAAAACATTATATACAATTGAAATAGAGAAGTGCTGACCACAAAACATACTGACCTGAGTTTGTTCAGTTAATCAAGAAAGGCAATAGAGCACTTTGTCTTGAATGAAAAATGTCATTGCTGTCCTCGTAGTGAAAGCAATAACCTAGAATAAAAGAAAAACACATGTAATTCAGCCCTACTCAAATTTCAGTTAACATTATCCTTTTTGATTGCTTTTAATTTTTCCTTTTCCTAATTACAACATGCAATGCTTTTGTATATTCACTTCTGTAAGCAGTGCTTTTCAAGTATCAGTAAGAAATGGTTTTGTAGAGGTTAGAGAGATAGTACAAAGGTTTAGGTATTTGCCTAGCATGCAGCTGCAGCCAGAATCCTGGCTCAAACACCTTACAGCATATGGTCTCCCAAGCACTGCCAAGAGTGGTGCCTGAGCACAAAACCCAGAGTGGTTCCTAAGCACTGCCAGGTATAGCAAAAAAAAGTAAAACAAAAATCAAAAAAAAGGAAATGTTTCTTCATTTTGCAAATCACACTTAGCAGCAGTGAAACCCAACATTTTAATTTGCTTCATAATGCATTGTAAAACAAGTAGAAACACACAAAAACTTACTTTGTGAACACAGAATGTTTTTGCTATTTTAACATTTAGGGCAATCATAATTGTCTTTTTAAACTAATGTTCAAAATCTCCTTCATTCTGATTAGTTCTAAAAAAATTTAACAATAAAACAAATAATCTCTTTTCAACACAAATTCACTTTCATGCCATTTAATTTGCTTTCTAAAGAACAATTTTGCTCATTCTTGTCAGCCTGAAACATTCCATTCCTATTTTCCATAACAGGGATTTGTATCCCTTATCCTCTTTATTTATTAATGCTTATCTCTCAACTTTCTAAAATTCAACCCACCATAACTTCTCTGAATGGAAAGTATTATAGTTCTGCACTCCAGCAATCTTTCTTAGAATACTGGCTGGCTTACAGATGTACCATCACATACAGTTTTCTGATTAGAGAACATATCTCCTACTTCTTTTGTCACTATCATTCCTATACATATATAACTATGTTTGACACATAAAGTAACAAGACAGACTAAGATCTTTTTCTCTAATTTTTTTATTGAATTACCATGAGGTATATAGTTTCAAAGTTATTAGTGACTGGGTTTCAATTATACAATGCTCCAACAGTGTCCATTTCCACCATAAATGCCCCGTTTCACTCCCACCATCTCTACCCTCACCCCAGCCTGCCTCTCTGGCAGGCACATATCTTCTCTCTCACTCTGTCTTTCCTTTGGGGCATTATGGTTTGCAATACAGATATTGAAAGGTTATCATGTTCGTCCCTTTCCCTACTTGCAGGTCTCAGTCCTTGTCCCTGATTATTTACATGCAAGTCACTGAGTACAAACACCTAAGAATAATACACAGATACATTTATGGAAATGTTTCAGTGAGTTATTTTATTATTACATGTGATTATTTTCAAATGCTATTAGTATTCACTGTTAGAAGCAATCTTTCTTCAATGACATCAAAGCATAATAACAACAACTTTAGGTGATTAGAAATAAAGCATGGTCACCAACTTCAATTCCTCCATTCCAAAAGTAAACCAACTATTTCATTTCAAATTATAAGGGTAAACATCTATCCTGTGGCCTGTAAGAACATTAAATAAATTACTCTACACCAAAAATAATCATATTTGTTCAGTCTTCTATTTATATTATCTCATCTGATAGATCTAATTGAAAAGAACACAAACCCACTACCATGTCAATTACTTCCAGACCCCGTGCACTCCTAAATAGTCATAAATTATAAAATCTGCCAGGGCTGATTCCTTATGTGTAGTGTCACCCGAAAATACCAACTTCATATAATAATCCAGCAGAACGAAATTTGTGTTTCTAGTCATTATGGGATAGTTGAAATCAGGTTTGTTCTCAGACAATAAATTCCACAACTAGATGAAATACATGACACAATAATTTTTAGATGCCAATTAGCGCAGATATGCATTCCCTAAAAAGAAATAACTAGATAAAACCTAAGATCACTTTGAATTTCTACCAAAGACTTGTTCTAGAGACCACTGCATTTAGGAAGATTCAAAGCACAATACCATAAGGTATATCCTTGAAAAATCACAGACTGGTTGTGTCCAGAAAGGTGTTAAATAGCAAGAATTACAGGAAAATGTATCATGAGGAGGCAGTTGAAAAATTCCAAACATCTCTGGAGAATTCCATTTGAGAAGAAAGGGCCAGTCTTCAAACAACAGCACTGCAAGATGGCAGCCACCACATGCTTGGGAATATCAAAATTATCAACTGTTGGAAGAACTCAAAAAAAAGCAAAAGAGTAGGAGATGGCACAGTTTCCTGGAGTCTAAAAGATAATGAAAACATGACAACAAAAGATGGTCATTTTTGTTGACATGGGATGACAACTGGGCCTCCGAGAAGAGTTCACAAAAACCAAGTATACAGTCTTAAAATAGAAGATGGACCTAAATACTCAGAAGCATCCTCCTTTGTAAGATCTGTAACACAAATCAGTATCAATTTAACAATTTTAATGGCGGGGGGACAGAATCTCCTGCCACCATGCCAGGATGTCTTCACTGGGGCCCCCTCGTAGCGGGAGGCAGATTGAGTTTCCCTCCCCGCTCCAAGCAAAGCCACAGCAGCCGAAACCCTTCAGAACCCAGTCATAGCCATACTCAAGGCCACTCTCCACACACTCAGACAAGTCTCACCCATGAGGGAACCAACAGAGGAACCCAAGTATGTGAGACCCATGGCTGAGATCTCCAACCCTGCTCAGATCAGGATTGAGCCTCCTCCACCCAGATCCCCAGCTTTCCAGAAGCTTGGCAGTCACCCACAAACTGCCCCCAGTGCCATGTAATCTCATCAACAGCCAAGATCCAGAGACTATAAAACAAAGCTCCTGGAAGACACAATGCAGTTTTTCCTCTCAGAGAGCCCAGCAAGCTACCAAGAGTAGCCTGCCCACACGGCAGGTTCTTTATTTAAGTTTTTAAATGATGGCCTCTTTCAAGCCTTTCCCTACATTTCACTATCACCCTTGGCAAAAGCATAAATTGTAGTTCTCTGCTCCCCTCTGAAAGTGGCCTTTCGTAAGGAATTTAGGGCTTTTCCTGTGTCTTCCCCACCTTCGTTGAGGGGCGCTGCTTTTTTCCTTCTTCCTCAAGTCCCTTGTTTTCTCTCTCTCTCTCTCTCTCTCTCTCTCTCTCTCTCTCTCTCTCTCTCTCTCTCTCTCTCTCTCTCTCTCTCTCTCTCTCTCTCTCTCACACACACACACGCACACACACACACACACACCACTTTACATGACACTCCCTTGCTCTGGCCAGAAGCCATCAAGTAAGGTTGTTTAAAAAAAGCATGATCTCCCAGTTTAGTTTGGACCACACTAATTTACTCTCCAACAGCCTGGAAAATGTATGTTGGGTCATTAGTCTACCAACCTGTGCTGTCATCCACAGTCAATGCTTTTTTTTAAGCTCAGGGTTTACATTTGGTTTTTTGGCTGGGTGTGTTTGTTTTTAAGCATATCTATTTCTCCTTTATTTAAAAAGCACTGTAGCACTGTTATCCTGTTGTTCATTGATTTGCTCGAGCGGGCACCAGTAATGTCTCCATTTTGAGACTTGTCGTTACTGTTTTGGCATATCGAATACACCACAGATAGCCTGCCAGACTCTGCCATGTGGGAGGAATACTCGGTAGCTTTCTGGGCTCTCCGAGAGAAATGGAGGAATCGAACTCGGGTCAGCTGCGTGCAAGGCAAACGCCCTATGTGCCATTAGTCACCGTGAAATTACAAAGTTATTCATGATTTTCTTTCAGGTATACAATATTTTAACACAGATCCCTTCACCAGTGTCCACTTCCCTCCATCAATCCCACCTACCCACTACCCAATCCCAGCAACCCACTGGTTGCTGCCCACCTACCAGTCTGCCTCTGTCAATGTGACTTTTTCTCCCTATAAGTTTTTGCACTGTGGTTTACAGTACTGCTGCTGATAGCATTTCATACATAACCTTCAACACCACCTCCTCCTCCGAGTAAACACTTCCCTCCATCACAGTCACTGCCCCTTCGTGTCCTATTCCCAGCCCATTCCTCCTGGCTCCCACCCTAAGTAACAATTTATTGAATTGTTAATAAACTCAATTTCTGACTGAATACCAACTCTCACATCTTTGTTTCTATCACTATGTTTCTTTATGTTCCACATATGAGAGAGATCATTCTATATTGGCCTCTCTTCCTCTAACTTCACTCGTCATAAACTCAGCAAGTTCCTCCATGTAGCAGCAAATTGCATGATTCCATCTTTTCCTATGGCCACGTAATAGTCGACTGTTTATATGTACCACTGTTCCTTTATCCAGTCATCTCAGCTGTTCTTGAACAACTAGATTGTTTCCCTATTGTAGCTATTGGATATAGTTCTAAAAGGGTCATAGAGGAGCAAATGTTTTTTCTCCATTTTGATTTTGGGGCTCTTGGACCAATTCCTGGTTTTTTTAAGAAATGTCCACATTGTTTTTCAGAAAGGTTGGATCAATCAACATTCCCATCAGTGAATGAGTGGGACTGCCCCTTTCTTCCAGCATGCATGCCAGCACTGGTTGTTCTTGTTCTTTTTGATGTGTGTTAGTCTCTGTGGAATGAGACAATACCTCATTGTTATTTTCATCTTCCACATGATTAGTGATATAGATGATTTTTTTTTTCATGTGTCTTTTGGCCACTTTGACAAAGTTTCTGGTTTTTTTCTTTTTTTTATGGAATTGGATATTTTTTCTTGTAAAGTTCTACTAGTGTCATATACTTTATATTGATACCTTATTAAATGAGTCAGTGGCAAATAATTTCTCCTATTGCGTGGGTTGTCTTTGTATTCTGGCCATCGTTTCCTTCCAGGTACAGAAACTTCTTAATATAATGTAGCCTCATTCATGTTTTCTTCTTCCACTTGCTTGGTCAGTGATGTTTCATCCTTAAAGATGCCTTTAGCTTCAATGTCATGGAGAATTCTGCCTGTTTTTCCATATACTTTATGGAGTCAAGTTTCATATAAGTCTTTAATCCATTTTGATTTGACATTTGTGCACGGCATTAGAAAGAGGTCTAAGTAAACTTGTTTGCATGTAGCTAACCAGTTTTCACGCCATTTGTTAAAGAGGGTTTTTTTTTTCACTTCACTTCATATTTTTCACTCCATTATTAAAGATTAACTTATCACCTGAGTGTGTCTCAGGACATAAAACTGTTTTTCTATAATGATCTGAGATGCCTTTATTCCAGTACCATGCTAATTTAATTACTATCACTTTGTAGAATTGTTTGATGCTGGGTAAAGGATACCTCCCATCTTCTTCCCAATAATGGCTTTAGCTATCTGGGAAGGTGGGGGAGTATATGGCTCCAGACGAAATTCAGAAGTGTTTGATACACTTCTTTGGAAAATATCATGCATATCCTTATAGGGACTACACTGAATCTGTATTATGTTTGAGGAGTAATGCCATTTTAATTATATTAATCCTCCCAATCCAAGAGCAGGGAATGTGTTTCCATTTCTTCATGTCCTCTTTTTTTTATTTTATTTTATTAGTTCACCATGTGGAAAGTTACAAAGCTTTCAGGTTTAAGTCTCAGTTATACAATGCTCAAACACCCGTCCCTTCACCAGTGCACATATTCACCACCAAGAATCATAATATACCTCCCCCCTTCCCCCCACCTCCCCAGTCCCCCACCCCACATGTGTAACTGGTAAATTTCACTTTACTTTCACTTTACTTTGATTACATTCAATATTTCAATAAAAAAAATTCACTATTATTGATTTGGAGTTTCTCCCCCCTTAAAGTCGATCTGCTGAAAAGAAAGCATTTGGTAATTTGTTTTCCATTGCTGAGAATGAAGAGATATGAGGTCCGGAGGCCGCACTAGTAGCAGCATAGTTTTGGATTTCTGTATTTTAGTAACTAAGTCTAGTGAAATGTCTGCCAGGAATCACAACATTGTAAGCTTGTACCTTTCAGCTACTTTATATTCCACATATGAGTGCAATCTTTCTATGTCTGTTTCATGTCCTCTTTTATTCAAGCAACATGCTGTAGTTTTCTTTGTATACATCTTTCATCTTTTTAGTTAAGCTGATTTTGAGGTACTTGATTTTCCAAGGCACAAATAAAAATGGGATTTTTTCTTTTTAATATTTCCCTCCTCTAATTTTTTTTGCATATAAGAGTGCTGCAGACATCTGTATATTAATTTTTTAGTCTGCCACTTTACAAATCCATTTCTGGGAGTTTTGAAGTCTTTAAGATTTTCTAAATACAATATCATGTCATCTGTAATTAATGAGAGCTTGACTTCTTCCTTTCCTATCTGTGTACCCTTAATCTCTTTCCCTTGCCTAATTGTTCTGGCAAGTACTTCCAGTACTATGTTAAAGAGAAGTGGCAAGAGTAGGCAACCTTGTCTTGTGCCTAATCTTAGAAGAAAGGCTTTTAGTTTTGGCCCATTAAATATGTTTGCTATGGTGACGAATGTTCCTTCAATTCCCACTTTGCTGAGAGTGTTTATTATGAATGTTCACTGGATCTTGTCAAATGCTTTCTCTGCATCTACTGATATGAGTTTTTTTTTCTTTTACTGATATATTATACACTGATTGACTTGCATATTTTAAAACACTGGTGTATGATCTTTTTTGAAGAATTACTGGATTTGATTTGCTAGTATTTTGTTGAGAAACTCTGCATCTGTGTTCCTCTGGATATTAATCTGTCATTCTCTTTTTTTTATGTGGTATCTGTCTGTTTGGGGTAATATAGTGATGGCTGCTTCATAGGAACTGTTTGGAAGTGTTTTTCTTCTTCTCAAGTACCTGAAAAAAAGACTGAAAAGGATTGGCAGCAGATCTTCTTTAAAGGTTTGGAAGAACTCACTAGTGAATCCATCTGTAACTAAGCTTTGTTTCTGGATAGACTTTTGAATACCATTTCCATTTCTTCAAAAGTGTAGGTTTGTTCAAATGCTCCATATCTTCTTGGTTCAACCTTGGGTGGTTGGTTACAACATTCCAAGAATTTGTCCATTTCCTCTTGGTTCTCTCATTTTGTGACATGGAGAGTCTCAAAGTTATCCTTGACGGTCCTTTAACTTTCTATAGTATCAGTTGGAATGTTCCCCATTTCCCTTTATTATTTCTCTCTCTCCTCCCCTCCCTCCCTCCCTCCAGTGGTTTATAAATCTTGCTTATTTCTTAAAAGAACCAGCTCTCGGTTTCATTGACCTTTCAGATTTTTTTTTATTCCAGTTCATTAACTTCTGCTCTTTTATTATTTCATTCTTCCTGCCTGTTCTGCGCTCCTTTTGTTGAAGCTATTTTCCAGTTTACGTGGGCCCTTTCTTCCTTCCTTTTATGAATGCTTGCATAGCTATGAACTTTCCTCTTAATACCTCTTTTGCTGTATCCCACAAGTTCTGGCTGTTTGTGTCCTCATTCTCATTTGCTTACAGGAATCCTTCAATTTCCTCTGATTTCTTCTCTGAAACACTTGTTTAGTAACAAGCTGTTTAATTTCCAGGTGCTTATTTCGCTGTTTCTATTTGTGATTGACTTCTATTTTCAGTGCATTATGCCTAAGAAGATAGTTGGTATGATTTTCATCCTCTTGACTTTGTGAAGACACATTCTGTGTTCCAACATAAGGTCTATCTCAGACAATGTCCCATGTCCTTTGGAAAAGAATGTGTATTTGGATTTGGGGGGATGAAAAGTGACAGCAAATAGATAGGTAGATAGGTAGGTAGGTAGGTAGGTAGGTAGGTAGGTAGGTAGGTAGGTATAGTAAACTCCTCTCTTCCATTTCCTGCTTCAAACCAAGTATTTCCTTACTAAGCTTTAGCCAAGTTATCTATTGAGAAGTGACAGAAGTCTGAAGTCTCCAATTACTACTATGTTGCTCTCTCAATGTCTTTCTTTAAGTCTATTAACAGTTGTTTTAAGTATTTTGCTGTTCTCTCGTTAAGTATAAATGTTTAGGAGTGTAAGTTTTTCCTGATGTACATGTCCCTTGATCATGACTCCTGCTTCTCTTATAAGCTTTGTGAGCTTGAAATTTATGTAATTTGATTACTAGTATGGTCACTCACACTTTTTGAGGGAGCTAAATAAGAAAAGTCTTCCAACCTTTGACTCTGAGTCTGTTTTCTCTGACTATGCAAATGTCTTTCCTGCAGGCAGCAAATCATTGAGCTCGATTTTCTATTCCATCCTGCCCCTCTATGTCTCTTAACTGGTGCATTTAGCTTGTTGAATTGAGAAAGATTATTGTATTGTGCCATCTTTCTGTAGAAGTTTGGTGTGCTCATGGGATTTCTCATCTTAAAGTAGCCCCTTTAGTACTCTTGTAAAGACTGTTTCGAGCCTATGAAGTTCCTGAGCTGTTGTTTATTCAGGAAGTTGTGCAATGTTCCTTCAAATCTGAATGAAAGTCTGGATGGGTAAAGTATTCTGGGTGAGGGGCTCATATTTCATTGACTTTTTTCTTTATCACACCACTTTTTTTCAGGCTCAGATGGTTTCATTTCATAAATCTGCTGTAAATCTTAAGAGCACTCCTTTGTATGCAATTTCTTCCTTTGATCTTGCTGTTTTTCAGTACTCTATGGTTTTCATCATTTTGATTAGGATATGCCTTGAAATATTTTTACATGGATCTCTTTTAGCTGGTGCCCATCAGGCTTCCTGGATCTGGATGCACATATTCTCCAGCTCTGGGAACTTCTCAGCAATAATGTCTTTATTGCTTCTTCTTCAGGGTTGCCTCCCTAACCCTCTGGCATCCCAATGGTTCTTCCACTGTGCCTCTTGAATTTATCCGAATTCTCTTGTTACTGTTCATTTATTTTGAGGCTTTTTCCCCCATTTTCTACTATTGTCTAGAGGTTTTTAAACCTCTAATTCTGTCCTCAAATACTTAGTTAACTCTGCTTATGAGGTCTTTGAGTTTTTCATATTGCCTACCAAGTTTCTCAGCTGTCATTTCTATTTGTAGTATTCTCATATCCTCTTCTATTTTATTGGCTGTCCTTTTGTTTCTTTGAGCTTACTGAATATCCTAAGAATTTCTACTATGAAGTACTTTTCAGAGAGATTATGTAGTTGGATATTACTAATTGAGTCTTCAGGATTACAATCTTCACCCACTTCACCCACTACCCATGGTGGGATTATGTGCTGCTTTACTATGCATGGTTCCTTTGTAGTATGGAGGTGCATCTTTTCCACTTCACCATCAGTGTCCCCATGCTAACCCCCCCACCCCACCAACACACACACACACACACACACACACACACACACACACACACACTCTTCTGAAGCAGCAACTATCAAATCTGCAAAAAAAAAAAAAACTTTGTTTTTAAAATTCACGGATCCTTTGACTTAATACTTGTCTGCACACACTTAAGATGAAATATTGTGAAGCCAGGACAAAATAAATTTTTCAGGGAGCTAAAAACATAAACAATCCAAAGTTCACACGAAGCTGGAAACACCTAAATTCTATATAATGTGAGCAGAAAGATCTTTTAGAATTCAAGTAATAGAGACTTCAGCAGTGCTATATTAATCTTAGAATAAGAACTATTCTACAATGATCCCAGTGGAGCTTAAAAACAAACCTTGAAGAAACAACCTCAATCCTCAACTTAATATCTGTATCCAGGTAATTAGCAAAACAGAAAAACTCATAATTCAAAGCACATCAGTAAGAGTACTCAAAAAGGTTCTATAATAAGCAGAGATTTAAAAGCAATACCTTAAAGGATCAAAACTTTCCAAGTAACTTAAAATCATTTCAGGAAAATGTGAAGAATTTAAAGAAAAGTTAAGGAGACAAATAAGAAGCAAGGCCCTGAGTTCAATTCTGGACACCTCATGCCCAGGCCACAGAGCATCACTACGAGTGGACCTTAGATTCCCTTCACTGCCACCAGATCTAGTGGTGCATGCTGAGAGTCAAGAGGAATAATATAGTAGTTTAGCACACCATCTCTGCAAGCAATGGGTCATGAGTTCAAATCCTCAGCATCCCACATACACCAAAGTAATACTGGAAGTTTTCCTGTTTAAGTCTTGTAGCTCTATCTGAAATCCCTAGAGCCACAAGCAATTTCTATTCATACCAGTCAAATATATAAAGATCACAGAAAGGATTATGACCTATGGTGATCACAACTAAAAATGATGTGCAAGTGCAACAGTCAGTTGCCCCTGGCAAGCACAGATGTGAGCAAAAATAATGCAGTACAAACCTTGGTGAATAACAGCCAAGTACAGGAGCAATGCAACCTGATATATAAACGACATATAAAAAGGTGTAGGTACCAGAGTCAGGCCTGTGAGCAGTCATGTCAACAGCAACAAAGACAGGAGTAGCAAAGAATAAAAAAATTTTAAGTCAGATAATATAGAAAACCATTAAAAATAAAAACTGTGGGACCATTGGTGGTGGAAAAGGGGTACTGGTGGAGGGATGGGTACTCGATCATTGTATGACTGAAACGCAAGCATGAAACCTTTAAGTCTGTAACTTTGTCTCACGGTGATTCACTAATAAATAAATAAAAACATCTGTAAGAATACAAAATTTCAAGAATCAACAAGAAAAACAACACATTCCTTCACATGACTATAAAGCATCACTGTTATTCACGCAGGTTTAAAAAAAGAAGATAGCTCAGTTATCAGGGGCTCATGATTTGTATGTGCAAGGACTTCAGTTTAATTCTTCCACCCCAGTACCTGTTCCCAAGGCAAGCTGTCTATAAGGAATATTCCTTATAGACCCTAAACACTGGTAAATAAGGTTCGTGTAACCCTAGTGGACCCCAAGCACAGCCAGGGTTATTCTTGTGATGCCCAATACCTCTGGGCCTAAACTGCACCACTAACCATGTCCACAAACAGAATTATCTGTCCCAATCAGCCAAGTATTGCCAGTGAGTCCTGAAAACTGCTTGAGAGCACCTCCTCAATGAATAAATGAATGAATAAATAAACAAATAAATAAAAGCACTCTAGCACTTTGAATTAAACCAAAATCCCTGAAGCTGATCATTTAAAAAAAAAAAAAGATACTATCTGTTCAGAATAAAAATAGACTGAGTCAGGAAGATGGGTT
The DNA here is from genome assembly GCF_027595985.1 of Sorex araneus. Taxonomy (NCBI): domain Eukaryota; kingdom Metazoa; phylum Chordata; class Mammalia; order Eulipotyphla; family Soricidae; genus Sorex; species Sorex araneus. Next base: position 34,810,342 of record NC_073304.1, read on the forward strand.
CAAAGTAATGAGTACATGCTTTGCATATGGGAGGTCTGAGTTTGATTAACCAAAATACATGATCCCATGAGTACCACTGGTATGCGCCAATTAAAATTTTTTTAATTATTTACACATAGATAATGAAGGCTGTAACATATTTAATTAGTCAAGATAATTCAGATTCTACAGAATTTTATATAATCCATGAAGTTAAGATCAAGGTATCCCAAAAGTTGCCATGGAAGAACACCAAACATGAAAGTAATACTGTATATATAAGATTGCCAGGTTAAAGTGAGATAGGGTAGGTGCTGGAGCAATAGCACAGCGGGCAGGGCGTTTGCCTTGCATGCAGCATACTCGGGTTCTATTCCCAGCATCCCATATGGTCCCCTGAGCACAGCCAGGGGTAATTCCTGAGTGCAGAGCCAGGAGTAACCCCTGTGCATCACCGAGTGTGACCCAAAAAGGAAAAAAAAAAGTGAGATAGAGTAGGATTGGGGATAACCAAGCGGAAGCTTTTTAATATAAGTAATATTACTGTCAAATTTTTTTCAGTCTATATTATAATTTAGGGAACTGCTGTTGGCTTAACTTTAAAAAGAAAAAAAGATAGAAAATCAGTATTTCTTCAACACAGAACTTTAAGAGAAAGAAGAAGGATTTCTGAATATAAGCAAATTGTATGCACTCTATCTCCTTCTTTCTCCTTCACCTGTATTATTAACATTAAATGTAGTATTTAAAATTGCTTTTCCTAACATTCTTTGGAGGAAAGAGAAATCAGTAAATTAGGTAATATTAAAGGGAGGGGGGAAGTATTTGAAATTTAATAAAAACTAAGATAATTTAAAAAAAACTGTTAGGACCACTACTTCAAAAAAAATTTATTATTATGACCCTGAAGCTAGTCTCTATTAGTAAGAAAATGCTTCCTATATAATCCTGAAAAGTAACCCTACTTTGAACAAAATAAGGAACTAAAGTAGGAACTAAAGTGGGAACTAAAGTGGTAACAAAGAGAAGTCCAAACTACCCTCCTCTCTTTATGAGTTTGTCTTATACTTTACACTGTCAACATAAACTCAAACCTCAAATAACTTTATCTATAGAGGCCAGTAATTTTTTTATTTATATGGCATAGATAAACATGTCCTAATATAGAAATTGTTTAAACTACAAAACTGATTCCCTTTTCACTTCAAGCCAGCGTTGTATGCCAAAATTCATTTAAAACAGAACTTTAACTTGTCATCCCTATTTAATTCATATATTTGTTCAGAAAGCTTTCAGAAAAATTAAGAAAGAAAACTATAAATTATCTACTACAGTCAAGATCCTTTTATGGTTATTATCCTTTCAACCAGTCAGGAAGTCAGAAGGCAAAACACTAAAATTTCCATAAGTTACATCATCGTTCCTTTTAAATTCTCAAAAGGAAAACTGATTAAATTTCTGAATCTTTTCAACTTGCCTTTACATTAAAATTGCTCCCCCAATTCTGTTCCCATAAGACTATATTATATACACTGGGATGGTGAGAAGGAAACTGGGGTCACTGTGGTGGGAAATGTACACTAATGAAGGGAAGAGTGTTAGAACATTGTATGATTGAAACCTCATAATTTACAGCTTTGCAACTGTGTTTCTCATGATTACTCAATAAATAAATTTGTTAATTAATTAAAAGGCTGTATGCAGACTATGAGGGCAGTCTGTTTATTCATCTTTTGGCACAGAGGCCACACCTAGCTGTGGTCACAGCTTATTCATGTGTTCAGGGACCACTCCTGCTGGTGCACAGGGGACCGTATACGGCTCCAAGGATCAAGCTAGGGTCTTCCATGCATAAAGCAAGCACCCCAACCCCATCACGATCTCCCTGTCCATTATCTTTTTAATATCTTAGCAGTTATTAGTATATTGGCTTAACAATTTAGTATTTAACATTTTCTATTTACCAATGTTGCTTCTACTCATCTTACAAAGATATAGCAAAGATCAAACTTAGTATTTGAGAGTAACAGATAAATAAAGCACAGATGTATGATCAGATTTACTTCATCATGATCATTCTAAGTCTCATCCAGGGGAATCATATAAACATGATACTCACAAAAAATATGAGTTTCGTGGTGAATCTATAGTCTCCTTTACTAGTTCCCATATTCCACAGGTTCTAGAGTTTACTTTATTCATGGTAGAAGCTTTCATAACTATATTATCCCAGCACTTAGCACAAAAGTCAAATATCTATTTAACAATTTTTAATTTCAGAATGAATTCCTGATCTACAGTTGACAACAACTGACTTTTCTTTTTCCCCCTCAAACCTAGCTAGCTTTTCCCTCAAGTAAATACACTAAAAATCAACAAGCTAGAATCTGATGATCTAACATTATGTCTTTGAAATTAAGTAAATCACTTGTGTTTTTGAAATCAATGTGTCATTTTTTACATCCAAGCATTGGGGTCAGGGGAAAGGGAAAGTCCTGAATTCAATCCCCAGCACATTATGCCATAGCACTGCCATGTTTATCAGCACTTCTTTACCACATCACAGACTAGAGCACTGAACCTTCAGACCCACAGAGTCAGACCCAAGTGTCACCTAGAATGGTCCTTGCACCATCCATGTATTGCTTAAAAGGGCACCAACATAAAACTAAATTAAAATGCCAGTATATATTGCCTTAGTTACATTTTAAATAGAATATAAAGAATCCAAGATTTGTATTGTGATTTTCAAGAGCATTCTAGCACAGAAAAAAAGAATTCTGAAATAGAAAATAAAAAGACTTAGAGTCTAGTATCAGTTCTGAATATCAATTTATTGCAAGATTTAGGGCATAGCATATCTTGTCTATAGACTTACATTCTTTTATAACTGAGAAAATAAGAAAGCTCTATAGGTCTGTGAAATAAGCAAACAATGATCAGGATTTATGTCCCCCACCATAACCAGATTTCCTGATTGATTGGGTTCTGCCTCCTCATCCCCACACTCTCAGCATTTCAGGAATAAAAGACTAGATGGGGATGATTTTTGATGCAGACATATTGAATGGAAACAGAAAATGGAATAGGAAGGAGGGGAGAGAGAAACAAGATTTATGTAAGTATTAGAGAATCGTTTAAATTTTGCGATACATCATTTTATACACTTAACAAGAAAAAACAAAACCATACAAATAAATGCAAATTTCTCTTAAGTACATAACAACACAGAAAAAAAAGTTTAAAGAAAGAACCATAGTTTAGATCACATGTGTAACAATACTGTTAACATTTAGGGCTTTGATGTATATGTATCTCACTGCCATCCAGGTGCCCAAGACCCTCCACCACTGTCCCTACATCACCTCTAGTTCACCTCATCCTTTATATGTCCTTTTATAATATATCATGTGCTTTAAGATTTGGGTGCTTCAAGATTTGTTTTTTTTAGGTTTCAGTAGCTTGATTGCAGTGAGTCTAAGTGTGTTTGCTGGATCTATTTCCAAACTTTGAATTATCTAAATTTTTTTGTACCTACACATTATCATATTTAGAATATTTTTATCTTATGCATTAAAAATTAAAACAACTCCTTCATTGGGGGCTGGAGCAATTGCACAGCGGGTAGGGCGTTTTCCTTGCACGCAGCCGACCCGGGTTCAATTCCCAGCATCCCATGCGGTCCCCCAGCACCGCGAGGAGTAATTCCTGCGTGCAGAGCCAGGAGTAACCCCTGTGCACTGCTGGGTGTGACCCAAAAAGAAAAAAAAATTAAAACAATTCCTTCACAAGAGCATGCTACTGGGGCGGAGAGAGGGGGGAGAGCTGAGGGACAGGACAGGGAAGAGGCAACAACTAAGGTCTAGAGAAGTGTTCAACCAGGAGGAGCAGAAGTTAAAAGATAGTAAAGTGTTATGCATGAAACCCTACGAGTAACAGTAGTGAACCATAGTGCCAAAAGTTATTTTTTTTCTAAAATAGTAAAAGTGCCTCTCAGAGGCAGACTTTTGGGATGTAATCCACAGGAGCAATTAAATTTTTAAAATAAAATAATCTAGAAATAAGTTTAACCAAGGAGGTGAAAAATCTATATTTTGAAAGCAACAAAACTGACCAAAGAAATTGAAAAAATAAGCAAATGGAAATATATCCTATACCTAGAATTAATATTGTTGAAAAGTCCGTATTATCCCAGAGCCATCCATAGATTCAATGCAATTCTCATAAAAACCTCAATGACTTTTTTCATAAAAATAGAAAAATATCCCAAATGTATAGAAAAAAAATTGTTAAATGGCCAAAGTAATCCTGAGAAAGAAAAAGCTGGAGACATGATACTGATTTCAAGCTATCTCCTCCCAGGTTAAGCTTGTTATTGGTACTGGTATTGTGGAACTGTGTTTTTGAGAGTAACAGTAACGCAGAAGAGTCCTGTGTTTCCTTGATAGAGTGTATGGATTTCAGTCCAACATCAAGGTCTTTAACTCATATGAATTAACTTTTGTCTATAAAATGAAGTATGGGTGTGGCTTTTGTGAGGGCACAGCCAGATGTGCTCAAGGATCACTCCTACTGGGGCTCATAAGACCACATGTCGTGGCACCAATCAAACCCTGGTTTAGTTGGCTACATACAGTGCAAGAGTCATACACACTGGATAATCTCTCTGACCCAGGGATTCAGTTTTATTTAAAAATTTTCCTCTGTGACAGACATAGAAAGATTGCACTCATATGTGGAATATAATGTAACTGAGAAGTACAAGTTGGCAACGATGCAACTTCTGGCAGATATCTCTCTGGACTTAGTTACTAAAATACTAAATTACAGAAACCCAAAACTGAGAGGCCGCTAAGTGTGGTCACTCGACCTCACACTTCTTCATCCTCAGCAATGGAAAACAAATTACCTAATGCTTCCTTTTCAGCAGGTCTGACTTTAGGGGAGAGACTCTCCAAACAATAATAGTGAGTTTTGTTGAAATATTGTATGCAATCAAAATGAAAGTAAAGTGAAATTTATTAGTTACACAGGCGGGGGGGCCTTAGGGTGGGGGGGCTAGGGGCGTGGGGGGGTTTGGGGTGTGAGGGGGCGGGGTGGAGCTATACTGGGATTCTTGGTGGTGGAATATGAGCACTGGTGAAGGGCTGGGTATTCGAGCATTGTATAACTGAGATTTAAACCTGAAAACTTTGTAACTTTGTAACTTTCCACAATAAAAAATTTAAAAAAAATAAAAAATTTTCCTCTGTGGTTTCTACATGATTTCTATAATCAAACCACGTTTTGATTATTTTACTTCTGACTTGATCATACAATTTAAAGCCAGGAACTTTAAAGCCTCACTGAGTTGGGGGTTTTTGGTTCTTTTTACAGACTTGCTTAAGCTAAGTAGGGAGTTTTATGGTTCCATACAAATTTTACCAGAATTTGTTTTATTTCTTAATGAATAGATTGAAGTTTTGATGAGTGCTGCCCTAAATCTTAGTGCTTTGGGTTGGATCATTTTTTGCTTATCTTCTTTTTCAGGGCTTGTTTTTTGTTTTGAGGGAAGTCTCAGGGCTTTCTCCTGACTCTGCGCTCAAGGATCATTTTTGACAGATCAGAGTACCATGTGGATTGCCAAGAATTAAATTTGGGTGGGTTGCATGCAAGGCAAATGCGCAATCTACTGTGCTATGGCTCTGGCCCCAACATTTTTTATTTTAAAAGTTCTAGGGTTGCAACTGGTGGTGCAACCCTAGAACTTTTAAAATAAATAAATAAATAAATAAATAAATAAATAAATAAATAAATAAATAAATAAAATATAGCTACTCTTGGCTCAGTACTCAGGGGATCACTCCATGCAGTGCTGTGAGGATCTTGCAGTGAAAGAACACAGGCCTTCTGAATACAAAGCATACACAAAACTAATTGGGTGGTCATTCTAATGATGTTAATTCTTCCATTTTATGATTATAGAACATATCCATTTCCTTGCACCTTAAATTTTAATTTTGATTTCTAGTTTCTGATCAACTTTATTTTTTCCCACCTCATTTGTTAAGCTGATTTCTATGTACTTGATTTCATTTACATAAGTGGAAATGAGTTTTTCTTTGTTTTTTTTCTCTTAACTTTGCATACAAAATTGCAACAGATTTGTGTACTAGTTTTATACCTTGCCACTTGACTGTCTAGCTTTTTCTAAGATTTTTGGTGGCATTTTTAGGATTTTTTTATGTATGTCTTAAGCAAATAATAAACACTTGAATTCTTTTTTGATTTCTTGCCTAATTGTTGAGGCTAGGATTTCTAATACTATGTCGAGTAATGGCAGAGAAAGTGGACATCCTCACCTTGTGTCCAATATTAAGAGAAAAGGCTTTCAGTTATTTCACGATTATGGTGTTATCTAAGAATTGGCTGCATATGACCTGGAGTGGATACTGGAGCGATAGCATAGAGGGTAGGGCGTTTGCCTTGCACACGGTTGACCCGGGTTCAATTCCCCAGTCCCTCTCAGAGAGCCCAGCAAGTTACCAAGAGTATCCCGCCTGCACGGCAGAGCCTGGCAAGCCACCCGTGGCATATTCAATATGCCCAAAACAGTAACAACAAGTCTCACAATGGAGACGTTACTGGTGCCCACTCTAGCAAATCGATGAACAACAACAGAACAACAGTGCTACAGACCTGTAGTATATTGAGGTAAGTTCTTTCTAGCCCCAAGAGACTTTGGCCATACTCTCTCCATCTACTGATATGATGTGATTTTTTTACCTTCCCTTTGTTGATGTGTTATATCATAATAATTGATCTGTATATGCCAAATAATCCTTGCATCTCTAGATAAGTTCCATTTGGGCATACAGTATGATCCTTAAAAGAACTGGTAAGGGGCTGGAGTAATAGCACAGCGGGTAGGGCGTTTGCCTTGCACGCGGCTGACCCGGGTTCGATTCCCAGCATCCCATATGGTCCCCTAAGCACCGCCAGGGTAATTCCTGAGTGCAGAAACCAGGAGTAACCCCTGTGCATAACCGGGTGTGACCCTAAGACAAAAAAAAAAATGGTAAATCTATTAAGATATTTTTTGAGAGGGTCAGAGAGAGTAAGCAGGTAGAACACTTGCCTTGCATGTGGCCAACCCAGGGCCCATCGCTGACATCTCACATGGGCCCCTGAACCCAGCCAGGATTACTTCCTGAACATGGAGCCAGAAATAAGTCCTGAGCAACACTCCACCTTCCCCAACACACACACACACACAAAGAAAAAAATCTGTTGTTAATTTTTACATCTATGATCATCTGAGATTTTTTTTATAATTTTCTTTTTTTCTTAGTGATGCCTTTGCCTGCTTTTGATATGAGGGTAATGCTGACCTTGGGAAGAAGCATGATTAGAAATACAATCTTGGGAGATTGCAGGATTCTAAAAATCTAGCCAATTTGGGTTCTCCAATTCCACTGCATAGTTATTCATAGTAATCTTTTGCACTCTGTAATATCCACTACAACTTCCCCCCTTTCATTCTAATCCAACTTAGTTTTCTCATATTTTTCTTCCTGAGTCTTTAGCTCACTTTGTTTATATTGATTGGAAGGAAGGAAGAAGGGAAGGAAGGAAGGAAGGAAGGAAGGAAGGAAGGAAGGAAGGAAGGAAGGAAGGAAGGAAGGAAGGAAGGAAGGAAGGAAGGAAGGAAGGAAGAAGTTCTTGATTTAGTTGATACTGTGTGCTTGTTTTATTGGTTTCTGTATCAATTTTCTCTCTTTTATTATTTGTTTCCTTCTACTTTGGACTTCATTTCCCTTTTTCTCCAGTTTCTTAAGATATACGGTTATTTGAGTCTTTCATTGTTTCCTGTTGTAAGCCTATACAGCTATGAATTACTCTTACAGTATAGTTTTTACTGAGCTACATATGTTCTGGTACTCCTGTGTTCATTTTTATTTATATACAAGAATCTTTTTCTGCATAGTATGATTATTGACTTTTGTTTTATATCCCAGAAGGCAGTTCATCCTGAGGAATATCCAATGTGCACTGAAAAAGAACATGCATTTGGCTTTTTTAAGGGGCAGCAAATCCTGTATGTGTCTACTAAGCACACCTCTTTCATTTCTTCATTTAAGGCTATTTCATTACTGGTTTGGTTTTCTGTCCAGTTAATCTATCCAAAAGTGAGATGAGAGCATTAAATCTCCCACTACTATAGTGTTATTCTAATTATCTTTCCTCAGGCCTTTTGTTACTTTGATGCTCCTTCATTAGGCACACATATATATGTGTTAAGTCTCCTTGATGTATCCCTTAACCCTCATAAAATATACTGTAAACACAAGTAAAAGATAAAAAACACCAAGTAATAAAAGAAAAACAAAATGCTGTGAAATACATAAGCGAGAATGATTATGATGCTAGGTGCAGTTACATTAACCTAAAACAGCTACTAGTTGCTCATCCCACATAACCATCCTTGAACCAGTAACTGTAATAATAAACTTCCATGTGGAACATGTTACTAGAGCAGGATTAAGAGGAGTTTTCCCAAAAATACAGGTAAGTAGGAGGATATGTGTGATCTAGTCATAATCCCTAAAACTGTTGGTAGTCTATTAACCACCAATTTATCTATCTGAGGGATGAGGGGAAGGAGAATTAATGGTCATACATTATTTTTTAGAAATTATGTATTCTTCATTAAGAAATTTAAAAATCTAACTACACATATATACTCATATTCCAGTCTAAATTCTTTTAATCAAAAATTCAGAAATTGGGGTTGCCGAGGCAGTATAGTAGGTAGGGTGCTTGCATGCACAAAGTAAATCCAGATTCAATCCCCAGTACCCCAGGAGTGAAGAGCCAGGGAATAAACCCTGAGACAGCTCAGTGAAGAGCCAGGATAAGCCCTGAGACAGACGGGTGTGGCCTAAAAAACAAAAATAAATAACCTACAGAAACTATGTAAGTATCATTCACTGCAACTTCTAAATGCAATGCTATGCCTATGAACAAATACAGTCAAAAATATTGAGAACAAAAATTTCTGGAATTTAGAAGTGGAAAAGTGAAATGATATGAAGAGTTCAACCACTGACCAGGAAACAAGAGAAACTGCCTTGCAACAGAGGTATGTGTATAGCAGATTCCAGCATGAAGAAGAAAAACCTAAATCAACTAAATAAAATTTTATTTATAACATAAAATAATCTGAAAACGGGTAGTGAGTATCCAGAACTGTTCAACTATGTCATCAATATATAGTAAGTATCATTTCAACTCTCTATACCTAGAGAACAGGCCTTGTCCACATAAGTTGGCAAGAGGGAAAACAAAGGGTTCCGAGACATAGTGCAGCAGGTTGAGTGCTTGCCTTGCATGCTGCTAACTAGGGTTCAATCCAGCACTCTGTATGGTCCCTGGAGTCCTACCAGGAGCATCCCTGAACACAGAGCCAGGAGTAAGCCCTGAGCACTGCCGGGTTTGATCCAAAACAAAAATCAGGAGGAAAAATAAATCAGTATATCTTTTCCTTTAAGAAAGAGAATTGCATATCTCACTTTCCTCTACATAAAACTTCGTAAGATATTCAAATCCATAAAAGAACCTCAAAAGCTTAAGTCCTTCAGTAAGTACACACCAAATATCTAGGTTTGTTAACCTTAGAGAAACAATCTGATATAAAAATTCAAAGGCAAGAAAGGAAGTCAGTGTCAGGGAGGTAGCTCAGCAGTAGAGCACTTCCTTTATGATTCTGAGGCACTGATTCTGAGCTCTGGCATTGTGGGGAAGGGGGCTGGGGAGGGAAAGGATGGCAGATATCTATGCAAACTTCCTCCTCTAATACCAGTTAATAAAATATTTTATGTTTCATCACAGTAACATTGGTTTATAAAGCTGCATGTTTAGGGCTAAAATGCCCTATCTCTTTAAAATGTGTCATTAAACCATGCCTACCACTCAAGAACCAATACTATTCCACCACTCACTGGATCCCCTCCACCCTTTCAATTTTCCACCAAGTCTCTTCATTAACCTGAGTTCTACAAATAGAGTACAAGAATTTTTGTTAGGTTTTCTCTGTTCCCTTGATTTGACTTTTTATATACCACATAAGTGAGATCATCCACTATGTCGTTCTTGTATTTTGCTTAGCATCAGTCCCTTCTCCAGTTCTATCTCTTCATCTTTTTTGGAGCCAAGTAATATTCTGTCATGTGTATATATGCCACTTCTTTAGCCACCCATCATCATTGAGAAACCATATCTCGGCTTCTGTAAACTGGCTGCAATGATCATATTGTGCATACTATCTTCTCTTATAACTATTTTGTATGTATTCTTTGGATAAATACTACTTACAGAATTGTTGGATCAGATACTAGATCCACTTTTAATATTTTAATAAAATCTCTATCCTGCTTTCCTCAGTGACAATGAATTTACATCGTCTCCAAAACTGTATGAGTATATTATTTCTCAACACCCCTACCAATTTGTTTCTAGACTTTTTGATATATACCTTTTTCATAGGTGTGAAGTGATACTATACCTTCTCACTCCCCTGATAAATGATGAGCATTTTTTTATATCCCTACCAGCCTTCTATATGACTTCTTTGGTGAAAAGATCTCAACAGCCGCTCCTACCAGACGGGAGTATAAAATGAGGCTCCCATAGCATGCCACCGGACTCTGGGCCAGGCTGTTTTTACTCGAAGAGCCCCAGAGGGGGAGCAGGTGAGAACCCTCCCCGCACCAAGGGACCCAGCCCTGGCAGCCGATCTCCACTACCCAACCGCCACCACGCTCCAGGCCGCTTTCCAGACACATTATAAGACACTTTCTACCCATTTTCCATAATTACTACACCATATATGCCCAGCAAGCTACCAAGAGAATCCTGTCCGCATGGGCAGAGCCTAGCAAGCTACCCGTTTCGTATTCGATATGCCAAAAACAGTAACAATAGGTCTCATGCTGCCGACCCTGAAAGAGCTTCCAAACGTTGTGAAAGACGAGTAAGGAGAGGCTGCTAAAATCTCAGGTCTGGGAGAAATAAGAGACGTTACTGGTGTCCTCTTGAGTAAATCGACGAACAACAGGGTGACAGTGATGACAGTGATGACAGTAAAGTGATATTATACCTTCTCACTCCCCTGATAAATGATGAGCTTTTTTTTTTTATGTCCCTACCAACCTTGTATATGACTTCTTTACTTAAAAGTCTATTCAGTTCTCCCCATTTTTAAAATGAGGTTCTTCATTTTCTTATTGAGTTTTGCAAGTACCTAATATATCTTGATTATTTAGTCCTCTGTCAAACTTATAGAATGCAAATATTTTCTCATATTCAGGAAGACGGCATTTCATTTTAAGGAGTATCACTTGCAAAAGCTTTTTAAATAACCTTATCTAGTTCTGGTTTTTTCTCTGTTGTCAAAATAAATCCCTGACACAAGAGAGAGAGTTGGATTCCCACCACCTCATGATCCCCTGAGCACCACCAGGAGTAACACAAATGCACAGAGTTGGGAGGTGACCCTGAGTACAAGGGGCTGGTGTGGCCCAAAACACCAAAGAAGTTAAGTCCCCAAAGATGAAGTCAAAACCCTTCAGGGAAGCCAATACCATGGAGTGCTCTACCAATTTTCTTTAATATATTTTTTATTAGAGTGTTTATTTATTTTATTCATGGTGTAAGATAGTGATCCAGTTTTATTCTTTTGTATACAGTTATTCAGTTTTCTCAACACTATTATTTGAAGAGACTTCTCCATTTTATGCTTTTGAATCTAGGGCACAAATTAACTCTATATGTTAGGATTTAATACTGGACTCTCAATTCTGTACCATTGTTTTGTGTGTATATATATATATATTATATTTTTTATTCCAATATTCCATATTATGCTCTGTGTATATATTTTATATATTCTGTGTGTATATATAATGGAATATATAATGTAATTATTATTATCTGTGTGTATATATGTATAATATTATCTGTGTATATAAATAATATAGTAACAATAACAGGTCTCATTCCCTTGACCCTGAAAGAGTCTCCAATAATTGGGAATGATGAGTAAGGAGAGGTTACTAAAATCTTAGGGCTGGGACGAATGGAGACTGGTGCCTGCTCGAGCAAATCATTGAACAATGGGATGACAGTGATAGTGATACAGTGGAAATAATATATAATATGTAATATGTAATATATAATAACGTATAACAAATTATGTAATATATTATAATACCACTGTCATCCCGTTGTTCATCAATTTGCTCAAGCAGGAACCAGTAATGTCTCCATTGTGAGACTTGTTACTGTTTTTGGTATACCCAATATGCCACAGGTAGCTTGCCAGGCTCTGCCTTGTAGGCAGGATACTCTCGGTAGCTTGCCAGGCTCTACAAGAGGGATGGAGGAATTGAACTGGGTATAATATATATGTAATAATGTATAATAATAATATACATAATAATGGAATATTCCATTATTCCATATTATGCTCTGTGTATATATATTTTTATTCCAATACTACAGTTTTATGGGCTGGAGTGATAGCAGCCATAAAATGGAGGGTAGGGCATTTGCCTTGCATACAGCCGACCTGGGTTCGATTCCTCCACTCCTCTCGGAGAGCCTGGCAAGCTACCGAGAGTATCTTGCCTGCACAGCAGAGCCTGGAAAGCTACCCATGGCATCTTCAATATGCCAAAAACAGTAACAAGTCTCACAATGGAGATGTTACTGGTGCCCGCTCAAGCAAATCAATGAGCAATGGGATGACAGTGTTTGTTTGTTTTTGACAGTTTTATTACTATGACTTTTATAGTTTGAGTTAGAAAACATGCTATTTCCAAAATGAAGTATTTTTTTATTCACTGGAGAAAAAAAGAAGATGGTACTTTAATTCTACTTCTTAGACTATTTTCTATTCCTCTCCGCATAATTACAAAATATTCCATTTGAAAAATAACAAGAGTGAACCAAAATAATTTATATCAAAATTGGTTGTAAAACATCCTTGCCATAGAGAGGTATGAAATCAACTTGTCTGTACAGAAAACACAAAGGTAATATAACACCAAGGAAACAAAATGATACTAACACTGTCCTACTGAGATTTTCAAGTTTCGAGTTCCTAAACCTCTAAACTTTCCTCTCTATACCCAACTTTACTGCTTTATAAAAACTCGCTCCTTTGACTAACCCTAACACAGCTCAAACCTGCCAAATTATCATTTTTTGGTGTTTAATAAGTTTATGATTATCACCATGAAATGGCAATACGAATACTCACTGAGAATTATAAGTTCTTTTAAATCTTGTCAAATTCCTTGGGATTTCAGATATTCTCACTTTACTGGTTAGAACTAAAGAGATCAAGTATTCATCCACAAATCCTGGCTCAAGTAAACTCCATTTCTAAAACCTTAAACATTAGGTGACCCATTTCAGTCTATTTAGCACAGTTATAAAGACATTGCTATGGTAGTGGTAGCAGCATATTAGGAGCACTGGAAGTCCTGAGTAATAAAAAATATTACCCTCTACTCCTTCCATACTAAATACTAAACAACTAAGGCCAATAAAGTAATTTTTAATTTATTTTATTCCTCCTCGCTCTTATATTTTTGTTGTTACTGTTACAATGACCAGGAGCTGCACACATGCATGTTTACGGTGCTCACATATTTTGTATTAGGCTATGGAGCTCATCAGTAGAATACACATTTGGTTGTGCTATAAAACTTGCACCCCTTTAGTTGTGGGGGTTACACATGCTCACTGGAGACCCCACTTTGAGTTGAGGCACAAAGTTATGGTTGTGGTGCTCACAGGGGGTCACTGAAGATCTCAAACAAGTTTGCCAGAGGTCATACTATATAACCATGGTCCTTGCACATCTTTTCAGTTGTGGTGCTTGCCAGGGTCATGCTCCTTTTTGTGGTGCTTATACAAACCTGGCTGCTTTGCATGCAGAAAGCACTATGGCATCAGGAATCAAAGAGAACAGAGCTGCCAGGCTCAAATAGCAGAGCTGCCCAGACTATAATCAGTATGTGTAGAACACAGGAATTTGATCTTATGGTCATATGTTGCAAATAAAGCACTATAAAGCTCTGTGCTATTCTTCCAGACCAAAGTTCTTATTTTTTCATAATTAAAATATCAAAGACGTTTTAGTATCAAGTATTAAATGTTTTCCTTTTTTTTAAATTTCATTTCTCTGTTTTGCTAGTAGCCTTTTTTGATATATATGCCTTTGAGTAATACTACATAGTCGTAAGAAACAGAAGCTAAAGTAAGTAGTGGCAACTTAAGGAGGTCAAGTTGATAATTTTATCTATATGCACAAAGGGAAGAGATTATCAACCTTGTTTTGCTGAAAAAGCAATGGTCCAAACAGAATAAATTCCCAAACCACTCACATACACTCAATGGCAGACCCTGATTATTCTCAATAGGCCTGTCTCCCACATCTGATCAATATATATAATGTCTGTAAGAACATTTTTCAGAACCTACTCTGAGATATTTCATTTTGCAAAAACAGTGAAAATGCTTTTTTAATTCTTTTTTAAATTTATGTTAGTCAATAACAAGTCTCACAATGGAGACATTACTGGTGCCCACTCAAGCAAATCGATGAACAATGGGATGACAGTGATACAGTGAATTTTAAACACTACTGTACAAGTTTGTTTCTAGAAGCCTATTACATTACTTTACAAGTTCACTGTTTCTAAGAGATTGAGTGGTTCGGTTTTGTTGAGGGTGTGGTGTTTTGTTTTGGTCTTTTTATTTTTTATAGAATCTTCTAAGTTTTCTTAGTATAAATCATCTGCAAAGTGTTAGTTCAACTTCTTTCTTTAATATCTCCTTTTTGCCTAATTGCTATGGCAAGGGCTTCCAATACTCTATTGAGTAATGGTGGTGAAAGTGAGCAACCTTGTCTTATGCCAAATCTGATATTTTAATTTTTAATTTGATAGTACTCAAACTTTCCATTGAACCTAAATCCCAATAATTCTAGTTATAAATAGCTAGAACTGCTGCAATGCACCACTCCAAGAAGCTTTTTCTATATACATGATGTTCTCTGTATTATGCAATGTAGCAGTTCTGACCTAAATGCTATCAGAGGCCTTCTCAAGGTCATGTGCTCCTGTTTTAAAACAAAAAAACCTACAATCGTGTTTTCAAAAGCAGAAAAACATTCTCAGAATGTTTAGGAAAGAGTTTTAAAGCATCAATCAACTACAATCCAAGTTTGTATGGCAATGATATTCCTTCTACAAGAGCTTCGAAAAATTTATAACAGTATTGATTGCTAATATGTAAGTTAACTGCATTTTTGTACTTTGATAGTGGAAATCCAAACTGAAAAAGTCACTGGATGTTGGATGTAGCTCAGTGGTAGCACACATATCTCATGTGTGTGTGGTCCTGGGCTCAACTCTTAGCACTGCAAACAATAATTATAATAACTCATATTTGGAGCTAGGAATATGGCTCAAAGTGGTAGGGCACAAAGGGGCTGGAGCAATAGTACAGTGGGTAGGGCATTTGCCTTGCATGTGGCGACCCGGATTCAACTCCTAGCGTCCCATATGGTCCTCTGAGCACCGCCAGGGGTGATTCCTGAGTGCAGAGCCAGGAGTAACCCCTTTGCATTGCCAGGTGTGACCCCCCCCAAAAAAAAAAAGTTCAAAGTGGTAGGGCACAAACCTTACATGTGTAAGGTCCTGGGGCTGATATCTCTGGCAGTGTATATGGCCCATCCTACCGTATACTGCCCATCCACAGTAATTCTGGGCTTCACCTAGTGTGATTCTGGTGCCCCCACCTCCAGAATGAATAGTTTCCATCCACCTTCACAACCACTAAAACAACAACAACAAAACCACTAAGTGATAAAGACTTTAGAAGATTTTGGCAGTTTCTTAACAAATTAAGCATAAACTCACCTGTAAATAAAGCAATTCCACTTCTAGGTATGTTTTACCCAAATGAAATGAAAACTTACATTCATACAAGAAAATTTATAATCATAAAAGTAGACATTCATACATTTTCAAGTGTTTATCAAAGCTTTATTTAAATTTGCACACACATGCGCACACACACACACACACACACACACACACACAAAACCCTCAAACCATCCAAACATCCCCCAAAGCTGGACGGATAAACAAACAATGGTACAATCATACTATGCACTAATTACCACTCAACAAAAAAAGGGAAAATTTTCTGATTTAGGTAACAACATAAATGAACCTCAAATGTACTCTTCACGTGAAAGAGGCTGACTCAAAAGTCTATAACCATGATTCAATTTATATCACCTGAAAGAAGCAAAACAATAGGTTTGATCTACAGAATTGTTTGTCTAGGGGTAAAGACAGAAGAGAGGTTAACTATAAACGAGCAATAAGAGATTCCTATCTCAATAATGGAGAAGGATACATAGTGTATAGCTATGTCAAAAGCCACAGTGTTGTCTACCAGAAAGTGTGACTTTCACTGCACACAAATTATTTTTTTAAAAAAAAAAGAGCTTTTAGTAAGTAGAAAAATAAAAAAGAAATATGCCAAATAAAATCTTTTTTAAAACTATAGTTCTAAAATGGTTATCCTCTGGAAATACCAGCTGCCTCTATTGAGTTATAAAAATGTAAAATGCTTAACACAAGGCTTGCCACACAATGGTTCTGTTTTGTGTAGTGCCAGGAATCAAACTGAGGGTCTCAAATATGAAAGGCAAGTGCTCTCTACCACTGAGTCACATCCCAAGCTGCCACAAGAAGTTAAGTGATACTACTCCCCCTTCCTATTTACCTACCTGGATGCATTTTTCTTTCCTTGTATCTCCACTTCTTTCTTTTTTTCCTTTTTGGAGCTAACTATAGATTGTTTTATCTAATTTACATTTGCCTCCATTATCTGGTTAACAGTATTTCCATCCTGTAGGGAATTGACTCAACTCCCATTTTGTGTCAATGACAATTGCCAGAGAATGAGCCCCAGAAATTTTGAGGCTTTTCTTCAAAAAACAAATTCTCAGCAGCCTGAGGTCATGCACATCAGACTTATGCCTTCTGACATAAGCAGAAAATAAGATGAACACCAGAGAAAGGTGAAATTGGAAAATGTCAGAAAGTATCACTTAAGATCCTAGATATGCTTATTCCTAGATTGTTTCATCTCTGTTCTCCTTACCTATACTGTGAAGAGTCTTTATTTCAACTGCTTTTAATTTCTTTGAGGCACTGTGATTAACAAAAAATATTTTATAATTTGGGGCCATACCCAGGGATTCTCAGGGCGTAGACTAGGCTCCTGCTCTGTTCTTAAGGGAAGGGGGAGCACAACTGGGATGCTCCTGGTGGTGTTCTCAGGGGACCATGTGATGCCAAGGGCCAAACCAGATTTTTCACAAGTGAAAGATGGAAATTAACTATTAAGTTATCTCTCCAGCCCCTTAAGCCATTTTAGAATTGTTGTTTTAATGATTCCTGTTGTAAAATTACAAGACACATGGTTTTAGGAAGTAAAAAAAACAGTAAATTAAGCTGTAGGACAATCACACAAATATGAAAAGAGGTAAAAAGCCATACATAGATTGAAAATAACATCTTGAAGACATATTCTAGAGTAAATATTAGTCAAAGCTTAAATAGTCAATGTCTACGATACTTGGCCTTGTACATTTTTTCCTCTACTCATCCTAAGCTTTGTGAAAAATATAAGTTAATGTTCCTAAGCTATGTGGAAAAATATAAATTAATGTTTGTTACTATGACTTTTCATTGTTCATTCACTAATCTTCAGCATTATTTGAAGAAAGGAAATACATGCCAATAGGAAAAACATGAAATAGAGAAAAGATAAAAGCAAAAGTTTTGTGAGCTAACATATGATAAATTTCTATCTATGTCTTTACTTTTTTACACCCAGAATGCCCCTATTCTTTGATGTTAAGCTTGTAAATGCTACCTCCTTACAATATAATCTTCTCCATCTATCATAAGAGAATTGTCTCTGCCTGCCTTCTCTCCCTGCTATTATAGTAGTTAGTAAACTATGATTGCTAGTAGTAGTGATACCTATACTTCTAACAAACATAAATAAGTAAGATTGAAAAGAACAAACAAAAATTGAAAAACACTGTAGTAAGATCATTTCATTTGCCAACCAAACGAATCTGAAGGGGAATTTAAAAATGATTCAGAATTCAAGTTTGGACAACAGGAAGAATAAGTCAACAACATAATAAGCAAAGTTAGGAAGAAAGATATATTTTAAGTGAAAAAATTCAGATTTGAATTTGCAGAGCTTGATGGCATGACAAAGAAGTAGATCTCTCCTCTAAAGTTCAGTTTCTTATGAGCACCATCTAAAAGAACTCACTTGAAAGCCAAATGACCAGGTAATATCTCAAAGAATCTAGAGAAAGCAAAATGTATACAGCAAATACTTAAGAAATATGGGGCTGGAGGGATAGCAAAGGGGTTAAGGCACTTGCCTCGCTTGTAGCAAATCCTTACTCAATACCCTGCACAACATATGGAACTCTGAGCACCACTAGGGGCCAGTCCTGAACTCCAAGCCTGAGAGAACCATCAGGTGTGGCCCAAAAACCAAATAAATAATGCAAAAAAAAAAATAATAATGACCATGTGAATAAAAAAATCAGCCCCCCAAATTACAAAGTTATATGGAGAAGGTAGCAGGAAAAAGGGGTTTACAGTACTATATCTGAAGTAAAAGCAAGGAAAGACTGCGGAGACCAAAGGACTGGAGCACAAGCTCTGCATACAAAAGCCTGGATTCTATCCTCAGCAACACCTGGCTACCTGAATATCACCAGGAGGGGGCCGGTCAAGAGGGGGAAAGGCTGAATAAAAGTCTCCATTGAAAAGGTCTTTGACAACAATAGAATAGTTTTAGTCAAAAAATATAAAACATCAAAATTGAAACAATAATCACAATAACTTTTCCTCTAAGCTACTGGGTAACAAAACAAAAACCAACTGGGGGAGCAGAAAGAATAAGGAAAGTAGTATTGGTCAGGAAGAAAAATCACACAATTTTCAGATAAACACAAATCTGATAAAGTTATTGCTAGATGGTTTTAATTTTCCTACTGTGTTTAATAAATGCAGACTACAAAATCTGAGAGTAGAATTATGGACTAGAACAAGAGTAATAAAGATATGAATATCCTCTCAGGAAGTCAATAGGAAATACCAACCAATATAAGCAAGTATTTTGAAATATACTTCCCAGTTAACTGTTCATCACATTTTCATATAACTAGAAAGGCACAACCTCATTAGTGTATTTTGTTATTCTTTTTCTAAAGATAACTTCTGATATCTTATCTAAGTAATAAACAATGTTTGTCTTTTTTTCAGTCTATATTGTCACTTTTGGCTGTTACAAAACTCATTTTTCACTGCTTAAATATGGTTCTAGTCTTATTCTAATGTTTTTGCTTAAATATTCAAAAATTAATTACTAAAACATCCTTAATATCTATTTCTTAAAGGCAAGCATTTAAGAGTACTATACAAGGAAAAATTTTAAACCTATAAATAGCTATGTATTTTGACAGCTGTTCATTCACTATTGTGATTAAAAATAAAAATTTCTGGGAAAATATGAAGATGATCATTTTCAATATTTTAAAGCTTGTAAGTAATAGAAAGTATCTCTTTTCCTCTATGATGAAAATGTTTCAGTTTGATATCCAGCGCACTGATAGGAGTGATCCCTGAGCAAAGAGCAAGAGTAAACCTGAGAAATGCCAGGAACGGCCCAAAAACCTCTAACAAAAAGTCACTTTAGGGACAATGATAGCTCAAAGGGCTATAGCACATACCTGGCATGTGTAGTCCCAAACACTGCATCATGATCTCTCCCAAGCATTATCTGAAGCACTGAACTGTGAATAACCTTAACATAGCTCGGCGTAGTAAAACATAAATAAATAAATAAATAAATAAGTCACTTTAGGATTCTCTAGTTAAATTGAAGAAAGTTCTGTCCATCCTCATTTCACTTAATTTTTTTAAGAATGAGTGCTGCTATCAAATATTTTCTCTGCATATTGAAATGATTTTACTTTTACCTGTGCTGATATGTATATTACATTGACTGACCTACAATACATTAAACCATCCTTATATCTCCAAGATAAATTCCACTTGGTCATGACGTACAAAATTTTTCAATGTATTATCAGATTTTGTTGAGGTTCTTGGCATTCATGTTTATTAGAGTTTATCAGAGTCTATAATTTTCTTTTTATGTCATGTCTCTGTCTGCCTTTTGTTTCTATTAACGTTCCTTCATATAAACTTCTGGGGAGGGTCCCTGTTTCTTCAACTTTTTCAAAGGGCCTGAAAAAGATTAAGATTAGTACTTCTTGAGCAGTTTGGAAGAACTCACCAGTAAACCCATCTGGACCAGAACTTTTTAGGGGGAAAGATTTGTTATTACCATTTTTATTTCTTTTATTGTTATTGTTCTGTTTCTTCTTGATTCAGTCTTGAAAGGTTACAGAAATCTAGGAATTTATCCATTTCCTCTAGATTTCTCCAGTTTCTTGGCATAAAGATTTCTGAAGTAATCTCTGATCCTTTGAATCTCTGCATCTGCTGTGACCTCTCCTCTTTCATTTCTGACTCAGTTTACTACAGGGTTATCTAAGTCAGGCTAAGAATCTGTCAATCTTGTTTATTCTTTCAAAGAATCAGCTGATTTCATTTATCTTTTAGATTATTTTTTTAATTTTCATTTTGATTTACGCTCTAAGTTTTATTATTTCTTTTCTTCTGTGGGTTTAGGTTCTTCCTGTGGGTTTTTTTCTAGCTGCTTTAGCTGTATATTCAATCCATTTATGTGGGCCTTTTTTTTTTTGTTTCCTAATGAGCACATGCATTGCTATAAATGTTTCTCGTAACATGCCTTTTGTTGTGTCCCATATGTTCTGGTAGTTCGTATCTTCATTGTCATTTTTTTCTGGGTATCTTTTGATTTCCAAGTTTTTTTTTTTTTTTGCTTGCTTCTTTTTGTGTTTAATGTCCATTTTCAACACATCGTGCTGAGAGGACTGTTGATACAATTTCTCTCTTCTTAAGGATGAATGTTTTGTGATCCAATATGAGGTCTACCTTGGAGAATGTTCCATTTGCACTGGAGAAGAATATGTATTTGACTTTGGGAGGAATGTAGTGATCTGTATTTGTTTGCTAAGCCCATTTCTTCCTTCAACACCAGTGCTTTCTTGTTGAGTTTTTTGTTCAGTTTATTTATCCAGAGATGACAAAGCAGTGCTGAAAGCTCCCACTATTGTGTTACTATTAATATCTTCCTTCAGGTCTTTTAGTTATCTCAAGTATTTTGATGGTCCATTATTAGGTGCATAAATGTTTAAGAGTATGAGTTCTTCGTGATGTGCAAATCCTTTGGTCCTTAAGAAAAGACCATCTCTGTCCCTTATGACTTTTAATTTGAAGTCTATGTTGTCTGATATGAGTATGGCCACCCCAGCCTTTTTAAATAGACTGTTCACTTGAAATACTGTTTCCCATCCTTTAACTTTGAGCTTGAGTTTTCCCTGATTGTTCCTATGTGTCTCTTGTAGACAATAGAAAACCCATTATCATAAGCCCATAACAAACATCATATTCAAAACAAAAAGCTGAGAAAGCCTTTACTCAATATTCAGGTATGAGACAAGGATGCTCAATTTTATCACTCCTACCCATAGCAATTAGGCAAAAAAGCAGTATTAAGGATATCCAGAAAAGAAGAAATTAAATTCCCACTCTATGTGTATGACGATACTAAGAAAATCCTGAAAACTCTACAAACGAGCACCTAGAAACAATAGATCTATACAGTAAAGTGGCAGGTTACAAAATCATGAATCAGAGAAATTCATGGGTTTCATAAACGAAGATAATGCATTAGAAGAGAAATTTTAAAAAATCAATACTGGGACCAGAGCAGTCGTACAGTGGGTAGGGCATTTGCCTTGCACTCAGCCAACCTGGGTTCAATCCCCAGCATTCCATATGGTCCTGTGAATACCTAAGTACTGCCAGTTGTGAGAAAAAAAAAAAAATCACAATTCTGCCTCAGAAGTCAAGGACCTGGAAATTAACTTAACAAAAGTGGCAAAAGAGTTATACAAAGAAACCTATAAATGCTATTAAAAAAAATAAGTACATAAAAGAGGACATTCCAAAATACAAACATCCCAGGTTCATAGATTGGACAGTCCAATACTGTCAAAATGACAATCCTGCCCAAAGCACCACAGATTCAATGCAGTCCCTACAAAAATAAACATTTTTTTAAAGATGTAAATCAAAGGTTGTTGAAATTTATATGAAACAATGAAATCCCCAGAAAAGCCAAAGCAATTCTAGGGAAAAAAAAAAGATAGGAAGACAGTAAATCTTCTATAAAGAAACAAAAAATATGAAGTGGAACAAGGAAAGCCTCTTCAAAAAAATGGTGCTAAGAAAACTAATTAACCACATTAAAAAAAAAAAAAGAACTCTTATCCCTTTATAATGCCATGCACAGAAGTGAAATCAAAATGGATTAAAGACCTCATATCAGACCTGAATCCATATACTGAGAAAAACACAGTCAGAACACTTCTTGACATTGAAAACAGGTTATCTTCAAAGATTCTAAAGTACAGGCCAAACAATCTGAAACAAAAATAAACAAATGGAACTCTATCAAACTAAGAAGTTTCTGTACCACAAAGGAAATGATGGCCAGAATAAAAAAGACACCCCAGACTGGGAAAGGATATTTTACTGCCATCCAACATATAAAGGGTTGATAACCAAGATATATAAAGTGCTAGTAGAACTCTCCAAAAAAATTTTTTAATTTGATGAAGAAAACAGAAACCTGCTTTAAAACATACAGATGGCCAAAAGGTATAAGAAAAAATGCTCTGTATCACTCATTATGAGAGAAATGCAAAACAACAATGAGATCTCATCTCACATCAGTGAGACTGGCACACATAAAGAATAAAAACAACCAGTACTGGTCGTGATGTGGGGAAAACGGGATCCTCATTTACCACTGGTAGAGTGGTCCAACCTTTGCAGAAAAAAAATATGAACACTCCTCAAAAAATTGGGAATTGAGTTTTCATATGACCCCACAATTTCACATCTGGGCATCTATCCCAAGGAACCAACAATTCAACTACAAAAAGATGTCTGCACTCCTGTGTTTACTATTCACATTAGTTAAAATCTGGAAGCAACCCAATTCTTGAAATCAAATTACAAGACCAGGTGAATGAATAAAGAAAACTTTGATACATATATAGAATGGGGTACTATTAAGTTGTAGAAAAAATCAAATGAAATTTTCTGTCATGTGGATGAGGAGGAGACTTCATGTTGAGTGAAGTCAGTCAGATGGAGAGGGACAAATGCAAAATTCTCTTATATGCAGGATATGAGGAAGCAGAATAGGAGAAAAACAAATGTCCAAAAACAACAGAAACTGAAAACTTGTCTTCAATAAGAAGATTACCATGGGTGGGGAGGGTAGGTGAGGATACAGAGAAAATGGTCAGGAAAAGTGGGTATATGGGTGAAGGGTGTGATGTTAAAACAGTTCATGTATGAAATCCTACCAACAGATTACAAACCTTAGTGCCCAAATTACTATCATAAGGGAAAAAATATTATAAATCATTGTGCCCTAATAAAATGAGATATGTAAAAAAAAATTTTAAGTCCTATACTTTTCCTAAAATGCTGTTAACACATAAAAAGCTTTGAGATTCAACTTTTGGGAGTATTCCCTGTGATAATCAGCTAACAGGACCAGATAGATCAATGCTAGAACCTGGCAATGAAGTGCTACTTGAACCCAGTGGTATTGGGGGCCTTCAGGGATACATCTGACATTGCTAGGAGACGAAAGTCCATTATGGTGCCAGATATCAAACACCCTGTCTCATACATTCACATTCAAGGCATGTACCATGACCCTAAGCTATATCCCTAGCCCAGTGGTTCTTTAATAGGGGACACACTAATGATAAGGTCAGTGTTAACCAGGACCACACCTGGCAAGGGGCAACAGATATAATGTGGTGCCTGGGATCCAACTAGGCACCTGAGATATCTCTCTAGTCCTCAAAATTATTTATTTTGTGGAAAAGTAGAATTCCAAAGGACAAAACTTAACCAAATTTATACAACTGCTTATATACAATACTCATATATGCAATACTAATATCCAAGTGTCCTGACACCAAATTCAAAGCATTTCTACTTTCCCTATTCAGTTATTAAATAATATTAAAAGAGGAACCTAACGCAGAAGAAAATTTATACTGTGTTACTCCATTCAAGTCAAATTGCTAAAAATGGCAAAACTATACACAAAAACAAAGCAAATCTATGATTGTTTATGAAGATATAAGCAGGAATTAGTAAAACGAGCAAAAGGAATCTTTGTTATTATTTTTTAATTATATACTTTTCCCGGGGCTTGGAGGTCCAGAACTAAGCCTCGCAGCACTTGTGCCCGAGGGTGCTGGGAGCTGAGCTGGACAGGGGGTGCCCAGGGTGCGACCAGGCCCTTTCACACAGGAGGGCTGTGCTTGGCCACTTGAGGGTCAACTGGCCCCTCTGTGACATCTCTGGCTTTCCATCCCTAACCTGCCCCTGTCAGGCCGGAGCGGCCACCACTTTGCTTCGACTGCCTTGGGCCCCTGATCGGTCCCTGGTCCTCTCAGCACAGAGGGTCTGGCACACCCCTGAGTATGGCCAAAAGAAAAACAAACAAAAACGCCACCTCGGGGCCAGAATGATAATACAGAGGGGAGGGCGTCTGCCTTGCACACGGCCCACCTGGGTTCAATCCCTGCCATCCCATAGGGTCCCCCGAGCACCATCAGGAGTAATTCCTGAGTGCAGAGCCAGGAGTAATCCCTGAGCATCGTTGAGTATGACCCAAAAAGCAAAAAAAAAAAAAATTTTAAAGCTGCCTCTGCAGTTCAGCATGAAGATTCCAAAGGGCCAGGCAGGGTTCTGTGGGAAATGCCCTTTGGTTTAGAACCTGCCGCCAGTGAAGGTCAGGATGTGTGAGGAAAACACTCGGGGTTCTAATGTTAAGAGAAGAGACCCGGTGGGCAGGCAGCCCTCGGCATTGCTTAGTGGCTGTGCTTCCCTTCAGGGCCAGTCGGGCCTGCATCGAGGAGCTGCCTTCCCACTCTGCTCAGGGGTACAGACACCTATTCCGGCCTCCGTGGGGGTCTGTCGGCAACTGGTGCTGCCCACGTGTGACCCTCCAGAACGGTCCCCTAGCTGCAGGTGGTGCCTCCTGCATACTTGGGCGGATGCTCTGCAACCCCCTCGAGACACTCCCCCACCCCTCGTGCCATTTAGCTCCATGCAGACCCCAAGGCATCGCCTACAAGGCTCGATCCCTGGGGGAGCGAAGCACAGGCGCAGAAGGTGCCCCATGCTGAGAATACCCCCCAGGGAGGGTGTCTGAGCCTCAGTGAGCCAGCTGCTACGCGACCTAAAGGTTACTGTCCCGACGTCCTCTCCAGGTTACTCCCGGTGGTACTCGGTACCAGTCCTTTGTGTGGTCTCCTGGCTCTCGGGTACCGTGTCCCAGACTCCAGCACTTCCTCTACTTCCCACAGCCCTCTCATTTCTAGAACTGTCCTAACACTTTTCCGCATGCTCAAAAAATCGCTCGGGGATCACAGTGTCTTCCGGATGACAGCTCCTGCTTGGAGCATGGCTTGTCCTGAACCGATCGCTGTGGAGGAAAGGTCCCAGAGGGCCAGGCGACAGTGAACAGAGGCTTGGGCAGGAATGGCTGAGAGAAGAGTGGGGGGCGTCTGCTTCTCGAGAACAGAGGGGCCGGGGTGCCTGGCTGTGCTCACAGACATCTCAAAGAGAACAGAGGGTTTTTTTTCTTTCTTCTTTTTATTTTTTTAATATTTGGGGGGGCTGGTGGGGCATTTGCCTTGCACGCAATTGACCTGGGTTCGATTCCTCCACACCTCTCGGAGAGCCCGGCAAGCTACCGAGAGTATAACCCCTGCAGGGCAGAGCCAAGCAAGCTACCTGTGGCATATTCGATATGCCAAAAACAGTAACAACAAGTCTCACAATGGAGATGTTACTGGTGCCCGCTCGAGCAAATCAATGAGCAATGGGATGACAGTGACAGTGACTTTTATTTATTTTAGGACTCAAGCTATAGCACAGTGGGTAGGGTGTTTGCCTTGCAAGCGGCCGGCCTGGGTTTGATTCCTCCACCCCTCTCGGAGAGCCCAGCAAGCTAGCGTGAGTATCCCACCTGCACAGCAGAGCCTGGCAAGCTACCTGGGGGGTATTCAATATGCCAAAAATAGTAACAAGTCTCACAATGGAGACTTTACTGGTGCCCACTCAAGCAAATCAATGAACAGCAATGAGATGACAGTGCTACAGTGTTATTTTGGGTCACACCTGGCATTTCTCAGAGAACCATGCAATTCTGGGGACTGCACCCAGGTCTCCTGCAAGCAAACAATGTGCACTAGCCCTTTAAGTTATCTCTCCAGCCCAGAATAAGCTTTTGAAGATAAGTTTTCTAAAACTGTATTATGATAACTCTTGCACAACCATGTAATTCACTTGAACTGTGAACGTTATGATGAACTTCAATAAAGCCATTTTGAAAAGTATAAGAAGGAAATCATACCTCAGCTTTAAGTTCATAGAGATTTTAAGAAATATACCAAAAATACCACTGAAATACAAAGAAACTTCAAAATTTTCTTTGCCCTTCACTTTCTAAAACTTACACTTTCTTTCTGACCTTTACTTGCCAGAAAGTGATACTTACTGCATAAATATATACATAGTAAATATGCACACCATTCACATGAAAACTTTATTATGGATCATTACTTTCTTTTTGTATAACCTGCCCTAACTAGGCCTCTGCAAACAGTTTTGTCTGTCATGCAATACATGTGTTCTGAAAGAATCTAATGGTAACTTTATTTTTAAGACACCTTTGTGTCATTATAACCGAACACTATTAGTCATTTTTATTAAGCAAATCCATTCCTAACCACCTAGCAAATTTCTGTAGCTTATTATTTGTGCATCCTTAACAGGTATACATCTCTACTGCTTACTCAGCATTTATGGCATAATAATCTTTTATCCTA
Source organism: Sorex araneus (assembly GCF_027595985.1). Lineage (NCBI taxonomy): Eukaryota > Metazoa > Chordata > Mammalia > Eulipotyphla > Soricidae > Sorex > Sorex araneus. Next base: position 34,837,571 of record NC_073304.1, read on the forward strand.
TGGATACTTTTTTGCCTATATGAGGCATCAAGCTAGTATTTCTACTGCTTGCATCTTTAAAAAATAATAATAATTAATGGAGGCCCATATGTCTGTCATATCTTTTGTCTTTTACCATAGGCTGCAAAATTTTTTGGTCACTCTCAGCACAGAGCTTAGGGGTCACTACTGCCAATGCTGTAGAACTAAGCAAGGCTGGAAATAGAACCCAGGCTTCCTGCATGCAAAGCATATGCTCCAGTCTACTAAACTACAGACCCAGCTGTCTGTAATTTTATCAGAGGAATCAGTCTGGATTATTCAATATACCTTCATTTCACAAGTTACTAAGGATCAGTTTACTGAGGCTAAGGAAAGTTCTTTCAGCCTCAAGAATTTCAACTATCACCTTCCTAATCTCTTGAGTTTCACTATACTTTCTAAAGAGAAAAAAAAAAATCTGAAACCCCGGGCCAGGAAATGACTCACTGGCTGAAGTCTTGCAAGCTTAAGTGCCTTGCAAGCATAAGGTCACACATTCAATCCCTGGTATTGGCCCCTGCATTCGCCAGCTGTGCCACAAGCAATTTCCAGTTGTACTGCAGTCAAGTATGTAGAAGCATTACAACTACTAAAGGCTACAACCTCAGTGAGCACAACTAAACAACTTAAGAATACAACCCCTGGAGAGCCCGTATAAACATAGAAAGAACCCCCTCTGAGTAGTTACAACCAGAATAAGCACCATACTTAACTAAATGCAAACTCTAAAAGTATGGTTGTGACCCCCAATCATCAACAGAGGGAGAGGGGCAAGGGATGAGATAGGAAACTTACGTAAAAGGAAAGCAAACCGTTTATCTGCTTAAATGTTAATTGCAGGGCCAGAGAAATGGTTCAATGAACTGAGCACATGCTTTCCATACTGAAGTTTGTTTTATATCCCAGTTTACTGCATGGTCCTCTGAATGAACACCACCAGGAGCAAGCCTGGAGCACCAAGTCAAAAGCACCCACTGAGTACTGCCAGTCCAGGTGCAGCCAAAGAATAAATAAAACTTTAATTATAAAGAGTATGCATGCTCAAAATTATAATCTTTTGGCATTTGCTAATAATGAAGTAAGTAGTCAAATAACTCAAGACATGAAAAATATAATACAATTTTTACTGATACAATACCACATGCTACTGACATACAGTTCCATGTGCTACAGAAATTGAAGACAGTTCTCAAATGATTAGTGTCCTAATTATTAAATACACACTTTCTGAACTGGCTTAATAGTATAGCCATGCATAGGGAATATTGTTCATTTTACTTTAACATTTCTTTTCAATGGACACAGTATTTTTCTACATTTTATTTCTGCAATGACACACACAAAGGTAAAGAAATGGTCTAAAACTATTTAATTTCTTGTAGTCAGAAACTCCACAGATGAAAAGAGAAATAAACACGAGAATGCATTCCAGAAAATTGGAAGAGGGGATTATGATATATTAAGTAGAGTAATAATGTAAACTGAAATAGGACCATTAACAATGAGTCATTAGGGGCTGGAGAGATAGCACAGCGGGTAGGGCGTTTGCCTTGCACGCGGCCGACCCGGGTTCAAATCCCAGCGTCCCATATGGTCCCCTGAGCATGACCAGGGGTAATTCCTGAGTGCAAAGCCAGGAGTAACCCCTGTGCATTGCCAGGTGTGACCCAAAAAGAAAAAAAAAAAAAAAAAAAAAAACAATGAGTCATTATCTCCATATCCCTTTTCACATGATATTTTTTTTAAAAGGGGGAGGGGCGTCAGATAGTACTACACATCTTTATATGGAGGATAAGGCATTTACATTGCACACAGCCAACACCAGTTCAATCTGGCACTACATATGGTCCTCAGCTTTGCCAGAAGTTATCCCTAAGCAAAGAACCAAGGCTTCAGCAACAGCATGTGCCCCCTACCGAAAGAAATTATAGTTTTTAATATCAGAGAGAACTCAAAGACTGAGTGTATGCTTCACATCCAAGAAACCCAAATTCAACCCTTGGTACTAAAATGTTAACTGAGCAATGCTGGAGCTAACTCCAAACATAGAGCCAGGAATAGCTTCTAAGTACCACCAAAACCCTAAATAGATGAATAAATAAAATAATTGTAATAAATACAATAAACCTATACCAACTAAAGGTCTTTTGCTTTCTTGCCTACTGTCTCAAAAGGAAAAATAATCACTATAATAAAAATAACACAAGAGTTAATGTTTTGCCAGAAAATTCTACAAATTCTATGAAAAATATATTATAAAAACTATCAAGTTCCACATTTCTTACTACTGTTCAGAAAAAGAGGACAACAGAAGATGTGAAAGAAAGGGGGGGAAAAAACCCTGAAGTACTCTCCCTCACCTCCAAATAAGGCAGGTTTATCAACCAGTACACCCTCTGACTTTCCAATATCCCTCTCTTCACTGAAAGATCCAACATCACCCACAATGGATGCAATATAGAAACTACAAATTCTATATATTTAATTTATCACTATTATAATCAATTATATTTTTGAAATCAAACTTAGTTTAAAAATTAATTTATGGAATTAATTGTGAATTTCTGAATAATTATGAATAAATTCACAATTATGAATAAATTATGAAATGCTAACTTAAAATAACAAAGTTAGGATTTCTATTATAAGATTGATGTAAATAATGTTTGAAAATACTGATTTTACTACAGACATAGTTATTCTGGCTTCAGGTATTAATGGGACTTGATATCTCATTTAAGGGTTACAAATAACTAAGCACAAAATTTTTAAAAATTCAAACTCACTCATGGTTCATTAACAATCTTAATTAAATAAAATCTACATAGACACAAAATAGGTTTGTCTTAGCTGTGTGTTTGAGGTAAATCAAGTAAGACTTTCATTTTCATTTTACTTTTGTTCACTTATAATAAAACAGTAACAACAATTAAACCACGGCATTAAAGTTCATAGAGTTTCTCATAACGCAAAATCCTAAAATAAGGGGAAAAAAATCCTAAAATAAGCATTAGCTTAACTTTCCACTTACATCTAAATTATCAATATTTTATTAGCAATTTTATAGTGAACCTTGTTTATACTAAAAACAGTCATCAAAACTGATCTTTTATTTTTGTTTTTGAACCACACTCAGTGATCAGGGGTTATTTCTGGCTCTGTGCTCAGGACTGACCCTTGGGCAGTGCTCAGGGGACTAAACATTGGTACCTAGGTCTCTGGACTTGAGCCAGGGCCACTGCTGCTGCAGCGACCTGCAAGGCAAGTACCTTAAGTCAGAGATACCTTAATATCTCTGGCCCCATATCATCTAAACATAAATATACTATAGGCCCTTCTTTTAAGTTAGAAAACTTTTTTTTTTTTAATTTAGGCATTAAGTCCTTTTTAGTCACTTTATCCCATTGGAAAAGTAAGTTTGGGGGCAGGGATGGGGTTTAGGGGACACCTGGAACACTGTAGCTCAAGGATTATTCTTGGCAGTGCTCTGGGAATCAAACCCCAGAGATGGCTGCAAGGCAAGTGTCCTATCCACCTGTACTCTCCCTCCAACCCTGGAAAAACAAATTTTAAAACCCCAATTCTAAGAAACAATAAGAAAAGCATATCAGTAGTGAACTTTTTAAAATATTGTTTACTTCATGTATTTCTGGTGGTGATAATACACTCCCTGCTTTTATTTAATTCTTACAGTTTAGGTCAATATTTACAACAGGGTCCACTTGGGGTTTTGGATTTTTTTGTTTGTTTGTTTGTTTGTTTGTTTTGAGATTTTGGGCCATATCCTGCTCTGTTCAGGACTTACTCCTGACTCTGCACTCAGGAATCATTCCCCTGGCAGTACTAGGGGAACCATACAGGATGCTGGGTCAAGTGAATGTAAGGTAAGCACCTAATATCTCTCCAGTCTCTGGATCTTAACGATTTAGTCCAACACTTCAATAAAAGGTTATTTCACAAAACCAGCACAAAAGAAAATAACAGCAAAGGGGAGTTTGGACTACATCAATATTTGTCATATAATGGTTTAATTTGTCAATCAATTAGGTCAGAAATGCTGTAGAGCTAAGTTGTAGAGCACTTGCCTTGCATACACAAGGCCTGAGTTTGTTTCCTAGAACCACCCCCATCCCTTTCTAGCACTTAAAAAAAAAAGTAACATCTCAGGTCATGGGGATAGCTCAAGAGCTACTGCACACGCTTTGCGTGCTAAAGACCCAGGTTTCAGGCAAAGCACTACATGGTCTCACAAGCACTTTGCCAGGAATAACCCTTAAGCTGTGTCAGGTGTGATCCAAACCCCAAAAGAAAAAAAAAAAATGGGTCAATTATAAAGTAAAATAACTGGTCATATAGCAATGAAGTAAATTTAGTACATACATTCAGGCACTGATTTATAATAATGCACACCTGAAACACTTATTTCAAGCAAAAATTATATATAATCTTAAAATTGAAAGCATGTCATTTCTGACCAAGAAGCTTACCACAAAAAAAGTATTTTAAATAAATATTAAATGAAGTATTATCAGGCCAATATTTTGGCCAATAAATTGTTTTTTTAAAAAAAAATGAAGGGGTCAGGGATATAGTTCAGGGGTAAAGCATTCACCTTTCATGTGTGAGACCCCAGATTTCCTCACAAAGAAAATAAATTAATTTTTAAATTTAACTTAATTCTGTAATTCTACTTTCTGAAAAAAGCCTGAGTAACTCAATATGACATAATCCAATCAGTCCCTAATTGATTTTTGCCGATTTAAAGAAAAAGGTAAAAAATATAAAATTTATACGTTATATGTTTACAATACTGTAGAGCTGCTAACAAGCCATTTAATCAAAGGGAAAAAACCTTATGCCAGGAAAAGTAAAACAGTTCATTTTATTGGTTTGATTCCTGTATACCAAAGAGAAAATTGTGGGATAATGAGGAGTAGGTTAAGCTGTATGAAGGTAGATGAGTGGAATGTAAACAAAAAGGAAGGTTGAGACGAGGCAGGTTTCTTAAAAACACTTATTAAAAAATTATATATAATGGCTAAAAAATAATAAGTACCTCACACTTCTGTAGCTCACATAATTTCTTTTAAACAATCTATTATTTTATACACACTGAAATTTCATTTAAATAATAAAAAGCAATGGAAAGTAAAGAGCCCAACGACTATATTTAAAAAATTAAAGATTTTAGTGTGTACATTATCCATTCCTAGCTTTGAATTGAAAGAATATGTGAACTGTGAGAAGTAAATTCACATACCCAATTATAGTTTAAAACACTAAAAAAAAAAAAAAGACAAAGTGCCACAGGCCAAAAAATAACTGCTTCATATTCAAAGCCACAAGTTCAAATTAGTACATCAGCTGGACACTGCATTATATTGCAGGAGATCCAAGGGAAGAAGTGACCTTGCTAATTCTGCTCTCCAGATGTCTAAAGGGTCCATTCCTCATTTTACTTTCAGTAAATACCCATTTTATCACACAATTTATATATTTGCCTGTACAAAAATCTAAAGGAAAAAATGAAATTATACAAATTGCACAGTCAAAACTCCTTCCTTTTTGATGCAAGGAACAAATGCCTAAAACACTATCACAACTCTAAATTGGGGGAAGGGGCATATTTTCAGAGATTTAAGTAAGTTTAATAAACCTTATGCCTTTGCTTTCATGATTCTGATCATAAAAGAATTTTCAATTAATTTGTAATAGTATATGTATAAAATATATACACATATATCACAAACAACAATGTACACAAAGAGGTTCTTATTAACCCCCATACTCTTAATTTAAATTTTGTTTCTTCTAGAAGTAAAATTTTGGTTTGGGGTGTTTAAACATATATTAAAAGCTACCTTTTGCTTTGGCACTAGCTCCCCCTCTAGACCAACCTACTAATAAAACTGCACTTAAAAAAATAAACAAGAAACACAAATTTTTTCAAAACACCGCAAATTTCAAAACTCACCATTTTTAAACACATCCCAATTTCTTAAAATAACTGGTTAAAAAATTGTAACCAAACATTGTAGAATGGAATAATTTTTTTAATTCTATGCATTTTAAAAGATTTGTAGGAAAACAAGTGACTTTGTTTTACATTTAAGAGTATCCCAAGATACAATGCTGCTTTATGAGAACTGTTTTGAATCATTATACTAATAAACTACAATATGCCCTTCATGAATATTACTTTTGATCTTTTTTGTAATTTATGCAATTTTCATTCCAGCTGTCCAGCTCTCCAAGTAGAATTCTCAGTTCATAAAGCAGAGAAAGTCCACCCCTCCAAACAATCCCTCTATAATCCTATATCGATTTTTAACTTCCTATGTCTATACATTTTATGCTTTAAAAAACAATTGCAATTCCAAACATCTTATTATCTACCTTAGACTAAGAACTAAAGGTAACATTTATAAATCAAGTAATTAATACTTCCAATACAAGTTTATGATGTATTTCACAAAGCTAGCAATATAGTCTTAATATCTGGCATGGTATTTACGTTCCAGTTAAAGGGAGAATACAACTTCATTACTTCCGCATAGCTCTAACAAAGTTTAATTTTTTTCTAAAATGTTTTCTATATGAACCCCTTAGAATTCACGAAACGTGAAACTTAAATCTAACTAAGAAAATAAGCAAACCCCAGAAATAACGTGGGGGGTGGGGGGGGGCAGGAAAAAAATCTATAAACATTACCTACAGTTTCTGAAGAGAGCCAAGCCAAAGTTCAGTCACTTTTGATGAGCTTTAAGTCTAAACTGATAGAAAACTTTTGCTGAAATTTGCTCTGTGTTGCCTTCAAGTTTGGAGCTATCTACTGGAAATGGTAGATCGCTTTTGCTGCCTTTCCTAGATCCATATTTTTCAGTTAGCTTAAATCAGCTGTTAATTGATTCGGACTAATCCTAACACAGGAAGAAAAATCACCACCTGTCCATGCCTTTCGTGAAGGCCTCAATGAAAAGGCTATTACATGGCCAAGCGCTCGCCACTGCCCAGGGCTGAGCCTAACTATGACACTGCCCTTTAACTTCGAAATGCACTGCGTCTCTGCCCCGATGAGGGCGAAGATGGCAATCCCCCGGCGGGAGAGCAGGTGCTGCACCCCACGACCCGCTCACAGGCACCACCGGCCTCCTGCAACTGATCCAACCGACTCATCTAACCCTCCCAAGGAAGTTGAGACGCTCAGAGAGGCGCCAGCTCATCCTCTCCCACATCAAAAACGGGGTGCGAGGGGTGCAGGGGGGCCAATCTCGCCGTTAAGTGTCCCGGCACTGGGTCCCTGAGGGGCGCACGCCCCGGTACCGGGTCCACCCGCTGCCTTCTAGCCCGAGCACCCACCCCCTCACGAGAGCCCAGAAGGCACCGCCTGCCTCCGCCCCACAGTCCCCACAGAGACTCCGGGGACCAAGTGACCGGAGAAAGAGCAGGTGGGTGTGAAGGAGAGAGAGAGAGCCGCTCCCCGCCCCCGCCCGCCCCCCAGCTTCTGTCCTCTGCTGCCCGGAGCGAGAAGGCGCTGCCCGGGTCCGCGCGACTGGGGGTCCGCGCGACGGGCGCCCCTCATCCCGCTCCGCGGGCGCCCCCCAGGCCGCACAAAGGCACCCGCCCGAGCGTCCCGGGGGCTCCCTCCCCACTTTTCCCAGAGCCGCTGGCTAAGCAGCAGCAGTTGCAGCAACAGGCCCGGAGGGGGGTCGTCCGAGGAGAAAGAGCAACGCCAGCCTCCCCCCGCGCCCCCCCCCCCCCCGCCAACAGCCGCGGAGCCCCCCTCCGCTCCCGCGCTCGCCCCGCGCCAGACCCCGAGGTGCAGGGGCCCGGCTCCCCAGCCCTTACCCGAGGCGGGAGCACAGGCGGTCTCCGCCGTCCCCGGCCGCCGCCGCCACAGCCCTCCGCCGCAGCTGGCCCGCACTGGGGGAGTGGGAGGGGAGGCGGAGTGGAGGATGCTACTCCCGACCGAAGGGAGAGCGAGAAACGGAAACAGGAACCGCCGCCGCCGCCGCCGCTTAACGGAGCCTTGGGCGCCACTGACTGAGGGAGAGCGCGGGGCGGCGCGAGACGGGCAGTCGTTGACAGCGCGAGCCCAAGAGCGATCCCGGTCCAGGGCGCGCGACCCCGAGCAGCGCCAGCCCCATTCCGCGAAGAGGGGGACAGCCGAGGGAGGGGGGGGGCGAGAGGCTGGGAAAGGGGGGGCGGGGGCCTGGAGCTGAGGGAACCCGGCTACTCGGGTCCGCCGGAGATAACGCGCGCACGCGCCGGAGCGGCTCTGACAACAAGCGCAGGCGGGGAAGCCTCGGCTAGCGCAGGCGTGCGCGCGCGAATGGGGGCGCGCGCCCCTCGGCGTGCCAGGCGTCTGGGAGAGGGCGCGCATGCGCCGACCGCCGCCACCTACAGCGACCCTGGCAAGTGCCAGGGCTTCTCTCTGCGCCCCCTTCTCCGGGCGCCCGGCGGTGAACCGAGCCGCAGCATCCACCGCCAGGCAGATCCGCGGGGCCACGGCGAAACTGAGAGACTTGCGGCTGAGCGGCAGCTGCGCGCTCGGGCGCCGGCTCGTACGCGAGCGTAGGCCGCCCTCTACCGCCTGCAGGCCGGAGGCTGAGGGGGCGCGAGTCCAGCCCCGCTCTCCACTCCCAGGAGCGCCACCTCCCGGGAATGCCGTAGTCTCCCGAACGCGGGTGCTTGCTCAGCCCGCGACCCGCAGGAGCACCGGTCCTAAAGGTTTGCGGCCGGTTCCCGAGTTACTTTTTTTTTAAGCAGTGGTCGCTGCTGCTCAGTTCCCGAAGCACAGTGCGATCAGAGGATGGCATCGCGCTCCTACACGATGCCTAGCGAAACTCAGTATTATCTTGAGAGAACTGTGTGCTCCACAGTCACTCCGACATCAAGACACCCCACGAGAGCCTGAGTTCGATGCCTGGCCTCTTCCCCCGACCCGCGGCTGCAACAGCCTAAGCGGAAGTTTATTCAGTACGGGAAAGAGAACATGGAGGGGCGTGGGGAGTCTCTTCCCTAGGATGCTGCCTACCCGCTCGGACTCGGGGAATTCCTGGCGCCCGCGATGCAGAGCAGTGGGCCGAAGAGCCAGCTCAGAGCTGACCTGCTCACACAGCTCGCTGGAGGACTAAGCGCGCCGCCTGGTCACACAAAGTAGTCGCGGGCCGAGGAGCGTGTCACGGGGGCCAATCAGAGATGCGAAGAACGTGAGTGTAGTGCAGCCTAGCCAATCAGAGGCCCGGAGGATGAGCTTCCCGTACCGGACTCTTCCCTGTAGCCGCCAGACCCAGATCCCAAGCCTTGGGGCGCAGAAAGGTGGAGACGCCAAACGGTACCCTAAAGACAAGCATTATTTTTCCAGATGTTAGCTATCTTTACGTAAATGCCTTGGCAACTTATCCAGAAAATAGCAGTGGCTTTTTGACGCTACCTGTAATAAGGATCGCAGAAAAAAAGATTTATGGTGGTAGTGACCTGCCAAGACTACAATCTGCCTAATGACATTCGTAAATTTACGATATTTGTTGAACTCTTATTGGCCAACTGTACTACAGCGATACAATTAAGATACTGCTAATTCAAAGATGAAGAAACCCTACTCTCAAGAAGTTGTTTCTTCTCAAGGGAGGTTTCCTAAACCTTTTGACTCTGGTATTTGTCAGCCCTTTAAACTAAACGCCCCCCCCACACACACACACACACAAAGTAGTTTACAGTAATTTCTGTGATTGTTATCTCTCTGTAAGAAGAAAACATTAAGAGAATTGCAGAGTGACTTGTGTAAGGTCACATACAAAAAAAAAAGTACTGGCAGAGGAAGAATTATGTTCTAACTCAGAGCTTGGGTGTCATTCAGCAATCATCTACTGAATGGTTGCTGCCCTCTGCTAAGGGGATTTGTACACCAGACTTATAAATCACAAAATTCTATGAGGGTTACATAGCTTTGGCTGTTGAAAATGAATAGACATTTTAGACTTACACCATAGTAAGATTAAAGGCTAACATTTTCTTTTATCAGTCATGAAGGCAGAGGTGAGATGGATATTTATATTTTAGTTTAAGCAGCACTTCAAAAAAATGTTTTAACAGTATAACTTAAGTTCTTTTAAGACGGGAAAGAACCATTTCTGCTTCACTAACATCATAAAATAACGAATGTCAATAAAGGTTATAAAGCTGAACTTGTTTAATATGGGGGTGGGGACAGAAGTTGTGTCACACCTGGCAGTGCTCAGAGGCTATTCCTGACTCAGTGCTGAGGGATTGGAATCAGGATTATAGCTGCTGCATGCAAGGCAGGTGCCAGCCTTCTGTATTATCTCTCCATCCTGTGTATTATTTTAAGATCTCCAAATTTAAAAACGCATATTTTCCTAAAAACCTCAGTTATTTTGTTTCAAATTTGGCTTTTGGGTCACACCCTGTAGTGCTCAAGGGCTACTCCTTTCACGGGGCTGGAATGATAGCACAGGAGGAAGGGTGTTTGCCTTGCACTCAGCCGATCCAGGTTCGATTCCCAGCATCCCATATGGTCCCCTGAGCACCACCAGGGCTAATTCCTGAGTGCAGATCCAGGAGTAATCCCTGTGCATTGCCAGGTGTGACCCAAAGAAAAGGGGGGCTACTCCTTTCTCATTGTTCAGGGATCACTTCTTGTGGTGGTCTAAACAGTATGTTGCCTAGAGGACCACGCAGGGCCTAGATAGAATCCCAAGTTCCCACGTATAAAACATGTACTTTGGCCACTTGAGCTATGTCCCCTGTCCAAAACATCCAGTTTCTTATTTATTTAACTTTCATGTTTCTTTCCCCCAAACCTAGGAACTAAATATTAATCTTTTCTACCTCCTTCTGCTTAAAGAAAAAAAAATCCTGTTCTAGAATACTCATGTAGGATTTAGTGCATTTTTATGTATCTGCATAATTTATATTTAAATACCATATAACTTTAGTAATTCTGGAATATACTCAGAAACCAGATCCTTGGTGATTTTTTTCTCTGCTTTGTTGAATCAGTGTGCTTCTCAACCTATTGTTAGGGAGGAATGGAAGAGGAGATTGGGAGGGATGCCAGGAAACCTAGTTAATTCCAACTGGTCATTTTAAATCTCACCAGCATGAGGGAAAACATTCAAGCAATTGAAATAGGTCAGGGAAGACATAGTTAAAACATAAAAGAAAACATAGTAACTTACTTCCTTTGATCCCATATCTGTCCCCTGAGTGAAGGGCAAGAAAATCAGCAGTTCTCACATTTGCGCATGCCAGGAGAACAAAGGGAAAGCCAAGAGACCAAAGAGTTCCAACAACAGACCAAGAAGTCATCAAGAGCACTGAACAGCATGGAACCCGTTCAGCATGAGCAGTGGAACCAAACGAAAAGTGTGAACAACAGGAGATTAGGACCTGCCTGAGGCCTGGACACTTTTCTTCTTACACAGGACATCATGGGACTGGAACTATAGCCAAGAACAACTTGCACCTACTCTAGCTATAAATAAACTATAATACAAAAACTTTTGGGGTCTATGTGATAATTTTACATATGGCTTCCCCAAGGACCAACTCCATGGAGCTAAGTGAAATTGGTTATATCACTGTTATCAATAGTTTTCCAGGCTGGAAATAAATGTGGGACAACTGATTTTTAAGAACAAATCCATACACATTATATTCCAGGTCAGAGCAATAGTAATAATCCAATGAGCTAAGTACATGCTTTCCATGCTGGAGGCCAAGACAATCCCCAGCACTGCAAAGCTAGCACCCAAAGCACAAAGCTGGGAGTAGCACCCCCAGCACTGCTAGGAATGACATTGGAGGGGGAGGGGGAGCAATAAACAAGTTCTAGGTCAATAGTAAATTTCAACAAAATTCACAATAGTCTTCTTTTCTAAAAAATCATACTTCCTACATTCTCTCAGAGAAGAGTATTTCTGAAACTCTGCCTTTCTCTTGTCATGTAAAATTTCTGAGAGAAAAAAATCATGAAGAGTGAAATTCCCTGTACTCAAAAAAAGTTCTGGAAAAAGACAACTCCCAGAAATGAGTTTCTAAAAGTAATAACGAAATTACCTTCTCACCTACCCTGAAGTAATCTAATGACATGAAAACTAAACCCCTCTGGAGATGCAGAAACTGAAAAATCGTTCAGAAAAAAGTGGGCACTCTAAAAAAGGAGAAGCTTCAAGAGAAACAAAATGCTGTTACAATAACATGAGAGGACCACTAGAAATTTGAAATTTTCTTCTAGCAACAGACTCTTAACTACATAGAAAACCCCAAGCCAGAGAAATTTGGGAGAAGTCCTATAAAATAAACTTCATAAAGACAAGGTCACTGTCACTGTCATCCTATTGCTCATCAGTTTGCTCGAGTGGGCACCAGTAACATCTCCATGTGAGACTTCTTGTTACTATTTTTGGCATATTGAAAATGCCACAGGTAGCTTGCCAGGCTCTGCCGTGTGGGCAAGATACTCTCGGTAGCTTGCTGGGCTCTCTGAGAGGGATGGAGGAATTGAACCCAGGTCAGCATAAATCCCAATTCTGAGGTTGACTACATCTCAGAGATATATAATTCCATTCAACCTTCTTCTCTGGAGAAGCCCACATAATCTTTTTTGATGAACTGCATCTTTTGATCAACCACCCAAACAACCTCAGTTCTAAGCACCACTGGCCACCAGAAAACACCTCTGTAAAATAATGTTTTCTCCAAAAGCTTCAGTCTCCATCCCTTCTCTGCCCCATTGCTTCATGAGCCCTCTTCTCTATCTTCTTTCTCCTTTCCAAAGCTCCCTCCCTCTGCCTTTAATCAATCCTGATTTCTGATATTTGCTTAAAGTGCTCCATTACTTTCTCAACCCATCCCTCATTTACTGTGCTCTAGGCCTATCTTAACTTATCCCAAAACTTACAAATTCTGCTCAACAAAAGACCTAACAACATTCTTCTTGAGTTGCTAGACTAAAAATAAGGAAGGCCTGATCAGCATGTGATTTTCTTTTATGACCTTTGTCAAATTCTTAATCATCAATCAGGGCTATTGAGTATTAAAGGTGACTCTTTTGTTGTTAATATTTTATTTTGAGGTCACACTCAGTGGTGCTCAGGGATCATTCCTGGTGGATCAGGGGACCACATGGGATGCTGAGAATTAAACCTGTGTAAGCCACATGCAAGATTAAGTGCCTTGCCCACTGTACTATCATTATCCAGCACCTAGAGTTGACTCTTAAAACAGTAGAAAACATAAAAATCAAACAGAGTATAGAATAGCTATTTTATTGAGATATTAGCTAGATAAAGTTAATGAATTCAAATGCTATCACACTTTCAAAGTTGTGAACAGTTATGTAGGAACTAATTTGAAATTGAATGCCAATTTATTAATGACTACAATAAAAATAATAATAGTCAAGGTATAATATTTTTGAGTGTCAAGTCCCATGATAAACTCCACCTCTATCATTAAATTCTCAAGCCAATCCTTTTATGTATAACCTATTATTAGAGCAGAGAGAGCAATAGGATTTCAGAGAAGGTGGAAGAGGCTCTTTGGAAGTGCATCAGCAGCTATTTATCAGAGAGTTTAGAAATTTTTTCATTTCCACCCATGTGAAACAACTGAATACTAGTTCTGGGAACAGTATTAATATTTTTTTTTCTAGTGTGCTCTATATTTTACTTAGAGGATTCCATTTTGCAGGCAGTCTTCTAGAGAATCCCAGTTATTGCTATATGCTAGAAAGTATGACCTTGAGATAATCATTCTGTGGATTTTGAGCTGTAGTTTTTTCATTTGCAAAATAAAGGGGTTGGACTAGATAGATTTAGGTTTTTGCCAGGTCTAAAGCTATAAATCTAGCCAGCTTGACACACCAAGGACAGTAACTACAACAATAAAATATGAGGGAGAAAGTCTGTTTCAAATCCAATAAGTGTTTTAAGTCACTTTTGAGCCAACTCCTTAAATCTTTATATACACACTCTTTAAGGAGCTAGAGCCAATCTTCTAATCTGAAGAGTAAATGAAAATGATTGATTTAGAGGCTGATGAAACTAATCAAATTAATCCTCCCTCTTACTTTTTTCCATGGCTGAAATTTTCTTCTCCATTGAGATAAAACATCATATAGTTCACATTGCTTATTTCTTCAACAGCCTCTCTTGTTCTAGAATTCATTGTTTTTAGTTCTGCTGTTTGGGGTGGGAAAGGAAAATGGGGAGGAGATTGGGTTTGGAGCCACACCCAGCTCAGGCTCTCTGGCTCTCTGCTCAATGATTATTTCTGACCATGCTCAGGGAACCATATGTGGTGCTGAGGATCAAACCAGAGTTGGTTGCATGCAGAGAAAGCAATGATAGCCCTGTAATATGTCTCCGGCCCTGTTTCTGTTTGTTTTTTTTTAATGACCCAAATTCCAGCTATAGATTACTAACATATTTAACCTATTTGTTAAAGACTTGTCATGCTTACCCTCTTTCCAGCCACATAAAGAGTCTACATATTCACATATACTTCCCTGTTACCCACCTCTATTCATACAGTTCAGATGGATCATGTGACTAGTTAGAGCCAATATCTAGAGTGGGTTGTGAGGTGAAGTTTATATGGAGAAAATGAAAAGGGGAGGCAAGATCAACAAGACATCTGATTGGTCCCCTATTACACATGCTATCAGATGAAATGTCTTACAAACTGTTATTTGCATAAGGGATACGTGACCTGACTGGTCACTTCCAAAAGTCTTCATTTACAGAATTTGTATTCTACCTGAAAGCAAAAGGAAGAGATATCTTGTTTATATAGACTAAGGCTGTGTGGTATAGTTTGGGAGGAGGGAGTGTCTAAGTGCTGTCTTGGATGTAGTGGTTGTTATTGTTGGGCTGCTACTGCTACTGCCAATGATTCCATCAAAAAGTCAACCAATAGGGATATATGTTGCAAGCTGTAAAATAAACAACTAACACTGAATACTTCTGGTGGTTAGCATGCTAATCTTACACACTGTCTACAAGAGCCAAGTTAAACCCACTGGCACCGTCACTGTCATCCCATTGCTCATCGATTTGCTCGAGTGGGCACCAGAAATGTCTCCATCGTGAGACTTGCTGTTACTGTTTTTGGCATTATCGTACCTTTCCAGGCTCTGCCTTGCAGGCGAGATACTCTCAGTAGCTTGTGGGGCTTTCCAAGAGGAACAGAGGAATCGAACCCGAGTCGACCGCATGCAAGGTGAACGCCCTACCCGCTGTGCTATCACTCCAACCCACTGAAACAAAACAGTATCTTTCACTTCCAGGTAAAGCATTTTATCCCAAATACAAATCCTTGATGATAAAGCTTTTTTAGCATAGGTTCCCCAAAAAGGACACAGTGTAACAGCCTACTCCACATCCTTCACAAATCAAGACAAATATATAGTTTAAGTAAAAATACAAGTTTTTCTTTAAGTCACTGAAATTTAGGATTATTTTCTGCTGCATTCTATTTTTAGAATCTAGGTTATGTTTGGTCCTAGACTATTATTCTAATACACCTATTTCAGTTCTGGTTCAATCAGACTAAATGAAAGAGCTTGGGGTATAGGCTTAAAGGAAAGGATTTTATTTCCTACTAGGATTCAAGTCTTCTGGTTTATAGAACCAGATTGCCACTGGTAGCAATTAAGCAACCCTAAAAGAAACTAATCTTAAAGTCAACACTCTAAGGATGGCAGATACCAAGAAAAACCCTTAAAGATATGATCAAACTGATGGTTATGTCACTGGTGAAATCATTGTTATATCACTTTTGTGTAGACTTATGATTCTGAAAGATAATTTCATTTGTTTGTCCATAATACTGCAAGCAGAAACTATACTTTGTATATCTTTAATTTCATCATATTACTAATGCAGATCTTGCTCAATAAGCACACAAAATATTGTATGAATTAAAATTTTTAAATTTAATAGCTCACACTCTTGCCTTCAAAAATAAAATATTGCCTATATTAACAAGGGGGGAAAGTAATTTGATTCAATCCAATCTTTTTTACAGATGAAGAGATTAAGATCCAGATATATTATAAGATTTGTCAATTTCAAAGAGCTTTATTATAGCAGAACTGAAGGAAAAAATCTAATAATTGCTTCATCAAAAATAACCATAATTTCTAATTGAAGATAGAGAAGAAGCAATGGACAATGTATTATTCTGTTAGTTTAAAACTTTGAGGTTAACACAAATTCTACTTGGTCTCTAGTTATATGATCTTGAACAAGTTATTTAACCTTTGGTGCTCTGGATTTTCCATCTGTAAAATAAAAGAATGACGATAAAGCTGTGAGGAATAGTTGTTTCAACATATAAAAGACCTTAGCATAATGCCTGACAGTAGTAAACTTTCTATATACTACAGTCCTACCAGACGTCAGCACAGTGGGTAGGGCGTTTGCCTTGCATGGGGCCCACTGGGGTTCCATTCCTCCACCCCTCTTGGAGAGCCCATCTCCGCCATTGGAGAAGCCCGTGTTCTCTCTTGAGTGTGTTGCTCTCTCTCTCTCTCTCTCTCTCTCTCTCTCTCTCTCTCTCTCTCTCTCTCTCTCTCTCTCTCTCTCTCTCTCTCTCTCTCACTCTCACTCTCCCCCCCTCCACACCTTAAAAATCCTCCAAATAAAATCTATTTATTTTGCTAAAAAAAAAAAGCTACCAAGAGTATCTCACGCCACAGGGCAGAGCCTGGCAAGCTACCCGTGGCGTATTCAATATGCCAAAAACAGTAACAAAGAGTCTCACAATGGAGATGTTACTGGTGCCCGCTCGAGCAAATCGATGAGCAACAGGATGATAGTGATACAGTGATACATCAATTTTTGCATTGAGTAGATCCTGTTCCCCTTTATCGTTCATTTCATTCAGATTACTAGTGTTTTCCCATCATGTAAAATTATAGAGCAACCTAAGCCATTGCAGAGCCAGCCCCACCCTTTTATACAGGTCAGAGAGACTGTTCCTTTAATTTCCACTTTCATCATATGATAGCAGCAAAATACTTGTGCTACTGATGACTGCCCCATGACCACAATTGATTGGTCAAGTAGTGGACACTTGACTCAAAATGGGCCAACAAAGCCATTAATCCAAAACTTTGAGACTTTGAAAGAAAAAGCATCTTAAGTTCTACACAGACCGAAAATTTGGTAGATGTAACAGGATACATATTGCAAAATGAAGAAGCAAAGTGAATGAAAATGGGCAGAAAGAAGTAGAGAGGATCTAGAAAGTTGTATTCATTCAAATGAAATTCTGGGTGGTCCCAGTTTTTTATTATTTGTTCTGACTTTGTTTATATCTCTGCCTTTTTTCTATTTACATTCCCCCATATATTATTCCAATGGGCTGGAGCGATGGCACAGCTGGTAGGGCATTCACCTTGCACATGACCGACCAGGGTTTGATTTCTCTGTCCCTCTTGGAGAGCCCAGCAAGCTACCAAGAGTATCCCGCCTGCATAGCAGAGCCTGGCAAGCTACCCATGGTGTATTCAATATGCAAAAATACAGTAACAACAAGTCTCACAATGGAGACGTTACTGGTGCCTGCTCGAGCAAATCGATGAAAAACAGGACAACAGTGCTACAGTGACAGTGCTATTATTGCAATATTTTTTCCTTTTGAATAAGCCAACTCTTGATGGGTTTAATTTTGAAGGAATGATATGCTATGATATTGTAAAAAATAAATAAATAACATGGGAATATTTAGCATTTATTCTCTTCTTTAACAGCCTAAGCAACACCTGGATTGATATGACATCAAGTTTATGAAAGTGAACCAATCAATGTTTACCAAATGCAACTACATGTATAATACTTGTGGCAGAGATTTCAAATTACTTCTCCGCATCTTGTCTCTCATTCTTCATAACAGTCAGCTCCCAATTTTTTAGTGGTGCCATTGCCACTTAGACCCGAGTGTCAGACTCAAACACCTGAAGAATCTGCTGCCAGTACTTGACAATACACTGGCTCAGCTCTTTACATGCTACCTGTCCGAGTGCAAGTTTCCATCCCAATGGAAAACCAGCAGGACTGTTCTGTTGTACAAAAAGTGAGACATCCATGACATCGGCAACTATCGCCCAATCTGCCTGTTGTCCATCGTCTACAAGTTGTTCACTTGAGTCATCCTGAACAGAATACGCAGAACACTAGATGCAGGACAACCATGTGAGCAAGCCGGGTTCCAAAAAGGATTCAGCATGATTGACCATATCCATATCGTGACCAAGCTCATTGAAGTTTTGTGAGAGTTCAATATGCCGCTATGTCTAACGTTCATAGATTTAAAGAAGGCCTTTGACTCTGTTGAGACTGAAGCGGTCATCGAAGCCCTAGCCAAACAGGGCATTCAAACTCAGTACATCAAGATCCTCTGCAAGCTGTATTACGGATTCACCACCAGAATCTCACCATTCTATAAGGAAGTGATCATTGACGTAAAGAGAGGGGTTCGGCAGAGTGATACCATTTCACCAGAACTCTTCACTGCCACCCTCGAGAACGTCATGCGATGACTTGAATGGGAAAGAATGGCAGTGAAGATAGGAGGAGATAGGAGGTCGGCAACTACACCATCTCCACTTCACTGATGACATGGTTCTCATAACACCAAACATTAGTCGAGCAGCACAAATACTGGCTGACTTCGACCACGAGTGTAGAAAGGTCTGACTGCAGCTGAACCTCAACAAGACGATGCTCATGAAAAATGAACTAGTCCCTGATGTTCCATTTGCTCTCAATGGAACAAACATCTCCAAATGCAGCAGCTATGTGTACCTGGGTCGAGAACTCAACATGAGAACAACTTGGCGCCAAAACTGCACAGAAGGAAGAGAGCAGACTGGAACATGCCTTCAAGAATGTGGAAGAAGTTGTTAAGAGAACAAAGAACCTCCGGCTCCGGGCACATCTTTTCAACTCCACCATTCTTCCTGCGCTAACATATGCCTCAGAGATTTGGGCCCTAGGCAAACAGGATGAGAATGCTATTCATGTATCCCAAAGAGGAATCCAAAGAGCTCTGCTTGGAATATCACATTTCACTCAACTGAGAGAAGGATCGAGTTCCGACCTCCATCGAGGATCAAGAATCAGGGACGCTGTCTCTTTTGCCAAGGCATCGAAAATCAGATGGGCTGGACACATAATGCGATTTGAAGATGACCGCTGGACTAAAGCTGTTACCAACTGGATTCCACAGATGTCAAAAGAACGCCTGGCCGCCCACCTACGAGATGGTCGGACTTCTTCGTCAAAACCCTGAACGAATGGTTTGAGGCTCTTCGTGTTCCTGGAGCAAACAGATACCATCAGGCTACACTAGCACATGACACGGACGAATGGAGACGTTACTGGCGCCTGCTCGAGCAATTCAAAGATCAACGGGATGACAAGTAATACAAGTGAAGTGATTGCCACTTAGCTAAAATATAACATGTCCCTGTGTTTCTCACAGCAAATGCAACCACATAGCTAAGTTCTAGTTGTTGAGATCTAATCATAAAACTGGGGGAGTTTTCTATTAAAAAATAAGTTATTAACAGGTGAATGGATAAAGAAGTCATCATATATGTACAAACAAGTATAGTGCAGCTATAAGGAAAGATAAAATAACACAGTTCACTGCAATGAGGAAGGAACAGAGGGTGACATGTCATTTAAAAACAATCAGAGTGAGTAGAGCAAATACCAAATGGCTCAGTTATCTGTGGTATAGAGATAAAACAAAGGAATAAACAGTATCAAACTATGATAAACCCTTGTCCTTGGGTTACAAAACCTGTATTTCCAAGAAATGTGGGGAACAGTGAGTGATGATAAATGGAGAGGCAGATTAGATTGACAGAAGGACAGGGATGTTGGCACTTTGGTAGCAATGGGTGCAGTAACTACACAGCAAAACCATAAACATTAGCACTTTGGAACTATTTTATTGAAACTATTAAAAAATAATTTTATTCAAAGAAATGACACTTTGTGATACCTTGTTCTTTTACTTCTTTTGGTTTTTTGTTTTGTTTTGTTTTGGGCCACACTTGGAAGAGCCCAGCAGCTACCCCAGGCTCAGTCTCTCCAAATGGTGCTCATGGAACAATGCAGTTGGAGCTTGAAGCTATACACCAGAATAGCATTAAAACGAGTGGGTAATGTTCAGTCCCTGTCAGCTTTATGAAACCTCCAGGCCAGTTCTGGAGTGCTCACTTACTCCTTTTTTTTTTTTTTGCAGTGCTGGCAATGCAACTCAGGCTTGACAAGTCAAGGCAAAGACACTACCACTGAGCTACTACCACTACCACATCCTCACCATTCACACACACACACACACACACACACACACACACTATATATATATATATATATAATATGATTAATTATATATATAACTATATATATATATAATTTGGTATTCAGGTCACACCAAGGAATGCTCAGGGGTTACTCCTGGCTCTGCATTCAGGAATTACTTCTGACAGTGCACAGAGAATCATATGGGATTACAGGGATTGAATCCAGGTCCAACTAGTGCAAGGCAAGTACTCCACCCCTCTGTACAATCTCTCCACTCCCCATATCCAAAATTCTTACCTGTGATAAAGGCAGAAGTTCCTAACTCGTTTAAGCCAATATAATTTAGGATGGTTTATTCTCTTTTTACTGGTGGGGGGAGGGGTGGTGAAGGTTTAGGGCCACATCAGCATTGCTCAGAGTTGAAACCTGGACCAGCCACATACAAAGCAAGCACTTTAACCCCTGAACTATCTCTCTGGCCCTTTATCTAGGTCTTTCTGTTACTTGAAAATGCATCCTGATGTGATGTCATAGAAGCTTGATAAGTTATATAGCATTCAACTGTATTGCTAGTGCTCTTCAAAAAGAGAAATCCAAAAAGGATCTTGAAATAAATTTAAAAAGACAATACAGGAGCCAAACCAAATTGTAGGGCATCTAACTTGCATGAGACCCAAGTTCTATTCCCATACATCAGCCTTCACTGAGTGAGATCCCTACACTGCCATGTAAGAACCAGATGCCACAAGTGTGATTCCTGGAGCACCACAAGAGCATGAATGAAAGCACAATAACCAAGAATGTATGAATACCATAACCACATGTGTGAAACCCCTGAGAAATGTAAAGAAATAAATAAAAAACACCTACTACTATACTTACAAATTAAGATGCAGGCTGGAAAAGGTTGTGCAAAACAAAACTTTTCATAGAGAAAAATTTCAACTAAAAGAAAATTAATTTCCTTTATCAGTATATTATAAATACTTGTTTCAGTTGCAATGAACATCACTGAAGTCTCAAAGTTCCAATGTTCTGCTTTGCAAGGGTAAAAACTCAATCTTATAATTTTCTCCAAGGGAAAATTAAATTCTGAGGCAACAGAATGACTCTAACCAAACCAACAAAAGTCTGAAATACTAGAAGTCCCCTTGAGGGCAAAGATCCTACGTCTCTATCTTGATCACCACTATGTAGCATATTTGTTGAATGAGATAATTAATTTTCATTGCAATATAACTGCCAGGGAGATCAATAAACTCATAACCTCTGGTTAGTCAGGATCTTCTACAGTTTCCATGGGAACAAGTCAGTGCTGAGTGTTCATTCAGAACACAGATTTTAAAGTGTCTGAGTCTGACTGACACTTAATAGTAATGGGACCTTTGGAAATTTAAAATTACAATGACTTGCCATTAGTTTATAATTCTATAAAAAATGGGGCATAGAGGTTCATACCTCTATATGTGTATAAGTCTCACAGAACCTACCAATAAAGTTCTAGTACTATTTAAAAACAGTAAAAAGTCTCACAATGGAGATATTACTGGTGCCCACTCGAACAAATCGATGAGTAACAAGGTGACAGTGCTACTATTCCCACTAACAGACTGATTGATCACTTTACCCTTTATTTTCTTCCCCCTCCCCTCCTCATCTCCTTTTACTATTGTTTGAAAAGTCAGTTATTTTTATGTTATTTATTGTAGTCACTTTTAAAAAACTTTCTGTCTCATTTTTCCATTCATATTAAAGGGGAATGATAACATCTACCGCTTAGGGTTGCCATGACCATGAAATGAGTTTTTATGTGTGAGGCTCTTAAGAAACATGCCTGAGAATAAGCAAGCACACAGTAACTGCTAGCTATTTATAGTTATATAAAAACTCTAAGCTAAGGCAAGCTTTGTGGACACTATTGCTATTATCTAATCTAAATCCAAAGTCCAGATAACATAAAAACAGAATTTTAGGAAAAAAAGAAATAGATGATTGACAAGATTTCCTGGACCAGAAACTAAATGTCATTTTATTTCTGATAGTTAAAGCTACAACACAACTGATGGTATTTAAAACAAAGAGTAAAGGTTCGAATAACAACCCACTATAAATTGTGCTGGCATGATTTACAAGTAGACTTACAAACTCACATAGATAGTGTCAAAGAAGCTGATTTATATCTATTTCAAGGCTGATCATTTAGCTTAAAATATACTCCCAGTCTTCTGAATCCTATACTAACATAGCAAATAACTGAGAAGTCCATTTAAATTATTTGAACTCTTAAAGATGGAAGGAACCAAGTAATTCAGATAACTTCAAGGTGGATTATGAATTCTTTTCAGTTCAAAACATACAAACTAAAACTTAAATTGGAGCTGAACTGCCATCAGATACTGAAGCATTTAGAAATCTACTCCTTTATTACTACATCTGTCTCAGATTCCCCATGTAATTTCTGTTCTTTGGCTCTTAATACCAACTCTCTTCTGTTATTTATTCTACCTTTTGGCTTCTGCTCACAAAATTTTTGTTATCTTATAATTTCCTTTTCCTCATGGCATAAAATACAATGTTAATTTTCAGATTCCTACCATTTCTTAGTTCACATGCTTACTAGGTGTTTCTGCTAAAGCCCTATCAGAGGTGTTCTGACTTTTGGTCTGATCTTTCTTAAATCCCAAATACTGTTTCAAGACAGTGGTGGCTACTATTTCAGTCAGAGATTATGTCATGAACATCACAGACTCTTTGACGGAGTGAGGCACACATAAGAATTGACATCTTAGGGCCAAGGAAATGGCTCAAAGTGCTGGAGTATATATTTTGCATGTAAGGGCCCTGGGTTTGATCCTGTCATTACAAGTACCGCCGAATGTTACCAGAAATGACCTCCAATCACCATGCTGGGAAGTAGAATATGAGCATAATATAACAACTCTGGTTTAATACTGTATTCATTTCTTCAAGTTTTGTTGTTGCTTTTGTTAGTTTTTGAGCTGCACCGGTGGTGCCCAGGACTTACTCCTGTTCTACACTCATGAATAACTCCTGATGTAGCTCAGAGGACTATCTGGGGTACCAGAGGATTGAATACAGGCTGGATACATGCAAGGCAAGCACCCTTTCATTTGTGCTATTGCTCTAGGTCCTCTCCTTCAATTTTCTACATATTTCCTAATCACTCTGATATAGATATTACCACTTTTTCCTTCTATTCTCAGCATTTTGCTATTAAACTCAGTGTAAGCCTTTCTTTCATATTAGCCTTTGCAAATTCCCCAAGGCATTGTTTTCATTTAATGGTCTTGGTTTGTTTTTGAAGTCAGGTGAGGTATGCTGGAGTTTGACTCCACATGGATCAGCTAGTTTCTCACCAACTAAAATGATTTCAGCCCTCCAGGTAAGCTCAAAAAAAAATGTGAGTTATATAAATGCAAATGCTCATTGTTGCTTTTCAGGTTCTTAAAAAGTGAAAGCCCTATGATAATAGAATATAATTGTCTTCACATAGGAAAGATAGACATTTGAAAAGTTAATCTTCAGAAAACTTTTATTAAAAGCTAGTGGGTGGGGGGAGATTGTGGATTTTTAAAATTTATTTTTCAATACCAGGAAATAAATCCAGGGTTTCACATGTGCAAGGCAGGTGCTCTTCTTCTGAGCTATATCCCTATCCTTCATATAATGCACATCTATATCTATTTATATAATTTTTTTACCTCCCAAGCAGTGCTCAGAATATCACCAGGGCCATACTATAAGGGATATGTTGTTCTAGGGGTCAAACTTAGGACCTCCACATGCAAAGCATGCATTTAAAGCTAATGGTATTCTGTATTGAAACAAAGGATTTTTGATATCTAACATGTAAATTGTGACAATATAAATCATATGATTTTAAATTAGTGTTAGCTAAATTGGAAAAATACAGAATAGCACATGGATTTTGATGGGCCCTCATATCTCTGCCATATTTGGTAGATCAGTGTCTATCAATCTTTTTTAAAAAATCATCGCCCCCTTCCAATCTTGTTTCCTTACTATGGCCCCCTTGTCCTAGTAGTTTGTCCTGTCAAATGCAGTGGCCCCGAATTTATGTGATTTTCACCAGTGGGGCCTTGTAATATTTTGAGAGTCCACTGTTGAAAAACACTTCAATAAAAGACCTATACAATCATGTGTGACACAGTTCACAGTCATTCAACTGATTTAAACAAGAACCAATTGAGAGAGAAAATGGATAACAGAAGGTAAATTTCAGAAATTGTGAAGAATGTAATGCCTAATTACATTAATTAAGAAAAAATTAACTAAGGGATGAAATTTAGGGTTAACTATGAATAGTTGATATCATTAATATAATTCAAGATTGAGTATAATTAAATTCAGAGTCCAGATATACTGGTACCAAATCCAATATTTCATACATTTTTAAGTACAATATTTCATTTAAAAAGAAAACAAAGAACACAATAGTATTCTAACAAAGGATAGTTGAATCAGTTTGATGCAACAGTCTCTCCCCAGTCTCTATAATAGTTTCTGACATATGGAGGATGCTCAAGGAATAGTTGCTGAGTAAATTGATACATGAATAACTAAAAGAAAAAGGATATACTATTTCACCAAAAAGGACTTAGCTAAATAAAGGAAATATCTTTATATGTCATTAGAACATTCATGTAGTTTCCAAGTATATTCTATTTACTTTAAGTGGCTCTTAAAGTGTCATAGAAAACTTGATACATACTTATGTCCACATTCCTAAATAATAAAATAAGTATAATTAACTTTGTCTTACTTTTTATAGAAGTATTTTTTATGTTTTAAATAAAGGACTAATAAAATAATCTATATAGCCCTTCACTTTTAATATCATGTGTGCCTCTTAAAACAAAATATCCTTGATTAGTTTTTCTCCACAACTTACAATAAATGCATTAACCAGCTCCTCTAAGATATATATGGTTGTGGTAACTATTTATATCTCACCAAATGGAGTGAAACTAAATTTAACAACTAAATCTAATACTTAAAAATCTGAATTTTCCTGGAGAGCCTAAGACATATAGATTCCACAGAGATGAATATAATTTACTTATTTAAGCTTGACATTATAGTTATGATTCTTTATTACATTGTACTTAAAGTGTCCTTAGTTGTATATCAGGACCACTATTCACCAGTATAGCAAAGTTTTTATTTATCAGTGGTCTATCATAGTTATATATGCCCCTATAATAGAATTTGGGGACTTGTGGGGGGAGGCGGTTGGAGGTTCCTTGGGTGAGGGTCAGACTTGGTGGTGTTCAGGGCTTATTCCTGGCTTTGCACTTAGAAATCACTCCTGGCAGGACACCATATGTGGTGCTAGGGTTAGAACCCAGGTTCTCTGCATTCAAGGCAAGTGCCCTACTTGCTATACTATCACTTGGGCTCCTACAAGAGTATTTTGAATATTCAAAGAACATATTTATTCTCTATAAGCTTAATTTACTAACATAGAGGCTCAGTGAAGTTCTGGTAAACAAAGTACAGTACATATAGATCTGATTTTTGTGGTAAGAAAGTTTTAATCCTTGGGGCTGGAGCAATAGCACAGTGGGTAGGGCATTTGCCTTGCACGCGGCCGACCCAGGTTCAATTCCCAGCATCCCATATGGTCCCCTGAGCACCACCAGGAGTAGTTCCTGAGTGCAGAGCCAGGAGTAACCCCTGTGCATCACCGGGTGTGACCCAAAAAGAAAAAAAAAAAGAAAGTTTTAATCCTTCAGTGCCTCTCAACTCCCACTTACCCCTCAGACACCAAAGGAATTAAAATAAATTTTACAAGGACCAGAACAATAGTACAGCAGATGTGGCATTTGCCTTGTATGTGGCCAGACCAGGTTCTACCTCCAGCATTCCATATGGTCCCCTGAGCACCATCAGGAATAATTTCTGATCACAGAGCCAGGAGAAACTCCTGAGCATTACTTTGAGTCTAGAATTTAAGTGTTATATGCAGAAGAACTAAGTTTTGTTTTTTTTTGTTTTGGTACCACTTATGGTGGTGCTCAGGAGCCATGTGATTCCAGAAATAGAACCCTGGGTCCCTATATGTAAGGCATAGACTCCAGCCCTTTGAGCATCTTCCCAGCTTGTAGGATGAATATTCTCACTTGTATCACTTGTATCACTTGTCGCCCTGTTCATCTTCGATTTGCTTGTGCGGGCACCAGTAATGTCTCTACTTGTCCCTGTCGCATGCTAGTGCAGCCCAATGATATCTGCTTGCTCCAGGAACAGGAAGAGCCTCAAATCGTTCATTCAGGGATTTGACGAAGAAATCTGACCATCTAGTTGGTGGGCGGCCACGAGGTCTTCTGACGTCCTGTGGAATCCAGTCCCTAACAGCTCTAGTCCAGCAGTTGTCTCTGAATCACATTACATGACCGGCCCATCTGATTTTTGATGCCTTGGCAAACAAGATAGCGTCCCTGATTCTTGACCATTGACAGAGGTCAGAACTCCAGATTTCTTCTCTCAGTTGAGTAAGACATGATACTCCAAGCATAGCTCTTTCCATTCCTCTTTGGGACACCCGAATAGCATTCTCATCCTGTTTGCGTATGGCCCAGGTCTCTGAGGCATATGTTAGTGCAGGAAGAATGGTGGAATCGAAAAGACGTCCCCGGAGTCGGAGGTTTTTCATCCTCTTAACCACTTCTTCAACACTCTTGAATGCATTCCACGCTGCTCTCTTCCTTCTGCGCAGTTCTGGCGCCAAGTCATTCACATGTTGATTTCTTGACCCAGGTACACATAGCTGCTGCATTTGGAGATGTTTGTTCCATTGAGAGCAAATGGAGCTTCAGGGACTAGTTCGTTTTTCATGAGCATCGTCTTATTGAGATTCAGCTGCAATCCGACCTTTCCACACTCATTGTTGAAGTCGACCAGCATTTGTGCCGCTTGGCTAATGTTTGGCATTATGAGAATGATTGGTGTCTGAATACAAGGTTCCGTCTCAGTGGAAAACCAGTAGGATGTTCTGTTGTACAAGAAGGGAGACATCCACAACATCAGCAACTATTGCCCAATCTGCCTGCTGTCTGTCATCTACAAGTTGTTCACTCATGTCATCCTGAATAGAATAGGCAGAACACTAGACAAAGGACAACCATGTGAGCAAGCCAGGTTCCGAAGGAGATTCAGCATGATAGACCATATCCACACAGTGACCAAACTCACTGAAGTTTTGCAAGAGTTCAAGATGCCACTCTGTCTAACGTTCATCAACTTAAAGAAGGCCTTCGATTCTGTTGAGACTGAAGTGGTCATTGAAGCCCTGGCCAAATAGGGCATTTAAACTCAGTATATCAAAATCCTCCAAGAGCTATATTGTGGATTCACCACCAGGATCTCACCATTCTACAAGGAAGTGATCATTGATGTAAAGAGAGGGGTTCAGCAAAGTGATACCATTTCACTGAAACTCTTCGGTGCCACCCTTGAGAACATCATGCGACGACTGGAATGGGAAGGAATGGGAGTGAAGATAGACGGTCGGCAATTACACCAACTCCGCTTTGCTGATGACATTGAATATTTTAGTTTTCAGAGATAGAAGTCAACTGAGTTATGTCTTTTTTTTTAATGGTGTAGGCTTGATTCTTCTCTGGCTGAGGAGCATGAGGAGATTTTATCTACAGATACCACCATCACTTTACTATGCAATTAAATTAATAAATTGTTCCAAACAATACAAAAATGTTCTATTATAATCAAATGAAAATTATCCAGTTTCCCCAATATGCCTGGAACCTGACAGTGTTCAGGGAACTATTTGGTGTTGGTGAGCCAATCCAGACCTCTCACATGCAAAGCACGTACTCTCGTCCTTTGTGCTATTTCCCCAGAATCCTGACTAAATTTTTAGTTCTTTGCCTTCCTGGAAACTGTGTGTTACAGATGGTCTCTCTTGAAGATAAAGGAGGCCTACCTCATCTAAGTTTCATCCAGGAGGAGAGCCACCCAACAGATAAAGATTAAAACTTTATTACATCAAGCTACTAATGCTAATCAACTAACTATAACTTGTCAAAAAAATTAATGGGTCGTCATAATCTAAGCCCTGATTTAGTCACTAAATCATGCTGTTTGGCACTGTCTTTTGCCAAAATTAATGCCCTGGTCTGCAACCCCAGAAGAAGTGCCATTTCAAATTTACACATAAATACTGCATAAATTAACAATGGCCCTGATTAAATTTCCTCTCAAGTATGTCCATTCTTTCTTCCCTTTGTAACCCCTCTATTTTAACCTTGAACTTTTTAATCTTTCAAATTCCTCTTTTCTTAAGCCACAGAGATTGTGCAGTTAGTAAGGTGTTTGCCTTGCATGTATCCAATCTCTGGCACTGCATATAGTCCCTCAAGACCTGCCAGGAGTGATCTCTGAGCAAAGAGCCAGGAGTAAGCCCTAAGCACTGCCAGGTGTAACCCAACTCTCCCAAACCTCCCTACCCTTGCACCATCGTCACCCATCCCCTTTCTCTTTTTAAAAGATTTGGAAGATGGGCTCTAGAGATAGAACAGCAGTCAGGGCATTTGCCTTAAATGTGCTCAACCCAGGTTGGATCCCCAGCACCACCTGCACATGGTCCCTGCCAGGAGTATCCCTGAATATGGAGCCAAGAGTAAGCCTTATAAATGCTAAGTGTGGTCCCGAAATCAAATAAATAATAAAAAGAACTATGGGGCTGCTGAAGGGTGGATTGGAGCCACAAGCCATAAGCAACAACAGTTGGCTTCTATCTCTGAGAATTAAAAGAAAATTCATCCTACAAGCTGGGGAGATGCTGAAAGGGCTGGAGTCTATGCCTTACATATAGGGACC
The DNA here is from genome assembly GCF_027595985.1 of Sorex araneus. Lineage (NCBI taxonomy): Eukaryota > Metazoa > Chordata > Mammalia > Eulipotyphla > Soricidae > Sorex > Sorex araneus. Next base: position 34,866,826 of record NC_073304.1, read on the forward strand.
AAGGGTTCTATCCCTGGAATCACTTGGCTCCCTGGGTTGGAGCCACAGTAGTAGCTTAGGGTCTACTCCTGATTCTGTGCTCAACTATTACTCCTGAAGGTGCTAGGGCAGGAGGGTGGAGGGATCCAACTGCAGTGCAATGCTGGGATCCAATCAGAATTAGCTTCATGCAAAGCAGAAGTGCTTTACTGTCTCTACTATCTCTCTGACACCCAAAAGTATGCTTTTAAAGAGCTGCCAGATTATAAAGTACAAGTGTTGATTTAGCGTCATGCTCAGTAACCCAGAGAAGCTCTATTGCTTCATGGATTGATCCTCCATTGCTTGGCAAGTTCTCCCAGGCCTTCCACAATGCATTGAACAGATCCATCTATGTGTACCAATCACAATCTGTGTATTCTCACCCATTTTAAGCATGACACAAAGCCAGTAGTTTCCTCATTCAGATTCCATGCAGCAGGAATATGTGCTCTAATATCCAGCATTTATTGACCTAGCTCCTGGAAACTTCACCTTGTTTACAATCATTCCTGTGATATAGAACTTCTTCACATTCCCTAGTCTTTGGGCACCACATTTTCCCAAATAGTATGAGTGCCCCTCTATCTGCTTCTGGGAAGAAGCATAGGGCTTCCTTCACATGTTCTTGAATTAACACAGCCTGTTCCTCTGTTCTGGCTCTGCAACACAGCAAGAATTTGAGTGTGTTTGCTCCTGTTTATGACCTACTTATGTAGGGAAGGGCTTCTTCATCTTTTCCAGTCATCATTCCTTTTCACCTGAGAAACCCTTACACTACTGAGCCTCTCTATTGGTGGTGGCTGTTGTTTTGGAGGAGGGTAAGGCATACCTGGCATACCTGGCAGTCTCAGGGGCTACTCCTGACTGTGCTTAGGGGTTTCTTTCAGTAGTGCTTGAGGCATCATGGGTTTCTCCTGCATGAAAAGTATGTGTTCAGTCCATTGACCTATGTTTCCAGTCCCCCAGTTTCTCTTTGGTTCAATTCTTTATCTTTGACTTAGATTGCTGGTGGGGAGAGAACAGGACTCTTCTTGCCAATGTATAATCCACCCAAACACTGCTGGCTTAAATAATGTTTCTTCCTTTGGTAGCAATGTTTTTTTTTTCCTTTTATTCATGTGTTATAGTGATTTCTACTAAATAATATTTCCAATTTTACAAAATAAGCTTTAGAAATTAGGAATCTTGTTCTTTATTTTGTTCCATTTGCTGGCTGGATCTTGGATACCTCTTTCTGGCACTATCTACTTCCTACATTGGCGTTTCAAGAATTCAAGCTATCAGTAGTGCCAGAAATTTTAATGCAGATAAGAGTGTCAGAAGAAAATACTTTAGGCATGTACAGTAGAACTTTTTCTGATTTGCATAAAGAGCCATGCATTTTTAATTTTGAACTTGCACATATGTTTCCAATTTTCCCCCATGTCTTCCAATAAAAATTTTAATGGTTTCTACCTGAGATACTTCAGTTATTTTTAGGAATCAATATATTTAGAAGTCATTCTTTTAGGATAACTTTTTTTTTCTTTTTGGGTCACACCCGGTGATGCACAGGGGTTACTCCTGACTCTGCACTCAGGAATTACCCCCTGGCAGTGCTCAGGGGACCATATGGGATGCTGGGAATCGAACCCAGGTCAGCGGGGTGCAAGGCAAATGCCCTACCCGCTGTGCTATTTCTCCAGCCCCTCTTTTAGGATAACTTACCAGAGATGTAACTCCATACTTAAAGCCAAAAACATGGCCTCCCCACTGATGGGCTTTGTGTCACTCTCTTTTAAATGCCATTTGCTCTTACTATGGAGTTAGAAGGGTAGCAACTGGCCAAAATTACAACTTGTGAATCAGCATTACTGGGAAGCTCCTGCACCAGGCACTTTCTCAGTAGCTTAAAAAAAAAGCCAGAAAGATGGGTTGGTTATATTATAAAGGTTAATTAAATGCCATAAAATGTATATAGGGTCATTAGAAACAAATGACCTTGTTCTTTCTCACAAGCACCCATATTCAAGCAAGCATTATGCTCCAGATGCCAATCACTCAGATAGCCAGCACAATAATTCTTTTCATAAGGAATAGGAAATTAATCACAGCCATAGTCACAGAGGTGCCCTATACTTTCCTAGAATAATAGTAGAAAGAGTAGGTGTGGTCTGGCCCTTTTAAAATACAATCTAGGGATGAAAGAACTTTCCTAGGTTGCTTTAAAGAAGTCTAATTCTTTTATAGAACTTTAATTACTTCACTGGAAAAACTATATGTTCTGTAGCAGCATTTAAAAAAGTAGATAATGTATGCACAAAAAATTGAAGGATCTAGCAAAGGGCATAAAGGAAAAAGTGAGTCTCTCCCTTGTCCCCTACCTTCCCCTATCCTTGTCCCCTTCCCCAAGGCACTAGTTTCAGAGTGTGCATGTCCTTCTTGGTGTATTGTCTGAATAAATCAGCATTTACTTGTATATTACCTTAAGTATTTAATATACTAGTATATCAAGTACAATATATTATATCTTAATAAGGTATATAAGGTAGGGGTGAGAGAGAGAATTCAGTGGGTAAGGTGCTTATCTTGAATTCAGCCAGTCTGGGTTCTATCCCAGGCACTACATGTGATCCCCTAAGCCACACCAGGAGCAGTACTTGAGCACAGAGCCAGGAACACAATCAAACTTAACTCAAAATCACAAAACAAAACAGCAAGAAAAGTTAATCTGTACTTTTGGAACAGAGAGATAATATAGTGGGTAAGATGCTTACCTTGACAACTCTTGATCTGGTTTTGATCACAAGTACTATATATAGTTCAACTCTGTATAGTGGACTGGAGCGACAGCACAGCAGGTAGGGCATTTGCCTTGCACACGGCCGACCCAGGTTCAATTCCTCTGTCCCTCTCGGAGAGCCTGGCAAACTACCGAGAGTATCCCGCCTGCATGGCAGAGCCTGGCAAGCTCCCCGTGGCATATTTGATATGCCAAAAACAGTAACAACAAAGTCTCACAATGGAGAGACTTACTGGTGCTCACTCGAGCAAATCGATAAACAATGGGACGACAGTGCTACAGTGCTACTATGTATAGTACCTGGACCCCCACCATGAGTGATTCCTGAGCACAGAGGCAGGAGTAAGACCTGAGCACAGCTGGTCATGGTCTTAAAACAAAATAGAATTATTTTTGTAAAGAAAAAGATATATATATCATACAATATATAAATTATATAATACAATGACTAAGATATAGATTATGTGTAATAAACTATTGTATTTTCAATTCATTTTAATCATTTTACTGTGAAATAAATAAGAGTACTAAAATATACATTATGATATTGTTTATTTTATTTAACAAACCATCTTTGAAAACATGCTGCTTAAAGGCTCATCACTTTGCTTTAGTATTTTTGGTTGTTATATAATATTTTATAATATAAATGCACTAATAACAAATATCATACTATGGATTTTTCATTAATTTTTTATTTTTTCTATGTAGTGAAAACTTTTCCATTACATTTCCCTGTTAAGAAAATTACTTCATATACCACTGAGATACTGAACAAATTTATAAAGCACCTATTACACCCAGTGCATAGTACTGACATTTTCAAAACAAAAATGAAACGAAAATTAACACTATAAATTTCCCCATTTTCAAATTGTTTGGTCATTTTATATATATGTGTGCTACAGAATTTATATTTTCCTTCCTGTTTGTAAATAAACACTTCTTCATCTATTAAAACATAAATTTTCTTATCTAAGTTTACTCTACTAAGGGTAAATGGGAGTTACATAGTACTATCTTTTAAAAAAAATCACTTTGAGGGCTATTTATTAATTCTCTCTGAAAAAAAAAAAGGCACCAAAAAACCCTGAGGGCTAGAGAGATAACAGACTGGAAAACATTCTTGATCCTCAAATACATTAGAAGCAACCTGAACCCTGAGCCAACAGTTCCCTAAGCACTGCTAGCTGTGGCCCACATATTTATTTACTCATCTATCCATCATCCATCTATTTATTTATTGGAGGGGGTCTTTGGGTTACACCGATGAAGCTCAGGGACAACTCCCAGCTCTGTGTTCAGGGATCACTCGTGGCAGTGCTCAGAAGATTATGACTATCAGGGATCAAATCAGAAACAGTTGTATGCATGTCATGTGTCTTAACTCCTGTACCATCTCTCCAGCAACCCCCTCTAAGTATTTCTTTAAAAATAAAGAGAAAAAAAGACTGGAGAGATAGTACAGCAGGTAGGGCACTTGCCTATGATCACTGCAGTCACTGGCTGGTGAGATTCCAGACACAAGCAAATGTACTCCAACAAAGCCTGTGGTGAGGGTGGGAGGTTCTGAGTTAAAGAGTTGACAAGGCTAGAATTTGTAGGATGTATCATCATAAAGAAGAAAATTGCATACACACAGAAAAAGTTCTAGAGAGATATAGGGGCTTTCCCATGAGTTTTCATTTGAGAAATGGTGAGAATTTCCTCACCACACATGTGTGAGGAAACTACTAGAGGTCAGCGAAAGAAACCCATGAAAGGAGCAATTATTGGCATTCACACAAGACTGGAAGTAGCTCAGATTCCCTTCACTGTGAATGGAAAATCTTTTCAACACTTTGGGCATGGCTCAGTACTCAGAAAGGTATTGCCTTATTAGCCCATCAGGTTCCCTAAACTTAAGATTTCTCTGCTCTTGCCTATCAGAGCTTAAATGCAAATCTCAAAAGAATCAAACTATTTCCAAGTAACCTGTGTCCCATAACATAATTTTAAAACATTAAAAGAAATATAAAATAAGGGCCAGCAATGTGTTCCAGGAATGTACATCTCACATCTCAAACATGTGAAGTCCGAGGCTCAATCCACCATAACACAAAATGCACAACAAAACTCACACTTTCAGGCCTGGAGAAATAGAGCCTTGATTTAGCAAGCCGGCCTGCAAGCTGCCTTGAGTTCAAATCCCCTGTATTCCATATATACTGAGATGTTCAAGGCAGTTCTATTTTTTAAGCCTGACAGCTATATTGTGTGTGATCCCTGGTGCCATGGAAATTTATGGCCACCACAGCAAAGTGTGTAGAAGCACCACAAAAATGGCATCATGCACTATGCTTTTCAAAGAGATGGAGGGGCTAGAGCAATAGCACAGCAGGTAGGGTGTTTGCCTTGCAAGCAGCCGACCCGGGTTCAATTCCCAGCATCCCATATGGTCCCCAGAGCACTTCCAGGAGTAATTTCTGAGTGCATGAGCCAGGAGTAACCCCTTTGCATTGCTGGATGTGACCCCCCTCCCCTCCCTCCCCCGCAAAGGGCAAATAAATAAATAAATAAAAGAGATGGAGTAGAGAAATACCACAATGGGTAGGGTGCTTGCCTTGCACACAGCCAAACCATTTTTGATTCTTGGCACATTATGTGGTCCCCAAGCCTATTCAACGGTGATCCCTGAGCACAGAACCTTGAGTAAGCCTTGAGCACCACTGAGTGTGGCACCCAAACAGAACAAAAATAAATAAATAATTTTTAAAAGATGACCAGGAAGTGCAAACTTTGTGAGCACCTGTGCGAATATCACAGCAACCCCTGGCAAGTCACATAATAATAATTTATGGTCTCAACTGAGAATGGGGGCCCCAGAGACCAGGAATGCAAGCACTGTAATTACAGGAATACCAACCTCAGTGAACTCCGCAATCAGATCAAGGATCACTACAGGTAAAAATATTTGAGCACTACAACCAGACATGTGTGCAGACTCTGGTCACTGCAACTTCAATTTAAACAACAATGAAGGAAAGGGATGAGTGAAGGGAATACAAAAAGGTAGTAAGTAAATGGAAAAAAAAATCTTATCAAGGATTCAAATGTGAAAGTCTCAGTGTCTGGAATCCAATTTTTTTATCAGCAATTTTTGTGCCAGGTATGCAAATTGAAGTAAGAAAATATACCGCATAATAAGAAAAACAAATCAATCACAATAGACACAGATCTAGAAATGATGACACAGGTGATACAATTTATTGACAAAGATGTCTAGTTTAACGATACTCTCTATTTGCTTATAAAACAGGGGGAGGATAAGCATGTTAAGGAAATAAGAGAGATACACGATGAAGAAAGACCAAAGTTTAAAATTTTAAGATAAAAAATACAATAGATGAGATGAAAATTCATGACTTCTATAGTTATTGTTATTTTTTCATTATATTTTTCACTATCAAACCTCAACTTATACTTTAGTTGAATCTAAAAATAGTCTTTTTTACATAAAAATCTGTAAGTTCCACACCAATGTGATCAAAACCATCAATACACAATGGAATTTTCATAGTAAAAATATGTTAACTGCACTTGCACTTGGTACTTATAAAGAATAGGACTAGCCTTCTTTATATGCAAAACATGTTAAGCCAAGTATATCTTGTATTCAGAAGAGTTTAAAGTCCAACGAAAAACAAATATTGGATTCTTTGACTTCCTTTTCAAGCTTGATGCTTTCATAAGTTAAGGAGGCTATTTGGTGAATTTAATAAAATCTTAGACTAATTTTTAGGCTGGAGCGGTAGCACAGGGGGTAGGGCATTTGTCTTGCACACAGCCAACCTGGGTTAGATTCCTCTGTCCCTCTTGCAGAGCCTGGCAAGCTACCAAGAGTATCCCGCCTGCATGCAGAGTCTGGCAAATCACCAGTGGCATAATCAATATGCCAAAAACAGTAACAACAAGTCTCACAATGGAACGTTACTGGTGCCCACTCGAGCAAATTGATGAACAACGGGGACAGGACGACAGTGCTATTTGGTTCACAGGGGCTATTCACAGATCAATGCATAAGGTTGTGCCTAGTAGTGTTGAGGGAAACATGCCAGTGCCAGGGAATAAACCAGGCTTCTCCCATGCAAGGCATGCCCTAAGCCATCTGAATCATCTCCTTAGCCCCAGAAAGGTGTTGTTGTTGTTTATATGAGCATCAAATAGGACATGAAATAAAACTAGAGATATTTTAGACCCTTGTCAGATTCAGTGATAGCAGTATACTCAGCTTTTGTTGGTGAAGTAAAGCTTGTAGTTTATAACCTAAGAAACATAATTAAGAAGAAAATTAGACAAGTAATATAAATAAGTTCCTAGAAAAAAAACTTTTATGAAAATTAGAAATGGAAAATATGTGAGGAGTATGGTTTACAAGTATATATGAATCTCTCTGACAGAGGCTGAGAAGGAAATAATATGAAAATGTAATTAAATCTGAGTAAAAGTAATTGAGTGCATGTTACCTGCAAGACATGAGACTAAATGAAGCACTGTCCCTTTCCTCCAGTGGCACAAAATGCTAGAGATGGAAGCATAAATAATTGTATCATAATTCAGACTGATAGCTGCAATAATGAAGACATAACAGCAGCTGCCACATAAAAGGTATGCCTTGAACTGTGTCCAAGAGCTTTTACAAAAGGGGATCATCTAACTATTCTCTATTTAATTTGCCCCTCCCTCTTACTTTTATTCATTATCTAACTCTATCTGCCCTGCTTTGTAATCTATATACTACTTCATCTGACCTGAGTAATTTGCTGGTTTCTAGTTGAGTTTGGCAAACTAAAGACATCTGGAGATTAAAGGGCAGGAGGAGAAAGGGGCTGAGGTACTTAGTATTCTCCCTACCCCAAGTGCCTGATGATAGCTCCTTTCTACGATTCTAGTTATCAATAAACTGTAGTTAGACTATTTCATTCCCTTGACCCCTCAAGCATAGGTAAGGCAAGAGCTTCCTCACTATATTTTGAATGTGTTGACAATTTTTGTTGGGTCCCCTTAACCTTGACTGAATTTCTATAAATGGTCCTTTCATTTGAACCATCTGAGTTGAATCCAGTATTACATACCAAAAGAACAAGCAAAGTCAAGAAAGAATATATGTCATGATTTGAGAGTCATGACTATATTACAGGAAACATCATGGGATAGGAATCTATAAAACAAAAGAGTGGTTTTATAGACTTAGGGCCCAGATTGTGAAAGACTCACTAAGGTATTTAGATTCTGTTTGTGAGAAAACCAGTGCTGGCTATTGAGAGGTTATAATCATATCTGTATCACGTCACTTGTATCACTTGTAGTCCTGTTGATCTTCGATTTTCTCGAGTGGGCGCCAGTAATGTCTCCATTTGTCCCTGTCGCGAGCTAGTGCAGCCCAATGATACCTGCTCGCTCCAGGAACAGGAAGAGCCTCAAATCATTCATTCAGAGATTTGACGAAGAAATCTGACCATCTAGTTGGTGGGCATCCACAAGGTCTTCTGACGTCCCCTGGAATCCAGTCCGTAACAGCTCTAGTCCAGTGGTTGTCTCTGAATTGCATTACATGACCGGCCCATCTGATTTTTGATGCCTTGGTAAACGAGACAGCATCCCTGATTCTTGACCGTCGACGGAGGTCAGAACTCCGGATTCCTTCTCTTACTTGAGTGAGACATAATATTCCCAGCATAGCTCTTTCCATTCCTCTTTGGGATACCCTAATAGCATTCTCATCCTGTTTGCACAGGGCCCAGGTCTCTGAGGCATATGTTAGTGCAGGAAGAACGGTAGAATCGAAAAAATGTCCCCGGAGTCGGAGGTTCTTCGTTCTCTTAATCACCTCTTCGACGCTCTTGAATGCATTCCACGCTGCTCTCTTCCTCCTGTGCAGTTCTGGCACCAAGTCGTTCCTCATGTTCATTTCTCGACCCAGGTACACATAGCTGCTGCATTCAGAGATGTTCGTTCCATTGAGAGCAAATGGAGCTTCAGGGACCAGTTCGTTTTTCATGAACATTGTCTTTTTGAGATTCAGCTGCAATCCGACCTTTCCACACTCGTGGTCGAAGTCGGTCAGCATTTGTGCCACTTGGCCAATGGTTGGTGTTATGAGAACAATGTCATCAGCGAAGCGGAGGTGGTGTAATTGCCGGCCATCTATCTTCACTCCCATTCCTTCCCATTCCAGTCGTCGCATGATGTTCTCAAGGGCGGCACTGGAGAGTTTCGGTGAAATGGTATCACCCAGCCTCACCCCTCTCTTTACATCAATGATCACTTCCTTGTAGAATGATGAGATCCTGGTGGTGAATCCACAATACAGCTCGCGCAGGATTTTGTTATACTGAGTTTGAACGCCCTGTTTGGCCAGGGCTTCGATGACTGCCTCAGTCTCAACAGAATCAAAGGCCTTCTTTAAGTCGATGAACGTTAGACAGAGCGGCATCTTGAACTCTTGCGAAACTTCAATGAGTTTGGTCACTGTGTGGATATGGTCTATCATGTTGAATCTCCTTCAGAACCTGGCTTGCTCACATGGTTGTCCTTTGTCTAGTGTTCTGCCTATTCTATTCAGGATGACACGAGTGAGCAACTTGTAGACGACAGACAGCAGGCAGATTCTTGTACAATCAGATCTGTATTCTCGAAAAATCTTTCTACTTTGTGTGGATATTAGAATGAGGAAGGAAGGAAAGAAGTTATACAGCAGCATCAGTTAAGTTACTACAAGGGCTGGAGAAACAATACAGTGGGTAAGGCATTTACCTTTAATGCAGCTGAAATAGGTATAACGTCTGCTACCACATATGGCCTCTGAGCTAATCAGGAATAATTTCTGATTACAGAGCCATGAGGAATCCCTGAGCACAGCCAGATATGGAAGAAGAAAGAAGAAAGAAGAAAAAGAAGGAGGAGGAGGAGTAAAAGGAGGAGGAGGAGGAGGAAGAGTAGGAGGAGGAGGAAAAGGAGGAAGAGGAGGAGGAGGAGGAGGAGGAGGAGGAGGAGGAGAAGAAGAAGAAGAAGAAGAAGAAGAAGAAGAAGAAGAAGAAGAAGAAGAAGAAGAAGAAGAAGAAGAAGAAGAAGAAGAAGAAGAAGAAGAAGAAGAAGGAGGAGGAGGAGGAGGAGGAGGAGGAGGAGGAGGAGGAAGGAAGAAGGAGTAGGAAGAGAAGAGGAAGAGGAAGAGGAGGAGGAGGAAGAGAAGAGGAAGAGGAGGAGGAGGAAGAACAGGAAGAAGAGGAGGAAGAGGAAGAAGGAAAAAGAGGAGGAGGAGGAAAATGAGAAGAATAAAAAGAAGAGAGGAGGAGAAAATGGAGAAAATGAAGAGGAGAAAGGAAAAATAAGAAGTCACTGCACGATATATATATATATATATATATATATATATACATATATATATATATTTCAAACGTAGGCCTCCTGCATGCAGAGTGTGCACACACACCCTTTGAGCTGTCTCCCTAGTTAAAAAAACTTTTAAAAATGTTTTACTTGAATCATCATATGAGATACATAGTTACAAAGTTGTTGGTGATTGAGTTTCAGTCATACAGTGTCCTTTTACCAGTGCACATTCCTCACTCCTCTCAGCCTGCCTCTATGCCAGATATTTTTATTTTCTCTCTCTCTCTGAAACAGTTTTACAGAATGGTTTCTAGGTTGCCAGCTTGGAAGAGTGAGAGAAAGGAGAAAGGTTGCCCTACAAGTGTAGAGATTAAGCCTAGAAAGTAAAGTACTGAGGGACATTCAAGCTCAGTTGCTCAGCAAAGAGCTGAAAGTCTGGGTCTAAAGAATGAGGTAAGATCTGAAGAATAGACAAAAATATTCTAGAGTTGTGGTTCTTAGGTTCTTAATTCTGGCCATACTTGACAATCACTCAGGAAGTTTTCAAAATAAACACTAGAGTCCAGTCTTAGATCAATCAAATCTTATTCAATTTATGAGTGGGATCAGATATGTAACTTAATACATATGTATTTAATTATATTTAAGTGGATTTAATTTTGGATTTGAATGGGTTGGGGAGAGTATGCCACATCTGGCATTGTTTGCAGACTACTCCCCGCATGGTGCTCAGGGATTGCTCCCAATGGTGCTTGGAATCATGAAATGCCAGGAATCAAACTTGGGGCTCCCTCAAGCTAAGAATGTGCTATAGCTCAATGAGTTATCTCTCTGACTCTCTTATTAATGCTAATTTAATTTTTTTTCTGTTTGAGGATCATACCAGTTGTGCTAATTCCCAGCAGTGATCATGGGACTATGTGATACTAGTACTGATGTAAGCCATTCTCTTAAGAAGTTTGGTAGAGGAGCCAAAGAGATAGCCCAATGGGTTGTACCATGTGCTTCCCATGCAGGAGGCCTGGGTTTGATCCCTAGCACCACATGGTTCTCTGATCATTCTTCTGCCTGTCTATGGTATGTGATGTGCTTATCTGATTTCTAATAAAAATTCTTCTGCTTGCCTTTATCTGCTATACTATCATTTGTGCTCTTTATCATCCCCCCTCTCAGCACTTTAATGCTAATGTCCTCCTGTGTCCACTCTTTTTTTTTTTTTTTTTGCTTTTTTGGGTCACACCTGGCAATGCACAGAGGTTACTTCTGGATTACTCCTGGTGGTGCTCGGGAGACTATCTGGGATGCTGGGAATCGAAACCAGGTCGGCCGCGTGCAAGGCAAATGCCCTACCCGCTGTGCTATCACTCCAGCCCCCTGTGTCCACTCTTAACTGCTGATATTTTGGTACTGATCAGTACTTCTCAGTATGGATGCATGTAAGTATGACTGGAGAGCTCTTTGAATATAGAGCAAACCTGAGCACTGAACCAAGAGTAGCCCCTAAGTGTCGCAGGGTGTAGCCCCCAAAGCAAAGAAACAGTCTTGTATAAGGGATAGAATAAAACAGCCAATAACTCACTAAGAAAAAAGATTGAGAGAAAGTTTTATCAAATATTAAGATTGAGTATATTAGTTGACTTAACGTAAGGAAAGAGATGGGGAGAGAGAGAGAGAGAGAGAGAGAGAGAGAGAGAGAGAGAGAGAGAATCTCTAGGATACACAATAGAGAAGTGGTTACTGAAAGAATGGAACTGAAGGGGAGGAAAATAGTGGGGGTAAGTATCATGATTATCTGAGGAGTCAGGAACTATGCTGTAATTGTACCAACTTACCTCATCCAATATTTTAATGTGTTTTTGAAGGACCAATAGCACTGGGATAAGTGGCAAAATTAGGCTGTTCTGCACAATTTCAGTCATCTAGTCACCTTACTCCTCTGGCAGCATTACTAATTAATGGTCCCTTAAATCTTGGCCTGCAATTTGTTTTAAGTTAAATGTTCATTTCTAGTTGAATAGGAAAAGATTTCAATTATAATAATATTTCCTTAGTTTAGTTTAAAAAGAGGAAGCTGGAGAAGAACATTTAAGAAAAAGAAAAAGTCTATTATTGAGAATGCTCCATTAGTGAGAGCAAAGAGAATTTCCAAAGGAGGGTGTTTAATGGTCCAAGTTAATGGCAATCAATAAATATTTAGGAATTGGAATGAACTTGCATACTTTTAAATTACTCTTTTACATGCAAAAAAAGTATAACCAGAGATTACAAATCCATCAAGGGCTAAGCCCGTGATACCACTTTCTATAATGCCTGGGTTATTGTGAGGCTCCGTAAATAACAAATCAGGAGTCATCCTACATTGCCAGACCCATCACAATTATCCATGCCATATGGTGTGGCAAGCAAGCCTACAATCAAGATGCTTCTAAGTCCTCAGACGCAAACAGAACCTCTAAATAGGAATCTTGGTAATCCCTTTTCTCTTGGAAATACTTTCAAATCTTGGGATCAGCGAATTCAGAAGTTAGCTACCAAGAGTCCCCTTCATTGGCACCTTTATGAACTAAGTTGGGGCATAGGAGTAGCTGAAATGAAGGACAGGGAAGTTGATCCACCTGACTTATGAGACTTGGGGGAACCAAAGAAAGATGATCCTTTGACTACCAGAAATTCAGTAGGAATAGAATAAGGATGAGGCTACCTGGAGCCTGGGGTGAAATCAGGATAGTATTCTTACTTGCCTCTCTGCAGACTGAATACTAAATCACAAGAAATTGTTTCCAAAGTAGCTCTCAGATCTCTTGTCGTAGGTTACTAGACCCTGACTTAAAAAACTACCTTATTCTCTCGCTATTTCAATTTAGTCTTTATGTCTAGTTTTATAGTAACAGATTTCAGATGTTCAGACCTGCCCGTTTAAACTCAGAGCAGTAAACAGCTTGATTTTTTTGTGGAGATTGGATTCTGGTTGAAAGCACTCACTACTCCAATCACCAAGTAGAGTGCTTGGTACATAAAGTAGTTGGTATTTACTTGATGTTTATTGAATGTCTGAATTTTGTTTATATGATCTGAATTTGCACAGCAGGTAGGGCATTTGCCTTGCACGTGGCTGACCCGGGTTTGATTCCTCCGTCCCTCTCAGAGAGCCCGGCAAGCTACCGAGAGTATCCCACCCACACAGCAGAGCCTGGCAAGCTCTTATTCGGTATGACAAAAACAGTAACAACAAGTCTCACAATGGAGACGTTACCGCTGGAGCAAATCGATGAGCAATGAGACAACAGTGCTACAGTGCTATTATTTTTACTTGAATAAGCACCTTTTGTTAATTATTTTAAAATGCAACTAAGTAAACACACAGATATTTTCCTGATTTTTCTGAGGATTTATTTTGCCTATAGTCCTGGAACTGTTGTAACCTAGATATATGAAGGGAGTATTAATCTGGAACTGTAGAACTTTTTGTCCTTTGTTGTCTAATTAAATAGCTTTCAAGTGAAATTATTGTGGCTAGAAGACCTTCAAGGGTTATATCACCTGACATTTACTTAATGTATTTCTTTAGCATCTCCATTTCTCTCAGAGTCTTGTTCTTCTTTATTACATCCCAGGAAGGTAGATACAAGACAAACATTTTCATTTCATCTCTATTGTAAAAGGTCAAAATGATAACAAAATTAGAAGTAGAACCTACACCTTCGATTTTATCACAGATTTTATCCTACTTGACCTCCTCTATCCTGCATCACATCCCCACTGCCACATTTCTAGTAGCAGATTATAGATGACCTACTTGAAACTTCAGTTCTCTCTCTCAGCCTCTTTGTTAGCAGCTCACCTTCTAAATTCAGTCATATCAGTTCATTAGTGACTCCTAAACTTTAATAATAATAGTAAACTTAATTTTATATAGGCTCCTTCATACAGATCTGTTACAAAATGCATTGTCATTTTAAGAGTGGTAGAATTATAAAACAGTACCACTGAATGAAATAATAGGTAACTGCTAATACTAATAATTAGTCTAATTTATGATTTAGTAGAACTGTCACAACTGAAACCGCTCTTCCTCCATCCCTCTTTTACCTGTCTTTTCTTCCTCCTCCTTCATCTTTGGTAACTGCAACTAAGTGAACTGCTGAGATTGTCACATCAAGTCACTTCATTCTTACTCTGTACTTTTTGTCCTTAATATAGCAAGTATTCTTTCTCCACCTTTCTAGAGTTGTGTTACCCCATCATTCTTGATGTCACAACAGTTTCTCCTGATGTCTCACACTTGGTGGAAGACATGGGGGTGCACTAGGGTAGACTAAAGTCTCAAGAGTTTGCATCAATCTCAAAAAGTCTCTGACATTTGCAAGAGCGGGTTACAATTACTTCTCCATATGGCAACCTTGTGAAAAGACATGGTAATCTTGTCTTTCTTCTTTTAAGCCAAGAGTCTGATCACCAAAGTCATGCCAGGATTCTGTGGCAGAAATTGGTAACAACTTTTTTGCAGTGTCTATGCATGCCTTGTTTCCATGCACACTCTCTAACTTCACAAATAATTGGGGGAAAAAATCAAGAAGATTCTTGTATAGTCTGATCTAAAATTTAATGCAGTGTAAATTTCAGTAAAGAATGTCAGTTTTATCATGTTCATTAATCATTTCTCTTCCCCTCCACAGCCATCTCTGATCTTTGAATCCTGAAGAAAGAATTTGGGCTTTCTGTACAATCAAAATGTCACTTAGTAAACATACTCTCCAGGGCCAACAAAGCTGCCCCTTTTCTAAGTATGTTCTCATGGAATGGGGGAATTAGAATTTGGAGGTTTTTTATATTATCTGTTGAAGAATAATTATGTGGGATAATTATCATGTCCTTTATGTTCTAATAAAATTGCCAGTTTACCTGTATGAAATGTATCTTAGTAACATTCAGTGCTGGGGAGGGGAGTCTGCGTAAGAAGCAGCACTAAGATTTTATGCACCTTTTATTATTGCATAAAAGTGATGAACTCACAATTTATTGTTAGGTTAAGACATCAAAACAATTAAAATAAACATAAAATCTAATATTACATTCTCTCCGGTACTACCTGAAAATAACAGACATAATCCATCTTTCTCCCTCATGTGAAACTCTTCTTAAGAACTCACTTTGCTAGTTAATACTACTCTCTGCCTAGAGGTGGCAGATAGACTCAGATCTAGGTCCCATCAAAGAGTTTTGTTTAAGGTTTATTTGGATTTTGCTTTTTTTTTTCAGGGTGGGGTGGGATGCCATTTGGTGTGTTTTTGTTGGTTTGCTCATTATATTAATCAGGAACATTTTGGTCTTCCTGAGATAGGCCTGCCATCTATCTATCTGTCTATCTATCTATCTATCTATCTATCTATCTATCTATCTATCTATCTATCTGTGTGTGTGTGTGTCTGTGTGTGTGAGTGCACGTGCACACTCTTTATGGATTGAATCAAGAAAGACTTTCATATAATCTTCCTGATTCTGTATGGTAATACCACCACCAAGAGAGAAGCCTTTCTAATATGTCCTTCCACTCTTACTGCCCTGCAGTATTTGCTAGGGAAATTTTTTATCACGGAAAACCACATTTGGCAACTAGACAAGAAAATTTCCTTCTGCATAAGTTTCTTTAGTTCTACCTTGTGTTTTCTCAGAATGAATATGGGCCCTTTAACTTATTAAATTCACAGGTGAGTCTAACTCTGGGAATCAGTGTCTAACATATATGAATTTAAGTAACGATGATGTTTCTTACCTCATACACTGGTCTCTGAGTCAGCTTCATTTATAAGATGGGATCAAGTTTAATGAAAGTTATTTGTACTCCTGTCCAATTCTTACCTACCATTACCTTTCATTCCTTAACTGTGATCAGTCTGAATTTTACTGCCTATGATATTTGCCATATGTACCAACTAGCTCAACTATGACAATGAGTTGGCAGAAAGAAGGTTTTTGGCAAGTCATCAAACTTCTTATAAAACTTTCTGTGTTTGTATCAGTATATACTTGAAGAACTAAGAAATCTCGATTCTCACTCCTTATTGAAACTTGGGACCCTTCGCTCCCAACTTAACAAATGATCCTGAGTATTCATTTGTTTGTGACTGAAGAGGTTTTAAAAACCAATTACCCCGAACATTTAATGCAAGCAATAAACAATACATCCTGCCTTTGTCTAACTTTATACTCAAAACCATAGACCAAAGGGAATGGTTAGGTTTAAAATCCACACTTGGTTAAAGTTGAAGATATATAGGCACTCTAGTTCAGCTCTCTTTGGGGAGTCAGCAGTGACAAGGTACCAAGTCTGCAAGGTCAAAGATATAAAAGTTATCTTTGATTTTTCTCTGGGTCGGGGGGAGAAGAAGAAGGAGGAGGAGGAGGAGGAGGAGGAGGAGGAGGAGGAGGAGGAGGAAGAGAAGAAAGAAGAAGGGAGAGAAAAATCGAACCCGAATTGTCCAAGTGCAAGGCAATCACCCTACCCACTGTACTGTTGATCCAGACTGCACACAAGGCATTAAACTTAACCCTTGTACTGCCTCTCTGGTACCAATTTAAAATATATATTTAATGGCATGTACTCAGAAAGACTAAACAAGCACTAATGAAAGCCATTGCAAAAGAAAAAAATGATATTTGAAGAAGCCTGAAAATTAAATCTATATGAGAATGAAACTGGTTATAAAATTTCATGAATCCCAGAAAGACTCAGGTATTGGGCTGACATGGTTTCTCCAAAGAGGGGAATGCTGGGTAGTTCTGAAAGCAAGAGAAAACTTGATATAAAATCCAGTTTAAGCCATGCCTATGTTCCCTCATCAACCCTCCCAGACATTATTCAAGAGAGCAATAGCAGACAAGGTTTGAGTAGGTGAATGATGGCACTGAAGACATATTGGCACTGTCATCTTTTCTCAATTGGTAGTAAGCCAAGTTTCGATGTACCCCTGCCTGCTGTGGGGAGGTAGCAGGATCACATGTCTTTAGTACTACCACTCATCTGGGGCTGGGATCATACCCCAGTCTCACACATGTAAGGCAAGTACTCTGCTGCTGAGCAACATCCCTGCTGAGGGATATTCTTTCCTGAGAAAACTGATAAACCCCAGAAAAAGTAGGATCCCACTAGTTGGCTAAGTTTCTACTACTTAGGGTGGCCAGATTTTGTAAATAAAAATGCTGAATTCCCAATTCAATTTGAATATCAGAAAAGGAACAAATAACTTCTTAGTATGAATATGTCCTATGCAAGAAACAGAATTTTTAAAATCATTACTCATCTGAAATTCTGATTAAACTGAGCAGCCTGTATTTTATTTGACATCTCTATGCCCCTCCCAGAATTTCACCTAACTTCTAGCATCATTCTATTGTTCCCCCTTTTCTTCCCTTTGTTCCCAATTTTGCTGTCCCCATGGGTTGCTAGGTTCACCTACTTAGCCCACTCACAATGTTCATCCAGGGTCACACACTTTAGTTGTGGCACTTGCACATGTGCTGGCAAACAATTGTTGGGATTGTTTGTAATGGTACTTGTGCATTGCATGGTTGTAGTGCTTGCATGGGGTGAGAGTGGGGGTTGTTGTAGTGCTCAAACTGTACTCTTGGGTGCTTGCACTCCTGGTCACAGTATAAGGAAATAAATAAAGAGGAGAAATACCATATAACCTTGGTGCTAGAGTTAAAAATGAGGATATTTGGTGGGTAAAAGTCTCTGGTAGATGCAGAGTAAGAAGAGAAAAGAATTTAGAAAATGTCACTGATTTTGAATCAGATTTCCTTCACTTTTCTTTTAGATATTTGCATTTCTAAAGATTGAAATGTAGCCTGTTGTTGTTTTTCTCCCTTGACTCCTGGATTTCTTTGACTTCTTTGATTAATCTTCTGGGAAACTGAGCCTCCTGAGGATCCTAGGGTTTACTTAATTTTGCTGTCGTGTAAGTAGTAAGTAACTTACTATTAGAGTCTGCTGGCCCCACCCTGCACCTGGCTGCCTTCACTGGGGCCCCTCAGAGGGGGTCAGATTGAGTTTCCCTCCCCACCCCAAGCAGTTGGAGAACCCGGCAAACTACCAAGAGTACCCTGCCTGCACAGCAGAGCCTGGCAAGCTCCTGGAAAGCTTGATATGCCAAAAATAGTAACAATGATGGGTCTCATTACCCTGATCCTGAAAGAGCCTCCAATGTGGCATCATTGGGAAGGATGAGTAAAGAGAGGCTGCTAAAATCTCAGGGCTAGGACGAACGGAAACGCTACTGGTGCCCGCTCGAGCAAATCGATGAACAATGGGATGACAGTGATACAGTGATATTTCATTTTATGAACTATTCATTGAATTAGTCCAAAAAGCACTTTGAGCCTTTCTTTTCCCTATTCCTCTCCCTCCCCCCCCCCACCCGCCATTCTTTCTACCATTCTAATTGGGAACCAGGATAACAAAATGAGGATAGGTTGTTCTATACAGGAAGTACTATCAAGAATCCCATCCCCCCCTTTCGCCACTGCTGCCACTCCAGCATGACCGAGGAGCCCAAAAGAGCTACTTTGGACACCAGCAGCCCACTGAAATTCTTCCAGAATGTGAACTGAGCGTTTACGCCAGGCTGCTAGCGGGGGCCTAGTATCTCTCTCTCTTTTTTTTTTTTAATCTCTCTCTCTCAACCCCTCCCTCCTGGGCACAACACAGCTTTTACCGCTTTTCTTTGAGCACAAAATGGAGACACCAATCCTGCTGCGGTGGGACTTGCGGGAGATCCCAGGGAGCGGGGGAGTACCGGTCCCCGCCCACCGCCGATACTTAAGCACAGGGTATTTCTCTCTAGGTTTTTCCATTTATGATCACCATAAAAGGGTAAAAGTTTGTAGTGATATAATTTCTGGCAGAATTTTCCCTGGACTTTATACAGAAACCCAAAACCTAATGTCATCTAATGACCTAATGTCATCTAATCATCAGCAATATGTAATGGTTCCTTTGTAACGGGTTGGACTTTGGGGGGATAATCCTAACAAGAATAGTAAGTCTTTTGTTGAAATATTGAAGGCAATCAAAGTGGTAGCCATCTCTCTAGACTGAACTAAGCTATAACCCCACACCGGCTGAGGAGAAGAAATATTTCTTTCTTGGAAAGAAATGCGGCGTGGCGCTAGCCATATTATGATGTCCATTAAGCAGACACGAACCTGGTGGCTTGAGAACGGGATATAATGGAAAAAAATTATGTACATGGAACAGCGGGACACTGGTGGAGTCTCGAGCCAGGGCCGATACCAGCGCACTACTTTTGGTTCCAGAAACTGCTTGCAGACATGCTGCTAGACTATCAACTAAGCTATAGCCCAACGCCAGCTAATGACGGGAAATAACCATCTTTCTCGGTTTTTTTCCCTTTGTCAGGCAGCGTGGCGTCAATCATACTATGAGGATTACTAAGCAGGCATGAACTCGGTGGCACGGGAAGGAGGGGGGAAAAAAAAAAGAAGAAGAAGAAAAGCTATGTAACAAACAGCGGGACTTAATATCTCTACATTCTCAGCAATGGAAAACTAACTATCAGATGCTTCCTTGGCAGCAGAACTGTCTTTTTCGGGGGGAGGGGGATCTCCAGCAACAATAGTGAGTTATGAGTTGAAACATGGAATGTAATCAAGATAAAGAGTAAACAAAGTGAAACTTATCACTTACAAGGGCGGGGACTGGGGGGGGCGGGAGGGGGCAGGAGGTATACTGGGGTGGTTGGTGATAGAATATGGGCACTGGTGAAGGGAAGGGTGTTGGAGTATTGTATAACTGACATAACCCTGAGAACTATGTAACTTTCCACATGGTGATTCAATAAAAAAATTTAAAAAAAAAAGAATCCAACCCCAACCCACCACCCCTTTTCTGAACTGTGAGACCTCACTGAAAGCCCTCTGAGATTGGGGTATGATGGTCACGTGCTAAAGGAGTTTTATCCCACAGAGGATTTCTGAGTCCCTACACTCTTCATTGAAAATGAAGAAACATTTAATAGCATACCACTTTCTACCATTGACGTTTTTAATTATTCAAGCCTTTCTTCACACTTTACCTGAGGCAAATCTCAGATATACTACTCTCTTCCCTAAGGAAATTCCTCTCCCAAAACATAGAGGCAAGTTTTCAGGACAGGGCAGGAGAAGGGATAGATGACAATCATCGCCGTCCTCTCTAACAAATGTGCTTGACTCTCTCAAGCTTTGGAGAAGTCTAAAGAAGTTACAATCCTTAGGGATTAAGTACCATACGTAAAGACACAAAACTTTTTTACTCCTCCATTTCCCCTTTCTTCAACTCTTACATGTCCTACATTTTTCCTTTTCTACTTCTCCCCAAACACCTCTTTCCTCTCTTTACCATCTCCATTTGTTCTTTAGAGCCATAATATGTAAGCAAGACCAGTTTGATACATATCTTTATGAGGTATGTATCACTTTAGGCCTTTTAACTGGCTATAGAATGAAGAGCTTATTAATTAAAAAGATTTCCAGTCTCTAAGATGTAGTTGGAAAGAAAGTTCAGGGTATTTTAAGGGGTGAGAATTCATTTCCAGTGTTTTTAAAAGCATAACACTTGAGATTAATTGGATAAAGTTTATTTATCCAGGGACCCCTTGGTTCATTTGCCACTGCTGAACCAAATGCTTTGTAAAGAGCAATGTTTATAAACCAAATGCTTTATAAAGAGTGGTGCTTGTAAGGAGGCTCAGAGCTGTGGCAGGTAAATCCTGACTACTCATTCCAGTATAAAGTTACAGGTGTTCTAGCAAAAATCAATAATGGAGCTGCTATGATCAGAGCATGTGACTTCTTAAGGATTTATTTTCTCTGCAAAAGAACACAAATGATCAGAGAAAAAATGAGAACTTGTATGGAAACTTTCCAAAGCTAGTTTATTCAAGTCTCACCTCCTCAGAAATGCCTTTCATAACCACCCAGTCTAGAACTTAACGTCTTAAACTGTGGGTCACTATTTCATAAGGGGTTGCACAACTAAATGTGAGAGTCATTAAAAAAATTATAAGTTTCTCTATTATTTCTTTTTGGTAAATAACTGATTCATATGCTTATTTCATGGGCTGGAGCAATAGCACAGCAGGTAGAGCGTTCACCTTGCACGCGACCAATCCAAGTTCGATTCCTCTGCCCCTCTCGGAGAGCCCAGCAAGCTACCGAGAGTATCTCGCTCATACGGCAGAGCTTGGCAAGCTACCCCTGGCATATTAGATATACCAAAAACAGTAACAGCCAGTCTCACAATGAGACGTTCCTGGTGCCTGCTGGAGCAATGGGATGACAGTTACAGTGACAGTGCTTATTTCATATATCTGAAGTCATGTAAAATTCCTCAGGCAAAAAACAAAATGTTCAACCTGCTCTAGCAGCTCTCTAGTCCCGTTTATGCTGTATAACACCAACATATCTCCTTTTCATGATACTGGCCATTGTCTAAGTTTCTGGTTTATCTAAAATTGTCTTCCCATAGCAACATAAATTCCACCAAGGGAGGATATTGTATCTTTTATGTCATCTCTGTAATGCTTGTAATATACTAGACACTCACTCATAATTATTGCTGAATGAACAAGTGTGTGTGTGTGTGTGTGTGTGTGTGTGTATGTGAGAGAGAGAAAGAGGAAGAGAGAGAGATTCAAAAGGTGGGAAACTCAACAGAAAACTTGCATCAGAAGGGAAGTAATACCCCTCTTTGGGGTCAAGGCAGTTGCAAATTCACAAATACTCAGAAGTAGAATATTTAATGAACCACAAGCAGTTGAGGGCATGCAGGTAGGCTCTCTACTATATATGGAAAAAAATTTATTCAAACATAAATGAAGCTTGCATTATTTTGTTTCAAGTTGAATATAGCCCCCAAAATGAAGAATGCCCTGGAAAGGCTCTTGCCAAAAGATTCCTTTTGGTTCTTGCCAAAAGGACTCAAATACAGTGAAGGTGAGCAATGTGAAGTTAATCACTCTGAATTTCAAAAGGTACAGACTTTACCTGGGAATAGGGTCAAGCATGAGGGGTGAGTATGGACTCCAAACCCTTAGGTACAACCCCAGACCAAGCAAAGAATACAAAACACCAGAAATTATGCAGAATTTTAAAAAAATGAAATCAAAGGTATAAATTGGAGAGCTTGGAAGAATAAACAGATCCTTAGAAATATGTAACCTCTGAAAACTGAACAAAGAATAAATAGAAAGCCTAAATAAACCAATCACAACAAGGAAATTGGAACAGTAATCAAGAATCTCCCTAAAAATAAAAGTCCTGGTCCAGATAGGTTTACTGGTGAGTTTTATCAAAACATCAGAACGGACTTAACTGTAGTTTATCATTAAGCTCTTCCAAAATATTAAAGAAACAGGAATCCTTCCTAACACCTTCTATGAAGCTAATATCACACTAATACCCACAGTAGACAGAAACATTTCTTAAAAAAAAAACAAAAACATAAGAATGACCTCCTTGTTGAACATTGACACAAAAATACTCAACAAAATTTTAGCAAACTGAATTCAGGAGTGTCTTAAAACATTACACACTATGAGCAAGTGTGATATTTTTTCCCAGGGATGCACTGTCACTGTCACTGTCACTGTCACTATCATCCCGTTGCTCATCGATTTGTTCAAGCATGCACCAGTAACATCTCTCATTGTAAGACTTGTTGTTACTGTTTTTGGCATATTGAATACGCCACAGGTAGCTTGCCAGGCTCTGCCGTGTGGGCCATAAATAGAGTTAGAGTATGAGGCAAACTGTCTTTCAGACAGGCAGGAGGAGGGAAGGGATGAAGCAGGGTGGGGGGCAGAGTGGGGAGGGAGAGGGATACAGGGCACATTGGGGGTGGAAAATGTACACTGGTGGAGGGATGGGTGTTCGATCATTGTATGACAGAAATGCAAACATGAAAGCTTTATAAGTGTAGCTCATGGTGATTCAATAAAAAATAGAAATACTGTTTTTCACAAATGCAGAGCCCTGCCATCAGAATCACCTGGAGCTGGTCTAAACTGGCACCCACGGAAGACACAAACTCTATTAAGACACACTCTCCTAAATCAGGGGATCTCTAAGGTTGGGGTCCTGAAATCTGCACTTTCATTAACAACTTACAGTTATACTAATGAGCATTCATTATTGGTCTGACATAATATCCTTAAACTCTAAAACAATTTGTCCATTGAGCCAGTAATTCAACCCTGAGCTATTCTTTTTAAAAGACTTTATTTCATTTTACTTTTACTTTGGGTTCTGTGGTCTACAAACCCAAAATGAAATGATTTGTAGGGTTTCATACATGAATTATTCCAGCACCACACCCTCCACCCAGGTGTGTGCTTCTCTCCATCATTGTTCAGAAGTTCATTGCCCCCACCCCCCTGGTTAGCTTTCTACAGAAGACAAGTTCTCGGTTTCTGTTGCCTTTGGGTATTTGTTATTCCCTACAATGGCTTGTTATATCCTGCATATGAAAGAGATCATTCTGTGTCTGTCCCTCTTATTCTGACTGACCTCACTCACCATGATATTTCCAGCTTCATCCACATAGCAGAAAATTTTATGATTTCATATTTTCTTTTTGGTTGCTTGTTGTTTTCTTTGTAGAGTTCTACTAGTGATTTATATATCTTGGATCGCAACCCTTTATCCGATGATTGGTGGACAAATATCCTTTTCCAGTCTGTGTGGGGCGGGGGGGGGTATCTTTTATTCTGGCTTTCATTTTCTTTGAGATATAGAAGCTCCTTAATTTGATAGTCTCACTTGTTAATCTTTGTTTCAGCTAGTTTGATCAATGATTTTGAATCATCGAGATGCCTCTAGCTTCATCTGAATTCTTTTTTCCCTATATTCTTCTGAAATGATTTCCCTTAAACTAGAAACATTGTAAGCTCCGTAGAAGAGACAACCGTCTGGTTGTAAAGGGTAAACAAGAAAAATAATTTTTTTAAATAGGAAAACTAAGAACTGGAGCGATAGTACAGCAGGTATGGTGTTTGCCTTGCACACGGCCGACCCAGGTTCAATTCCTCAGTCCCTCTCAGAGAGCCCAGCAAGCTTTCTAGAGTATCACACCTGCACGGCAGAGCCTGGCAAGCTACCTGTGGCATATTCAATATGCCAAAAACAGTAACAAGTCTCATAATGGAGATATTACTGGTGCCTGCTCGAGCAAATTGATGAACAACGGGATGACAGTGCTATAACAGTGCTACAGTGCTACAGAAAAACTAAAAAAGATGACAAGGACTATTTGAAGTTCTGATAAAGAGCTCTTGGTGAAACAATAATAATTAAATTACAGATTTTAAACCATAAAAAAATCTTGGATTCTGCTTTTTGTGGTTAATTGACATGCAACCCAGCTAGCTGATTAAGTGTTCCAGAACTAAAGAGAATTGACAAAGAGCTTTAGAGTCATCATAACTGGCAAAACCAAAACTCCTCTGGCAGACCACAGAGTTTTTGTAATAAGATATGCCGCAACAAGTTGTGGAGGGGAATAATGAAAGCATTTTCCAACAGCTGTTGAAAGTTTCTAAAGTACAGATGACAAAGCCTGCCTCATTATCATCATCCAAGCAATCTTAAGGAAATACCCAGAGCCAATAGAAATGGATTTGGGAAGAGGAAGAGATATATATATTTTATTTTTAGTGTAAAATGTTGTGAGTCTGTACCAATTAATAAGAATAATAACATGGGGCCAGGGAGATAGTTCAAAGGTCTGACTTGCATGTGCTTTGTAAATGTGGAAATGTATGTCATTTCCATTTTCA
This sequence comes from Sorex araneus, assembly GCF_027595985.1. Classification (NCBI taxonomy): domain Eukaryota; kingdom Metazoa; phylum Chordata; class Mammalia; order Eulipotyphla; family Soricidae; genus Sorex; species Sorex araneus. The sequence goes on from NC_073304.1 coordinate 34,891,834, forward strand.
TATCTGGAAACCATTTCCATATAGGAAATGGAGCACCATGGAGCACCATTGGAGCACCATTAGGAGCAATTCCCATGCACTGAGATGAGAGTAGCTCTTAATCATTATTGGGTAAAGCCTCCAAACCAAGAAAAAGTTGTAGACAGTACCCTTACTTCTATATGTTCTCCATATCCTGATCATCCAATTCAGAGTTCTTTTTGTTTGTTTTGATTTTCTGGATCATACCCAGAGGTGCTCAGTGCTCACTCCTGGTTCTACACTCAGGAGTCACTCCTAGTGGTTCTTGTGGGGACCATCTGTTGTGCTGAGAATTGAACGCAGATCACTGATGTACAAGAAAACTGCTTTACCTGTTGTACTAGCTCACCAGCCCCATCCAATTCAGGGTTCTACTTTGCCTTGTTTCTTCTCATGGTTTGTGGGTAGCTACATAGAAAACCACACATGTTAATTTGGAATCTGAAATAAATGCCTTGAATACCAGTTCCAGAAGTATGGAACATTCACATACAACTCTAGCCACTTGCATTTAGAAACTCTTTTAGCTCAGAAAGTTTTCGTTCTCACATTTTGTCACTGTATTAGAGCATAGGAATATTTTGTGAGGTGTCTTGAGATGGCTTAATGCAAAAATCACCTGCCTTGCCAGCATGAGGCCATAAGCTTCATCTCCAATGCCACCTACACATGCTGAGCAAGATTCTGGAAATTGTTCTTTGGGATCCTCTAAGCTGCAGCAGAGAGTGTGATCTCTGGCACACAGCAGCCAGAGGAGTGCAAGTACCATAACTAAAAGATGTGTGAATGCCACAACCAGGTGTATGAGTTGGAAAATATGTACATAAGTTCTACAACCAGAATGCACTAAAGCACCTCAACTATGAATGTAATCCCTGGTGAGCAGAGGTGTAATCGGTGCATCTAAAAGTGTGTGACCCAAGAGAATACTGAGAAGTTGTTAGAAAAGATGAAGTCATGAGATTTGCTTAAGTGGATGAACATGGAGAGTATCATGCTAAGTGAAATGAGTCAGAAAGAGACATAGAATAACTGTGCTCATTTGTGGAATATAAAAGAACATAATATGAGACTAACACCTAAGGACAGTAGAGACAAAAGCCAGGAAAATTGCCCTGTGGTTTGGAAGCCTGCCTCATGTGCTGGGGGAAAGGGCAATGGGTTGGAGAAGGGACCACTAAGTCAATGATGGTTGGAGGGATCGCTTGTGGTGGGAGATGAGTACTAAAAGTAGACTAAAGATCAAACATAATGGCCTCTCAGTATCTGTATTGCAAACCATAATGCCCCAAAGTAAAGAGAGAGTAAGAAATAAGATGCCTGCCACAGAGGCAGGTGGTGGAACGGGGTGGGGACGGCGGGAGGGATACTGGGAACATTGGTGATGGAAAATGTGCACTGATGGAGGGATGCATATTCGATCATTGTATGACTAAAACTCAATCATGAAAACTAGTAACTGTATCTCACAAGGATTCAATTAATAACATTTTAAATAAAATTAAAAAATAAAAGTATGTGACCCCAGTGAGCTCTGCAGTCCAATGTGCCAGATTTATGACCCAGAAAGTATATAACCCCTAATTACGGCAAGAACCAAGGGAAGGAAAGAGGAGAAAAATGAAATACCCCTTACAGAATAAGAATTTTTGTACAACCATGATAAATTTAATCTAGCTAGAACTTAAACAGAAGTAATAACTTTTTAAAGACCAGATTAATAATACAGGGGTTAAAACACTTGCTTTGCATTCAGTTTTCCTTGTTCAATCTATAGCACTACAATATGGTATCCTGATCACTGCAAAGGGTGATTCCTGAGCATTGAGCCAGGAGCAAGACATAAGCACTACTGCTTTCATCCAAGAACCCTGTTCCTCCCCAAAAAAAAGAGAAAGGAAAGGAGAAAGAAAGATGTTCTTTGAGTAATATCCAGGTTTCTTATTGTTGCTAGTGACAGCAATAAGTCACAGATAATGGCAAGATTAAAGAATAGTTTTATACTAGACTTGGTAAAAGGGAGAGAGTGAGAGAAGTAAACCTGAATTTTAAACAAGATTTTTAGGGGTTCATTTTAGGAAATGGCTCTGAGGGTTGGAGTGAATGCTTGCCATGAAGGAACCCCAGTCTAGAGCCATGGCACCGTGTGGGAGAGACCTTGAAGCACCAAGTCAAAAGTAGCTGTAAACATTGCCAGGTGTGGCCTGAAAACAAAAACAAAACAACATGAAAATATGTCAAGTTTCTTTAGATGATCACTTTGGAGGATGCATGAGAACAAAAGGTAAAAGTAAATATAACTTGCAGGACTATGAACAGACATTTGTAAATTTATGTTCACAGATGCATTCTTTGTTCTTGGCAGCCAAAATGGATGCAAGCAACTAAGTGTCCATCAACAGATAAGCAAAATGTAATATATACATACAAAGGAATATCATGCAGCTTTTAAAAGAAAGGACATTTTGACATACGTTACAATATGTATGCAACCATGGAGACATGCTAAGTGAAATAAGAGAAATAAGCTAGTCACAAAGGAACAAATACAGTTCCTCTTATATGGGGTTCCTATAGTTACAAAGTTCTTAGAGATAGTAGAATGGCGATTAACAGAGCTACGAAGAGGAGAGAATGGGGAGGTACTGTTTTATAAACTCAGAGTTTCCTCCCCAACAAAGAGAGAACAAAAAGAGAGAAACTGAATGTGCCTTCTTCTGCCTTCTCATTCATTCCCTGTGAACAATAGGGCCATATGTCCTTGGAAAAGCCAGTGAATCCAGTCAAGTTCTGATGACTTTCATCTTTTTTTCAGAATGCTCATACAAACAACACTATAAAGTAGCAGTGAGACAAACTTGTGATGTTGTCTATCCTGTAAGACAGATGGTGTGGAGTCTTCAAGTCTTTGTCACACACACTTCCTCCACCACCACCCCGCACACACATAAAAAAGAAAAAATCCAGAGATCTTGTTCTAGATTTGAAGAAAGAAAATCACAGAACGCACATAAGAGCTGTGATTGCATTATTATTAGGAAAAAAAAACAACTCTAAAAGATATTTTGGGAACAAGAGAAAAGTGGGAATATTAACTCAGTAGTAAATAACATTTTTAAAATAAATTATCAAGGAGGCCAGATAGTATAGGAGTTGAGGCATATGATTGTCTGCAGCTGATCCTGTTTCGATCCCTGACCCTACCTGAGTCTCTGAGCGCAGAGCTAAGAGTAGCCCCCAGCATCATCAGATGTGGTCTCAACCCCCACCTCACCCCAAAATCATTGTTAAGAGCTGGACAGAGAGTTCAACATGCTGAAGTGCAAGCTTCATAGGCAGAAGTCCTTAATTCAATTCCTGGAATCTCTCAGTCCCTGAGCCCCAGTGTAAGCAATACCTGAGCACTGTGCCGCCACCACCCACCTTGCACCACAGTTATGTGCCCAACCCTTAAACAAATCTAGTATGAAAATAGTAATGTGTTGAATGGGAAAGGATATTTACACAATACCCATCAGATAAGGGGTTGATATCAATGGTATATAAAGCACTGGTTGAACTCTACAAGAAGAAAACATCCAACCCCATCAAAAAATGGGGCGAAGAAATGAACAGAAACTTTACCAAGGAAGAAATACGAATGGCCAAAAGGCACATGAAAAAATGCTCTGCATCACTAATCATCAGAGAGATGCAGATCAAAACAACTTTGAGATACCACCTCACACCACAGAGACTAGCACACATCCAAAAGAACAAAAGCAACCGCTGTTGGAGAGGATGTGGGGAGAAAGGGACCCTTCTTCACTGCTGGTGGGAATGCCGACTGGTTCAGCCCTTCTGGAAAACAATTTGGACGACTCTCAAAAAATTAGATATTGAATTCCCATTTGACCCAGCAATACCACTGCTGGGAATATATCCCAGAGAATCAAAAAAGTACAATCGAAACAACATCTGCACATGTATGTTCATCGCAGCACTGTTTACAATAGCCAGAATCTGGAAAAAACCCGAATGCCCCAGAACGGATGACTGGTTGAGGAAACTTTGGTACATCTATACAATGGAATACTATGCAGCTGTTAGAAAAAAGGAGGTCAAGAATTTTGTAGTTAAGTGGATGGGCATGAAAAGTTTCATGCTGAGTGAAATGAGTCAGAAAGAGAGAGACAGACATAGAAAGATTGCACTCATCTATGGTATATAGAATAACAGAGTGGGAGACTAACACCCAAGAACTGTAGAAATAAGTACCAGGAGGTTGACTCCATGGCTTCGAGGCTGGCCTCACGTTCCGGGGAAAGGTCAACTCAGAGAAGCGATCACCAACTACATTGCAGTCGAAGGCCATGTGGGGGAAGGGAGTTGCGGGCTGAATGAGGGCTAGAGACTGAGCACAGCGGCCACTCAACACCTTTGTTGCAAACCACAACAGCTAATTAGAGAGAGAAAGCAGAAGGGAATGCCTTGCCACAGTGGCAGGGTGGGGTGGGGGGGAGATGGGATTGGGGAGGGTGGGAGGGACACTGGGTTTACGGGTGGTGGAGAATGGGCACTGGTGAAGGGATGGGTTCCCAAACTTTGTATGAGGGAAGTGTGAGCACAGAAGTGTATAAATCTGTAACTGTACCCTCACGGTGATTCTCTAATTAAAAATAAATAAATTAAAAAAAAAAAAAAAAAAAAAAAAAAAAAAGAAAATAGTAATGTGTTGAAACCAAAAAGCTTTGCAGAGGCATGGTTATTCAGGGATACTTATTTCAATTAAGAGGGTCTATTTAGGCAGAAAAAACCCTATAAAAAATTTTTGTTACCTGGATTCTAATAGTAAGCCTGGGTTTGGGTTCCTCCCAGGGAAAATTAGAATGTCTTACAGTAAGTATCTCATTGGTATCCAGCTAGGAGCTCCTAGGCCAATTAGGAGCAAGTAGGGCTTTGGTTGCAGTTGCCTGGATGGTCAGTGATCCACCTGGTTTTAGACAGCCACCACAGTAACTGACTACAACAGTTAACATTTATGCAGCACTGGTGATATAACACACTCTTCTAAGCTCATTAAACACAATAAAAAAAAGATTACAGGCCAATATCCTTGATGAACATGAATGTGAAGATAACAAAATATTAGCAAATAGAATCCAACAACTCATCAAAAAGATCATACACCACACACCACGACCAAGTGGGATTCATCCTGGGGGTGCAAGAGTGGTTTAACATTTGGAAGTCAATCAACATAATTCATCATATCAATGAAAGAAAAGATAAAAAAAACATCTGATGATATCAATAGATGTAGAGAAAGCATTTGACAAAATCCAGCACCCGTTTATGATGAAAACTCTCACCAAAATGGGTACTGAAGGAACTTTCCTTAATATAGTCATAGCCATCTACCACAAGCCTATGGTAAGCATTATTTTCAGTGGGAAAAAATTAAGAGCCTTCCCTCTAAGATCAGGGATGAGACAAGGAGGCCCACTCTAACCACTCCTATTCAATGTAGTACTGGAAGTACTTGCAATAGCGGTTAGGCAAGAGAAAGATATTAAGGCATCCAATAGGAAAGGAAGAAATCAAGCTCTTACTATTTGCAGATGATATGATACTATATTTAGAGAACCCTAAAGCCTCTACCAAGAAGCTTCTAGAAACAATAAACTTGTATAGTAAAGTCACAGGCTATACAGTCAATACCCAGAAGTCCATGGCTTTCCTATATGCAAATAATGAGAGAAAAGAAAGCTATAGGAAAAAATCAATCCCATTCACAGTCATGCCTCAGAAAATCAAGTACCTTGGAATCAGCTTAACTAAGGAGGTAAAGGACCTGTACGAAGAAAACTACAAAACGTTACTTCACGAAATAAAAGAGTACACAAGGAAATGGAAACATATCCCCTGCTCATGGATTGGAAGAATTAACATTGTTAAAATGGCAATATTCCCCAAAGCATTATATAGATTCAATGCGATAAGGATACCCATGACATTCTTCAAAGAAATTGATCAAACACTCCTGAAATTCAAATGGAACAACAAACCCTCACGAATAGCTAAAGCAATTCTTGGGAAAAAGAAGATGGGAGCATAACCTTCCCCAATCTCAAACTCTATTACAAAGCAGTAATAATTAAAACAGCATGGTATTGGAACAAAGGCAGAAACACAGACCAATGGACCAGGGTTGAATATCCTTACACACACCCTCAGATATATGATCATCTAATCTTTGATAAGGGAACAAGAACTGTGAAGTGGAGCAAGGAAAGCCTCTTTAACAAATGGTGCTGGTAAAACTGGACAGCTACATGCAAAATGCAAAACATACATATATATATATATATATATATATATATATATATGGACTCAGACCTCTACCTAACACCATGCACAAAAGTCAGATCAAAATGGATTAAAAACCTCAACATCAGACCAGAATCCATAAGGTACATTGAAGACAGGGTTGACAAAACCCTCTATGACATTGAAGCTAAAGGTATCTTCAAAGATGACATGCTACTGACCAAGCAAGTGGAAACAGAGATAAACAAATGGGACTATCTTAAACTAAGAAGCTCCTATATCTCAAAAGAAACAGTGACCATAATACAAAGACAATCTACAGAATGGGAAAGGATACTCACCCAATACATCTGATAAGGGGTTGATATCAAGGATCTGCAAGGCACTGGTTCAATTCTATAAGAAGAAAACATCCAAAACCATCAGAAAATGGGGTGATGAAATGAACAGAAACTTTCTCAAAGAAGAAATCCGAATGGACAAAAGGCACATGAAAAAATGCCCTTCATCAGGGAAATGCAGATCAAAACAACACTGAGATATCTCACACCACAGAGACTGGCACACATCCAAAAGAACAAAAGCAATCAGTGTTGACATGGATGTGGGGAGAAGGGAACTCTCCCATACTTCTGGTGGGAATGCCAACTGGTTCAGCCCTTTTGGAAAACCATATGACATTTCTCAAGATATTAGAAATTGAGCTCCCATTTGACCCAGCAATACCACTTCTGGGAATATATCCCGGAGATGCAAAAAAGTACAGTAGAAATGACATCTGCACTTGTATGTTTATTGCAGCACTATTTACAATAACCAGAATCTGGAAAAAACCCAAGTGCCCGAGAACAGATGACTGGTTAAAGAAACGCTGGTACATCTACACAAGGGAATACAATGCAGCTGTTAGAAAAGATGAAGTCATAAAATTTGCATATAAGTGGATCAACATGGAGAGTATCATGCTAAGTGAAATGAGTCAGAGAGAAAGGGACAGACATAAAATGACTGCACTCATTTGTGGAATATAATGTAACATAAAGGGAGACTAACACCCAAGGATAGTAGAGATAAGGGCCAGGAGGATTGCTCCATGGCTTGGAAGACAGCCTCACATGCTGGGGCAAAAGGTAGCTGAGATAGAGAAAGGACTGCCAAGTAAATGATGCTTTGAGGGCTCACTCAGGATAGGAGATGTGTGCTGAAAGATGGACCGAACATGACGGCCACTTAGTACCCATATTGCAAACCATAACACCCCAAAAAAGAGAGAGAGTGTAAAAGAAAATGTGCCTGCCACAGAGGCTGGGAGGGGGGTGGGTGGGAGGGAGGGATAATGGGAACATTGGTGATGGAGAATGGGCACTAGTGGAGGGATGGGTACTTGATCATTGTATGACTAAAATGTAATCATGAAAGTTTGCATTCTGTAACTGTATCTCATGGTGATTCATTAAATTTGTTTTTAAATCCATCCCACATGCCTATTGAGAGAGTATATTATTATACCCATTTTATGGAGGAGATAATAAAGTCATGACCCCTAACTAAGACCCAAGATTGTAGACAGTAAGTGAAAAAAAATCTTCACTCCATGTCAATAAAATAAGTTTTTGCCCTCAGAACCCTCTGCCTGATATGTAATTCCCTCTGTTCTAAACATTACTATGTAGGTCTTTGTTTGTTAAGAAACAACAATAATTCTCAAGTTACGATATCCGAGCTGATTACTCCACCTGCTACCTGCCTGTGGTGTTCAGCCCTAAACCAACACAGGAATATTGCAGGCTTATCTCCAGCAGAAAGAGAAGGTTTCCTTGTCAGCCTCATGCAACAGAACCACCACAGAGTCAGTAACTGGACAAGCTTGTAAAATAGGGCAGAACCATGCCTCTTCCCACTCTCCCCACTCTTCTGCACACTGTTAGGCAATGTCAGGTAAACCTCACAGTAAGGTGCTAGCAACACCTAGTTACTCTCCCAAGGGGGCATGTTGGTATCCCTGGAGATGCCAAAGAAGTAGCTTCTTATTGAGAGATTTTAGCCATGATAATGTAATGCTTATTTTTCTTCTGGCTTTAGGAAAATGAAAACTCTTTCTTCCCCTGGTAGCCTTGTAGACCCACAAATGAGCCAAGATTTTGTATCTTGGTGATGTTGGCTATTAGTCTGGTCTTTGGGGATGTAGCCACTGACTTACTCAAGGGCCAAGCCTAATAAGGAATTAAGGGCCAGAGTGATAGTACAGCAGGTAGAGCCTTTGCCTTGCATGCAGCCAACCCGGGGTTTGATTTCTGGCACCATATATGGTCCCCAGGAATAAACCCTGAACACAGCCAGGTGTGCCTCCCTCACACCGCACTCCACCCGACTCCCGGTCAAAAAAACAAGATTGACTTACCTGTATACAAAGGATGAGGAAGGGACTAAAAGAGAGAAATTGGAGCTTTCTGGATGGAGGAGAAAGGATTCTTCAAAAACATTAAAGGGAAGGCATCCTTAAAGCGGGGAACCTACCTTTTTTTCTGAGCATAGCCTTTAAGGCTATAAGCCTCTGGGCAAGCATTCAGGCCTGGCAGTGGCCTCCAGGATGTCTCTGTAGTGGTGCCTTAAACATAGCAAGCTGGGGAGAGACAGGCATGCCCTAAGCTGTTTTATGTGGCTCTACTACAGAGACACATATTAATGATCTACAGTGAAGACTGGGAGATGCTGACAGAGACAACCAGAAGGTCTAAAGTCTCCTGACAGCTTCTTCCACTCACTTAAAGCTCCTTTTCTCTAAAACTTGGCACAAAACTAATGCTGAAGGAATTCTCTAGCTGAAAATATGGATGGGACCCCAGGTGGCAGAACCTGCAAGCAAAGTAAGTGCTACAGTGGGAAACCTTTAAGTTCAATTGCTATGTTATAACAAAACAAGCAACATTCATAGTTGGACACTTAACTGACCATCTCAGACTCCTATATCATCTTCCTGTTACTAAATAGGCCCCTAGATTCTAGTATGGCCCAGAGGAAGAGAAGAGAAAATTTTAATAATAATAATAATAACAATAATAATAATAATAATAATAATAATAAATATCAAGGATCCTACCAACCAGGTAGAGGACAGAGGCAGGGTGAAGGTGGGGGTTGGGGGTGGACTCTGAGCTTAATTTTAGTTGAAAAATAAATGTTCATTTCCTTATTCCCTGATGAAGTGGAACATATCCGTAGCTGTTATTAGGCATCTGTGGGAGGGCAGTGGTGGGGGAGGGGAGTGGTCAGAGTGATCCTCAAATCACCAGGCAGCTGGGAAAGCTGCCAGGCTTTGCCCTCCTCCCTTTGCCTTTAGTTGGCAAAAGACAAATTAGCCAAGCGCCTCTTGAGCCAGAGTTTGCAATGCAGAGTCTGCAAGAATGTTTACTTGGGGAGCCACATGCTTCTTGCTCTCAGCAGGTGTAATTCCATCACATGATTGTCTTGGATCTGCTTTTCCCTGCTCCAGCTGCCCTAGCTTGCCAATTCAGACAAGCATCAAAGAAAATAAATATTTCTTCTCTGTGTCAGCCCTGAAAACACTGGGGATCCCTTGACAAGGAACAGAGAGTTTATTTCCTGACTCCTGGACTAGAGAGGGCATTTCTCTCCCTGACCTAAGACCTACACACCTCAACTTTCTCTTTGCCGGCAACTCTCTGACCATTCCAAGGAAGCCAGACTGACCCCCCCAGGACCCCCCAAGTACCCCCCTGCCCTGCCCTGAGCCTTGCAGGTTGTCAGCATACCAGTCAAAGGAAGAAGAATTTAAGGGGAGGCAGAAGGCCCCAATCCAGAACCTCCATGCACACAGAGGCACAAAACCATGCTGCTCTGGAAACTTCCTGTGCAACTCTGCTGCCCTCAGGGTTTTTCCATTGTAGCTTAAGGTTACTTTGAGAAGGTAATGCTTATTGTCTGGGAACTGCTGACAGGGTAATCAATAGTAGGGGCTTCCAAGCCAAAGCACCAAAGACTCAGTCCCTTAAACCAGGAGTGGGGACAGGTGAGTCTTGTCATTGATGCCTGCCTGGGAACACCACTCTCTAAAAGGCTGGGGGTCCTCTCAAGCCAGGTTAGAGATTAACCTACCTCTTTCAGGCCATAGATGGATGCTTTTTTAGAGTTAAGACCAGTTTGAAAGTCTTGGATTCTAAACAGGTTTGATGGGGACCAAGAAAACTTAGACACTGTGGTCGACTTCCAGGACTCTTGGGAGCAGGATGGGTGTTGTTTGTGACCTATATGTCAATGCTCCATATACTCATGGAAGTATATTTGACAATGTGAATGAATGTCATCAGAGCAGAACAAGTTTTCAAACTCTTAACACTGTTTATAACCATTCTGTCCTCCTTTTCACCTGTATATACACAGTTTGTGCAGATTTGTTTCCTTCACACAAATAATTGTTGTCACTGACATAACTGGGTAACTGCTACCATTCGGCTTTCATTTTATAGCTTAGTTGTTCTGAAAGTTGACTGTGCATTGCCTGTGGTGCTTGGTGTGTGTGTGTGTGTGTGTGTGTGTGTGTGTGTGTGTGTGTGTGTGTGTGTTTGGATTTGGATTTAGAGGCCATATCCAGCAACAATGTTCAGGACTTATTTCTGAATCTTGCTCAAGGATCACTCCTTGGAGTCCTCGGTGCTCTGGAAACCATACGTGGTACAAGGGATCAAACCTAGCAAGTGCCTTAACCCCTATGCTATCTCTCAGGTCCAAGTGCTTGTTTTAAAGCACTTGGACCTGAGAGATTTTGGGGCTAGGGAAATGGCTCAGCAGTAGAGTACTTGCTTATTTGAGTCTTTGGGCTTGATCCTCTGGGGTGGAGAGGGTTAAAAAGTTCAGATCTCTGTGGAATATAAAATAACATAATATGAAACTGACACCAAAGGACAGTAGACACAAGGGTTAGGAATATTACCCTATAGTTGGAAGCCTATCTCATGGGCTGGGGGAGAAGGCAGCTGGAATAGAGAAGGGATCACAAAGACAATGATGGTTGGAGGGATCATTTGAGACAGGAGATGCTTGCTGAAAGTAGATAAAGGACCAAACATGATGACCTCTCAGTAGCTGTATTGCAGACCACAATGCCCCAAAGTAGAGGGTATGGGGAAAATTGTCTGCCATGGATGCAGTGGGTAGGGCTGGAAAGGAGGGGGATACTGGGGACATTGGTGGTGGAGAATGTGCACTGATGGAGGGAAGGGTGTTTGATCATTGTATGATTGAAATTCAAACATGAAAGCTTGTAGCTGCATCTCACAGTGCTTCAATAATTAAATAAATAAATAATAAAAAAATAATAAGTTCAGATCTTTGTGCTTTTTGCAGAGTGAGGCTTAGTTATATAGTCCAGGAGTAGAACATAAAAATTGGCTCCCTTTCCCTTAGACCACTCCACTTAGTAACACATTTATTAGAAATATGTTGTAGGCAATGCCAACAAGATAATGATGAGTAAGAATTTGCTTTATGTTTCTCTTTAGTGCTGGGAAATAAACACAATAGCCACTTCACCCCTTAGCAGTCTGCTGGATGCTGGGTTTTCTCCTTGTGTCCTGTATGATTCATGCTCCATTCTCCACCCCTGCTCTTTGCTCTGAAAGGATGGACCACATGGACCACCCTGGGGACTCTTTATGCCCTCTGGTGTCAGGGAGGATTGAGCAATGAGGATGGCGTATTCAATGGTCTAGTTCCTTCCAGAAAGGTAGTCCTCTCTACCAGCTTTTGGTCCCTTCACTTGTTCCTACTCCACCTGCCTATCTTCGCAGCCTGGTGGTTGTGAAGATTGAGCCCACCCTCTGTCTTACCAACAGCATGACAGATCATGCTCAAATAACTCAATAAAAGACTATGTTTTTTTTCAGACTATGAGTGGTATTGCTTTAGAATGTTTTGCTTTTATAATTATTTCTAAGTAATTATGGGGAGGTTTTAAACTTAATTTTGCTCTTTCTCAAACCTTTACAAGTGAGATTTCGTTTTCCCTGGTGAACGTAATATTGTTTGCTCTTAGTAAAACTGAAGTAGCTTTTAAAAAATTTAAAATATAGAAGATAATTTTTACTTGTTAAAAGTAAGGACCTCACCATTCTTACTTTCAAGAGATACTTTCAAATGAAGAAAAAGGAAAGGTAGTTCCTGTGAAGCTGCATTTTGAATAAGCACTTGCAGGTGGTTCTGATGCCTGCTGGGTTAAGCAGAGAGTGAGTTTTCAAGTTCCTCACAAGGCAGCCTCCTATGGCATCAGCAACTTCTTCAAAAGGCCAGGAGTTCCCTCAAGAGAACCCAAATTAATTAATATGCGATAAAAGCAATTTCATGTGAAAGAACAGGCCAGTATCTGGATTTCGGTTTTGTTTTGTTTTTGGAAGGGACAGCCACACCTGATGGTGCTCATAGACTATTGCTCCAGGGTCACTCCCACCAGTGCTCAAGGAAACAGACTACAAGGAATCAAACCTGGGTCTCTTAATTCAAAAGAAACAAACTAAAACAAAACAAACAAAAAAAGGGTTCATCTCATGCAAATTATGTGCTTAGCCCATTGAGCTATCTCTCTAGCCCTGAATTTTGGAGAGTCTGTCCTTTTTGACTGCTTTAGAAGCTCAGAAAATTTATGCTAACATGTTTTTAAATTTTTTTTCTGATACTCAAAATTTTCTTAGACTATAAATTACCCCCATCTTCCCTATATTATAAATTACCCATTTGTCTCTCAACTCAACCACAGCACTCCCCTGTCAAACACTTGCTTCTGGCACATCTGGAATGAGAATAACACAAGTTACACTGCTTTGGCAGGTGCAGCTGTGCCCAACAGAAACCTGGATTCAGTCTTGTTGTTGGTTTTTGTTTTTTCCTATACCACAAGCACCTGACTCAGCATCGGAAGTACAGAGAGGTTCTGGAGTATCATCTTCCCTTAGTTCACTTCTCCTAACTGTAGTCCTACCCATTTATCTTTTCCCCTACCTCATGAATTGTTTCTCAAATATGATTCCTTAATTTTTAAATTTTATTTTGGATGCCTTGGTTTCCAGTACTGTTAATGGCAATGTTTCTTGCATAAATCATTCCAGTACCACACCCTCCATCAGAGTGTCTACTTCTTTCCACCACTGTCCCGGTGTCAAGCCTCCCCACCCCCATGCCCAACCCCTGCCACATGATTGCTTTAGAGATGCTCATTAGCAGATGTATTCTCAGTGTAGTGTGGCTGCTGTTGTTCTGCATTTCTCATTGGCAGGTGTTGCTAAGTCCTGCTAAGTAATAAGTTTTTTTCCTGTTAATCATTCATTCCCCTTAGAGGGGTCTGCATGGATTTGGTTAGACAAATCTCGACCTTTGAGAACTATGGAAAAATTTGGATCACAGATAATAACTTCAGTAAAGAAACAGATTTAAACTCATGTACTTTATCACACAGAAGTATCACTTTAATATGTAGGAGTGAAATATTTTAATATTATATTTTAATGATGAGAGACAATAACATTCAATAAGAATTTTTTTAAGTAACCTCAAAAAGCAAGTTTCCAGACCACAGCAATAGTACAGTGGGGAGAGCACTTACCTTCCATGTGGCGCTCCTGGGTTTGATCCCTGCACCCCATATGGTCCCCTGAGCCCTCCAGAAGTGATCACTGAGTGCAGCCAGGTATAAGCCCTGAGCACACTCAGGTGTGGCCCTAGTCCCTCCTGCAAACAAAGAATCAAGTCTCCTTCACACCAGTATGCGGTATGTCCTGTTCTCACCAACAGCTTCAGGCTTGTCACTTCTTGACTGCTTACCTGAGACTAGCCTTCGGTTTTCTGACCCTTGTCTGACCTATGGAATTACATCTTCTCTGCTGGAGGCTCCAATCACTGGTTCTCAGGCTGCCCTGCCTGCTGATCTCTAAGTCTCCCCCAGGGAGCTCCAGGCAGTCTGATCTCCCCATATACCCTGCCAACTGTAGCCTGGCCCGACCCTCTCCTCATGAAAGGCAGCTACAGACACAACACACACACACACGCTGAGCAGTGGTCAGGGGTTACTTCTGGCTTTCACTCAGAAATGACTCCTAGCAGTGATTGGGGGACCATATGGGATTGCCAGGGATCCAGTCTCAGTCAGCAGCATGCAAGGTAAGTGCCCTACCCACTGTACTATTGCTATGGCCCTGAAGGCAGTTCCCAATTGACTGTCAGCTCCAATCTAGAATAATGAAGCAACCAGAGTCACTTATATCCCATTAACTATGAAACTGGGAGGCAGGTAACAATATAATCAAAGCATTGGGGAATGTTTGAAACAACAAACTAGCCTTAGTGAGACACAGACTTGCCCCTCAGCTCCACAGGGTCCAGGACATGGGTACAAATTGAGGCCCAACTTCCCTATATCCAAAAGCTATAACTCAAACTAACAAAGTCATTTTTTAATGCTCTGTGCCATATACTAGCAACAAGGTTAAAGGCAGGTCCAAATGCAGAACTCTTGAGTTTCTGAGTTCCATGCTGGGACATGTAAAAGAGGGAAATCTGGCCCTTAGTTTGCCTGTGTTTTTCTTCTCAGTCCCATATGAGAGCCCTTGAACACATTCACATAGACATGGCCAAGCTCCAGCCACACTCCTATCCTCTTCTCCAGCCTCTTTCCAATAAACAGCTATTCTCCAGGTCCTGTCTGGCCTAGGATTCAGTTGTGTGGCCTTAAAAGAAGTTACCTGAGGGTAAGGGCTGGCCCAGGGCCGGGAAATTGGCTCAAAAAGGGGACTAGGGGCTTAGGATGGCAAGATCCCTCTAGTTCTGTGGGTACCATTCCCCATGGAAAGTAGCAAAGTGGGAAAGAGGAAGGGGGGCTGTTAAATCAGAGGACCCACCACAGAAAGCAGGCTAGTGAAATAAGAGAGCCTCAAGGGAGGCTACAACCAACAATAGGGAAATCACCAAAGAGGCTTCAGAGGCCTTAGGGAACGTGGGAAAGGAGAAGCGAGAAGAGAGAAATAGCCAGGAAGCAGAATGAGAACAGGTACGCAGAGAGCAGCGAACAATGCTCAGTAAACTCTACCTGGATTCTTGGGAGTCTGTGAGGCCCTGGTTTCAGACCCCGGCTAAGACCTCCACTGCTCTCCACAGGGCTCCACAGAGTGTGCAGACATTGTACATCTTCCTTTTGTCTCAGTTATTTCTGTCAGTTTGAGAGGGGGGGGGAATACAAAAAAAGTCTAAAAAATATATACTAGTATACTGGTGGTGACAAAGTAAGCCAGTTTTCCTAGAGAGAGAGAGAAAGAGTAGAAAAATAAAAAGTTAGGGCCTAGAGGAAGTCATAAGTAAAGAAGAAACTAGGAAAAGTATTGTCAAAGACAGCAGAGAGAACCAGCTCACTAGAAAGAGCATTTAAGGAAGAGGAGCCAGTCAATTGGAAGATGAGGCCTGAGAAAGGGCCAGTAGACTTGGTGCCTACTAGGTCACCATTGCTGACCTTCAAGAAAGCACAGCTGGGATAAAAACTGGCAAACAGCCTCCAGTGCGCAGGAGTATTAACCAGACCTCAGTTACTCAGGCACGGTTGGAGGCCTTACTCCTCCCCAGGGTCAGCACAAAAGGTTTCCTAGCCCTGTTTCCTCATTCATCCCTTATCACAGATCCTACTTTGGAAGACTGGTACTCTTAGGCACAAGACTGATTTGAAAATGTCAGAGAATCAGGAATGAGATGCCACAAACAAGCAGAAAACCAGCAGGCACTCTGAGGTCCCCAGTCTTCACCTAAACCTTTGCAATGCAATTCCTCTGCTTCCTCTTCCCCTGTATTGTCCTGAGGTCCTTGAGGACATACATAGTCTAGTCTTAGCACCAGTCTTCACTTTTCTGGTTACCACCAACATGAATCAAATTTCCATCTTCCTCATCTTGTATTTCGGTGTGTGTACACATATGCGTGCGTGTGTGTGTGTGTGTGTGTGTGTGTGTGTGTGCATGAGTGCATGTGTGCATGTGTGTGTGTGTGTCTGTCTGTCTGTCTGTCTGTCTGTTTGTCTAGTTTATGGTCAGTTTGAGGTGGGAGAAGATTCCCTAAAATCATTCATCCAAGTCTTAACAATCCAGGGGCAATAACAAGCACATAAAAACAATACTCTAGTGGCCAGAGAGATAAAGCTTAAGTTAAGGTACACACCTTGCAACATCAGTTTGATCCCTACCACCATCTCCCCCCACCCCCCAGCCCTGCCCAGCACTGTGGGTATAGTCCTAGAGGCCCCTATGCCCCAGCAATGCAAACTGGGAATTCCCTAGCACCACAGAGCCTGAGCAGCACTACATTGAACTTCCAGCTCAGCTAACAAAGAATCACCCAGAGGAATCCCCAGTCTTCCTAAGAAGCACTTGAGAGTCACCCCTCCCCTAATTAGTGGAAAACTAAGTCTCATAGTTTAGAGCTATGTCTAACTATGTCTCATCTTTGTGTCCTGTTACTTTAGTAGACAAGAGGAGAACCTGGGCTGTGAAACCTGCAGAGCAATTTCCAGGAAGGCAATTTGCTTATAGCTGTGAGCAGGACATCTTGTGCCTGATTCATCCTCTGTGACTATTTCTCAGAGACAGTCACAGAACAGAGAATTTTTAATGTTTAGAGAATGAGCCTCCATATAGACCAACCATCCAGAGGGACTTCCTCAGGTTGAAGCCTCTTCCCACTAACACGGCCACATCCCACTCTTTCCCCACTTCACCTCCCAATCACAATTGCTGGTCTGAGGCATCTCTGTACTAGGTGACCCTCATCACAGCTTCTGCAACAGCTGGAGGAATGTCAGATCCATCTTTCCTTGAAAATTTATGAAAAACGATCCTAGTCAGCAACACTGGGGGTTTTTAGTCAGCACCTCGGAAGATATCCCTTATGTGTACATAATGGAAAAATAAAAAATAATGGACAGGAAGGAAAACACTTACATTTCCCTCCCTTTTGGTCTAAATGTCTGCAGCATCTTTGTGTTCAGATTCCTGTTAACTTTGTCCGTGGCCCCCTCTTAAACATCTTTTCCCACTTCTCAGAAGGTGGCTTTTTTTTTCTGCTTTTTGGGTCACACCTGGCGATGCACAGGGGTTGCTCCTGGCTCTGCACTCAGGAATTACCCCTGGCAGTGCTCAGGGGACCATATGGGATGCTGGGAATCGAACCCAAGTTGGCCGCGTGCAAGGCAAACGCCCTACCCGCTGTGCTATTGCTCCAGCCCCAAGGTAGCTCTTTTTTAAAATATATATATATATATATATATATATATATATATCATGGACAAGTTTGTGTTTCACCTCAGAGGAACTGGAGAGTTTGCTAAACCACATCATGCTTTTGTTTCATTCACTCCTCTTAATTGCCTTGTGGAACAGGTATTTAGGTGATTTCTCTCCCACAGGAAATAAAATGTTCTAAAAAGGCCTGTGAATTGCCCAAAGCTGCTGAAGTCCTTAAGTTCTGGAGTAGCATTGAACTTCTGCTTTCTGGAGCCAGAAAGAGGGCTCACAGGGTTTTGTTCCTGGTTCCATCATCCCTGGAACCACTGAGGCCCCTTGACACCACAAGGTATGAACCCAAAACAAAAAATAACAACAAAAAGCAATCGATTTTGGATATTTTATTTTACTTTATGTGCAAAAAGATCATTCAACTCCAAATCTCAACCAAGAAAACACTCACAAATGTGTAAATGGGTCTCTGTTGTGGACCTAGACTTGATATGCTAAAATAAAATAATAGCAAATAGATTTCATTTCTCAAGCATGAGCTGCAGTGTCTGTCTGAGGGTACCATGTGCAAACCTCTCAGATCCAATCACTGGCCTTACGGGGCTGGATTGTGGCAGGAGACTGACATGAAAAGTCAAATTTACAACACAGCATGGTGAGGTAGCACAGGCTGCCTTGGGAGCAGCGGGGAACTGGCCTAGAGGAAACAAAGATGGTTTCCTCAGAGCCAAATTTGAGTACTTGAAAGACAAATACTAGTTAGATAAGAGGATAAATAGAAACAGGCTATATCAGGTAAAGAAAAAAAAACATGTGCAAAGTTCCCGCAGTCACAGCTGATTACCCCCTACAGTCAATCCACATGTTCCTTGTTTGCAATGGCCCAATTAGTTGGAAGGTGTGGTGAAGCTAAGAGTTTCCACAACTACTTCATATCATTCAGGAGGAAGTTCAGTTATGAGGCTCCAGAAGCCTTGCCAGTTGAAGCACTTACTCACATGTTCCCTGCGGGTACACTTGACTGTGGGACTCTCACATTCTGACTGTGGTGCTCACTAGGGGTTGTTGTGATCACACACATGCTTGGGGCAGGAGTGGAAGGGGCCGAAAACCTGGCCGAGGTGATGGCACAACATTTTTCTTGGAATACTCACTCAGACACATGCACTTTCGTTTCACACACCCCTGACCGTGCACCTGGGATATTCTGTGCAAGCAGAGCCTCTGGGACCACACTGTGAATGGGCTCAAACTCAAGGCAGGTGTTGTTCACCCCGGTGCCATCCTGAGGAGCCCCAATAATAGCTTTCAAAACTAAAAGTAGATTTGAACCAAAAAGCAACTCCACTCTTAGGCTCTTAACCCTACAGATACACTTATGAAAATGGCTTATGGTGCAAATGACTGAGAACTGCTCATCAGTAAAGAACCAATTTTTTTTTTCTTTTTGGGTCACACCCAGTGATGTACAGGAGTTACTCCTGGCTCTGTACTCATGAATTATTCCTGGTGGTGCTCTGGAGACCATATGGGATGCTGGGAATGGAACCCAGGCTAGCCACGTGCAAGGCAAATACCCTACTCACTGTGCTATCACTCCACCCCCAAGAACCAATTTTTAAATTGCTTTATATACATATTGAATTGTATATAACCACTATTACATAATAAAACAGATCTATATGTATTCACATATATATTATAATAAATTTTGTTAAATGAGAAAAAACATATGCAGAGTCATACAGAGGGTGTTCTAGTATTTGTATTTTTTGAGGGAATATTTTAAAATGCATAAGCCATGTCTGGAATGATACACAAGACCTCGTCAATATCAGCTGCCATAAGGAGGATCATTAAATGAAAGAAAGTCAAAGGAGAGAGACTGGAATTCACTATCTACTTCTTTGTGCCTTCTGATTTTTGTACCATGCGCATATATTAGCTATTGAAAATGACTGATTAATAGAAGCAAGGGTTAGTTCCAATAATAAAATAATACCTAAACTTGATAATATCACAGGATATTAAACTAGAACATTTTTATTTCTATAAATTACCAAAGGTGGGGCCGGAGCAATCGTACAGCGGGTAGAGCATTTGCCTTGTATGCAGCCAATCCGGGTTCAATTCCCAGCATCCCATATGGTCCCCTCAGCACTGCCAGGGGTAATTCCTGAGTGCAGATCCAGGAGTAAGCCCTGTGCATTGCCGGGTGTGACCCAAAAAGAAAAAAATTGCAAAAGGTATTTAATATATTATATTATTTTAAATGTTAATAGGTATGAAAGGAATCTTCTTAATATTACAAAAATACCTAATGTCATATACCTTATTAAGTGCTGATTTTATAGAAACTTTTCGATCCTTAAGAATCACAATTAGTTTCTTCCAAGAAATCAGAAATACAGCTTATCTCAAAATTCAATGACTAAAATCCCCATGTCAGAATGCTGAATGGTCCAGCCTTTTTGGAAAACAATACGGACATTCTTCAAAAAAACAGAAATTGAGCTCCCATTTGACCCAGCTGTACCACTTCTGGGAACATACACCGGGGGTCCAAAAACACACAGCAGAAACACCATCTGCACTCCTATGTTCATTGCAGCACTATTCATAATAGCCAGAATATGGGAACACCCTGAGTGCCTGAGAACAAATGAATGGATAAAGAAACTATAGCACATCTACACAATGGAAAACTATGCAGCTGTTAGAAAAAATGAAAACATGAAACTTGCCTATAAATGGGTGGACATGAAGAGTATCATGCTGGGTGAAATAATTCAGGAGAGGGACAGATATAGAAAGACTGCATTCATTTGTGGATATTTACATAATATATATGCACACATACAAACATATATATGTATATGTACATATATATATATATATATTCGAAGACTAATATCCATGGTCAGAGAAAACAGGGGCTAGGAGGACTAGTCAATGGTTGGGGTCAACCACAAGCTGTGTGTGGTGGAGGATATGTAAGATAAAGAAGGGAACAGTGTGACAATAGCTGGAAATGATCTTGTGCCATAAGAACTGAGTGTTAAAAGTAGGTAAGGGATATTCCTGATAACCTTTCAGTATCTCTAACACAAACCCAAAAGGCAGGCAGAGAGGGGGGGGGTTGAGGGGGATGGAGGAAAGGAGGGAGGGAGAGAGGGAGAAAAAAAGAGAAGAAAAGTGCCTTCCCTCATTTGTGAAGTGTAGGGTAGCATCACATGAGGCTGACACCCAAGGACGGTAGATACAAGGGCCAAGGGGATTGCCCCATAGCTGGAAGCCTGCTTCATGAGCAGAGGAGAGAAGGCAGATGGAACAGAAAAGGGATCACTAAGAAAATGATGGCTGGAGGAACCAGTTGGGATGGGAGATATATGCCGAAAGTAGAAAATGGACCAAATATGATGACTTCTCAGTGTCTGTGTCGCAAGCTATAATGCCCAAAAGTAGAGAGTATGGGGAATACTGTCTGCCTTAGAGGCAGGGGGAGGGTGGGAAAGGGGGGATATACCCGGAATATTGGTGGTGGGGAATGTGCCCTGGTGGAGGTATGAGTGTTTGATCATTGTGAGATTGTAACCCAAACATGAAAGTTTGTAACTATCTCACGGTGATTCAATAAAATTTTAAAATTTTTTTTAAAAAAAGAAAAGTGCCTTCCATAGAGGCAGACTGGGGCTAGGGAGTGGGCGGCGGGGCGGGGAGGGGTGATGGGAGAGAAACTGGGATCACTAGTGCTGGGAAATGTACACTGGTGTAGGGATGGGTGTTGGAACACTATGTGACTGAAACCTAATCATGAACAATGAACATTTTCATAAGGGTCTATCTCACAGTGGTTTTTTTATAAAAAATCCCAACATCATAAATGTGATTAGTTAGACATGCAGCTAAATGTAGAGATTGTAAATTTGAAACCAAATACACAAGAGCAGTGGATGTGGGTGTGGGGGCTGGGGAGTCTGGTAGTGATTTTAGGGAGACAGGACACTTAAGCAATAGTAATGATGTAAACAGAAATTTGAGTCCTGACTGGAATAAGACCTGGTATTTGTCTTTCTTTTTTTTTCTTTTCTTTTTGGGACCTGGTATTTGTGAGGGAATTATTAGCCACACTGATTCCCACATACCATTCCTACTTTAAATAGTACTAACGCACCTTGGTGGAGAAATACATGTGAAATGTTCCCTTCTCTATCTCATTCTATGAACTTCCCAGGTAAACATCAACTGATCTTTTGGTTGCCTCTGAGGCTACCTTGAGTATTTTGATCCAGTTCAATATTGTATTTTAATGTTTGCTTGTTTGGACCACACACATCAGTACTCAGCTCTGACTCCTGGATCTGTACTCAGGGATGACTCCTGGGTGGGGCTCAAAATACCATATTGGTGTTGGGGATTAAACCTGTTTGGCTATGTGCAAGGCAAGTGCTTTACCCTGACCCCTATTTTTGTTTTGTTTTGTTTAACTACTAACCTTAATATTTCATTCCAGCTCCAGAGGGTCTTCTGCTCCTGGCTCCATCCCACTAGAATCAGTTAAGCCTTAATAACAGCTGCGTTGCAACTCAGCTTGTCACAGGTGTGCCTTCTGTGAAAACCTGCAGACAGTACTCCATCTCATCTGTTTCTATAGAACCCATTCTAAGATGCTTTAAAATATTCAGGTGCATGTGTACACATTCACGTGCGTGCACACGTGCTCGCGCACACAGACACACACACATGCACACATATATTTCTTTACAAAGGAAACTACAAAACTTCCTATGTGGCCTGCATAAATAAATGAAAAAATACATATTTCCATTGTAAAGGCAAATAGAAATGTCTGCTTTTGAAGTTTAAGTTATAGACTTAGATTTTTAGTACTGTGTGTGAAGGGGATGGCAGGGTAACAACAGAAGAATGTTTTTAAGCCTGTGTATAAAGAAGGGAGAGAGTCTAGAAAAATTCTTAACAGGCAAGGAAAAAAATATACATATTTCAGGAAGGAAAGTGAATGGAGTGTGAATAGTATGCTATCATTCTCCCCATAAATGATCAGAAAAGATTTTCTCAGTATAGTTCAAACTCAATTTTTCCAACTTGTGTCACCTTGAGATAGGGCAATAATCTGATTTAAGAATGTAGATTATTTTCACTGGGGGGGTGTAGAATGCAGATTAGTTTACCTTTAAAGCAATAAAATCCCCAGAGGCTAAGGATAAATTCTTGTCCTTATCTGAGTCACTCACCCTTGTTCTAGAAGGAATAATTACTGCTCCTAAATTTTTTGGCATGGGCAACTCCTCGCAGAATGTCTCCAGACTGAGAACTAAGCCGCGGCCCAATGCCAGCCCAGGAGGGGAAAGGTATTTCTCTCTCTCGCCTCTTCCTTACTGGGGGTGAAGGGCGTGGTGACTGCCATATTATGACGACCACAGATGGGGTTTACAAGCTTGCAATGATCCAATATCTGGAAGAAATCTCCCTGGACTTAGTTGCTAAAGTACAGAAATCCAAAACCTCATATCTCTTCACAACAGGTCTGACTCTAGTGGGGAACTCCTAACAATAATAGTGAGGTTTGTGTTGAAATATTGAATGTAACCAAAGTAAATAGAAAGTAAAGTGAAATTTATCAGTTACATGGCAGGGGGGGTGCGGGGGGCGGGATGGGAGGTGTACTGTTTTTTTTGTTTGTTTGTTTGTTTTATTTTGGTGATGGGATATGGGCACTGGTGAAGCGATGGTTGTTTCAGCATTGTATAACGGAGACTTAAACCTGAAAGCATTGTAATTTTCCACATGGTGATTCAATAAAATAAAATTCTTAAAAAAAATTTTAAATAACATAGTAAAATATAAAAAAATAATCACGGCTCCTCTTTTTATGACCTAGAAGAATGTAATATGGGGTATCATCAATATGTAAACTGATCAGTGTATGTATGGTCTCTGTCTGATCAACTAATTCTTCTATTCTCTGGATAAAGGTGAAGTCACACCGTCATTGTTCTATGAAATCTTTCCCTGCTGTCTACATGTTATTACCTCCATCCCTTAACACAGGATAATTATCCCCAGTCCATGTTATTTTCCTTTAGTATTTGTTGCCATGTAAATTCTTCAAGTGAATTTTTCAAATGGATTTTATTTTTGCTTTTTGAAAATTTGTTTTGACTTTTTTGTTTTGCTTATTTAGGGGCCACTGGTGGAAGATTCTTCAGGTGTTCAGGTCAAGAATCTGCCACCAGTACTCGTCAATACACTGGCTCAGCTCTTCACACGCTACCTGTTCAAATGCAAGATTCCGTCCCAATGGAAAACCAGCAGGACCGTTCTGTTGTACATACACAACATCAGCAACTATTGCCCAATCTGCCTGTTGTCCATCGTTTACAAGTTGTACATTTCAGTCATCCTGAATAGAATAGGCTGAACACTAGACGAAAGGACAACCATGCGAGCAAGCCAAGTTTCGAAAAGGATTCAGCATGATCGACCATATCCACACAGTGACCAAGCTCATTGAAGTTTTGCAAGAGTTCAAGATGCTGCTCTGTCTAATGTTCATTGATTTAAAGAAGGTCTTTGATTCTGTTGAGACTGAAGTGGTCATTGAAGCCCTGGCCAAATAGGCCATTCAAACTTAGTACATCAAGATCCTCTGCGAGCTGTATTATGGATTCACCACAAGGATCTCACCATTCTACAAGGAAGTGATCATTGACATAAAGACAGGGGTTCAGCAGGGTGATACAATTTCACCAAAACTCTTCAGTGCCACCCTCGAGAATGTCATGGGATGACTGGAATGGGAAGGAATGGGAGTGCAGATAGACGGTCAGCAACTACACCACCTCTGCTTTGCTGATGACATCGTTCTAATAACATCAAACATTAGCCAAGCAGCACAAATGCTGGCAGACTTCGACCGTGAGTGTGGAAAGGTCAGACTGCAGCTGAATCTCAACAAGACAACGTTCATGAGAAACGAACTAGTCCCTGGTGTTCCATTTGCTCTGAATGGAACGAACATCTCCGAATGCAACAGCTATGTATACCTGGGTTGAGAACTCAACATGAGGAACGACTTGGCATCAGAACTGTGCAGGAGGAAGAGAGCAGCGTGGAACACCTTCAAGAGTGTCGAAGAAGTTGTTAAGAGGATGAAGAACCTCTGTATTCGGGCACATCTTTTCGACTCCACTGTTCTTCATGCACTAACATACACCTCAGAGACCTGAGCCTTACGAAAACAGGACAAGAACAATATTCGGGTCGCCCAAAGAGGAATCAAAAAAGCTATGCTTGGAGTATCACGTTTCACTCAAGTAAGAGAAGGAATCCGGAGTTCTGACCTCCATCGACGATCAAGAATCAGGGACGCTGTCTCTTTTGCCAAGGCGTCAAAAATCAGATGGGCTAAGACACGTAATGCAATTTGGAGATGACCGCTGGACTAAAGCTGTTACCAACTGGATTCCATGGATGTCAAAAGAACGCCTGGCTGCCCACCTACAAGATGGTCAGACTTCTTTGTCAAAACCCTGAATGAACAGTTTGAGGCTCTTCCTGTTCCTGGAGTGAGCAGATACCATTGGGTTACACTAGCATGCGACAGGGACGAATGGAGACGTTACTGGCATTCATTCAAGCAAATAGAAGATCAACGGGATGAAAAGTGATACAAGTGATTTAGGGGCCACATCTAGTAGTGTAGTGATCAAGAGCTACATCTCACTTACTGCTTGGAGGACACTCCCCAGTGTTCAGGGCACCATGTGATGTCAAGGATGAAACTCGGGGCTCCCCAACATGCAAATCATGTGCTCTAAACCTTTGAACTATTCCACTGTCATCTTTCTATTTCTGTGTGTGTTCGAGTCAGAGTGGGGGACAGTGGGAGGGGGTATATGTGGCAAGGATTTAGGCCAGGGTCTCATACATGCAAGGCAAATTTCCAAATTGCTGGGGGCTATTTCCAGTTCTGCAATTGAGGGTTACTTTCAGGGATTCTGGGGAAGTCATGTGATGCTGGGGACTGCACCCAAACCTCCCACTAGCAAAGGAAACACACTAGCTCTTTGAGTCATATCTCTGGTCCCTAATATTACTTTTATCTGAAGAACTAGACAAGTTAAGACCTCTTTGGGACTGAAGAGGTAACTTAATTGGCTGAATACATGCTTTACATGCGGAAGACCTGGTTTCAATCTGGAGACCATGCTGAGCAGTCAGGAGTGACTCCTGAGCACAAAGCTGGGAGTAAGTCCCAGCACTGCCAATAGTATTTCTAAAAATAAGCAAAATTACTTCATCTGATACTTAAGTATAGTTCAGGTAGTAGAGTACATTTCTGGCATGTTCAAGACCATTTAATTCCCAACCAACATGTAGTTCCCTAAATATCACGGGTGATGTGTACAAAATAAATAAAACAGGTAGATGAGAGAGATAGTCCATCAGGTAGAGTGCTTACCTTGCACGTGGCTTACCCAGATTCAATCACCAGTATCCCATATGGTTGCCCAAGCACCACCAAGAGTAATTCCTGAATTTAGAGCCAGGAATAACCTCTGAGCATTACCAGGTATTTCCCAAAACAAACAACAAAAGCACAGGATTAGGGAGATGGTGCAAAGGGCCAGTGTACATGCTTTGCATGCAGGAGTCCTGGATTCAATCACAGCAATTCATGGTCTCCCAAGCACTATCAGGAATGATCCCCCAACCAATACACCACTGGGTATTGCTCAAAAATTAAAAAATCTAATGAAAACTAGAAAAAAAAGTATATAATAGATTCAGAATTCAGTCACATCTTGCCAATCACATCCTACCATCCTAGTTCAAACCATCATTTGTACTGTAGCCTCCTCACTGGCCTCAGCCTTCTCCTTTCACCTGCCTCTGTCCTGACACAAAATGATCCTTCCATGTTGAGACAGGAGAACAGCAGTGTGCATGTGGCACGGAATTGACCAAGACAAGAAAGGAATCAGAAATTTTTGCCTCTCATTGGAAAATATTCCCTGTGCAGACACTGCAAAATTTAACAACTGCACCATTCTATTTTTCCCTTAAGCAAACATCTGTATGTTTATACAAAGACGGTTCGACCGAGTCTTTTAATATGTCAGCATCAATTACCTCCTCTTTCCATCTTTGATCAGTTCCCATCTTTGATCAAGCTTTTTTTGCAAGCCTGTGAGCCTGGTGTGTTTCTGCCAATAAAATCAATAAATTACAAGTGCTGGACCCAAAAAGGTAAAAATGTAGTTAGTGGGGTGAGTGCTCAAGGAGGTAGATACTGGTTAAAGCTTGCACGAGCTCCTGCAGGGTATTCTGGACATTAAAATCCTGCCAGCCTCCCTAAGGCAGACATCTGAGTACCGGTCTCCTCCCTGATCTGTGAAGCATCAAAGCTGGGCCCTAACACCCAAATTTTCAGGGATCCATGACTCAGACTGAATCAGTCCCATTAGGCCTAGGTTCTTTATCTTTCGCTGCAGAAAAGAATTTCCAGAATAGACAAATAATGAAGTAAACTGTTTTATTTAGGAAATATGAAAGAGTAGAGTAAAATGAGAGAAGTGAGAGAAACAGAATTCCATAAAATAAAAGAAGATAAATTACATACCTCAAGCTGGGTTTAGTATAAGTGACTTCAGAATGGAACGAACAGGGTTTTGCTCCCCCAAACTGCCATATTCTGGAGCTTTCTGTAGAGAAAATAATCCATTGCTGGGGAGATAGTTCAAATGGGATAAATACAAGCTCCTGTCACCATCTATCCTCTGAGCAAATCCAGGAGTGATTCCTGAGTACTGAAATAGGAATAGCTACTGAGTTCCTCTTGAGTATGGCCCCTAAATGAAATATATATATATATATATATATATATATATATATATATATATATATGTGTGTGTGTGTGTATATTGCTAGGTCATTATTAAGGACTTTAAATTCTGGTAGTCTTCACATTGGGCCTTTGTTTCTGAATGTCTCTTGAAATCCAGTCTGGGATTTATGTTGGGTTAGTGATTTTTATATTTGGATTTGCTTGTTTGTTTGTTTGGGGGCCACACCCAGCAATTCTCAGGATTTACTTCTGGCTCTGTATTCAGGAATTATTCCTAGAGGTGCTCTGGGGACGACATGGGATGTGTGGATTGAACCCAGGTTGGCCAAGTGGGGAAAGTGCCCTGCCCTTCTGTACTATTGTTCCAGCCCTATGTTGGGTCAGTCTGAAATTGAAGCCTTACACTGATCTTAAGCCTGGATTGGATCCTTTGTAAGTTTTGTAACTTTTTGGTCCTTTATAAGTTCTAAATCTAGGGATAGGACAGGGTAGGAGTAATTCCTCATCACATAAAAATTTTCCATAAAAATTTTGATTTTATGGAAATTCCTTGCCAAGTTTCCCCCATCTCCAGCCCACTGCCTACTTTAAAAAAAATGTCTAAGACCAGATGAAAGGACTGTGTGACTGATAGATGACTCCCAAGTTCATTTTGCACTCTTCATAATACATTTACATCATGTAATCACACCACTCACTTTCTGAGAGTTTATAGGTGCCGTTACCAAATCTCTCCCCCACAAAAACTATCAAACATGATTAGAATCTGAACAATGCCTTGACTCTTAGAAATCACCATGTTAAAAACCTCCTTCTATGTCATACATGCCCCACTATAAATTTACCATTCTATACCTATGCAGCCTACATATTTATTAGAAACAGCACTTTCTTTTGAGTATGTTCACACTGTGGCAGTTGAGTGTGTATTTTTTTATTATTATTTATTTATTTGGGTTTTGGAAAACATCCAGTGGTTCTCAGGGCTACTTCTGACTCGGTGCTCAAGGATCACTTCTGGTGAGGCTCTGGATATCAGATAGAATGCTCGGGATCAAACACAAGTCAGCCACATACAAGGCAAACACCCTACTGCTTGTACTATCACTCCAGCAAAGTATCTTGCCTTTAATAAACTGCTTCTCTTACTTAGAAATAATATTAGTCTCAATCAAGTATTAAGGTTTTTGGTATATACTTTTGTTTTAATAAATTGCTTACAGTACTTTATTGCTCAGATCTGCTTTTGCATTCTTTCATGCAACAAAGTCAATAATCTAGGTTCTTGTGGTAAGGCTAACAACTTTGTTCCTGCCTGGATTTTTCCTACAACAATGTCACCGTTCTGCTCAAAATCTCCTAATAGTTTTAGAATAAAATTCTTACCAAGGCTTGCAAGATGCTGCATGATTCTCCTTATCACCTCCCTAAACTTTATCCTATCTTCACCTTCATTTCATTGCCCTCCACCCTCACTGGTCATTCTCAGAACACATCTAGCACACTCCCAGCCCAGAACCTTTGCTCTTGCTATTTAGCTTACTTGGGAAACTCTTCCAGATACTCAGTTGACTTGTTCTCCCTCTTTCTCGAAGTTTTGATTCAAATTCCTTATCTGGAAAGCCTTTCCTGACCACCTATCTTAAAAATCACCTTGCTTTGTTTCATTTTCTTTTGAGGCACTTGACAGAAGCTGACATATTAAATGTGTATTTATTTATATTCTGCCTTATCTCATTACACCAAATATTAATGAAACCATGAGTTTTATTTTGGCCCATTTTACCTCAGCTCTTACAGCAAAATTACATGTAGTAGTGGGTGCCCAGTATCTAGTCACTAAAAATTGCACACTCCTCTGACCTCTGTTATCTGTTTGGTTCATTTGGCATGTTCTCAGGCTGTTATCTGTGAGCGTGCATACATCCTGTCTCTTTAATGGGAACATAGGATTCTTAAAGTTCAGAGCTGCATTTTAAAGCACAATACCTGGTAGAAAGAGGTTGCTCCAATATTTATGTTTTGACAGGTTTGAAGGGAAGACACTTTAAAGCAACAAAAGCTGTTACCATTACCATAACCCATTCTTGGTAGGATTCTAAGATAAAGTAGGAAACAGGGCAGCAGATTTAGGAGAAGGTGTTGGGCTTGAGATTCTGCCCTGGAACAGGGTTCAGACTAAGTACTTGAATAAACAGGCCAGCATCACCACTGATAGTGAAAGTAGAATCCAGAGGCACATTCTTGCACCCTAGATTTCACCAGGAACTGGTCTTTCCTAGTTGCTTACCATCTAGCAATTTTTTCCCCTAACTGAACAGGGCCTCTTTCTTTCTTGTTAATTGGTGGCAAAGGTCTCTACTTAACAGATGCTAAACAGAAGCCAAACAAATCCAGAGTGGTTTAAGGTCACTAGAGGTCATTGCTCAACTTCAGGAAGCAAACTCAGACTTACTCCATTCCCACCCTCTAGCCTCAATGCACTTCAAGCTCCCAAGTGTGCTCTGGAGGGCCAGGGATGGGTATCTGAGTCCCAGGAGGACAGGTCCTTTTGGTCCACCCACAATTCTCTCTCACTGATTCTAACAGAAAGGCCATTTTCCAGACCCAAGGGAACCAGGCTACTTTCAAATCTTGACAGCACTATACTTGCTGGAGGAGAAAAGGACAAATGAGGAGACTGAAGACAGTGCTTTAAAAAGAATAAAAAGACATCATTGGCTGTGCGTTAAACCAAAAAAGCAAATGCCAGGAATAACTAAGCATTGTTTGAAGCCAAAACTACAGAAAAGACCAGGTGGAGGAGGAGGAGGAAGAGCTGAGGTGCTCTGAGGACGCAGAGCAAATGCCCCACAGGGCAGCAAGGGGAGAGGGACGTATTTTAAGCAACCTTTAAAAACTCATTTTAGCTTTCTGCAGGAAATGAAAAGCAGATGGGGTTGGTTTGGAGCTTGTTTACATATTCTTGGCCTGAGAAACTTCTAGGGCAGAGTTAGGACTGGAAAAAAATGGAGAAGAGGGTGTCTTAGGCAAAATATTCTTACTTTTTACATAGGATCATCTGCCCCTAAAGAAATAGACTTTGAGGCCGAAGAACCCCTTTTTCTTCTAGGCTAGTGGAGGTCTGGTTGGAATAAACAGGATTTTCTTACGGTACTGATCTGCTTGCACCTCCTTAGGGAAACTCAGGACTAAAGCACTGTCTCTTTTCCTTTCACTTCACACCCTATTGGGCAGAGAAGCAAAATCATAGACCTGCACATGGGAAGGATATGGAGTAGTTTCCATCAAAGGTCCTTAGATTTGTAGAGGCATGTGAAAACTGGATCCCATCTCCAGAATTGCTGACCAGCATATCTTGGGAGGAGCACAATGGCTACATAATAGAATCACCTGGAGATTAAAATATACTGTGGGCAGGAGAAATAATGCAGCAGATAAAGCACTTGCTTTCCATGTAGTCAATCCCTGGCAAGCATCTGGTTCCCCAGCACTGCCAGGAGTGATCCCTGGGCAGAGTTGGGAGTAAGCTCTAAGTACAGTTGGGAATGTCCCCCAAACAAAAAGGATATTAACAGCAATAATATACTGAAGGCTGGGTCCTGTTCCCAAAGATTCTGATATTCATGGTCTGAGACGTAACTTGGGCATGGCTTAAAGCTCTCCAGACACTTTCTAAGGCACAACCAATATTGAAAACTAGGGATCTACTTCTATTTTGTCTGCCATCACCATTACAACTAGAACTAACTTCAATTAACCTTCAGAACATATCAGGAACACATAAGACCCTGAACTTCAAATTAGGCATCAAGCTAGGTTTGGGGAAAAGAACTAAAAAAGTAGTTATTCTCTGATTCACAAACTATCACAAATCTATGTAAGTGCAGGCAATTATCCTATATGTCATTTGTCCAGGAAATAGTGCTCTTGAAAATGTTTTTTTAGTTGTAACTAAGAGGCAACAAAAATAATCATCTTTAATACTTATGGAGAACTTACTATATGCCATGTTCTCTTCCTAGTACTTTCATTTTGAATTCATTTAATATTCCCTGCAACTCAGTGGTATAAATACTATAATCATCCTCCATTTAACAAATGATGAAACCAAAGCACTGGAAGGTAAGGTAATTTTACAAGTAGCTGGATCTTATGAGGAGGGTATATAGGTTGATGATAATCGTCACCAAAATCATGCTTAATAAATATATTGGACAGTGAGTTGTTTGCCAAGTAAATGAGATCACTGCTGGGTTTCAAAATGAAGATTCTCAACACCTTCTCCAGATGGAGCCCTGGCGACACTGAGCAGCAACTAACACGGCTCCGGCTTGCGGGACTGGGACACATCAATTTCTAAAAACTGAAAACATGCAATCTTTTGATGGAAAACCAATTATCAAATGCTTCCTTAGTAGGGCTGTCTTTCTTTGGGGGAAACTCCAACAACAATAGTGACTTTTGTGTTGCAATATGGAACGTAATCAAGGTAAAGAGAAAATAAAGTGAAATTCTTCAGTTATACAGTTTGGGGTGGGGGGGCGGGGGCAGT
This sequence comes from Sorex araneus, assembly GCF_027595985.1. NCBI lineage: Eukaryota > Metazoa > Chordata > Mammalia > Eulipotyphla > Soricidae > Sorex > Sorex araneus. The sequence goes on from NC_073304.1 coordinate 34,923,866, forward strand.
GGGTATACTGGGGATTTTGGTGGTGGAATATGGGCACTGGTGAAGGGATGGTGTTTGAATATTGTATAACTGAGACATAAACCTGAAAACTTTGTAACTTTCCACATCGTGATTAAATAAAAATTTTAAAACTTTTTATAAAAATGAAGATTCTAGGACTAGAGAGATATATTAACAGACTGGAGCACATGTTTTACATTCAGGATGCCCAAGTTTGAGCACTGGCTAGACATGGTCCCCAAGTAACACCAGAAGAAACCCTCTCTACCAAGCTTGGAAGAGCCCCTATGTACCACCAAGCATGGTCCCAAAATAATAATAATAATGATTATGAAAATAATGCTAATAATAATACATGAAGGTTTTAAGACTAGGATGTAGCTCAGCAGTAGGGCACATGTCTTGCTTCTGTGAGGTACTGAGTTTGATCCCCAGCACTGCCACACACACAAAAAAAATCCTATTCACATAGGATAGAATTAGATTATCCTGGGTTCCATCCTCACTCCATCATTCATAATTTTAATCTGAGAAACTTTACCTATCCTTTCTATGAGCATCAATATCTTTATCTGGAAATGGGAATTATCACAGTTCAGAGGATTGATCCAGGTCTGTAATATTGACAATCCCACTGCCAGTTCAGCAGAGAGAAAGTTGTTTTTTTTTTTTTTCAGAAGATGGGGGAAGAGGGAAAGGGTGAAAGTCTATGGGTCATACCCAGTGGTGCTTAGAGTTTACTTTTGGCTCTGTGTTCAGTGGGTCACTCCTGTTGGTGCTCGGGCGATCATATGGAATACTGGGAATTGAACCAAGGTAAGTTGCATGAAAGGCAAGCACCTTATCCCATGTACTATCTCTTCAGCTGAGACAGAAGAATTTAGACACGACTTTCAATATGGACTGATATACTCTCAGGATTGTGATACTGGTTTTATAAAGTAATTGGACAAAACAAGTTGTGAATTGTGGAAATTTCTCTAGAAGTTCCAAAATGGAATTATTAAGTGGCAAGTCTTTTACACCAAAATAGATCTGGGTAAACGGTTGCTTTCATGGGAAAGAATCCTGAAGGTAGAACATAGCTTACCATTGCAGGAATATTTTACCCACCAGATCTGTTTGTTCTATTCCACCCATACCCCCCACCCATGATCACCTCATTCAGCAGGATATGGCCAGATCTGAGTCTGAACCCCATTTCTTTTGAACAACCTGCAGTGGGGAATCAAAGAACTAGGTTTAAAAAGAATAGAGAGAGCAACTTCCCCTTATAAAATTAATCCCCAATAAAATGTAGAAAGGGTTATTTCAGCAGCAGGAAGCATCAGTTTTAACTCATACCTCCAAATTCCATTGAAACAGAGGTGAAAACTGACAGTGGAATGGGAAATTGTACCTGGGGCAATATTACATGAGGACAACTTTCCTTGCTCCAAAGTCTAAAGATAGGCAGTTTGATCTCAGTTTATCCTTTCTCCCACCTCCAAAGTCTAACTCTTTACTTCATTTAAGTTTGTTGAAAAGATGGAGATTGCCTCAGGGAACCAGACTATAAGGGGATTTTATTGTTCATCCTGGTGTTTACTAGTCTGAAGATCAACCTTTCTTCCCTATCCTCCTCCTATATAACCCCTTATTGGATACAGAGAGGTAGTATGAGGGTTATAGTATTTACTCTGTATGTGGCCAACCCTAGTTCCATCCCCAGCACCATACATGTTCCCCCAAGCACCACCAAAAGTGATCCCTGAGCACAGAGTTAGGAATAAGCCCTGAACACCTCCAGGTATGACCCCACCCCTAACCCCACATCTGCCAAAAATAAAATTAAATAATAAAAAAAAACTTCTGTGACTGTGTATGTGTAGATAAGCCAGCTGCTTTGACAACCATCTTCCACCTTGTCACCAATGAAGCTTTTTGTTTACCCATCAAAAAATATTTGATGGCACAATTAGGAGAGGGTGTTAGGTTTGGAATTTTGTCTTAATATTGTGCTTATATTAAGTCCTTGAAGAGTGAATCCTTCTGGTGCTAAAAGAAAGATCCAGAGGAAGCCAGGTTTGTGTCATTAGCAGTCTTGCTATCGTCAGTCTTCATTGCCCTCTCCTTTTTTAACAGGTTGAGCATGACCTGCCCAGGCAGGTAGAGTTGCCACAGCTGAAATGGCACCAAAATGAAAAGTCCATAGCTGAACTTTTGAATTCAAATGCTATTATCTGAACATAATACCTAGATGTGGAAGAAACAGTTTTCTTGGCATTCAAGAGCCACTTGCCCAACCAGATGGCAAATAGAACTGATCCCCAAAAGCTCCTTCCCAGTTTTCAACCCATCCAAACACAATGAAAAAGTGCACTACATAGAGATTTGTGAACTTCAAAAGACACACCAGCACCACTTCTTCTCACCCTGCCCTCTGCACTGTCCTGGGAATGGGTATACTCAGAGAAGAAGGAACAATGGTGTGGGTGTAGAATACTAGGTAAGCTTTGAAGGGAGTGACCATAGATGAAACTTATGAATACTCCTTTCTAGGGAGATCAGGTAACTCCACTGATTAGCTTATGCCACTGTCATATTATTTACATTTTCGCTCTAAATAAATAACCTTCTTTATTAAGCTTCCTGGTCTGTGTTACCAATCAATTCCAATGCCATGTCTACAACTTTGACAATAATTGAATAAAATCAAAGCCACTTCTTAATAGCAACCAAAGGGGTAATTAACATTATCAACAATGTCTATTTTGTTGTAAGATTATTTTCCCGTAGCACCTAGTTAAACACAATTTTTAAAAATCAACTTTTAAGACGTGAGCAAATATACCAAGTAGGGTGCTTGCCTTGCACACACAGTCATCTTGAGGGGGTTGATCCTAAATATCACACATGATCCCCTAAACCTCACCAGGACTGATACCTGAGCATAGAACTAGGAGTAAGCCCCAAGCACCACTGGGTGTGGCAAAAAAATCAGTGAGAAATTTCCTGTATGTTAATATATATCATGTCTTTTCCCTAATTTTGCCTCTGTCAGAACATTTGTCTTTACCATTCATTGCACTCTTCCATCATCAGCTTCCAGATCACTTGACAGAAAAATCTGTAATGGACCCCTGAAGGAATACTGTAGTTATATCCAGGAAATATTAGAGCAGAAAGAATACCACAAAAGAATCAGAAGTGCAGATTTGATTTCTGATTCAGTGAGCAAGTAAAGATCATGCTCTTTTCTAAGCCCACTCTCCTACTAAGCACTAACTTATCACAGGATGTCAGCACTTAAGCTTGACCCTTGTTTCCCTTTGTTATCTTCTAAAGGGGTTTTGCCCATTGAGAGCCTATAGACATCCTTTATCTCCAGACCAGTTGAAGCTAAGTTCATGCCATTTGGTTCAAACTATCATCAAGTTCCTCCTTTCTGGACACAAAGTGCCTTTTTCTTGCTAAGGAACTTGAGAGTCTCTGTGGTAAAGTGTGATTTAGACCATTCCTCTAGAATTCTTGTTTTAATTCATTGCTGGCATTTCTGAAGTAGTTTAGGGTGAACATCTGAGATAAATGAGTCATCTAGGTCCTTTTATTTCTTCTATTTCCCATTATTTTCTAACTCAAACATTTCAGGACTAAGGATTAATATATCCTCCCAATGCTGGCAATAGGCAAGTCATTCTGTTAAATATATTGGGAAATTAATGGACTTCCATTTGGGGAGAAGTAAACAAAAGGAGATAATATATATGCCTGTTTATCTATAGACACACAGTATTGGGAAAAGAATAGTTGAAGAGTTCTAAGTCAGGCTTTTCATTAGGCTAAAAAAAATTTTTTTTAAAAAAAAAATTCAAACCAGCTAACCAGCAATTTGGTTTTTCTTAAGCTGTCAATGGAAGCAGAGAGAATTAAATGCTAAATTAAACAAAAAGAGATTTGGAGGGTTTGTTTGTTTGTCTGTTTGTTTTAGAGTCATACCCATGGTCCTCAGGGGCTACCTCTGGCCCTGAACTGGATGCTGGTACTGCTCAGGGATCTTGCAATGTAGGACTTGAAACCAGGCCACCTGCATACAAAGTATGTTCTCAGCCTGTTGAACTATCCAGCCACTTGAAGGTCATTTATAGCTAAGAGGATGCTGTATTTGCCCTGTTGTTCTCTGCCGGTCACCCATAGACAGTGGAAAAGTGGGTTCAATTCTTACCAGTGCATGGTCTCTGAGCATCACCAGGAACTACCCCTGAGCATCAGGTCAAGCCAGAAATAGGCTATCAGGCTCTCACTCCAACATAAAAGAGAGAAAAAAGAGGAGTGGGGGGAAGGGAGGATGAGAGGGAGAGAAGAGAGAGGAAACTTATGGGTACTAGCATTCCTTTTCCCATCCTCACTTAAGAGAAGTGGTTATTGGTATTAAACATGTAGGTTGCCATCTAGGCTTATCTATTTGGAAGACAGGACTCTGACAAAAAGACAAGGAGCCCACCCCAGTAGTTTTGGCCCCATGCCCTTATCCTAACACTATGCTGCTGATGGCAAGCATAATGACAGCTGTGTCAGTGAATAAGGACATCTTTTTTCCTGAGAATAACACAGATCATACATGGGTAGTCCAGTCCATATTTGAGTCCAAGGATTAGAGTAGAAGAATGTCTATAGCCTTCCTCTGCCCAATTAATCATACAACCATGGGTTTATAAAGCACTGGGCTAAAATAGAAAATTTTGGTGAGTCCTGTGTCAACATCCAAGGAGGTGATCAGGTTAGAGGGAAGAACAAGGATATAAATCAAATACTACTGAGTTGAACCTCAGCACACCTACTTATTTGGGGCCCTTGATCTGATCTTAGGCAACTTGGCTACAGTTTTCCACTCTTTTAAATGTGGTAATGATAAAACCTACACCACTGGATTACTGCATGTAAGTAATCTCAAAGGGCACTCTAGGAAAGATGCTGATATGGGTAGTTAGAGAAAAGTACCCCCTGAAGGGATAGCCAGTATCACACTTTAAGTAGAAAGTTTTACCTCTTTGTGCCATTGTAGGCTCAGTCTCAGGAACTGACAAGCATGAATAAATTGAGTATGCCTTATTTGCTAGAAAACAATATACTTTGTCGATTCTTCTGTAAGAATCGACACTTTAGAGGTGGTTCTGCAAAGCCCACATCCCTCTGACATGAAAGCTGTCTTGAGATAACATCAGGAAAAGGCAGAGACTCCCAAAACTGGATTCTCCTTTTTTTTTTTTTTTTTTTTGCTTTTTGGGTCACACCCAGAGATGCACAGGCGTCACTCCTGGCTCTGCACTCAGGAATTACCCCTGGTGGTGCTCAGGGGACCACATGGGATGATGCTGGAATTGAACCCGGGTTGGCCATGTGCAAGGCAAATGCCCTTTCTTTAATGTCATATTCAGTAGGACTTTTCCCTATCTGCACCTGCAAACTTCCAAAGACCAAGAACAGGAAATTGCTATCAGCCACACTTTCAACACATATTCCCCAAATTAGATAAGCATGTTGCACAAGAAAGGTACTCAGCAAATAGCCACAGTGACCGTGAACTGAGTGCCCGTTACTTTCAAGAAACTTTTATTACTTGTTCTCACAACGACAAGGTGGGTATCATTCACTCCATTTTACAGATGAGGAAACTGAAGCTGAAGAAGACTGAGGAAATTGCTTAAGAACATGTAGCTAGTAATAATAGAGTTGGAATCTAAACCCACATCTCTATGATTCCAACACCCACCCTCAACACACACACTCCTTTTCCTGATTCTATGCCATTAGTATCTTCCTATTCAAGTGCCCCTCCAATGAGTCTACCTGTCCCTCTTCAGGACTACAAATTGTCCCAGACACTCTCCATAACCACACCCAGACTTATCTGCCCTTTACCTTCCAAGCCCTATGGGAGTTTGAAAAACAACTGTTTCATGTTAATGCAATCTGAAGAAATTAAAATGAAGAAAGGATTAGTTAAAAGCAGCCACAAGAAGGAGACTAAGAGACAGGAACCAGCCATGGTTTTTTGTATGTATGATCTGTGTTATTCTCAGGGAAAAAAAGAAGACCCTCGGGATAGTCAAGTTAGGCCCTTAAAGCAGGAAAGGCCTTTGGACATTTTGTTCAGCCAGACAGAAGCTCGAGGACACAACTCAGAACATGAAGACTCTGGAATAATAAGCAGCTAATTTCCCTGAGGCCTTGTAAACCCTAACCATCACCATCCTTCCCCTCCTCCTCAAAAGCATTTATTAAATCATTGAATTATTAAACAAAGCAGGTGGGAAATTGAAGGGTTGAACTGAGCTCTTCCAAAAGCCAGAAAAATGACTCAGTATATGTAAGACCTCATTTGGAGAACAAAGTGGATGTTTCTAGTCGAGGCAGATGCACTGTTAAACCTATTGAGGAATGATAGGGAAATGTCTGTTTTGCCCCTTTCAGTCACAAATAATAGTGAGCTCAGAGCTTATCTGTCGAGTTTCTAGAATCAATCTCCCAACAAGGGCCAGAGAACTGTCCTAATAATAAGAAATAAAGATGTATTTTTGAATATTCTAAATAAGAATTCTAAGTGGTTTAGCAGTAGAGTACTTGTTTTTCATGTATAAGGCCCTGGGTTCAATACCTGCAATTATTTAAAAATAAAATATTGCAAGTGAAAAGATATTTATTAGCATATTGATCAAACTATAAGCTCCCTGAGGTAGAAAATTGTACTTTATTTTTTATTTTTTAACTGTAAGAATGAGTCCTGGAGTGATAGTACAACGGTAGGGCGTTTGCCTTGCATGCAGCTGACTCAGGTTCGATTTCTCTGCCCCTCTCGGAGAGCCCCACAAGATACCGAGAGTATCTCGCCTGCACGGCAGAGCCTGGTAAGCTACCCGTGGCATATTCGATATGCCAAAAACAGTAACAAAAATGTCTCACAATGGAGACGTACTGGTGCCCACTCGAGCAAATCTATGAGCAACGGGATGACACTGATACAGTGACAGTGGCAGTGAAGAATGAGTCCACAATGTTGTCCTCATATTGTCCTCTGAGCATACCAGGAGTGATTCCTTGACACAGAACCAGGTTAAGTCCTGAGCACCACCAGATGTAGCCCCAAAACAAGAAAACAAAAAAAGTCCAGGGCCTGAGTTCAGTGCCTGCCACAGAGTGGATGCTTCATAAATCATAACTAGAATTAAACTGAAGGCAAAAGCTGAGTCTTATACAACTTTGTATTCCTCTCAGTGCTGAACACTGAATGAATGAGTAAATGAATGAAAAGACTTTAATGAATGAGAAATACTAAGTTTTAGGTTTGCCTTAAAGAACAGTATATAGCTTTTTAAGCAGTGGTCACCAGCTGCATTAGTAAGTTTGTTTTTTTGAAGTTGAAGGCATACTTTGACTTTTCCTCTCTAGATATGAAAGTCCTAGATGACATCTTCTTCCAATTGATGTCCAATAATGTCTTTGCTGCATTGAAAAATTGGTTTTTCATTACCCCCTTAAACTGTGATTTTTGCTAGATCTTCCAATAACTTGCTGCAACTTCTGCCACTTCACCTTGCCTTTTGACGTTAAAATGATTACTTTCCCCTAAATCTCATGAACCAAGTTCTGCTACTTTCAGACTTTGCTTCTGCAGCTTCCTCACTTCTTTAAGCCTTCATATGGTTAAAGAGTTCAGATTTGGCTCTGGACTAGGCTTTGGCTAAAGAAAATGTTGTGTCTGGTTAGATCTTCTATGCTTTTATGCTATCTCTATATCTGCAGTAAAACTGTTTCAGTTTTTGAGAGCAGGAAGCAGGAAGGGAATCATACCTCAAAGTATTCAGGAACTACTCCCAGCTTTGTGCTCAGGGGTTGCTGCCAGTAGGAAATCATGCAGTGATGGGATGAAGTCTGTCCATGTTTGGACATGTTCAGCATGCATGCTAGTTTGGTTGTTCAGCATGCATGCTAGTTCCTCGGCTATTTCCCTGGCCTCTACCACTTATTTACATCATTCATGTGTTCACTGGACTAGCCTTTTCACTCCTCCCAAGAAATTGTTTTTTTGTTTTCCCAACTTGACTGTTTGACTCAAGAAGGCCAGCTATTGACCTGTCTCAATTTTCATCATGGCTTCCTCATTAGGCTTAGTTGTTTCTGATCTCTGATTGAAAGTAAGAGATGTGTGACTATTTCTTTCCACTTCAATATTTAGATACCATTGTAGAGTTATTACTTGCTCTCTTTTGAAATTGTTGTCTCAGGAAGTAGGGGACCTGAGGAGGAGAGAGAAGAATCAATGGCAGGACAGTGTGGCAGTCAGAACACACAAACATTTGGGGGGTCGTTAAATACACCATCTTTGGTGCTGAAGAGATAATATAGGGGCAAGACACTTGTTTTACTTTTGTTCAACCCTGATTAGATCCTCAGCCCCACACAGGGACCCTTGAGCACCAGAAGTGATTCCTGAGCACAGAGTCAGGTATAAGCCCTGAATACTACTGGATGTGGCCCAAAATCAAATAAACAAACAAATAGATAAATAAACTCTCCATCATACATGGGTGCAAGTGTCTGATATCGTCAAACAATTGCAGTAAAAATTATATATGTATTATATATTTTAAAAATTGGGGCTGGAGCAATAGTACAGCAGGTAGGGTGTTTGCCTTGCACGTGGTCAACCAGGGTTTGATCCCTGGCATCCCGTATGGTCCCCTGAGCACTGAGCCAGGAGTAACCCCTGAGCATTGCTGAATGTGACCCAAAAAAGCAAAATAATAATAATAATAATAATAATAATAATAATAATAATAATAAGTTTTTCTTCTGAATAAGATTATAAATGGTGTTACTATGATTATGGTCAAAGCTCTTTAAAGTCACGTCTGATTAATAATGTGAGAATTGCAATTATTGGAGAAGGCTGGTTTTGCTGCAAGTGTCTTGCTAATCATAAAATGATGAAACATTTTTTTGTGTGTGTGTTAAGAAAACAAATTCAAACCTATGCCATGCCAACGCATGATCTTGGCCTCTTCCCCGAATGCTGAGGACACCCCATCTCATGCCCCCAAAAACACAAGAGCAGGGAAAGATTGGTATAGCTGAGCACTCAAATTTCTCTGTCCCAGATTAAGTAGGTTTCAGGTTGATTTCTTTCAGGACCAGTCTTACCATCAGCAAGTTATAAAAAGATGGTTAGTGCCATAAATCAGTGTGAAAATGACTAAGTCACCACCTCGTTTCAAGGTGGCATTACCCAAACTCCCTGTCCGATTTGTTTCAATAAGGTGATCAACAAAGTGACTTGAAACTCTTGGAAGTTTCATTTCAGCTACATGTGGAGTCACTTGGACCCAGAGCAGACTGTGCAAACTCTCAGCTGGGTGGCCCTGTGCAGGTCTAGCTAGCATCTTATTCTGCGAAGTGCACATTTGAGAGATTCTAGTACAATCTATACCATCTTCAGAACCAATGCTGTTTTACTCAGCAACTAAAAATAAAGAAAACTACTTCTCAAAGTATGAAAAACATTCTGCTCCTTTCCTACTTTTAACTGCATCTTATACAGATGGGATTACACCATGCCGGGGGCAGTTTCTCGGTGTGATTACTACTGGAAAATGGGGGATCTGGGCGGAAGAGGCTCAGTCCCGATCCAAGCAGGCTTGGAGATCTCAGCCCTGTTCCTGCACACCTGGGTTTCTGTGCCGGTTCCGGCGGCGCTGTGTAATCCCATCAACAGCCAAATCCAGAGACTATAAAGCCAATCTCCGGGAAGCAACATCTTATAGCCTAGTTCTCCCTCTCAGAGAACCTGGCAAGCTACCGAGAGTTTACTGCCTGCATGGGAGAGCCTGGCAAGCTCCCCATGGTGTATTCATATGCCAAAACCAGTAACAATAATGGGTCTCATTCCCCTGATCCTGAAAGAGCCTCCAATGCGACACCGTTGGAAAGGACAAGTAAAGAGAGGCTTCTAAAATCTCAGGGCTAGGACTAATGGAGACGTTACTGAGACCGCTCGAGAAAATCGACGATCAATGGGATGATGATGATGATGATGATGATGATGATGGAGTTATTTTGGGGAAGAAACATCCAGAAGTGTTCAGGGTTTATTCCTGGCTCTGTCCTCAAGGGCCACTTCTGATGGTGTTCAGAGGTCAAACCTGAATAGGCCATACACCTGGCAATATGGTACCAGGTACCAAGGCAACACCTTGGCCCCTGGCCCTAATTATAATATTATTACCAGTTGTTAGTTAAAAATGTATTTTACCTTATATCTACATCTGGATAGTGTAGATATTTTCATTATTTTCTAATCAACTAGACAAAAATTGATGTATCATATTTCAATTTACTTTTCTCAAGCAGGGCTGGAGCAAGAGCACAGCAGGTAGGCATTTGCCTTGAACTCAGCCAACTGGGTTTGATTCCTCCACCCCTCTCAGAGAGCCTGGCAAGCTACTGAGAGTATCCCGCCTACACAGCAGAGCCTGGCAAGCTCCCCATGGCGTATTCAATATGCCAAAAACAGTAACAACAAGTCTCATAATGGAGACGTTACTGGTGCTCACTCAAGCAAATCAATGAGCAAACGGGATGACAGTGACAGTATTAAAGTAACAACAGTTTTGGTAGTCACCAATTAAAGGGAGGAGAACATACACAAATCCCACATACCCAATGTCTGAACATCTAGGCTCAATTAGCCGCTGGTAACAATTATTTTCAGCAGTAAGGTAGTCCAAAAGAGCAAAAGTGGGTGTTTGCATAGCTTTTTCTGGTCCCTAGGTCTTACAGAGGAGCACATTACACCTAAAAGTGGGGTGAAGATAGTTGTGGAAATATTCAAATTTGTGACCTAACCTTGCTATTCTCAGCAGTATTGTTACCATTATAAACACAAACTGTGTTTCTGAAAAACAGTTTACCAAACTTCTGTTCTTGAAATAAACAATAAGAATAGACCTCCCTGAGTCATAGTGCTGTACCTTTCCAACTTTCTGAAAAGTCCCTTTTCTTGAAGACCATCCCTTGCCTTTAAATACCCTTAACTGGATGGCTCTGAAACTGTGCCTGGTCTGAAAACCACAACTAAAATCTATTTCCCATCTCTTCATATGTTCAATGATGATTAATTTTGGGGGTGAATGAGTTGTACATTTGGACAATTGACTGCAGTGCTCAGGGAGGTCTCAGAGCTCTATGCACAAGGGTTATCACTGGTAGTGCTTAGGGGATCATATGCGATGGGAGATACCAAAGTCAGGTCAGCCATATGCAAGGTAAGTGTCTGAATCCCTGTATTATCTCTGACTCAATTCACATTTCATTTTTTAATTTATTTTATTTAAGCACCATAGTTTACAAAGTTATTCACAATATAGTTGTTTCTGGCATTCAGAATTGCAACACCAATTCCACCACCAGAGTGACCTCCCCTCCACCATTATCCCCATTTTCCCAACTAACCCCCAAGTCTGTCCCCTTAGCAGGCACAAAATAACTTATTTTAGATTGCTTGTTACAACTAAATGGCTAATGGAATTACCAAAATACTCCAGTAAAATAAAATTTGTGGAAATTGTTATGTCTCACCATCGGGTCATTAAATCCTTGTCTGAGAGTTTACTAAGCTGTTTGTTGCTAGTTGGGCCTTTCATGTTATTGTTTTTGTTTACTGAGTTTACTTGGCTTCTATGTTACTTTCCCATCTGATTGGATGTGCACATACTGGGAGTTCCAGAAACTTCAGGATCTGTAAAACTGGGCTGATGAGTTAACATGTGACAGATTATGGGTGTGACTGTTGGGACTTCCAGAAGTATGGGGTGTAGTGTAGAGAGGCTGGGGAAGCTGCTCGCCCTTACTCTGAGAATTCTTCAGAATTCTCAATCTGAAAACTGGTATAACTGGAATTTACATTGGTTTGGAGTCTCTACAGAGATTAGTCATGAAGCAGTGGAGTCGGGACGTTGACATGGCGGCAGCTGTGGGGTGTGAGTACAACTGCCAGGGCTTCAGTAGGGCAGAACTTGGCCATCCCCTGCGCCCCCAAAAGAATGCTTCAGAGTTTTCAGCAAAACCAGCGTAGCAGTGAATTTTAGGGGCTCAGCTTGCATCTCTTCAGAGATTTAGTCACGATTCTGTCAAGCTGGGCCCATGGATGAATTTACATGGTGGCAACTGTGGGATGTCCCAATATGCATTTCTTTCTACGGCTGACCAGTCCCTATCCAGTGCCCATTCTTTCCTTGCTGAATTATTTGTATTTTGTATTTATTTATCAAACCTTTCTATTGTGGATATCAACCTTTTGTGTATTATATTTATTGCTAATTAGCTGCTTTTGTATTTGTCTCTGCTTACAGAGTTTTCTTTATTTGAGAACTTTGTTTTGGGGGGACACACCTGGCAGTGCTTGGAGAAACCAGTTGGTGCCAAGGATCAAACAGGGCTTCCACTTGCAAATCACGAGCTCCAGACTCAATAGCCACCTGCCTGACCAATTGTCGATATTTGTTTGGTTTTTGTTTGGGGGGCCACTCCTGGTGACACTCAGGGGTTACTCCTGGCTCTGTACTTGGGAATTACTCCTGGTGGTACTCAGGAGACCATACAAGATGCTGAGTTAGCTGCATGTAAGGCAAGTACCCCACCTGTTGTGCAATCTCTCTAGCCCCAGTTTTACCATTGTTATTGTTATAAGATTGGAGTGATAGCACAGCAGGTAGGGCGTTTGCCTTGCACATGGCTGACCATACTTCAATTTCTCCATCCCTCTCAAAGAGGCTACAAAGAGTATCCACCCGTATGGCAGAGCCTGGCAAGCTACCCATGGTGTATTCGATATGCCAAAAGCAGTAACAACAAGTCTCGCAATGGAGATGTTACTGGTGCCTGCCCGAGCAATTCCGTTATATTTGTAGGTATTTTCATTTATGATGTCAAATCTCATGACTTATTTAGGAAGAGCATTAATTCTTAACCAATGACCATAGCAATATTCTCCTATTTATTCTTTCAGCATTTTTTTCATTTTGAGTATTGTGTGTTTTTACTTTATTCAGAAATCTACCTAGAGAATTTTGTCTTTATTGGGGGAAAAGGGTTCGGGTTATAGCATGCATTTTTCAGGGCCTATTCCTGACTATATGCTCAAGAATGATCCCTGGTGGTGTTCAGAGGACCATATGTGGTGCCTGGAATTCAAACTAGGGTCACAGTCACAGCCACACATTTCCTGACTTTTATTGCTACTGTAAGTGAGAACATATTTTTATCATCCCATTTTCCTGAGCACTAATTGCTAGTATTTAGACAACATACTTAACTTCAATACTTAATACGTACATACTTAAGATTCAATTTCATCATCTCCCAGAGTCCTATCTCAGTAGGACTGAGACTGTTGTGTGGAAGGAAGATCCTCTCAGACTGGTCAGCAGGTCTGCTGTGTAGCTATTAAACTGTGTATCTTGACCTTCCTTTCCTTATCTGTTAAATGGGGAACTTGGACCAAATGTTCTTTGCAGTTCCTTCCTGCATTAATAATGCTAAGGTTTTAAATAACTTCTTTCTAGCCAAAAAGTAGTTTAATTTCAAAGAGGAGAAAACAATCCTGTTACCCTAGTTGCTAAAGGGCATTGAGCTTCTTTACATATGAAAATGATACGGCAGGGGAGGAAGATTAGCACCCCTGCTTCTGGATTCGATCCCTGGTTTATTTTTAGCTAGATCTAGCACCCTGTGCTTGGGGACAGGACAGTTGCAATATAGAGCTGAGAGCAGGGGAAGCTAACCATTCGTTGAACACTGTTGGCTTTCGGTGAAATAACCTGCTTTTTTATCCCAAAGACATTGGAAGGGGGAGTTGCAGTGGTCTGCTGCTTTTAAGGAAAGCAAATTTGGTTTGTGTTTGTGTTTTAACTTCAGAGGCCAGATTAGGTGATGCATGTGGTGACAGAGATGCAACTCCAGCTTCACACATGCAAAACAGGCACTCTAATCCTTGAACCATTGCCCCTGCCCAACGAAAGAACATTTTGTTCAAATGATGCCTACTATGAGCAGGCCCTGACTTCGGCCCCCTACACTGAAGTACTGTGGAGTGTGTTGCCCATAACTTTTTTCTTTCGAAGGGGGGCATAAAATAATTATTTTCAGAAGTATGAAAGCCATGAGAGAGAAGAGGGAACCCCCATAGAGAAAAAAATTATACATCATAAGTTGTATACATCATAAGTTCTTTCTTTTTTTCTAGTAACTTGGCATAGTTTGTCAGCCTGTGGCACCATGTGACCTTATGTAGCTATTTCTATCTATATCGGAAACCAAGTGACTCTAACTTCATGGTGAAGTTGAAGTAGAGATCAGCTGACCTACAATTCTTATCAAACTTTTTAAGTTAACCTTAATTTGTGCCTTCATTGTCATTTATAATCATTTCACATAGTTGATATGATTTATATGTCATCTACATCAAAAAAGCAGTCAATTAAAATTTATGATCACCTAAAAGAGATGTGGTCTTTGGAGATAAATAGTATCTAAAAAACTCTAAGCAAAGCTCTAAGTAGGAAAAAAAAAAGACAAATGAAAGAAGTATACTACAACTTCAACTATTAATATAAACCAGAAGACTTGTTAATTAGCATAGCAGATGTTAGATATTAGTTTTCACTTGTATTCAAAGTTGTGTTCAGAATGGGCACAGTAGCTGAAAATCTGTAGGCACATCTACTTTACATAAACAGTTCAGTATTGAACTGTTTTCAAGATAATGTAAACCAAGGATTCAGTCCAGGCCTATCAAACTCACCTAACAAACAATTCTAGTTCCTGATTCTAGCTATAAATGTCATTTAATTCTTCCAAGTTCTAGAAACAGGTCTAATAGTTGGTATGATTTATAGGGCTTGGGGTTTGGTTTGGGGGCAAACCTGGTGGTGCTTAGGAGTTACTCCTGCCACAGAGCTCAGGGTTGCTCCCCAGTCAGTGGTGCTTAATATTTACTGTAATTTGGTTCTTTAGGGGGGCTCAGGGGACAAAAACCTGCTCTGGGCTTTCTTTTGACACTGTTCTCAGAGATCATTCCTGACAGTGCTCTGGGTAGCATACATGGTGGGGGATCAAGACAGGATCAGATGCGTGCAAGCAAGTGTCTTAACCAGTATTCAATCCCAGTCACTCTAATTTTTAAGCAGCAACGAGAATGCACACTATTAATACCAACCAAAGTAAAATTAAAGTATCTATGATGATTGATGATGAAAAATCTCAAATTTCTTGCTAGTGATCTTGCGATTTATTGCCTGTAGGATCTTGGAAGAAAGTCCTACAGGATTTTAAGGTTAGTAAAATGAAAATTTATTTTTTATACATAACATTGCCATTCATAATGGAAACATATATATGTATACATATCACTGTATCACTGTAATCCCATTGCTCACCGATTTGCTCGAGTGGGAACCAGTAACGTCTCCATTTTGAGACTTATTACTGTTTTTGGCATATTGAATGCACCATGGGTAGCTTGCCAGGCTCTGCGCGCGGGCAGGATACTCTCAATAGCTTGCTGGGCTCTTGAGAGGGGCAGAGGAATCAAACCCCGGTCGGCCGCGTGCAAGGCGAACACCCTACCACCCTACCACTGTGCTATTGCTCCAGCCTATGCCTATGCCTATATATATGTATATATGCATGTGTATATATGTATATATATATGTATATGTATATATATATATATATATATGCCTCTTGGAGAGCCCGGCAAACTACTGAGAGTATCCCACCCACATGGAAGAGCCTGGCAAGTTCCCTGTCGTGTATTCGATATTCCAAATGCAATAACAATAACAATCTCATTTCCCTGACCCTGAAAAGAGCCTCCAATCAGGGATGGGTGTTCGGGCATTGTATAACTGGGACTTAAACCTGAAAGCTTTGTAACTTTCCACATGGTGATTCAATAAAAAAATAAATTTTAAATAAATAAATAAATAAAATTTTTTTTAAAAAAAAAAGAGCCTCCAATCATTGGGAAAAACAAGTAAGGAGAGGCTGCTGAAAATCTCAGGGCTGGGACGAATGGAAACGTTACTGGCGCCCACTCGAGTAAATCGATGAACAGCAGGATGGCAGTGATACCGTGACAGTCAGTGAACATCTCCAGGTTCTACTCTCTGACCTCTGAGGTTGGAAGTGCACATGGGTCAGAAATAACTATAAAGAAACTAGAAAGAAACTCTATGCCTCACCCAGAGAAAACGGGAGAGCCAAGGATCAGTCTGGCACCTGCCAACGGCCCTCCAGCAGACCCGGTCCTTTCTCAGCGGAGTCCCAACACAGATGGCAGCCATGGCAGCCACCGCCCACAGCAGGTTTCCCTTGCAGCTACTTGGTCCCCACATTTGCTTAATTAAACGGGTCTTTACTTCGGTTTTCGGGACTAAGTAGCCATCTGCCCTACAGCTGTATCCAAATTTTGTCTCTTACAAAACTCAGTGCTCTCCTACGGCCGCTTTAAAGCCCGGATTTATTGGCCAGCTGTGTCTTCCATTCTCTTCACGTACACTTCAAGGATCTTCAGACCCAAACTCAGCCCCAGCTCACACATCCCATGTCTGGGGGACTGCAGGGTCCTCCGGGGGGATGCAGGTGCGAGGCCCTGAGAGGCCACTTGCTGGGCTGGGGCACTGAGCGCCCTGCCCCCACTCGGGCAGTCTCGGCAAGTAAGGGGCTGCCCCTCCTGGGCACTCTTCCTCCAGGGAGCTGACCACGCCCGCAGTGTGGTTTCCTCCTGCGGCTGCCCAGTCTCTGAAGCTCCCAGGTCCGGCGTGCGCTCAGCAACCAGGGGGGAGAGAGAGCGAGCGAGCATGTCCGGGATGGCTTAGTAAAACAAGCCCGTCAGAATCCATACTCCAGGCTGGCCCCCCTGGGCAGGTCGCAAAGAGCGGGTGGGAGAAAGCTGCACAGAGTCCTGGGAGAGACACGCTGAGGAACTGGGCGGGGTCCCCGCCTTCCCGGCACCCTTTGCTCCTCACTCAGCAGGGTGGGGAGTACCAGCGGCAGGACAAGATGGAACAGGCCTGCCTGCTTTGAGACCACCCCCCCCCCCCCAGCCCAGGCGCATAGACAGGCTGCTCAGTAGATACTTTGGACATGCCAAATGTGGTTGGACAATGGGATGGGTGAGATTTTATTGTTGGATCTTATTAACCAAAGGTGATGGGGAAAGATGAGAAGAATTGTGTGTGTGTGTGTGTGTGTTGGGGGGGAGGGGAACAGTTTGCAGGAGAATAATCTCAGAGTCTTATCCATGCAAAGCTCTACAACTGAATTACATTCTTGACCCAAGAAGAGGAACTTGGCAAGTAATGTCCTTCCCAGCCTGACTCAACAGGCTGAAGCACATGCTTCATCTGCAGCTTGGTCCCTGGTCCTGAATGGTCAACAGGAGCACCACCAGGACCGGACCCTAATCTCCCCAACCAGGAGTAACAGGAAGCACCAAATGTGGTGTGTGGAGTGTGGCCCCCAGACAAAACAAGCAGCAGCCAAAATAACCCCAAAACTCCGTGTCCTTTACTGACTTGATCCCTTGATTTTTGAGCCTTTCTTAAAAGTGGTCCTCTCTGGGGTGCCAACTGTGGCCATTCTAGTTAGTGCCCTAAGGGAAGCTTTTAAAGTATTAGCTCCCCACCCCCAGGGTACAGACAAAAAGAAGCCACAATTTACCTCTCTTGAAACAAACGGTGCCATCTATAGAAGCTCATTTGTTTCCTCCCTGCAGCTGGCTGGTCTGGCAGCTGGGAGTAGGTGACTTTTTTCTTAAAACTATTCCTTTATATCCAGGAAATGACCCGTTCTTTACAGTTAAAGTGCATATTAGGGGCCGTCCCAATAACTAGCTAACTCGAGTGCATTTCCTGCTTTCTGTGCCATTAGAATCCCAGAAGAATTGTTTCACTGAGGCACTCCCTATACAGGGCTAGAAAAAAAAAAAAAAACTGGGTTATTTCCAGCTGCCCCACCCCAAGGCCTTGCCCCTATTATCATTTTTGTTTATCTAGAATGGCTTGAAAAGGAGGCTAGGGTGAACAACCCAGGGCTCTGGGAGAGCTGCTAGTCCTAACACCACCCCTCCCCATTTACCCTCCGCCCCACTACACAAACACACCATCTCCAGCACCCCCTGTCCCTGCCCCCAGTAACGCTACCCACTCCAGAGTCTACACAGTCAGTCACAGGAGCTGGTACAGTCTACCTTACCTTCCCTGTGGTGGGATGGAGGCAACATGAGCCTTTAGGTGAGGGGATAATGGCAATACCAGCCTGCACGGTCTGCAGAGAACAAAAAACCAGTAAATGGTGCTGAACAGAACTAAACACATCTTCCGATGTTAGAAAGTCAGAAGAGGATATTTTCAGAAATTTGGCTCAGGGAATGTGAGCATCTATGTAGCGCAGATAGCACCCCTGGAGAAGGAGCCTCAAAAAGATCGTGGAGGGCTTTTGTTTTGTATCCTCCGTGGACACCCCTGAGGAATCAGTCCTGGAAACACAGCGGCTACACATAGTGGTCAGGAAATAGTTGTTGGTTTCCTGGCTGTTCTGAGTAACTATGAAACCTAAGCATTAAGAATTCAGGGAGATAGCAAGTGCACTGGACTGCATGCCTGGCATGCATGAGGCGCCGAGTTCGATCTCCAACACTTCATGCTCCCCACATCTATCAGCAGTGCTGTATGTGTTCACACACTCCCTGTTCACACACTCCTCCACCCCCGCCCCTTACTCCCTTCCCTGAGCCTGAGTTCATTAACTTCTAAGCGCACACTGCCAGTTGCTGTACCACCAGAAGTGGCTCCCTGGTGCCCTCAAGAACCACTGGAAAGAACCCCTAAAAATACCTAAACCAGTCTTACAGATGATCTGAGCTGACAGCATTACCCATAATCCCTACAGCTGTGGTTGCCCAGAGATGATGCACAGAAAACCAGCCAGTTTCAGTCTGACCAAATTCTGTGCCCGTTCTCTTCACCTCACCCTTTTTTGTCCTTCCTTTACCCATGTTCCAGTGAAGCAATAATGGGTGCATCTGCCCATAAAGTGTTAACCTCAGGCTTTCGGCCAAGTGTTTATTTAACTAGAGCCCAAACTCATATTTACTGGCACGTAACTCTTTGCTTTGACAATTGTGTCCCAGTGTTTTAACGCCTGACTGGTCCTGTTGGAATGTGTTTGACCATGTTTTGAAAAGTGGCTTTGGTGCTTGTGGTGGTAATTGGCATCGCACAGGGGTTGGTGACAGGGCAGCATGACAGAGCAGAATAATGGGAATTCAGCAGTTTTAATAAAACCGATTTATTTTCTGTAACTTCCTACTGGTAGTGGTGGTGCTATTTTGTGTCCATGGATAGAGAGCTTGTTGGCCAGGAAGACTGGTTCATAGGCATGCGTGGGGTGTGGCATTGAAGTTTCTCTAGATAACTTTCTAGAAATGAAACTAATCCCAAAGAGATTAAGAGCTGGCTTCAAAATTTAAGTCTATATAGCTTCTCTGGGCAGGGATTGTCATTACCCTTATCTTGTCTTTCCCTCAAAAACCTGCGATAAAGACAGGTGAAACCCTTACTCAGAAGCCTTTGTTTGTGAACCTCCTGGGACCCTCCCAGGAGGGAGTTTATTGAACTCACTGGCGTCCACCAGTCTGCAGCCGCCTACCAGTCTGCAACTGGAGTCTCTAAAACTGTGCTTCCTGGTTCTCTTTTTTCTAAAAGCTATTTTTTACCAAGGGGATAACTAAGGGGTGAATGGAGCACATGCTTTGCATGCAGGATCCCTGAGTTTGATCCCTAATATTTTATGGTTCACTGGGAGCCACTGATAATCACCATGTTGAAAGTAGCTCCTTCACCCCCAACCCCCAAATACCTGCTGTTTTGTGACTTTGCAGGCAAGATGGTTATTTTGAGGACATAAGTCCACCCACTATCTTTCGGTTACCAATAAAGTCTGTTGCCTCATTCATTGACTCTCAAGCAATAGTGGGAGAGGATCTTTGTGCTCAACAGAAAAAGCTTGTGTTTTCCAATGCTTCGAGAGGGAAGAGTTTGGGTATAATGCTTTGCTTCAGGCATTCTTGAAGGTGTTACCAGGTTAATTTAGACAAGTCCTACAAAGACACCTAAGGGAGAAAAGCAGCAGCAACTTGTATGAAGGATTTGCTGGGACATAGTGTACACTTGCTTCGGGCAGAAACTCCAAGATAGGAGTGGCAAAGTTCAAGGTGAGAAGTAGAGATATTTCAGGGGGCCTCTGACATTGGCAGCTGTTGGTGGAGAGAAGCTGGAAATGGGTTAAGCAAGAGCAGGGCACCCATGTGCCTGGGTTAGAGGGCATATCTGACTTTTTCTGCTTCGCCCTGAGTTGGAAGTAGGAACAAATTTTAAGGAAGTTGGAGATTGTGGATTATTGTTTATAGAGGTTGTGATTGGGTAGCTTATTACAGCGGATATGGGTCACAGTTCCATTTGTGTATTTATTTTCTAAATTTATTTTTGCTTTGGGGGCCACACCCAGCTGTGTTCAGGGACCACTCCCAGCTCCATGCTTGGACATTCCCAGAAGTTCCAGAGAACCATGGAATCAGTACTAGGAATGGAAATCAGGCCTTTCTCAGGCAAAGCTGTGCTCAGCTTATTGAGCTATCTCTCCAACACTCCAGTTAAGTTTTTAAATATGAGGTGGCCATTGTTCATTGTATTGTCAGTGTTTCCAGGAAGATCGAAGTTATGAATCCTAGTTTGGATCAGATGATTTTATCTAGAGATGTGAAAGATACTGGAAACAATTTTTTTCCACAGAGCCATGCACAGAGAACTAGGATTCACATTTTCCTAAACATCCCAACAAATGGATGTTCTTTCTCTTAGTTATGGGTCTCCAGGAATCTCTTAGTTCTGTCTTGGGTCTCTCCCACCCTGCTCTCAGACTTCCTCTTTCTTTTCTAATTTTTCTCTTCTTTGCCCCTACCCTCTCAAAAAACAGATTCTTTCTATATTGTACACTAACAATCTACATCTTTCTATCCCTCTCACTGGAATTGCTCTTCCTTAACATGTCCAGGACCCACCTAGGCTTTAAAATGACCATCATGCTTAGGGAGGGCGCAGGTTACACTCAGGGCAACAAGGCCCTTCACCTCCAACGCCCTGCCTGGAGAAGGGGTGGTAGTGGATGTGGGTGTTGGCTTTTTCCAGTAACACAAGGCTGTTTGAAGATTAGAGATAGCAGTTAGAAAAACTCTCAGCACAGGCTTTAGAGGTGATTACGCTAGTTTTATCAAACAGCACCAAGGGTGTGTCTTGGAGCTTTTGAGCTCCCAGCTTCATTGGTATTCTCAGGAGATTGTGACCAGCTCTGCAGACCCCTCCTCTGCAACAGGGGCAGGCAGGTTCTGCTGGCTGTTCTTGGAGACTACTGATTTCTCTCCACATCATCAATCATCCAATCATCCCCAACCGGACCCCCTTCGCTTTTTCCACTGTTTCTCCCTGAAGTCCTCATTCTGTCCCTAGATATTACTTTTCCATTAATCAGCTCCCAAGAAAATTAGGCTTTTGCACTTTTTAAAAAATATTTTTATTTTTTTTGCTTTTTGGGTCACACCCAGCGATGCACAGGGGTTACTCCTGGCTCTGCACTTGGAATTACTCCTGGCAGTGCTCAGGGAACCCTATGGGATGCTGGGAATCGAACCCAGGTCAGCCGCATGCAAGGCAAATGCCCTATGTGCTGTGCTATCACTCCAGCCCTAGGCTTTTGCACTTTATTTCATAATTCTTCCCTTTTAAAAATGTCGATCCTCCCCCTCCAGAGATAGTTCAAAGGTTAAGGTTTTTACCTAGTAGGTAGCTGCTGCAACCACAACCTTGGGTCACTCCTGAGCACACAGTCAAGAGCAGTCTCTGAGCAAGAATCAGATGTGGCCCCTGAGCATCACCAGGTGCAGGGGTGGGGGGGTGGGGGTAGGGGAGTGGAAACAAAACGAAACATGCTGGAGCTCAGATATGTCTGATTTTGTCTGGAGGACCAGCTGGGAGGCCTGCCAGGAACCTATTTGTATGATGGACAGAGGAGCTGCCAACAAAGAACAGTTTCTAAAAGAGAGAGAAACTGGCAGGCATCGGCTACCATAGGTGGTGATGACCTTGACTTTTGGAGGCAGGCGTGGTTCTAAGTAACAGCTGGCAATGCTTCTCAGATTATTTCCTCTCCGGAACCCCGAGCATACCACTCCGAAGAAGAGGGTGGCAGCCGCAGCAGTTTCAATGCTATTGACTCAGAGTTGACATTCAAGCGGGACGCAGTGTCATTAGCAGCCTAACTGGAAGGTCTACAAAACTGAAAACCCAGTATCAGACAAAACCCGCCCCCAAAAAACCTGATTTGATATTAGTGCAAAAGTTCCCTTATATAGGAGGAGGTGGCCTCCAGAAAGAGGTTAATCTCATTCTCTGCTGGTTCACTGCTTTGTGTTTTCATGAAATGAGTACCCAGGGAGGCCAGGGCTGTTCAAAGTCTGCACAAGCTCTTACATGACAGAGACAGAACACGAACCTGCCTGCCAGTCTCACCAACACAGCCATCTTACTGCTGTGTCTGCATCCCACCTGGCCTGAAGAGCATGGAAACTGCTTCCTATCACTGGGGTGTTCAGGGAACTGCCAGCAAAGGTTTTTAGGCTGAGATGAGATTGTGCCCTCTTAGGAAAAGAATCAGTCCCGACCTCCAACCTGCTACCAGGTTCTCTTGTCTCTCTTGCAGGAAGTAATTTCAGGAGCAGAAGAGTTAAGTAGAAAAGTTTTGTGAAGGAGAAATGAAATTGAATCCATAGAGACTGTGGGGTTCTCCAGATAGAGAGAGAGAGAGAGAGAGAGAGAGAGAGAGAGAGAGAGAGAGAGAGAGAGAGAGAGAAGAGACAACCCCAAAGTAAAGGAACAAGATTTGTACATCTGAAGCAGAGATGCATGCCAGGATGGAGTGTCTGAGAATGAAAGGGAGGAAATGCACACCAAAGAGGGTGGGGCACACTCCAAAATGAATGCCTGGGTTGCTGTTTTAAAAAAATTAAAATAGTTTTATTTAGAAAATATAAGGAGGGAGAGGAGAGACCCTTCAAGAAGGAAGTCTTCCCCAGAGGAGAAAGAGTAGAGGATAGCCTATAAAGTAAAAGAAAGGAGTTATGCACCCCAGGTTGAGATATAGATGATCCCAGAATGAAGATATGTTACTTTTGCGTTTTTTGTTCATTTGACTTTGGGACCCATACTTGAAGTGTTCAGAGGCTACTTCCAGCTGTGTGCTTGGGTTGCTCCTGGCAGTGCTGGGGGATTATGCCGTGCCAGGAATTAAACCTGAACGTCCTACATGCAAAGACTGTGCTTTGGCTCTTTGAGTAATTTTCCTGTAATTCTGGGTCTCCCATGCTCTTCCAACTGGGAAGCTCTGTACAGATAAGAGTCCTCCTTAAATACACCCCAGAAAAGCCTCCAGACCCGGCACCAGGCTATCTCATTCAGGGCAACCTTGGGGGTGGGGAGGTGTGGACAGTGAGGCTTTCCACCCCAACAGAGCCCTGGCAGCCAAAAGCCTCCAGAATTCAATCACAGCCATGCTCAAGGCCGTGCTCACAGCCATTCTTCACAGGCTCAGACAAGCCTCATCCATGAGTGAATTTGCTGAAAATGAAAATTTTGTGACCAATATCTCCAGGCTCACACAGAGTTGGGAATGGGCGACCTTCCCCACATCTCCCTGTTCTTCCAGGAGCCTGGCAGTCACGCTCATGAACTGCCTCTGGCACCATATAAATTCATTAATAGCCATGACCCAGAGACTCACAAATAAAGCTCTCAGAAGAGAGCAACACGAGAGCAGCATGCCACAAAGATGCCTCCAGACCCCAAAGTCACCATTCAGTTAAAACAAACAAATGAGTAAATAATTAAATCTCAGCTGTATCACCCTATTTAAAATTTTAGAATTCCTGGAGCAGCATCTCATACTCTACACCACTGATGTACCAAGAGTAGTACACCACATTGGATGGGGTATAAAGTAGAAGTCAACCAATTTCAGAAAAATTTTTTTTAATTTAAAAAAATATATATGTATATATTAGCACAAAAGGCTCAACCTTTAACAACATGTTAGTAATCTCTTTTAAAAGGGCTTAATGGCTTCAGGGTAAAATATGACAATCTTCACACACTTTCCTCTAAGGAAACTTTTTTGGATCATTTTTAGTGTGTTATTCATAACAAGCAATACAAAATAATTTTTTTAAATTTTATTTTATTGAATCATCATAAGATAGTTACAAGCTTTCATGTTTGGGTTACAATCTCACAATGATCAAATAACAAAACAAATTATTTAGGTCTGCTTTGGGGGCAGGCTTTGGGGGTTGGGGTGGAAAAATTCAAAATATGGTGGTGGGAAGGTGTAATGGTGGTGGAATTGCTGTTGGAATAGTGGATGTAATAAATTATTATTAACAACTTTATAAAAATAAGATTAAATTAAAACAAAAGAGTTCAGGGCCGGAGCGATAGCACAGCAGGTAGGGTGTTTGCCTTGCACGTGGCCGACCCAGGTTCGATCCCCAGCATCCCATATGGTCCCCCAAGCACTGCCAGGAGGAATTTCTGAGTGCAAAGCCAGGAGTAACCCCTGAGCATCGCTGGGTGTGACCCAAAAAGAAAAAAAAAAGAAAGAAAAAAGAGTTCTTGCTAGGGTCTTGTCAAAGAAAAAGGCCTTGGAGTTTGTTATTCTTCATTCTTACTGGCTTTGTTCCTGCTGAATTGTCTCTAAAGGGGTTCCAGCCTAGGCTCTTAGTTGTCATTAAATCTTGAGCCAAGGACTGGATAACTCCTTTTTATAACATATCTCTTGTTTTTAAGGGGGCAGGTTGTCCACCAGTGTTCAGTGGCTATGTGGGCTGCTCCAGAGATCCCAGGCAGGACTGTGTGGGCCTGATGACCCAATAATATGAGCTGATGGTGCTGAAGATCAACAAGACCACACCTTGTAGTGTTCAGGGTTCACCAACACAATATTTGGTGTGTTGGGGGATGGGAGAGATGGGGCCATGCACAGGGCAATGTGGAATATTGGTGCCAAGGATTTCCCCAGCCTCAGGTAATTTCTTAACTCTCCAAGCTTTTCTTGGTTTTATGACTTGATGAAATTAATTTCCCTGCCTGCCTACTTCAGAAATACAACTGACAAAGAGGAAACTAGTGGGGAAATCCAAGAGATGTGTGAGATTTTGTAAATAAAACATACTGGTGAATGTGCCTGAGAAATTACTAAATGTTTGAGGGCAGTGTTGAAAACAGTACTGGGTTTTCAAGAATTTTTCTGATAGTGACAATGTCCATAACAACTACAGTGTGTTGAGAGCTTGACATAAACTATTACATTTAATTTTGGATGGGGACCATAGCCAGAGAAGGTTTATTCCTGTCTGCTATCAGGAATGACCCCTGGTTCTGTGCTCAGGAGTGACCCCTGGCTCTGGGGACCATACAGTGCATGGGATCTAAAGGGGTAGGTTACATGCAAGGTAAGTGTCTTACCTTCTATACTGTCTATCTGGCCCCACATTAATTATTGTAACAATCTAAGAGATGGTAATTTCTTTTATTTCTTATTTATTTTAAGGAAGAAGGAAGAAGAATTCAGTGAGAATAAACAACTTCCAAAGGATAGCACATTTTATGCCGGATCCTTTGGGTGGGGGGTGCCTGGGGAAGACTGTTGTTGTTGGGAAATAGAGGTAGAAATTGGGGTCATTTCTTGGCTCTGTGCTTGAGTCATTTCCAGTAGTGCTCAGAAGACCTTGTAGTGACAGCAATTGAACTTGGGTCTTCTGCATGCAAGGCATGCCCTCAGTGCTTCAAGCTATCCCTCTGACCTCAGCTTGTGAGATTTGAACCCAAGGTTTTGATTCTAAAGTCTGTGCTCCCACTTTCTTATACCTGAGTATCCCAAGAGGAGTACAATTTAATCGGTATCTTCATTCAACTAACATTT
The DNA here is from genome assembly GCF_027595985.1 of Sorex araneus. NCBI lineage: Eukaryota > Metazoa > Chordata > Mammalia > Eulipotyphla > Soricidae > Sorex > Sorex araneus. The sequence continues at coordinate 34,949,990 of NC_073304.1, forward strand.
GTTGCACCAGCAGGACACTGTCTAGATGTTCACTATATATTATTGAACAAAATAAATAAAATGCCTCCTCAATTTTGAAGTCCAGATGTTATTAAAATTATAGCTATAATGTTTTAGGCTAGCCTGACATTGGACACATGAGTTACATAAGGAAACTTGAATAAGTCTAAGGCTTGCAGTAACTTGGATTCCTAGTACATTCATTATTCAGCTATGCTTGGGCCCAGCTGCCAATATCTCCCCCATCACTTGTCTGCTATATAATCTGCTCCATTACGTTGATTTAGGAGAAAAATAGAGTCTACTTAACTTCTGTTCTCCAAAGAATAAGAAGAACGTGTGCTGAGAGCAGTTAAGGACAGGGGAAACAGAACGCCTCACCCAAGGACAGAAATAGAGGACACAATGCTTTTGATGATTGCTGATGCAAGAATATGTTGCATTTAGAAACAGAATCAACCCATATAGCCTATACATAATCAAGTTCTAGTCCACATTCTTTGTAACAGATGGGAAATCAAGATAGGCAGGTCACGAGCATTGTGAATATATTTTTACAACTTGCACAATGGGAATATTGGTAAGTGGAACCTGGTGAGAATCAAACATAACAACATTGCTAGATTATATTATGTACCCAAATGAATAGGCATGGCATACATAGGATCATGACTTGATTTCCGTTTTGATTAAATCAATGACAAGGTATTATAGATAGCAGTCAAGAGTGAACTGTAGCGAAAAACTACTTGAATTTTAATCTTTTTTGACCAATTCTTTGAATAAGTTATGTAAGTTCTTTGCTTCAAGTTAACCATCATTAAAATAAAAATAATAGGGGTTGTTGAGATAGTGCAATAAATAGGAGGGTGATTGTTTTATACATGGTTGACCTGGATTTGATCCCTGTTAGACTCCAGATGGTCCCTCAAGTGTGAGTTTCAAAAGAAGTGTGGAGGCAAGGAAAAACCAAGTGTGTTCGGTGACAGAACCATTCCCCTAGGTGGCCTACAGGCAAAGAACCAGGAGAATGGAGAAACAGGGTCCCAGGCTGGTTGGTAGACAGTTTATTTCTCTCTCCTCCCCAACATAGTTTGCTTTCTCCCCTTTCAGCATAATAATTTCTCCTCCTTCCTCCCCAGTGGAGTTTGACCTCTTTCCTTGCAGCACAATAATTTCTCTCCCTTTCCCCATCATTGTAGCACTTGTCCTAGTCGTAGTCTTAGTCATAGTTATAGTCATAGTCATAGTCCCGCTCATCCCTTTTCCCTAGCCTTGTTCATCCTCTTCCCCTAACAGCATAGTTATATAGAAATCACGAAAGGTGAGGGTACACATAGGTAGGGTTAAACAACGTCATGACAACAAAGAGATATAAAGCCACTCCTTCAGGGAAAATTCTAGGAGATTAATTTAAGGACAAGATTTCATCTGAGGGTTCAGCACTCCAGATTACTAGGAGATCCGCTCAAGGGTGGGATTCCATCCAGGGTATTGATTTCTCCTTTTCTTAGCTAGTAATCCATTTAAACAATAATAGGAAATTTACTTCTTATAATATTTTATATGAACACAGTAAGAGATATACTAAGCTTAAAGGTTGGCTCTTACTGGAGACATCTCGCTTATATACCAGACTATAGTCCTCAGTCAAGGTTAGTCTTTCCTAACCCCAGAAGGGTCCTTATTCAGTTACTTTTTTATTGGGTCATGACAGAGTTTGTTCCATGACCATGCTCTTAACTTATTATACTTCTTATAATACTTAGCCTGTTCTTTCTGATGCCAAGATAGCCTACATCTTGCCCTGGGTCCATTGTTGTCCCTCACTGGGAACCTCCTTTTAGGGTATTAGGAACCGGGACCCTCCTTTTGAGGGTAAAGGCAACTGAGGCTTAAGTCAAGTAAATATGGTGGATGCCCAGGGGGAAATATTACTTGGAGTCAATTAACTCCCATGTTACAAAAGTATAGCATCAACTGCCTTCCTGTGTCTATATAATAAGGACATTGCTACACCATGCAAATGACATAGAGGAAAGAGAAGAGTAATATAAGATTACTAGTGTTTGATGAAATTGGGTGTGCCTCAGGGGCACTATCGTGGGAGTAACTAAATAAATCTAAGCTCCCTCTGGGAGGAGCAAGGATAAACCAATGTTATCCAACACCGAAGCAACATCAGGAGTGATCTCTGAACACGAGACCAGGAGTAAACTTTGACAACCTCTGTGTGTGGCCCAAAAGTAAAAATAAAAAGAAGATATAGTAAAAGTTATCTCAAATATTAGCAAAAGAATTTGAAAATATGAATATTAGCTATTACTAAGAATATTTTGGATCATAAAGCATATAAAAGAAATGTTATGGGTTTGTCAAGTCCTGTTTTAGTTTTCTTCCAAGGAGCACCAAGAAGATGATTCTTTCTTTGATCACTTATAGTTGAGTTTTAGCCAATTGGCTATTGGTAGAAGTGATAAAAATCACCTAAATCTATAGCTTACAAACTTTCTATGTTCTCTTTGCTCAAACTTTCTCCAGTTCTCTTTGTCCTACAACAATCCTGGAACCATTGTTTGTGCTACAACAATCCTGGAACCATACGACAAGATTGCAACACTCCCAGATGATTATCCACAGTGGATATATATCTTGAGCAATAAATAAATGTTCCCTGAGATGTGTAGGCTTATTATTTCTCCAGCATAACCTTAGTCATATCAAATTCTTATATCATTTGTCACTTGTCATCCCATTGATCTTTGATTTGCACGAGCAGGCACCAGTAACGTCTCTGTTCGTCCCTGTTGAGTGCTAGTATAGCCCAATGGTATCTGCTCGCTCCAGGAACACAAAGAGCCTCAAACTGTCCGTTCAGGGTTATGATGAAGAAGTCTGACCATCTCATAGATGGGCAGCCACGCGGTCTTTTGATGTCCTATGAAATCCAGTTGGTAAAAGCTCTAGTCCAGCGGTCATCTCTAAATCACATTATTTGTCTGGCCCATCTGATTTTTGACGTGTTGGCAAATGAGACAGGGTCCCTGATTCTTGATGTTGACGAAAGAATCAGAACTCTGGATTCCTTCTCTCACTTGAGTGAAACGTGATACTCCAAGCATAGCTCTTTCGATTCCTCTTTGGGATACTGAATAGCGTCCTTGTCCTGTTATAAGAGCCTTGGACTCCAGGCTCTTATATCAATATCTTCTATTAAGCCCTGAAATCTCTGAGGACAGGGATCATGATTTTTATTGAGCACATAATGATGGATTTTTTTTGTTTCCAACAAGAATTTATAAAGTCACATCAGTAAGTTGCTGGTGCTTCTTATCAGCACAATGGGCCTTCCAGTTTCAGAAACACTTGAGATTTAAAATGCTTAAGTGTCAAGTTATCTGCTCAAGTCCTCAAGTTTCCTTTAAACTCCTTTGCCTTCTTAAGAATCACAGATTATTTTAATAATACTGAAATCAACCCAGATTTTGTAAGAAATTATAAAACATTTTCCCTTCCTTCATGCTGGATCTCAACATAAAGTCTTGCCACTGTTTTTCCAGACACTATGCGCATTCATTCTAGTATAACCTGATTCATCAGAGTTTCCTTCTGTCTTGAAATCTGTGTAATTCTTGACTCAGACTTTGTAAAGTATAAAGTTTATTTAAATATTAATGTTTCCCGGGGCTGGAGCGATAGCACAGCGGGTAGGGCGTTTGCCTTGCACGCGGCCGACCCGGGTTCGATCCCCAGCATTCAATATGGTCCCCTGAGCACTGCCAGGAGTGCAGAGCCAGGAGTAACCCCTGTGCATCGCCAGGTGTGACCCAAAAAGCAAAAAAATATATATATATTAATGTTTCCCTTTTATAGAATTTAATTGTGCTTATCACTATCATTGCCACTTAATAATGCAACACCTCATTTGTGGGACCTTATATTTTTTTCACTCTAGAAGATTAAGGGCTGGAGTGATAGCACAGTGGGTAGGGCATTTGCCTTGCATGCAGCCCACCCGGGTTCAATTCCTCTGTCCCTCTCAGAGAGCCTGGCAAACTACCTGTGGCGTATTCAATATGCCAAAAATAGTAACAAGTCTCACAATGGAGACGTTACTGGTGCCCACTCGAGCAAATCAGTGAACAACAGAACAACAGCGCAACAGTGCTACAGGAGATTAAGGGCAGGGACCTTTTTTAATCCCACCTGGGGACTAACATAGCTATGAACCTCAAGTAGATGACCTAGAAATATTAACTAAATTAAACTTGTAGACAACATATTTAAGCTCAGGCTTACTATTTTTAACCTTTTGCCACCAAAACAGGTTTGTGGGCAAAGAACAATATCTGAAACAATGTTGTGCTCTGATCTGAATTATGATGCCCTTCTTCATGCCCTTTAGGACATATATCTTTTTTTCCTTTTTTTTTTTTTTACTTTTTTATTGAATTGCTGTGAGATAGGCCCTTACAAAGCTGTTTATGATTGGATTTAAGTTATACAATATTCCAACACCCATCCCTCCACCAGTGTACATTCCCAGCACCAGTGTCCCCTGGTTCATTTCACATCACCCCCCATTTCCCCCACTGCCAGTCTCTATGGCAGGTGCTTTTCTTCTCTCTGTCTCTCTGTCTCTCTGTGTCTCTGTGTCTCTGTCTCTGTCTCTGTCTGTCTGTCTGTCTGTCTGTCTGTCTCTCTCTCTCTCTCTCTCTCTCTCTCTCTCTCTCTCTCTCTCTCTCTCTCGGAGACGTATTTCTGTATGGTGGATTAGGAAGAAAGAAAAAGGTGATTGAAGAATTTGCCACAACATTTATTTTTACTTATACATTGATTAAATAGAGTTATGTTCTTATCCTAAAATGCACAAATTAGATGATTCTGCTATATATAAAGAAACAAAGCAAGGGAATAGAAGTGTGGAATGATGACAAACCTTCCCTTGACTATGAAAATGACTTTGGCTATGAAATTGAAGTTACCAAGTAGTAGCAGGAGAGGATTTGAAGGGTTGGGGTGGGGTGGGAGGAGTAGGAAAATTCATACTAGAAGGAACATAAGGACAGTGGTGGAAGATCTCCTGTACTTTGAGAATTGTTTGTTTTCTCAGCCACACCTGTCTATGTTCAGGATTTACTCCTGGCCCTGTGCTCAGGGATCACTTCTGGTGGAGTTGAGGGGATCACATGTCATGCCAGGGATTGAACCTGAGTTAAGCACATGCAAGGCCATGCCTCCTGAACTGTCCCTCTGGACCAATATTGAGTACTTTGGTGCTCAAAATTTAACATAAACTTATTACTATACTATTATTTAACATAACAATTTATAATCATGTTACCTAAGCTATGATTCTTTGAAATTCATATTTTGTTAGTAAAAATTATATATTTATGTATTAGATATTCTTCCTCTATGGGTATGCTATAAAGTTTTTTTTCTTTTCCATTGTTCTTTCGGCCACACCCAATAGTGCTCGGGACTCACTCCTGGCTCTGCACCCATGGACCACTCCTGGTGGGGCTCGGGACCGTGTTTGGGGCTGAGGATAGAACCTGGGTGTGACCACATGCAAAGCAATTCCCCTACATGCTATACTTTTGCTTTGACCAGTCACAAAATTTCTGAGGGACAAGGACTATGTTTTTTATAGATCATATACTAATGTTTATTTTTATTTCAAACAATACCCACTGAAAAGAATTTATATTTGTATATCTAACCATACAATTAAATGATGTCATAATTAATTATGCAATTAAATCATGCAATTAAAATTTCTAATTTATTATCTCATTTAACTTTTACAATAACTAATAATCCAAATACTTGACTTAAGATTTACTCTATCATCAAGTTCAGAAAGAGATTTAAAAATACCCACTAGGTTTTGGTTTTATTTCACTAATTTTGGAAGGGTCCACACCCACGGCTCTCAGGGGCTACTCTAAACCTAGTGTTTGGGGGTCACTCCTGGTAGTATACAGAATTTTTGCACCTTCACTACTACCGAAGTACCCAAACCCCTCCATCATTGTCTTTGTGTATCTGTGTTTCTGTGTATCCAGTAGCCCTTTCCTGCATTTGAATGTCAGTCCTGGGTACAACTATGGGCCCACTGCTAAGAGCTGAAACCTTACAAGTGCTGCTTAAATTTAGGGACAATGTTGTTTACAAGAAGAGAGACGGTTTACTGTTTCTTTATCCACAGTGTCTAGGCAAATGCAAAGTTGCTGATACTCTTAAATTGTGCCTTAGGAGGAACAGAAAGTGATCATGAGAACCCCTTATCCAGGGCATCACTAAGACCCTATACGGCAGTCTGTAAGGATTCATGTTTACTTCAGCTAGTGAGCTGAGTCAAGAGCCAGGGAACCAAACCATGGCTAGCACTACTGTAAAATGGGGGAGGGGACTCACAAATATAACTCAGCTTTCCTGATCTCAGAAGGTCAGAAACAAACTGGCCTTGAGGGGGGGAGGTAAAGAAAGAACACCTGTTCTTTCTAGAAGGCCCGTCTGTCCTGATGTCCTTGGGAAAGTACCAGGCTGCTTTCTCCTGTATTTTCCAACCAGCCTTTTCCATTAGTCTCCCTAAATGGAAGGGTCTTTTTAGGGTGACTTTTCTTCATAGCATTTACATTCTACTTAAGATATCAAAGATATAGAGAACTTTGGGAAGTTATGGAGAAAACCCAAGCAGGTATGAGGACTGAGTTGGGAATTTTAAAATTAGATAGCCTGAAGGGAGGAGTGGATGGCTGCCATTTTTTGTGCAATGCCAATTGAGCAGAGGTTAAAGGAAGTGAAGAGTAAGAGTGTAGGAGTGTCCCGAGAGAGGGCACAGTTTGTGCAAAGGTGGGTGAGTCCAGGTAACAGGATAAAGGAAAGAATAGGAGGAGATAACTAAGGACACAAGAGGAAAGATCAGCAGGTCGTCCAGTGCCTTGTAGGTAAAAGCATTCTCTTTTGACTCCTTTACCCTGTCTGTTGCCACACCATGAAAATCCCTCTTCCATTGGGTCTCTAAATTTTGGTGGCTAGTAGTGCCTACACATTTTTCTTGCTTCTCATTTGAATTATTATGTTGGCTTCATTACAAGTCTTTATGCTTCTTGTCTCTCCTTAATCCTGCCCAAACCTTCTACAATCCTTCTGGAGAACATTCTGATTGTCTTCATCATGTGATCATTAGCATTCATTTATGTAGTTCTTGGTAAAAGTGAGGGGCTGGAAAGGAGGGGACAGACACAGGGGATGTGTTCCTACAACTTCTCAGCACGTCCTTGTCAGAGATAGAACTGTCAAAGTAGGTTGTCAAACATGTCAGAGTTATGTTTAATCCCACAATGTAAAAACTGCAAATTTTTCATCAAAATAGAGAATAAATAGAAAGATGCATTAGTCAGAACCTCAGAACCCCCCCTTTTTTTTTTAACAGAACACTATTTCAAGCTGTCTTTTAAGAATGATGGGGATCCATCCTCTAGAGTGTCTCTAAAGTGACATCCATGTCTCTAGAGTGACATCTGGTGCTGCTAGGAGCCTCCAGAGCTATACCTGGGAATGCTCAGGGAAACTTATAGTGCTGGGGATTGAACTGAGGTCAGCAGCATGCAAGGCAAGTAACTGAATACCTGCACTATCTCTCTGGCTCTCAAGCTCTTTTTTTTTAAAAGGTTAGTTCACATCATCTAAAACTCTACATATACAGAAATGGCCTGCTCTGGGGTACTCAGCAAGATCAATAAGACATCTGTATTATCTCCTACTCCAGAAGTCAGTAATTTTCTCTTTTCTCTGTTGTCTTTATTCTTGGGCAGGCTTCCCATGTAGTGGCAAAGATAGTCACCGTTGGCTTTGATTACATCTTCTGAATCAAGCAATTCCAGGGGGATAAAGAGTATCTCTTTCAGCAAGAAGCCTAGTACTGACTCTCACTGGTTCTCCTGGGACAAAAAGTCATTATGACTGTGGTTAGTTAGGGGATCAAACTTAGATCAGCTGTGTATCAGGCAAGCACCCTACCTGCTGTACTGTCTCTTCAGGCCCTCGTATGATACTTGTCCTTTCTCTGACTGACTTGGCTTGCATGATTTCCTCCAGTTCCAACACATTGCAGAAAACTTTCTGATTTTTTTTTTTTTTTTTTTTTGCTTTTTTGGGTCACACCTGGCAATGCACAGAGGTTACTCCTGGCTCTGCACTCAGGAATTACTCCTGGCGGTGCTCAGGAGACCATATGGGATGCTGGGAATCAAACCCGGGTCGGCCGCGTGCAAGGCAAACGCCCTACCCGCTATGTTATCACTCCAGCCCCTGATTTTATCTTTGTTACAGCTACATAGCATTCCATTGTGTATATATCACACAACTTCTGTATTCATTCATCTGTTATTGAACATTTGGGCTATCTCTATATCCTAACTATATTAAGTGATCCAATGATCATAGGTGTGAATACCTTTTCCAATTAATGTTATTGTGTTGGGGGAGGGGTAGATACCATGAAATGAAAGTATAGTGTCATATGGGAGTTCTACTCTTTTTTTGAGGAATATTCCTAAAATTTTAAAGCAATAGTTTTCAATGCAGAGCAATGTCTCCCTGACCCCCACCTCTAGTCTGGAGAAATAGCACTGATGGTCACAACCTGTGTGTGTTGGGTGGGTTGGGGGTGGGGGAGCAGCAATGTGCTACTGGCATCTGGTGAATTGAAACCAGAGATGTTGCTAAACATCAAATGCACAGGCAGCTCCACAACAAAGAATTATATGATCCCAAATACTGTAATACCAAAGCTGAAAACCTGGTTTTAGACTCAGAAACATAAGGATATTTTAAATACATAATGAAAATACTATAGGCACATATAAAAACTAAAAATTCATTTTTACAAAACACTCAATATTAAAATTTCCTCAATCATAAATAATTTTTTAATTCAAATCTAAGTAAAGTTCGCAAATTGTAGTTGACTGTGTATATCTTATATCTTATATCTCTTTCATCGTGATTTTTGTGGCCTCACGCAGCACTATTTGGGCTGTTCCCAGCTCTGCATGAGGCTTGTGCTAAAGGGTTCTCGAGACCATGCAACACCAGGATCACACCTGTGCCTCCTGCATCTAAAGAATGGACGCCAGTCCTTTGAACTCTTTAATCAATAGATTCTCATCCATCTTTTTTAAAATGTGATTTACCTATTATAAAATATATCTGTTTTTAATTATAAAAAATACATGAATGCATTGTTTCTTTCTTTCTTTGTTTATTTTTAGTCATTCCCAAATTAGTGCTAAGGGGTCACTCCCAGTGGTGCTCAAACCATGTGATACCAAGCCATGTGATATCAAACCGGGCCTCCCATATGCAGCACTTTGATCTATCTCCCTGACCCATGAATACATTTTTGAGATTAAAATTGAAGTGTTATAGGTAAAGCAATGCTTAACCATCTTAAACCACTGGTATCCCAATACTAATCCTCATCACAAAGGATAACTAATGCATAAGAAGTATGTGTGCATCAGTTAAACTTAATGTTCAGCTGTACATTTTTCCCCCAAAAGGAAGTAATTGCAACAATAAAAGTTTCAAGTTTAGGGGCTGGAGAGATAGCACAGCAGGTAGGGCATTTGCCTTGCATGCAACCGACTCCGGTTCGATTCCCAGCATCCCATATGGTCCCCTGAGCACCACTAGGAGTAATTCCTGAGTGCAGAGCCAGGAGTAACCCCTGAGCATCACCAGGTGTGACCCAAAAAGAAAAAAGAAGTTTCAAGTTTATATTTTTTCCTCCCCAGGAAAATCAGCCCCAAAATAGGTTGTTCAAGGCTAGTGTGGTAGTTCCACAAAGTTTTTAAGGTTCAGCCTTCTTCTAGCTGTTCTCCCTTTTTCAAATACAGCCCTCATCATCATGGCCAAAGATGGCTACTGGAGGATTTATCATATCGTTCTCTGCCTCCTCTGATTATTGTCCCATCATTCTGGAGGCTAGAAGTGAGATATCCAGGATGTCAGTAAAAATGGTTCTTTTTGAAAGCTATAAGGGAAAATCTGTTCCATGCCTCTCCCCTTTCTTGGCAATCCTACTCTAAACTGACCTTCACATAAATCATCCCATTGTCTATCCTGACCTTCACATATAAGACCATATTCAGTGAATTAGGCCTACCCTCTAATTACTTATATAAAGACCCTATTTTGAAATAAGACCATATTCTGAAATATTGGGATTATATGAATTTTGGAGGGACACCATTTAATAGTGTCTTTTAACTAGATGTCTCTTACACCTCTTTACCTTTACTTCTTTGATTGTAACTTCTTTGGTTCTATGATCATACCTAGCTGCAAGAGGCGCCCAGTAGCTAGGCTTTCACTGAGCATGTGATCATCCCCAAGTCAGTTTTCTGTTACAGAAAAGGAAGGAAAAAATCGATGTCAAACAACAAGAGGCAAACTGTCATAGAACGTATTCTACCAGACATTTTTCTATGTGTTAAAAACACATCTCCACATTTTTCAGCAAACACTTAAGTGCTGAGTTCCTCATCCCAGACAATTTTACAGCACACCTGCCAGGAGCCAGGCACTGTCCAGGACTTGATGTTTTCCTCTGTACTCTCTAAAGCCCCCTGCAAACAGCAGGGAATTACTTTAACCTTCACAGTTTAAACTTGCACCTTCAGTCACTTGCACCTGGCCCTGCCAAGCCTCATTCATAATTTTGGATGTGAAACTTTGTAATTTTTTTTGGTAGTGGGTGGGTGGGTTGGGCCAAACCGGCAGTAGGAATAAACCTACTCCTAGCTCTGTGATCACAGGCCATTCTTGATAGTGCCTCTGAGGACCATATGTGATGTTGGGAATGGAACCTGTAAGGCATGTGCCTTAACATGTGTAATATCTCTCAACTCCCTCTGTTTATTTTATTTAGAAGAATTTCCAAAGTTATGTGAGTTTTAGATCCTATATCTGCCTCTGCGTATGAGGTCAACATTATTCCCGTTTTTTTAACTCTCATTTTAGAGTTGAGGATTTTGAAACATAGAAAGGGCAAGTCAGACTTGCTATTCAAACCTGTGCTCTCTCTTGAATACATATTTCACTTGCTTTCTCTAGTGTCTCTCTCTTTCTTTTTTTTTTTTTGCTTTTTCCACCTTAGAGAAGCCCATGTGCTCTCTCTCTCTCTAATTTATTGAATCACCACGAGATAGACCATTACAAAGCTGTTTATGATTGGGTTTCAGTAATATAATGTTCCAACACCCATCTCTCCACTAGTGTACATTTCCCACACCAATGTCCCCAGATTTCCTCTCACCACCACCTCAATCCCCCTCCCCCCACCTGCCTCTATGGCAGGCACCTTTCTTTTCTCTCTCTCTTTCTTTTGTGCATTATGGTTTGCAATACAGGTGCTGTATTGCATCTTGTTTGGGGTCATCATGTTTGTTCGGGGCATTCAGTATTTTTATCAGGAAAGTACAGTTGGAGTTGATTTTTTTGTTTGTTTGTTTTGTTTTATGGGTTTTTTTTTTCTTTTTGGGTCACACCTGGCAATGCACAGGGGTTACTCCTGGCTCTGCACTCAGAAATCACTCCTGGCAGTGCTCAGGGGACCATACGGGACGCTGGGACTCGAACCCGGGTCGTCTATGTGCAAGGCAAACGCCCTACCCACTGTGCTATCACTCCAGCCCCTGTTTTGTTTTTTTTTTAACTAGGTGGCAGCTTTGGGTGTGGACATGACTGCCAGGACTTTCAGAGACACAGGGAGGTGGGGGGAGATAGTTCATTCTGACCCGAGAAAGTCTGGAGATATTAGTCACTAAACCTGCATACCCGAATTTTCAGCAAATTAATATGTTGGTGGGGTTCATCCCAAGACAGTGGAGTCCAGCTCTGGGCATGGTGGCAAGTTTGGATTGTGGGAGCAAGCAGCTACTAGGGACTCTGTTTGGATGGGCACCAAGCAAACCTGCCCCCCTCCAATCTACCCAGATCTGTTTAGCCTTGTACATGTCTAAGGTTAACTGTGGCTTTCAATCTCTTTCAAGATTTATTTATAGGTCTCTGAAGCGAGGCCAGTATAAGACTACATAGTAGCGCCAGATTTGATTCAGGGGCGTGACTGCCAGTGCCTCCAGGAATATAGAGAAGTGAGGGGAGGTAGCCCATCCCGACTTAGAGAAAGCTTGGAGATTTCAATCTCAAAAACCACATACTCAAATTTTCAGCAGATCAATATCTCAGTGAGGTCTGTCCTAAGATGATGGAGTCTGGCTGGGGGACATGGCGACAATTTGGATTGTGAGGGCAAGCTGCTGCCGGGGACTCTGCTTGAGCAGGCATCAGGCAAACTAGCCCCCCTCGAGTCTATTTAAATATGTTCAGCCTTGTGTGGGCCCAAGATTAACGGTGGGTTTGATCTCTTTTGAGATTTATTTATGGGTCTCTGGAGCAAGGCTGATAAATGAGCTTGTGTGACTGAGCTAGAGGTGGTTTTTGGAAGGAAGGAAGGAAGGAAGGAAGGAAGGAAGGAAGGAAGGAAGGAAGGAAGGAAGGAAGGAAGGAAGGAAGGAAGGAAGGAAGGAAGGGAGGGAAGAAGGGAGAGAGGGAAGGAGGGAGGGAGGGAGGGAGGGAGAGAGGGAGGGAGGGAGCGAAGGAGGGAGGGAGCGAGGGAGGGAGGAAGGAAAGAAGGAAAGAAGGGCAAGTCATTTGAAGTCACAGAGCCAGTAATAAAGTTTGTTTGCTTGTTTGGTTTATTCTTTTGGAATTTGGGGGCCACATCTGGTGGTGTTCAGGGGCTATTCCTAGCTCTGTGCTTAGTAGTGACCCTTGGAGGTACTCAGAGGAAACAGGAATTAAAGTAGAGTCAGTTGTATGCAAGTCCTTACTTCTTGTATTATCTCTCCAGTCCTGTGAAATTTTAAGTCAAGATTTGTCTAGCTCAGAAGTTAGGTCATTTCCCCCACACTTTGCTTGTTGGCAGATTCTGCCCGAGAAGCTCCTCAGTCACAACCCTAACGTGCATGCTCGAAATTCCTGAGATTTAGCTACAGAAGGGATTGGCTGAGACCATGGCTCTCCCATATGAGAGAAGAAAGTATATTTAAAGAAGAATGGGAACTGGAGTCCACTGTCAGAGAGAAAACTTTTGGTAGTTTCCATGAGCTGCAGAAACATTGCCACTAACAGGGTTGTTTAAAGCAGCAGAAATGTATGGTCTTATTGATGGGAAATATGAGGTGTGACATCAATGTGTTAGTGAGGCCAGGCACTCAAGAAGCTCTGGTTCTTGTAGTGTCAGGTGGCACAAGAGTCCCTGGGCTGGTAGCTACATTGCTCTGATCTGTGTTTGTGTGGGAAGTCAGCTGGCTTCTCTCAGTCAGCATCTTCTCTGCTGGCTTTGGGTTTAAGCCATCCCACTCCCCCAGGCAACCTGGATCATCTTGTCTTAAGATATTTCTTTTAATTGTCTCTACCCACATGCCTTTTCCAAGAAAGGTCACTTTGACAGGTTCTGGGAAGTGAATATACTCTTCTGGGAACAACCATTCAAGCCACTATCACTTCACTTCCTCCCAAGGCAGCAATTACCATTTTCAGGATCATGTATGATGCGGAAAAATAGGACCATATGCATTGCCCTTCTGGTCCATTTTCTTTCTTTTTTTTTTTGAAAATTTTATTGAATCGCCGTGAGATAGTCACAAGCTTTCATGTTTGGGTTATAATCATACAATGATCAAATACCCATCCCTTATCAGTGCACATTCCCCACCACCAATATCCCTGGTATACCCCCCCTTTCTCACCCTCCCCCTGCCTCCATGGCAGACAATATTCCCCATACTCTCTATTTTCACCCCATACTCTCTATTTTCTCAGAGTGAGCAGTGCAGCTCACTCTGAGAAAGTGAAAGTGGCCCCATGGTCCAGGGCTGCTTAACATTAGAGAAACTCTGAAATCTGCCTGTGAGGGGTTGGGGGTTCCAAGTTTTTAATTCTTTTAGAAAAATTGTAAGCTATGTTAGCATGCTTTTCTAAATTTACTATCTATTTTTAAGAAGTACCCTGTGAAATAAAAAAAAAAAATGTGAGTGGGACCATACCTGATGGCATTCAGGAATCAACTTCGACAGGTACCAAGGATCAAACATGGGCCCCCTGCCTGCAAATATGCAATCAGCCCTGAGTGATTGCTCTACCCCTAAAACAAAATTTAAACTCATAAGCCAAGTCAGAGGAGTTGAGGAAGAGAGAAGGGGATGATAAACATATTTCCAAGAAGTTGCTAAGGAATGAGGTACATGGCCTTACTTTTTAGTTAAAGAGCAAGGTGCTTGCTAAGGTTCATTGGTGGAAAGTTCATGATGCCAGGCTGTTCATGAAGCTGCCTGTCCTTCAGTTGATTAGAATTCAATTTTGGCAAGTACTTCTTACAGGGCACCAGACTGATCTTATTGTCCACAAACTTTATGACTATCTAGCTATTCACACTTTTGCCACTTTCCATAACTTCAGAGAGTTTGAGGGTCTTGTTCAAGATGGCATATCTTTAAGCACTTGAAGCTGAAGGTTTTCCACTATTTTTGATCCCTAACCTGATGCACTTTCTATCATAGGAGGAGGGATAAATATTTCTTTCTACCTGCTAGAACGGGCCTCATGCATGAAGGTACCGGCAGAGGAACCCAGGTGTGTGTAATCCCATCAGTGGCCAACATCCAGAGACTTAAAAGCAAGCTCCCAGAAGAGAGTGATGCAGAGAGTCTCTTGCCCGCACACCTGGCTGTCTTCCCCAGGGCCCCTCGGAGGGGACGAGCTCCAGCTTCCCTCCCCACCCCAAGCAGAGCTCCCGGCGGCCGAAGATCATCGGAACCTAGATGCAGCCATACTCGAGGCCCCTCTCCACACGTTCGGACAGGCTTCACACATGAAGGTATGGCAGAGGAACCCAGGTGTGTGTAATTCCATCAACGGCTAACATCCAGAGACTTAAAAGTGAGCTCCCTGAAGATATATTGTAGCCTACTTCTCCCTCTGGGAGAAACTGGCAAGCTTTTGAGAGTTTCCTGCCCACATGGGACAGCCTTGCAAGCTTCCCATGGTGTATCCATATGCTAAAGCCAGTAACAAGCTGGATCCCATTCCCCTGACCCTGAAACAGCCTCCAGTGCGACATCATTGGGAGGGCGTAGTCGAGAAAAACTTCTAAGATATCAGGGAAAGGACGAATGGAGAGGTTACTGAGCCCGCTCAAGAAATCGATGATTAACGGGATTTCATGATCGTGATTGTGGACCTGCTAGCACCCATCCTGGTGAGGGGGAGAGGTGGGAGTCAGCCCTTCTTCTTCTCACCTATGCTTGCTTGGACTTTCTCCCATTTGATTATTTGGGTTTGTTTTAGTTTGGATTGGTTTAGTTTTGGGGCCACACAGGGTGGTGCTCAAGGCTTATTCCTGGCTCGGTGCTCAGAGGTCACACCTGGCAGTGCTTGGACTTGGGGAATTTTATGTGGTGCTAGAGATGAACCAGGGTTAGCTGTGTGCAAACAAGCACGTGCAAGGCAATTACCTCCTGTGGTCTCTCTCTGGCAAGCCCTTCCTCCCATGTGAAAGCTGAGCAGGCACCGCAGAAGGCCTGCAATCAGCGTTCCTGTCACTCTCCAGGATGCGTTGAAGGAACTGCCTAATTAAAGTCTGCAGCATGCCCAGAAGCCTCCCTAGCCTTCAGAATTGTTTCCCAGGCGTTCGCAGTGCCTGATGATGGATATGCTTTATGTTTATGTGGCCCAATACACCCTGCTCCATGAGCAAGAAGTATGAGTGAGCCAATTTTGCCATCCCTGCAGCTCCGGAGCGACTTGAAGGCATTCCTCTTCTAATTTACAAGGGACTGGCATGTGCAATCAATAGGTGTCCCATTGGTTATTAAAGAAGAGAAAGATGGTCCAGGTGGCCCTGTTTATTTACATGGAAATGTTCTACTGGCAGGTTCTGGCTTACGGCCTCTGTGAGAATCACATTTTCCTTTCAGTCTAAGTTTTGGGGACTTCCCTTTTCATCTGAGCTCTGTTACTGAGAACAGGGGGCTAGTGGATACACAAGCTAAAACTGCCTCTCCGGCCCCACCAAAGAGCCTCCTATCTGGATCAGAGGGGATCCGGGAGCTTTCAGGGTGTGGGGATCAATTCAAAGCTTTAAAAATGTTTCTTTGTGTTTGGAGGCCCTGGAGAACAATAGCATCCAGGATGGGGTTGAGACTTAGCCAGTGGGTGTGGGTGGGTGGCTGAGGTCAGGCCTATGAAGCAGAAAAAAATAAGCAGCTCTGACCAGGCTGCAGGGAGGGTGGGGGTGCCTGGGTCAGCCTGGCACATCTCAGAGAAACTCCTTATTTAATTAGTTTGCTCTCTCTTTGTTTGGGGTCCTTGGATTTCAGAAATCTGCAGTTCTTTTGCAATTTTCTATACTTCTTAGCAGTTCTGCAGGAAAAAGGCACACTGAGTTTAAACACAACACAGGGGCAGGAGAGATGGTACAGCAGGTAAGGTACTTGTCTTGCATGAGGCCAACTGGGTTGGATCCTCAGCATCCCGTATGGTCCTCTGAGCACCACCAGGAGTGATTTCTGAATACAGAGCTAGAAGTAATCCCTGAGCATCACCAGGTGTGGCCCCAAATCAAAGCCAAAATAAAATAAAAGCCCAAAGGTAGTGATATGGGCTTATTGAGTTGTTTGGGTAAAGGGGAAAACAATTCCTCTCTCTGATTGGCTCTCCAGACAATGGAATGATTTAATTCAGCTATTTACAAACTTTTCAGGACCTAGCCTTTCTATTCTTAATATTTGTGTAGGTTATGTCTAATCTAAGAAAATTTGAAATAATAATTAAATAATTAAAAAAATAATAAGCCCATTGCATGTTAGCATAAATAGAACTTTCATTTTAAAAAACCACATCTTGGGGCTGGAGTGATAGCACAGCGGGTAGGGCATTTGCCTTGCATGCAGCTGACCCGGGTTTGATTCCCAGCATTCCATATGGTCCCCTGAGCATCGCGAGGGGTGATTCCTGAGCCCAGAGCCAGGAGTAACTCCTGTGCATCGTCAGGTATGACCCAAAAAGAAAAAAAAGCCACATCTTGGGGCCAGAAAGATTGTACGGCTGATAGGAGGCCCACCTTGCATGCTGTCAACCTAGGTTTGATCCCCAATATCCCATATAATCCCCTAAGCTCTGCCAGGAGTGATTCCTGAGTGATTCCTGAGCTCAGTTATTCCTGAGTTCAGAGCCAGGAGTAACTCCTGAGCATCGCTGGATATAGCCCAAAACCAAACAAAAAATGTAATAATATATAAATAAAAAGCCACATCTTGCAGAACAGCAGCAAAAATTTAGTGAAGAGTGAAATTGCTTTCTGTTTTCACAAATGTTTAAAATATTGGATTAATAGGTGATCAGATTATCATGTCTGCTTTAGCAAACTAAGAGTATATTATAGCCTTTTTAGATAATTGTGAGTATTCTTTTTCCATGCTATACAAAAATGTAATGAGTTTCTTAAAGGTTAGCTGCAATGTAAAATCTGAATGTCTATCAGTGAACATTTTTTGTTGCATTAAAGTTCATTAGTTTATTGTGCAGTAGGTTGATTGATAGGGAGGTAGGTTGGTTGGTTTGAGAGTCACACCAGGTAATGTTTCTGGAAGTGCTTGGAAAACAGAAACCAGAGCTCCCACATGCAGAACACACACTCCAGACATTTGAGCCAGCTCTCAGCCTCTTACTGTGCTCTTTACATAGGTCTTTTAACCTTGAAATATTTTGTATAACCGTGATCATTAGAAAATTGTATAACCTTGAAATATTTTGTATAACCGTGATCATTAGAAAACTAGTTGAGTTCGGCAAACATTCTAAATGTTGACACATTTCATTGTAGAACATATTTATTTGAATCACATTCATGAATCACCATCAGTTTCACTAGAAAAGACCTTAACTATGGAGAAGTTGTGAAGTTCCACAGTGAAAGATAGTAATGCATTTGACCGGGATGTTTACTCGGGATCACAGGGTGTGACCTCACACATACTTGTTGTGACACCAGGAATCCCAATGGCAGCACCACCAGGATCACATTTGGCAATCAGGCAGTGCCATGGATTGAAACTCACAACCTCATGATTACAAGGCAGGCACACTATCTCTGAGTCATATTCCTTGGCCCTGAAAATAGTTTATATTACGTGAATGCCTCAGAAGTTTCTTGGAAAGCTTTGGGGATCTATGGACCACTCTTTGAGAACAGATAATTGTCACCCCAAGCCCAAAGGACAGCAACTAGAAAAGAGGGCTGAAATGTTGACTCACATTTGATCTCCGATGGAAAGAAACCACTTACCTGCCGCTCATCCTTTACCCCACCCATGTACTAGATCTTTCCAATTTTGTAGAGTTGCAGAAGGCTGAGTCCCAGAAAAATGCACTGAAAGGCAGCCAGAGCCCAAGGAATGGAGCTTGGAAGGCATGAAAACCAAAGTGACACTGTGTTGGGGCTGCCTTAATCTGACATATGTAATATCCCAGATGAAAGGGTTGGGGACCCCCAACTAAGAAGATACATAAGAAAAAATTGCAGGGAAAAGAAGAATAGTCAACAAAATACCACATTCCACTCCCCCTCTGGTATTTTAGAGTAACTGGAAGAGAAAATGCAATGGTTTTAAGGATGGGGAGGGTGGTGCCTAGATCAAACCTTCATTCCAAAATATAGGGACATTGAATGGAGGGCCAGGGAGAAGACACAGATGAGAAACAATAGGGGCAAGGGGCAAGGTACATGTGGTGTTAAGAAATTATAGAGTTCAATATCCAAATCACAGTCAACAACACGGAAATCATGAGACCCAAAGTTTAACAACCAAACTTTAAAAGGTGCCTCTCAATATGGCAGGCTGATGATAAGAGGGTAAGAGAGGGGACTGGGAACACTTGTGGAGGGAATTTGTCACTGGAGGCAGGATAGGTGCTGGAATGTTGTATGTCTAAAGCCCAACTATGAATATCTCTAAATCACAGGGTTTAATAAAATACAGCAACGGGATAACAGTGACAGTGACAGTGACAGTAGCACTGTCGTCCCCATTGTTCATCAATTTGCTCGAGCAGGCAACAGTAATGTCTCCATTATGAGACTTGTTATTACTGTTTTTGGCATATCCAGTACGCCACGGGTAGCTTGCTAGGCTCTGCCTTGTGGGCAGGATACTCTCGGTAGCTTGCCAGGCTCTGGGAGAAGGATGGAGAAATTGAACCCAGGTTGGCCGCGTGCAAGGCAAATGCCCTACCCACTGTGCTATTGCTCCAATCCAAAATAAAATATAGGAGGGTAAAACCTGTTTTCCCCTTGATGAATTTTAATTTTTATTTGCGATGCCATGGATCAAATCTAGGAAGTCAAGCTTGTGAGGCATGTGCTCTACGATAGAGATACATTACCCTATCTTTATTAAAATTATTTTAAAAACATCTTTGGGGGCTGGACTGCTTGTCTTTCACGTGGCCTGGGTTCAATCCCCACCTTCCCCCAAGCATTGTCAGGAGTGATTCCTGAGTACAGAGTTGGGAGTAAGACCTGAGCACTGCCAAATGTAGGAAGGAAGGAAGGAAGGAAGGAAGGAAGGAAGGAAGGAAGGAAGGAAGGAAGGAAGGAAGGAAGGAGGGAGGGAGGGAGGGAGGGAGGGAGGGAGGGAGGGAGGGAGGGAGGGAGGGAGGGAGGAAGGAAGGAAGGAAGGAAGGAAGGAAGGAAGGAAGGAAGGAAGGAAGGAAGGAAGGAAGGAAGGAAGGAAGGAAGGAAGGAGGGAAGGAGGAAAGGAGGGAAGGAAGAAGGGAAGGAAGAAGGAGGAAAGGAAGAAGGAAAGGAAGAAGGAAAGGAAGAAGGAAGGAAGGAAGGAAGGAAGGAAGGAAGGAAGGAAGGAAGGAAGGAAGGAAGGAAGGAAGGAAGGGAGGGAGGGAGGGAGGGAGGGAGGGAGGGAGGAAGGAAGGAAGGAAGGAAGGAAGGAAGGAAGGAAGGAAGGAAGGAAGGAAGGAGGGAAGGAGGGAAGGAGGGAAGGAGGGAAGGGAAAGAAGAAGGAGGAAAGGAAGAAGGAAAGGAAGAAGGAAAGGAAGAAAGAAGGAAGGAGGAAGGAAGGAAGGAAGGAAGGAAGGAAGGAAGGAAGGAAGGAAGGAAGGAAGGAAGGAAGGAAGGAAGGAAGGAAGGAAGGAAGGGAAGGAAGGAAGGAAGAAGAAAGAAAGGAAGGGAGAAATGAAGAAAGAAAGAAAGAAAGAAAGAAAGAAAGAAAGAAAGAAAGAAAGAAAGAAAGAAAGAAAGAAAGAAAGAAAGAAAGAAAGAAAGAAAGAAAGAAAGAAAGAAAGAAAGAAAGAAAGAAAGAAAGAAAGAAAGAAAGAAAGAAAGAAAGAAAGAAAGAAAGAAAGAAAGAAAGAAAGAAAGAAAGAAAGAAAGAAAGAAAGAAAAGAAAAGAAAGAAAGAGAGAGGACTTCTTTGTACTTAGTATTTGAGACCCTAATAAAAGGATGACATAAGCCACCTACAAGTCTAATTTGTATCTGGTCTGGAGAAGACAGGTGGATCAGCAACTCTCCAAACAGACCCGTACCCCACTGTGTCCTGGGTTGACGGCTGTTTTGTTTCCCATGGAAAAGCCATCAGTACTCTTGTGTGCCAGGCACTCACTTAGAAGAGGTGCTCTCAGGTGCTTCTGTTCCCACAAATAGAGCTGAGTGCTCACTAGGAGGTAGTGCTATTTGTTCCCCGAACCATTTCTCTCTGCTGTACATGCAGTTCTGATTATGTTATTTAATTATTGCAAAAAGCCAGTGAAATGTGAGTGTAGAAAGAAGTTCTTTTCCCTGTGAAAACTGATGCTGTATACTTTGGAAAGACTTGAGAAGGACAATTCATACACATACAAATTGCTACTGAATTGCTATAGAAATGATGGGGTGGGGTGGGTGGGTAGGAATTAAACAACTTAGGAAAACTTTGTGCTCAGACTTGCCCTGTGTCTTTTAAGTTCTTACTCATTTCAAAGAAACCCACACAATCTAGAAGATCCCAATTGAATGTAAGTTTCATGAGTGTTCAGACATGGTGCTGGTATTTCTGAATCCCCAGAGCCTGAATGTGCCTTGCCCATAGTAGGAACACAACAAATATGTGTAGAATAAATGAGTTTCAGGTACAGTTTACACAAGCTAAAAACAGAACTTTAATGAGTAGAAGCCTGCTCATGAAAATGCAGTGATCCAACCCTAAAAATACTTGTGCCCAAACACCAAGCAAAGCATTAAGTTTCTCATATCAACTAATACTCCTATTCTTCCTCCTTTTTCTCCTACTCCTTCTTCTTTTCACCTTCTTATCCTGCTCCTTCCCCTTTTACCTTCTCCTCCTTCTCTAACCTTTATTTCCCATCTGTACTTGTAATGACCAATGTGGTTCTGACATACTTGGATGTGGTGTACCTGAAATTTTGTTGTATGGCACCAGAAAATAAGAATATAATTATGCACATATATTCATGTAAAATACACATCACCACAGATATATTAAAGCATTTATGGAGGTAAAAAAGGTCAGAAATCACACAAATAACCAATTTTTATTCCCTAGTTAAGAGTACAAATCACACAAATAACCAATTTTTATTCCCTTGTCAATGATTACAGTGGACCACCTCTTCAATAAGTGTGTCAATGCAGTTTACAGACAATAGTAGTTTGAAACTATAATCCCTTCAATCTTTGTGAGCAGCTGTTTACAGAAAGTGGAGGGTCTCAAAGTAGCTTAATTTTTCTTCCCCATCTGACGTACATTTAACACGTAGCTTTTCTTTTTCAAATAGCACATGTTTTATGGGCTAGAGCTACACACCAGAGCAGGTCAGGTGATTGCCTTGCACAAGGCCAATATGGGTTCAACTCCGGGTACCACATATAGTTGCCCAAGCTCCAAGTAAATTTTGCCTTTCTGAAAAGGACTTACTTTTTTCCCCCTCTTTTCTTTTAAATTTGGAAACTAGAAATATAAAGCAATGGATTTTTTTTTGGTGCTCTAGGAGATTCATTAAAACAGTTTTACAAAGTTTATGTTGATCTTTTTGTATCAGTCTTCTTTTTTTAATAAACAAGAAAAATACTTTGCAAGTCTATCCTACTAAAAAAGAATTTTGACCTTTTCCATAACATGTTTTTATTTGTTTATTTTTGTTTTGGAGGGCCATACCTGGCGTGTAGGACTTTCTTCTGGCTCTGCTCTCAAGGATCACTTCTTTTTTATTTTTCTCTCTCTTTCTTCTTTTTATTGAGTCACCATGAGACATACAGTTACAAAGTTGTTTATGATTGGGTTTTAGCCATACAACTTTTCAACACATCAGGTATCAAAAATAAAATAAGTGTGTGATTTATTATCAGTAAATGCTTGACTTGTGGCCCTGTTTTATATACTTGGGGTCATTAAAATTTTTTTTGAACAAAAAAATTTGGAAATAGGAAAGGTTTAATAAGTCTGGTTTTAAGCTACCTCTCTAGATAATTATCTTCATCTCAACTCATTTATTTTTTATTTTTGTTTTCAGGCCATACCCAGCAGTAATCAGGACTTACTTCAGGCTCTGTGCTAAGGGATCTCTCCTAGGGTGCTCAGGAAACAAATATGTGGTGCTGGGGATCAAACCAGGGCCAACTGTATGCAAGGCAAGTGCATTAATTCCTATACTATCTCTCTGGCCCTTCTTTTCAATTTATAATCTAAGGTGTTTGAAAGCACTTTTGTCTTGAACTACACAATAAGTATCTGTTGAATTGATTTAATTTCTAAGTCTGAAAATTTCAGAAACAGACTCACCGCTGTCTTCTCGCGAGAGCCGAGCATCCCCCGCCACGGCCCCCGCCTCCCCCTCCCGTCCTCCCACCCTCCCCCTCCCCCCAATCTCTCCACTCTTCGGCTCTCCTCCCTCCCTCCTCCCCCCTCCACCCTGGGGCTGGAGAGATAGCGCAGCGAATAGGGCCTTTGCCTTGCACGCGGCCGACCCGGGTTCAAATCCCAGCATCCTATATGGTCCCTCGAGCATGGCCAGGGGTAATTCCTGAGTGCAAAGCCAGGAGTAACCCCTGTGCATCGCCAGGTGTGATCCAAAAAGCAAAAAAAAAAAAAAAAAAAAAAAAAAAAAAAAAAGCAGAAGAAAATAAAAAAGGAAAAAAAAAAGAAAATTTCAGAAATAGCCCATTGAATATTATGGAGTGGTGGTAGGAAATTTGGGTGGAACTCACTGCCTGACCCTTGCTGACCCTTGTCTTCAATTCATTGCCAGAGGAACAAAGATCATTGGTCAATCAAAGTCAGGAGAGTGATAACTTCTCTGTGGCCACTCAAAGTTAGACTGAGTATCCACTTCATGCAAGAATATTTGAAGCTAGTGATTACATAGCTGGGCTTGTTTGTTTGGTGAAGCTGGAGCCTCACATGCAAAGTATATGCAGAACCACTGAGCCACATCCCTGACACTTCACATTTGTTTTTATCTTCATATGGTTTATAATCTGATAGGACAGGGGCAAGAAATGCAAGTAAACATAGCCCTTGCCTAATATGCAGAAAGAATACCAAAGGGAATCTGACCATCAATTCTCTTGGACCCAGAATAGTGGTTTTATTCTTTCTAGCTTTACAAAAGGACTTTGGAGTTGCAATGCAAAAAGTTTGCAATGTAAAATTTTTTTATGAGCTGTAGTAAAAGTCTTTCCTGTCTCGCCATAAGATACATTTAGAAGGATTGAGAAATATGATTGCTTGGTGTCTCTTTAATGACCTGGGTAGTTAAAAATAAACTTTAAAAAATGAATTATCTGGGCATTTTTGCATAATGTATATTTTATATGGGGACAGTTTGATATTACTCACCCTAGTTAATCTACCAATATTCTCCCTGTTCTTCCTCCAAACTGAACAAATGCACTTGCTGCCATGTCATCAGCAGCTTCTGCTACTATTGAAACTCCTTTGAGTATTTCTCACCAATGACTATAAACTCCTGTAAAAACCAAGCCAAAAGGATCTGGAGAGATTCCTCACTGGGAATACATACTTTAATGCAGGAGGCCCTTGTTCCATTCCTGCTCCGTGTGATTCCCTCAGGCAGCACCAGGAGCGACCTATAAGCACTGAACCAGGAGTAGCCCCTGAGAACTGCTAGCCCCAAACTCTTCTCCTTCCAAAACAGGAGAAGCAATCTGAAGAAGACATGGAACTTGTAGAAATAATCAAATCAACGTGTTTTTGTTTTTGTTTTTATTGGAGGCACTTTACCCAATGTGGAGGCACCCTAATATTCAAGTGTTTGATCAGGGTCCTATTCATGTACTACAGAAAAAAAGCTTCCTGAATAGTTACGAGCTGAATTTTATACTCTTAAATTCACATATTGAAGCTCTAACCTCACTCATTAGTTCCCTCAGAATCTAACAGTATTTAAAGATAAACATTTTTTTGTTTGGGAAAGTTTTTCTTTTTGTGGGGGTGTTGGGGGCACAAGTGACAGTGTCAGGGATCACTCCTGGAAGGGCTTGGGGGAACCTTATGTAGTTCCTAGGACCAAACCAGAGGTGGCCACAGGCAAGGCAAATGCCTCAACTGCTATTTCAGTAGAATATCACTTATATCACTTGTAGCCCCATTGGTCTTTGATTTGCTCGAGCAGGCACCAGTAACGTCTCCATTTGTCCCTGTCTCGAGCTAGTGTAGCCCAATGATATCTGCTCGCTCCAGGAACAGGAAGAGCCTCAAATCGTTCGTCCAGAGATTTAACAAAGAAATCTGACCATCTAGTTGGTGGGCGGCCACGAGGTCTTCTGACGTCCCGTGGATTCCAGTCCGTAACAGCTCTAGTCCAGCGGTCATCTCTGAAACGCATTACATGACCGGCCCATCTGATTTTTGATGCCTTGGCAAAAGAAACAGTGTCCCTGATTTTTGACCATCGATGGAGGTCAGAACTCTGGATTCCTTCTCTCACTTGAGTGAGACATGATATTCCCAGCATAGCTCTTTCGATTCCTCTTTGGGATACCCTAATAGTATTCTCATCCTTTTTGCGTAGGGCCCAGGTCTCTGAGGCATATGTTAGTGCAAGAAGAACGGTGGAATCGAAAAGATGTGCCCAGAGTTGGAGGTTCTTAATTCTCTTAACCACCTCTTCGACACTCTTGAATGCATTCCACACTTCTCTCTTCCTCCTGCGCAATTCTGGCACCAAGTCATTCCTCATGTTGATTTCTTGACCCAGGTACACATAGCTGCTGCATTTGGAGATGTTCGTTCCATTGAGAGCAAATGGAGATTCAGGGACCAGTTTATTTTTCATGTCTGTTCGGAGAATGCCGAGAGTGAGAAAGCCACAAACAGACGCCTGTCTTCGAAAACTCTCGAGCTCATTTGTCAATGTGGTTTGGCACGAGCCTCAGGCAACCACAAGCTAACGTCCGAGCTCACAAAGCTGTGCAGAATGCGATAAAGGAAGACCTCAAAGAGATAAGAGCAGCAGTGTTGGCCAGTGCAGAAGCCGGGAAAAGTATTCGCAACGCTCGCCTGTCCTTTGCCAACTACAAGACCAATATGACTGCCCTCCAAAGTCCCGATGGATCTATCACATCCAGAAAGGCAATGGAGAAAATTATTCACGACTTCTACTCAGATCTCTTTGACAGCCATGTCCACCTGCCCACATACCAAATTCCGCAGGATGGATATGTTGTTCCCAACGTTCTCCCTTCTGAAATCCGACACGCCATTTCACTGGTAAAGACGTGAACAGCACCTGGTCTGGACAAGGTCAGAGCCGAACACCTGAAGAATCTACTACCAGTACTCATCAATACACTGGCCCAACTCTTTACACGCTACCTGTCTAAATGCAAGGTTCTGTCCCAGTAGGACCATTCTGTTGTACAAGAAGGGAGACATCCATGACATCAGCAACTATCGCCCAATCTGCCTGCTGTCTGTCGTCTACAAGTTGTTCGCTCGTGTCATCCTGAATAGAATAGGCAGAACGCTAGACGCAGGACAACAATGCAAGCAAGCCAGGTTCCGAAGGGGATTCAGCATGATAGACCATATCCACACAGTGACCAAACTCATTGAAGTTTCACGAGAGTTCAAGATGCCGCTCTGTCTAACGTTCATCAACTTAAAGAAGGCCTTTGATTCTGTTGAGACTGAGGCGGTCATCGAAGCCCTGGCCAAACTCAGTATATCAAAATCCTCCATGAGCTGTATTGTGGATTCACCACCAGGAACTCACCATTCTACAAGGAAGTGATCATTGATGTAAAGAGAGGGGTGCAGCAGGGTGATACCATTTCACCAAAACTCTCCAGTGCCACCCTTGAGAACATCATGTGACAACTGGAATGGGAAGGAATGGGAGTGAAGATAGATGATCGGCAATTACACCACCTCCGTTTCGCTGATGACATTGTTCTCATAACACCAACCATTAGCCAAGCAGCACAAATACTGACCGACTTCGACCATGAGTGTGGAAAGGTCGGATTGCAGCTGAATCTCAACAAGACGATGTTCATGAAAAGCGAACTGGTCCCTGAAGTTCAGTAGAATACTGGTGTAATATTTATCCTGCCCACAAAGGTACATTTTTGAAAGGTGATTAAGTTAAAATAATATCATTAGAGTGGGACAAATCTGACCCTATAATGAGGCTATTAGAGTGAGCTTCTAAGAAGAAGCTCTGGAAAAACAGAGGTGCCAGACATCTGTGAAAGACCCTGTGAGATACAGCTAGAAGGGGATTGTCTTCAAGACAAGAAGAGAGGCCCAGAGGAAAATAAACCTGTCCATAATTTATTCTTGGACTTCAAGTTTCAGAACTGTGAGAAAATTAATTTTTGGTTGTTTTAGTCACCTACTCTTAGAAATTTTTTAATGGAAGCCCTAGCTCTGTGATACAAATAGATTACAGAATTTTTCATTAGTGTAACTATAAAGATCTTTTTGTGTGAAGCATTCATGTACTGTGGGCACTGTGTGATTGATATGGCATAATGAAGCATGTCCAGCAGATAACACAGAACAGGGTTCACTAGAGGGAAGCAGTTAGTAAGACTTTATGAAGTCTCAGGAAATTGTGTACTTCTTCATGTCCAGAGCTAAAATTATCCTACTCCTAGCACTGTAGCACTGTAGCACTGTTGTCCCATTGTTCATTGATTTGCTCAAGTGGCCACCGGTAATGTCTCCATTGTGAGACTTTTTGTTACAGGTTTTGGCATATCGAATACCCCACAGGTAGCTTGCCAGGCTCAGCCATGATCCTACTCCTAAAAATGAATTTTTTGTCTTATTTTTGCTTTAGTTTTTGAGCCACACCTGCCTGTACGGAGGTCCTACTCCAGCCCAGACCTCAAGAGTCAAGCCCAGAGGTGCTCAGGAGACCATGTAGTTCAGGATATTGAACTCAGACTATTCATATGCAAAGCATCTGCTCAGCCCATTGAGTCATCTGCCCAGCCTGGTTCTTTTAAATGTGTGTGTGTGTGTGTGTGTGTGTGTGTGTGTGTGTGTGTTTTAAACTCTGATAGTTTTATTTACAGAAATTTAAGGAGAGAGAGAGAGAATATTTTGAAAGATTATGATGCCAGCAGCAGAAAATGTGCCTAAATGTTTCTATTATCTTTTCACTCTCATATCTATTCTCTCTCCACTTTGCCACCCTCCCAGCTCTCCCCTCTCAAACATGTATAATACCACCACCATACCCACTTGACTCCACAGCAGCTTCTTTCACTCTTTTCTGGATTTTTATAATAAAATAAATAGCTGGGGTTTGATAGGTAGTAAGGTGCTTACCTTGCATATAGCTGACCTGGGTTCAGTCTCCAGCACTACATTTCAAGTGACCTCTGAGCACAGAACCAGGAGTAAACCCTGAACATAGCTTTGTCTGCTATAAAAACCAGGTAAATAAATCTGTGTTTGTGTGTGTGTGTCCATGTGTGCATGTGTGTTTAAGGCTCTACTCAGGTTTTCCCCAACCAAAAATTGGGATTGACTTTAGAAACTCTGAGAGGATACGATTTTCAACTTGGCCTCTAATTAGGAAAGATGAATTTGAAACAGCCAGTAGTAATTCTGTGATCAGAAGCCAGTTCTATTATAGGAGAAAAGGAAGACTTGGTAAAAGGCAAAAGATTTATGCGATCTGAAGAGAAACCAGAGTATAAGGAAGACTTGGGAGGGAGCTGCTCCATCTCCCAGGCAAAGCAGTGACACACACACAGTGATCACTGCTCTGTCTAGAACCTGAAAGTAGCAGAGAGAAAGGTTTCAAACCCAGGGCCCTGTGAAGCCAGGCTGATCCCTCCTCTCCAATAACTATTTATTGGAATCTGTCTCCTATCATGGGGTATGTTCCCTCTTACAGGGCAGTAGACTAGATTCTGGAAGACGTAGAGCAAGTTACATCACTCTGCTGGAATTTCACTGTAACTATTTTCATTTCCTGAACTCTAAAAGAAGATTGAACCAGACTAGTCATTTGAAATGGTTTTTATCTCTGCAAATAATTTTAATCAAACGCTTGAGCATAAGATCATATTAAAAGCAAGCAAATATACTCCTCACCTGGTTAGGGATTCAGTTCTTGTCCAATAAACACTTTCATCTTCTATGGCAATACCAGGCACTCTGAGGACCACTGTCCCTAGACTCAAACATTTTTAGGGACTTGGGGTAGGGGCTGATAATTTGAGATTTTCGCTGGCTTCTGGGATAGAAGTCTGACCACCATGGCTATATCCAAGCTACTGATGTCACATCTCTAAATATAGATCAAGGGATAGAGTAGCATACCAAATAGGACAATTGTGAAGCATGAGTTTTGAGTACTTATTACCATTATTTTAATAATTTAAAATTTTATGTTTATAGCCTTCAAGTTTTCATAATGACTGCATTTAACAATTGGCTTAAAAATTTTCAAAAAATGTAAGTGTTCAGAATATCAAGGATATCTTTTATGCCAACACTCTTTGTACTAAAGGATAAGTCAGTAACCTTCCCTTTTTTAAGCTGGGAAGATCTGAATGGAATAATTCTATCCATTTTGGAAGTTTGTTCAGGAGAAAAATAAAAAATATTTTTCAGTGTATTATTCAGCACAGAATACAGAACTGAAATTCTGTCAGCTGGTGCATGATGTAATGCATCAATGAAGCAAGGACCCAACATAAACTGTGTACTTGGAGGTTGTTGTTGTTGTTGTTGTTTTATGCCCATCCAAATACATTCTTTCATCAGCCTTCCATGGTCTCTGGCAAAAAGCCAGGCATGAAGTTAGTGGGATCTACTTAAAGAGCTAACAGCCCTAGGGATGATTCAAGGGCTAATAGTTCTTTCTTGCAGACATCAAGTCATGAGTTCAGTTCCTGGTACTGTCCACAGGCACTGATCACATGGCCCCAGCGCCTCTGCTTCCTGTGACCCCTGTTGCCACCACAGAGTATGTAATCTCTAGAACACAATCAGGTATGTGTGGACTTCAGAGTGTGACCTCCCAACAAGTCTGGCAACAAAAAAATGTTTGAGTACTGTGTCAAGGATATGACCCTCGGAGGCCTCAAGAATTATCACTAAACAAGTATAACTCTTGGTCCGCATGCCTGTAATAACCACAACTGAAGTGTGTAAACTTCAGCCACCACTGCAGCAAAACGGCAGCACCCCAATCTGATGAGTGAGTTGCACAAGCGAGAATGGCAAATCCTGGTCATCACAACAGCAACAAAGGGAAAGGATGGGGTAGGGGCAGAGAGGGGCGGGGTGGGGGGAGGCAGTTTTAATAATAAAGAAACAAGACTTTTTAAAATAAATAAAACACCTTTTGCAAACATTATTTCTTTAACTCTATAAAAACCCTGATAGGCAAGAACTATAATTAGTTGGGTTAGATAAGAAAACCCAGGTCTGGGGTCTGGAGTGATAGCAGAGCAGGTAGGATGTTTGCCTTGCACGCAGCCAACTTGGGTTAGACTCCCAGCATCTCATATGGTCCCCTTGAGCATCGCCAGGAGTAATTCCTGAGTACGGAGCCAGGAGAAACCCCTGTGCATTGCCAGGCGTGATCCAAAAAGCAAAAAAAAAAAAATAATAAGAAAACCCAGGTCTGTGGAAGGTAAGTGAGTTTCCCAAGACCACAGTTAGGTAATGACTCAAATACAAGTCCTCTGACTCTTTTTGTTTGTTTTGTTTTGTTTTGTTACACATGCTGGTGCTCAGGGCTTTCTCCTGGCTCTGTCCTCAGGGATCACTCCTAAGGAGCTTAAGGGACTGCATGAGGTGCCAGGAAATTGCCAGATCAGCCTTATGTAAGGCAAGTGCCCTACTGACTGTACTATCACTCTGGCAAGTCCTTTGGTTCTTGAGCTTAAGATCCTAACCATAATGCCCCAAAGTAGAGAAAGAGTATGGGGAATATTGTCTGTCATAGAGGCAGGGGAAGGGTGGGAAAGGGGGCATATACCTGGGATATTGGTGGTGGGGAATGTGCACTGGTGGAACGATGGGTGTTTGATCATTGTGAGATTGTAACCCAAACATGAAAGCTTGTAACTATCTCATGGTGATTCAATAATTTTTTTTAAAAAAAGAAATTAAAGAATGTCAATATGAAAGATAAAAATAAATTAAAAATTAATTAATTATAAATTTAAAAGGATGAAAAGGAAAAAATAATTAAATTTAGTGAAGAATTTACATCTCATATGACTTAAGTCATCAGTCCTCTATATACCTACACAAGAACTATTCCAGTTAATTTCATTGGAGTTTTCTAATCCCTTTTTCAAGATCTGTTTAGTCACTGCTGTAAGAGTATCTTTACCTCCTGTAATCTATGTAATCTATCAAGTTCGCTGAATAAATTATTAGCAAAATTCATACAAACAACCTAAAAAAAATAGACCCTAACCACTATATTGCTATAGCTACAATCCTATCTGCAAGCTCCTCTGTACAATGCCCGACTCATGCTTTTCTCTCCATCTCATCATTTCTTCACTTCACCTTTCAGGCATATCCAAGACTTACCTTCTTTCTGAAGACTTTGCAGACCGTATCCCTTTGTATGACCCTCCACCATTTTCTTCTGCTCTCGCCTCCTCTTCTCTGTGATAATAACACCTGAGACTCACTCTCATGTCTTACACGTTTCAAGCTGTCTGGTGATTTTGTAAGAGTTAGGCCAAGGGTCATGCATCAACCAAGACACTGCCTCAAGCCTTGTGACACATCCAATTCCTGCTGAAAGCAGCTCAGTGTATTTGTCAGGGTTCCCAGAAATGGCACTCAGCTGCAAGCCTTGGTGTCAAGGGATTATAAGATGGAAAATTCGAGTTCAATTGAGAGGACTAAGTCCCACTCTAACCAAGCACCCTTAAATTCTCTGTCACCTGGGCTGAGTGCCATGGGGAAATTGAGAGAGTTGTAGTCAGAGTTGTACCTATGCACAGATGCCAAACCCCTTTAAGACTATCTACAAATCAGCTCACAAGAAAATGCAAAGAGAGCTTATAGCCCAAAGAGAAAGATTTTGAGGAGGTTAAAGTTAAATGGAGTACTCAGAACAGTGAGATCCTTCAGGGAAAGTTTCCTAGAGATAATGAATAGAGTTATAGAAACTAAACATAAAGTTTTCTTGGTACAAATGCTCGTGACAAACAAATCAGAAAATACAGACATGCAAAGAAATAAAAGAAATAAAAACCCACCCACAATCTCATCAACTCAGAGACAGCTGTTATCAATACCTCAGCACCTTGACAACCAGATTTGTAGGAGGTGACATGCACAGATGGTAAACAGTTTGGGGGTGGGGGGGGGTGAGTCTGGGAAGGGATCCTAGCTGGTCTAGTATTTAAATCTATGCTCAGGAATAAGCGATAAGACTTTATAGTAGGGTCAGCTAATATAGACTGCTCCCTTATATGTATCTGGCCCTGTTTTTATTCTAGAACCACATAGTTCCCCTGAGTACCACCCAGGGTAGATTCTGAGCACAAACAGAGTAGCCCTTAGACACGGGGAGGTATGGCCCCAAAACTCCAATATAAATAAATAAGAGATATCTATAGAGATGGAGAAATAGTACAGGAGTTAAAGCATTTACCTTGCACATGGCTGACCCAGTTCTATCCCTGGCACCAATTTATGGTCCCCAAGTACTGTCAAGAGTAATCACTGAACGACAAACCAGGAGTAAGCCCTGAGCACAGCAGGTATGGCCCCAAAACTGAAAAAAGAAATCAATAGCCATAATAGCTAAAAGGTAAAAGACCTTTATGTTCCTTCATCTTATTTAACTCAACTATTTTATGAAGTTGGTATTCTTATCCTCATTTGAGAGACTAATGACTGTCACATGCATCAACTCAATCTTGTGCACTGCTGACATTTCTATTTGGGACCACGTACAGCAGTGTGTTAGCTTTGTGCTCAGCGATCACTCCTGGCAATGCTCAGGTGACTATATGGAGTACCAGAGACCAATTCCAGTTGGTAGCATGCAAAGATCTTCCTGCCATATTATATCTTTCTGGCCCCTGTTGACATTTGTTACCATGCCTTATAGGCTCTCTATGCCATCAGAGTGCCCGAGTTGTTTCTTTGACACCAAAGGGAGTTCAATGCTGCCACAAAGTCACAAATGAACATGTCTAGAAAAATGCTCAGGATTATCTTATGAGTAACTGATACTTCCAGTTCCTTCTAAAACTGCTTGAAGGATGACAGTGAGACTGACAAAGAGCCTGGTTGAAGTCCAGGGTCTACAGGCTCTGCACACCTCTATTGGGTCAGTCATCCCACCACTGGAGAGAGCCTTTAGCAGCAAGCTGTGCAACCCTAGAGACAAGGTGAAGTGCAGGTGGCTCATTCCAAAGGACATGAGCATGCAGTCAGGACCAAAGGACAGACTCAGGATTTTAAAACTAGGCTGATGGCAAAGAGTCAAACTGAGCTACTATCTCAGTGCATCCCATGACCTTAGCCAAATCCCTGGTTTCTTTGGGTCTCTGGACCCTCCTCTGTAAAAATAGGGAGTAAACCTTAATGATCTCTAAGGTCTTCAGTCTTGCGGTGGAAGGTTCTATTAAACCCAGGTTACAATATACACCTGCTGCCTTGTTTATCCTTGTGACAAGTCTAGAAGTGCAGGAGTCCTGTTGCCACCAGAGCACTGTGACAGGTACAGGCTGACGGGCACTTCAGGGCTGAGGGAAGGGTGACCTCCAAGAGACTGCTGGGAAGACCAGGTCCAGGCGGGCTGCCAGGGCCTCTCTCCATGTTGGATGACTAAAAGATCATTTGATCCTTCCCTCTCCCTACTGAGGTTAGTATTTATAGTCATCCATGTGTGCCCACAAGGGAGAGACAGAGAAAATGCTTATAGGGATGTATTTTTAAGGACACTACAGAACTGGGACCTCAAGGCAGGAAATTGGTAGTCAGGCTCTCAATTCTAGGCTGTGAGGCAGGTTTTGCAAGTTACTGGGAAAGGTTCCCCAGCAAGGCTCAGATCCCACCAACTTCCTCTTGGTCTCACCCTCTTGGGTTGGCTGACTGCCACTCAGCATGGAGCCAGCCCTCCCATTGGGCGGAGTTCTTCCCCCTCCCCCTTTTTCCCCTCAGGCACCTGTGACAAGATAATTGCGTTACTAATTTATTTGCTGTATTTTTCCACTGGCTGCTTCTCTTACCAAGCAGACACTGCTAGTCAGGCTTTCTTTTTTTTTTTTTTTTTATTTTTTCTTTCTTTCTGTCTTTTTTTTTTTTTTAGGTCTGCTTGCCTTAGGAAGTCTTACAGGATAGAAGGCAGAAACTGCTTAAAGCTAATAGAGCTTCCTGTCTTTGGTAAAAGCCAAGGCTTAGAGATGAGATGATACAGTTACTCTGAGGGAGGAGAGCGTGAGGGAAGGACGCCTTTGAAGGACAGGAGAGAGCAAGAGATCCCAGAGCTCTAAGATCAGAAAGACAGAAAAAGAAAACAACTCTGATTAGGAGACTTGAACTCCTTCCAGTAGGAGCATGGAGAAGGGCAGACTTCCGGGGGTGGAATGCCTTGGGCATTGAGTTTCCAACCTCACCCAAGATTCCTTAACCCCAGTTCTGACTCAGAAATAGCAAAGTCACTGGAAGAGCCCCAAGGTTTGAATCCCGATTCAGTGGGACTCCTGGCAAAGAAACAGATCAAATCCACACCCCTACACGTTTATGCACCTTGGCATTGTTTTTCCAAAGGTTGAAACCCACAGGACAGATTATCTGCCCGTTGAACTGCTCAGAGTTAGACTAACTTTGATTTTAAAACAAGAAAGCCAAGAAATACAATAACCTTAGTGGTGATGTGGGAGTTAGAACTGACCTGGATAAAAGTGTGAATGGCTCCATTGTCCTGGTGCCCCAGCCTGTGGCCCTTTATCTCTTTTAATACACAAATTGCATTAGCTTTAAGCTCCCACTAGCTAATAAGGGGGTTTTGTCTAATCTCATCCTGTTAGGAGGCCTGAGGCACAAGTAATAAAAATGCCAGATCAAAAAGTGCAGGAGAGGGGCAAAAAGTGGAGCAATAGCACAGTGGGTAGGGCGTTTGCCTTGCACTTGGCAGACCCAGGTTCTATTCCCAGCATCCCGTATGGTCCCCTGAGCCCCACCAGGGGTGATTCCTGAGTGCATGAGCCAGGAGTAACCCCTGTGCATCGCCAGGTGTGACCCAAAAAGAAAAAAAAAAGTGCAGGACATAAATTGTTTCACAGGATGGGAAGACTAGTAGTGATGGGTTCCAGATATAATACAGTGAGTGGAGCAGTGTTGTCATGGAGGACCTTGTTTGCATTTCTCTGCTTTGCTGAACTCACAAGGGCTGCCTCTGTCCTTCAGCTGGCTCCCTTTGTGTGAGAAGATGTCCCTTCAGCAGGCACAAGGACATTCAGGGAAAAAAACGGATGTTCTGCCTGTGACTGCTTACTAGACCCACAAAAACTTTTCCTAAAAGAGCCCTATAAAATTCCCTTTGTATATCATTGGCCAAGATTGAGTGTGTTCTTATTCTTAAGCCAGTCCCTGGAAACAGGATCCCACTAGTAGTGGGCTTGAAGAAAGCCCCAAGTGTCAACCACAAAGAGCACTAATAAGTCCTTTCACCTCCCAAATAAAGCCTTGCAGGCTGGAGAGAGAGCTCAAAGGGCTGAATACATGCTTCGCACATAGAAGATCCAGGTTCAATTCCCAGCACCACATGGATGCTGGAGCACTGCTGAGATCAAACCCAAGCACAAAGGCAGGAATAGCAGTCAGTAAAGAGAAAGAGAGAGAGTGATACCTGACATAACCAAAATAAGTCTTGCCCATCATGAGGTCTCACAGATATCTCCCCTTCTCAGCCTGGGGTAGGATAGTTCTTTATATATGTTAAATGCTGGGGGCAGGGGGTAGGGGCTGCCTAAGCATCTCCATATGTAGCTTGAAAGATTCTTAAACTTATTTACCAATGTCCAAATTCCAAATAAGAATGTTGTTTGTGGCTTTTGTGTTTCAGGATATTCTTTAGTGGAGATAGCTCCTAGAAGGTATGCCCTGGAGGAATGATTCGTACTCTTTATGCTGACAGAATTCATTATCTTTTGTCTACTTATGACTTTCATTGTATGGACGCTTCCAGCTTGTGCCAAAGATCACACCTGTCTTCTGCCTTCATGGGTCTAAAGTTTGTTCAGTAGCAAAGCAAGTTACACAAACCAGAACAGCCACATTGGAAAGAACTGGTGCTGTTGTTCTTGGTTTTGTATTTTTTCCTCAGGAGTTCGTAGATATGGCATCACAATTTCGCAACAAGTTATCAATACATTGATTGTAACCCCATTTTTAAAAGAGAAGGCACAGAGTGGTAAATTAAATGGCTTAAGGTTATTCAGCAAATTAACAGAGTTATGAGTATTCCTGTATAAATCTTTATGTGGACATATGCTTTTTATTCCTCGTGAGAAAATTCCTAGAAATGTAGTTGCTGGCTCATAGAGTCTATGCATTTCTAACATCAAACTGTTTTCCTAAAGTAAGGAAACACTTGTTTCACTTTTGTTTATAAGTGTTTTGGTTGATCCAAATCCTTATCTATATATGATGTTGTCAATATCTTAATAATAAATAGGTAAATACTGGACTTACACTTGAGTTTTACAAGTATTAGTAAATATTTATGCAACTATTTGTACAAATAAGTATATTTTCTACATTTACCCAAATCTAGGGTGAATGTTTAATTTGCATTTCCCTGCTGATTAATGATGTTGAGTATTTCTGTATTTCTTCATATCAGTCGTTCATCATACCTCCTCATTTGTGAAGTGTCTGCCTTTTTAGACACTTGAGTTAACATTCCATTGAGTTACATATTTTTATTATTATTTCGTTGTGGTATTTAGTGTAGTGTTTAATTTGAAGTGCTTCTTTGTTTTTTGGGGATCACACCTGGCAGTGTTTACAGGTTGCTTCAGCTGTGCTCAGGGAAGCATGCTGTGCCGTGCAGGGAATCTAACCCAGGGCCCCAGGCCTTTGAACCACCTCTCTGCCCAGGAATGCTTTGATTTTATTGGCAACTTTCTTTGATCTGCATATACTTTCTCCCAGTCTATGCTTTACCTATTCAATCCCTTAAGATGGTACAAACTTTTTATTTGAATGTGGCCTGATCACTTTTTTCTTATATAGCTCTGGTTTTATATAAACTGACTTGTGAAAAGAAGATATCCTCCTTTTATAGTCTCTAAAAGTTTCTTGTTTCACCTGTGTGTATAAGGTCTATGATCTTTCTTAAATTATGTAAATAACGAATGTGATGTAAAAATCAAAGTTGAACTTTATAATATGAAAATCCAGTTGTTTCATTACTATTTATGGAAAACATTATTGTTTTCCCATTGAAGAGAGTGGTTGATATTGTCAAAATTATAATAATGACTGTAAATGCGGGTTCTCTCCAGATTCTCTATCTGGTTTTGATTTATGTAACTATTACAAGGAAGAAAGAATTTTTCTGACCATCTAGGTCTTTATGACTGGACACTAAAAATAAATCATTAAAATTACTA
The DNA here is from genome assembly GCF_027595985.1 of Sorex araneus. Taxonomy (NCBI): domain Eukaryota; kingdom Metazoa; phylum Chordata; class Mammalia; order Eulipotyphla; family Soricidae; genus Sorex; species Sorex araneus. The sequence goes on from NC_073304.1 coordinate 34,987,232, forward strand.
AATAATTAAAGTGGCATAAAATCAATTAACATGAGAAAAGACAAATCCAATTTCATGTACATGGAGGACTGGGAACAATGAAAAATGAAAAAAGCCCCAAGGCATGGGGCTTTAGAAAAGATACACAAATAAATCTGTGAGGAATGACAGCATACACATATTTGCAGTCAGGCCTAGACACGTGTTGGGTTGGTGGGGGGGGAAGGGGAGGAATATTACGAACAGAAAGTATTCTCCCCTCCTTTCTTTTAGTGAACCAGAGGGTTAAGGAATCATTCTTTTATCTGTTATTTCTTGTTTCTTAAACAACTTGAACTCAAAACTACCAGCATACCACTGTGGCACATCTAGGGGCAATTCCTGTGTTCTTTAATTTAGAAGCTCTCTGAACCTTAGGTGTTTTTATGGAGGCTTCATTGCAAAGACATGATTGATTAAGTCATTGGTTATTGGAGACTAAGGTTGAACTCAGTCTTCAATTACTTTTTGTTTCCCAGAGGCTGAGGGAGGATGGGATACCAAAAATCTCAACCCCTCTAATCAGAGGCTGGTTTCCCTGGCAACCTATCTCCATCTGTAGATTACCAAGGGGGTTTCCAAAAGTTACCTTATTAACATGACAAAAGGTGCCTTTCCCACTCTCTCATCCTAGGAAATTCCAAGGGTTTGAGAAGCCCTATTCTAGGAACCAGGACAAAGACCAAGTATACACGTCTTAATATAAATCACAATGCCACACACACTTCAGTCTCTTTCTCTGCTGCTCTATTGATCCTGTCCATCTTTTTTCCTGTCACAAAAGAGCAACCCTTTATATTTTCAGCACTAACTACTTCACCAAGCTTTTGATGGAATCTCTGGCCCCTTGGTTCTTTTCTTCTCCAACACTTTAAACCTACTTTGTCCCCTCCCTCCCTGTCATTAAACCTTGCAGTTCAAAAACAATTCTGAATTAAGTTCAAATGACCCTTAGTACCCATTCCACCTCCTACTTTCTCATTCTAGAATTCTCTCCAATTATATAAAACTGTCACCTCCCCCTCCCACTCTCCTCCCACACACACACTGTTATACACAAGGATACTATAATAGCCCTGATAGATGGAAATGCTATATGTGTTGACATTGTAATGCCCTCAACTGATAAAAAAGGTAGGGGCTGTTAAGATAAGTGACACCCCACTGATGCAAACTTGGGGCAATAGAGTGACTTATCAAATAAATGCAGATAGGACAAAGTCAAGGACAGATAAAGACCTGACTCTGTGAGAGGGCTCACATAAATTAAAATTAGCAGGTGGTCCTGATAACTAACACACCTCTGAAAATGTAGTATAAATTTGGGCCTCAAATTGGGTTAGATTTGAGATACCTTATGAACTCCATCCGTGGTCCTAAAGTCTCCTCCACTGAGATTTTACCTTCCTGAAAATAGACAAGCTCCTCACTGCTGTGTGCCTGCCACCAGCTGAAGTGGTTCAGAATCCTCCCGCCACACTTTATTGCTAATTTAATTGCATGCTTTGTTGTTGTAATATGGACTTCCCCCCAATAAAACCCCATCATAATTATATGCAATTGGCTAAAGTTGTAATGTGAAACCTGTCCACATAAAGATGGCAGTTAGCACTCTTGGAATCCAAATCTCCTATTACGCATACATCTGCTCACTGCATAAATCCTTGCAGTAAAATGTTGATCCCTTTAGAACTTTTCAGTATTCTAAATAATTCACAATTTGCCAGGCTCAGGATTCACCCTTCCTCAGTTCTCGCCTAGTGGATCTCTCTTTTTGGTCAATTATCCACGCCCTGCACTGCTGTGAGTGCCTTCCTCTAAGCCTATTCCCAGCATTACTCATTGCCAGTGGCCTCACCAAGAGACTAAAGTCACCAAACACCCCAACCTCCCACCTGCAAATGTGAACAGTCATAATTTTTCTGGTCAAATAAACACTGTCTCTCACACATGAGCAACAGTTCCTCCATTTGGAAGATCAATACCTGTCCAATTCACCTTTCTTGGTTTTGACTCTCTTTTTTTTTTTCTATGCCAGAGATCAGACTAAGGTCACATGCAGGCAAAGCAAATGCTCTACAGCCTCATTCCTTGTTCTTGAAACTTAAATCTGTTTTTTTCTCAACATCAAAATTAACTTGTTTTTAATTTTAGAAAATCTTGACCATACCATCTTCATGCTCACAATTTCTCACTGTCTTAAAAAGTAAAGCCATTCCATACCTCCAGCACCTCTGTCATGTAAGGTCCTCTTTGACCATAAATAAATAAATCTTGAAAGAGATCAGCAAGCTGGAAAAATTCCTCTGGACACACATGAAAGGCTGAGATGTCCAGGGCACCCTGGAGAAGAGCAGGTCAGCACATTGCCCACCCAAATAGAGCCCCAACAGCCAACCTCCCACATTCCAAAATCATCGCGATGCCCTGGGTCAGACTCCACTGCTTCGGGATTGAGTTTCATCCAGAAATTAATCTGTTGGAAAAAATCAGGGATGTGAGTTTTGTGACTGAAATCTCCAGGTTTTTCTCAGAGTTGGAATGGACTACTTCTCCCCAGTTCCTAGTACTTTCGGAAGCCCCAGCAGTCTAGCCCATACCCCAAAGGCACTTCCCAGTTATAAATATACAGATGTATCACCCTGTTAACATTTATGCACTTCCTAGAGTGACATGTCAATCTCTACAACACTAATAAACTACTAGTAGCAGACCAGATTGGATGGGATGTAAAGTAGAAAGCAACCAATCTTGATTAATAAAACATAAACACAGACACCTTAATAATTTCTCATACAAGAACTTAATATTTCCATGGTAGATATAACAATTTACTTATTTTCTTCTAAGAAAACAGTTTTTTATTATTCTGTTAGCAAAATTATTGATAACAAGCAATATAAAATAAATTATTGAGGGTCTGCTATGGGGGCAGGCTTGAAGGACGCTTGGAAAAATTAGAGACCATGATGAAAGAAGGAATAATGGTGGTGGGACTTATGTTGGAACATTGAATGCCTATAACAAAGCTATCATGAACAACTTTGTAAATCACAGTGTTTATAAAAAATATAGCAGGGAAATTAACATATGTAGGCTTTACCTATTCCATGCAAATTCCAAAATATTTTAATATAGGTTGGTTTAAAATGTTTATTAATGATAGGTAAGACATGATTATTACAATAATGAGAACCAAATATAAAACAAAATTTAATATATAGTGGGTAGGGCATTTGCTTTGCATGCGACCAACCCGGGTTTGATTCCTCTGCTCCTCTCAGAGAGCTTGGCAAGCTACCAAGAGTATCTTGCCCGCAGATAGCCTGCCCTACAGGTAGCCTGGCAAGCTACTTGTAGCGTATTCAATATACCAAAAACAGTAACAACAAGACTAACAATGGAGACGTTACTGGTGCCCGCTTTAGCAAATCGATGAGCAATGGGATAACAGTGATACAGTGATACTTTAGATTCCAGAGTTGAAAACATATATAAATAAAAATAGGTATTTTATTCTATTTTATTAAATGGTTTTAAATTATTTTACATAGGTCAAAATCACATAGCAATCACAAATTGGCTCTTACTGATTGAGTTTCTAATTATTCTATTTGTCATTTCTTAAAATTTTGTTGGAATAAGCAATATAAAGTAAATTTTTTATGTGCCTAAGGGGGTAGGATGGGATTGGAAGAGAAACTGGGGATTTGGGTGGAAGGAGGACCACACTGCTGGTTTTGTAACACTAAATGCTTGAAACAGCTGTGTAACGAACAACTTAGTGAATAATGGAGTTTTTAATAAAAATTAATATTTTAAGAAACAAGGATGTTTGCTACAATGATATTTTTCCACCTACTTCAGTTACTATTTTCTCTCAAGATACATTGCTCATGGTCCTAGGATACTTTATTATTATAGTTAGCAAAAAGTGACAAATAATGTTCTAACGAATTTCATTCTAAATTTTAGAATTTGTAAAAAATTGGTTCAAAGAAATATCTTCTTATCACTAATCATACCATTAATATGAATGCACTCAAGTTTTGTTTAAAAAATTATTTTTCATTAAATGATATATGAGGAGAAAAAAAGGAAAAACCACCCCCTGGGATTAGGAAGAGAGCTTGAAGGTAGAAGTGCATGCTTTGCATGCTGGGGCCCTGGGTTTGATCCCTGAATCTCCATAGCCCCCAGATACTTCTGAAGTAGCCTAGGAGCACCGAACTGGGAGTAGCCTTCAAGCACTGCTGGTCTGGCTCCCGAACCAACCCCTTTCATATAACTCAAAAGTCCCTGCTTCTCTCTCCATCTCATGACTGCCTATAGCTCTCTTGTCAAGTGAAACCTTTTTTCTTTTAATGCCCTGGATAGCCACGCCCCTTCCCACACACCAAGCATTAGAAGTGCTGTTTCCCCAGTCTGAAACACATCCCACCATCACCCACTCCTCATCCTATTACTATTATCTGGCTAGTTCCTACTTACTCCAGTCTCAGTTTACATGACCTCTAGAACAGTTTCCTTAAAATGTCTTCTGGGGTTATTTCCTCTTCTTTACTTCAGGGCCTGATTGCTTTTGTTATTCTCCTATCCTTCCCTTCTTTGGCCTCTAAGCCACTGAAAGTAAGAACAAGGTCTATGTCACTCATTGTATTATTATATTCACCACCTTTAGGAAGTACCCATCAACACACATTTGTTAAATGATGGATAATTTCTTGCCCTCCTCCTCCTGTTCTCCCAAAACAGACTTTAAGATTTATATTTCTGAGTTTTTTAAATTTCCTTCCATATATTCCAGTGATTCCTATTACTTCAATGCCTTCAGTATAGGGTCTGTGTTAAATCTCCTATTTATTCCCCCATGCTAGCTATCTCTTAGGACCAGTCTACATTTCCAGTATTAAGCTAGATATTTGCGCTTGTAGGTTTGTCCATCACTTCAGAAAAGTCTAGCAAACATTAAGAAACATATATAAGACTATATAATGCAGACCAGAGATAGTACAGGAGGTAATGAGCTTGCCTTCCATCCTCTTCACTGTATGTGGACCCCAGAGCACTGCCAGGGGTGACTCCTAAACACAGAGCCAAGAATAACTCCTAAATATCTCCAGGAATGGCCTAAAATCATTTCCTGCCCTCAAAATATGTGTAATAAAACATTTTTTACACTACTGAAAATTTGAAAACAACCTAAATGCCTGTAAAAAGAGGTAAATAAGTTATGGTACTACCCTCTAGCCTTAGGAAGCAAAAAAGATTTATATATTGCTGTGAAAAGATATCCTTGATATACTGTTAAATATATTAGAAGGCATTTTTCAAAACTGTAACTGTTCCTTGGTTTGATCTTACTCAGTTATTCAGCATGTGTGATAGTCTCTGTTCCAGGTGCTGGAATATGCAGAGAATAAAACAACACCTGGGTTCTCACAGAGCTTTCTAGACATAAAACAAGAAGAAAGAAAGGGTGGAGGGAGGAGGAAGGAAGGAAGGAAGGAAGGAAGAGACGGAGGGAGGGAGGGAGGGAGGGAGGGAGGGAGGGAGGGAGGGAGGGAGGGAGGGAGGAAGGAAGGAAGGAAGGAAGGAAGGAAGGAAGGAAGGAAGGAAGGAAGGAAGGAAGGAAGGAAGGAAGGAAGGAAGGAAGGAAGGAAGGAAGGAAGGAAGGAAGGAAGGGAGGGAAGGAGGGAGGGAGGAAGATGAAAAGTCAGATGATAAGATAGCATATTTAGGGAGATGGTTGGAAGTACCTTCTGTAATCATCACAAATGAGGGGAAAGCAATTCTAATCAGAAGGATCAGTCTAGTTCAGGACTCCAGTTTCACTGTCTCTGTAAACAACCAAAGACTGGAGGAAAGCCAGGGGAAGAAATTACAGTGGGAAACTGAGCCCCCACCCAAATGGGACCAAGCATGAGAGGGCTCTGAAAGTAAGTCTGAGGACATGTCTGTTACATATTAGCATTTCATTGAAAAAAAGATTAAAAACTAAGTATACTGGGTATGCTATTTACAAAATATGTCTGACATGAGGTCATAGGAGACTTTCATTTTCAAAACCACACCTTTCTGTTGTGTTGGAATGTCTTGTAGTGAGTGTTTATAGCTTCGGTAGTGAGAAAAGGAAGAGATTTGGTGATGATGGGAGAGGGGGTTGGTTGTTTGGGCCATACCAGGAGGTATTCATGGCTTTCTTCTGGCAAGCTATGTGCTCAGTTCATTCTAAAGGGGCTGGGGGGACCATATAGGGTGCCAGGGATAGAACCTGACTCAGTTGTATGCAAAGTAAGTGCCTTACCTGCTTACTATCTCTCCAGCCCCAAAAAAAGGAAATGGGTTTTTTAAATTGTGCACATACCTTAACTCATTTGTTCCTTTCCAAGAAAAAAAATCTTTTTAAAAGTTGGTAAATTCATAAAAATGATTTAAGAATTTTCACTACAGTGTTATTTATAGCACAAACATTTATAAAGTAGCTCCAATCCCCCAAGCAAGGAAACGATTAAATGATTGATCATAACTCAATTAATTGATTATGAAATGTACAATAAATAACAGAAGCTCTGAAAGTTATGTTGTCACCTATAACCCCAGACTCAAACCCTCAGTTATTTTCCTACTTTATTTTCTGGCCACTCAGACTGAAATGACCTCTTTCTTCTTGGCCTCTTATGCATATTTTCTCTAGCATTCCTCTGGTTTTTATCACATAGGACTCCATTATGGAACTGTTTCACACTTGGCTCTCCATGTGCTATGCTAAGGGAAGAAAAATGGGGCAAAAGAATTCAAACAATAGGATGCAGCAATGAATCCCAGAAGACAGCAGCTCCCCAGAGATTTCTCTGGACCCCGTGTCTACCCGATTTCACCGGGGTAGCTCAGATAGAGCAAGTGTTCCCTCTCTGCCTACTCCAAAAGAATCTTCGGTGGTTGAAAACTTCCAGAAGGAAAACCTAGTACATGGGGCCAGGGACTGAAGACTCCAGGCCACATGGCAGCGGGGACAGGCCATCCCTTCCCAGCTCCCCACCCCTTCAGGATCTTGGCTGCCATGCCCACGAACGCCTCGGGGTGCCTTATAAGTGGATCAATGGCCTTGATCCAGAGACTCACAAATGAATCCTAGAATGGATTAGTTCCCTACAGAGATGTCTTTAAACCCCAACCACTTACAATTTTAGAATTCCAGGAGCTCACGGCCACTTTTGCGGTCATGCGACCTCTCATAATATTCATAATAAGCAATAGAAAATAAATTATCTAGTGTCTGCCTGTGGCAGGCAGGCCTGTGTGGTGGTGGGAAAAGTTTAAATAATGGTGGTCGGAAGGTATAACGGGGTGGTGGGATTGGTGTTGAAATATTGAATGTGATCAATTAACGTGAACAAACTTATGAAAATAAAATTTTTAAAATTTTTTTAATGAATCCAAACAATAGATAATTTGACCCTTTATAAATGGACCCTGCATTTATTTTGCAGTGCCTTCAACTTCCTGATTAACTTTCTTTCAGTTAATGTTCAAATGAATGAGCATTCCCGAGCGCCTGCACCAGTAACAGTCAAAAAGACCTCAAAGACTCAAACCAAGTTTTCCTGCAGACTGTGCCCCTCCCCCACCCCAGAGTAGATTGCAGTACCTTGAAATCTCAGTCAGGGTATTCCCTGCAGGATGGCTAATCTTTCTTAACCAAGAGACTAGAACACCCCTAGGTTTCCATGCCCCTGGGCCTTGGTGGGGAGCCGGGGCTCCCTAGTCTGGACCTGAGCCCCTACGAACACCAGCTTCTCCTCCTGACACCAATGTGGGGCCTCGAAGCAGCTGCTGATGAGTCATTCTGGAGCTCCTCGCAGCTCACAAAGGTCAGGACACATTCCACCCACCTCGCAGCCTGCAGCCGCCTCTGGAAGCTGCAAACTGTCAGGGGGAGAGAGCCTCGTGAACAGATTTGTCCCACATCCTCCTCAACTGAGTTTCCTTTGTGAGATGTATAAGGGCTCCTTGTAAACGCCTCTTCTTCCCAGCCACCCCAGAGGCGGGCAGAGTTTTCTGCCATGTGGAGCATTTGAGGGGGCTGGTCATTTACACCCTCCTTCCTATACAAATTCTATGCTGGCCTGTCATTCTATTTGGCTTTTTGGTTTGGGGGCTATATCAAATATTTCTCAGGGTTTACTCCTGATTCTTTGTTCAGGGATCACTCGTGGTGGGACTGGGGATTGAACCAGGCCAGTCACCTGTAGGCAAACACCTTAACCCACTGTATTATCTCTCTGGCCCTGACCCTCCAGTATTCTTACCTCAGCTCCCAACTCACACAAAGACTGGAAGTGTATGTAATACTATATACCACCCTGCAGATCCCTAGATTCTCAGACAGACCCATGGAACAGAATTTAGGACTCTTACCAGCAGCCTCAGCACAGGCCCATGGCCCCAGCTGCTTTTGATTAGAAAGAATTTGTGGGCTGACATGTAGTGCATCAGAGCACTTGTGTTAAATTTGTGAGACTGGGTAGCACTGTAGCACTGTCGTCCGGTTGTTCATCGATTTGCTTGAGCGATCACCAGTAATGTCTCCATTGTGAGACTTGTTACTGTTTTTGGGATATCAAATACACCATGGGTAGCTTGCCAGGCTCTGTCGTGTGGGTGGGATACTCTCTGTAGCTTGCTGGGCTCTCTGAGAGGGATGGAGGAATCAAACCCGGGTCAGCCACATGCAAGTCAAATGGTCTACCCACTGCAAAAAAGAAAGAAAGAAAAGAAAGAAAGAAAGAAAGAAAGAAAGAAAGAAAGAAAGAAAGAAAGAAAGAAAGAAAGAAAGAAAGAAAGAAAGAAAGAAAGAAAGAAAGAAAGAAAGAAAGAAAGAAAGAAAGAAAGAAAGAAAGAAAGAAAGAAGAAGGAAAGAAAGAAAGAAAGAAAGAAATTGTGAATCAGAAATGTGGCTCGGGGAGATCTTGTATTTGAGGGGAAAAAAGAGAGAAAGAGAGAAAAGGAAGGAAGGAAGGAAGGAAGGAAGGAAGGAAGGAAGGAAGGAAGGAAGGAAGGAAGGAAGGAAGGAAGGAAGGAAGGCAGGCAAGGAGGAAGGGAGGGCGGAAGGGAGGGAGGGAGGAAGGAAGGAAGGAAGGAAGGAAGGAAGGAAGGAAGGAAGGAAGGAAGGAAGGAAGGAAGGAAGGAAGGAAGGAAGGAAGGGAGGGAGGGAGGGAGGACGGAGAGAGGGAGGGAGAAAAACTTGAAGGCTGAAGAGATGTACAGCTAACTTGGATTCAATTCCCAGCACCGCATGTTTTTTGAGCACTGCCAGGAGTGAATACCTGAGCTCAGAGCCAGGAATAAGCACAAAGCACCAATGGGTGTGGCAAAAAAAAAAATCGGGAAAAGAACTTGAGTTTCCTTTACTTATTTTATGCACACACACACACACACACACACACACACACATGCACACACATATGTATGCATATATATACATATATATATTCTTTCTTTAACCCACTTCTTACCCCTCTGTTAGTGTTGCTGTTGTGGCGAGGGGTTGTGTGCTTGTTTGGTTGTGGCTCTCAAACCTTTTATTGCGGTGTTTGCTGGGAATCACGCTCCTTTAGTGGCAGTGTTTGTGCACATTCGAGCTGTGATACTGTCCCGAGGACACTGCCATGCTCACTCATGTACTTACCAGAGCGCAAACTCCTGGCTGCAGTTTCACACAACTCTTTCATTGTGGAGCTCACTGGGGAATGAGCCCTTTTAGATGTGGTGCTTGCACACTCTTGACCACAGCACAGCCCCAAAACACTGGTGGCATCTAAGATCTAGCAGAGCTGCGTAGGCTCAAACATCAGTGTTGCCAGGATCATGCCTGATGCATGGTCCAGCACTGAGGATCGAAGTGCAGGGCTTGGGCCTGAAAGCAGCTGCTCAAGGAGCCCTTAGATTTCTTTTTGATTCCTCAGAGGGCAGAATTTACAGGATCTGTCCTTTCATAATAGAATCTGGGAGGTCTGAACCAAAAGCAAAACAAACAAAATGAAAGGAACCTCCTTCCAGAACCCCCTTTTCTAACTGAAGAAATATTTAGATGCGAGACTCTAGCCCTGGGTGAGGTCTCCTCCCCTCTCCTCCCTGTTCCTCCCCTCCCCTCCCCTCTGAATAAATAATCCAGAGCAGGGCTTAATGCTGGTTGGTGGCTGGTTGTGCCTGGGCCCTCCCCCACTACCCTGACTCTTGGGCCTTCCATGGAGCTAATGAACCTGATGATAGCTGGTGACTTCTGGATTTGTCCTGATATCCCCTCCTCTGGAACTTACTCAGAGAAATTCCCCAGCATGCTGAAAAGCTCACCCTCCAACTTGGAAGGTCAAGGAGCCAGTGTGTTAGAAGTAAGGCTTTGAGGTCATTAGTACATTTGTCTCCAGCTCCTCTGTGCGTCTAAGGGATTAGTTTGTGTTGTAAAGCATGGATTTTGACCCTTGAAAATCATCCACATCACAGTTTTCAAGTTGGTGGTTCTAACCAATTAATTGGGTGGTAGCACTGTAGCACTGTCTTCCCGTTGTTCATCAATTTGTTTGAGTGGGCACCAGTAACGTCTCCATCGTGAGACTTGTTATTACTGTTTTTGGCATATCGAATATGCCACGGGTAGCTTTCCAGGCTCTGCCTTGTGGGGTAACTTGCCGGGCTCTCCAAGAGGGATGGAGGAATGGAACTTGGGTCGGCCACGTGCAAGGCAAAGGCCCTACCCACTTTGCTATTCACCAAATGGGTGATACAATCTAATTTTCCAGATAGAAAAGTGAGCTAAGCATGTGACTTTATGTTGGAGCACTTGCCTTGAAGGTGTAGGGCACTAGATTCAAGTCCCAGAACCACCCAATAAAGTGGATAAAAGAATAGAAAATATCAAGTTGTCGTATTCATACTAAGCAAAATTTCAGGTGACTGCTTCCTCCCCCACCAAGACCTTATCTAATGATCTCCCTTGAGTTTGTGTCACAAACAATGACAGTGTTATTCCCAAGATTAAAGTTCCTTGTGTAACAAAGGAAGGGATTTTGCATTTAAGGTCCATTGTCAGTTGATTTTGAGATAAGCATGAGAAATTATCCTGACCAAATAAGGCAATTCCCTTGCTGGCATTGAAAGAGAAGTACTCTGCAACTGGAAGCAAATTAATTCTGCCAACCACCACAGGAGCTTGGAGGAGAACATTGAGCATCAGGTAAGACAGCAGCCCAGCCAACACTTCAACTAGAATCTTGTGAGACCCTGAAGTATCCAGCTAAGCTCTGCCTAATTCATGACATTATTAGTGTGCGTTATTTTAAACCACAACCTTTGTGGCACTTTTCTACAAAACAACGGCATGCTAATGAAAGATTCCAATAGTAAGTATCACTGTAGCACAGTCATCCCATTGTTCATCGATTTGCTCGAGCGGGCACCAGTAACATCTCCATTGTGAGACTTGTTGTTACTGTTTTTGGCATATCGAATATGCCAGGGTAGCTTGCCAGGCTCTGCTGTGCAGGCGGGATACTCTCCATAGCTGGTCAGCTCTCTGAGAGGAACAGAGGAATCGAACCCGGGTTGGCCACATGCAAGGCAAACGCCCTCCCCGCTGTGTTATGCGGCTGACCCGGGTTCAATTCCTCTGTCCCATTCCCCGATAGTAAGTAATGGTATTATATTATGGAACTTTCCCCCACTTGTGTATATAAATCTATAGACCCTGGTAAAAATGCACTTTTCATTTTGAAATGTGATCTCAACTTGGAAATCCTTTCATTTTGTTAGAGTGATTTATTCATGATCGTGAGCAGTAATTCAAGGAAAAAACAAAATTAGGATCCAGGTCTTTCTGTTAATGCATACTTATCATATCATACTGGGGTTAGGAAATGCTCTTTCTATTTTTGAGAAGAGAAAAGAGGAAGAGGAGATGGTTTGTCCTGGTCAAAACAGTTCCTCACATGAGTCCATTTATTGCTATGTCATGGAATAGGCTTCTTTTGCCAGACTTACTGTTTTGCCCCCTTCAAAGTCCAAATGACTATATACTATTACTATGACTTAAATGCTTTAGATTAATCATCTGGATTAGCTGAGTGAAGTTGAAATTAATATCCCTATTTTTCAGAGGACGAAAGTGAAAATTCTGAAAGATCATAGCATGCCTAAAGACACAGTGATGGAAAATGAAATCTAGTATTCAAATTCAGATATGTTTAATGCCTGTGTCTGATACCTTCCCAGTGATTCTGATGTCAACTATGTGCATTCTCTGCATCAACAACTCTCCACTTCTCTAGACCAACAACTGGGTATCATAACATTTAATTCAATTCTGATACTGACTACCCTGTTTAAGGACTCAGTCCCCCAAGAGTCCCCTTCAGTTCAGATGCTCAAGCAGTGACTCCCAGGTTGCCCACCCTTTCTTTCAACTTTGCCATTTCTTAAAGGTAACACAACAGACTCCAGATGGAGTCACTCATACAGATACCATGCACCAAATCTAGATGTCATTACAGATGTGGCTAGCCTGAATCCTCAGCAAGGATTTCCTGGTCAGCACAAGGCAATCTGCCTGATAGGTCCCTGTCATTCCTGAAGGAGACTAACCTTGCAATAATCAACTTGTCTTTCAGTCTAGAATAACTTTCTTGTTCTCAATCCCCACTGACTCTTAAAGTTTTCCTTCATACAGATTCTTGGAGCTTCTTATCTGCTACACTGGATGCTGCCCAGCTGGAATGGGTTTTTATTCAAATAAACTCTTACAAAAAATTATATATCTTAGTTTCACTGTATCACTGTCATCCCGTTACTCATTGATTTGCTCAAGTGGGAATCAGTAATGTCTCCATTGTGAGACTTGTTATTGTTTAGCATATTGAACACACGAATATTTGATTCGATATCTTAGTTTATCTTTAATTTTTTTTTTTGCCTTTGGGGTCAAACCTGGCGATGCACAGGGGTTACTCCTGGCTCTGCTCTCAGAAATTACTCCTGGTGGTGCTCAGGGGACCATATGGGATGCTGGGAATTGAACCCGGGTCAGCTTTGTGCAAGGCAGACACCCTACCCGCTGTGCTATCGCTCCAGCCCCCTATCTTTATTTTTTTTTTAATTTTTTTATTGAGTCACCATGTGGAAAGTTACAAAGTTTTCAGATTTAAGTCTCAGTTATACAATGCTCGAACACCCATCCCTTTACCAGTGCACATATTCCATCACCAAGAATCACAGTATAACTCCATCCCACCCCCACATACCTCTAGCCCCCCCACACCCCTAGTCCCCCACTGCGCCTGTGTAACTAATAAATTTCACTTTACTTTCACATTGATTACATTCAATATTTCAACAAAACTCACTATTATTGTTTGGAGTTTCTCCCCCCTAAAGTCAGACCTGCTGAAAGGGAAGCATTTGATAATTTGTTTTCCATTGCTGAGAATGAAGAGATATGAGGTCGAGTGACCGCACTAGCGGCCTCACGGTTTTGGGTTTCTGTATTTTAGTATTTTAGTAACTAAGTCCAGAGAAATATCTGCCAGAAATTGCATCACTGCCAACTTGTACTTCTCAGTTATATTATATTCCACATATGAGTGCAATCTTTCTATGTCTGTCTCTTTCTTTCTGACTCATTTCACTCAACATGATACTTTCCATGTTGATCCATTTATATGCAAATTTCATGACTTCATGTTTTCTGACAGCTACATAGTATTCCATTGTGTATATGTACCAGAGTTTCTTTAACCAGTCATCTGTTTTGGGCGTTCTGGTTTTTTCCAGATTCTAGCTATTGTAAACAGTGCTGCAATGAACATAGAAATGCAGATGCCATCTCTACTATACCTTTTTGCCTCTCCAGGATATATTCCCAGGAGTGGTATTCTGGGTCAAATGCAAACTCAATTTCTTGTTTTTTGAGAATCGTCCATATTGTTTTCCAAAAGGGCTGAACCAGTCGGCATTCCCACCAGCAGTGAAGAAGAGTCCCTTTCTCCCCACATACACGCCAACACCGGTTGTTTTTGTGTTTGGGGATGTGGGCCAGTCTCTGTGGTGTGAGATATCTCATTGTTGTTTTGATCTGCATCTCCCTGATGATTAGTGATGTGGAACATTTTCTCATGTGCCTCTGAGCCATTCGGATTTTTTCTTTGGGAAAGTTTCTTTTCATTTCATCACCCCATTTTTTGATCGGGTTAGCAGTTTTCTTCTTGTGGAGTTCAACCAATGCATTGTATATCTTTGATATCAATCCTTTATCGGGTGGGTACTGCGTAGATATCCTTTCCCATTCTGTAGATTATCTTTGTACTTTGGTCACTGTTTTTCTTGAGGTGCAGAAGCTTCTTAGTTTGAGATAGTCCCATTTATTTATCTCTGTTTTCACTTGCTTGGCCAGTGGTGTGTCAGCTTTGAAGATACCAGTGTCTTCAATGTCGTGGAGGATTTTGCCGACCTTGTCTTCAATGTACCTTAGGGATTCTGTTCTGATGTTAAGGTCTTAAATCCATTTTGATCTGACTTTTGTACATGTAATAGGTGGAGGTCTAAGCCCATTTTTTTGCATGTAGCTGTCCAGTTTTGCCAGCACAATTTGTTAAACATGCTTTCCTTGCTCCACTTCACATTTCTTGCTCCCTTATCAAAGATTAGATGGTCATATATTTGGGATGTGTGTGTCAGAGTATTCAACCCTGTTCCATTGGTCTGGCGCTCTGCCTTTGTTCCAGTACCAAGCTGTTTTAATGACTACCGCTTTGTAGTAGGGTTGGAAGTTGGGGAGGTTCATTCCTCCCATTTTCTTTTTCCCAAGAATTGCTTTAGCTATTTATGGGCAGCCCCCTATCTTTTAAAAATTTTTACAGGGGAATGGTGCTGCCAGCAGGTCAACCTATACCTGTGGGGTGAGTGCATCAGCAGCCTGATGGTGCCTTCAACTTCCAGATACCCCAAAATTGCTGCTGTGTCTTTGGTCAGACCCCAACAACTTGGAGCCAAGTTTATCAAGAAACTAAACGCCAAAAGTTAGGTATGTGGGAGACATACCCACAAACCACCTCCAGCTCAGCTATATAACCTCATTTATTGGCCTTATTTCAGAGACCCACAAATCTCAAAAGAGATCAAAAGATACAGTTAGGGCCTGTAGCACAGAAGTAGGCGGGAATCCATGACTGAGAGCTCCAATGGGCCTGCTTGGATTGAAACTGGGCCTCTCCCCCTGGCCCCCAGTTTTCCAGTAACTTGGCAGTCACATCCACAAACTGCCCCCAACACATGTAATCTCATTAATGGCCAAGACCCAGGGACTATAAACTAAAACTCCCAAAAGAGATCACTTGAACAGGTTTTATTATGGATGACAAAAGATACTACTATCACCCTTGTCATTCTGGATAGTACAATGGTTTTAGCACTATTCAAGGAATTGGGGTGGAAGACCAAACATATGCTTATCATACCTTAAATTTTTAGTGTACTGCTCCTAAAGGACATTTCTCTGCACAGAAATATGTCTCAGACTTTGTGGCTGAATTTTGGAGAAGTTTATGTGAATAATAGTATCCACAAAGTAGGTTGTGAATATGTATTGAGATATGAAGTGAGATAATGAAGTGCTCATTGTATAGTAAATGCTCAATAAATGTTATCTATGTATTGCTTGATGAGAATGCTATTAGGGTATCCCAAAGAGGAATCGAAAGAGCTATGCTGGGAATAACATGTCTCACTCAAGTGAGAGAAGGAATCCGGAGTTCTGACCTCCGTTGACGGTCAAAAATCAGGGATGCTGTCTCGTTTGCCAAGGCATCAAAAATCAGATGGGCCGGTCATGTAATGCAATTCAGAGATGACCGTTGGGCTAGAGCTGTTACAGAATGGATTCCACGGGATGTCAGAAGACCTCATGGCCGCCCACCAACTAGATGGTCAGATTTCTTCGTCAAATCTCTGAGTGAATGGTTTGAGGCTCTTCTGTTCCTGGAGTGAGCATGTATCATTGGGCTACACCAGCTCGAGACAGGGACAAATGGAGATATTACTGGCGCCCGCTTGAGCAAATCGAAGATCAATGGGACTACAAGTGATACAAGTGAAGTGATGTATTGCTATCCAAACAGACTTCTCCAAAGTAAAGAGAGAATAATGTGGAAATCATCTGCCACACAGGTGCGGGGAGGGTGTGGGATGGAGGGTATACTGGTGTTTTTGGGGACGGAAAATGTGCACTGGTGAAGGGACGGGTGTTTCATCATTGTATGACTAAGACTTAAACCCAAAAGCTTTGTAACTGTTCTCACGGTGATTCAATAACTAAATTTAGGGAAAAAATTATTGAAGATTGTATTAAAAATGCAAGCATAATTGACTACCAAGTAATAACATTAACAATAATTCACCTTACGTCACTGGAAGTAGGACCCTAGAAGGGCCTGCCCATGCTTCCACAGTTAGCAAACAACAGAGCCCAACACATTGCCTTGCATCTCTGAAGGGAAATGATTTTTGCTTTCTTAACAAAATGTAAAGAAGGTGGCACCTCTACTCAGTATAAGAGGTGCTGACCCTGGAATTGGTAAAGTGCATATGCATCAAATTTCTTTTTTTTGTGATGCAAAATAGTTTTTATTGAAAGAAATTTAGAATTGTGGAGAGAGAGAAAAAGAGAGAGAGAGATGTGTTCATAGGAAAGCAAGCTGAATCAGATTTGTTATTATTGTTTTCTCTGAATAAACTTATCCGGTAGTAGAATAACTAATTGCTTTTTGTTTGAGGTCATCATGGGTCTAAAAAGAAAACAATCAGATGATTTGTCTTAAATGATAATAAAGCTTTTGAAAAAAATTATTTAAATGGTACAACTGCTTTGGAAAAGAGTTTGGCAGTTTCTCAAAAGACTAAACATAGTCTCTTATGACCCAGCAATTCCACGCATAGGTAAAAAGCTGAGAGAAATCAAAATGCATGTCTGTACAAACACTTGTATAAAGAACATTATTTATAATTGCACAAAAGTGAAAACAACCCAAATGCCCACCAAGACGTGACTAGATAAGCAAAATGAGATCTAGACATAGAATGAATTATACTTTGTACATAAAAGGAATGAGGTTCTGATACATGCCTCAACATGATGAAACTTGAAATATTATTCTAAGTGAATGAAGGTCATTTTTTAAAAAAGACTATATTATATGATTCCAATAGACAAGTTTACAGAGAGAGAAAATAAATAAGTGGCTATCCAAGGCTCGAACAGAGGTGTGGGTTGTTACAAATGAAGAAAGACTGCTAATGAATGCAGGATGTCTTGGGGAGGGGGGATATTAGAGTCTCTAAAATTAGATTACAGTGATGATTGTATACTACTGATCCTTTTAATAGGGAAACGATGTGAAATATAACATAACAAAAACACTTTTTTTAAAAGAGGAAGCAGTTCTGTTACCCTACTGAAAAGAACATGTGGACAAGCTGTGAAACAACATGGGGATGCAGAGAGATCTTGCCCAAGAATTTTTATTTAATGGGAGAAGGGTGGGGTGTAGGGATAGGGGGAGACATGGTACATCCAGTACTGCTCAGGGTTTACTCCTGGCTCTGTGCTCAGAGATGACTCCTGGCATTGCTTGCGAGATCAATGTGGTGTCTGAGATAATACCTGATTGGCCACATGCAAGACAACTGCCTTGACCCCTTTATTATCTCTTTGGCCCCAAACCAAGCCTTTAAACCCATGCACTGCAAGAGAGGATGCAAGCAAGGTGAGTAGGAGAGCTGCTCGGCTGGGCCAAATCTACACACAGAACTGGCACAAAATAATAGAAGAAGTCTTATTCAAGCCACTAGTATCCCAAGTTTTAGAGTAGATTATGATATGTCATAAGTAATGATAAATAGGGAAAAGGTATCACAAACTTCAAATGGGTCAGAAATCAAGATGTAAAAATGAATATAGAGGACCCTCTGCGCCTAAAGACTTTGATTCCAGAGACCTAACACATTCGGGCATCCAGCGCAGCTTCTTAATGCACTGGGACTGTAAACTGGGCTACAACTCCGTGCTGCCCAGGGGTGGATCTTTCCTCCCCACCCTGTCTTCCTGCACGGAAAATGGTGGTGGCAGCAGCATCCACATGGCAGGAGCCATCTTCTAAGACTCCTAACCCAGAGGTATATGATTTTCACACTTGGGGCTCCTAGGGAATCATGGGAAGTGGGTGTAACTGGCACACCCTTGGCCCAGATAAATTCAGAGCTGCTTAGAGTGAAACGGACCCTCTGCGCCTAAAGACTTTGATTCCAGAGACTTCTTATAGCAATGCTCTGGGACTGTGAGCTGGGCTATGCAATTTCTGGCAGAATTTTCCCTGGACTTTATATGGAAATCCAAAACTTATAGACTTAACATCTATAATTGTCAGCAATGTGAAACGGTTCCTTTTTAACAGGTCTGACTTGGGGGGGAAACTCCAAATAATAACAGTGAGTTTTTGTTGAAATATTGAAGGTTATTAAAGTAGCAGCCACTTCTCTGGACTGTGAACTAGGCAACAGCCCCACGCCGGCCGAGAAGAGGAAATATCCCTCTTTCCTGGTAGTTTCCCATTTTCAGAGAGAAATGCCTCATAAAAGTCCACCATACTATGAGGCGCAGGAAGGGGGATGAGGGGGGGAAAAAAAAGGAAAAGGAAAAAGGAAAAAAAAGAGAGTTATGTACTTGGAGCAGTGGGGCTACATATCTCTTCATATCTCTTCATTCTCAGCAATGGAAAACTAATTATCAAATGCTTCCTTGGTAGTAGGGCTGTCTTTCTTTTTTTTTTTTTGTTTTTACTAATTAAAAAAATATTTTTACTAAGACACCATGATTTACAAAGTTATTCATAGTTGAGTTTCAGGTATACAATGGTCCAGCACTAGTCCCACCACTAGTGTCAACTTCTTTCTACCAATGTCCCTAAGTTTCCTCCCATCCCCCAGCCTGCCTCCTTGACAGGCACATTTTTAAGTTTTGGTGTGGTTCAGATCTCCTGGTTTCAGTATTGTTGACTCTGTGATTTTGACATACAGCTATGCCACAACCTCCACAACCTTGAAAGTCCCTTTCCCCGCCCCTGTTAATTCCCATCAGCCTCTTCTGACATCCTCTCCCAATTTCTTTCCTTCCCTATCCTTCTCCTCTCAACATTAAATTTTTTTAAAGACAAACCAAAACTAAAATTGCAAAATATATATAGGCAGGGAAATAGGCTAAAAGAAATTTGAGAGACATGTTCAAGATTACAGAGGTAGGACAGATAAAGAGGGAAGATTCAGATTGAGGTTTAGGGTTGGGGGGAAACTCCAACAACAATAGTGAGTTTTGTGTTGAAATATGGAACGTAATCAAGGTAAAGAGAAAATGAAGTGAAATTCATCAGTTATACAGTTGGGGGCGGGGGGCGGGGGCGGGGGTATACTGGGGTTTTTGGTGGTGGAATACGGGCACTGGTGAAGGGATGGGTGTTTCAATATTGTATAACTGAGACATAAACCTGAGAACTTTGTAACTTTCCACATAGTGATTCAATAAAAATTTAAAAAAACATGAATATAGACCAAATGATGGAATAAAATATGAGTAAATTCCCCTACAACCTGTCCGTGGCATGTGTGTGTATGTGTGTGTGTGTGTGTGTGTGTGTGTGTGTGTGTGTGTGTGTGTGTGTGTAGGGGTGTGGGTGGGAGAGGAGGGTGAACTCTTCCTAATATTTCAAAATGAAAAATTCAATAAAAAAAGATTATGGAATGAAGTTAACTTAAATTTTTTTTTTTGTTTTTGTGGGCCTAAAAACTACAATTTAAAAAAATTTTTTTTTTTTTTTTGCTTTTTGGGTCACACCTGGCGATGCACAGGGGTCACTCTTGGCTCTGCATTCAGGAATTACCCCTGGCAGTGCTCAGGGGACCATATGGGATGCTGGGAATCCATCCAGGGTCAGCCACGTGCAAGGCAAACGCCCTACCAGCTATGCTATCTCTCCAGCCCCAATTTAAAAAATTTAAATGTCAGGGCTATGGAAAAAGTTCAGAGAACCAGAATGCCTGCTTTCCAGGGAGGCCTGGGCTCGATCCTCAGCACCACATGGTCTCCTAAGCACCACACTGAGAGTAGCCACCAGCATTCCAGCTGACCTCCTCCCCCTAGCATCAAGCACTGGCAGTGTCACTGTCATCCCATTGCTCATTGTTGCTCATCAATTTGCTCAAGTGGGCACCAGTAAAATCTCTCTCCATGTGAGACTTGTTGTTACTGTTTTTGGCATATTGAATGCACCATGGGGAGCTTGCCAGGCTCTACCATGCGGGCTAGATACTCTCGATAGCTTGTCGGGCTCTCTGAGAGGGGCGGAGGAATCGAGCCCTGGTCGGCCGCGTGCAAGGAAAACGCCCTACCCGCCATGCTATTGCTCTAGCCCCAGCGTCAAATTTATAGAAAATATTCTCAAAACATAGACAAAAAGATCAATATCTCTAATAAATAAATAACATTGACAGGAGGTGTGGACCACCCGCCAGTGCTCATGGGTGCTAAAAGGACTATGCAGTGCTGGAAAGTGAACCCCTGAAAAGCAGGTGTTCCAGCCCTTTAAACTGTCTCCCAGGACCTATAGATAAGCAACTATTTTATGAAACTGATGTGTTATTGGTTGGCTAATAAGGTATCTTAAGTAGCTTTTTTTGAATTGCGTGGAAAAGACCACATTCTCTAGAGAGATGAGCAAAAGTCATGAATAGAAAATTAACAAGAAATGCAAAACTGACACTTTACATGCATATTCTATTTTCACCTCAATTTTAAGAAAAATGCAAATTGAAACTATATTGAGATAGCATTAATGATTAATCAGACTGGCAAAAATTATAAACATTAATGGTAAGTCAGATGATGAGGTTGCAGAGAAACATATTCTCATATATTGCTGGTGGTAATAAAAAAATGGCACAATCTCTGTGGAAATAAATTTAGCAATAAAAGCATCACTCTTTGACTGAAAAGTTCCAACTCTAGTAATTTACTCAGAAAACACACCTCCAATAATTTAAAAATACTCATGCACCCTAGTAACCTCATGAAACATAATTATAACTTCAAGAAAATTATTAATAGCCTATATACCCAAACATAGAAGGATGGTTAAATAAATAATAGAGTTTGACTGAAGAACTATGAAATACTGTATAACATAACTAAAAAATCTCAGCTAATTTCAAGAATATAAAAAACAAAAAATTCAAAGTGAAAAAAAAATACTACACTTTTGTGTGAAAGATAAAAGTGACTCCTGATTGGCACCATGAAGGATATAGAAAAGAAAAAGGAGGTTTTTGCTAAGCCAGAAATCTGAGAGAAGAAAAAGAAGGTTCCCACTGTGCCAGAAACCCTTAAGAAAAAGTGAAGGGAATCCACAGAGTTGATGGCCAACTACTTGAAGAGAAGTTTGCCCCAAGAATGCTTTGAAAAGCGAGAAGGAAGCTTATCTAGGAAAAAGCTAAGCAGTGTCACAAGGAATATAGGCAGCTGTACAGAATGAAGATGGCAAGAAAAGGCGGTAGTTTTTACTTACCTGCAGAACACAAATTGTTTTTTGTCATCAGAACCAGAGGTATCAATGGTGTGAGCCCCAAAATCTGAAAGGTGTTGCAGATTCTCTGCCTTCATTAGATCTTCCATGGCACCTGGAAGTGTCAGTGAACATATTGAACCATACATTGTGAGTGTGGGTGC
Source organism: Sorex araneus (assembly GCF_027595985.1). Classification (NCBI taxonomy): domain Eukaryota; kingdom Metazoa; phylum Chordata; class Mammalia; order Eulipotyphla; family Soricidae; genus Sorex; species Sorex araneus. Next base: position 35,009,067 of record NC_073304.1, read on the forward strand.
CAGAATCTGAAGCCAGTAACTGAATTGATCTACAATGTAGCTGCAGCAAAATCCACAAGCAGCAAAGTATCCTAACGGAGAATGCGCTGATTGCTCAATCTCTTGGTAAATATGGCATCATCTGCATGGAGGACCTGATTGATGAGATTTATACTGCTGAAATGTTTCCAAGAGGCTAACAACTTCCTCTGGCCCTTCCAATAATCTGCTTCATGAGAAGGAATGAAGGAAAAAGACCACCCATTCTGTAGAAGATAGAAAGCTGGCAACCAATCAACCTTGTTAGAAGGAAGAACTAAAGTATCTCCCTCCCATATGTTTATAATCTGTTAATAAACAACTGCTTTTAAATCTAAAAAACAGAATAAGAGGGAATTAGAAAACAATCCCCTTTTGCTTAATTTGGGGAAAGCTGCTAGAGAAGGATAAATCAGATAAAAAGGGTAGGAGATTAAAGGGGTGGGGTGGGGTGGGGTGGGGGAGGACACGACTTTGGTATCTCCTTGTGCATGTACAGTTTTGGTCCTTGGGAAGCCTGATAACGTTCTATACAGTCAGAAGATAAAAATAAAGGACAGGAGGATATCTAAATATTTATGCAAACAGGAACAACTAAATCCAGACATGCTTGTTATTGTCTCTCAGTTCCAAACTCACCCTCTGCTTTGAGACTCTGGAGCTAAGACTGCAAACTGCATTTCCAATTTGCCTACTGCCTCTGCTGGTCCCTGCCAATCAGGGGGCAGAGGGAACTGCTGGGTTAAAAAGCTGCATTTCTGCCTGCAGGAGCGAGAAAGGACTTGTTTCTTCCTGTTTGCTCATCTGGTTCAGTTCCTGTGAGTCTCCCTTCAGCAACGCCTCTTCACATGACAACTCCTCTTCACATAACACAGTGCACCATGCAGCTTGCAGCTTTTGCAAGACAGAAAAGCAGTATTCTCTCCTCACTGCAGGGAGAGAGAAAGAGAGAGAGAGAGAGAGAGAGAGAGAGAGAGAGAGAGAGAGAGAGAGAGAGAGAGAGAGAGAGAGAGAGCGAGCTACCCAGACCTGTCTACTCCCCTTCTCAGGGCTCTGTTTTCCAAAGTGAGGCCCTTATGGTTGGAATCCACATATGTGATTATTTTTCCCCAAGGAGGTCAACATGTCTGTATTTTGGAGGGAGGGGGCCAAACCCTGCAGTGCTCAAGGGATACAAGGGCTACTCCTGGCTCTGTGCTTGGGACAGCAATATGCAGTGTCAGCAATGAAACCCAGGTCAGCTGCATGCAAAACAAGAACCTGAACCCCCTACTATCTCTTTGGCCCAGTCAAAACTCAACTCCCCAAAGCCCTCCTTCTAACTTTCTAAGTTTTAATAATTTGACCATTCTCCTTCTATGCTGTCAGTGACCAGAGTAGTTGTTGCCACTATGCTACTACTACCTTTACTACCATTGCTTACAATGAGAATATATAGCCATCGTTTTTAAAGTGTGTCATAGATTCCTGTGGAGGGTTCTAGAGGCATTTTAGGGTATCCATGGGAAAAAATATTTTCATAATAATCCTAAAATTATTATGAAATGATAATCATAAGATGCTTGATAATAATCATAAGATGCTTCCAGATCAGGTTGCCCAAGATGTGCCGAAATGGCATACTTATGAGTTTGGATTTTTGTCTTAGGGATTTTTTTGTTGGTGGTGGTGAGGTGGGGGGTTGTGTATGTGGCAGGGGGTGGGGGGCTGAGTTAGGGGGGAACATAGCTAGCTGTGCTTAAAGCTTACTCCTGACTCTGCACTCAGGGAATCACTCCTGAGTGGGCTCAGGACACCATATGAGGTGCTGGGAATCAGCCCTAGATGGCCATGTACAAGGCAAGTAACCTACTCACTGTACTGTAGCTATGGCCCCATACTGATGATTTTGAATGGAAGAAAGCAGCAAATGAAGAAAGAAATGAACAGTGAAGAAAGTTTCCTTAAAAAAAAAAACCTAAGAACTTTCTCTGACCCTTCCATGCAGACCCAGCTGGAGACACCCTTATCATGAAGACAGGGATGGGAAGCTATGTAAACAAGCCCTGCTTCCATCATTAAACTAATATCCAAACCGAAAACTGTCTTTGTCATGTCAGTTCTCTCCAGATTTATGACTTCTACATCTAGAAGTCACATAAACTGGCTGCTTGGGTTCCATATTCATAATGACACCCTCTATGCACATGAAATTTGCTACCTTTTTCTCCTGTTAGTATGTCCTTTATTTATAGGATTCTTGAGCTAAGAACTTAGAAGGGTATAGACCTCTTTCTTTCTCCCTCACAAAGTGATTATTTTTCTTTTGGACTGTGTTGACATTTGTACTGATAGAGGCAGCTCTGTACTAGTAGTTCTTAAGTTTTTCACCATCATGCACTACAGGAAGAAAAAACCCAGTTAAACTTAAGAATAATCCTTGATTAAGCAGTCCAAATTAGTAACTATTACTTCATGGTCCTTATGTATGTTATTTCAACATTCTTTTGATAGCTGGGAAGCACTTTTGATGCAGAGCAAAATATAATGGTTGTCTCAAGGAGTAGTTCTTGTGCAATTGTTTGAGCTGTTAGCTGAGCTAGCCACTTTTTTTTATTGAACACAATTTTTGCTTGAAAGAACAACTGACAGATAAACTATCGTTATTCAGACTTGGACATTTAGCAGACATTTTCTCAAAAATGAACAAAGTGAGCCTGTCACTTCAAGAAAAACACTGATAGTGTTTGTTGCCGAAGATAAAATTTGAACTTTAAAGCTAAAATTAGAAATTTGGAAGACATACTTCTGCCATGTTGTGCTTGATAGTTCTCAATACTTAAAAACCTTTTTGATAAGATTGGTGGTGATATTACTACCAGTGAATTTTCTGGATAATGTATAATGAAATGTGTTAACATTCAGAATATCTGCTTTGACTCCCTGTTAACTATTTTCTCATGGGATTACAAAATCATGCATGGATAAAAGAAATCCATTCAAAGCATGAGATAGAGCAATGAATACTAATGCAATAGATTAATAAAATGCTTTAAAAATAAGTTTTATTATGACATATATATTCTTTCTGAGAATGAGGCTGGGTTGGGCTATACCCAACAGTGCTCAGGGACTATTCCTGGTTCTGTGCTCAGGAATGACACCTGGCAGTGCTCAGGGAAACTTATGCAATGCCAGGAACCAAACAAGAGTTGCAGCCCAAGAAGCAGCATGCAAGGCAAGCAAGTGCCTTTCCCCACTTACCATCTCTCTGACCAACAAAATGTTTCATAGGCCTAGTTTCAGATTCCACCCTGCAACCAATTATTAAGAAACTACCATTTGTCTACCTTTGGTATGATATCAAAAAAGATAATAGGGACTAGGGAGGTAGCTCAGTGTGCTGGAGCACATACTCTGCATGCAGGAACCCTTGGTTCAATCCCTGTCACTGTATGGTCCCCAAGCATTAAAGGTATGACCTCACCTGAGCACCACTCAGAGAGTAGCCACTGAACACCAGCAAGTGTGACTAAAACTCAAAACATAAGGCTGCCAATCCCACATCCCATAGTCACCACCACATCAATTCATCCATCAGCCCTGCTTTTATGATTCATTACTAATTCTCTGGTGGCTGGAGCAATAGCACAGCAGTAGGGTATTTGCCTTGCACGTGGCCGACCAGTTTTCGATTCCTCTGCCCCTCTCGAGGAGCCCGGCAAGCTACCGAGAGTATTGCGCCTGCATGGCAGAGCCTGGCAAGCTACCCGTGGCATATTCGATACACCAAAAACCAGTAACAATAAGTCTCACAATGAGAGACGTTACTGGTGCCTGCTTGAACAAATCGATGAGCAACGGGATGACAGTGGCAGTGACAGTGACTAAATCTCAGAGGAGATGCCAACTAAGCCATGATAACTCATGGTTATAATGGTCTTATGACTGAAAACTCCTCAGGAAGGGGAGGGCTAAGTCTCACCCTGATGAAGTCTCAGCAGTCACACCCACATCCCACAATTGCCACCACATGAATGGTCCAACTCCACTGCTTCGCATCTAATCTCTGTAGAGACATCAAACCTCGAAAATTCCAGTTAGTTTTCAGACTGACAACTGTGGGATCTTCTCAGAGTAGAGGCAGGCAGCCTCACCCAATCCTCACCCCATATTTTCAGAAGCTTCAGACACTCACATCCAAGCCATGTCAAATCACCCACCAGTCCTGCTCTTTTGATTCACTATTAAAGCACAGAAGAGATTTATGGGTACATTGGTCTCACAATATAGATCCTAAAGTTTCTAGACTGTGCAGTCACATATACCTCCAAATTCTACAACTCTGGCATCCCAGTAGGAACACACAAAATTTGATAGGAAAATAACACAGAAGCCAGCTAAACTCCACAAATGAGAACAATCACAGAAGATTCAATTAGCAACAAACAGCATAGTAAATCCTCAGATAAGGCTCTAATAACCCTATGGTATGATATAATAATTTTCGCACATTTTCTTTTACTGACGTATTTTTGATAATTTCATTAACCATTTTATTTTAAAAAGCAATATAAAATAAATTATTTTGTGCCTGCTAAAGGGGCAGGTTTGGGGGATGGTTGGGAAGATGGGAACAATGGTGGAGAGAAGATCACTTTGGTGGTGGGTTTGGTGTTGGAACATTGAATACCAATAAAAGCTATATTATGAACAAGTTTGTAAAATATGACATTTAAGTAAAGGTAAGAAAATTAATTTTTTTGTTTTTGCTTTTTGGGTCATACCCGGTGATGCACAGGGGTCACTCCTGGCTCTGCACTCAGGAATCACCCCTGGCGGTGCTCAGGGTACCATATGGGATGCTGGGAATCGAAGCTGGGTCAGCCTCATGCAAGGCAGATGCCCTACCTGCTGTGCTATCACTCCAGCCCCCAAGAAAATTAATTTTAAAAATAGAAAGCAAAAAAGGATAATAATTATCTAAAAAGTTAATTAAAATGGCCCTTGCTTTAGGTCAGGGAGGTATTTCAGTGTAGAGCTTTACTTTGCATGTGTGAGGCACTGAGTTCAATCCCCAGCACCACACACACACACACACACACAAAAAAAAAAAAAAAGTCCTACTTTTCTCATTTATATCTGTGTGAGACTGAGTTTTCTTCATATGCTTTGACTAAAATAACTTACCAATGCATAAGCAAATGAATATCTGTCTTCTACTAAGACTAACATTAAAAATATTTGAAAATGTTTTAAATAAGGCCACTCTTCTCACTAAATGGTTTATGTAATTGTTTCTTATTTAAAAAAAAATGTTAATGGCCAACAATATGGTACAGGGGTAAGGCACTTGACTTGCACACAGCCAGTTCTGTATGGATTAGATCCCCAGGAGTATACATGGTTCCCCAAGAACTGACAGAGTGATTCCTGAGTGCAGAGCTAGGAATAAACCCTGAACAGAGCTGGGTGTGGCCCAAAACAAAACAGAACAAAAAAAAGTATTTATAGTAACAGGAAAAGGGTTTGATGTTATTTTTTCCAGTCTTATGGAGATACAATTGGTGTTTATCATAGTGTAAGTGTAAGAGAACAATATGATCACTTGACATATGTATGTACAGCAAAAAAAAATATTTTTTAAGATTTTATTATTGAATCACTGTCAGATAGAACCTTACAAAGTTGTTCATGATTAGGTTTCTGTCATGCAATGTTCCAACACCACCAGTGTATGTTTCCCAGCATCAGTGTCCCCAGTTTCCCTCCCATCATCTCCAGTTTTTTTCTCTCTCTTTCTCTCTGTCTCTGTCTCTCTCTCTATTTCTCTCTCTGCTTTTGGGCATTTTGGTTTGCAATACAGATATTGAAAGATTATCTGGTATATCCCTTTACTTACTTTTGACACTCAGTTCTTGTCCAGCGTGATCATCTCCAGCTATTATTGTCACCCTCAAAATTATTATTGTAGGGGCTAGAGTGATAGGACAGCGGGTAGGGTGTTTGCCTTGCACGCAGCCGACCCGGGTTCTATTCCCAGCATCCCACATGGTCACTCGAGCACCACCAGGAGTTATTCCTGAGTGCAGAGCCAGGAGTTAACCCCTGTGTATTGCCAGGTATGACCCAAAAATAAAAAAAAAAATTATTATTGTAATAAGGTTACATAACACATCAACTCATATTGTTACTGTTTGTGTGTATGAAGCAGCAATGGTTTCTTTTTTTTTCAGTGTCAGGGATGAACCCAGGGTCTCACTGCATACCAGGCACATGCTCTACTACTGAGTTATACAGCCCATATGCAATGAAATGTAAAGTCATTGACGCTTATCATATGTTCTGTGAGAATTCAGAAAAAGTGGTATGAGGGATAGAGGTCTGAATAGGATCTTAGAGAAAAATTAAAATGCCAATTAGGCTTCTTTGTTTCAAGAAGAACAGAGGGGAATTGGATAAGTAAATCCCTCTCCTAGAAATGGAACATTCACTGTCCAACAGGGAAAGGAAATACTTTTAGCAACTTTGAAGCGTGATAAACAACACTGTTGGCAATAGTTACCATGCTGCACATCAGTCCCAGAAAGTCTTATGTTTTGAGGGGAGAACAACTCCTGAGAGTGTTTGGAGACCGTGTGCTACTAGGCTTCAAATCCAGGCATACACAAACATGTGCTTCAAACCTCTGAGCCATCTCCTTAACCCCTCAATTTGTTTGTCTTTAAGTGGAAGTTTATACTCTTTGACCATTCCCACCATTTCTTCCACCTCCCTTGCTTACTGTTTTAAAATTTTTAAATAAGGGCTAAAGAGAAAATACAGTGGGTAAGGTGCTTACCTTGCATATGACCAACCCAGGTTTGATTCTCAGCATCACACATGGTCCCCTCAGTCTCACAAGGAGTGATCTCTGAGACCAGAGCAGGAGTGCTGAGCACAGTAGGGTGTAGATCCAAACCCCAAAAATATAATAATAGTAAAAGTAAAACATAAATATTGTTTTTTAAAAGTCTTTGTCTTTACTATAATACTGATTATAAATACCAATGGCTCTCCTTTTTGTCATACTGCTCTTTTTTTGTCACCTGCAGGTGCTCAAGGACCACAACTGGCCCAGTGCTCAGGGGCCATGCCTGGTGCTGCTTGGGGAATCCTATGTGGTGCTGGGATTCAAATTAGGGTTGTGGCCGCAGCCCCATGCTAGACAAGTGCTTATCTTTGCATTACACTATATCTTCAGTCCCGACCAGTGACCTTATCCTACACAGGATTACTTAAGAATCTCAATAAATGTATATAAGTATAAAAAACAGAAACAAAAATGTTTACAACTGCTCCCTTAGCATTCTTTAACTTTCTTTACTACTTGGATAACAATAAATGTTTATATATAATTTTTTATTTTAAAATAATTTTTGTGGGGCTGGAGCAATAATACAGCAGGTAGGGCATTTGCCTTGCATGCCGTTGACCCGGGTTCAATCCCCTGCACACAATATGGTCCCCTAAGCCCCCAAAGAGTGATCCTTAACACAGAGCCACGAGTAAACTCTGAGAACTGCCAGGACTGGGAAAATTAAATAAATAAATAAAATAACTTTTGTGGGTTTTTTTCCTTTGACTGGGCTCTAGACATTCAAGTATATTTAAGGGACCAGGTATAGCTCAAAGGGTCAGTGCGTTAGATCCCCCAAGCACATAAACCCCCAAGCGCCACAAGAAGCAGCCCCCAGTAACGTGCTTTGGAAAAGGGTTCAGGGCTTCCAAAGAGAATCTAATTAGTTAATAAAATATATAAATAACCAACCACACTGGTAAGGAGAAAATCTCAGATAATTTTTTCAACACAAGTTTGATTGTACGTGTTTTTTTTAAAAAAACTTTTTATTAAATCACCATGTGGAAAGTTACAAAGTTCTCAGGTTTATATGTCAGTTATACAATATTCAAGCACCCATCCCTTCACCAGTGCCCATATTCCACCACCAGAAACCCCAGTATACCCCCCGCCCCCACCCCCTACCCCCTACTGTATAACTAATGAATTTCACTTCATTTTTTCTTTATTTTGATTACATTCCATAATTCAACACAAAACTCACTATAGTTGTTGGAATTTCCAACCAAGAGAGACAGACCTACTACATTTGATAATTAGTTTTTCATTGCTGGAAATGAAGAGATATGTAGCCCCACTGCTACGATTTTTTTCCTCCCCACCCTGTCTTCCTGCACGGAAAGCAGCGGCCTGGCGGCACCCACGTGGCAGGCGCCATCTTCTGTGACTCCAAACCCACAGGTATTCGGTTTTTACTTTTTGGGCTCCCAGGAACTCATGGGAAGGGGGCGTAACCGGCACGCCCTCGGCCCAGATAAATCCGGAGCCGCTGAGCGCAAATCGGACACTCTGTGCCTAAAGACTTTGAATTCAGAGACTTCTTACAGCAGTGCACTGGGACTGTGAGCTGGGCTATGTAATTTCTGGCAGAATTTTCCCTGGACTTTATACAGAAATCCAAAACTTAACATTTATAATTGTCAGCAATGTGAAAGGGTTCCATTTGAACAGGTCTGACTTGGGGGGGAAACTCCAAATAATAACAGTAAGTTTTTGTTGAAATATTGAAGGTTTTTAATGTAGCAGCCACCTCTGGACTGTGAACTAAGCAAAAGCCCCACGCTGGCCAACGCGGCGTGGCGTACACCATACTATGAGGCACAGGAAGGGGGATGAGGGGGGAAAAGAAAAAAAAATGATTGTACGTGTTTGACTATACACTCATTTGATCTGATAAAAAAAATCTTGAGCATATTTTAGTAAATGTGTTTTTTATAGTAACATTCTATAATAGTACATTGGGTGAACCTGTAACTCTTGAGTAAATATGTTAATTTTATTTCCTTTCTTTCGTAGGCTATCATTGCAGTGACTTGGGGACACACACCACTTTAATATTGGTGCTCACATGTTTGGTTGTGGTACTTGTGGGGAATGAGCAGGGGACACCGCACATCTGGTTGTGCACCAGATATCACCATTTAGTTGTGGAGCTGGTGGTTCCAAATTGCCAAGCTGCTGAGACAAAGTTCAGTACATGCAGGTGGCAGGTACAATCTCCTGCCTCATACTTTCAAGAAAGGTGCTTTCAGGCACTGTGCCGTCCTCTGAGCCCCAGCTGTGAATGTTGGGGCCGGAAATCTATCATAGAAAGGAGTTGTGAAATAGGCTGGATGAGAATTGGCTGTGTGAATATGAACTCATGATATCAAAATTTAGACACACACAGACATATACAATCAAAACTACTACCCTTACCATTGCTGCACACTGTAGCACTGTGGTCCAGTTGTTCATCAATTTGCTCGAGCGGGCACCAGTAACATCTCCATTGTGAGACTTGTTACTGTTTTTGGCATACCGAATATGCCACGGGTAGCTTGCCAGGCTCTGCTGTACGGGCGGGATACTCTCGGTAGCTTGCCAGCTCTCCAAGAGGGACGGAGGAATCAAACCTGGCTCAGCCTCGTGCAAGGCAAAGTAGCCCTGCCCACTGTGCTACTGCTCCAGCCCACCACTGTTTCGAAGATACAAAATACTTCATCACTCAAGAAGTCTTGTTCTTCTGGCCATCAGTCCCCTTACACTACTTTTGACTGCATGCAACCTGTGCTTTGTTTTGTGCATTTTTCTTTCTACTGTTGTTTTGTTTTGGGGTCACACCCAGTGGTGCTTAGGGCTTACGCCAGGCTCTAGACTCAGGGATCGGTCCTGACATGCTCATGAGATCATATAAAGTGCCAGGGACAAGGGCTTAAGTTGGCCTCATGCAAGGCAAGAGCCTTATCTGCAGTACAATCTCTCCTGTCTATTCCCTGTGATTGTTTAAAAAAATTCTCTGTATCAATTTTTTTCTTTTAGCAATTTGATTATTATGTGCCTTGGTATAGTTTACTTTGAGATTATGCCACTTCAGGATGGTTTCATTTCTTGAATATGTGGATTGAAACTGGAAAGTTTTTCAAGCCATTATTTCTTAAAATACTTTTCTACTTCCCCTAATTCTGATATTCCCATTACCTGCATGTCAGAACTTATGATATTGTCCTACGGGTCATTTAACTTGTTCATTTTTGTTTATTTATTTATTTATTTATTTATTTATTTTTTGCTCTGCATGTTTCAGTTGAAATAGTTTCTATTGTATATCTTCAATTCACTGATATCCATTATAGTACCTAATTTTTCATTTCAAGTGGTGTATTTTTCAGTTCTAAAAGTTCCATTTGTCCCATTTTTGAAGTTTCTATTTCTCTCTTTATTTATGTTTATATTTTCCCTTAACTCCCTGTTAACTCCTTGAGCATATTTAGTATAGCTTTTAAGATCTCACCTGCTAATTATATCTTATTTCTTGACATTTTTCCTGCTGTTTTTTTTCCACACATAAAATAAATTTTTAATATATGCTGGACATTATGGAAGCCACATTATGGAGTATCTGGTTGTTTTTTTCTCCCCCCTCCCTCCTCTTTTATAGGGTATTGACTTCGGTTCTGGTGTATACTTTAAGTTTCTCAAGGAGTATCACCATCCTTTTGAGGTTCAATTGAAGTTTTGTTAGGGACAGTTTAGAATAAACTTTTCTCTGGAGCTAGTCTTACTAAGATCTTACTTTAGGGGAGAGGGGGTTCTCTCTTGAATATCCCAAATGCTCAACGAAGTCCCTATTCTAGCTTGGGAAAGCTCAAATAACTCCCACTGTGTAGAAACTTCTGGACATAGTGAGTCTATAGCTCCCCAGTACTTGTTTTCTACCACCACCACCCCCAACTTGTTCTTTATTCAGATTCAGGGAGCCTTTGTATGTGTCTCAGTGTCCTGCCAAATATTTATGAGTTCAGCTTCCAAAGTTTCAGAGGGCTTTCTCTGTGTGATTCCCTCCTCCCTGCCTCTCTCCTTGGCAATTATCAGCCTCCCCTGGTCTCTGTCTCCTGTCTGTATTCTGCTTGCGCACTTCTAGACAGAAAAAAAAAAAAAAAGATAGGACAATCTAGGGATCACCTCATTTGCTTCCCTTCTCTCTGCAATTTGGAAAAACTGCTATTTCAAATATTTTAGCTGGTTTTCTACAGATTTACTGTGAGAAGAATGCCCCAGTTTCTACCTTCTTGCTTAATGATCACATAAATTGACATGAACTCTTTCTTTTCATAGGAAAGCTCTGCCTGGCCTACCTCCATATGCATGCAAATGAAAATAGATGCTTAAACAGAAGCTCCTAAAAGACTAAACCCTGCTTGACAGTAGTCTCTGCTCTAGTTTTAGTTAGTTGGTTAGTTTGGGGGCCACACTAGGTGCTCACAGACTATTCCTAGCACAGAGCTCAGAGTCTCTCGTACCAGGCCCCCTCATGCAAAGCACATGTGCCAGCACTTTTTGTTATCTCCCCTGCCCTCTGCCCTATTTTTCCTCATAAATCTGACTCTCTGTTACAGTAAGCAAGTCCCAAACCCCAGTGCTAGCAGACAGCAGACATACTATCCTCTGATCCCTATCCTCTGTACACTATTGTTTTTTTTAAATCAAACCCCCTTTTCATAGACTAGTATAAAATATCATAAGGAAAAATGTAGCAAATATACTAATGTGACATTTTATAAACCTCTAAGGAATGAAACTTTATATATTTTTTTCTTTTGGCTCTTCCAGAGGTTGTCACATTTAAAATAGTGAACTTATCATACAGCTATCCTTATAATACAAAAAAAGAACGATGCTCTTTGTTTGTGTACCTCTCCCACTTGATGACATTTCATTGTGCCTTAGTATAAATATAGAGGTCATGGGTGTAACTGATGGTTAATGATACTGAGTCCACCTGGGTTTCAGCCAAGTTCTGCCCTTACACTACAGAACAGGCCTATTGAATTCTGACACCCTCCTTGCCCTTTCCTCAAACAAAAGCTTATTTGAAGAGTTTCCTTGTTCTCTTAAGTATATGATATCAGCCCAGAAAAATATTTCTCTCAGAAAAATTTCCAAAACTTTCTGAGAAAGGCCAAATTTTCCCTAAGGGGTGTGAGCCAAGGAGCCTGAGGAAGAGGGAACCCTGCTGGGGCTAGGGGGAGGAGACAACAGGTGACCTGGAGGCTCACTCACTCCAACAGCTTAAGTGCACAGCAGAGACTCCCTTCTGGCCACAGGGGCCGGCAGACAGCTGCCTGACCCCAGTCCCTTTCCCCTTAAAAAAGCAAACAACAACAATAACAACAAAATCCATTCCCCAGAGTCTGAAAGAGAAAGTCTGGAGATATTAGCACATTCTGGCAAGAAGCCTCATGGCTAATAGATAACAAGTTATCCAGGAAATTATCTGAAGCCCATGCCTTTCACAAACACTGACCTCTGTCATTCAGAATTTTCCCTGGAAGCAAAGAACCTGTATTTCTTTGACGTTTGGGGGTTGAGAAAGTGTCAGGCCTCTCCCCCTGCTCTCATACTGTGACAAATGAATGAGTTCTGAGCATCGCCACTTAAGTCCCTCTCAGCAGGAGTCGGGACTACCCAGCAGGGCCACTTCCATAAGCCTCTGGGACAAGTGGACAGGAATCAGTCCTTAGAAACCTTGCTGCAGGGAGACTAGTGCCAGCTCTCTTTTCCCCAAGTCCTGCCGGCCTCACCAAGTCTTCAGTCTTCCTGCCTCTTTGCCCACACTGCTGCCTTGTTCCTTTCAAAGTCCCTGCCTTGTTGCCCAAGGAACACTTACTAATCCAGTGTACTTTTCCTAATGAATTGTTTGTATTCCCCACCCCTAAGATATACACACACACATGAACACACACACATACAAACTCTCTCTCTCTTACACACACACACTCTCTCCTTCTCTCTCTCATAGACACACACACACAGACACACACACAGACACACACACACATACACACACACATACACACACACATCCACAGTCTGATTTGGAAGGAAGGGTGAACAAGATTCCAAAGTAAAAGCTTTTATGTTAAGAAATATATGAGCATTCAGTGCTATGGATTTTTTTGTATTAAATCCTTGTTGTTTTAAATGACTTCCAAACTATTTTTTCTTCAAATCATCTTTATCCCCAGTAAGACAAATGGATTTGAATGCAAACAAGAATGTAATGACAGATTGAGGTACTCTCACTTTCTTAAGTTGATATCTAATAATTCTCTTTTTAAATATCAGGCAAAATCAAACAAACTTTTCTCTTTCTACCTTTGAATACAAATCCTGCTTTCTCTTGTGAAATCAATAACAAGAACAAGAACCACCATGTTTTTTTTTTTTGTTTTTGTTTTTTTGCTTTTTGGGTCACACCTGGCAATGCAAAGGGTTACTCCTGGTTTTGCACTCAGGAATTACCCCTGGTCATGCTCAGGGGACCATATGGGATGCTGGGATTTGAACCCGGGTTGGCCGCTTGCAAGGCAAACGCCCAACCCGCTGTGCTATCTCTCCAGCCCCGAACCACCATGTTTTGAGCACCAGCATGAGCTGATCATAAGCATTGCTTTACTTAACCATTTTCACAGTCCTACTTTATTATCCTTGTTTTTCAGGTAAGAAAACAGGGGCTTGGGGAGATACAGTAATCAAGGTGTGTGTGTGTGTGTGTGTGTGTGTGTGTGTGTGTGTGTGTGTGTGTGTGTGTGTGTGTAGTGGTGGTGGTCATTGTCGTCGTCGTCATCATCATCATCATCATTGTTGTAACAGAAAAGCAAGATTCTGGGACTTAAATTCTTGTTAGATGCTGCAATTCCATCCACTACCTGCATCATCAGAACAACTCCTTTAGGGAGGCAGCAAGGGAGAGCCCTGGACCTGGAGGTAGGCACAAAGGGACAACACTCTGCAGAGGAGTGAGTTGGGAGCCCAAATGCACAAACATAACCCATGCCACTACATCCAGAATCATCCATCAAGTTCAGCAGTGCTTCACAAGCATTATCTCATTTGAACCTCATCAAAACCCCATATGGAAATCCAGAGAGATAGTACCGCAGATAAGGGAGATAAGGCACTTGCCTTGCATACAACCAGCCTAGGTTCTATCCCAGGCACTGAATATTGCCCTCTCCCCATCACCCACCCCCTAGCTCACCACCCCCTAGTGTTCCTTGAGTACATGGACAAAAGTAAGCCTTGAACACAGTTAGATGTGGCCCCAAAACCAAATAAATATTTTTAAAATAAAAAGGTAGCAATAGTGCTGCTTCTGAGATCACAGATGAGATCATGTGGGACCACTATGAACAAAATAATGTGAGAAATGTTTGAAAGGAACCTGTAGTGAGCAATCATTAAATGCAAAAAATTACTATCATTTAGCAACTTCTACTAGCATCCAGGATCTAGAAGTGCAGAGAATTTCTCTTAATATAATTTGCATTTTCCAGCCAAAGGGCAATCCTCCAGGCATCTGTCTCTGCTTATGTCCCTCCCCTAAAGGCAGGTTCTATGCTAATGATCTCATGCAGATAGATGACTGGGGTAGTGATGGGAGAAAGCCATGAGAGAGAGTGAGACAGCCAGGCAGTGAAGGAAGATAAGCAGCGGATAAAGGACCTAAGTTAGCAGCTTGGCCCTGTGCCTCCTTAGGAGAGCAAGCATGCCCACAGAGCACAAGGCAGGCAACAAGAAGCTGACGCTATTGGTACAATTTGGTGGTTTTTTTTTTTTTTTTTGGTTTTTGGGTCACACCCGGCAATGCACAGGGGTTACTCCTGGCTCTTCACTCAGGAATTACCCCTTGCGGTGCTCAGGGGACCATATGGGATGCTGGGATTAGAACCGGGGTCGGCCGAGTGCAAGGCAAACGCCCTACCCATTGTGCTATCGCTCCAGCTCCCGCTATTGGTGCAATTTGAAGACCACCTGAGTTAAGATCACATACAGAGGAAGACAAAGCAAAACTAATGCACAAAGGGAACAAATTCTTACACTAATTTGAACAAATTAATGACTATCCTAAAGGAAGATAGGTAAATGGGTAAAAGCAGCCAATCCTATGATGAAGGACAGGAACTGGACATTTGCTAACCAATATTAATTCAATAAAAAGCTAAAACTAAACAAAAGGAGCAGAAACTGTCGTCATATCAGGTAATAATTTGGAGGTGCCCCTAAGCAAACCAACTATATCTAGGTGGGGCGCTGCTTGCCGTTACACAGTAACTTCCCATTGCTGCTAAGCAGAGGTGTTTTGTTTTGTGTTGTATTTTCATCAGCACTTGCCAAGCAGCACCATTGTTTGCTCTAGGTCTAGTTTGAAAGAGCAAAGTTTCCTTTTTGAATCATAAGTGCCTGCTTTGAGTGGTCTAGAAATTCTACGTAATCATGATTACTGTCAAGTATCTGGAATTATAAGAGTCCTATGTACGGCTGTGCCTTGTGCCTTTTAATACAAATTACAAAATATGTTTGTAAAATCTCATTTAATCCTCATGGTAAACCAGTGAGGTGGGTGATAGTCCTACTTAGCAATCCCAGAATTCTTTATCCTTTTACAAGGGATTAGAAACAGTTTAGTGATTTCTGTTAAGATGATTCTGGGGCCGTGGGGACAATTTTACACCATTGTGTGCCTGCCAGGACCTAAAGAACCTAAAAAGACCTGTTCTGTCCATTTTCTTCAGGTTTGGAAAACTGAAGAATATTGTAATATTTTAAATAATAAAACAACCATTACTTTATTCATTTTTCTCAAAATACACATGTGCAAGATGTTAAAACAGAATGTATGCTGGACAGGGTATGTAACAGGTGGTGGAGCATTTGTCTCACATGTGTGAGGCCTCAATCCTCAACACTGTACATTCCCTCTGAGCACTGAGATGGGAGTAGTCCCTGAGCAACACTGGGTGTGACTCCAATACAAAGAAGAAGGAGGAGGAGGAGCAGGAAAAGAAGGATGGAGAGGAGGAGACAGAAGAGGAGGAGGAGAAGACTAATTCTAACTTTGTGCAGTACTTGGAAGTTGAAGAGGAAGTAGCTACGATGCTATGATATTTGGTACTCCCGTTTGTCCCTACTAAGGATGTTTTTAAATTTATAATTTTGTATTTGTAATGTTGGCCACAAAATTATGATTATTCCTTGTCTATACTTTAGTATTTTTCAGCATTTGTTAATAAACATTAAAAGAAGTTAAATGGTAGTATGCTGGGTGTTTTTTTCCCTTCTCTTAAAAGAAGATGGTTGTTTAACTAAGACTAACAATGGGAACCCTTTGTGAGCATGCTCAGTATCATTGTGGAGAACCAAGAGGGGCTCAAGTGCAACAATGTTCATGGCTGTGATGTTGTTGTTGTTGTTGTTTTTCAAATAAAATTCCAAGTATTTATAAATAGTCACACACAAAAAAAAGACAAGACAGGCAGTGAGGGTGACAAAATATGCCATCCCCAAATGTGCCATGTAGGCATAAGGCTTCTTTTGAGCAGAAGACAGCAAAGAAACAATAGGCATAAGAGAAATGTTCTGACCTCCTTCTCTTCCTTAGAGCAACCCAGACATTTCCCTCTGGGAAAGTGTGCCCTTCCCTGTCTCACATAATTAGAGAGAATGACTCTTATCACCTTTGCCCCTGACTGGAATCTGCATAATGAGTCTTACTAAAATAACCTCTATCTCCTATTAATTTTCCCCATATTTTCCCTTATCACAATGTATCACCCCTCCAAGAACAAACCCTTTAAACCTATCACTTCAAAATTTGTTACCCTTCTGTGTTTTGTTTTGCTTTGTTTCGCAATTCTCTAGATTGCAATTCTCTAAATTCTCTAGAGTTATTCCTGACTCTATGCTAGGGGTAACCCCTGCTGGTGCTCAGGGAAACATATGTGGTGCCAGGGATTTGAACAAGGGGCACAGCTTCTGCAGTCACATATAAGCAAAAGCCTTACCTCCTTTCCTATCTCTCAGGCCCATGTTGCTCTTTTTAAAAATGATACATGGTGGGGAAGGAGGGAGGGGGGAGCCTGGAGCGATAGAACAGTGGGTAGGGCGTTTGCCTTGCACGCAGCCGACCTGGTTCAATTCCCAGCATCCCCTTTGGTCCCCCGAGCACCGCCAAGAGTAATTCCTGAGTGTATGAGCCAGGAGTAACCCCTGTGCAATGCTGGGTGTGACCCAAAAAGCAAAAAGCAAAAAAAAAAAAAAAAGTAAATGGGGTGGGAGAGAAGGGGGCTGGGGAGGTGGGGGGGGTTGGGGGGGAGGTATACTGTGATTCTTGGTGGTGGAATATGTGCACTGGTGAAGGGATGGGTGTTCCAGCATTGTATAACCAAAACTTAAACCTGAAAGCTTTGTAACTTTCCACATGGTGATTCAATAAAAGAATAAATTTTTTTTAAATAAATAAAAAATAAAGTACTTGCCTTGCATTCTCTTGACCTGGGTTCTACCCTGCCCCAGCCGCCCCCCCTACCCCCCCCACACACGCTACATACTGTCCCCTGAGCACCTTCATGAGTGAGCCCAGCAGTCAGAAGAAAGTCCCGAGCACAGCAGGGTATGGCCCCAAAACCAAATCAAAGTAAAATAAAGAACTAAAGAAGATAGCAGATTTGAATTTGCAGGTTTTCATTGCTTTTCTGTGAAGCGTATCATGTACATACAAAATTAACCTGTTTTCCTGTTCATCTGTCTTTTGTCAGTTTAATTTGCAGTCCTCCTGGAAGCTCATCTATCTGACAGTTGTGGAAAAGTCTCCAACCCACCCTCACCAGCACTGAGATATTGAGAGCTAGGAGGGCTGCTCACTGAATCTCCTCCGTCTCTCGGGCTGAGGAAGTAGTGAGTAAGTGAGTGGCTGGAATAGAGAGTACTTTTCCTGTGAAGCAATTTTGAGAGAAAAGCTCCTCTGTGATTGGAACTAAATGCCATCGGAAAGAGGCCATTAGAGTCAGCTTTCAACTTTTGCTAGATACAGAGAGATCAGAGGCTGAAGGTCCATGTCGACACAATCAAGCCAGAATGCTTCTGTCTGGCTCACCTCTTCTCATTTCTAGAATGACAACTCAGGCAGAACTCAGAGTTTGTCAGCTGGAGCAGGGGGTAGAGCAGATGCCCTTGTCCACGCACCGTGTCCACGTACCACATCTGCCAACCCTCAGCTTCCTTTCTTGCTTCCTTCCAAGAAGTCTGCACTGGGACTTGAGGAAAGCTTCAACTTCAAAGTAACAAATCATGATACTGAGTTTTTCAGTTATTAAATGTATATTGTGTGGTGTGAATAGTTGATTGTTTGGGATTTTTAACATGTTCAAAAAGTAATTGAACTTGCCCTAAATTTTATCTGAGGCAGGAAAACAGCTTATTCCCTTAAATAGATGAGAAAGGAGAGTGGGAAATCAAAACAAATTTTCTTTGATTACATTCCATGAATCAGATTTATTTGATATGATGATCATGCACATTTATAGTACTGGGAGATTTCTCTTGTGCCCAGGGGAAAAAAAAAAGAGATTGTGCTTTAGGAACTGGCCTGTGGTTTAGAATTCCAGAAAATTTCCCTAGAGAGATAACACCAAGTCTATAAATAGACCAGTGCTTACAGATGCCAAGGGGCCTTGGCCAAGAGTTCTCCACTGCTTCCCACCCAGCTGAGAAGCCTCTCCTGACCAGAGAATGAAAACAGAAAGAGCTGCCACTGCTATCCATGCTGTAGGCCCCAGGAGGCTAATGACTGCTCTCTTAGCACTGGGAATCCCAAACTCAGTGGGGAAAAAAAAATTCCTTTCATGTGTCCCCAGAGACTACTTTAGTGATGACTCCATTAGGAGCATGAAATCTTCTGGATGAACAGAATGAATAAGGGCTATGAATGTTATAGTAAATAAGATGTTTGGGAGACTATCTGAATTGATTCTACCTCAGTTCTAGAACCTCCTCAGCCTGGGTCAGAGATGCAGCTCAACAGAAAAGCATAGGCCTGGCGTGTGTGAGACCTCTGTTCAACTTTTGGCACCATAAAATAAATAAATAAATAAATAAATAAATAAACAAACAAACAAATAAATTAATAAATAAACAGTGAGCTTACTAAAATCTTTTCAGTTTGACAACTTCACGCTTTGTCAGTTATCATATTAATATTAATTTCTCTGTTCAAATAACAGGTGATGCATCTGTCTCTGGTAGGCCTCTGTCTGACACAGCTCATTATTAAAAATGGGAAATTGAAGTCTCTCAGGGATTGTTTGGAATAAAAAGTCATGTCATGAAGCCTCTGGGGAGAAAAGCTAAGAAAGTTTTTAGAGCAAGTTTATCTTGGGGTTGAGGGACTGCCCCTGGCTATGTTTCCTCCTGGCTTTACACTTGGGGGTCACTCTTAGCAGGGGACTATATGGGGCACTGGAAATCAAACCCACATGGAAGACAAGTACTTTACCCACTGTCCACTCTTCAACCTCAGAGTTCACCATTTTTGGACCATGGAGCCCTCTTAAGAGCCCTCTGAGATCAGATCAAATCAGAACAATGGACATTCTCTAAAAATGAAATGAATACCCATGTTCCAACTCCACACAATTTTTTACCACTTACAGTGACTGATGCACCCTCACCTCAAACCCAGCTTAATATTTTTGTTTTGTTTTGTTTTGTTTTGTTTTTGCTTTTGGGGTCACACTTGGCAATACTCAGGGATTACTCTTGGCTTTGCACTCAGGAATCACTTCTGGCAGTGCTCAGGGGACCATATGGGATGCTGGGCATCGAACACGGGTCAGCCGCGTGCAAGACAAACAGCCTACCCGCCATGCTATCACTCCAGCCCCCAGATTAATTTTTGTGGTAGAATGCTGGCCAAGTTGAGTGCCCATCTTGGAGAAGTTTCTAGTTGGCTCTTGGAAGCTTTCACTCAAGCCTAAGAAAAGTCTAAAAGCAAGGACCATTCTTCCTGGTTGCCACGGAGCTGGCCTAGATTTTCAAATTCCCTGGATTTGAGAAAAACATCCTGACTGTGGACCTGCCAGCTATCCTGCATTTGTTGCTCTTGCATCTGAGGCCTTTAAAAATGTGTCTTTTTCAGCAACAATCATTTTACTTACAGGAGTCTGCTAATAGGAGTGAGGTATTCTGTTGCAGACCCTGTTTTCAGGGTCTCTTCTCCCAAAAGGACCCCGGCTGCCCCAGTCTACGAACCTGGCAGAATCCCAACATCTCTCTACCCTAAAAAATAGCCCTTCCTGGAAAAAAAGGTCGCCATCTCCTGGATGACACTTTAATTGCATCCCAATTTTTTAGAAAGCAATTCCTGGTGTTTTGTTTCTGCTTGCACTTTTGTGGAAGATTATGCCCTGGGCCATTAGAGGAGATCACAGAGTTTGGGGAAAGTTATTACAACTGAGCCTCATTTTTAGCATTGGGGCCATTATCTAAATGCTGAAGAGTCTATTGATAGTTATCCTTACTCCATTAAACTATCTTGTTGCATTTTCCACATTAGAAGGTAGCAACAAAGAGCAGAAGAGAATTATTCCTGACAGTATTTACACAGATGTAGTGTTATCCTCACACAGATCAGACTTATATATATTTACTTCTTAGTTGGATGTTGATCTTTCAAGTTATTAAAATGTTGCTAAAGATAGAAACTGCAGTTTTTCTCTGCTAATTAAAGAAGACTTTGCTGTTTTATTAATTTATCCAGCAAAATGATTCATTCATTCTATAAGTTTTGATTGAAATACCCACACCTATATGCACTTTTAAGTCATGAAACATTTTTGAAACACTAAGAGTATAGCAACAAACAAAATAGAAATAGATCTTTCCCTCATGCTGCTTCTCATTTAATGCAGTATAAAATAAGTAAATGACATGTGGACTGGAGAGATAGTAGAGGGGTTAAAATGCTTGCCTTGGTGATGGCCAACCCTGGTTAGATCCTGGGCACTTAATATGGTCTACCCAATCACTGCCAAGAATGATTCTTGAGCACTGAGCCAGGAGTAAGCCCGGAACACTTCAGGGTATTGGAGCAAACCAATAGCAAACAGACTAAATAAATAAATAAATAATATGTAAGTGTGTAGGCTGAAAGGAAACAAGAGTCAAGAGCATTGTCTGTTTTGGTTTTTCTTTTTATTACAGGATAAATTAGAGCATGCATCTCCACTGATGGGAATGATCTGATAAAAGGGAGTGGAGTGATATGAATATTATAAGGGGAGAGGATGAGCTAGCTAGTCATTAGATTCCTTTTTGGTGTTAGAATGTGGACTCAGGACTAGGGACATAGCAGTGAAGGGAAGTGATGACATACCTTCCTTCCTGGAGTTTTCATTCTAATTAGGCAATAAGCAACAAGTGAGCAAGCCAGTGAGCAGGCCTATAGTAATCATGAACTTGAATTAATGCTGTCAGAGAAACACAGTGGTCATGCAAGCCCTTTTGAAAGTAATTTGTTAGGCTGAAAAAATAATATTTTTATAATATATATTTTTATAATAAAATAAAAAATATATATTACAAGGTTTGAAGCACTTGCCTTGCTGGTGGTCGATCCCAGTTCAGTCCCTGGAAACTGCAAATACAGTACCCTGAGAACTGCCGGTGGGATCCCTAAGCACAAGAGCCAGGAATAACTCCTAAGCACAGCTGAGTGATTCCCCCCACAATAAATAAATAAATAAATAAATAAATAAATAAATAAAATATTACTTTTGTTTTGGTTTGTTTGTTTTTGCTTTGTTTTGGTGTGACACCTGCAGTGCTTTAGTTACCATCTGGCACCAGGGATCACTCAGGGCCCCTGCATGCCAAGCATACACTCAACCTGTTGAGTCATCTCTGCAGCTCTGAAAAGTGACATTTAACCTGAAAACTAAAGTATGACAAAGAGATGTCTATGAAGGTCCTGAGAGGAAGAGGATTCCAAGCAGGAAAAATAACAACTACACGTTCTGAGAAGGAAGAACACCTGTGAACCTGTGGGAGATAAACTGCTAGAGAGCTCTGGTGGAACAAGTGGGAACTTGTGAAGACCCACATGACACTAGAAGATTCTCCCTCTTGTAGACCAGTATTGATCAAAGCCTGGGCCTGAAGTGATGGCAGCTGCTTCTCTTTCCTTCATTCTGAGATCTAGCCAGTGGCACTGCTTCTTCCCATGGAAGCATTCGAAGAAATTTTGAGGTCAGAACCCCACGGTGCCCCTGGATTCCAGAACAAAACAGTAGGTATGGACTTGGGGGAACGAAATGGGAGCTGCAGGGGAAAGCATGCACAGAAACTTCAGAGTCAACAAAGAATAAAGTCTGAGGCTTCAGCTCCAGCTTTTTTACATTTTGCATGAGGTGGGGAGTGGGGTGAAGGGGGCTGTTTGGTTTTGGGACCACACCTAGAGGTGTTCAGGGCTTGCTCCTGGCTCTGAACTCAGGGATAACTCTGGCAGCGTCTTAGCACTAGAGATCAAACCCAGGTCGGCCATGTGCAAGGTATGTGCTCGACCCACAGTACTATTATTGTCCCAACAGTAGTATAGTACATACTTTCATTGTTTCAATATTCGAGAAACACACAGCTTACTGAACAGATCAGAGCTATAAAAGTGACTTAGGAGGACAGAATTCAACTCTGACTTCTTGTGCACAAAGAGAAACAGGTAATAAGCCAGGGAAAGAACACCTGACACAGGAAGGAAGGGGGCAGCCCTCAGTAGTGATTTCTTTAGACACTGAAAGAAGCAAAAATAGGACAGGGAGAAGAGAAGGGAAGATAGTTTGGACTTCGGAAGGTGAATAAATAACCTCATGGAACTCCTTGGAAGATCATTCCACTGGGAGAAAACACTCATGCTTTGGATGTGGTTTCCTATGCAGAGTCACTCAAGATAGTAAAAGAATCTCTTCCTGCACATTATTCATTCTTCCAGTTAGTCAATGAGCAACCAGAGCCTCTCTACAGTCTGGCTGTAATCTAAACTCTGTTATTATCATCACAAAATAATAGTAATAATAGTAATTATTATTATTAGTAGTAATAATAATAATAGTAATAATGGCAGTGACTATTATTCACTGCATGTTGCCTATACTCCAGTCTCTGTTATATGCTTTGCAAACTCCTCTATCTTTTAATCTTGACAATCCCTTTACCATACAAGTGCTATTACTATCAACATTTAGGATATAGTGGGGAACTCCCAAGTGTTCCAGGGCCCCTGCACTCTCTCTCAGTCAATAGGTGACAGTTTAATACAAGGGTCCAAATATGTGGTATTGCTCTGGTCCTGAGGTGCTGAGATCAACAAGACCAACACAATGAACTCAGTGTTGCTTGTGGGCCTTCAGAGCCACACTCAGTAGTATTTTGGGGGGATTATATTGTGCCAGAAGTTGAATCAGGGTTGACTCTAGGCAAAGCATGAACCGTAATGACTGTACTAACTCCTGGCCCCTTTATCCCCTTTTTATAGATGATAAAACTAAGACAAGTCATTTGACCCTATAGGTATTAATTGGTTGAGCCTAGGCTGGGACTAAAACATTCCAAAGCTTTAACATTTAGACACTTCATAATTCCATAGTCCTTAAATATTTCCTTGTCCTCTTAGACAATGACTGCTCCATTTCTAGGAGGGGTATTTACTCGTCTAACTCCTTTCTTGAAGTAAGGAAGCCAAGTTGACGTCTCATCTTGTCTCTAAGACCCTTTCTATCACTACATCTCTCATTTCACTTTTCCTAAATTCTCATGGAATTTATACATATGCCAATGACTCCACATTTCATTGTCCAAAGTCTCAGATCAATTGACTTTTTCAAGAAGGAACATGGAGTCTCTCCAGTAGACTGTAAATAGCTCCAGGGAAGAATGTCTCACTTCTCAAGGCAATGGAGACAGTGAAGTTGAATAGCTCCTCATCTAAGTCCTTCCTGTTGGCTGACAGCCTGTGCTCCAGAGCATGGCACATCCATAGGTGTACAAAGATTGAAAACCACTGGCCTGCTGCAGGGGTTATCATTGCTGATCTGTGGGACAGAATATAGACAAGGGCTGGTCTTCAAGTGTAAAAACAGGTTGAAGATGCCTGCTTTAGGGCCCCCTGTTGCAGTTGTCAAGGCAGGTTGTCGGCTGCTTGGTCTTCCAGCTCTCTGCTGCTCTCCATAGCCTCCTCCTTCCTTGCCTTGTGTCAATTTCCTCAACCTCTTGCCCTTTTCTAGCCAGCCTGCATTAAGCAGGCAGCTTCCTTGTGCCCTCTTGATGAAACTGTTGAGCTCTCTGCTCTCCAGAGACGTCATAGCCTGTTCCCAGAGAACTGGTCTTCCTCCAGGACCTCTCCTGAGCAAGAAGTGACTTCCCCAGCATGCTGCCCTAGACTGTCATTGTGCAGCTTCTCTTGTCCCCACCTCTTTGGTGCTTTTCCCACAAACTGCCCTCTCCGTGGGGCAATCAATCCACCCGGTAATCATTCTCTCGGGAATGCCAGGGACTGATTGATGGGTCTAGCTGGTTTATTATTAGACAGTGTAAGTTTAGTAAGTCCAATCAATAACCTTTATAGGTCTCCTCAGGTTGCTCCAAGGCAAGACCCAGTAGCTTTCACCTGAATAGATTTAGACCCCTGCCTAAATAAAAAGCAGTACTCACCTGGAGAAGCAGTTTTATTTCCTTTTGAGAATCTCTTAGTGCCCTTGAGCCTGTCACGATTTAAATCAATAACCTTAATTGCTTTAAAGAAGAAATCAGTTGCCTTTGGAATCCTGTGCCATCACTCTCTCTTCCTGGCACCTGACCATTTTAGATTCTTTGACTGAACTGACAGGAGAACTGGTGCCCTGACTGCATGGCCCTGCACACTCCCCTGCCTTCTCCTGTCTGTTTTTTCCTATCCTACTGTCACATCTGGGTCACCTATGACTCACCATTGACCACCCCTACTCTGCAGCCCTGGACTTCAGGGCCCTGGTGATCAGATGAACACTGAGATGTGTCCTTGTCATGTAGAAGGTAAATGTGGCACTCTCATCCCCATCCCTCCAGGTACCACTTCTGTACATTCAGAAGAGTTTCTAAGGGCCAGAGAGATGGTACAGCATCTAGGTCACTTGCTTTACATGTGGTCAACCTGGCTTGATCCCTGGCATAGCATATGGATCCCTGAATCCCATTAGGAATAATCCTTGAGCACTATCATCCTTGAGAATGATAGTCTTGAGCTTCCAGGAATAGCGCCCCCCCAAAAAAAAATGTTTCTAAGAAGCAGAATAGAAAGGGTTACAGTAGTAGCAATGATACTATAATGAAGTGATAGCAGTAGTAAGAATGTTATGGATGGGAATGGGAGGTGGTGCTATTATAAGAACAACTATTTGAGGTCAGTAACCTTTCCAGTTATTCCTGAGATTTATTTGCCCACCTAGAGCTAGACAAATGGACTGCAGACTAGCTCAGTCTGTCAGAGTTGGTTTGGGGTCTTTGTATCTCCTCTTTTCCAGAAATAATGAATCTCTCCTACTTATTCTGCAAGGGTAACTTTGGTACAGTGAAAAGTATCATGACCTGAAAAGTCATGACACCAGTGAAAAGTCTGCTTGAGCGCTGAGTGCCCAAGGGTAGACAAGATCCTTACCATCCTCGGCTCAATGTCTCCCAGTGCAGGAGTGCTACATCTGTGAAACCCCTCTTCTTTCAATCATGACCAGCACTAGAAAGACCCCACAATATTTTCCTTCTTTTTGTTTGTTTGTTGGGGTTTTTTTAGGGGGGGCACAGCTGATGGTGTTTAGAGCTTACTCCTCACTCTGAGCTCAGAGCTCATTCCTGGCATTGGAGGGGACATAGGGGATGCTGGAAATAATATTTTCATTCTTTTTTTAAAAATTGGCTTTGGGCTTTATCTGGCAGTGCTGAGGACTTATTCCTGGGTCCATGCTCAGGGATCACTTCTGGTAGTCTCTGGAGACCACTTAGGGTGCCAGAGTTTAAACTCACGATGGCCGCATGCAAGGCAAGTGCTTTATCTGTTTTAATATCTCTCTAGCACCAATATTTTATTCTTTTTTTTTTGCTTTTTTTTGGGGGGGGTCACACCTGGCGATGCACAGGGGTTACTCCTGGCTTTGCACTCAAGAATTACTCCTGGCGGTGCTCAGGGGACCATATGGGATGCTGGGATTCGAACCCGGGTTGGCCGCATACAAGGCAAACGCCCTACCCGCTATGCTATTGCTCCAGCCCCCAAAATTTTATTCTTAAGTGATGGGAATGAGACTCACTTCTCCTGGGCCAAATTTTTAGATATTATTGTTTCCATGACTGTTTTAAGTCTGTGCTATGCAACCAAGAAGAACTCTCCAATCACACCATTTATGGCTGGGGTCAAGTAGTGTCAAATATTCTCCTGTATTGGTGTTAAAATATATATATGTGCAAGGATGTGTTCGCTGGCTTTCTTGGCGGCTCTCTCTCTTGTCGCCCTAGTTCAGTGATCTTGAGCGGTATGCTCCGGTAGGGATGGCTGTTGGTGATGGGCAGACGAAGGAAAGAACGAGGACCAAGCTGGTTGCTGATTAGTTGCTATTCATTCAATATCTCATCTCTCCTATCTCACACACTCTTCATTCCTTGCCCCCCCCTTCTAACTCTGACTCTGACCCCCTCTGCTCTTACAGTCTTGGTTTATTTAGCAATCACATAGAGTGGTGATACAAAGGTGGGGTTGAACATTAACAAATCAACTAAGGGGCTGGAGCAATAGCACAGTGGGTAGGGCGTTTGCCTTGCACTCGGCCAACCCAGGTTCGATTCCCAGCATCCCATATGGTCCCCTGAGCACCGCCAGGAGTAACCCCTGTGCATCACCAGATGTGACCCAAAAAGAAAAAAAATCAACTAAGAGAGGTAAAGTCACTCCTCTAGGAGATTAACTCAGAGACAAAATCTCATCTAAAGAGATTACTCCAGATTACTATAGGAGATCCGCTCAAGGGTGGGATCCCATCCAGAGTGTGTTGCTTTCTTCTTTCCTCAGCTAGTAATTCACTTAAATAGTTGTAGTGAATCTACTTCTAATATTTCTAGCAGTGTTATTCTGTATGAGCACAGTAAGAGACATATCAAAGTTAAAGTTTGGTTCTTCCTGAGGACATCTCACTATCTATTCCAGACTACAGTCCTCAAGCCAGGTTAGTCTTCCTAACCCCAGCAGGATCCTTATCCAGTTACCTCTTTTGGGTCATGACAGAGTTTGTCCATGAACATGCTCTTAATTCATAGTTAAGTATTATGGCACTTGCCCTGGCCCATTTCAATGCCAGGGTAACTCACAATTGCCCTGGGTCCGTTCAGTCCCTTGTCGGGACCCTGCTTTTAGAGTGTTAGGAACTAAGGGTAACTGAGTCAAGAAAGCAGATGTCCAGGAGTGAATATTATTCAGAGTCAATTAGCTCCCAAGTTACAAAAGCATAATATTAACGGTCTTCCTGTGTCCATACAAAAAGGACACTGCTCTAAGGTAATCTATGCAAAAGCATAATTTAGAATGAAAGTTCAGTGTCCTTAGATGCTGATCTTACAAGTTAACAGAATCTATGATTAGGGGGAAAGGTGATTAACTGGTTGTGGGGGAGAGCATAGAGAAGAGTTTACAATAAATAAAGGAATGGGAGTGACTTGGGAGCACTGTGATGGGTATAACCCGATAAACCTAAGTTCCCTGCAGCAAGGCTGAAAGGACAAATCAATGTTATCCTACATATTGGGAAAGTGCTTCAGTATAATGAGAGATTAAGGTGCTTACCTTGCATGTCATCAACTCTGGTTTGATCCCTGGTACTGCATACAATCTCCTGAGTACCACAGGAGTGATCCCTGAGCACAGAGCCAGCAGTAATCCTTGAGCACTGCCAAAGTGGCCCAATAATACCCTTCACCCCCAATAAACATAATGATGGTGAGAAAACTTTCTCTTTACCTGGTCACAGCCCTAATAGGCTCTGGAGTTTCCACACCTCATAGTCCACATGGCTGTTGCAGAACTCAGATCAGCGACATGCCAGGGAAACCACAGGCAGGTCTTGGGGTTTCCTCCTCCATGCTACCATGACCAGCATAACTATGATGTGAAACAAGTAAAAAAAAAATGTCCAGGAAAAAAAAAACACGGTAAAAAGATTATTTTATTGAGTTTCAAATATATATATATATATAATTATGTCAGTAAAAATAAACAGATCAATGTTAAAAGATTTTTTTAAATGAGAAAAAGTAATTGGTTGTTATATTTTAATTACATCAATACTTTTAAAAAGTGGGACAAATACCGAAATGTCAATTTAGTACCATAAAACTGCATTACAGTTTCTGTTTTCCAAGCTTATCCTCTACAAATTTGTTAATGACTTCGTCAAAATTGATCTTCATATTTTTTATGTTCAGTGGGCTGTTGGTATATTGTGGTTCACATTTAATCAATTTTTATTTACAAAAAATTCTTTTACATGATCAACAGATCTACAAATAATAAGAAATATTAAGCAGAATGGGTTTGTCAGACAAAGCTCGTGTGTTACATTTAATTTCAGAAGTTTCAAATGTGCATTTATTTCTCTGGAGTAAATTTTAACCACTTTCAAATGTCTCCATAGTGAAAAAAAATTTCCATAAGCATCTTCACCAGAAAATTCACCAAAAATTACTATTATACTTGATACACTTCTTTTTATTTATATTTATATTTTTGTTTTCTTTCTTTTGGAGGGGGGAGTCAGGACTAAGTGTTGAGTGCCAATGGGTATGGCCCAAAACCCAAAAGACAAAAATGAATTAAGGAATTAGAGCAATATTACAGTAGTCTTGCACGTGGCTGACCCAGATTCGATACCTAGCACCACACAAGGCCCTCCAAACCCCCCCACCCCCCAGCCCCCTTCCCCACCAGGAGTGATCCCTGAAGGCAGAACCAGGCATGAGTGCCCTAAGCGCCACTGGGTGTGGCCCAAAACAAAACAAACAAAAATTTATTAAGATAAATTAAGAGCTAGTACATACTGCCTTTTTTATGTTATTATTTTAAGTTCTTTAATACATTAAATCATGAGTCTCACTATTACCCTATCAACCTTTTTATTTGGCCCATTTAGTTTAAAAATAAAGAAACTGGAATAGAAAGCTTAAAACATTTGCGTGAGATTATGGTCACTGAAGGGAGAAACCGGACTTGGATCTAGGAGATCTAAACTCATAATCACAAAAAGGGACGATACCAAGGCAGTTTTAACAGAAGATACTATTTTTCATTTAAGAAAAAATATTGCTGGAGGTCTGCTACAGTTATTTTAATGTTTTTTCCATAAGTTTTTGTTGTTGTGGAGGAGTGCTCTCAAGTGGTGCTTAGAAGATCCAGGGACCCCACCAGCAAGCCTCAGCCAGTCAGGCCATTAGTTCAGCACAAGGGCCAGAGAATGTGGTGGGCCACTAAGCAGTGCTGGAAGCCTCCAGGGTCACCCCTGGTCACACTTGGGGGACCTTGTGGTGCCAAAATCAAACCTGAGTCAGGCACATGCTTGGCATATGCCCTGGCCACTGCACCATCTCCAAGGTTATTTTTATTCTCCTTTATTTATTTTGGAAGATAAATCATTTGCCCTCTGAGAGACATTAGTGCTTTTTGTCCAACAATGGAAGGTGGAGAAGTGATAGCGTATGTTCCCAACACAAGGCCATGTCACCCAAAAATGACAGGAACAGTTCAATAGGAAAAAGCACTTTGTTGGCAGAAAAACAACTTATTAGCTGAAAAGTCAGTCTCGCCAGAACAGGCTATTGAGCAAGCTTCGGAAGCAGTGAGAAGGTCCTGGCTGTATTCCAAGGAGTTAGGATCCTGTAACAATCTGTGCGTGTGTGTGTGTGTGTGTGTGTGTGTGTGTGTGTGTGTGTGTGTGTAGGAGTCTTCTAGGAAAAATCATGAGTGTTAATGGAGAAGGGAGAATAGTTAGCAGGCCGAGGTAAACTTACACATCACATATACTGTAAACAGTGAAGAAATGCCATGGCACGTGTTTTTAGTTGTGAGGAAATAGGTCAAGAAAGGTTCCACTGCAGTCTCCACAGACCAGTTCTATGGAGCAGTACAAATACATTTGTAAGGATCAAGAATGGCTGGATCCTGGGCCAGGAAACTGGCTCAAAGGGCCAGAGCACATGCTTTGGCCCCACCAAAAAGGCTTGATCCAATCCAAATTGAAAAAATGAGCAAAAAAATGTGGCTGCTCCCTTTCCCAAATCCAAATTTTGAGTTCCTAGTGAGGGAAACTGGGATAGCAAGGACAATAGCAACCAGGTGTGAGTGCCTCCTAGAGAAACGGCTCCGATATGGACCCGGCTCTACGTGTTTTCCTGTGTATAATACCAAACTAAGCAGGTTATGCTCCCAAGGAATACACACCCTCTGATTGGGATGCTCCTTCAAAAGGGATGCTGCAAATTACCTGAAACAGAAGAATTAGAGTAAGAACAGAAACGACATTGAAGCAAACTTGAAACACAATTCGAGGGACTGAAATTGTGACAAAAAGCATCAGCATGCTGGGAGGCTTAAGTGCTTTGACCCCATGCTTTAGTGGTGGGACTTGGGCAAAAATGAAATCTCTTTGATGGTAAGTTTTCTCACCTGTGACATCACAATATTCGTGGCAACTTTCTAGAAGGGGGATGGTGCTTACATGGAATAATCCATGCAAAGTTCAGTATGGGGCTGGGTGTCTGAGACAGTAAGGGTTAGCCATAATTTCATTCCTCTTCCACACTCCTCTACTTAGAAAGAACACAGAGGTACTGAGATAGCAGCGTTTAAGGTCTTAGCATATTATTTTAAAAATAAGAAATGTTGCTCTGTGGTATAAGTTTCCTTATAAAAATAAAATTTCTAAGTATTTATTATGTAAAATTTGGAAACTATAAAAATGTATAAAGAAAAAATAAAAGTCATCTTCAATCTTACATACAAATATAACCCCTGATTCTTTTTAGCAACTTTCCTTCCAGGTAAATTTATTTTCTTTCATCTGCCTTTGGACTTACACTTGGATAGGTTTTATATACTAAGAATGTTCATGATGATTTATCACTGCCATGATCTTTTCCTCATATCATTGGTCTTCTATAACATGATTTTTAAGTTAAGCCATACATTAATTCAGTAGCACATACATCTTTAAAATCATGCATTATATAAGATTACACAGGAAGGTAGACATATGACCTTTTTCCCTCTCTCACATTTCATGACAAAATCTATTCAAACTCTGCCCATGTCTTTTCTACATTAGAGCCACTATCCTTCCCCAGAGCCTCCTGTTGAATCATCTTGCAGGTTTCTAGAGTGTATTGCCTTCTTTTCCATCTAAATTGTTTGAGTTACAACTCTTTTTGAATCTACTTGCTGTCACTGCAAATTCTATCCTAAACCACAGAGGAACCATTTGACTCCTTTCAAAATGGCTTGATTTTTATTCTTAAACAATGTGTAAAGTAATAGAAGGTAGAGTTCCATGGACCACGTGGTCATGACAAGATAACCATTTACAAAATTTTAATGTTACATCTCAAATAAGTATTATGTGGACATAAAGTAGTAGTTAAAAGGAAAGGAAAATTTTCATTGGTCCCTCATATTCTTTTTAAGTTATAGAATTTACAGTCCTATAACTTCGCTTCCTCCTACCCTGACCCCTGCCCTTTTAGAAGGGATTGGGGTTTTTTCTATCTTTTATGGAGTTTATTTTGGAAATGGCTTAGGGTAGAACTGAAGAAAGGAAAAAAGTCAAGCTCTACTTTGAAATAACCTTTATTTTCTTGTTTTGTTTGATGTTGTTGTTGTGGTGGTGGTGGTGGTGGTGGAGGGAACCACACCTAGTGGTGTTGAGGGCTATTCCAAGCACAGCGTTAGGGGACCATGTGATTGAAGATTAAACTTGGATTCCAGACTGCAAGAGTGTGCTCTCAACCTTTTGAGTCCCCTACCCTACTTCCCCGCCCCCACTCTTAATGTTTATAGTTTTTTTTATTTACTCATTTATTTTGGTTTAAGGGCCACACCTACCAGTGCTCAGAGCTTACTCCTGGCAGGGCTCGAGGGACCATATCGGGGCCAGAGATCAAACTCAGTAGTGGGTAGTAGCAAATGTCCTACCTCTCTTCAGTTCTTCTCTAAGCCGTTTCCCAAAAAACTACTATTGCTCCAGCTCTTGTTGTTTTCTGTTTGGGCAGGAAAAACTCCCAAGCAATGCTCAGGGGACACAGAGCCATGCCCTACTCAGCCAGCCAGGTCAGAGGGTTTGGAGCTCTGGCTGCCCATGTGGGGTTGCTCAACCTGAAGGCAGTGCTGGGAGCCAACGAAGCTTTGGGTGGCCATCTTGGCCATATGAGAAACCATGTGGGGCCAGAATTTAAACTCAGATCCGGGATACATGGACCCCTGACCACTGAACTGTCTCCCCAGTGCCCTAACCTCTATTTTTAACAATTTTGTGGGGGGTTGTATTTGGGTCACACCCAGTTTTACTCAGGATGTACTCCTGACTCTGCACTCAGGGATCACTCCTGGCAGACTCAGAGGACCAGTGGGGTGCAGGGGATCAACCCAGCTCAGCCACGTGCAAAGCAAGCACCCTATCCACTGTACTATCACTGCAGCTCCTATTTTTCACTCTTCTTACTGCCAGGTATTGGGACTGGGCCACACTTGGCAGTGCTTAGGGGCACTCCCTGCTCTGTGCTCAGGGATTACTCCTAGCAGTGCTAGGGGGACCATCGAGAT
Source organism: Sorex araneus (assembly GCF_027595985.1). NCBI lineage: Eukaryota > Metazoa > Chordata > Mammalia > Eulipotyphla > Soricidae > Sorex > Sorex araneus. The sequence continues at coordinate 35,041,877 of NC_073304.1, forward strand.
CAAATCAGATCAAACCAGATCAACCATATGCAAAGTAAATGCCTTATTCACTTATCCTCACCCTTATTGTTGACTATTCTTAGCAGCATCCTTCTGCTTTCTGAATAGCAACCAAGTTATCTAAAGTCCCTTTAGAACTCCTGTTATTCTTTGACCATTTCTAGTACTCAGCGGGTTGAGTACCAGGCATTTCTGTAGCCTAAGGAGAGGTACATAATAGTTCTTCCAGTTCCTGCTTTTTTTTTTTTTCATTCGAAACAATGTAATTTGCAATACTGTTAATGGCAGGGTTTCATGCATACAACATTCCAAATCACATCCTCCACCAGAGTGTCCTCTTCTTTACACGATTTCTCAGGGTCCCCTTTCAGTCATCCCCTCCTCCCATATCTCCCCTGGAGAAGTAGTTCTGTAGACTATTTCTCAGGTTCTGTTGTCTTCAACCATTTTTCATTCCCATACCTTGTTTCTTGATATCACATATGAGAGATCATTCTCTACCTGTCCCTCTTCTTCCAGCTGACTTCACTTGGCATGATATTCACCAGTTCCATTCACTTAGCGGCAAATTACATGATTTTGTTTTTCTTATAGCCAAGTAGTAATCCATTATGTGTGTATATTATGTGTGTGTGTGTGTATATATATATATATATATATATCTATATATATATCACAGTTTCTTTATCTACCTGCCTGCTTCTTGTTAAGCTCAGGATGCTCCTAAATCTGAAAGCAGTAGGACACAGACCAAAGGGTACTCTTTCAATCCAGCAGGGAATTTGCAAACTACACATGCCAGAGTTCCTGCAGGACAATGTACCACACTTTGCCAGTTTCATGCCATATAAACCAAGATCTTAGGCTTCCAGAGATTTGTCAGCTGAAGACAAATAGGGATTGGTAAGGAGAGATAATTTGAGCATGAAGAGCCAAGCAGAGCAAAGAGATAGTGTCAGGCCCTGTCACTTTGGCCTGACAGCATGGACATCTGGAAGTGAAATAGTCAAAAAGAAGAATGCACCATTAACAGCAAACTGTGAGCAACATTGACAGTTCATACTTCAGAGTCTGTTGCCTAATACCTTGAGAATCTGTTGGGTTGGTTTTGTGGAAGTCATTGTAGAGGAGCAAGACATGATTAAGATGATTAAGAATGTTCAGAATGAAGTTAGAGCTAAGAAGATGTTGAGGCATTTAGGTTCTGTCCACTAATACACAAATGACTATTTAACAACAGGCTCTTAAGTGTCAACCAGGGAGTACTGGGATTTTAGAAAGCCCCAATTAGTGTTGTCAATTTTTATGATGTAAATACTCCCAGCCTGGACAGTTTCAATCTTTCAGTATTATGTCATTGAGTACAGAGCTGTAAAGAAAAGATGTGCATTATATAGTATGTTTACCACACAGATACACTAGATAGGAATAACTTCAAGAGCACAAATATTAGTGTAAAATAGTAAAATAATTATTATTTGTTGGGGTTTACTTATTAACCTTAGTTTTAGTAGAATTTACTTAATTGTGATCTTCTACAATTTAATATTTAAGAATTGGTTTTCAACTGGTGACTTGCAAAAGTCCTGAAAATTAAGCAGTTTGTATGAGTTAGTCCTAGGCAGAAAACTATTCTGCCTTTTATCCAACCCTGCCACTTACATTCTTTACTCCCTTCTTCACTGTAGAGCCAGCAGAACAACCTGGAACATCATTAAAATATGAAAGAGAGACAGACAGACAGACAGGCAGGCAGGCAGACAGACAAAGAGACAGGCAGAGATAAAGGCAGAGAAACAGAAAAAGAGATAGAAAGAAATGAGAAAATGGGATTCTTTACAGGAATAGGTTTGGATTATGGAAGCCCAGAAGTCACATTGTCTGCCACCTTCCTGGAAAGTCAAAAAAGCAGCCCAAAGCCTGAGAACCAGGGGAGCAAAATGTGTGATCCCTCCAGTCCCAGACTTAAGGCATAAAAATATAATAAATTGGGGTGGGGGTTAGAGAGGTAATGTTGTGAGTTCCTGAGTCCAAGCTTTCCAGAATTAGGAGCTCTGATGTTTAAGTGTTAGAAAAAATGGATATCTTAGCTCAAGAAAAGAAGAATTCACTCTTCCTCCAACGCTCCTATTCAGACACCCTGCAGATTGAATGATGCGTTCCCATATGGGTGGGGAACTATGAGGGAGATTGACAGTTGATACTTTGAATAGATTGACAATTGAATAGCTCTTCTCCATTCAACTCTGAATCAAATGCTACTATCTAATGAAGAGCCTTACAAACATCCAGAAATAATGCTTACTGACTACCTGGACATCCCTTCACCCAGTCCAGTTGAATGTAAAAATAACCATAAATGATCTGGAGAGATAGTACAACAAGTAAGGTTCTTGTTTTGTATATAGCTGGCCCAGGTTACATTCTTGGCACCACATATGGTCCCCCAAATACTACCAGGTATGCCCACACACACCCCAAAAAATTTAACCCAAACAACCCTAGACTGTTATTTAAATTTTATTTAACAATGAAATATAACAGTTGGGCAAAGAAAGACAAAATAGGGGCCAGAGCAATAGTACAGTGGGTAGGGCATTTGCCTTGCACACGGCTGACCTGAGTTCAATCCCTGGCATCCCATATGGTCCCTGAAGCACCACCAGGAGTAATTCCTGAGTGCAGAGCCAGGAGTAACCCTTGAGCATAGCTGAGTGTGACCCAAAAAAGAAATAAAAAGAAAGAAAGACAAAACAATAAAATAATGAACATTTGTGAACTACATGTTTGAAAAAATAAGACCACAAATTTTCTAGTTTTCTACATATCCTCCTTATTGCATCCCTATCCCTCCTCCTCAGAGCTGACCACTGTCCTGGATTTGGGGATAATCATTTTAACTTGTTTTAATAATGTTAGCATATATTATACTACACACATGAGTACATATACATAGGCATATTATTTAACTTCTCTTTATAGATAGGAAACCCAGAGAATTCAAAGTCCTGTTTGATTGAAAGATGGAGAGATAGTACAGTGGTTAAAGCACTTGTCTTGTACTTGGTATACCTGGGTCAGATCACAACTTCACAACTTCACATATTCACTCCTTCCAGGAGTGATCCCTGTGCCCAGAGTAAGGAGTAAGCCCTGAGCACAGCCAGGTGTGGATCCCCAGAAAAATCAAATTTCAACCTACTTGAATAAAAATATCTCCTTTTTTCATTTTTTGTTTGCTTGGGGGCCATACCTTGCAGTACTTGAGTGCGACTCCCAGCTCTGCACTTGGGGTATCTCCCAGAAGTTTTAGGAATTGAGCTGGGGTCAGCTAAATGCAAGGCAAGCACCTTAACATTTGTACCATCTCTTTGGATCCTCTTCATTTTTACAAGTCTCTAGTTCTGAATAATGAATCTCACTCACCCGACACAGATGTGGAATGAAATTCTAGCCTAAAGCCCAAATAGATGGGAGGCTAGGCACATGATCAGCCATTTTAGGACTGGAACAAATGCTAAAGAGAAAGGAGGAGTCTTTTTTAAGACTTCCAGATGATTGCTTGTCTTCTATTTCCCTGTGAATGTCATTGATAGTAGGACATGGTTGTCACTAAAGATTCTGTCTTCTGACTTTTCATGATCATCTTTATACACACCACTCTGAAGACATCTTGTTAATTAAATCCTTTCCTAACAATTTCTATCCAAGAGGTAAGCATTTACATGACATTTCTATTTTATACCTATTTATTTTAAATTACAAATATTGGCAAACCTTGAGACAGGAAGATGTTATTTACAAAGAATGTTGGTAGTTAAAAATCACAAGATCGAGATTTGTGATTTTTTTATTGAGCTTGATTCTGAAAGTTTTTATCGCGCACTGCCAGACTCATAAACTGGGGAGAGACTTCAGATTTATAACTTGATCTTAAATGGGTAATAGCAGATATAAAATCTTGGAATTTAATATCAGTTTTGAAATGTTAAATTGAGAGTTGGAGCCATTTTTGCTTTCTGAACTGGCACATTGTAGAAGGCGAGCACTGTATTGATTTCTGACTTAAAAGGCTGTCTCGCAGATGGATTTTAGCCTTTTCATTTCCATTTCACTCTAAAGACACATTGTAAGCAACATCCTCTTCATTTCCATTTCATGTGTGTGACTTAATTGAATAAGAAAGAAAACAGCTTAACAGAGAAGGACCTCTGCCTGACAACTTCTAATGATCACCCAAGGACCTGGAAAACAGGACTAAGGAAGTCCTGCTAAAGTTGATCTGGAAAGATACAGAGAGCTAAGGTGCTTGCCTTGCTTGTGACTGACCCCAGTACTACCCTAAGCATAGAGTCAGCAATATCCCTGATTACGCTATTGGCTATGGCCCAAACACCACCATCACCATCCCCCTAAAAAGGAAAGCAATCTGCTAGATGGCATGAAGTTTCTGTTTGGGATTTTTCCAGCCTTCAAGTGCAAAGCAGATTCAAAGCTCCTTCCCTTTAGCTGCTTTTACAATCAAGGGCAAGAAGACAGTTTACCTGTGCATCACTCTTTTTATTTTTATTTTTTGTTTTTGTTTTGGGTCACACCTAGTGATGGCGCTGTACCCAGGAATTACTCCTGGCGGTGCTTGAAGGTCCATATGGGATGCGGGGGATTGAACCCAGGTCAACTGCATGTATGAAAAACGTCTTACTCATTGTATTATGGCTCCAGTCCTCTGTTACTCTTTTACTACCAACCTTCTATGCTTGCCACCTATGCCAAACTCTCTTATTCACCTTTCTGAGGTGATGAGGCTCTCTGTCAGAGATCTTGGAATGGGGTGAGCAAATGAACCCACTTTGACACCAGCTGGTCATAGGACAGACTACCCCAGCAACTGCTATGCTCAGAAGTTCAGACCCTGGGTACATGGAGACCCGAAACCGTTGGCCAGAAGCCATGTAAAATAGTTCTTAATGTAGCCTGGGACTGAAGGATGCCTGAGAGGAACCTTTCTGCCAAAGATACCCTCTGTGTGGGTTTTCTATGACTTCAGTTACAAATCACCACAAATTGAGTAGCTTCAAATAATACAAATGGATTCTTACAGTTCTGAGGGTCAGATATTTATAATGAATTTCATAAGACTAAAATCATTGCAGTGTGTATATGTGTGTGGTGGTGGGTTGGCAGGGGGCGGGGGGTGGGGAGGCGCATCATTTTGTACTTCTGGAAGCTCTGGGCAGAAGGTATGAATATATAGAACCTAGAGGATGTCTCTATTTCTCAGCTTTTGGTCCTTTCCCGACCTTCTTAGAACTCAAATCCAACCTCTGCCTCTGCAGGCTCCTCACTACCTGCTGCCTTCTTTAAAGGTCCCTGTAATCCAGTGGAAAAACCAGGAAACCCCCACACCTTAATATCTTTCATTTTTACCATATCTGTAAAGTCTCCCTTTCATAAAAAGTATTATCTTCACAGATTCCAGGGATTAGGAAGTGAGCCTCTCTTGGTGGAGGCCATTTTTCACCCTCATCACCTCCCTTTACTGACCTGAAAGTCAGCCACTGGAGAAACATCCCTTTGGGTCTCAAATCATCTATGTGTAAGAGATGCCTTTAAAACACAAACAGTGGCAGCAACGCCCCTGTTCCACTGCCACCGTCATATAAACTCATTTACCGCCCTGTTCCAGAGACTCATAATTAAACCTTGAAAGAAATCAACTAGCTGCAACAATTTCTCGGATACACTAGTCCTGATTGAGACCTCCAGGGCAATCTCAGGAAGACGAGGGCAGGCCAACTTCCTGCCCACCAAAGCCCCAGCAGACACACACTCACACACCAATGCAGCTATGCCTACAGCCAGACTCCACCACCTGACAACTGAGCTCCACAGAGATGCCAAATTGCCAGAAACTTCAGGTATGGGTTTTTTTTTTATTTTGGGGTGCTTTTTTGGCTTAAAACTCTAGGCCTTCTCAGAGTTGGGGTGGGCGACCTCCCTCCACTTTCCTGTAGTTCTGGAAGCCCCAGCAGCCACACCTATATTTCACCACCAACAACATGTAAGCTCAAAGCCCCATTAAATATTCTGGATTTTCTGGAGTGTACAGCTGTATCAGTGGCTGAGCAGAATCTCCAAACCTTACAATGCTAATACACCAGTAGAAGCACACCAGATTGGATGAGAATGTAACATAGAAGCCAACTAAATTCAATTAACAAAAACATTAACCCTGAAGGCTTAACTAGCAACAACAGCTTAGTAAATCCTCAGACACACTGACTTAATATCCACAGGGTGAGATAAAACAAATTTCAGAAATTTTCTTTCACTGCAGAATTTTTCAATCATTCCATTACCCATGTAGTGGTAACAAACAATAAAATATAAATTATTGTGGGCCTGCTACAGAGGCAGGCTTGAGTGGTAAATGGGAAAAATGGAGACAATGGTAGAGGGAAGGTGACAGTGGTTGTGGGATTGGTGTTGAAATACTGAATGCCTGTAATAAATCATCATGAACAACTTTGTAACTATGGTATTTAAATAAAGTGGGGGAATAATAATAATAGTAGTAATAATAATAAAATATAAACTCTCTTGGGGCCACAGGGATAGTACAGAGGGTAAAGTGCTTACCTTGCACATGGCTGACCTGGGTTTGATCTCTGGTATCCCAAGCACCACCAGTAGTAAGTCCTGAGTGCAAAGCCAAGAATAAATCCTGTGCATTGTCAGGTGTGGCCCCGAAACCATAAAACACAGATGCTTCTGGTAAAGGCAATGTCAAGAGAATAATATATTTTTAAATTTTTGGACCACACCCAGCAGTTCTCAGGGCTTGCTCCTGCTCTCAGCTCAAGAATCATCTCTGGTGGGCTCAGCAGGACGTGGTGTCAAAGTTCGGACCCAGGTCAGTTGCATGAAAGGTAACTGCCCTACCTGCTCTACTATTTCTCCACTTTCACCAAGAAACTAAGAGTCGTGGATTGCTCTTGAATTTTCTCCCCCTCTTAACTCTTCTCTTCAGTAAAGTTGAATTAGTTTGGTTTAAGAAGGCCCCTGAGAAATACCTATCTATCCTAGCCCTAAAAACCATGACATAAGGAGAAAAATTAGAGTATGAGATTACATGAATAAACTCTTCACCTAACTGATGAGAACAGAAATATCTACATTCAGGTTAAAGGAAGAATATTACTCTTGGAGCAGGAAGAGACTCGTGTAATCAGAATGAAGGAATTCTAGAATTCTGTGGCAGGCACACAGAGATCAGTAAGGAAGAAAGTCTAGAGTATTCCATCCCAGTTCCCTGTCTGTTAGGCTATTTTGGTGGTGACTGTATTCCCTACCAAAATCCATGGATGCTTAGATGTGATCTTCCTGCAGCCACAGTTCTCTCTTTCCTGGAAACTGCATGTTTCCTACCCTGGTGCTGGTAATTACTCCCATTACTGAGAAATTGGGGCTATATTCCAGAAGAATTCCTTCAACTCTCTGCACTCCCTACCTGTAGGATAACATGGGGTTTGTCCTTTTAGCCTTGACCTAGGGAACATAGTTTACCTTAAAGCAATGTCCTTTCTGTATGGACACAGGAAGACAATATTGTGCTTGTAACTTGGGAGTTGACTGACTCCAATAATATTTACTCCTGGGCATCTGCTTTCTTAACTTAGTTGCCCTCAGTTTCTAGAACCCCAAAAGCAGGGTCCCGACGAGGGACAGGATGGATCCAGGGCAAGCGGTGAGTTATGTGCTACCCTGGCATCGAGATAGGCCAGGCCAAAGCCCCATAATACTCAACTATAAGTTGAGGGCATGATCATGGACAATGCTGTCATGATCCAAAGGTAACGACGAGACTAGGACCCTGCTGGGGTTAGGAAGACTAACCTGGCCTGAGGACTATACAGTGAGATGTCCTCAGGAAAAACCAAACTTTATATCTCTTACTGTGCTCATACAGAATGACATTGCTAGAAATATTAGAAGTAGATTTACTGTAACTATTTAAGCAGATTACTAGCTCACACCCTAACACACCCTTGTTTGGAATCACTCCCTTGAGTGGATCTCCTTAGATGAGATTTCCTTAGATGAGATTTTGTTAATCTCCTCAAGAAATGGTCTTACCCTTCTTTGTCGATCTGTTGATGTTAAACCCACCTTTGTGCTACTGCCCTATGTAATTTGCTATATAAACTAAGACTGTGGGGCAAAAGGGGAGGCCAGACTCAGGAGAAGGAGAGAAGAAATAAACTGATCGAGCAACCAGTTTAGCCTTCTTCCTTCCGTCACCTTCCCTTGACTGACAGCACACACAGCGGTTCCGAAGCACCGGACGCGGGCGGTGAGACAGAGCCGCCCGTCGGCGTGCTTTAGTTTTTACACCTACCCTCTTAGGATGGGGATCATATCTGCACCCCTCCCCCCCAGGTCTGTGGGTTACCTCCTTACCCAGAAGAGAGTATGCCTGGATTGCTGGGGTGTAGGTCCATTTTGGGAGCATCTGCTATGTGGAAGTGATAGCCTGAGACCTTAGATTTTAATGCCATCCAAATCTGGTCTTCCCCACCCAGCTTCCCCTGCTCTGATTCCACAAGATTCAAGCAACCACATCATATTTGACCTCTCATGTATCTTGCCTCCCCATAACAGAGAAGGCACTGGTTAACTTAGTTCTTTGATGCCTTATGTAAAATTTTAAATGGGCTTTTTGATTGCATTTCTCTCTGAGCTTTGTTATTATGAACCATCAGTACCAAAACTGATCAGACTTAGGTCTTGCAGAGATGGGGTGCTAGATTCACAAACACGGGAACAGCAGGACCATCGTGAATGTCCCCAGTCAATGCCACCTTGCAAGGCTGCCTAGTGGCTAGGCCCCATGTCTGTCCTAGCACACATTTATTTGTTAGACTCCTGCTACTTTTAATATTCTCCCCTGGACTGACATGGTTGATCCTCCCCTGGGCTTTATCGGTTAACACCTGGCAGATATTGTGGCAACTGGCTCAGAGCAGGAACCCATAGAAATGCGACACAGATCAATGCGTGAGAAGGGCAGAATGGAGCAGAGAAAGGTGGGGAGCATTGGAAGCCATGAGAGGCAGAAAATAAACGTTCAGTCAGTGACCTGCTCTGCATTTTCTACAATTGTCCCTGGAGCTCTCAATCCCCAGATCCCCACTTAGGGTCTAGGCTTAATGCTGCCACTCACTATATGTAACACTGTTCTCCAGAGAGCTTTTTTTTTAAGGTCATACTACAGTTGTTTATTTTTTATTTCTCTTAAAATGACACATCTTTTTTTTCAATCTTGATACTTTTTTTTTTAATTTTTTAAAATTTATTTTATTGAATCACCATGTGGAAAGTTACAAAGTTCTCAGGCTTATGTCTCAGTTATACAATGCTCAAACACCGCACTGGTGAACTCCTTTCACCAGTGCCCATATTCCACCACACAAAAAAACCCAGTATACTCCCCACCCCTCAGCCCCCACCCCCACCCCCACCTGCATAACTGATAAATTTCACTTCATTTTCTCTTTACCCTGATTACATTCCATATTTCAACACAAAACTCACTACTGTTGTTGGAGTTTCAACACAGAACTCACTATTTTATTTATTTATTTATTCATTTTAATTTATTTTATTCTTTAATTAGTGAATCACCATGAGGGTACAGATACAGATTCACACATATTAGAACTTGTTCTTCCCTCATACAATGTTCACAAACACATCCCTCCACCAGTGCCTGTTCTCCATCACCAATAAACCCAGTATCCTCCCCCCAATCCCATCTCCCCCCCACCCCACCCTGCCTCTGTGGCAGGGTACTCCCTTTTGATCTTTCTCTCTCTCCAATTAGGTGTTGTGCTTTGCAATAGGGGTATTGAGTGGTCATTGTGTTCAGTCTCTAGTCTACTTTCAGCACACATCTCCCTTCCCAGGCAGGATCTCCAACCACATTTTACTTGGTGTTCCCTTCTCTATCTGAGCTGCCTTTTTTCCCCAGCATGTGAGACCAGCTTCCAAGCCATGGAGCCAACCTACTGGTACTTATTTCTACTATTCTTGGATATTAGTCTCCTATTCTGTTATTTTATATTCCACAGATGAGTGCAATCTTTCTGTCTCTCTCTTTCTGACTCATTTCACTTAGCATGATACTTTCCATGTTGATCCACTTATATGCAAAGTTCATTACTTCATTTTTTTCTAACAGCTGCATAGTATTCCATTGTATAGATGTACCAGAGTTTCTTTAACCAGTCATCAGTCCTTGGGCACTCGGGTTTTTTCCAGATCTTTGTTATATCCAATTATGGAAAATGGCAAAATTGTCACATCTCTTTAGAGCTATTATTATTCTATTGAATACATATACCATTTTTTCTTTCTTCTCTTTTAGAGTTTTTATTTTATTATTTTTTATTGTAATGAATCATAGTGAGATACATTTCCAAACTTACAGACTTTCATGATTGCGTTTCAGTCAAACAATGTTTGAGTACCCATCCCCGTACCAGTGCCCATTCTCCACCCCAGTGTTCCTAGTATCTCTCCCAGCACCCCCACTCCTTCCTACCTCCTGCCTCTGTGGCAGGCACAATCCCTCTTTCCCTCTTACTTCCAGAGAGCTTTTTCTTTTTCAATTGAAAAATGAACATGATCAGGCTATGAGATGATTACATATTTATTTATATTTATATTCAAGTGTTTTTTATTATTATTTACATTTTCCCTTTTCCTTTTCTGTTATGATTTGAGGTTATGACCAGTGACTGCACACTTGGTTGTGATGTCAATACAGGTCATGCACTTGGTTGCAATGTATCAGAGATAGTACCTTTTCACAGTGAGTACCCAGAAGATCTTATTCAGCAGGTGGGGTGGTGCTGGGGATAGAACTACCATTCATCCATTCCCTGGGTCTCTAAAGGGGACTCTAGACTTATGTTTCAAACACAGATGGTCAAGTGGATTTAAGTTTAGAACCCAGACCCACAAGTGTGACCCGGGGCAACTTATTTAAGCTTGACCCTTAAATTGTCTCATCTAAGAGGCAAGAATAATGCTGTCCACCCAACATGTAAGGATGATATGAGATATCATATATGAGATAATGTACATGCATGATGATATGAGATACGTATCATCTCATATGATGAGATATCTCATATCTCACAACATATAATTATATGAAATAATGTACATGTATCTGAGACACAGTCAGAATCTTCTATCACCTAATCTCTACACAGTGACAATTAAAGAAGACAGCTCTAAAACCAAATGTATATTTTACTTTGTTTTCTAATCCTATTAGCATCAAAGAACAGGGGGATCCAATTTGTGGCCCACCACAACATTTAAAAAAATATCATAGCCTTGGGGCTGGAGTGATAGCACAGTGGGTAGGTGTTTGCCTTGCACTCGGCCGACCCAGATTCGATTCCCAGCATCCCATATGGTCCCCCAGCACTGCCAGGAGTAATTCCTGAGTGTAGAGCCAGGAGTAACCCCTGTGTATCATTGGGTGTGACCCGTAAAGCAAAAAAAAAAAAATCATAGCCTCTTCTGTCCAGTCGTCCTTGTCCCCCGCCCCTATACACCAACTGCTCCAAAATCTCAACTCTAAGCATCTCATAAAACTCTGCCCTTGACTTCCAGATTTAGCAAAATAAAACAAAACAACATAAAATGATATCCAGTTAAATTTGAATCAGCATATATGCAACAAATCATTTTTTAGTATAATGATTTCCCTTGCAATATTTGGGACACCCTAAAATAATACAGACATTATTCTAAAAGAGTATTTGTTGTTTATCTGAAATTCAAATGGAACTAGTGTCCTTATTTTATCTGACAACTCTACCTAACACCCAGCCCACAATTCTTTTTCTGCTTTTCCTACTTCCCAATTTCATATTTGTTATATAGGCTGAATTAGCTAAGAACGTTTCTCTTACTTCAGTTTTTAACCTTCATCGACACTTTTCTCAGAGCAAACATTTTCCCCAGCAAAAGAGAATTTTGAAGGACCCAGCAAGAAGAACCTTTCTCATGCCAGAGAGATGGCTCAACAGGCTGAGTACACATGCTTTATATTCGTGGAAGCCTGGGTTCGGTACCTGGCACTGCATGAGTGTCTCCTGAGCACAGAGCTGGAAGTAGTCCTGAGCATGCAAGGTATGACTTTAAAATTCAAAGCAGACGACAACAACAACAGCAACAACAAATTTTTCCTTTTCCTTCCTGTTGCTTCAATTCTCCCTCCCTCCATTCCCCTGATTCAATGTCCGGTAGCCAGGAAAACTTTGCAGGGCAGAAGAGAAGGGACTTGACAAATTCTATTAAAATTAGGGACTGGAAGCATAGCTCTCACTTGTTAGCACAGGTCTGGAATAAAGTAAAAACAGTGTTTGCGCTCACTACTGATTCTTTTCTGTTATTTTTGGCTAGACATCCTTTCCTGGCCTCTCGACCCAAATCTAAGGCCTCATTCTTGGAAGCTTACGAGCTTAAAAGAGACAGAGCAGAGGATTGAAATGCATTTTTTACCTGCAGGAGCCCCAAGATTTATCCCCAGTCCCACGCAGTCCTCCAAGCACCTCTAAGAGTAACCCCCAAGCACTGACTAAGGTGAAGCTAGGCCCCAAGTACCAATGGATGTGGCCCCAAAGTCAAAGAAATTTTTTTTTTAAAAAAAAGAGCTTGAAGGATGGGCTGGAAAGATAGGATAGGGCTTAGGATGCTTGTCCTGCATGCAGCCAATGCCAGTGGAATTCCTGGCACCACATCTGACCCCCCTCAGAACTGCCAGTTCTAAGCACAGAACCAGAATTAATCTCTGAGCAACAACGACCGTGGCCCCCAAAACAAAACAAAAGAGTGCTTGAATGAGGCCTATCCACAGCATTGCTCCCCTGGAAATACGGTGTGGATCCCCAAGTCCCAAGGGTCTGAATCCTCTTCATCAATCCACAGCTCCCCTTTCCTCTCCAGAAATGCGCTCATTGCTTGGAAGCCCCAAATAGTTTCCACATCACCCAGCTCACAGTCACCTGAGCTGCTTTTTTGGCAGTTCAAGATTTCCAAGGGGAAAAAAATAAAAATATTTCCAAGGGCCAGAGCCCCACTCACCAAAAGCCTTTGGCTCTTTTTAAGGATGCTGAAGCCCCTCCAGGCTGGCAGCAGGCAGTGCCATTCCTCTGTACAGGCATCCCAAGGGAATTCAATTCCCATTACAAAAACAAAGTCCACTGAACTGGAAGAAAGCTGGTCCCGAGCACTAGCAAGAACCTTCCCTCACTCCCAAAGGGGTGCTGGGGCCATTAAAGCTTTTCACAGCTGAGTGCTCACCTGTTCTTCATTTTCCACTTCACTCCATGCACTAAACAGTGTCCTGGAGCCAAGGACCCGCAGAGCAAACCAAGAAAATTGAAAATTTCCCCCTCAATCCTCTTTGCAGCAGACCCTCCAGGCTGACTTGAAGGGGGAGATACAACTTTATTTATTCCCCCCACACCCCATTTTTTAAAAAATATATTAGCAAGAATGAGAATCCAATCTGGGACAGATCAGACCCAGGGCTTAAAAAACAAATAACAGCACCACATTCATTTCCCCTTATAACCACCCAGGGCTTTCTCTACCCAGCTCTTTCTGCATTACTACTTTCAAAAAGCATCACATTAAGAAGCAGAAGAAAAATAAAGATTATTTTTTTAAATGTTAAAAATGTTTTAAGACTGACTGGCATGAGACACTTGCTAATTTCAATTCACTTCAACTTGCTTTTGCTCTCCAGGGTCAACCCTCCTGGGGATACAAGGAGCAGGAAGCAGCACCCACCCTTCTGACTCTATCGTTTTGTGAGAGACTCTGACGCAGGCAGTAAAGGGGTTATCCGGGACCCCACAGAGAAGCCAGGACAGAAGAACTGGGCAGGGACAAAAACTAGATTTCAAATGTCAAAAAGAAAAGCATGTTGTAGTGTATGAGATTCATTCTTGCGATAGTGTTTCATTTCTGCTGTTTTGATTTTCTTTTTCTTTCTTTTTTTTGGGAGGGGGGGTTGGGTCACACCCAGTGATGCTCAGGTAACTCCTGGCTCTTCCCTCAAGAATCACTCCTGGCAGTGCTCAGGGGACCACATGGTATGCCAGGGATCAAACGTGGATCAGCTGAGTGCAAGGTAAATGCCCTACCAACTGTATTATTATTTCCAGTCCTGTTCTGATTTTCTTACTTGCCTTTTTTTTGTTTTGTTTTGGGGCCACACCAGGCAGAGCTACTCCCTGGCTTGTGGGGGTGTGTGGGTGGCGGGAATTCCAGGAATTGTATGCTAGAGATTGAACCTAGGCTCCTATAAACACTCTCTCTTCGCCCTCCTGCCTTTCTATCCCCTCCACTCCTCCAACAAGCTCATCTCTCAGACCACTGAGGCCTAACTTAATCTGCACAGTCTCCAAACACCCAGCATCCCTCCCACATCTAACTAGGAAACAGACCATTTGTCTATATTTTTTTAAGTCTTTGTGTCAATGAGATATAATAATAATATATGATATTCAACAATATGATAGTTATAAAAGTTGTGATATTTAACAATAAAAATTTACCTTGGTTTTGTACTACACCTCTGTGCTGCCCAGGGCCCACTATCAGCACATTGCTCAGAGGTTGCTCCCGGTGGTGCTAGGGATGGAACACAGGTCATCTGCATGCAAAGCATGTGTACTAGACTTTGAGCTCCCTTCTGACCCCAGATATAAAAATATTTTTAACTAGACATTTACCATGGTAAACTCTGAGAAAACAGGTCTAGAAAAACAGTCACGAGCAAAATATCCAAAGACCCCCCCTATGTGTAGCCTACAGATATGAAGGTCACACTTACTTCCTTTCCCTTCTCCCCCTTTTATATTTCTGTTGCAACCCACATATATGCAATGACTATGGGTTGCATGTACTTGTCTGAGGTGCTCCCAGGGATCACACACTTTAGTGGTACTGTATGCATACATGCTCGCAGTGGGTCACATTAATTTAGTTAGGGTAATCAAGCACATTCTGGTTGCAGTGCTCATCAGAAGGCACTGTAAGCCTCTCACACATCCTCCAAGGATTGCACTCCTGGCCTCAATGTTTGCTGCACATCTTCATTGCAGTGCTGGCTGAAAGATGCACAGTTTTATTGTGGTGTTTGCAAACACCTGGCTGAGCACCAGAAAGCAAACACTTCAGTGTGTCTCTCAGGGTCCAAGACAATAGAATCAATGCACATGGGTGACATCAGATCTTGAAATCATAGCCTCATGTTGCAAGGTAGGTGCTTTGAAACATCCTCAAGATCCAGAATTGGGATTTTAAATACACAACATTTAGAGTTGAAAAGAGCTGGATTGTCTTACTATCCAGGAACCCACAGGATAATTAAATTCTCCAGGACTCAGTTTACTGGCACATGAAAGGGGGGCAATAATCTCAACCTCATAGGCTTATAATAAGATTTTCATAAAATGTGTGTAAATTTGTGACATATGTGAGCATCTGTTGCTGATGTTAGTGGTTGTATTAGAGCAACACACACTTGGGCACCTAATAATAATACTGACACCCTCACCATGCTCTCCTGTTTCAAATCATTTTACATGGGTCTGCTTCATTTCACCAACATTACAAGCCCCTTGAGGGCATGCCAGTTGTAAGCATCATGTGAGTATTCAACAAACGGCTGTGGCGTTTAGGTTGAAGATAAATATGGGATTTTTCTGCAAAGCCACGGGGCTTCCATTTGAGGCAAGAGCAAAGGGGGTCAGAGAATTTCCACAGCAAAAATACCAGATTCACATATGAGCTCTGTGAAAGGGGCAGAAGAAAAGGTAAATTGAAGCCCAATTAGGCTGTGACAACCTCTGGTGACAGATATCTTGCAGAGCGGAGAACACAGGCAGAAAGAAATGCAAGCAGTCAGGAGACTGCTTGGTGGAGTGGAAGCAGAGCTGAGAGAGGAGTGTCTGGGAGAGACAGGGGCTGCCCATCATGCAGAGTGATTGCAGGAGAAACAAAGGGAAACAACGGATGAATGGAAACCACCTGCTGGGGGGTGGGGCAGCAGGTAAGAGATCAATAATGTGTCGCTTCAGAGAGAAGATTGGCCACTGGAAAGAAACTTGTGTACTTTGGAGAAACTGGGATATGTTTGTTTTCTGTTTGGGGAGTTCATCTGGTGGTGCTCTGGGATTATTTCCAATTTGGTGCTCAATAGGTCCTCCTGGATGTGCTCAGAGGACCACGTGGTGCAGGTATCAAACTCAGGTCTTCCACTTGTTAAGCATGTGTCCCAACCCCTTTGAGCTGTCTCTCTGACCCTGGAACATGTTTTCTTTCCCAAGAGATTTCTACAGATGCCTGGCACCAGAGGTGGTCAACAAATATTTGGCAATGATTACCTGAGTTCTGGGAATCAGAAACTTGTAAGATAGCATTCTAATGATGTTATATAGGCCACTGTTTCTTAGCCTTTTCCTGACAGTGGTCCTCTTGGAATATTCTGGGGGATATTTCTGGGGGGATAATTCTGGGGGATATTTCTAGAGGCTTGGAGGTGAAGGCCTTGCCCATCCATGGTCACATGGGCACTGAATAAGTTATGAATCATAGCTCTGAGACAGGGTTCACTGCAAAGCCATCTGCAGTGACCACCTGGTCCCCATTCATTCTGGCTCACCCTTAACCAGGTTGCTTTCCTTGACCTAAGTTCTCTTCTAATCTGGGCACCATGGCTATTTTTGTCTCCTTTTTTTAAACTACACATCTTCTGAAGCTGGCTATCTCATATTGATGGGCCACTTTTCCTCTCATGACAAAGCAAAAGACTCAGCCATTCTTAGCTCTCATTATCAATATTGTCATCATCACATTAATTATTGGATAATAACCACGAGTGGCAGGACCCGAGCAGGGATACACCAAGAACTACACCATCCCCCAAACTCCACACTTGGAGCAGGCCCCCTGCCAGCCTAAAACCACAGGGCACAGGCAAAGATAAATGGGTGCCAACCTTGAGTGAGTCATAAAGACTCAGATGCGAGAGACTAAGAGAGATACAGGGGAGCTTCTTCCTGCTGCGGGAGCAAACAGCCCAGATAGAGGCCCTCCCGTTGGCAGAGTCGCTGTGGGGTGCTGAGTGGGCTGGGGTTCCTTGTCATCTACTGTATTATTGTTTGTTTGTTTGTTTAACTGCAGGTTCCCATAAACCCTCTGTTTGATAGTCAGTCATTGTTTTCATCTCTCCTGCCGTGTGCCCTGGCGGGATTTGCATAGGAGGGCAGCTCTTTGTAGAACAAACAGATAATGAGCCAGAGATCCTGGCCCAGAGACAAACTGGGAAGCTTTGCAAGGTTTTGGGGGTGCTGATCCACCTCTCTGCTGGTACCACCTTCTCCTGATCTCCCTACAACACAGCACAGGGCTTCTGAATGTCAGCACGCAGTAGAAAAGAGAGAACAGCCAGGACACTGGAGACGCTGAGAGAACCTGTTCTTGTGCAGTGTGAAAGAGCACCACTCCGTGGCCAGGAGGGGAGATGTGTGAGCCAAAAGAAAACTAGAACCGTATATCCCAGCTCCAAGAGGACATCCAACAGCCAAGTCAGGAACCATTGACAAGTCAATGCTGTGGGGCTGATTTGAGCCAGTGATTAAAAGGGCAGAGATGTTTGGGGATGGATTTGGATTTCAGTCCTTGTTCAGAGTTTTACTTACATTATCTTAGGTGCTGGTGATGGTAATAACCCCTAGAATGAACTGACTGTTGGGAACAGCCGGAGAAGATGAGTCAGACCTATATTCCTTGGCCGTAGAATTATTTGCCATATGCTGAACACATGGTGAAGAGCAAATATTAGCTATTGCTGTTATGGTGTATTTAGTGCTTGACCAGGCAATCATGAGACAAAGAGTAAAAATAGGAGCCCACCCTGATTCCTCTTTGACCACCCAAATCTGATTCAGCTATAGGAGATTCTCCATGTAGTGGAAAGAGCCTGGATTTGTGCCACAGTTCTGCCACTCCACAGCCCTCTGCTTCCCTGCCTAGCAGATAGTTTCTTTGAAACTCAGTTTCATAAATTGAATGTTGGATTGAGGGAGTAAGAGGTATTGGGAATTCATATCCCCGCAAAATCAGGTTCTTGTCTTTATGTTGCAGGAAAAATTTTTTTCCAGAGAAGATAATTAAGTAAAATAGTTTTATTTAGGAAATCTAAGATGAGAGAGAGAGAAGAGGGAATCCCATAAGGTAAAAGAAAGGAGATATATATCCCAAGTGGAATGTGGGCAATCCCAGACTGGGAAGTGTACCCCTTGTTTTCACAAAGTTGGTTTTAATGGGATCTTCCCTCAAATTGTCCTGCTTGGAGCTTTCTAAGTAGGGTGTTGTCAAAGGAAAAGAACTTTGAACTTTGGTGGTCTTCCTTCAAATTCTTACTACAGAGATTCTCCTCTGGCAGGGGTGAGGTAGAGGCAGGGGTGGCCACTATCTTTGGGTCACTCAGAGTCTTATCAGACCTCTGTTCCTACATGTCCAAAGAATGTTTGAGTTAGCAAGAAGACTGGCAACAAAATTACTTCTTTTATTTAGGTCACATCTTGGTTTTATTACTTCCAAAAAAACATAGCCAGAGGCCCCTGATCTATGGTCTGCCTCAAAAATAATAATAAAAACTCTGTCAATTAAGGTAAAGTTCAAATAGAATTATGTGAGAATATGCTTCAAAAGCTATAAAATACTATGAAAAAGGAGAAGGTTATTATTCATTCGGTCTTATCAAAGGTAGTTCATCCAAGTCCTACCTTTCAATGAGAAAAAACCAACCTAAGCCATCTTTGGGGGACAGGTAGCAAATGCAACTGAAAATTGCAACCTGAAAAAAAAATTGCAGAGAAAATTCTAGAAAAGCTGGATTGAGGTTTTCAAAAGATGGCATTAAAACTTGGATTTTCTCCTTTTAACTCTGCTTTCCTTTGGTTGTTTTTACTCTCAGCAAACTTACCCTGAGAGGTGATAAGCTGTCCCCAAGTAATTCTTACCTTAACTTATCAGTTTAGTGTTCCAGTGTTCCAAATAAATAGCTAATACCTTTCTCCATAGTTCAGAAAAAAATCCAGCACCGAGTCTTAGCAATCTAGGAACTAGAACCTGGTTCATGTGCCTGCTGTGGCCCTTTCACCTATGTCTGGGAGAAGGAACCAGGCTGACTGACATGCCGAGTCATTTGGACATCACATACACCAGTGGAAGAGATGATTCCACACCCAACCATGAAAAAGGAAAGAAGGAAGTCATTCCCTAGAGGAAAATCAGGGTAATGTTTCTAATAGAAGAAAAGAAGATCCTCAGCAACAGCTGTCCACTATATACTATTGTATTTTCTGGTTGGTTATAATAAAGCAAAGTGAGAGCCAGGCAAAAAGTCCCAAAGAGCAACCAGGCATTTACTCGGTGGTCTGTGGTTGAAGTCTTACTTTTTTCCCTGGAAAATTCTGGTAAGTAGTGTGATTTCAAGCAAATGAAGATTCTGGTCCGTTTTAGGAAGGGAGCTTTATTCTTGTCGAGAAACACATCTGTGAATGATAAAAGGGAAGAAAACCCTATTCCCTGACTCATACAAAAGACAGAGTGTTTAATAAACACTGTTTGATGAGGAAGTTCTCACAATTACCCCACTTAATAACCACTATTCCGACTCTGATTCCTATTTCAGGAAAGACTCTACAGGAGTCCAAATTTCAGGTATTAATTGAGGTCATGTTGTTACCGGAAGTGAGTTCTGGTCACAGGAGAACAAATATCAAGTGGGAGCCCCAGGCAACCAAGGACATTTGAATCTATGTTTCATCATTTCAGCCTTATACCATTTACCTTAGGTGCCTGGCAGGCTTCCTCCCATTTCCATTATTACCTCCACTTTCTAAATTACACTTTTCTTACTTTTTTTTTTATCATACCACATAAGCTAGATATGTAGTTATTTGTGGAAACTCAAATGAAAGCTTAGAATCCCTATGTTACTCAACATTAGTTCCTAGGCATACATAAACATTGCATATAAGATTTTTGAAGTGGAATCAAACAGTTGGAAATACCTCTCTATGCCTATTGGTACCCTTCTATAGCATCAATTTTAATAAATTCAAGGTTTTTATTATATAGAGGATATATAAATTATTTACCAAGTTCCCTATTGCTAAATAGCTAAATTGTTTATAAATGTTGCTATTATGGCACTCTCTGGAATCATTTAAAAGTAAAATGAATGTACTCCTTGGACAATGGGGTTCCCATAAAAAGGTATAATGGCCAAACAGAGTAGAAAATATGGGGTACAGCACAGAAAATAAAGAGGAACTCCTTTGAGGAAAAATATTTTATTCTGACATATAGGCCATAGCTGGATTCTGGGAGAGGGGGAGTTGGTTTTTGTTTGTTTTGATTTGGCTTAGTTTGGGGGCATACCCACTGGTGTTTAGAACTTACTTCTGACTCTGAACTCAGGGATCATTCTTGCTGGGGCTCAAGGAACCATATGGGGTACTAGGGGTCCAAACCAGTTGGATCATGTGTAAAGCAAGCTCCTTACCCATTGTACTTTCTCTCTAGCTCCTGGAATCTGGAGTTTTGAGGAAACACTGTTCCTAATTTACTGAAGTGTTTGCTATTTGAAATACATTTTTAAAAACAAATAAAAAATAACAACAACAAATCTTTTATCCTCTTGAGTTTATAGTTTCTTTGTGGTAGTGGTAGATGAGCCAATAATTCCATTAGCTTTTATTTTATGTTTCTATTAACTATTACTGGATAACAAGTAACCCCCAAACTTACTGATTTATGATTCTGTGATCTGTGAGTTAGCAATCTGGATAAGGATCTGTTGGATAAATAGCCTGTTTTATGTGTCATTGGTTCAAGCCATTTACTAGGCTACATCTTTCTTATTTTCTCTTGCAGTGCTGGATTTAATCCCAGGGCCTCACACCTGCAAGACAAGCAACACCACTGCTGATCTATATTAGTTACATTTGCTATATTGGCTAATTTTTCATAGTCTGTATGTGAGCAAAAAAAAAAAAAGTAGCTAAGATCTTTCACATTTCTGGAACTTTGACTCTTCTCTATACCTTTCTCTCTCGACTTAATTACGTTGGGCTTCCTCGATGCATGGAAGATTTCTTACATAGCAACTGCTTCCAAGTTGGACAAAATTGGAAGCTGCTAATGTCTTAAGACCCTTAGAAGGTTTTACATTGTCACTTCCAATATATTCTATTTATCAAAGCCAGTCTAAGGATATAGATTTTTTAAAAAGGAAATGGATCCCATTTTTTATGGGAAAAGAGACAAAAATTTCACAGCCATCACTAACCTATTACAATAAATGCAATGAGGATCAAAGAGTCATAGGGTTCTTCTACAATCAAGAAACAGAATGTTATGGTATCCTGCTAACTCTGAAGTGCCCTCTCCACCAACTAGGAGTTTCCCAAATTCATAGCAATAAACCATTACCAGAGACCATTATGAGGACAAATGGATTCTCCGGCCATTCTCACCCCTAGAGACAACAGCCCACTCATCCTGACATGCAGCCTCACTCCTAGGCCTTCTGACTTAAACTGGGCATTAGCCACCTCCTTTCTGCTTGGAACTCTTCTTACCTCAGGGCTCCTACACAACATGTGCTCCATATTTTGCAGACTATGCACACCTTAACTATGGTGATTCTTGGCCAATCAGGTCAGTGATTCAGGGCAGGGCCAGAGAATGAGAGGCTGCTCGGGGGCATTGCGGTGCAAAAGACCACCCAGGCCACCCCAGTGGGGTGCCGGGAACCTTTATGGCCAAACCCATGTTCCATGGCTTCTAGGGCTACATCGTGCAGTGCTCAGAGTACCACGTGGTGCCGGGAAATAAACCCAGGTTAGGCATATGCTAGATATAAGTCTCCCAGCCCCAAACTTAGTAACTCTTTTTAAAGTCTGTGTTAAACATGTGTGTTGAGATCTTTATGAGAAACTTTTCCTTAAAGTTGCAAATATTGGTTTGAAAAATATTGATATGCTTCTCAGAATGGAAGTAAGGCATAGGTTGTACTACAAAAATAGCAATTTCCATGTAAGAGCTAATTAAACATCCTTTCATGTGGGACAACTATTGTCCATGTCCCATAATGGCAACATAGAGGTCTCAGTGCATGGGCCAAAGGAAAGACTCTGACATCCCCATCACAAGCATTAGGGTAACAAGAAAGGGAATTTCTTGGTCACATCCACTCCCATTTGAGAACCAGTCTTATCATTTCTTCCAGTCCTGTCTAAGCAAGTTCTAATGTAGTAGTGGACGGTTCATTGCCTGATTCCCATTGATTGATAATGAAATGGTTACTTGTTAACCAGCAGCTTAGAAACAAAATCATTTGTATGGTAGCAAATGAGCCATCTGATGCATGGGAAGGTGGAGCCTCTATAATCTATTGACAACCTTTGGCCAGTCATTTAGGTTCATCTCTGATGCAGAAAAGGACAGATGGTGACCTCTTTAAAAAAAAGAAAAAGAAAAGTTAGAAGGACCAGCAATTGTTCAAAGGACTAAAATGGATGCTCTACACACAGGAGGCCTGAGTTCAGTCCCTGGCACTGCCTATTCTCCTGCACACTGCTGGGAGCAACTCCTGAGCACTGAGGTAGTTTAGACTCAGTGTCTTTATTTTTACTCCTAAACTAATCCGATCAGGGCTGATCATCTCTCAAATACTTAAAGGTTCTTTCTCATGACTCTCCTGAAATCTTGTGCCTTTTTGATTTGTACAGCTCACATCTAGTAGATATTGGTGAACTGAGACAAATATCATCTATTTAGAACTGAAAAGTAACTTTTCCCCCCAATTCCTATACTTTTCTCCAAACACAAGAAAAATGTCCTGAAGACTTTCATGGGGTGAGATGAATGTTCTCTTCCAGGAAAGAGGTGAACTCTGCCCCACCCATCCCTGAGACTTCTCTTGTTATTGCCTATAGACCACTGGGAAGAATTTTATTTTAGTTGGTTTTATGAGGATTATTTATAAATAGTAGAACTGCTTTCTGCTTCACTGCAGCTTCCAATATTGAGATGAGTGAATTAAAGCAAACAGCTATTAGAGAAGAGGTGGATGATTTTAGTGCAGCATATAGCAGGCTTCCCTTTGAAATTTTTCATGTCACAACCATTATATAGGCACTGTAGAAAGTACTGTGAGGTTTGTACACCAGGTCCTGGTCTTAGATGCAAGGCTCTGGGCAGGCAAAGCCAAATGTAAGTGGTAAGGCACTAGTTTTTTTTTTTTTTTTTTTTTTTTTTGGTTTTTGGGTCACACCTGGCGATGCACAGGGGTTACTCCTGGCTCTTCACTCAGGAATTACTCCTGGCGGTGCTCAGGGGACCATATGGGATGCTGGGATTAGAACCCGGGTCGGCCGCGTGCAAGGCAAACGCCCTACCGCTGTGCTATCTCTCCAGCCCCCAAGGCACTAGTTTTTTTATGGTTGTCTTCACACCACCTGGCTCCTGAAAGTACGAAGTTTCCATATCCCGAGCTTCATTCCATGACTTTAGGGGCAGAAAACTCCCCTTTTGGGGGAGAGTTAGAAGTCCTCCTCATTTTTTCCACAGTTGGAAGCATGCCTCATGAGTGGGGGGTGGGAGGGGAGGGAGAAGGCGGCTGGGATCGAGAAGGGATCACTGAGTCAATGATGGTTGGAGGGATCATTCGGGATGGGAGATGTGTGCTGAAAGTAGATAAAGGACCAAACATGATGGCCTCTCATTATCTGTATTGCAAACCATAATAACCAGAAGTAGAGAGAGAGAATAAGTGGGAAATTGGCTGCCATAGAGGCAGGGGAAAAGGTGGGTAGGTGGGGTTACTGGGGACATTGGTGATGGGAAATATGCACTGGTGGAGAGATGGGTGTTGGATCATTGTATGACTGAAACTCAAACATGAAAACTTTGTAACTGTATCTCACAATATTTCAATTTTTAAAAAAAGTGTAAAATAAGGTTAATAAAAAAGAAGTCCTCTTAACCAAGTGCTGTCTGTTTGAAGTATTCTAGGAGATTGTGTGTGTACGTGTATGTATATGAGAGGAAGAGAGACAAACAGACAGCTGTCCTGAGCTTTCTCACATTGTTGGCTTGCTCTTGCTCTTTCTGAGCTGGTCACTACATCTCACAGAAGCTCAAGTGTTACCATAAGCAAGCATGGGTGCTTGCCTCTAAAGGCCAATAAATAAGAGACGAGAAATAAGATTGAGAAACAAGCAGGTTTACTAAAGGGCTAGCAATCTGAGAAAATGTCCCCCCAAAACCACCTAACCAGTATGGTCAGAAGAAATAGTTTTATAAGAAAAGATAAGAAGGAAACACATTTTCTGGAAGTAGGTTGAAGACTGGTAGACACAAAGGCAATTAATAAATTCACTCTGGGGCTGGGCTGGAGCGATAGCACAGCGGTTGGGCGTTTGCCTTTCACGCAGCCAACCCGTGTTGGATTCCTCCGCCCCTCTCGGAGAGTCCGGCAAGCTACTGAGAATATTGCGCCCGCACGGCAGAGCCTGGCAAGCTACCCATCCGTATTGGATATGCCAAAAACAGTAACAATAAGTCTCTCAATGAGAGACGTTACTGGTGCCCGCTTGTATCACTTGTCATTCCATTGATCTTCTATTTGCTCAAGCGGGCACCAGTAACATCTCTATTCGTCCCTGTCACATGCTAGTGTAGCCCATTGGCATCTGCTCACTCCAGGAACATGAAGAGCCTCAAACCATTTGTTCAGGGTTTTGACAAAGAAGTCTGACCATCTCGTAGGTGGGTGGCCATGCGTTCTTTTGACATCCCGTGGAATCCAGTAGGTAAAAGCTCTAGTCCAGCAGTCTTCTCTAAATTGCACTACGTGTCTGGCCCATCTGATTTTCGACGCCTTGGCAAACAAGACAGCGTCCCTGATTCTTGATTGTCCACGGAGGTCAGAACTCCGAATTCATTCTCTCACTTGAGTTAAACGTGATACTCCAAGCATAGCTCTTTCTATTCCTCTTTGGAATACCCAAATAGCGTTCTCATCCTATTTTCAGTAGGGCTCAGGACTCTGAGGCAAATATTAGTGCAGGAAGAATGGTAGAGTCGAAAAGATGTGCCTGGAACCGGAAGTTCTTCATCCTCTTAATAACTTCTTTGACGCTCTTAAAGATGTTTCACGCTGCTCTCTTCCTCCTGCACAGTTCAGATGCCAGGTTGTTTGTCATGTTGAGTTCTCAACCTAGGTATACATAACTGCTACATTCGGAGATGTTTGTACCATTGAGGGCAAATGGAACATCAGGAACTAGTCCGTTACTCCAGGTAACAGTAAATAAAGATTTCTGAATAAGCCTTCTGATGGCTTACCCTTTCTCAACATTTTGAACTATTCCTAGACAGACATATTTTCTGGTTTCAACTATTGAATTCAACACCTAATTCATTGGACTGGCTTCAGTAGAAATTACCAAGGTGCCTTCAACTCCATTCACTACTCTTAATTTCAGTGTGGCAACAAGTGACTTTACCCTGATCTTATGCCTATACATTTGTGATGCCTGAGGAAGTTGTTTCCTCATACATACGTGTACACACACACACAAAACACACACCATCTTCCCACACCCATTTTAAGGAGGGATTCAATTGCATTGTGCTGTGTGTGAGGGCTGAACTCTGAGCATCATCAGAGCGAGGGAAGGAAAGGGGAAACACACTCCAAACAACTTTTAGTATGTATAGGAAGCCACTTTTAAAATTTTATTTTGAAATCATTTCAGGCTTATAGAAAAACACTGAATAGGCTTTACAGAAAAATATAAGAAATTCAAGGTCTGTACATTTAATCTCATTGTCATTTTCCTTCTTTAAATATATACTTTTGTTCTGAACTAGCTGATAAAGGTAAAGTGAGTTATAAATATGATACTTCTTTAGCCCTAAAGATCTAAAAGTGTGTGTATCCTTAGGAAAAACATGAGTATTTTCTTATTCTCTTTCATATGCCCCTCACATTATAAAAACTGGAAAATTAATTTTGTTAAAATAGTATTACCTACACATCTTTATTTATTTGTTATTTTGCTCTTTTGGTCACACCCAGTGATGCTCAGGGAGTTACTCATGGTTTTGTGCTCAGTAATTATTCCTGGTGTAGTTTTCAGGGGACCATATGGATGCTAGGGATCAAACCTGGGTCAGCCGCGTGCAAGGCTATTGCCCTACCTGATGTACTATTGCTCTGGTCCCTATCTACATATCTTTTGAAAATTTATCTTTTTCTGTTTTTGATGTGCTTTGGTACTCAGTGTTGCTCAGGTCTTACTCCTGGCTCTGTGCTCAAGGGTTACCTGAGGACCTTCTGGGGGTGACAGGGATTAAATCCAGGGCAGCCACCTATAAGACAAGCACACTACCTACAGTACTCTTCATCTCCCCTTCGCCAGTCAGTGCTCAGGGGCTGTTCCTAGTCCTGTGCTCAGGAGTAACCTTGGGCAGTGTTCAGGGGACCATATGTCATACTAGGGATTTGAACTAGGATTGCTGCCAACTCAGTGTCATCTATGGTATCTTTCCCCCAGTGCTATCTTTCTGGCTCTGCTAACAACATTTTTTACAGCAGAAGAAGAGGGGAAAAATCGATCCAGAATTCAAGCCACATTGCCACATTTCTTTAGGTTCCTTCAATTAGAATGGTTCCTCCATCTTTCTTTGCCCTTAATGACACTGACATTTTTGAAGACTATCAGCTACTGATTGAATAGGCTGTCTCTCGTTTCAGGATTGTCTGATGTTGTCTCCCAGTTGGATTCAGGTGGCACATTTGGGAAGGAAGATTGCAAAAGTGGTAATGTCCTCAGTGCACCCCAGCAGGAGAAAAAAAAGGATATTGATTTGTCTCATTGTCCCTTGATGGGAACTTTGCTCACTTGGTTCAGGTTAAGTCTGTCAAGCCTTTCCAGTGTCAAGTTAGTATTTTTCTCTTTAAAATCAATAAGCATTCTGTAGGAAGATAATTTTAGATTGTATAAATATACAGTTTCTCGTCAAATATCCACTTATTGATTTCTATATTATCTGATCAATCTTGCCTGAATCAATACTATGAAGGTTGTCAATGGTGATTTTCTAGCTCTACAATTTATTCTCCATTCATTAATTGGGATGTTACTGTACAGAAGTTTTCCTTTTTTTTCTTAACTTCTTTGTTTAATAGCAGTATGGATTTGTATTTCTCACTTTATTCAATGAATTATAAACCCCTACTTTCACTGTTTTTTTCTTTTTGAAGTTCAGATGGTGGCATATTTATTTGGCCACAATATGAGCTCCTTCCAACTGCTTCCTTTATCCCTTTGACATGTTCAGGCAAAGCTTTTTATTTTTTTTTCTGATTCTTATTTAGGCACTGCAATTTACAGTACTGTTAATAATAGAGTTTCTGGAATACAATGTACCAACACCACACCCACCCCCAGAGTGTCAGTGTCCCTCCACCAACGGCTCCAGGTCACTTCCACCCCCACACCCCTCTTTTAGCAAATTTAGTTCTGTGGCCCATCTCTCAGGATCTAGTACATTGGCCATTTGTTATTTCCTTGCTATGTTTCTTAATTTTTCCCCCTCAGTTCAATTTTAATAGAAACTACAAAAGGTCAAACCTGATGTCTTCTATACACATCAGTAGACCTGACCCACAGTACAACTCAGTCTATTCTCTCCAAGGGAAGGAAGACAGCCCCACCCCTACCCCTACTGGAGAGACTGTTCCAATCCCATATCACATCTGGGTTGAGTCCAAGGTCCAGTGTTTGAAGCTTGACAATAGTAACAAGAGGTTTTGTTCTTATGGCTTCTCACTGCAGACTGCCTAAAATGACTCCGGGTTCAATTGTGCCTAGAGAAACATTCTTTGTTCTTCTGTATATCAGGCTTGATGGTATCATTACCAGGCTTCCAGCCAGCTAGGCACACATCACCATGTTTTTCAGAGGACTGGAAGCCCAGAACTAGTCTCACCCACAGAGCAGCCAACCAGAAGATCAGTTATAGCAACCTGCCAAAGGATACACTTATCATCCATGAATAAAGGCCCTTGAATAGAATACCTTCATCAGTGTTTAAGATGCCATCATCCCAAGCAATGATTTCCTTGGGGTTGGAGACCAAGAAAATGTTCATGGGTTCCAGTCGTCCCTGTTTCCTGTGTTCTGATCCATGCCAGGTGGCAAAAGTGAGAATCTATAGAAGCATCTTCAGTTGGCACTTGAGTTTCTTAAGTTCTTCTGCCCTATCACTGAAAGCAGTGATCTCCATGGGCACACAAATGTGAGGTCCTAAGGGTAAAAAAAAAAAAGAATGGCATAATTTCCTTTATAGTCAGAAAGGCTAACCTTTGAATACCATCTTTGAATCTCTCTGAAGTTGGGACCAGTATGCCAAATTTTGGCATTTCCTCAAAACATCCTGCTATTTATCAGCTCTCATGCAGACACCACGAAGACTAGTCATAGAGAAGGAACCCTTTCTAAGTTTGTTTTTATTCTGTGTATGAGAGAGATCATCTAATATTTGCCCCCTCTCCCTATGACTATCTTCACTCAGCATGATTCCCTCTAGTTCAATCTACATAGCAGCAAACTGTATGATTTCATCCTTTCTTAGAGCTGGATGGTATTTCATTGTGTATTTATACGCCAGAGTTTATTTTCTGTTATTGGACATGTAGATTATTTCCAAATCCTGACTATCATGAATAGTGCTACAATGAATATAGAAGTTCAAATATCTATTTTGGAATATTATTTGAGCTCTTGGGGTAGATGCCAGGAAGAGAAATCACTGGGTCAATTCTTAGAAGAATAAAAGCTCAATCTGAATTTTTGTCTGTTTTGGAGACATATCTGTAAGTGCTTAGGGCTTACTCCTGGCTCGTTGCTCAGGGATCACTCCTGGCAGGGCTTGGTGGGTAGTGTAGGAGATAGAATCCATATCAGCTGCATAAAAGGCAAACCTATTGTACTATGTATCTGATTCTCAATACTAAATATTTTTTGAGAAGTTTCTATACTCTTTTCTATAGAACTTAAACTAGACACATTCCCACAAGTAATAGATGAGGGTTCCAGGTAAAAGTCTGTTGCTAAGGAGGTTACAGGGAGGTTGGGAGTGGTGATGGTCTTCTTTGGGCTGAATCACTAAAGTTAATCAGATTGAGGGAGAGGTCTGAGGGACTTCGAGGAATTTCCTTCATGGGGAGGGGGTCCAATCTCCTCAGAGTCCACTGCTCAAGGTCTTATCTTATCCACAAAGTGGATCAGCCTTGGAATTTTTCTTTCCAAAATTTTTGCTGACCAGTTTCATTGTCCAGGGCCTTTCCCTATCTACCTGCCTACATCACATTCCCCCCACTAGAGATTTCACCACCTTAAATCTTTAAGGGGAAAATGGTCGGTGGTCCATCTTCTGAAGCTGCTTCATGCTGACAGAGGGGTGTGGAACCTGCCTACGTAAGGGGTGAAACTTCATACTACCTTAGTTCTTAGTGGATTCCAGGCAATTACTTGGTTGGGTAAAAAAAAAAAATAGATGAGGGTTCCTTTTCCCCCATATCCCTGCCGGCATGGGTTTTTTTCTAGAGTAGAGCTAGTTTTTAGAGAAGATCCCCCAACCTCTGGCCTAAACTTTTCTCCAAAATTATTATAACCTGGGCAACATTAAGAATCTCATTTTCTAGGGGCTGGAGCAATAGCACAGCAGGTAGGGCATTTGTCTTGCACCCGGTCAACCCAGGTTCGATTCCCAGCATCCCATATGGTCCCCCGAGCACCACCAGGAGTAATTCCTGAGTGCAAGAGCCAGGAGTAACCCCTGTGCATCGCAGGCTGTGACCCAAAAAGCAAAAAATAAATAAATAAATAAAAAATAAAGAATCTCATTTTCATTTTCTGGACTAAAGACCTCAATATCAAACCTGAAACCATAAGATACAGGGAAGAAAATATAGGCAGAACTCTCCATGACATTGAAATTAAAGTTGTCTTTAAGGATGAAACTCCACTGACCAAAAAAGTGGAAACAGAGATAAACAAATGGGACTACATTAAACTAAGAAGCTTATCCACCTCAAAAGAAACAGTGACCATGGGGCTGGAGCCATAACACAGCAGGTAGGGCATTTTCCTTGCATGCGACCAACCAGGATTCGATTCCCAGGATCCCATATGGTCCTCCGAGTACCACCTGGAGGAATTTCTGAGTACAGAGCCAGGAGTAGCCCCTGAACCTTGCCAGGTCTGACTCAAAAAGCTAGAAAAAAAAAGAAAGAAACAGTGACCAAAATACAGAGAGAGACTATGGAATGGGAAAGAATATTTACCCAATATCCATCAAATAAGGGACTAATATCCAGAATATATAAGATATTAGTAGAACTGTATGAAAAAGAAAACCTCCAACCCCGTCAAAAAAATGGGGAGAAGAAATGAACAAAAACTTCCTCAAAAAATAAATACAAATGGCCAAAAGGCACACGAAAAAATGTTCTGCATCACTAATCATCAGGGAGATGAAAATCAAAACAACAATGAGATATCATCTTACACCATAGAGACTGGCACACATCTAAAAGAACAAGAATAATCAGTGCTGGTGCAGATGTGGGGAGAAAGAGATTCTCATTCATTTTGGTGAGAATGCTGACTTGTCCAACTTTTTTTGAAAAACAATATAGGCATTCCTCAAAAAACCAGAAACTGAGCTTCCATGTGAGCCAGTAATACCATTTCTGGGAATATTTACTGGGGGTGCAAAAAAAGCACAGTAGAAATGACATCTGCACTTGTATGTTTATTGCTGCACTGTTCACAATAACCAGAAACTGGAAACAACCCAAGTGCCCAAGAACAGACAACTGGTTAAAGAAGCTACAGTGCATCCCTTGTATCACTTGTATCACCTGTCCAGATGATCTTCGATTTGCTCAAGCAGGTGCCAGTAACATCTCCATTCGTCCCTGTCACGTGCTAGTGTAGTCCAATGGTATCTGCTCACTCCAGGAACACGAAGAGCCTCAAACCATTCATTCAGGGTTTTGACAAAGAAGTCTGACCATCTTGTAGGTGGGTGGCCACGGGATCTTTCGACGTCCCATGGAATCCAGTTGTTAAAGCTCTAGCCCAGTGGATGTCTCTGAATTGCATTACATGCCCAGTCCATCTGATTTTTGACGCCTTGGCAAATGAGACAGTGTCCCTGATTCTTGATGGTCGATGGAGGTCGGAACTCCAGATTGGTACATCTACACAATGGAATACTATGTAGCCATTAGAAAAAAATGAAGTTATGAAATTTGCTTATAAGTATCTGCCATGGAGGCAAGGGGTGGTGTGGGGTGGGGGTGAAAAGAGGGATACTGTGGACATTGGTGGTGGAAAATGTGCACTGGTGTTCGATCATTGTATGACTGAAACTCAGTCATGAAAGTTTTCTAATTGTATCTCATGGTGATTCAAATAAATAAATAAAAAGAACCTCATTTTCAGGACTGGAGCAGGTAGGCCATTTGCCTTGCATGCAGCCAAAACAAGTTTGATCCTAGACATCAAATTTTGTCCCCTAAGCACCACTAGGAGAAATTTCTGTATGCAGAGCCAGGACTGACCCCTGAGCATTATTGTTGGGTATAACCCAAACAACAAACCAAAAAATCTCATTTAACACTATGACAAAGTACCCCCTAATATATCAATTAATTTTAGAGTTTTAATGGAGTGACATAGTGTCTATATACATGCATTTTACTATCCTTCCATTTGCCAACCTGCAGCAAGTCAAATCTTAACACACCCATCTTCTTGTTGTTCCACAGTGGACAGGGGCGAGAGAATAGTCAGGGAGGTGTAGGACAGAATAGGGGGGACCAGAAGGAAATAAAAGGAAAAGAGAAACTCCTTTCTTCCTTTGTTCACATTTCTACCCACAGAGCCATCCTCCTCACCCCAGGAAGCCAGCTCTCCTCTGCCACAAAAACTCCTGAGCAGACAGAATATTTTGTCAAAAATTAGAAACTTTCACCCTTATCTCAAAGATACTGGAAGGCAATTTGAGTTACACTGAAAGAATAATAGTATCCTCACCACAGAAACACCACTGGAAGGGATGGAGGAGAACAAACAGCGGGTAAGTGACATCCTCCTCCTTATTGGGACTTGCACCACAGGCTGGAGGCACTTCCGGCGGAATCCAATGCTGGGGAAAGCCTGCAATAAATCAGGTCTGTCTTTACCAGCCAGGGGTTGCTATGGCAATAAGGAATACACTGTAGGTTTTAAGAGATGTAATTTTCTGTGATTCACTGTATATTTTTAGTCATTTTTCTTCTGTATTATCTCCCTGTGGCAATTGCTTATTAATGTTGGTCTGCACCAAGATTGGACTAAAAGGTCTGTTCTCAGAGTGATGAAAACTCTGGAGATCAGTAAGTACAAGAGGGTTATGGCCCATGGACCCAGAGGTAACCTAGGAGCAGCGTGAGATTGCTCAGGACACAGATTAATTAGAGCCACACTGCGCATCTAAGAGAGAGCAAAAGAAGATGAAAAGCTCCAGGAATACAGCATATTTCGATGCTAGGAATGGGAAACTGAGCCATATGATTCACAATTTGGTATCACCTGGCGTTGTGGCAAGCCCCAGGAGACAGAAATTAGAATGTCAAGTGAGGGCAACTAGGATTGGGTTTTCTAAACAAAAAGAGTATGCTAACCTTCTGCCAATTCAGTTCAAAACTCAATACTGTTTGCTTTTGTGGCAACTAAAAACCCAATCTAAAAGGTTAAAGCAAAGAGAAAACTTCCTGTGTCTTACATTTATTCCCTTTCCCTTCCTTTTGTTGATGTGGTTATTGTTGTGATAACCAAAGGTCACACATTCTTGGTTGCAGTGTTCACAGTGGCTCACACACTTTGTTGTGGCTCTGGCAATCCCCAGCAGCAGGGCTGTTGCATGGCATGGGGGCGGGGGTGGTGCCACAGGCGGAGCTGGTGGCTCAGACTCACAAGGCAGGCGCTTTGCAGAGTGTCCAGGCTCCCTTCCTGTCTCTTAGAACTGAAAGGCCAACGACATTGGATAACCTCAGACATAGCTGTCTTCACAGGGCAGATGACATCATCCACATCTGGTTTCTCTCTCACACCAAGTTCCACTGCTGTTTTGGCATTTTGGCTCTGATAACATAAACCTCAACTAACAGAGACTTCAGCGAAGTGCGGTTTGCTTTTCTCACATAGGAAATCCAGAGATTTATTTTTCTCATAAAACGAGTCACCCAGAATAGGCCTCGATGACGTTACCAGACAGCAGCTCATTACATTATCAAGCCCCCTGGCCTCTTCTTTCACTCTGGTTCTGCTATCTGCGGGGACTCAGAGGACTGCCTCAGCTCCAGGCCATCAAGACAAGAGAGGTGACCGCAACCCATTCTTTTATGCTGGAAACAAATCCGTCTCAAGGCCAGCAGCTGATTTCTCTTTCCATTTGACTGAACACAGAGCCGTCCTGCTCACCACTGAGGAAGTGAGAAAAAGCCCAGTGTTCGGTTTTCTGGCCCTTATAGTAGAGGCAAACTTTTTTTTTGTTTTTGCTTGCTCGTTTTATGCAACAAAGGGAAGCCAAACCGAGGTAGAGGGATAGTTCTGTAGCTTCATTCCAGGGTCTGATTCATCATACCATTGTTGCCACTTCTCCTCCCATGAGGAGGAGCTAAAGGAGGAAAGGGGAAGAGACTTCCTTTTCAAGATGTGATGCCTGTGCCAAAGACGCACTCATCCCTGCCCTTCTGCTCATATTCTTCGGACCAGAATCTAGTCATTTGCTCAAATCTGGCTACAAGGAAACCGGGGAAGTGGAGAATTTGGGCAGCCACTTGCCCAGCTAAAACTCAAAGAGTTCAATTTGTAACATAAAAAACAGGGTGAGGAGGTATAGAAAGGGTAAAGGGTAGGGCCCCAGGAGATGGCTCAGAGGTGGAGTGCATGCTTTGTCTGCAGGAGCCCTGGTTTGAGTTTCCAGCACAGCTTGTTCCTCGAAGTACCACTGGAAGAGACCCCAAACCTCCAAGCATCATATTAGGAGTAGTTCCCAACACTACTGGTCTTGGCCCACTCCCCCCCAGTCATGGAGAGAAGTACTGGGGGACAATGAGCAACCTCCTCTAGGGCAGCTAAAATAGAGAGGATTTGAACTGCTGTAGGATTAAAAGCCAACTATTTCTTCCCTTGCCACATTTTTAGAGAGGTTTATATTTGAGGAGATAAAACAATGTTAAAATCAGCCTCATACCCTCCATGGTTCAAATCCATTAATAAGGAAGCGTAACCTCTTTGCAGCTACTCTGGTTGATCTCATTGCATCTCCTTTGTTCTCATTGGGTCCTCTCTTCAGCCCTGACCAAGGGGCTGCAATGCAATTGATTATACCTGAGTGATCACCACATCACCAAGACCTCTCTCAGGGTCAAGGTGATCATTCAGAGGACTGGAACTCATTCTTTGCATGTGGGAACTGGCTTTAATCTCAACCCCACATGGTCCCTGAGCAGCACTTGTTCTTAAGCAGTACTGATAATTGTGCAGGGAGTAACCCCACTATTTCTGAATGTGGCCCAAAACCTGACTGTCCCTCTCCCAAAAAATACCCTCTCTGCACTTAGTTTGTTGATCTGTAAGATAAACTTACAGTTGAACCATGTTCCAGTAGGAGTAAGCACATGGTGTTGGTGGCTATTGTGCCTCAGTGATTCTTTTTTTTTTCTCATTGATTTTTTTTGGGCCAGCTAGCTATGTTCAGCCTTACTCCTAGCTCTGTGTTCAGGGATTACTCTTGGCAGCACTTAGATCAACTGCATCCAAGTTAAGCACTCTACCTGCTGTAGTATTGCTCCAGCCTCATGCCTCAGTGATTCTTTTTTTTTTTTTGCTTTTTGGCTCACACCCAGCAATGCAAAGGGGTTACTCATGGCTCTGAGCTCAGGGATTCCTCCTGGCGCTGCTCGGGGGACTATATGGGATGCTGGGAATTGAACCTGACACACATTCCCAGCTGAGCTCTCTGGGGCTCTCTTAGAGAGGTTATACCCAATATCTCCAACAGTGACGTCCCAGTAGTCGGTGGACTGGATATAATGTAGAAGCCAACCAATCTCAACTAACAGGAATATTAACACCTAAGGTTACCTTGCAACAACAGCTTAGTAAAGCCTCAGACAAAGACTTAATGTCCACATGGCTAGATACAACAATTATCACAAATTTTCTTTTACTAAAATAGTTTTTGTCATTTTATTAGCCATTTTGAGGTAACAAGCAACATAAACTAAACTATTGTCAGCATGCTATGGGGACAGGCTTGAAGGGTGGTTAAAAAAATGGTGGAGGTAAGATGAAATAGTGGAGGTAGGACTGGTACTGGAATATTGAATGACAATAACAAATCATCACGAACAATATTGTAGACCACAGTGTTTAATAAAGTGAGGGGGTGCTGGAGCCATAGTACAGCAGGTAGGGCATTTGCCTTGCGTGCAGCCAACCCAGGTTCAATTCCCAGCATCCCATATGGTCCCCTGAGCACTGCCAGGAGTAATTCTTGAGTGCATGAGCCAGGAGTAACCCCTGAGGATCACCAGGTGTGACCCAAAAAGCAAACTAAATAAATAAAGTGGGGGGCAAATTATTTTTTATAAAAGGGTTATTCATGCTGCCCTTTGATTTTTTTAATTTAAAAAAATTTTTTCAGGGACTTGGAGATTTAGCACAGTGGATAGGGCGTTTGCCTTGCATGCGGCCGACCTGGGTTCAAATCCCAGCATCCCATATGGTCCCCTGAGCATGGCCACGGGTAATTCCTGATTGCAGAGCCAGGAGTAACCCCTGTGCATT
This sequence comes from Sorex araneus, assembly GCF_027595985.1. Lineage (NCBI taxonomy): Eukaryota > Metazoa > Chordata > Mammalia > Eulipotyphla > Soricidae > Sorex > Sorex araneus. Next base: position 35,077,969 of record NC_073304.1, read on the forward strand.
GCCAGGTGTGACCCAAAAAGCAAAAAAAAATTTTTTCATCATTTTTATTTTTATAAAGTTGTTCACAATAGTTCATTATAGATAATGTTCAAACACCAATTCCACCACCAGGCACCTTCCCATCACCATAAGAGGAAAGTGTGTTAAGTTTGTTACATTTCACCCTGTAGCCACCTACGCCCTTATATCAGAGATTACAATCATGCTGCCCTTTGAGCACTGACCAAAAAACAAAACCCTCATGGGTTACCATACCCCACTTCAGGGCTCCGCCAGTGATTATAAACTAGCACCCAGGACAGGTGCTATGAATATATAATCAGATATGTGGGCCTCAATCAAGGTGGTTTTTTTTTCCAATTAAACACAAAAGGAGATGATTCAAAGAGCTGGAGCTTTTGCTTTGCATTCAGGAAGCCTGGCACCATGGTCCCCTAGCCTGGCCAGGAGCAGCTCCCGAGAAACATGCCACGGATGAATCCTCAGCACTATTGTGTGTGCCCCCCCCCCCAAAAAAAAGGTATCAATAATCAGAAAGAGAGAACAAAAGGGAATTCCCTGCCATAGTGGCAGGGTGGGGTGGGGGGTGACGGGACTGGGGAGGGGGGGAGGGATGTTGGGTTTACTGGTGGTAGAGAATGGGCACTGGTGAAGGGATGGGTTATCAAACTTTGTATGGGGGAAACATGAGCACAAAGATGTATGGATCTGTAACTGTACCCTCACAATGACTCTCTAATTAAAAATAAACTAATAATAAAAAAATAAAACATTAAAAAATAATAATAATAATAAAGATAATAATAAAGAGTGAATGAAATTGGGATATTTCATACCAAAATCTGGAGTTTCTACTCCTCAAGAGCAGAAAATCAAAAGGGCACGTTCTCAGCTGCCTACATCACAACCTGAGAAGACTTTCTCTCCCTGACTTACCTTACAGTTCTCTACGTAAAACTAATTTACTTCAAAATGAAAATAGAAAAGTCACAAGGCCTGATCCCAGCAGGCCTGTGTATTCTCTCCTGGCTTCAGATAAGATCTTTCACCTTACATCTTTATGTCCCAATTGTTCCTCACAGCTCATTAACCTGCCTGCCCTCAAGTCCTCTGAGCTCTTGACCCAGTCTCCCCTGGCCCACGCAACTACATAATCCATGAAGCCTGAAAATCGGTGGCTAAAGTGAACTGAACTCTCTAGGAAAAAGTGAGTCATCTGAAGTCAGGACGATAGCTCAACACTAGATCACTGGTGGGAGACACTGGGTTGAATTCCCAGCACCACGGGGGAGGTGGAATGGAAAGTGGGGAAGGGGGAGGGGGTGGGAGGAGAGGAAAGAATAACGAATTAAATAAATAGGATTTCAAAGAGGAATTTTTAAGTGGCTTTCAAGAACTCTAGCAGGAATGCTGGGCATTATTAGCCCAGCGTGAGGGTTTGTTAGCAGTGTCGGGTTGGGAGAAGGAGGGAGGGACACATGGTGTGAAGAGACAAGACCTCAGATCTGGCAGTGCCTTCATTAGTGATGCGACTCTGAGTGTTTACTTTATGATCAGGTCAGTTCTGCAACTCTGTGGTGTGATTTCAGGCACGTCTTGGGCCTTTCCTGCAGACTCCCTTCCTGGTGTTGCACAAGAAGAGTGAACGAACATTCACTGGGGGGTGATTACTTCCAGAACAGTGTTTGCAAGCATCCCTTCCTGCATTCCAGAGGAGCCCCATGTCAAGTGTTAGTGCTGTATCCAACGCCAGGAAGGAAGGTGCTGTGACCTGTCTAAAGTCAGATTGTGGGCAAAGGGCAGGGCCAGGCTTTGAGGCCCAGACTCTGACCCTGGATCTCACCCATGGATTAGCATGCAGAAACTACATTGTGCTGCTGCCACCTGATTTGGGGGTGGGGGGTGGGGAATGGGGGGAGCACGGAGGGGATGTCTGAGAATCGCACGTTGTCGATCATTTGGTTTTTATAAATTGTAAAGTCCTATAGCAGTACTCATTATTATCACTCGTGCCCTACAGTTTGATTATTAATTGATGATATACTTAAAAATCACCGATCCAGTTTGACCCCTCCCTGATTTTTTTTTTAATTAATGAGGTGGGTTTTTTTCTTTCTTTTTCTTCTTCTTTTAAAAAGATTTTTTTTTCCTCCTAAAATCAGAGTTGGAATTCAGACACATCATTAGTCCTGTAGTGCCCTCTGCTGGCCACAATCAGAAAGCTTGTGGAATTTGAATCGTGAGGATATTGGCTCCCTTAGACCCCTTGAAAAACTTTTTCTAACTCCCCCCTTTGTCCTGGGCCTTGTTTGAGTGAACAGGGAATGGAGGGCCCAGGACCCTCCTGGGCCAGGTCCTGTCTGAGATGTGGGGAGAGGAAAAGGAAATCCAGGCTTTCCTTTTGAAATTACAGAAGAAAGAGGCCAGAGGCAGATATTTTTGTCCTGGTGTCCCTCACTGTGGGGGTCCGACTGTGAACCCCAAACCAGGAAGACAATGCTGTCCAAGGAGAAATTGGTAAATGTTTATTTCCAGTTTTTTGGCAGGGAGAAGCCTGGACTTGTCATGATTGCCCATTTCCGTAGTGTAAATGCTGCTGTGATTTCAAGTTACCAACATGATGGTTCACAAAACTCTAGACAATGTAATAGGTGGCCTCTCACAAGCAGATCAGAGTTGACTCCAACATGAGACCTCTTTGATCTTCTGGAAAAAGAAAAACAATGCATCTTCCTTTCCCAATCAGCTGCACTCTAGAATTCTTCCAGTTGGCATCCATTCATGAACAGGGACAGATCATTCCCCCAGCAGGGAGGGCAAAGCCCAGAGAGACCCTGGCAGTGACGCCTAAAGCAGGGGTTAATCTAAAGTCCACAAGCAACTTGTGGACTTGCTTCACCTGTCAGCCAGTGATTAAAGGGACTCTGTTCGAAACTGAATGATTCCTGATGCATCCTCAGTTGTCTGTAACCAACAGTCCCTTTTACCATATTCTTCCTCCTCCTTCCCTATTCTTTTCATTAAAAAAAAAATAGAAAGAAAAAAAACAGAGAAAGAGCCCAGACCTTCTGGTATGAGGCAATTGTCAATCCTGGACCTTATAGCTGTCAATCAAATGGTCTATAAAGTATAGCTCTTTTCCCATGATTTGAAGCTTGCCACAAGTGGTGGAACAGGGGGAGGAGGGCCGGTGCAACAAGGATAGAGAAGGGACACTGTGACAAAGGCAGTTGGAAATGATCACTCTGGACAAGAACCAAGTGCTGAAAGTAGGTAAAGGGACAAACATGATAACCTTTCAATACCTGTATTACAAACCATAATGCCCAAATGGAGAGAGAGAGAGAGAGAGAGAGAGAGAGAGAGAAGGGCTTGTCATCTTGTCATGGAGGCAGGGGGAGAGGGGCAGGAGGGAAACTGGGGACACTGGTGGTGGGAAATGTATACTGGTGAAGGGATGGGTGTTGGAGCACCATATGACTTAAACCCAATTATGAAGAACTTTGTAACTGTATCTCACAAATACTCAATTTTTAAAAAAATTTTAATTTTTTTATTAATGAATCATCGTGGGGGTACAGATACAGGTTTACATATTCTCGTGCTTGTGTTTCAGTCATATACAGCTTGAGTATCTATCCCTCCACCAGTACCCGTTCTCCACTGATGACCCCATCATCCCTCCCACCCCCTCCCACCCGAATCCCCTCCCCACCCCGCCTTATTGGCAGAGCATTCCCCTCTGTTCCTTCTCTCCCTTTTGGCATTGTGGTTAGTAATGGAGGTCTTGGGTGGCCAATGTGTTCGGTCTATAGTCTGCTCCGTGCACGCCTCTCCCATCCCAAACGGGTCCTCCCACCACAGTTTTGCTTGGTATTCCCTTCTCTATCTGAGCTGCCCTTTCCCCCAGCATGTGAGGCTGGTCTCCAAGCCATGGAGCAAATCTGGTACTTGCTTCTGTTATTCTTGGGTGTTAGGACTCCATTCTGTTGTTTTATATTCCACAGATGAGTGCAATTCTTCTATGTAAGTAAAATGAACAAGAAAACAAAATAAAGTGCAGTTCTTTATCATATGCACTTTGGGCCCAAGAAAGAAAAGGAATGTGGGGGACTTTATGTAGTAGGGGTGGGGTGGAGGGGACAGTTTTCTTTCCTCTCGATTAGAAAGCTGAGACTGGCAGGAAAAAATCCAGCTGACAGGGGGCTGGAGTGATAACACAGTGTTTGTCTTGCACGTAGCCGACTCGGGTTTGATTCCCAGCATCCCAGATGGTCCCCTGAGCACCCCTGAGTGCAGAGCCAGGAGTGACCTCTGTGCATATCCAGGTGTGACCCAAAAAGCAAAAAAAAAAAAGGAAAAGAAAAATCCAGCCCAGGAGGAGGCCCAGGAGGAGAGATATCCTGAGCATGTGAGTTCTGTTCAGCTTGGACTCAGGATCCAGTAAACTCAGAAGTCACAGCTAAGTCATGTGAGCTGGGGCAGTGCTGAGCCTCCTGGCTCCCTTCTGCCCTCCATTTCTTTGGGCCTTCCAAGATCCCTCTCTCCTGATGGATGATGAAACCCACATGGCAGGCCTGGATGCCACTAGGGCTGGGCTGCAGGGAGCTGTGTGTCCTTGACAAAGTCTCTAAACCTCCTGAGGCTTGTGTTCTGATGCCTAAATAGAATTTATCATCAGAGAGTGCTGTTGAGTGGATTAATTTAGAATTTGTGATTGTGATTGTGTTTAAAGCACTCTATAACTCAGAGCATTACATAAACGGGTTTTTTTCTTCCTGAAAGAGAAAAAATATCAACAATACGGGTATTTTTCCTCTCCCAATATAAGGAATATGTATTTTTAGTAGACATTTTTGGGGGGGAAATGAATTTTGGTTATTTTTCAACATAAGAATAACCCGAAGCTTTGGTGTCTTCCCAGTCTCTATGTGTATCTAAATACATACCTTGCATCAAAGAAAGGATGAGGGTCAGGGTATAGCACAGTCAGTAGGGCACTTGCCTTGCATACAACTGACCTGAATTTGATCCCCGGCACCACATATAGTCCCTTGAACCCTGCCAAGATCTTTTTTCCCCTTTTTTGGGTCTCACCCAGCGATGCACAGGAGTTACTACTGGCTCTGCACTCAGGAATTACTGGCAGTGCTTGGGGGACCATATGGGATGCTGGGAATCGAACTTGGGTCGACCGCATGCAAGGCAAATGTACTACATGCTATGCTATCAATCCAGCCTTGCCAAGATAATTTTTGAGCACAGAAACAGGAGTAAACCCTGAGCACCACTTAGTGTGGCCCAAAAATTCAAAAGTAAGGACGAAGATCCTCATGACTCAGGGTACCTGTCTCTCCTTTCTCCAGAGCACAGACCTGATGACACAATTTTTTTTTAAGTCTCTGCAATGGAAAAGAGGAGGACTTAGTGCCACACTAAGAAAACTGAGGGGCTTTGTATGGCCTTCTGGACTCCCAAATTAGAAAACCTAGGGAATAGAATCTGCTCTTCCTGACAGAGTCCTTCACACTCTTTGCTCTTCTGCCATTGTGGAAAGACCCTGACTCCTGAGGAATTACCTGCTCTGCCTATCCTGATTTGTGAAATAGAATTCTAAAAATTCTTCCACTCAATACAGCATATATTGCTGCAGCCATGTTGCTAAAATGCTAATCTTGGACCCTTCTGATGTGAAACTTAGTGGCTTACCTCTAGGAAATACTTTTGAAAACCTCACATTTTTCTGTGTCTGGCCGGAAATCACCAGAAGTACCCATATAGACGATAAATGCAAATGTGTTCTATAGGGCTCCCTACAGCATCTGATGAATTTTGCATCAACAGCACCAAGCTTATACTTCACTCATGCCCTAATACAGGTCTTTCCTGAGCTGGAGAGATAGTATGGCAGGTAAGGCACTTGTCTTGCATATGGCTGACCCAGGTTCAATTCCAGCATCCCATCTGGTCCCCCAAGCACCCTCACAAGTAATCCCTGAGCACAGAGTCAGGATTAACTCCTGAGCATCATTGTTTGTGACCCCAAACCAAAAAATAAAGTAAAAAAATAAATAAACCATGTTTTCTAGTTGGCAGAAATTGATCAAGTCTCTTCTTCCCTGGAATGATAAAGCTGGCCCCTCCTGCTTCACCCAGATTTCATCCAGCCCCACTGCACTGGGGTAGCTTCAGGTCTCTGAGCACTGAGAGGGGGAATAGATGCTCACATGACTTAAGTGTATTGTTGGAAAATTGTGTCCAAAGAGCCAAATTCCAAATGCCCCTCCCAAGTGACTGCATATACTAGAAGATCTTGGAGCTAAATACTGCCAGACCAGATTTTTCACAGGCAGATTTTCTGCCTTAAATGCTTAGGACAAGTCCAGTAGCTTCCTGCCCCTGCTTTTCTCCAGAGAGAAGTGCAAGAAACAAAGGCCACCTTCCAAGGTCCCCTCTGCTTGTGCCAGAAAAAAATATCCCAGGGACCTCTGTCTCCTGAGAGAATGCTCAGCCCCAGCCCAGAAGCAGGCAATCTATTCTTTCCCAGCCCCTCACTCTGTGGGCAAGATTATCCAGAATCCTTGGTACGAAGCCTGATCTTTGGGCTCTGGCCAACCTGGGCTTACATCCCAGGGCCACCACTTCCTGGGAAGTCTGGGCCTCCTGGGAAGATAAGGTCACTGCCACTAACTACTGGACTTGGAGGAGAGAGAGGCTTTGAGTAGCTCCGAGGTCATGCGCAGAGGACCGCTGAACAGGCCCGGTGAGTGCTGAGGAGCTGGTAGGGAGAGATAAGCGACTCCGGAAACAGCCACTCAACACTCAACTCTCGAGCAAAGCAGCAGCAGTGGGAATCAGCAGACTCAGCCAGAGTGGTTCTCACTTTCTCCCATCCCTGCTGACAACTGTCTCTTCACTGGACTATCACAGCTTCACCTCTGCCCACCCAACAGTCAGCACCTAATTGGCCAGGCTGTTCCTCTCAGTTTGAACAGCGCTGCTGAGTGCTCCTGAGACCTTTCCCCAGCTTTCAACCAGACAGACCTCACCAGCCCGGACACCTGGGGGAAAATGTTGAGCTGCCACCTGCAACTCTTGCAAAAGCCCATTTTCTACCCCCATCTCTTCTCATTCCATAGTCTTGCCTCCCACACCCAAGCACAGTACTGGTCTCATTCCAATTCCAGGCTCCAGAGCTGGGCTCCAGAACTTCCAAGCAGGACATGATTCTCCCCAGGTCAATTGCCACCAGCAAAGCAGGATCACTCGACCTCTCCATAGGAGGCAGAAGCCAATACAGGAGCAGGAGCTGTGAGACCCGAGATCATCAAGATCATTTCAATCAGAGCTTCAACAGTCGCCCCCAAGTCACAGAATGTCCAGTTTCTGTCTTATCCTCGATTCTCTTCCCCATTCAAGTCAGATCAGCTCTGGGAAAAGCACCTCTTCTCCACCACTTCAGAGTCCCTGTTCCTTGTGGAAGGCAAAAAGTTTCATATTCCATGAAGAAATGCTTTAGAAAAGCAAACTCCTTCCATATTCTCTTGAGATCTGTGACTCAGATGATGTCACCCTGCCAACTTCTTGGAGTCCTTCTGAGCCTTCAGGAAGCCAGACTTCCGGCCCCTCCTCCAGGCCTGGGAGCAGCCAGAACTCCGAGAGGTCCCCAGGGCCAACATAACAGTTGTCAAAGATCCTGGTCTGACAAAGGCTGATCCCCCTTGGACCTTGGAATAGTAGTGATAAAGAACTCCCTTCAGATTCCCTGCACCCTAAGCAACCTTCCTCTTCCATTGCAAGAGCTACCCCCCCCGCATCCCTCTCCACCCCACCTCCCATCCCCATTTATACACACCATCCCCATGAGGCCTGCAAAAGAGAAAAGTTTTTGGAGCAATGTCTTTCTTCCTTCCGTTCTTTCTTTCTTTCTTTCTTTCTTTCTTTCTTTCTTTCTTTCTTTCTTTCTTTCTTTCTTTCTTTCTTTCTCTCTTTCTCTCTTTCTTTCTCTCTCTCTTCCTTCCTTCCTTCCTTCCTTCCTTCCTTTCTTTCCTTCTTCCTTCCTTCCTTCCTTCCTTCCTCCCTTCTTCTTTCTTTCTTTCTTTCTTTCTTTCTTTCTTTCTTTCTTTCTTTCTTTCTTTCTTTCTTTCTTTCTTTCTTTCTTTCCTTCTTTCTTCCTTTCTTTCATTGAATCACCATGAGATACACAGTTACAAAGCGGCTCATGCCACGCAGCTGCATTCTTGGCCACACAACCTCTTATATTCTAGCCCACTGATGTACCTAAAGTAGCACACATGTGTTTGGTTTTAACATACTTGTTTGTATTCTCTTACATATGGGCTTAAATGGCCCCAGAATGAAATACAACAACCTTCACACACATCCCTCTTCTTTGGTGGGAAGGTGCTCGCTGATTGGGTGGGTGTTTGAATATTATCTGTAATAAACTATTGTGAACTACTTTATGAAAATAAAATGTATAAAAATAGTAAAAAAAAAAAAAGCTGCTCATGGTTCAGTTTCCGTCATATAGTGTTCCAACACCCATCCCACCACCTGTGAATATTTCCCACCACCAGTGTCTGCAGTATCACTTCTGCCACCCTCCTTCCAGCCTGTCTCTATGACAAGCACTTTACTTCCCCCCCACCCTCTCTCTTTCTCTCTCTCAATTTCTGACTGTCAAACTGAAAGGAACCAAGAGCCAGAAAGCTTTGGTTTCTTGTAAGGGCTAGTCTACAAGAGGGGTAGCTCTGCTCCAGGCAGGAGAGGATGAAGACAGTTTCAGATGAGGGAAGGGAAAGTGGCCTCTTTTGTTCCATGGTCCTCCATAACTTGTGAGAGCCACAGCATCAGTCAGCTTCCTCGTGCTGCTGCTGGAAAGAGCCTCACCTGCTCTCCTGCTTCCTCACCCTCAGGCACACCAGAAGCCCCAGGCCAGAGAGTTTCCAGCCCTCGAGTTAGAAACGTGGTGGATGACACAGAAGCAAGAGGAGCTGGATCTGTTTGGGTTACCAAAGGAAAGAGGCTGTTGGAAGCCCATGCTCCGTGGAGTTGGCCTCTGCCAGAAAAAGAAAAGAAGGAATAAGATGTAGGAAAATAAGAGGCAAGAGCTGACATGGGTGTGAACAAAAAGGAATCCTCATTCACTGCTAGTACTAATGTAAATTGGTCCAGGTACTATGGAAAACAGTTTGGAGATGCCTCAAGAAATTAAAGATAGATCTGCCATATGTTCCAACAGTTCTACTCCAAGGTGTCTATCCAAAGAACACAAAACACTAATTTTAAAAGATATATGCATACCTGTGTTCATCACAGCACTATTTACAATAGCCAAGATCTGGAGACACTCCAAGTACCCAAAGACAGATGAGTAAATATAGAAGATGTGGTATATACATACAATGTAATATCATTTCTTTACAAAGATAAATGAAATCTTGATTTATGACAACATGGATGGAATTGGAGAATGTCATGCCAAGTAGATAAATCAGAAGGAGAAACATAAAGGCTTGATGATCTCACTTACATTTGGTATATATAGGAGTAGAACAGGAAGAGTCCATGTCTAAAGGAAACCAACCCTTAGGCTCTGGCCATAGAACTGAAGTTACCAAGGGGTGGGGAGTAGGCTGAGATGGTGGCAGAGACTTATGGACTGTGGCAGAAAGACCTGGGCAGTGTGCAGGTGGATGTGGTATGGTAACATTGTACCCTTAAAGTGTGATATTTACACTCTTGTAGACCTCTGTTTCCTCAATTATTCCCACTTAGTTTAAATGCTGTGGTTTACAAAGTTATTCATGGTGCTTTTTTTATAGACATTCAATATTCCAACAATAATCCCACCAACACTGAGACCTTCCCTCATCATTGTCCCCATTTTCCCACCCCTAAGCCTGCCCCTATAGAAGGCCCAAAAATGTTTATTTTATATTGCCTGTTGCCACTAAATAGCTAATGGAATTATAAAAAAAACTTCAGTTAAAGAAAATTTATTAAATTGTCATATCTCACCAAGAAGACAATAAGTCCTTGTCTGGGGTGTTACTAAGCTATAGTTACTAGTCCATATTACTTCAGTCTTTTTAAGAAGAAATCAAATTGTGTGCTTTCATCCTAGGTTTATGCTTGTAATATGCCTAGCAAATAGATTTCTTAGATGAAACTAGGGCCACTGAACACTATAGAGAAAACATTACCCCTTCCCCAATTCAGGTAATTATAAAAACTGGTCTTACAGTTCCTGTCATGCAAGGATTGAAATGCATCATATTCCATTAGAGTTAGATTTGGGATCCTAGGCTGTGTTAATTCTGATGATTGTTCACTACTAATGACAATAGAAATCAATAGAACAACAACAACCAAGAGCTTACCAGATGCCAAGTACTGAGTTAAGTTATTTATAAATATTGCTTGATTTGATCCTTTTGATAAGCCTAAGAGATAGAAACTATAGTCATTTACTGTATAGATGAGCAAATGGAGGTTTAGACAGATTGACTCCTGTCCAAGGTGGCCCCCAAAGGATTAGGCAGAATAGGGGTATGAAGCTAGATAACGACTAACTCCAAATCCCTGACTCAGTGAGGTTTTCTGGGAGAGGGCCCAAGGCCCCCTGAGCACTGTTTGTGAGATCCCCTCTTAGAATAAAAATGTTTGAGCACCTGTTTCCTTTTTTTACCCTGGAACTTAGCGCACAGAATAAGAAGCAATTATATGCTACTATGAATTCTCATGTTCCTTTGGAATTTTCCATATTCTCTGCATTACAGTTTTGTTGTGAAATATCTCTAGGAGTTCTCTAACACCAAATATTTTTGCTGATGTAACTTCCTTTGGAATATCTCTCCCCTTTTCATCACAACCACTTTTCTTGTTTCCATACAAAACCCGATCTCCAGTAAATTCCTCCAGTGCCTATCAAGAGTATTTTAAATACTTATTTAGTAAGCTATTTAGCTATTTATTTTGCTATTATAATAAATTGTAATTATATTTTATTATAATTATATAAATTATAAATAAATTATATTTATATAATAATGAATAAATATATCTATAATAATATAAATATTTAGGTACTTATTTTAGTGAAGCAAAATTGTTTTACTTAAAGAAATTGACTTTGAGAAATGTGAAGGAAGAGAAAGAGGAATATGTGTTCAAGAGAGATCTTGTATAAAATAACAAAACATGAAACCAACACCCAGGGACAGTAGATAGAAGGGTCAGAAAGATTGCTCCATAGTTGGAAACCTGCCTCATGAGTGGGTGGGGAGAGGACAGCTGGAATAGAGAAGGGATCACTAAGAAAATGATGGTTAGAGGAATCAGTCGGGATGGGAAATGTGTGCCGAAAGCAGATAAAGGACCAAACATAATAACCTCTCAATATCTGCATTGCAAACCATAATGCCCAAAAGTAGAAAGAATGGGGAATATTGTCTGCCATGGAGGCAGGGGGATGGTGGAAAAGGTGAGGGTATACTGGGGATATTGGTGGTGGGGCATGTGCACTGGTGGAGGGATGGGTGTTTGATCATTGTGTGATTCATTCATGTAACTCAGACACGAAAACTTGTAGTTACAAGCTTTTTACATATCTCACGGTGAATCAATAAAATTTTTTAAAAACAAAAGAAAGAGAGAGAACTCGTATTTCCACTGTGGGCTTCTCCAGTGGAAAAAGCAAAGAATAGCTTTCACCAGATTTTCTTGGCCTAAAGTTCTCTGCATACATAAAAGCTAACCAAGGTGTTGTGGCAGGGAAACTTTTGAACTCATGATGCTCCTTTCACAACTTTTATTTTTTTATTTTTTATTTTTTTTTTTGCTTTTTGGGTCACACCCAGCGATGCTCAGGGGTTACTCCTGGCTCTGCACTCAGGAATTACTCCTGGCAGTGCTTGGGGGACTATATGGGATGCCGGGGATCGAACCCGGGTCGGCCGCGTGCAAGGCAAACGCCCTACCCGCTGTGCTATCGCTCTGGCCCCTCCTTTCACAACTTTTAGATACTCCTGTAGCTTCTCCTTTTCTGAGGGATAAACACCACTTCTACATTTCCCAAGACCAGAAGTCAATACACCTTTCAACCATTTAGTAGCTCTCTGTTTCTAGAGCAATTTAAAAGACTTTAACTTTATTTTGGGTGGTTTTCATATTGAGTATGAATATAAAACTTAATACAATTTGTGCCAGAGATTCACGCAAGTTTATATCTCATTCTTTTTGTTGCCATTTTCAAATCTTCAAATCCTATCGCATTTCACTTTTTACCACTTTTCCTTTCTGTTCTGCACTTTCAGTTGGTCACTTCCCTTTCTGGCTAACCATTTCTGTAAAGTGACAGGTGGGTTCTCACTGGGAGACAATGAAGAAACAGAACTAATTGCTTTACTGTCTGTGTGCTAAGAATTACAGATGCACAGTAACCAAAAGACCAACAGACATTAAAAGAGGTGACACAATTTGTCACTAATCACTATGTGCATCTGTCATTTCCATAGGGATTTGTGAGCTGAAGAGTAGTTAGCTGCAAAATTTGTACTTTACACAGTGATTCATATTTCATAAAAGTGGGAACTGAAATTTGGCCCATATTATTTGGATACTGGTATTCTTTAACTAACTCTGACAACTTAGGATAGTACATAATGGAAGCATACAAAGCAAGGACTGCTCATAAAGATAATGCACGCTTGACTGTTTGCTATGTGCCAGGTCTTGTGCTAAGGGCTTTAAGCCATGGAATCGTCCCAAACCTACAAAACAGGTAGCACCATTAATTCCATTCAACAGATGAGAAAACTGAACCACCACAAACTCACAGTGTCCAAGGTCACATAGCTGGCATGTGGTGGAACTGAGTCTGTGTTTGTATGTTTAATGTATCCCCTTTCCCTTGCCTTTGTAAGTAGTGGTTGTGATGACCATAGGTCACACACACTTGGTTGCGGTACATCCAAGGTTGTGGTGTAGGCATTGCAAAGAACACAACTGCTGGAATGGTATTCAGCATAGATTGGGCAGGCACTCACCCACTGAACTATTCACAGTCCCTTAATCCCCATACTGTGGGTTTTTAATTATTTGTTTTGGAGGGTGGGGTGAGGTGTTTTGTTTTATTTTATTTTTTGGTTTGGGGGCCACACCCAGCAATGTTCAAGGGTCACTCCTGGCTCTGCACTCAAAATCACTCCTGGCAGGGCTCAGGAGACCAAATGGGATGCTGGAGATCAAACACGGGTCGACCACATGCAAGTGCCTTACCTGCTGTCCTATAGCTCCAGCCACTTCAGCCGGAGGGAGGGAGTTATTTTTTTATGAAATTGTCATCCTTTACCTGACAGAGATTAGATTAAAAAAAAAGTGATTGTGGCTGTGTGCCAGTTTATCAAAGCTGCCTCTTCCTCCCAGCCTACCTTGGGAGATTATCATTCCAATATAAGTGCCTGCACCACTTTCTCTGCTTAAAGAAGAGTGTACAGCCTCCCATGCCATCTTTGCTTCTTTATTTTATCTATTCATTTTGGAATAGGTACATTCTGAAGTACCTATTCCAATACATACAATGGGCCCAAAACATACAATGGGCTCCACATGTCCCTCCCATCTTCCAGTCACCATCTCCTCCCACAGACAATATCACCACCATGTCTGCCCTCCATCTCGAAGCTGTACCAGAATGTCCCTCTCCACCCACCCCCTTCTCATCCATCTGCCATGAGTACAGATCAAACAGGGCCACGCCCAGAATGCTGGCGTAGAAAATTTTTCAGAAAATAACAACCCAAGCATTAAAATCCTTTTAAAATCATCTTTGGTTTGGACAGGAGATAAAGTACAGGTCAGGTGCTTGTCTCACACATGACTGACCTGGGACTGATCCCTAGTACCCCAGAGAGTCCTCTGAGCTCAAGAGTTAGCCCTGAGCACCACTGTGTATGGCCTAGAAAACAAAACGAAAATTTATCTTTGATTTATTTCTTTGTCTCTAGGATTCCAGTGACTCTTTGGACACTCTAAAGCAAAAGAAAGCTTGCTTTGGAATCTGAGGAGGGAAATAAGAGCTCCTGGTGGGCAACTTGGGTATAAAGAGAAACTTTGACCCACCCCAGTTCCAGCCACCTGCCTTGACTGAGGGCTTTTGACACAAAGGTCTATTTGGAGAAGGATTTAAAGAACAAAGAAAGAATATCTTCATTCACTCTGCTGGCTTCTCCAGGACAATATTGATTTCAAATATTCTAGCCCTTAGTCTCCTGGAGCAACCACAAATATTTTAGAAACCCTTCCTTTACAGTAGCTAAACCACATCTTTTAGACTGACTCATTCCTCCACACCACTTACCTTCTGTGTCACAAAATCCTCCCTCAGAATATGTGTCTCAGATTTTTGGCTTAGAAAATAAGGTCATCAGAGAATACCTGGTAAGAAGGAATTGGCAGTTTCCTGGAAGAGACAGGAACAGTAAAAGTTAAAACACACAAATAAAAGCAGAGTAATAGGCCATCTTGATTGAGAGGTTGTGTAATATCATGATGATGATCACAGAAGTCAGATTCAATCTTTCTGAGTTCAAGTTCCAGCGTTGGGACTTACTTACTGGGTAATCTGGACAAGTTAGTTAACCTCTGTGCCTTGGTATCCTGAGGAGCATAGTACCTAGTTTGGGAGAGAGGAGGGATAAAGATTAATTATGTTGTCACATCCATCAATCTCAGAACAGAGTCAGGTCTTTGTGGGGTACACTTGTTCCCAGACCTTACTCTGCACTGGATACTAATTTTTATCCAGATTAATTTGCTAACTTCTATCCATATGAATTCATTCAAACCACAAAACAGCCCTCTGAGATAGGTTCCCAACTATTTCATAGACACTTAAAGAAAGTGAGTCTTACAAAGTTAAGTGGCATAACCAAGTCACTCACCCCCAAAATAGAGGGGTCAGAGTTCAATGTGCCCCCTCAGAACTCTTGCAATTGCCACCACACTGCACATTGTGAACATAGGTGGATGCCCATTGAGATAGCCATTTGAAACAGAAGACCCTGCTTCTTCGTGCGCTTACACCTCATTGCAGGGCTTGACCACAGGGCTACACATTGCAACGCTGCCAGAACATGTGGTGTGGGGAATAGAATAGGGGTCCCACACATGCAAGGCATGTACCACCCCTGAACAATCCTTATACCATCTCCTGTGGCCAAAATAGGTATTTTAAGCAGAGCAAGGCCATGCATCTTTATGGCCTGTCCACCTCCATTGCTCCCAATCACTTTGGCAGCCTCCATCTCAATATTAGCACTGGTGACTCTCAATATTGGCATCTCAAAATCAACATCTCAATATCGGCACTGGTGAGTCCATTCTCACCAGACTTCAGTGAGACTCAGCACATGCTGAGTCAGTCTCAACTTCCCCACGGAGGAGGGGGAGGGGGCAGGAGAGGGCTGCGGGGGGGAGGGTGGCAACTCTGACAGGAACTGGCTATTTCCGGTCACATGAGGGGTGGGGGGATAGTTTTATAGAGTGGGGAATGAACTGTTCTTGTCACTCTGCTTTCAGCACCATTTCTGGGAAAACTAAAACAAAGCACGTCCTTCATCAGCGTGTGGAGGGCTAAGATGCTGACGGCAGACGGCGGAGGAATACATGGTGTCAAGGCAAATAAAGGAAAACCTGTCACTTTTATTTGCAGCTCCTTTCAGCAGTTCATCAACAGGCCTGATAAACTGGTACCAAAGTTAGGTAAGCAAGTTATTAAAGCATGCATACAGAATTCTCACACTGGTACTCAATGACTCTTGGTGAAAACATTTGCTGGGCTATAAACAATAATATAAAGACGTCAGATTTGAAGTAACCAAATTAATTCAAATAACAGAATGTATTTAGTTATTGATAACCGTTGGAGGCTTTGTGAACTACCTAACCAACCAATATCTCTTTGCCTCTATTGAAGCAAAGTCAAGGCCCATCCCTTCCTATTCAGCACCAATTGACTGTCAGTTGTGAATGCCTCTTACAGACATGCAGAATAAGCTTTTCAGAATGTCCTAATTTCAAATCCATATCATTCTGGAGATATACAATTACATATCCATTTCATGTTTAATAGCTGTCTTCCAGCTAGGCAAAACAGAAATCACATCTGATTTGGTGTGGTGCCCAGTACATATGGGTACTAAGCAAATATCTGTGAGCTACATGAATTAGCTAATTAATGAAATGTTGGGAAAGATTTAGAACCATAACTCATTAGGACCTAATATGATAGTTAGCAAACTAAGTAGGTGGATAATCTGTACACACAGAGAGCCAGTGGTTATATTTATAGGAAGGAGGAGGAAATGGGAACAATTTTCTGGGTTTGAATTATTTGCTTGTTTCCCAGAAGGAACCCAGGGCTAAAGTGGACATGTTGGGTAGAGGGGAGGGAAGAGATCTAAAATCTTGGAATCTTGTGTCATGGGATGATCTGGGAAGTGTAGAAATACACAGCTTGAGCATTTCTGGAACGTTGACCACGAGTCTAAAATAATGACTCGGCTGGAGCATTAGTACAACAGGTAAGGTGCTTGCCTTGCATGTGTCCAATCAGGGTTTGATCCCTGACATCCCAGTAGGCCCCTGAGTGCACCAGGAATGATTCCCTGGGTGCAGAGTGAGGAGTATGCCCTGAGCACTGTCAGGTATAGACCAAAAATAACAACAAAAAGAACAGTGGGCTATGAAAGAGTAAAACATGATGGCATGCATGAGTGAGAAGCTAGAGTGAGGAGTCTGGCAAGGACAGGGACCACGTTTTCCTCTGAGGCTGCTTGCCAGGAAGGAGTGGAGTCGTAAGCTCTAAGCAGGAGGGAACTGGTTCACGTCTTCCTTCAACAGAGTCAGCAAACTCTGCTGTAAAGGGTCAGATAGTAAATATTTTTAGCTTTGTTGACCACATAGTCTCTGTTGCAACTTCTCAAGTCTGCAGTTGCAAGGCAAAAGGAGCCAAGACAATACTTAAATGAACACTGTGTCTCTGTTCCAATGAAGCCTGGCGACTGACACTGAAATAGAAACTACCGAATTTTTATATATCACAAAAGACTGTTCTTTTTTGTCTTGTTTTGTTTTTTCATCAAACACAAAATGTAAAAATGCTTCATGGCTCACAATCTGTTCCAAAGCAGGCAGTGACCTGGAGTTGACCTGCAGGCCATAGTCAGCCAGCTCTGCTTTGACAGATGTTTATGGACTTTCTGTTACATGCTGGGCACTAAGTCAGGTGTTAAGGATACAGGATCATGGCCCTCAGGGACACACAGAGTGGCATGGTAATAAGTCAGGAAAACAAATGGCTAAAGTCACAAGCAGGCCAAGCCCAGAGTCTCATTAATGAATGAATAAAAGTTTTATATCAAAAAAAGCAACAAGTACAAAACAAGTCTGGAATTATAGTGCAGACCACAGCACAAATCTGGAAGAGTTCATACATGTGGACTCAAGTATAAATAATGTAGTGGCCCCTAGAGTTGTGTAGTGGCCTGGTGGAAGCCTCATGAAGAAACATGAACTCAAAGAAAGGTCTCACAGAAGAATTGGTATGTGTGTTGATTCTTGGAAGATCTATAGAAACATCTGCATGTTCAAAACCCCAGGTTCATTGCTGGTAACACATGGTTCCATGTGCACCTCTGGGAGAGACCTCCAAAGCAGACAAGTGACAAAGAAACTGTAGCATACTCAGTGGAATACTACTCAGCTAGGAGAAATGTAAAATCCCGCAGTTTGCTACAAACTTGGATGGAATTATAAGGCATTGCCATGATTGATCTCACTCATATATGGATTATAAGATAACACCTGGAATAAGCACTGGTTAATAATAACAGACCCTGAGTCTGCCTACAGAACTGCTGGCCCACATCCAAAACACAAGCAACCAGTGTTGGCGTGGATATGGGGAGAAAGGGACTCTCCTTCACTACTGATGGAATGCCAACTGGTTCATCCCCTTTGGAAAACAGTATGAATGCTTCTCAAAAAATTAGAAATTGAGCTCCCATTTGACCCAGCAATACCACTTCTGGGAATATATCCCAGAGACGCAAAAAAAGTATAGTAGAAATGACATCTCTATTTGTATGTTCATTGAATCACTGTTTACAATAGCCAGAATCTGGAAAAATCCAGAGTGCCCAAGAACAGATGACTAGTTAAAGAAACTTTGGCACATCTACACAATGTAATACTATGCAGCTTTTAGAAAAGATTAAGTCATGAAATTTGCATATAAGTGCATAAACATGGAAAGTATCATGTTAAGTGGAATGAGTCAGAAAGAGAGAGACAGACATAGAAAGATTACACTCATTTGTGGAATATAAAGTAACAAAATGGGAGACTAACACCCAAGGATAGTAGAGATAAGTACCAGGAGATGTGCTCCAGGGCTTGGAAGCCGGTCTCATATGCTGCGGGAAAAGACAGCTCAGATTTGAAAAAGGACTGCCAAGTAAAGGGTGTTTAGAGGGCCCAATCAGGATGGGAGATGTGTGCCGAAAGTAGACTATAGATTGAACATGATGGCCGCTCAATACTTGCATTGCAGAGCACAAAACCCTAAAAGAGAGAGAAAGTAAAAGGAAAAATGCCTGTCACAGAGGTGGAGGGAGGGAGTGGGGGGATGGGAGGATGAGAGAGAGAGTGGAAACATTGGTGGTGGAGAACAGGCACTGGTGGAGGGATGGGCACTTGAACCATTGTATGACACAAATGTAAGCATGAAAATTTGTAAGTCTGTAACTGTACCTCACAGTGATTCACTAAAAATAAATAAATTTGAAAACAAAGAGCTGGGTCTGCTGAAGGTGGGAATGATAAGAAGGGACGACCTAGAGACAGTGGTAGAGGGATGTTGACACCCTGGTGGTGGGTGCACTGCCGTACCTTACACCCCTGAACCCATTAATATCAACTGGAAAGGTTGGGCCTTCCAAGCAGACAGACCTGGATTTGGTCAGGGCTTGGGAACTAGCTATATGACCATGCATAGCTGTGACCAGTCTGAGGCTCAGAATTATCATCTATAAAATAATAAATAATTTTGAGGAAAATAACTCAAATGACTTGAGCACATGCTTTGCTTGTCAGTGGCCTGAATTTGTTTCCCAGCGCCACATGGTTCCCTAAGCACATCTAAGAATGACCCCAAGCAATGTTCCAAAAGTAGCCCCCAAGCACTGTATGTGTGGCTCAAAAAATAATAATAATAAATAATACACCTGATAGGGCCAATATGAAAACCCAGTGAAATTACACATGAGAATTGTTTGGTAAAATGTCCAACACTTGAAATCAATAATTAGTGGGCTTATTTAGTCAATGTCCCACTTGGGCAGGTGAGCTACACATAGTGGCTGTCTCTCTGCAACGTTCTTCTCTGATTCAAAGCCCATTTTCTTGTGCAGACTGATTCTCCTCTGTCATATTTTAGTTTGCTCTCTATGAAAACAAAAAAGGAGCATAATATGTTCTTTTTTGGGGGGGTGAGCGGTGTCACATACGGCAATGCACACGGGTTACTCCTGGCTCTGTACTCAGGAATTACTCCTAGTGGTGTTCAGGGGACCATATGGGATGCTGGGAATCAAACCTGGGTCTGTTGCATGCAAGGCAAATGCCCTACCCGCTGAGCTATTGCTCCAGCCCCCACATTATATGTTCTTTATTTGGTAAGAGTGCCTCTTGACATGTGGCCAACTTCTACACTAAGTAATATGGCAAATTAGACAGGAACCAGAGCTTAACCTAAGATCTTTTACCAGGCTTCTTTGCCAGCTCCTGTCTGCATGATTGTTAGCTGACAAAGTAGGGGAGCATAAGGCCATGGTTAGGCTTACTTCTAACACCGGAAAATACACTTGGACCAGAGAGAGAGTACAGGAGTTTAGATGCTAGCTTTGCATGTGACTAATTCCAGTACAATCTCTGGTACCACATACGGTCTCAAAAGCACAACCAGCAGTGAACCCTGAGCACAAAGCCAGGAGTATGCGGCACCAGATATGATCCAAAGACAAAAAAAAAATGCACTTACTAAAATCAGGTTGGAGGGGTTGATAGATAGTACAGTGGTTAGGGTGCTTACCTGACATATACCTGGCCCAGGCTGGTCCCCAGCACCACACGACCCAAGCAGCATTTCATCTCCAGGCCTGCTCACTGAACTCAGGCCCAGTTAACCAAGTATTATGGTAGGTGGGGAGTGTTCCCCATTTCCCCTGAGCACCAGTTAGAAGAATAGACTGAATATTTTATACTAGTTAGAAAAAAATCCCCAAAAATAGACTACAGGTCTCAGGGACATGGCTTAGTGGTAGACCCTCAAATAGTTTAGTGACACAAAGGGTTCGATGTTTGGCTTCAGCCCACAATGCCATGCACCACAGAGTTAACCTTAATAAGGCAATAGGGGAATAGAAGATGGAAAGTAGACTAGAAAATATCCTTAGATGATTTTTGCGTGTCCTTAACATGTTCCCCACAACAACAACGTCATGCTATGGAAAGTCCAAGTACCCAGGTTCCCAGCCAGCTGGTCACCTTCCTGCCTGCCAGGAAATCCAAAAAACCTATGTGCTTGATGCTTGGAAATACACACTGGGTCGTGTGGTGCTGGGGACCAGCTTGGGCCAGGTATATGGAGGGATAGGTGTTGGAACACTGTGTGATCGAAATCTCATCATGAGCAGTTTTGTAAGGGTCTATCTCACAAGGATTCAATTTTTTTTAAAAAAAGGGGTTAGGGTATGAGGATTGGGCATGCCAGCAGCACACGAGCAATTTTGAGTTGAAGGAAAATCTGAATGGTAATAGATGAAGAATAGTTTTGAGTCTAAGTCCTTATTAGGTCTATATATAAATTGTTCCTTATACTTTGGCTTGTAATATATTTGCATATTTTTAATTTATAAATTATTAAATTTCTATCTTCTTTCCTTTTACAAATAAAAATAAGGTAAAATAGTGGGTAAGATGAACAAACAAAAATATGCCCATGTGCTCCTACTCTGGAGGAGGAGTGTTCTCACAGCCACCTCGCCTTCAATTTCTTATTGATGCCGAAATCAGAATCACCCTCTAGCCTTACTACCTCTTTACTGCTGTTTAGTTGCCTCCACTGGCATGGCGCCACACAAGGAAATCAGGCCCTTTTTTATTTGCCAAGGTAGCCATTAGCCCAGCATCAAGCAATTCATGCAGCAGCTTCTTACAGATATGGAAATAAAAGTTGGAGGAGACATTCTTTCAAACACAACAAAGGGAAGAGGCCTCTCGGGCACTGGCTTCATAGCTGTTCAGTCATGGCTGTCCCCCAAGGACCCTAAGCTCACAACTTGAGGTTTCACTACCCGTGGCCACTATCTTCTGATTCTTAGCAGTTTTCTCCTTGAGTCTGTGCTTGCAAATGATGGGTCAGTGAAACACATGCCAAGGACAGAGAGTCTCATACTCAGCCTTCCTTCCGGACATTTTTCTTGTGCTGGATTTTCCAACACACACACACACACACACACACACACACACACACACGCCTCAAACTAATTACCTTCTTACTCTGTCAGTGCTTGGTGTGGTGGGGATGTGACAGGGTCGAGTCACACTCCTCTGCCCTAGCTGCGTACTGCACTCCAGTCCCTAGGGGAAGGCAGGGTAGTACCGTCGTTGTTGTCCCCTTCATCAATTTGCTCGAGCGGGCACCAGTATCTTCTCCATTGTGAGACTTGTTACTGTTTTTGGTATATCTAATACGCCACGGGTAGCTTGCCAGGCTCTGTCATGTGGGTGAGATACTCTCATGTAGGTGAGATACTCTCGGTAGCTTGCTGGACTCTCAGAGAGGGACAGAGGAATCCAGCTGGCGTTGGCTGGATGCAAGGGAAACACCCTACCCACTGTGCTATCGCTCCAGTCGCTATTTGTTCTGAAGGGGCATAGAACAAGACCCTCACCCCCTATACCTGCCCTCAGTGTAAGCAAGGACCTGTGCTGGCTCACGATCTCCCAGTGCCCAAGAGAGCCCCATATTCAATAATAAATTGCAAACAGCTTGACCAGCTTAAGAGAGAAACTGCAGCTAAAAGGAAAACCCTTAACTTTTTAATTCCTCTAACCGCACCTTTGGCTGCATTTCGAACATTATGATTTCCATGTTGCAATGGGCTCCACAGAGGATCTTACTTGGCCATGACTGTCCCGCCACCCAGTATTGTGTGAGTTCTTCTCTGGCTGACTTTGCCCTGTTCCTTGATTCTTCTCCAGCTCCCACAGACCCTTCTCACCTCCCTTTTTTTTTGTCCTGTTCACTCCTTAATCCTTCTCTTAGACTAGCCCAAACTCCAGGTACCCTCGTGATTCTAGGCAGAATTATTTAAGACTCACTTTGTTTTCATTTTCCATCTTGTAGATGAAGTTTCTGGAATCTAACTTTTCATGACCAAATGACCCACTACCTAAAGTGCTTGTGAAACAAAAGTAGGCTTTCCTCTCACCAAAGTTTTTCTACTGCCCAGTCCTTTAAGTGGACGATTTTCTTCTCTTAACTACTATGGATATATAAACAATTACTTTTTAGCTGTATTTACCAACACATGTTTCCTGAAATGTTAATTCCACAAGAGATCACTTTAAAAAGAAAAGTAAGAAAAATATTCCGAGCCTGGAGCTAAACAGTACAGTGGGTAAGGCACTGGCCCTCTGTGCAGCTGACCCTGATTCAATCCCCAGCACAGCATATGGTCCCCTGGCTCCCTCCAGGCGTGATCCCTGAGTGAAGAGACAGAAGTATGCCCTGAGCGCAACTGGGTGTGGCACAAAAACAAAACAAAAATTCCATAACCAGCAAGTTTCCCAGGCTTCCCTTCCCCATGCTCCTTTTTGTAGATTTCCATGACACATTAACTTATTAAGAAAATTGATTTATTTAAAATTACATTTTCCAATATATTTATGGCTTATATAAAATGAAAGGCTATTTTTTTGTTTTAAGGACAGCTACTAACAGCCCACTGGTAAGCATTTCTTTTGAGAAAACAAGCTTGTCCTAAAAGGGGGGTAATAGTAACTATTTAAAGTTTGAAGAGCTTGAAGAGTTTGAAGTGTAAAGTCTCCCGTGCTGTTACTCACCTCTGCTCCTGCAGCTTAAAAGTGAACATGGTACATAAAATGAATGTGTGGGGCTGTGTGCCAAGGATATTTTATTTTTGGACACTGAAATTTGAATTTCCTATCATTTTCACATGTTGCAAAATAGTCTCCTTTTGATTTTTTTCCCCAACTATTTAAAAATGTAAAAAAAAAAAACCAACAAACCATTCTCAGTTCAGGGGCCAAACAAAAACAGATGGTTGATGGTTCTTGGCCAGCAGACAGTATTTTGCCAGATCCTGACTTAGAGACCAAAAAAATAAATAAGTAAATAACTCAGGAATGTAAATTGGATAGTTTTTCCACCTTCTCCTTTTTTGATTGAGTAGTTTCTTTTCTTTTCTATTTGGACTCTTAAAAAACATTATCCTAATACTCTTCAAAGATCTCAATGGCTGCTCCTCCCAGACAAGAGTATAAAATAAGACCCCCATATCCATGCCACCAGACTCCACTCCAGGCTATTTTCACTTGGGGAGCCCCAGAGTGGGGCGGGTGAGAACTCTCCCCACTGCAAGGGACCCAGCCCTGGCAGCTGATCTCCACTACCCAACCGCCGGCATGCTCCAGGCCGCTTTCCAGACACATCATAAGATACTTCCTACCCATTTTCCATAATTACCACACTATATTTGAAGGAGTTCAGACAGTAGGCAATAAATTATAGAGTAATATATTTATGTATGTATATTAGTTTCTAATATATATATGTATATTATATATAATTGTATATATTATCTAATATATATGTATATACATATATATGTATATATATACCTCTCAGAGAGCCCAGCAAGCTACCAAGAGTATCCCGCCCGCAAGGGCAGAGCTTGGCAAGTTACCCGTGATGTATTCGATATGCCAAAAACAGTAACGATAGGTCTCATTCCCCTGACCCCGAAAGAGCCTCCAATTGTTGGGAAAGACGAGTAAGGAGAGGCTGCTAAAATCTCAGGGCTGGGAGCAATAGAGATGTTACCAGTGCCCGCTTGAGTAAATCGACGAACAACAGGCAGGATGATAGTGATAAAGTGAATATTCTTCAGACAGTTTCAGCTTAGATTAATTCAGCTCCTGGTGGCAAATTTTTAGCTTCTTACATCTGCTACTGTGTCTCAGCACACACTCTCCTGGTCCAAGCAGGCTAGCTCTCAGGAGCACCTGTTCAATGCATATTTTATTCCCTCTTCAAACTACAGTCCAGTCTTGCTGCTACTCATTAAGAATAGTCTGAGAACACAGCAGAACTAGGTTTGATCTTTGAAGTCTACTCATTTGTGTGTTTTATGAGAAATCTATTTCCCTAGAGCCCAATAACAAAACCGAAGAAGCTAGCCACAGACAACTGCCTGCTTTGCAGTCACTCATGCGTTCCTAATCTTCATAAATGACACCCACAGACACGTGCTTCTGACTTCACAATATATCCCACACTCCTCTGAAAAATAAGCGATTTCTCCAATCAATTTTTTAATCAAATGAATTAATTTTCTAAGAAATTTGCTCCCCAGCTGTGAAGTATCTTTTTCTTTCCCTTCTACTTTCCAATAAACATTTCTATTTTTAAAAAAGGTGAAGTTCATTATTCAGATGATTTCTGAGATTAGCTAAAAGTGGTCTTAGACTTACAAAAATTCAGTTTGGGGGCTACAGCAAATTTGTCATTTGCCTTGCTTATAATCAACCCAGGTTCAATGCCCAGTACCCCATATAGTCACCCAAAAGCACAAGGAGTAATTCCTGAGTGCAGAGCCAAGAGCCAAGAGTAACCCCTGAGCATCGCCAGGTGTGACACAAAACAAAAAACAAACAAAACAACTGACAACAATACCACCAACAAAAAAACCCTCAGCTTGGAACTCTGCATGCCAGGCACTTAAAAGCTCTTAAGTATGTTTATGCTTTGTTTGTTTGGTTTTTTTTAATCCCTTTGTAGTTGGTATGTGATGAGAATAAAATAAAACAAAGAAAATTACAGGGCCGCATCTGGGCAATGTTGAAAAGGAAAGTAGTGTATGATTTTTTATGCTCCTGTGATCATTATTTCTATTTTAGAAATAAACAGAAACCAAATGGCTAAAACTTACCTGAGAGCTTTAGAAGCTCCACCAATTTTTTGGGCACATCAACAAACCAATTCAGGATATAACTATGAGCCTATGAACAAAGTCTTACATGAGGAGGCTCTCCTCAGTCACTCAAACTGGATCAATAGAGTCTTCAACATAGATGAAATGAGACACCAAGCATCTGGGTGAAGGCAAAATGGGTGGGTGACTTGCTGGCAATACTAACCCATCTTTTTGCAGTGGAGTTGTTTAGGCCATATCTGGCTATGCTTATGGTTTATTCCTGAACATGCTTGGGGATCACTCCTCGTAGTTCTCAGGGGACCATATGCAATGCCAGGGACCAAACTTTGGTTGGCCACATGCAAAAAAGGGCCTTAACCCCTGTACTATTTTTCTGACCAAACACATATGCATCATTAAGCATCTCCAGGCGTATGTTTTGACTAATCTATGGGAGAGCTATCTGAGGGAACTCATCAAAGCAATATTCCAGCAGGAAAGCCACTGATACTGTTCATGTTTATGACCGCAGGCATCACTTTATGGAAGAGAAGGGTAATAGAGCAAGTACACCTTCAGCACAGCCAACTCCAGTGGCTGTGACATCAAGTGTCATGAATCAGAAGATAATGATACTGACGTCTTGGTCAAGACACTAAATGGCTGGTGAACTTAAATTTCCCTCTCCAAGTTCTATTTTGTCCATACTCATTACCAGATGCTTAATAGCTTATCTTCTCTAGGAAGTCCACAAATTCAAACATATAGGGCTTGAGCTAGAGAGATACCTCAGGGAGCTGAACACATGCTTTGCATGCAGAAGGTCCAGTTTGATCCCAAGAGATGCATTGTTCCCAGAATATCATGAGGAATAACCCTCAAGCACAGAGCTGGGAATAGCCCACCAAGCACCACTGTATGTGGTCCAAAGACCAAACAAACTGGGGCAAGAGTGATAATACAGCAGATAGGGCATTCGCCTTGCATGTGGCCGACCCAGGTTCAATTCCTGACACCCCAAATTGTCCCTTAAACACCATCAGGAGTTATCCCTGAGTGCAGAGCCAGGAGTAAACTCTGAACACAGCTGGTTCACACTCCTCCACCCAAAAAGAAAATAACAAACAAACAAACAAAGAAAAAAAGACTGTCTTATGAATCTTATTTCTAGGATTTCCTAGAGAGAATGTATTTAAAACACTGAAAATGTACCAAAGGGCTCTACCTACCTTTTAAATTAAAAAAATGTTAATCAATATTGTTTTTGTTGGACAATATTTCTTTCTAAGTAATTAAGACTTAGAATACAAACTGCTCTTCCCAAGTAATCAATGAAGTTAAATAAACATATGAAAGAGTCAAGGAAATAGAAAGAATGCTGACACAGTATATCCCATAAGAAAGTTTTAAGCTATAAACAGGTTATTTCCAGTCATAAAAAAAAAAAAACTTTGAAACCAAAGTGCAGTATGAACATTGATGTATTTTGGAAAGGAGACTGTGTATTTTGTAGGAAAAGTCAGAAAGTGTTCTGCCTGTTCTGCCTAGAAGACGAGGATTTGGAGAGTGCCTAAGCCATGTTTATGCAGAGAACAAACAGGGACACCTTCAACAGGCTTGTGAGAGGGGCTGGGCTGTATTGTCACCACCCTCCATAGATTGGTCAAAAAGAACAGGCTGTTTTGTCACCACCCCTCATAGATTAGTCAAAAAGAACAGGCTGTATTCTCACCACCCCTCATAGATTAGTCAAAAGGAACAGGCTTATATTGTTGCCACCACTTTCCTTCCCCATGCAGAGCGTAAAACTGTCTAAAGATGAGCAATGAGTCTGCCTGGCCCCTACATGATGAACAACATTCATTCCCTGACTCAGCTCATCTGGCATTTGATTGGATCCCAGAGAAGTTGAGAAAGGCCATTTTTCCAACCAGGTTGTGGCTCTAATTCAATGTGTTGGTCATTAGCTATTACTGGAGACCTGGGTGCTGATAAGAAGGTGGCTAATGAATTTCTGGTAGGCTTGTGTCTATGAGGCATTGAACTCTGGTTCATTACTCCCAACTAACTTCTTCCCTGATGGTCCAGTCAGCCTCATCTTCTGGATCCTTGCTTCTTAAAACTGAGTCCCATAACTGAAGGGGAATGGTGTGAAATATTTGCTTCAAAATAAACATAAGGTCCATAGAGACAGTACAGAGGCTTAGCACTTATCTAGCATGTGGCCAATACCAATTAGAATCCCTGACACCACATGTGAACCACCAGGTGTCGTTCCTGAACACAGAGCGAGGAGTGATCAATCCCTCAGCCTTGCGGGATGCAACCCAAGCCCAAATTAATAATTAGCACTGTCATAGCACTGTCATCCCGTTGTTCATCAATTTGTTCAAGCAGGCACCAGTAACATCTCTATTATGAGACTTGCTGTTACTGTTTTTGGCATATTGAATATGCCACGAGTAGCTTGCCAGGCTCTGCCGTGCAGGCAAGATAATCTCGGTAGCTTGCCAGGCTCTCCAAGAGGGACAGAGGAACAGAACCCGGGTCTCCCAGGTGCAAGGCAAACGCCCTACCTGCTGTGCTATGAAATAAATTTTAGATTTGCTATCAGTAAGTATTTGATTTGTATAGCTATTTGGTATATCCCAGTTCCTGTAAAAACTTCTCAGGCAAAAAGGGGTCATGAGTCGGAAAGGTTTAAGAGGCTTTGTTCTGGATAACATCCCCAGAGTTTCCTGCCTGATATGATTCATTCCTGATATGCTGGTCTCCTCTTGGTGTATCATCCTAAACAAACTCTCAACAAGCAAATGCTTCCCCAAACCCCAGGGATGGGCACAGGGTGACACACGGCATGAAGCCCTGGCTTGTGGACTAGGTGTCTACACGTACACACAGGCCCCTCCCAATGCAGGGCGGAAGCAGAGAAGGAAGAAGAGGGTTGGGCCAGGACTGGGAGGCATGCCCAGGGCTGCAGGGCCCCTGTGCTGAGCTCTGGAGCTTCATTTTGAGCATGACCTTTCAGGCCATGTTGACTGATTGAGGTAGGAGCTACAGTCAGTTTTAGGAAGCGGTTCTCTGGCCTGATGTGCAACTTCCGAAGATCAAGGCCTGTGAGGGCTGCCTCCCTTGGTTCACATGCCCAGGGTCCTGCATAGGCATGGGATGGCTCATTTCTAGACAGTATCCAGCGCTTCGGACAACAAAGTTGACAACCAGTGCCCATTTTGTCCTTTCTTCGTCTTATACCTAAGAATGTAGATTCAGTGTTGTGCTAGATTTGCAAAGACCTGTGTTTATTCCTAGCAGGGAGAACATTAAAGCTAGACTTTTAATCCCCAACTGAACTGAGCAAGAGAACCAACACCTTTTTTTTTCTTTTTAGGTCACACCCAGCGATGCACAGAGGTTACTCCTTGCGGTGCTCGGGGACCATATAGTATGCTCGGAATTAAACCCAGGCCAGCCGCATGCAAGACAAACGCCCTACCCTCTGTGCTATCACTCCAGCCCCGATAACTAACGCTTTCTTCAGGAGACATAAACAACTCTGCCATGCCTTGTGCAGGTTCAAAGGAAATGAAAATTCTTGCTTCATTTTCAGTAGTCACTTCTGGTCGAAGAACAGGCCAGGCTTCTTTCTGTGACTGGGAGGCAGCCCTGAAATTTGTTTTGACTTGGTTTTGGTTTTGAATCATACCCAGTAGTGCTCAGGGGCTTTTCCAGGCAGCAGTTCTTAGGGAATCATGTGTTGCCAGGGCTCAAATCTGGGCTCCCCATGTAGGCCAGTGCTCCAGACCCAACCTTGGTTTTTTATAAGCTTAAAGGAAAGATATGTGTGAAAGGCATCTGGTGACTGGAAACACAAAGAATTTTCCTTTTTTCTCCCCTGAGAATTTGATGAAGCCACAGAGGAAAGGAGTGGTGCATTTCTCAGAATAATAAGCCCTGTGAGACCATCTAAATGGGCACCAGCCTGTGTTTCTTATGGAAGGGCTGAGGGATAAAGTATCTGGCAAGCCCTGGAGATTTGGAAGTAGATTTGCTGCACTGAGTATGCACAGGGGTGCCAGGCAGCTCCTTCTCACATTCCTTGGAGTCCTAAAGTGTCTTCCAAGCACAGAGGCAGAGCACCCAGGTAACATGGTTGGCACGGAAGGGTAGACTTCCCCAGGGAAGGGTCAGAACAGGCCTTCCCAAGATGTGCTATTTGCAAGCAGATGTTTTTCAAGCTAAAAGCAAGCAGGGCCCTATAGACTGGTAAAAGCTTTTATTTAATAGTTGAAAAGAATGAAAGGAATGGCCACTCAATGCCTCTAGTGCAAACTACAACACTCAAAAGGAAAGAGAGAATAAAAGGGAATGCCTTGCCACAGGGGTGGGGGAGGAAGGGGGGAAGTGGTGGGAGGGATACTGGGATCATTGGTGGTGGAGAATGGGCACTGGTAGAGGGATGGATATTCGATCATTGTATGACTGAAATGCAAGCACGAATGTTTGTAAATCTGTAACTGTGCCCCCTGGTGATTCATTAATAAATTTTTTTAAAGGAAGGAAGGAAGGAAGGAAGGAAGGAAGGAAGGAAGGAAGGAAGGAAGGAAGGAAGGAAGGAAGGAAGGAAGGAAGGAAGGAAGGAAGGGAGGGAGGGAAGGAGGGAGGGAGGGAGGGAGGGAGGGAGGAAGGAAGGAAGGAAGGAAGGAAGGAAGGAAGGAAGGAAGGAAGGAAGGAAGGAAGGAAGGAAGGAAGGAAGGAAGGAAGGAAGGAAGGAAGGAAGGGAGGGAGGGAGGGAAGGAGGGAGGGAGGGAGGGAGGGAGGGAGGAAGGAAGGAAGGAAGGAAGGAAGGAAGGAAGGAAGGAAGGAAGGAAGGAAGGAAGGAAGGAAGGAAAGAAGGAAGGAAGGAAGGAAGGAAGGGAGGGAGGGAGGGAGGAAGGAAGGAAGAGAGGAAGGGAGGGAGGGAAGGAGGGAAGGAGGGAGGGAGGGAAGGAGGGTAGAAAGGGAGAGAGGAGGGAGGGAGGGAGGGAGAGAGGGAGGGAAGGAGGGAAGAAGGAAGGAAGGAAGGAAGGAAGGAAGGAAGGAAGGAAGGAAGGAAGGAAGGAAGGGAGGGAGGGAGGGAGGGAGGGAGGGAGGGAGGGAGGGAGGGAGGGAGGGAGGGAGGGAGGGAGGGAGGAAGGAAGGAAGGAAGGAAGGAAGGAAGGAAGGAAGGAAGGAAGGAAGGAAGGAAGGAAGGAAGGAAGGAAGGAAGGAAGGGTGAAAAGGAGGCAGGGAGGGTGGGAAGGAGGGAGGGCGGGCAGACCAGAAGTAGGATTTTTTAACCAGAAATAATATTTCTATCAAAAATCTATATCACTAGGCAAACAGCTCACTACAGAGTATTGCATCTTTCTCTTGAGTCACCCTCTCAGCGCCATGCATGTCTCTGCTTCTCTCCCTGAAACCGCCAGCTCCTTAGCTCAGGAAATATAACCCCACTTCACCTTACTGTCTTTGGAATCGACATTCTTTATGTGCTTAATCAAATGTGTTCTTTTCCCAAGTAATTTGGTGCTAATTTGCTCAGCAGCCTTGAAGGAACCCAGAGGGATAGTGAGCAATTTTCTCTCCTCTCAGAACTCACTCATGAGGGAGAGGAAGGTTTGATAGGCGCGAGGCCTGGGAGGAGGAAGCAGAGAACAGTGTGTTGGTTTGATCTCTCAGGCTAAACTCCATCACTGCCTTGGGATAACGGAAAGTTTAAGCCTGAGAAAGGCCATTTCCTGACAACCCATTGCCTAGTACCAGGTTAGGGGCCAAAACTCTGGAAATGGGGCCCTTACTCAATCCTGAGGGTGAGCACCTCCTTAAAAGCTGTGTTGTAGGTACCCAACTTGTCCTGCCTCTTGTCCAGAGCTGTTATTGTGAGCTAGACAAGAGGAGAGGGTCGGGCATCCGATGTTAACTCACCCTCACTGGCAACAGACCAGTATCTGGGTTTCCCAACTTTCCCATCCTGAGAGAGGAAAACTGGGGGCCTGACAGGGGGACTCAGCTAAGCCTGGAGCCTGCAAGAGGCATGGAGGGACAGCCAGCCATATCTTTGTCCGAGTACCTAACTCATTTTCTCTCTGTATCCCAGGCAATCTGAGCAGAGTAAACACATGGTTCTCCTACTTCTCCTGTGTTTTGGGCATTGTGGGACCTTCCAATCAGAGAGATGGTACTTGGGACAGGACATGGTCAGAGATCCCCTGAATAGAAGAGAATGAGAAAGACAGAACAGGACCTTACCCCCTCTTCCTCCCACCCTACCCCCCTTTTAAAAAATTTAATCACTATGAGATACACAGTTACAAAGTTGTTCATGATTGGATTTCAGTCAGTGTTCCCATACCCATTCCTTCACTAGCGTTCATTTCCCACCATCAATGTCCCCAGTTTCCCTCCCACCACTACCCCCCTATCTCTAGCCAGCCTGTCTCTATATCAGGTACTTCCTCTCCCTCTGTCTCTGTTTCTGTCTCTGTCTGCCTCTCTCTCTCTCTCTCTCTCTCTCTCTCTCTCTCTCTCTCTCTCTCTCTCTCTCTCTCTCTCGACCTTATCCATTCTTGTGCTGGCATCTCAAAAGCTAGAGCCAGAACTAAAAGGGCTGGAGTGAATGCTTTGCATACAGGCCGGCGGATTCAATCCCTGATGTAACATGATCCCCTGAGCACCACCACAGGCAGCCCAGAGCACCATCCGGTGCTGCCCCAAACAAAAAACAAAAGCACCAGATCTGAGATGACTGTCTTTGGAAACTTCATTCTACAATATGGACAACTGGCTTCCATCTCAACCTTCTTAACCACATTTACTGAGAAAAAAAATTTTTTTTCCCTTTTTTTCTAATTGCCCTAGAAATGGATCCATCTCACCCTCCTTTTGGCTTATCTCTTACCAAGAAATTCAGAATGAGAGTCTAGGACCTGCTTCTTCAACACCTCTTCTACTATCAGATTGCCGGGTGCTTCCACGGCTATGGGACCATGTTTGCAGTCAGTCTCAGTGCACCTTCACCTGATAGAACTTATGATTGTCACCACTCAGGAGCATTTGGTTTCCGTGACCTACTATGCATATAATTCCAATAATGGAATAGAGAAGGATTTGTGAAGTAAATATATAAATACCAATAACTATTCAACTTATGTTCCTCCCCCAAGATCAGATCATTTCTTGGTAATGACCTCCTAATAGGTCTCAGGCCCCATACAGGATTTCCCAGGAGTCCCTATAACAGAGAATCCAAGATTTGTAATGAAGGCTGGAGAGATAGTATAGTGGGTATGGCACTTGTCTTGCAAGCAGCCGACTTGGATTCGAGCCTCGGGACCCCTATGGTTCCCCATACACATCAGAAGTGATCCATTAGCATAGACCCAGGAGTAAGCCAGTACTACCAGGTATATCCTGGTAGTAACCCAGTACTACCAGGTGTATCCTGAAACCCAGAAAAATTATACAAAACTCACCCTCAAATAAACCCAGCACAAATTGAATTATGACCCAGAACTACTATAAGCAGTAATTATTCTGGGGCTGGAGAGATAGTACAGTGAAAAAGTCTCAATCCAGGTTTGATTCCCAGCATCACATATGGTTCCCTGAACTCCACCAAGACTGATCTCTGAGTGCAGAACAAGGAATAATCCCTGAGGACCATAGTGTATGACACAAAAAAACAAATAAAAGTATTTTAATCAAAGGAGACTATATTGAGGTAGGTTTTTATAAATATTTCTATATCGAGCATAATTTTTTTAAAATATGTGGAAATAAAATTCACATCATTTTTTTTTAATCAAGAGAATACCATGAAAGAATATCTCAAGCTTTCACCTGCTTACAAAGCTGCTCCCTAGCTGACCCAACCTGGGCCTTCCAGTCAAGAATTTCACCACCACCCCTGACTAATGCAAATGGTCTCTTTTCACACTGTCCTAATTTATCCTGTTCTAATTCATCCTGAACTTTGAATGTCTAATTCATATGGTATGAATGATATGTTTACTACGTGACTACTATTATGTTGTGATTCCTTAATAGCAGAATTTTATACAATCCTTTCGTGTATGTTGGGACTCATCTCGACGAAACATCTCAGAATGTTTTTAAGATACATGGAGGGCCAGAGAGATAATAAAGCAGTTAAGGTGCTTGCTTTGCACACCGCTGACCCAGGATTGATCCCTTGCATCCCATATGGTCCCCCTGAGCACCACCAGGAGTGATTCCTGAGTACAGAGCCGGGAATAACCCCTGAGCATTACTGAGTGGCCCCCAAATAAAACAACACAACAACAGCAACAGTAAAATACATGGAGTTAAAGACCAAAATTGAACATATTTTCACAAAATGTATTAGAATTAAAAACCTAGATATGGGTGGCAAAATTGTTGTATTATCAGGCATTATTTCCTTTCTTCCTTTCTTTCTTTCCTTTTTTCTTTCTTTCTTTCTTTCTTTCTTTCTTTTCTTTCTTTCTTTCTTCCTTTCTTTTTTTCTTTTTCTTTCTTTCTTTTTTTTTCTTTTTTGGGTCACACTTGGTGATGCACAGGAATTACTCCTGGCTTTTGTACTCAGGAATTACTCCTGGCAGTGCTCAGGGACCATATGGGATGCTGGGAATCGAACCCCGTGAAATAAAGGAAATAGAAAAGCAATATAGGATTATTAGTGCCTGATGGAATTAGGTGTGCCTCAGAGGCACTGTTGTGGGAGTAACTCAATAAACCTAAGCTCCCTGAGGGAGGAGCAAGGAAAACCCAATGTTATCCAACAGTTTAGCATCAAATCAATTGATTAATATAACAGTGTCAACAAACTAAAATAAAATCATATAATTCCTCAAAATAAGATTTAAAAAGAGGGGAGAATTAAAGTATTTGTCAAAATCCATTCCTTTTCATTATAAAAATTCTCAAGGATTCAGAACTATGGGACCTTTTTCAAATGGATACATGACATCATTGTTAAACACTGACTGGATATATTTCTCCTAAAAGAGGGAGTATGGCAAGTTGGCTGTTGTTATTCATTCTACAGCACACTTAACACTTAATGCTCTTTATTTATGCAGAAAAGGAAAGAAAAAATCCCATAATTGGGGGAGGGGAGCAAAAAAGAATAATATTAATATCTACACTGAAAATCTCAAAGAATCTATAAAAAACGAATATAATTTAAATGAACTTAGAAAAATCATAATACAAAGTCAAAATGTGAAAAAATATATTTTAAGACATGATATTAAAGAATAAAATATAGAAATGTTATGGCTCAGAGAGATGGCACAGTGGGTAAGACAATTGCCTTGCACACAATTTACCTGAATTCGATTCCTGGCACTCCAGATGGTTCTTCAAGCACCACCAGCAGTGATCCCTGAGTGCAGACCCAAGAGTAAGCCCTGAGAACAGCAATGTGTAGCCCCCAAACAAACAAACAAACAAAAGAAAACGAGAAAAAAATAGAAATTTTATAAATAATGCTGACATTAACATCAAAACATAAAACTTGGGCTGGAGCAATAGCACAGTGGATAGGGCATTTGCCTTGCTTGCGCCTGACCCGGGTTTGATTTCCAGCATCCCATATGGTCCCCCGAGCACCACCAAGAGTAATTCCTGCGTACATGAGCCAGGAATAACCCCTGTGCATCGCCAAGTGTGATCCAAACAAGAAAATAAAAACATAAAACTTTTAGAACTAAATATATTTTTAAAAACTTGTAATACTTGGGGTCAGAGAGATAGAACAGAGGGTAAGGAGCTTGCCTTGCACACGGTCAACCCAGGTTCAAACCTGGGTTGGCCAAGGAGTTAGTTATCTCTAAGCACAGAGCCAGGAGTAAGGCTTGAACATTGAGAGAATGAGGAGAAGGAGAAGGAGGAAGAGGAGAAGGAGAAGGAAGAAGAGGAGGAGGAGGAGGAGGAGGAAGAGGAAGAGGAGAAGGAGAAGGAAGAAGAGGAGGAGGAGGAGGAAGAGGAGGAGGAAAAGGAAGAAGATTCAAAGCAATTTCAACCAAATTTCAGCAGACCTTTTAAAAAAGAAAAGACAGGTTAATTCTCATATGTATATAAAGATGCAATGGACATAGATGCAAATGATATCAGAACTAGTTGGACAGAGGACCTTGGAGAGGATCCTCACACAGCAGTACTCAGGAGCTACTTCTGATTCTGTGCTCAGGAGTGACCTCTGAAGTACTGGGATATCAACAAAGTTTGGTGGGATGCAAGGCAAGCACCTTAACCCTGTACTATATCTTCAGAATCACTGTATCACTGTCATCCCATTGCTCATCAATTTGCTCTAGTGGACTCCAGTAACATCTCCATTGTGAGACTTGTTACTGTTTTTGGCATATCGAATACACCACAGGGTAGCTTGCCAGGCTCTGCCGTGCGGGCAAGATACTCTCAGTAGCTTGTCAGGTTGTCTGAGAGGGGCAGAAGAATCGAACCTGGGTCAGCTGCATGCAAGGCAATTGCCCTACCCGCTGTGCTATTGCTCCAATTCTCTCTTCAGAATAATTAAAAAATAATTAAAATAATTTTTTTAAGTAAAACAAATATCTACGAGTGTGGTTTAATTATAGGATGCATTCTTGGCATGTTCTATCCCCATCACGGAAAAACAGAAGAAAGTTGGAGGATTCACATGTTTCAGGGTTTTTTCTTGTTTTATGCAGCCACACCTGGCAGTTTTCAGGGCTAACTCCTTGCTCTGTACTCAGGAATCACTCCTGGCAGGGCTCAGGGGACCATATGGGATGCTGGGATAGAACCTGGTCAACCATTTGCAAAGCAAGCACACTGCTCATTGTACTATCACTTCAGCCCCTCAAACCTTTTATGAAGCTATAGAAATTAAGACAGTAGTTTTAATAAATTATTAAATATGTTAATCAATGGAACATAACAGAGTGATTATAAATGGAATCACTTAAATATAGGTCAATTGATTATGGGCAAGGATGTCAGAATAATTCAGTGAAGAACAGCTTTTCAGCAAACTGTAGGATTAGAACAATTGATTATAAAGGTACAAAAAAGTGAACTTTGATCCTTACCTTTACATATATAAAATTTAACTTAATAGGCAAATCCATAGAAATAGAAAGTATTTTCTATCATATAGAGGAGCCGGAGGAATAATAGAGTAGGTAGGGTATTTGCCTTGCATGCAGCCAACCTGGGTTCAATCTTCAGCATCCCATATGGTTCTCCAAACCCCTCCAGAAATAATTTCTGGTGCAGATCAAGGAATAACCCCTGATAATTTCCTGATGTGTCCCCCACCCACACACCCCTCCCACAAAATAGAAAATAGATTCATGGCTACCCAGACCTGTGGAAATGGGAGTGATAGTATGAAATCATTACAAATGGCTGTGGAGTTTCTTTGGTATTGATGGAAATGTTTAATAGCTTGCCCAACTTTGAATATACTGAAAACGATTAAATTATTCACTGTCACTGTCATCCCGTTGACCATCAATTTGCTCGAGCAGGCACCAGTAACATCTCCATTTGTTCTAGCCCTGAGATTTTAGCAGCCTCTCTTTACTCGTTCTTCCCAGTGGTGTCACACTGGAGGCTCTTTCAGGGTAAAGGGAATGAGACCCATCGTTGTTACTGTATTTGGCATATAGAATACGCCATGGAGAGCTTGCCAGGCTCTGCCATGCAGGCAGGATGCTCTCAGTACATTGCCAGGTTCTCTGAGAGAGAAAACTAGGCTATAAGAGGTCTTATGCACTTCTGGGAGCGTTGTTTTATAGTCTCTGGATCTTGGCCCTTGATGGGATTACACGGCGCTGGGGCAGTTTGTGGATGTGAATATAGCTCCACTTCTAGTGCATCAGATAAAAGTGATGTGGATTATGAGTCTACTGCCACTCCCTTAGATTCTGAGTCGAGAAAGCAGATGCCTAGGAGTAAATATTATTGGAGTCAATCAACTCCCAAGTTACAAAGCATAATATTAACTGTCTTCCTGTGTCCATACAGAAAGGACATTGCTTTAAGGTAAACTAAGTTCTCTGTGGCAAGGCTGAAAGGACCAACCCAATGATATCCTACATCTCCCCCTTTTCTTTTACAAAATTACAAAAATTTGAATTAGAGGAACAATTTTATAGAAATTGTTCCTATAAAAGTATAATTAGAAGTAATCTGGAACAATAAAAATGTTATAACCTTTATCAATAACAGCAAATCTTTTATTATCTTATGTAGTCCAACTGAGGAAGAATAATTAAGTATGCTTCATGAACTTTTTTTAAAATTTATTTATTTTATTGAATCACCATGTGGAAAGTTACAAAGTTCTCAGGCTTATGTCTCAGTTATACAATATTCAAACACCCATCCTTTCACCAGTGCCCATATTCCACCACCCAAAACCCCAGTATATCTCCCAATCCCCGCCCCCCCGCCCCTCATCCCCGCCTGCGTAATTGATAAATTTCACTTCATTTTCTCCTTACCTTGATTACATTCCATATTTCAACACAAAACTCACTATTGTTGGAGTTTCCCCCCAGGAAAGACAGCCCTACTGCCAAGGAAGCATTTGATAATTAGTTTTCCATTGCTGAGAATGGAGAGATATGAAGTCCCGCTGTTTCAAGTACATAAGTTTTTTTTTCCCTCCTTCCCGCGCCACCAAGTTCGTGTCTGCTTAATAAATAGTCTTCATAATATGGCTGATGCCACGCCGCCCAACGAGAAAAAAGGATATTCCCGTCCTCGGCTGGCGTGGGGCTATGGCTTAGTTCACAGTCTAGAAACATGGCTGTAAGCAGTTTCTGGAACCAAAAGTATTCTAGTTGGCCTCCAGATTCCAGTTGATCAGCAGCAAAGCGGCCGCACAAAAGTGCAGCCATCCGGGTCAAATCTCGGCAGAGCGTGCGCTGATACTGGTCCAAGACTGCCCAAGCGTCCCAAGCATCCCGCTAGTTCAAAGTACATAGTTTTTTGGGTTTTTTTTAATTCCCCTTCCCACGCCACTAAGTTTGTGCCTGCTTAATAGACTTCATAATATGGTGGACGCCACACCGCGTTTCTCCCTGAAAAGGGA
The DNA here is from genome assembly GCF_027595985.1 of Sorex araneus. Lineage (NCBI taxonomy): Eukaryota > Metazoa > Chordata > Mammalia > Eulipotyphla > Soricidae > Sorex > Sorex araneus. The sequence continues at coordinate 35,116,363 of NC_073304.1, forward strand.
AAAGAACCGAGAAAGGAAGATATTTCCTCTTCTCGGCTAGCGTGGGGCTATGGCTTATTTCACAGTCTAGAGAAATGGCTGCTACTTTGATTACCTTCAATATTTCAACCAAAAACTCAGTATTATTGTTTGGAGTTTCCCCCCCATAGTCAGACCTGCTAAAAAGGAACCGTTTCATACTGCTGACAATTAAGAGATATTAGGTTGCAGCTGCGCAGTTTTGGATTTTTGTATGAAGTCCAGGGAAAATACTGCCAGAAATTGCATCACTGCAAGCTTTTACTTCCCTTTTGTGGTGCTCATATGATGGAGAAGACTGGAGAGAAAAACCCTTCCCCGCTGGCGCCACATGGGGCAGTGGCTCAGGTCACAGTCTGGAGGCATTTCTGCGAGCTGCTCGTGTCCAAAGTAGTTCAGTTGCCTCCGGGATTGTGCTCGAGCAGCAGCGGAGAGTGCTTCATGAACTTTTAAAACTTCTGTAATTCAAGAGGAAATGAAAAGATAAAAACATTTGCAAAAACCTATCTTTAATAAAGAACACATACCCAGGATGAGAGGAATCATTCAATGGTCTGGATCTCATGCTTTGCTTGTGGGAGGTCTGGGTTAAATAACCAGTACCACATGCCACCCCCTACCCTCCAAGTATTTGTAAGAGATACCTTGAGCCATGAGCCAGGAATATCCTCTCAGCATTGTCAGATGTGGCACAAATGAGTGAGAGAGAGAGAGAGAGAGAGAGAGAGAGAGAGAGAGAGAGAGAGAGAGAGAGAGAGAGAGTGTGTTTTTGTCTTGAATCCACATCCGGTGGTGCTCAGGTCTAGTCCTGATGTACAACCCCTAACCCCTACTGGTGCTCAGCGTACCATGTAGAGTCAGGGATTGAATCTGGGCCTCTCTCATGTAATACATGTGCACAGGCTCTTTGAATTATCTCCCAACTTCCAAAGTTTGGTGCTTTCCTCTCTACTTCCAGAATTCTGGGCAGCCACACCCATATCCCACTACCACCAGCCATATAAGCTTATCTACCAACCTTTCCAGAACTCAAGAATAAATCTCAAAAGAGATCAATTAGCCTCAAAAACTTCTCAGATAAACAGTCCCAGCTAAACCTTCCGACTGACCTCAGGAGGAGGGTGGACCAGTTTCCCACCCTACAAAAGCCCCCACAGCCACAGCCCCATACCTAATAGTGGTTTCCATGCCTCCAGCTGGACTACCCAGTTAAATATTCTGAATTTTCTAGAGCACAAGGCTGCATTAACAGCTGTAAAACATCTTTAAACTCTATAATACTAACATCCCAATAGGGGCACACCAGATTGGTTGGGAATGTAATGTAGAAGCTGAGTAATCCCGACTAACAAAAACATTAACACAGAATGCTTAACTTGCAACAACAAAAGCTTAGTAAACCCTCAGACAAGAACTAGGATCCCCGTGGTGAGATACAACAATTTTCATAAATTTTCATTTACAAATACTTTTTGATAATTCCATTAATCATTTAGTGGTAGTAAGCAATATAAAATAAATTATTGTGGGCCTTCTAAAGGGGAGGCTTGAGTGGTAGTTGAAAAAATAAAGACAGTGTGACAGTGGTGATGGGATTGGTGAGAATTTTTGAATGCCTATAACAATCATCATGAACAACTTTGTAAACCATGGTGTTTAAATAAATTGGCAGGGGCGGGAGGAATGAAGAAAGAATACAATAAAATAAGTAAATAAAAAATAAAATACAGAAAGAAATGTGCAACAACCTAACACAAAACAAAACAAAAAACCTTTGGTGCTTTGTTTTGTTTGGTTTGGTTTTTTAATTTCAGAACTGAATCCACGGCCTCACACATGAAAAGCAAGTGTTCTACCACTGACTTCTGAACAAAAACACTGAAGACACTTCACCTAAAGTAATGGCCATTAATCACATGAAAATATCTTTAACATATTAGTCACTAGAAGAATGCAAATTAAAACACAACAAATTCTGGGGATGTTGTTCAGTGGTCAAGCACATGCTTTACATAAGTTAGGCCCTGGCTTTCAATGCTGGTACAAACACACACACACACACACACACACACACACACACACACACACATACAAGACCACCATAAATCAGATAGCACTTAATACCTACTAAAATGGTGTAAGTTTTGTTTGTTTGTTTGTTTGTTTTAACTGCCAATAACTAAAACTGGTAAGAATAAGAAATGGTATAGCCATATTGGAAAAATAGTTTAGTCACTTCTTCTAAAATTTAATATACAAGCAATGTCTCATTTCTATTCTCCCAAGATCAAACCATGTCTACACAGTGACTCCTATATAAATATGTTTAGAAATCTTTCTTATGATTATCAAAATGTAAAAGCATACCACAATTATCAATGGGCTTGTGAATACTGGTCAGAATGAAAAGGAACAAACTGCTACAAGCAACAACATGGATGAATCTCAAAATAAACAAGTATGAAGTACATAGAGATGGCTCAATAGGTTGAGCTCCAGCTTTACATGTGGGAGGCTTGGGTTTAATCCCTGTTGTTGCATGGACCCCTTAGCACTGAGTCCCTGCAATAGTGGGTTTGACAAAAAAAAATTTTTTTTTAATTCCTGGTCCCACATTTGGTTCCCTGAACACCAGAGGCTAGAAAACAGTTACCAGTGATCACTTAGGACACAGGATAAGGGCAAGAGATTAACGTCAAAGGCCAGAAGAGAACTTCTGGGGAAGCTAGAAATGTTCTCTACCTTGACAGTGGGGCTGGTTACAGGACTAGGTATATTTGGCAAAATTCATCCAACTATGCCCTCAAACAAAATACATCTAAATATACTCTCAAAAAATTCACTTGGGGCTGGAGCAATAGCACAGCAGGTAAGGCGTTTGCCTTGCATGCAGCCGACCCGAGTTTGATTCCCAGCATCCCATACGGTCCCCTAAGCACTTCCAGGAGTAATTCCTGAGTGCATGAGCTAGGAGTAACCCCTATGTATCGCTGATTGTGACCCAAAAAGGAAAAAAAATTCATTTAATTGTACATTCTTTTGCCTTAGTATATGTTTCATTACAAAGTAAATATGTAATATCATATAGATGTAATATATAATATAATATATAAATTGCTATATAATTAGATCTATATTTTGCTTCAGTACTCTATAATAACTGTAATCTAATGTAAATTTTGAGTTAACCTGGTTTTAAAGGTGATATTGCCATAAAATACCAACGAATATTGATGAGGGACAGAAACAGTGTGTTCTCTTTAGGAGAAATTCAAATAACATAGAAGTCTATACAATAACAACAAAACCCCTCTCTGCCTCCTTTATCAACCCCACTACTACTCCTCTTACATATCATTTCAGATAATTTTATGCCATTCCATGTCTTTAATAAAAACACAGAAATGTAATGCTGTGATATTGCTGCTTAGTTCGTGTCACTTTTCATCCAGGCATTTTTTTCTTCATGTCTCAGTACATGCACTGTCACTATCATCCCGTTGCTCATTGATTTGTTCGAATGGGCACCAGTAACGTCTCCATCATGAGACTTGTTGTTACTATTTTTGGCATATCGAATACGCCACAGGTAGCATGCCAGGCTCTGCCCTGCGGGTGAGATACTCTCGGTAGCTTGCCAGGCTCTCCGAGAGAGGCGGAGGAATCGAACCTGCGTTGGCTGTGTGTAAGGCAATTGCCCTACCACTGTGCTATCACTTGTTTTCCATCCTAGTGCAGCTCTCAGTCAAGGATGAAGCCAACTTTTTATGATGGCGAGACCGTCTCTGCTTGCTGTGAGTCAACTGGCCTGACTGACAAGAGGAACAAACGTGCTCCTGCAGCTGTCAGCGTCCAGAGGACACTGTGTTCTTTTGAACCTGTTACCAAACCAGCCAGGTCAGTTTCTCTTCCTATTTCATAGCAAATTTCCCCTTGTTCTCTTTGAACTACCACAACACTTGGCCTGTCGCTGCTCTCCAGAGGTGGTGGGCAAAAAGGGAGTGTGACTGAGAACAAAATCACTCCAAGATTTTCTTTAGAAAGAAAACTTTTCTATAAAAACAGAAAAGGCAGGCTGGAGAAATAGTACAGCAGGTATGACACCTGTCTTGCCTGCAGTGCATCAGGGGTTCAATCACTGACACCACATATGGTTTCCTCAACCCTGCCAGGAGCGACCTTTCAGCACGGAGCAACAAGTAAGACCTAAGAGCCGCCAAGCATGCCTTGCACCAAAAAGGAAAAAGAAAAAAGAGAGAAAACAGAGCAAGGGCAGGGGGTCTGTTTCAAAGGACTATTGCAAATGCCTTTTATGCAGGAGGCTCTATTCCCAACATCACACAACAGAGCCAGGTCTGGGGCCACCACCTTCCCACACCCCACCCTACCAGCCCTATATACTTATTTTAATCAATATATTTTAACTGTCAAGTTCAATTCTCGAGAGACTTGCTCAAGGTCACACAAGCCACTGAGAGTAATAGGAAGGAAGAAGGTGAGCTGGCTGCAATGTTTGCAGCACACAGACAGGCCGTGCTGGGCACTGTCCCGAGGGCCAAGCTCAGAGTGGAATGCCAGAAGCTTGAGGGGCAACACTGGCAGCTGAAAGACACAGCTGGCTCCTGGACAGTTCTATGACAGCATCAGCAGCCTTCTCCCCCACCTTCATAGGAAGAGCATCTGAATGACCTGGACACCTGAACATCTGAGTGCTCTTGACACCTGAACTTTGCAACCCCAGAGACCCAGCATCTAAGTTTGCCTCCCTTCATCACTCTGACATCCATTTGAACTCCTTCTTGGTCAAGAATATGGCAACTTCAGCCTGGACGGGCCATAGAAGGAACTGGCAAGTCCGGGTTCTCCATTTCACTGCCCTGCAGCCAGAGTGGGCAGGGAGTTGATGTCACTTGGTAGAGAAGGAGTGATTAAAGAAGAGATTTATATAGACCGAACATGAAGGCCACTCAATACCTCTATTGCAAACTACAACACCCAAAAGGAAAGAGAGAACAAAAGGGAATGCCCTGCCACAGAGGCAGGGTGGGGTGGTGGGGAATCAGGTGGGGGTGGTGAGAGGGATACTGGGATCATTGGTGGAGGAGAATGGGCACTGGTGGAGGGATGGGTAAATAATCACTATATGACTGAAATGCAAACACGAAAATTCATAAGTTTGTAACTGTGCTTCACAGTGATTCACTAATAAAAATTTTTTTTAAAAAAGAAAGAAGATATTTAGTGGCTGGAATTAACAGCATAAGTAGATAGAGCCTGTGCCTTGCTAGCAGTCAACTCCAGGTCAAACCCAAGCACATGATCCCCAGAGCACTGCCAGAAGTGACCCAAAGCTCAGAGCGAGAGCCAGGAGTAAGCCCTAAGCACTGCTGGATGTAGCCCCAAATCAAAATAAATAAATAAATGAAATGATTTGTTTTCCTGTGACAAGACTCCTGCCTACTCTGAATTTCTCTGTGATAGTGAGCTAAAGAGAAAGAGAAAGTAAAAGCGTAGAGTGCTTGCTTTGCAGGGGGCTGACTGAAATTCATTCCCAGCACTCAGTATGGTCCCCTGAGTACAAATGGAAGCGATACTCAACACAGAACCAGGAGTAATCTAGGCACCTCAGGGTGTGACACCCCCCCAATAAATAAAATTAAAATGAATGAATAAAAATAAAACTCCCTCTGATATTCCTAATTCGAATAGCAGTATTATGATGAAGTGCTGGCATTCGGGCATCAGAACGTTCTGGGCTCAGGCCCTGATTTGGCCACCTGCCTACCTTGCTCAGCTTCTGTGTTTTCATCTTCACCAGGCTATTGAGACATTCTGTCACTGTCACATGATGTAGCACTTAGCATAACTCTGGTACAGTGGAAGCTCTCAGGACTGTGGTTATCAAGAAATGTAGCTGTCTGGGGAAGCACACAAAGTTCTGGATCCTTCAAAAACTGTCACTGAGTAGGCTAGTGGTGGGTTCCAACAATTTAAAGGAAAGGAGTAGTCAGACTGGTGCCTTTTTTCCCTTTGAGAGATGAGTGTGGGGGCTGGAGTGATAGTTCTGTGGCTGAGGTGCAAATCTTGCACACATCTGAACCTGAGTTCAATCCTTGGCAACCCACTTTGTCCTCCAAACTCACAGAGTGATCCCTGAGCACCAAACCAGGAGTAAGCTCTGAGCACTGCTGGCATGGCCCAAAAGCAAACAAACAAAAAAAGTGATAAGTGATATAAAATAATAAGAATTAGAGTGATCATCATAAAGAACAGGTCTCGAAAGCAATTATTGCAGGAAAGTGAAAAGAGAGGTTAAGGGCCTACTCGGGAATGGCAGAACTAATTGTTTCTCCAATCTATTCCTAACCTCTAATTCCCCTGTGTTTTCTCAATGATCAAGGCTTCTTGCTGCCTTAATTTAATTCTGCTTTGAAAAATACTCTTGTTAGAGGCACCACTTAGTGACTCAAGATAGTACTAAAGTTAAGCTATCATTTATTGTTTTGATTTTGGTTTGGTTTGGGTTTTTTTTGGGGGGAGGCGTGGGGTGGGTCACATATGGCAATGCTCAGGAGTTACTCCTGCTCTTTACTCAGGAGTCACTCCTGGCAGTGCTCATAGGCCATATTGGATGCCAGGAATCAAAGCCAGGTTGGCCATGTGCTAGGCAAATGCCCTACCAACTGTACAATTGCTTCAGCCACAAGCTATCATTTATTGAGCACTTACAATTCACCTGGTACTGTGTTCTAATTATTGTTCATTCAGTCCTTAAAAGAGCTTACAGGTAAGTACCACTTCTCTGTGGGCAGAGAAATTTGGGCAGAGAGAGATCAATCCTCTTGTCTGAGGTCACGCAGCCTTTACATGGTAGAGTCAGAGTTCTATCAGTGATTTAATCCAGTAGGTCTGCAGTGTCTCCAGGGCTTCTGTCTGGTCTAAATCATGCCTCTAAGGAACTTAGAATTGTAAGATACTCTGGACACCCAACTATTGGAACAGAAGACAAACCCCCATCACTCTGCTTCCTTGTGCTTCCAGGTGCCCTGGGAGTGGAGTCATATGCCCAGCAGAGGGTGAAGACTGGGTCCATGTCTTGGCAACTGACTCTCAGGCCCACCTTCTCAATCTAGAAGAAAATGGTCATTCCCTCCAACTTCCAAACACTGAGTGAGACTGACAAGAGACTTTCTTCCCAGGATCAGCTCTAATGATAAGGCATTTAGAACGAGATCCAGAAGAAAGCAGTGAGGCTAAATGCAGAGACCAGCCTGGGCTTTGAACCAACAGAGCACAGCAGTAAAGCTTGGGGCTGCCTGGGAGAAGCTTAATCCTTTTTTTAAAAAAAAAATTCATTTTTGGGGTTGGAGCGACAGCACAGTACGTAGGGCATTTACCTTGCACGCAGCCAACCCAGGTTCGATTCCCAGCGTCCCATATGGTCCCCTGAGCACCACGAGGGGTAATTCCTGAGTGCAGAACCAGGAGTAACCCCTGTGCATTGCCGGGTGTGACCCAAAAAAGCAAAAAAAAAAAAATTCATTTTTGAGTCCCACCATCGGTGTTCAGGGGTCGCTCCAGTAGTGTTCAGTAGTGTACTGGGGAATCTATCCTGTTGAGCTCTTGCTCCAAAAGTTTAGCTATTGCCTGTTGTCCATGGCCTAGTTTTTGTGTACAAGGAGAAGGACAACAATCTGAACAGTACAAATAACTAGCAATTGTCTAGAAACCAACATGCCTGGATTTTATTCCCAGCTAGATCTCCTAGAAACTGGATTGCCTTTGGTCTTGTGTGCTCACCTGTGAGGTGGTACCCTAATAAATGTCACAGTGAAGGTTCCTGTAAAACATGAAGCTCAATGCTTAGGGCATTAAAAAAGTCGAATAGATGTCTGTCAAATGAACACTATTCTAAATAAGCAATCCTCTTTGTACATTGCTCGGAAGACTCAATAAACATTTATAGTTGATTTTAGTAGCTTCTCTTGACTACTTTGACAAATAACTTGTGAAAACAGGGCAAAGAAATTAGGGACAGCAAACTCCTAGAACAAGGACATTTGTCCTTATCTCACTCTCCTTTTGCACAAAAGTCTAGAGATCAGGACAAGCTCCTTGTTTCATTCTTTTAGATTTATAGATAAGTCTGTGCTCCAAACCGCCTCCGGAGGTCAGCCTGGAGCACAGCTGGTCTGCAACCCACTCTTTCTTCCCTGTTCTTTTCCTCTAAAAACCCCTTCTGTGACCCAACAGACAAGACAGTTTATTTGAGGACACAACTTTGCCAATTTCCAATCTGCCAGCACATTGCCAATAAAGGTCTTTCTCTCATTGCATCACCACTACTCTCATTCAATTGACCCTCAAGTTGCCATGGAACCAAACTTGCCTGGTTCCATTTAGACTGTTCTCTAAGGTGCTCTTCCCAATCCTGGGGAAACTGCTTTCAACCTGCAAAAGAGAAATATGAGTACTCATTTGTGGAATATAAAATAAGAGAATGGGAGACTAATACCCAAGAATAGTAGAAACAAGTACCAGGAGGTTTGCTCCACAGCTTGGAAGCCAGCCTCACATGCTGGGGGAAAAGGCAGCTCAGATAGAGAAGGGAACACCAAGTAAAGTGTGGTTGGAGGACCCGCTCGGGATGTGAGAGGCATGCTGAAAGTAGACTATAAATTGAACACAATGGCCACTCAATACCTCTATTGCAAACCACAACACCCAAAAGGAGAGAGAGAACAAAAGGGAATGCCCTGCCACAGAGGCGGGGTGGGGAGGTGGGAAGGAGTGGGGAGGGTGGGAGGAGTACTGGGATCATCGGTGGTGGAGAATGGGCACTGGTGGAGGGATGGGTACTCAAGCATTGTATAACTGAAACACAAGCACGAAAATAGGTACATCTGTAACTGTACCCTCACGGTGACTCACTATTAATAAAAAAATGAATTTTTAAAAATATGAGTACATCACATTTTTATTTTTCAAAAATATTGTCATGGGCCAGAGTGATAGTATAGTGGGTAGGGCATTTGCCTTGCACACGGCTGACCTGGGTTCGATCCCCAGCATCCCATATTATCCTCCAAGCACCATCAGGAGTAATTCCTGAGTTCAGAGCCAGAAGTAAACCCTGAGCATTGCTGGGTGTGACTCCAAAAATCAAATATATACTTACATATATATATATAGCCACAACACGAATACTTTTCTGGTATAGATACAAAAAGCACAGACACTGTGAAAAACAGTTTGGCAGTTTCTTATAAAGTTTAACATACACTTACCAAATGACCCAGTAATTTTGCTTTTAGGTATTTGTCCAAAAAATAAAAATAAAAATTCACATTTACACAAAAACCTGCATGAAAGTGTTTATAGTAGCTCTGTTTATAATTGTCAAAAGTTGCCAAAAACCCAAATGTCCTTCAGCTGGTGAGTGGATAAACAAGCTGAAGCTTATCCATCCATAAAACACAAGAAGTTAACAGTAGGGGCTGGAGCGATAGCACAGCGGATAGGGCATTTGCCTTGCACGTGGCCGACCCGGGTTCGAATCCCAGCATCCCATATGGTTCCCTGAGCACCGCCAGGAGTAATTCCTGAGTGTAGAACCAGGAGTAACCCCTGTGCATCGCCAGGTGTGACCCAAAAAGCAAAAAATAAAAAATAAAAAAAGAAGAAGTTAACAGTAAAAAACAATGGACTGATGACATATGCAACACCGTGATTGAATAGAAATGAAAAGAGAAAGAGTTAAACCCAGAGGCTATACATAGTGTATTTCCACTTCTGTGATGTTTTGTAATAAGTAAAATTACTGAGGTTGAAAACAGGTTAGGGGAGGTTTTCAGAGCTAGGGAAAGGGCATGGGGACATAGTTTGAAGGATAGACATGAAAGGGGAACAAGTGAATTTTAGGAGTGCTAGAGCTCAGAATTTCTATCCTTGCTCTGTTTTCACCATCTTGATTGTGGCCCTACGTTGTGTAATTGTATGCATCTGTTAATGTTGGCAGAAATGTGTGCTTAAAGAATAAATTATACCTTAAATATTTTTAACAGCTCAGTTAAAAGAAAGCAAAGCAAAATATTGTCACCCACAATTTCTCATTATATCCCATATTTTCACTTCCTCAGGCAAGTTCTCTCCTCACTTTTGCTAGATGGGAAGTGGGGCTTGGCCTGGAATTGGAACTCCAATGGAATCAGGGTCTCTGGCCTTTCATGTGGAGCTATTTCCACTATGAATGGATAAGGTGCCCCCAGATTGCCACCCCAGTTGTTACTACTCTTTCCTGCCATCACTTTCCTATGGACACCTAGTATTTGAAACCATCAGATTAAATAACATCAGTAATTAATCAATTAATTTGGATAGGAAACATCTGGAGATTATTCCACATCTAAATTCCACAAAGCTCTATGCCTTCCAAGGTCCCTCTTTTTGCTGTAAGAGGAGACTAAGAACTCTTTGGAGCAACTATGCCCTGGGCTGTGTTCCACTATTGTAGAAGGAACTTGGTGTTTGTAGGCAAAATATTCCTGCTCTGGTAAGCAAAGAACTGGATCAAAGCTGAGTATGTCACGTTCAGAGTGGCTTCCAAACTGCTCTCTGCACACAGTCTGCCTTTTGTAGTGTCATAATGAAGACTCCTATGGAACTGCTGAGTTTTGTTTGTTTGTTTGTTTGTTTGTCTGCATACCCAGCAGGGATTGCTCCTGGCTCTATACTCAGGGATCAGTCCTGGTGGGGCTCCGTGCAGGGTGTTAAGGATCAAGCCTGGATTGGCCATGTGCAAGGTAAGCACCCTACCCACTCTACCGTCTCCCCTGGAATTGATGTTTTATTTATCTATCTCCCCATCTTGAATTTTTTATTGCTGTTATTTGTTTAGGGACTACATTGGCAGTGCTCAGAGCCTTCTTTCTTTCTTTCTTTCTTTCTTTCTTTCTTTCTTTCTTTCTTTCTTTCTTTCTTTCTTTCTTTCTTTCTTTCTTTCTTTCTTTCTTTCTTCCTTCCTTCCTTCCTTCCTTCCTTCCTTTCTTTCTTTCTCTCTCTCTCTCTTTCTTTCTTTCTTTCTTTCTTTCTTTCTTTCTTTCTTTCTTTCTTTCTTTCTTTCTTTTCTTTCTTTCTTCCTTTCTTTCTTTCTTTCTTTCTTTCTTTCTTTCTTTCTTTCTTTCTTTCTTTCTTTCTTTCTTTCTTTCTTATTGAATTTCTTTCTTTCTTCTTTCTCTTTCTTATTGCATCACTGTGAGATAGACCCTTACAAAGCTGTTCATGATTAGGTTTCAGTCGTACAGTGTTCCAACACCATCCCTCTACCAGTGTACTTTTCCCAGCACCAATGTCCCCAGTTTCCCTCCCATCACATCCCATCCCCCAGACTGCCTCTATGGCAGGTGTTTTTCTTCTCTCTGTCTCTCTCTGTCTCTGTCTCTGCTTCTATCTCTCTCTGTCTCTCTGTCTCTCTCCTTTTGGGGATTGTGGTTTGCAATACAGATACTGAAAGGTTATCAAGAATATCCTTTTGGGCTGGAGCAATAGCACCGCGGGTAGGGTGTTTGCCTTGCACGCAGCCGACCCAGGTTCAATTCCCAGAATCCCATATGGTCCCCTGAGAAGCGCCAGGGGTGATTCCTGAGTGCAGAGCCAGGAGTAACCCCTGTGCATTGCTGGGTGTGACCCAAAAAGAAAAAAAAGAATATCTTTTCACCTACTTTTAACACTCTGTTTTTGTCCAGCATGAGCACTCCCAACTATTATTGTCATACTGGTCTCTTCTCTAGTTTACCTACTCTCCACCCCACACGCACTTGTGGTTGATTCCAACCATTGACCTGTCCTCCTAGCGCCTGTTTTCACTCAAGGCTTTCTCCTGGCTCTGCACTCAGGGGCTCAGGAGACCATATGTGGTGCCAGAGGTTGAACTCAGGTTGTTTGCATGTAAGCCAAGCACCCTACCCACTTAACTATCACTCCAGCCCCTTCCCCAAATGAGCCACACCTGGCAGTGCTTGGGGTCATTTCTGGTTCTGTACTTAGAAGTGACACATGTGGGTGGTTGAGGGACCATATATGGTGCCATGATTTAATCATGATTAATCACATGCAAGGCAAGCACCTTCACCCCCATAATCTTTGTGGTCCCCACTTATTTATTTGTTTTTTGTTTGTTGGTTGGTTTATTCTTCAGTGCTAGGGATCCAACACAGGTCCTCACACAAAAAAGGCAAGTACTTTGTTGCTGGGATAGATCTCCAGCTTTTTTCATCTTCATTTTAGTATTTTTTAGAGTGAAGGTTTTGTTTCTTAGTTTTAAAGTACAGTGACATATATTGTACTACATTTGACTATTTTTTTTTCAAATTTTAAGTTATTGGGGCCAGGGATGTTGTTCAAGTGCTTAAGCATTTGCCTTGGGCTTAATCCTCAGCCTTAAATGACCCTCCTTCCAATCCCAAGGGAGTGGCCCCACAACTATCAAATTAATTAATGATAGTTGGTCCACTTTGCCTCAAACCTCTCTAGTAAAGATCTGCAGTTTTTGTTTATTTGTGCTCTATAAATTGGACCTCCACTATCCAATGGGCCATATAGCCTGTGCAATAACATTTCTTTAGATTGAAGTTTCTCTAACGTTATATAAATCACTATATATCATCAACAGCGGCCAAAGTGACCAATGCAACAAATCCTATCAACAGCCAGTGCCTAATGAAGACAACGTTGGTGCTAAAGAAGAAAACAGCTGCCATCTCTTTCTTACAAAAGCTTCGAAGAATGTCTTTGGTGTTCTGACAAAGGAGTCAAATTAGTTCAAGGACAAGTCGGTGTAGGCTAAATACAGACTGGCCCTTGACTTAATCTCCTTCTCTGCCCCTTGACCTCTAAATCCTCAGAATTGTCAAAACACATTTTGAGAAGAATTCAGAGCAGAGTATTATCAGCAGGAACTGTCTGGCTATGCTCCCTGTGTGCAGAATTCAAGCCAATAGCCTCTTCAATTGTCATCAACCCCAAGCCATCGGATAGGGAGGCTCTCCTCAGCCCCTGGCAGAGGTGAAATTATTGTGATTCTTCCCAGATTTTTCAAGGAGTGAATTAACATTTATTCATGCAGCCTCTAAGGACTATGGAATGGAGATAAATGATGGTAAGATCCAATCCCCCAGTATTGAATGTGTGTCCATTAGATACCAGCTACCCTGCTAATGTCAGGAATACAACTCACGAGGCACGTAACAAGAGCTTCTGTTGGACTCAGAGTCTAATGGTGTCTATAAGTAAGCAACACCAAATAAAAGCAGATGGTGACTGCCTTGATTCCTTCAGGCTACTGTAACAAATAGCACAGCCTGGAGGATCTCCAAACCATTACAGTCCTGGAGAGTGCAAGTTCAGAACCTTCTGCTGAGTGTCTACTCACAAGCAGAAGTACTTGTCCACTATGCCCTCACATGGGGAAGAGGAATATCTCTGAAGTTCTCTCTCTCACACACACACATACACACCCTCACACACACATACACAAAATTAAAGATGGGTGTCTTGGTGGGGGTAGCTCCCAGGCTCCAGTCTCTGAGGAATGCAGAACCTACCACTGGGCCAGCGGCCACAACTAGGAATGCACAAAACACACTTCTCAGCCACCCTGTCTTCAAATCCATCCACATTCAACTTGGTTAAGCTCCACACCTTAGAGATGCAGGACTTCTAGCAGCTGAGGAACTTGAACTTGGTTTTTGATAGAGCTGGGGAGTCTTATGTGGCGCCTTTCTGCAGCTGGGTATGGATGGATATGATGAGTTGCCCAAGGTGGATCCTTGTCACTGAGTCCTGGAGCTTTGCCAAAGCACCTTCCACACCTATCTGAAGCCTCAGAAAGGGGATGACAGGAGTGCAGGTCTGAATATCCACCAGGAAGGTCTCTGGAATCTCATTGATAAGGCATTAAACTTCATTCCCCCTTGAGGGCCAGCACTCCAGAGGCTCAGTTTATAATAACCTCCCACCAGGCATCAGGATTTCAACAAAGGTATTGGAGACATGGTTTAGAATGGGAGGATGGGAGGAGGTCACTGTGATCGAGATCACAAGATCACGAAGGCCAGAGAAATAGTACAGGGGTTAAGGAGCTTGTTTCCCTTGCAACCCACCACTCCCATCAACTTGTTTTCAAGAGGTAAGTCTGAGAACCCATAAGTGACATCCAGATTTCAAATATGATGTCCTGGAAGATCTGAGCTAGAAAGCCTGCAAACATAGATGACAGTGAACATGACCATCTGGGACCAAGGCCCTCCAGCAAGCAGTCAGGTAGCAGAGTCATTATGTCAACAGTGAGATGCAATATAGCCACTGAGTGCAAATCTTTTTTTTTTTATTTGAGTGCAAATCTTGGGTGTCCTAAAGCAGCCAACCAGGTTAGTGTCGCTCTCCTAGACTTTACAGGAATCTGGTGGGAAGATATGCAATGAAAAGTAAATAAGTTCTGGGAGAAGAGTTTAGAAAAATAAAAACCAGCCCCAATGGAATCATTTATATAAGCTCTTCAGTTAGGCTTAATATCTAACCTGAAATGCAATTTTGATCTCTCCCCAGAATGGAATTCCTTCCTTCCTTCCTTCCTTCCTTCCTTCCTTCCTTCCTTCCTTCCTTCCTTCCTTCCTTCCTTCCTTCCTTCCTTCCTTCCTCCCTCCCTCCCTCCCTCCCTCCCTCCCTCCCTCCCTCCCTTCCTTCCTTCCTTCCTTCCTTCCTTCCTTCCTTCCTTCCTTCCTTCCTTCCTTCCTTCCTTCCTTCCTCCCTCCCTCCCTCCCTCCCTTCATCCCTCCCTCCCTCCCTCCCTCCCTCCCTCCCTCCCTCCCTTCCTTCCTTCCTTCCTTCCTTCCTTCCTTCCTTCCTTCCTTCCTTCCTTCCTTCCTTCCTTCATGTTTGGGCCATGCTGGAGGTATTCAGGAGTTACTCCTGACTCCACTTTCAGGGATTACTTCTGGCTGTGCCCTGGGACCATATGGGAAGCCAAAAATCCAACCTGGATTGGCCACATGCCAGGTAAATGCCTTATCCACTGTACTATCTCTCAGCACAAACCTGGAATTTCAAACCAATCAATCTAGAATTCCCAGCTCACCTCTAGGGAGGTAATCTGCAGAATAATTCCCACCCCATGCCTTCCTCTAAGGGAAGGTGACTTTGTCTAAAATAATCTTCCCCAGTCCTCCACCCCAAAATCTAAGCCAATGCCTCACATATGCCTGAAATAATCTTTCTTTACTTTTGGTGATTAGCTTTGGCTACTCACTTTCTGATCAAAACAACCTTCTGTTTTGTACAACTCTATAGTACCTTTCTACTTGATAGATGGGATGATACCTGGTTTATAAATCACTGAATAAAATCAATTAGATCCTCAACAAAATCATCTAACATAAATAAATTAGATCCTCAAATTTATTTGAGTTAATTTTGTTGTAGTTGTTGCATTGAGTCACATCTGGCTCTACTCTGAGTTTACTCCTGGTTCTGCTCAGGGATCAGTTCTGGAAGCATGCAGGGTAATTTTTTTTTAAAAGAAGGATGTACTGGGTTCTATGGAAATATTAAATGTGTAAATAATCTAGCCTTAGAAAGTCCAGGAGGACTTCCTTAAGGAGGTGATGGCTATACTCCAAATGACTAGAAGAAAAGTGGTATGAACGGTAAGTAGTTCCAGAGGAGATACCACTCAGGGCAGAAGGATCAATATGTGGAAATCTCAAAAGGCAAGGGAAATGTGGTCCTTAGGGGAAAGGTAAGACATTTTGCATGTCTGGAGAATAGAGGATGAGAGAGCAGAAGCAGAAAGGTGAGGAAGGTTGACAAACAAGCCAGATCATAAAGGGGGGTCTTGTTTGCCAATCTATGGAATTTAAATTTTATCTTGAGGTCTTTTAGAGAGATTGTCTAGTTGAGTCAGAGCAGTGAAGGTATCTTATTCCTGCTAGATTGGTTTGGCTACTAAGCGGAGAACACGTAGTTCTTGGGGACAGTCTTCTTAGGAGACCTTTGTCCTGATGAGAGATGCAGAGCCCTAAGTAGGGCAGCACCTGCAGAGGGAGCTACGAGCATGAAGGGCTGATTCACTCCAGAGTAGCTGATTGAGCTGATGAGATGATGAAGGTCCTGGGGCACATCAGAACTGCTGATTGATCAGATGAATCCATGAATGTGGAAGGAATGTTGGGGATTAAGAGGCCCGATGTTCAGGTCTCCCGCCAGAGATAGATATAGGTTAAAGAGAGGCCAAAGCAGTAGTCTATTGATAAAACTAAACTAGAGAGAAAAAAACTATAATCCATGGCCTCTCAATTGTTTGTTTGGTTTTGATTTTTGGATCTTACCCAGTGGTACTCAGGACTTCCTCCTACTTCTGCGCTCAGGGATCACTCCTGCCAGAGCTAGAGGGACCATATGTGAATCTGGGGATCAAACCTGGGTCGACCACATGCAAGGCAAGTGCCCTACCCGCTGTACTATCACTCTAGCCCCACTTCTATAGACCCGGCCACAGCTCCTGTAACTACTCCTTTTCTCTCCCACACAGAGCCCCAGGGTGCTATGCAATCCCTTGAAAAATCTTCTCAATACTTATAATGAATAAGCCCGTCTAAGTGGAAAAATTGCTATTTTGAATATGCATTTAATACACAACTTATCAAGCATCATAGCTTTTTGCCTAACATGCTGAGGACATTTATATTAGCCTACAATTGCACAAAATCATCTAACATAAAGCTTATTTTCTAACGGAGTGTTGAATATCTCATGTAACTTATTAGCTACTGAACTGAAAGGGAAGAGCAGAATGCTGTAGCTCAAAAGTTGAAATACCTTTTCTACAGAATTCTTATCACTTTCACACTCTTCCAAAGACTAATACATCCTAAGCTGAATCATGGAAATCAGCGACTACCTGTAGTTTCCCTTCACCCTCACATCTGTAAGCAATCTCCTTTGTTGTCATTTTGTTTTGTTTTGTTTTGTTTCATTTGGGGTCCACACCCAGCACTATTCAGGGATTACTCCAGGCTCTGCACTCTGGAATTACTTCTGATAGTGCTTGGAAGACCATTCGTGATGCCAGGAATTGAACCTCAGTTGGCTGTGTACAAGACCTTTATTGAGACCTCTTTGAGTGATCCTGAGTGATTTGAACATGCCAACTGAATCCTGCTGGAACTTTCCTATCCCCCCCACTCCCTGCCCCCCCCAAAGAAAGCCAGAGTAAAGAGACATATGCAAAGGAGGGGTGTGTCTTCCTGAGCACTGTGGCTTGAGAAGTTTGTTTCTTAGGAAAAATAACGGACCTATTGAGATTTTTTTTTCCTTTTTCACAGCAGAACAATGCTCATTTAAAAACAAAATTTTAAAAAACTCACTCAAATCCCAACCTTCTAGAGACAAATGCTATTAATGTTTTTGCTGTATATCCTTCTGTGCATTTCTTTTTGCTTGATTCTTTTTTAGTATGGTTGGAGCCACAACCAGTGAGGTGATGCTCAGGGGACACTCCGGGCTTTGCATTCAGGAATTGCTCCTGGCAGTGCTTGGGGAACGATATTGGGTGCCAGAGATCAGACACAGGTCAGCAGTGTGTAAGGCAAGCACCTTACAAAGTTATACTATCTCTTCAGCCACCTCTACACATTTCTTACTGAGACTAGATGTAAAGTAGTAGTTGGTCATTTTATCACGGGATGGAAGTCTTGGATTTTTCTTCCCATGAGACTTAGATGACCACTTTGAAAATGGTGGCAGGGCAGTCTCCTAATTGCTTCCAAAGCTGTGGGCTGCACATAAGCTAGGACCACTGCAGAATATTCTGGCATCTCCTTGCTGGTACATGTTAGATTTTCAACAACAGGTGGAAAGGATCACACAGTGCACCACCACTTATAAATGATTCAAACTGGACAGGGAGCTGCATATGATTCCCTTTTTGATATTATTTTCCAGTTCTTTTTATTTGTTTGGCTTTATGACTGCACTTGGTGATACCCAGAGCTTACTCCTGGCTCTGTACTCAGGATCGCTTGAGAATGCTAGGGATAGAACCTGAGGCAACCACATGCAAGGCAGGCACCCTACCCTCTGTACTATCTCTCCAGCACCCTCTCCCGATTTCTGCAATTCTTTATTATGAAACTCTGAACTGAAAATTCAGGTACAACGGACTCAAAAGGGCTTCTGCCTCCATATAAACAAGTCATTGAGAATCAGTGGCAGTAAATATGAGAGCCTCCCTTGAATAGCTAGGATGACTCACTTCTGTTTGTTTGGAGATTTCTGTTGTTTTGGGGAAACACACGGCAGTGGTGCACAGGGATTACTCCCGGCGGGCTCAGGGAACAGACAGGTGCTGGGCATCGGCTGCATGCAAGGCAAACGCCCTATGCATTCTGGCCCTATTCCTGGATAAATTAAATTCAAGATTCTCTGGGAGCAGGAGCTGACGCTCAGAGGAGGTCTTGTAACATCACTTTAACTTTAACACCTGTTCTTGACACCCTCCAGCCCCCTTCCACCTTCCCCTCCACCACCACCACCGACATAGCTCGATCCTAAAAATCGTGGGCATCTGGAGCTATGTCTCCTAGTCAGCAGCTGCAGCCACATCCCGCCCATCTCGAGCCAAGATGGGTTACTCCACAGATTAAAAAAAAAAAAATGCAGAACGACTGGGATATCAAGAGGGCAAAATGAAAGTGGGCAAAGTGGCCGCAAGGAAACAGCATTTGAAGCGGCCAGTTACTCCCCTAGAATCTCCACCCAGTAACCCGGGCCCCGCGCCTGCGTTCCAGACAGAGCCCGGCTCCAGGAGCCCCAGCTCGCTCCACGTGTCCTGTCTTCCCAGCAGCCTCTACTGCCTGGGGAGGAAAACCTCCTGACAACTCGCGGTCTGCGGACTACAACTCCCAGAAGACACCGCGCAGGCCCTCTCTCCGCCCCTCCACGGGGCACGCAGGCGCCGTGAGCTTCGTCAACAAGCCGGGCGGGCGGGGACCGCGTGCAATGCCTTGTGGGATTTGTAGTTTTTCCGGTCCATAGTGGGCCGTCAGTCAAAGGGAGCAGAACTACAAGGCTCAGCGGCCCCAGCGTGACGAGTCGGTCACGTGGAGGGGGGCCGACCGGGCGTGCGTGCCGCCGTTGATCCGGTGCTGCAGTGAGGAGGTGGTTCTCGCCCGTGTTGTGTGTGTGTGTGAGTGAGTGAGTGAGTGAGCGAGTGAGTGAGTGAGTGAGTGAGTGTGTGTGTGTAAGGGGGGACTCGGCTCGTTGTTGTCGGGGACTTCCCCCTCCCCTTCCCCTTCCCCGCCGCCGCTGCAGTGGCCGCTGCCTGGGCCGTAGGAAATGAGCGATAACGATGACATCGAGGTGGAGAGCGACGTGAGTCCCGGGGCTTCTTCCTTCCCGTGCGGGTTGTCAAGCGGGGACAGCGGCCAGGGCTCCCAGCCGGGCGCCGGCGGGAGGGGGCCGGGCCGCCGCTGCCGCCTGCCCCTTCCCCCCACCCCCTCCCCGGGGCCGGGACCGCCTCCGTCGCGCTCCCGGCTCGCTCCCCGCCGGGCTGCTGGCCGGAGCGGCCTGCTGGGACCGGTGGTGGGGAGGAGACACGCGGCCGCGGGGACCCCCGCCACCTCCCTGGAGAAGGGTGCTGCGATCTCCAGCTCCCACCCTGTCCTGCTCGGGGAGGGGAGGTGCCAGGCGCGGGTGGGGGTGGGTGGGGGTGGATGGGTGGGTGGTGTTGGACTGATGAGCTGTGCCCGGGATCCCATTGTCCGGATCCGGGGGGTGGGGGTAGGGGGACGGCGACCAGAACCTGTCCCCTTGGTGTGCGACCCGCATCCACTGGTGACCCCGCGGGTCCTTGCTGGGTGAGGGAGGGCGCGGGAGGCTGGGCAGTGCGCAGATGCCCCGAGTTGCCCCCCCTCCCGGGGTGCAGGGGGGACCGTGCCCTGGACCCCTCCGACCCTGGTCGGATCCCGGAAGGCGGAGCGGACCTCCGCAACCCCTGCCCCGCCACCGGATCCCGCTGAGGGGGATGGGGGCGTGGGGAGGGAAGGAAGGGGGGCTCAGGGCCGACTCCCCTACCCGTCGCTTCCTCCGCCGCCGGCATTTTCTTTCTTATTATCGACTGCGAAGTGTAAAAATAACTTCTATATTTTCTATTTTTTTTTCTCTCTTATTTCAGGAAGAGCAACCGAGGTTTCAATCTGCGGTACGTCTCCTACTCTCCATTTCATTTTCATTTCCGTTCAGTTCAAGTTCTTTTTTGGGGTGGGGGGGTCTCGAGAGAAAGCCTTCTAGTTTTGTTTTGTTTTTTTTTTGGTGGGTTTTTTTTGTGTTTTTGTTTTGTGTTTTTTTTGTTTTCTTTTTCTTTCTTTTTTTTTTTAACCATAGCAAACTCTCCCGTTCCCCGCTCAGGTGAGGTGGGGCTTGACTCTGGGCGGGGCGGGCTTACAGATCTCTCACAGTTTTCAATTCTCAGTTGGTCAGTTTAGGTGCCTGCAAAAGTGCCCGGCAGGGGCAGCGAGGAGCCGTATGCATAGAGGGGGATCCTGCTGTTCTTTCAGGTCGGCAGGTCGTTGTCTCAGTGTTAGGTGGGAAGTGAGAAGTGCATCCTTCTGGAGTGAACCTGCATTATTTCTAGCTTAAAAGTGGTTAGGTTTGCCCTGGGACAAGTGGATTCTGAAACGTCTGCATAGTTGTGTGAAGCTAAAGGCCCATGTAATAAGCACTTAAGTCATGTGACTGCCGTAGACCTGTAGTATCTAGCAGAGCCTGGTATTACTCTCGAGAAGAAGCTGGGAAAAGTGGAAGAGCCACGGGAAAGTGACACGTACCATTTATTGTGCAGGCTGGCAGTGCTTTGAGTTGAAAGGAGAGCGTTTAAAAGCAGAAATTCGGTGGCCGTGGCATGGCAGAGAGGGTTACTTACGAAAGGGCTGTGGATGACCCTGTGCAGTGCGATTGATACTGTCTCAGGATGTCGCTGACACTAAAGTTTGCAGTAGATTTTTTTTTCTTTGAGTTCAGATGGACACGGATCTCGGGTTTTAGGAGCCTGAGAAAGAATGGGTTTTTTCCCCCAACGATCAAAACGGAAAAGGAAAAAATAGAAACAAGATAAGTGTGAGTCAAGGAAGCGTATCCTAGTTTTGAGTGCTTGGCACATGGGATTAGGATGAAATTTTATGACTCAGAATTCAGATGTGAACCCTCCACACATGCAGTGGTGGGGTCGGGGATACAGTAGAGAGAAGAGGCAACAGTGTTCTGGAGAGCACTTGCCTCTCCTGAAATGGCAGCCTCTAAATGCCAATGAGTTGTTTATATGGGAATAAGGCTTTGGTGTTTCCAGATGGTCCTGATTAAAAAAAAAAAGTTCTTAAATTCATATTTTTGAGGTGTTTTGTTCTTTTTTCACTTTTTTTCTTTTCTTTTCTTTCTTTTTTTTTTTTTTGTGCTAAAGGATTGAACTGCAGAGCCTCACACATGCATGGCATTTGCTCTACCACCAAGCTGTATCCCCTGCCTGGTTTTGATTTTTAAAATGACGAATGAGAACTTCATCTTGTTAAAATTTACAGGATGTCACTTTAATATCTCATGTCTATTAAGTTAGATGACCAAAGAGCAAAAGCAAGCTCACCTGTGCCTACCCTTCATTAGATCATGCAAACATTCTGCAGATTGTATAAGCATAGAAGCAATTAAAAACAATATTATTTGAGAGCTGATATTATCTTAACTCAAGGATGCAGTCGTTACCATGGAACTAAAAAACAGTCACTAAAAATACAGTAGTTTTATTTCTCCTTAAAGTAATAAGATAAACTTAATAGTTATTTGAAAAAAAATTTTAGGGTAGTTACTTTAGTTCTGAGTATGAAAAAGGAGTTTCATGTTTGGAAGCCAGTCTATTTAAAACATTTTTTTCCTTCAAGTCTCCAGTTATAAAATATGTCCCAAGGTTTAATTAACCAGAGTTGGAGGATAGGTTTTAGTTAGGCTTCTTTTGCAGAATTATTTGAATTGGATGTTGAGTTTCTAGTGAAAGGGTTGTTTTTTTGTTTGTTTTTTTTTTAGCTCACTGTTATTGAAAGCAGTCTGCTTTTGAAATCCTTGTCTACATAAGTGTTGATATAAATTGGTTTACTTTTTTTTTCCCCTGACTTTTTTGGATCACACCCAATGATGCTCAGGGGTTACACCTGGCTCTGCACTCAGGAATCCCTGGCGGTGCTCAGGGGACCATATGGGATGCATCCGGTCAGCCTCGTACAAGACAAACACCCTGCCTGCTGTACATTCTCTCCGGGCCCACATTAGTTTACTGACTTAAAATGTTTTCACTCTTGTAGAATGCTGTTTTCCTTCTTGTATCTGATTTACTTATTTGGTTACATTGCCAGTGGTGCTCAGGGTTTACTCCTGGCTCTGAACTCAGGGATCACTCCCAGGCAGAGAACCTTATGCAGTGCAGGGGTAGAACCTGGGTCAGCAGCTTGAAAAGCAGGGGCCTTCCTTACCTTCCAGGCCCCATATCTGCATATTTTTAATTTAGTGTTTAGGTACCGAGGACTTGATCCTTTCATTTCGAGTGATGGAAGTGGGCAGAGGAAGTGGGTTTGAATTTATTTTACGTATTACTGAGACTTTGTTTTGTTTTGAGACCACTCAGCTGCTCAGAGGCTACTGTGGTGCTGGGGATTGGATTTAGCGGTCCCTTATGCAAAGCATATCCACCAGCCCTCAGATCTGTTTTCCTGGTCCTGCTGAAACCTCTTATTTTTCCTTTTCCTTTTCTTTTTTTAAAAACAATTTTTAGAGATATTGGGTTGAGCCCATAGTCACACACATGTAAAAGGACCACAGTACCCTTGAGCTGCATCTGTGCCCTATGCAGTGCCCTCCCCCCTACCCCCCACTCTGAGATAGTTAAATGCTGTCTGGCACAAGGGGACTGTAGTAGCATCAAGAGAAGCAACAGAGATATTTAGGTATTTTAGGCAAAATTCATAGTATATCAGACAGTTATCAAGAAGATGTAGGACAAAAGATAATTTCAAGTGTTTTTTTTTAACCTGTGAAAAATTTTGTTCCTAAATAGTGTAAATAATAAATATGTTTTTAAAGTTTGGAAAAAAGTGATTCTTACACTTTGCATAGTTCAGAAATGGATGTGCATTGTTAAAAAAAGAATGTAGGACTAGAAGAGAACTTTTATTTATTTATTTATTTATTTATTTTTAAACTTCTGTGTCACACCCAGCGATGCTCTTGGCTGTGCACTCAGGAATTACTCCTGGCAGTACTCTGAGGACCATATGGGATGTAGGGATTGAGCCCAGCTCAGCTGTGTGCAAGACAAACACCCTACCCTACTGTCACTCCAGCCCCTAGAGAAGAACTTTCAAAGAGTTGGTGGGAAAAGCTCTGAATTCATGTTTTAAAGTGTTATTACATAGAGTAGTTCTGGCCTTAATACATTGGAAATGTAGGATACCCTATGAGAACACAATAGGAAGTATAACTAACAGAAAGTGAAACTGATTTGACGAATTTTTTTTTCCTGTTGTCTTAGTGAAAAGGGAAAACATCTCTAGTGACCAGTAAGCTCTGTTAAAGGAAGTAATCCCCAAGTACATTTTAATTATGAATTTAAGATACATCCTAGATTCCAGCTGATGATGATACCTTATTTCTTGAGCAAAAGTTGCATTTTTAAAGATAATTTTCTGAAGCAGGTGTATTGTATTCAAAATGATTCTTCTGTTTTATTTCTATTTGGGAAATCCCTTTGGGGAGAATATAAGTATATGTATAGGTATATGAGAAATACAGAGTATTTCCTGAAACCCCAGGCTTTTTTAACTTACTTCCCTTCGTGAGAGTTGAAGATGTAGCAATTATACCTGTTTCGGGGACTTAAAAACACTGTAGTTCCATTTCTAGGTCTTTATTGTATGAAATTTTTCTTTGATGTTTTTTGGCAACCCACATGGCTATGTTCAGGGCTTACTCCTGACTCTGTGCACAGAGATCGCTTCTAGTTGTGCTCAGGGACCATATGTGGTACCAGGGTTCAAACCCTGTCAGTTACATGCAAGGCAAGCATCTTACCCACTGTACTATCTCTGCCCCTCTGTTTATGAAATATTTTTAACTTCTCAGTGCTCTTTGTTTCTTCAGGAATTGTAGTATATTCTTAAGGGAGTGAGCTTGGTTGCTTTTGAGATTGGGAGTTATTCAGGAAACTACTATATGGCAGGAGTACTACAAGATAGGTGGTATACTTTTTGTCTGCGAAGAGAATTGACAGATAACAGAAATGTCAGGTTTGACTCTTAAATACTATTTAAGAGTCAAATTTGCTAGACTATTGGTTGTTCTTCTGCTTGTCTTTTCAATGGCCAATAATGAAGTAGTTGAGAAAGAATAGCGCTTTGCTGTCAATGAAAATTTTTGATCAAGGCATCCTTACTCTTTTAAATAATCCTCGTTAATGACTTTTTTTTATAATGGTGTTCCTCTGTAATGTTCGGCACTGATAATTTTTTTAAAAACTTTAAAGACACATGTTTTAGATTTTAGAAATGTTTATCAGACAGTGTGTTCAAGATGAAGAGGAATTGGGAAGTTGCCAAAGCTTCCAACCTTTTTGAGTTTCTCATCCTGGCTACCTGTTATTTCATGTTGCCATTTTCCTGTTAATTAACATTAATGTTGCTTAGAAATTCTGTTTTATTCTACATTACAAAAGAAGTAACAGGTTTGTACTTTCTGATGTTTTGAGTCTGTATTTTCAGTGTTAGTGTTTAATAACTAATAACCACAGAAACACTTTTCCCTATAAAGTACAACAGTTAGAATTATTAATAACAGTAACAATTTGGTTCAAATTCCCTTTTTGCTGAGAATTTTCTATATTGGAATTGAGAAGACTCCCCATATTACCGGGGTAGGTATAAGATAGCCTGCAAAAAATGGCATTGTTCTGAAGAAGCTTGTGCATATTTGAATAATGCAGCACTTATTTCCCCATGCTATATTTGCTACTTACAGAACTTGTAAGAAGACTGCTGACTGGTATAATGCCTCAGTGGCAATATATTTTCTATGCAGTGAGTTGGAAGTAATTTAAAAAGATTGACTTCAGTTTTGAACAGAACTTAGATTGAAGAACCTCCTACTAATTTAGCAACTTTCTGGCTATCAACAACAACAAAAATACTTGCTTTCAATATTAGCAACACTTAAGTGCATGTGCTTATAGTATGAGATTTGGACTGCCAATGTGAAAAAGTTTGGTAGAAATAAAGCTGAGGTACCGAATAAATAAAACCTTTGGCAGAAATGGCAAAGCTGGAAGAGATTCGAAGCTAGAGTTTCTGTGTAGCATATGTGGGGCCACTCGAGTATCACACAGCCCTTTAGTACTTCTGTTAGCCTGGGATGCCCCAAAGGAAGGATTTCCTATCAGAATTCACAAATCCAGTTTGCAGAATAGCAGCATCCCATCACTGCTATATATGGGATATATGGAAAGGTATCTGGATGCCTACTGTCAGTTCAAGAATACTTCTATTATCTCCTAGAATTGAGCCCAATGCCATGCAGATGCTTTCACAGAAGCTAACACCTATTTTTGTTACCTGACATTTTTCTCAATATAGGAGAGAGAAAGCTAGTTTATCCTTTTTTGTTTTTTGTTTTTGTGCCACACCCCAGTGATACTCAGGTGCCCTATTCCTGGCTCTACACTCAGATCACTCCTGGCAAGGCTAAAGGTCCTGGTTGACCACATGAACAACAAGCACCTTACCTGCTGTACTGTCTCTCTGGCCCCTAGTTCATCTAAATTAGCTTCATTTTAGACATTTGGCTTTTTCTATTTTTTTTTTAACTCATTTTGATTTTGTCAAAGTCTCTCAGATGCCTTATCCTGGCCGGGGGTGTTCACCCAGTTTTTTCTCCTGAATTTTGGACTCTTTTTCCTTTCAAAAGCATTGCCTTGCAAGTGAACTAGGAATTGATCAGGCTGGCTGTGGCCCTCGATTCGATTGAATGAGGGGTAGCCAGGAGAACAGTGTTAAAGGTCTACAGATAGATCTGTAATTTGGAAATGTTTCTAAAACAGAATTCTCAGTTTCTTGTAAAGGTGTTTTACATGTTTTTGTAAGCCACCAAGAGTTGTCATTAAGTTCATAGTTGCCTAAAGTTAGGTATGTTGGTTCTGTATGTTTTCTTCCGTTTCTCTTTTTTGTTTTTGTTTTTGTTTTGGGGGTTAAGCCCAGTGATGCTTAGAAGTCACTTCTGACTCTGCATTCAAGAATCACTTCTGGCAGTGTTTGTGGGACCATATGGGATGCCAGGGATCAAACCTGGGTCGGCCGCATGCAAGACGAGTACCCTGTCCACTGTACTATCTTCAGCCACTCAGTTCTGTGTATTTTCAGCTTGTTCTTTCAAATGAGACTTGGGGAGGAGAAATTTCCCGATTGCTACTGTTTCTGAGGGCTTTAAAAACCGGTTCATCATAGCAGCTTGGGGATAAACATGGCAAAGGGATTGGTCTAAGATTCCACTCTTACACTAGTTAAATTGGACCTGGAACTGCCACAAAAATTCCATCTACTGCTTTGAGAACAACAGTCCCCAGCCCAATCTTTCTACCAGCAGTGGACTGCTGCCTTCCCTGTTGAGCCAACTTCTCAGACTTGGCTGGCTCCCCAGATGAGAAGCCAAGATTTCTGCTGATGGTCCACAGCCAAATTCACTTACAATCCTCTAACGGAAAGACTTGTCCATTTGAGTCCTTTCAGGGCTCAGTGAATGGGAAGGGAGTAGAGCATTGTGGGGATGATTTTGGTGTTAGATTATACTTGGCTCCACCCCTGTAGCACAGGCCTGTGTGAAACCAACAGCTTGGTTCTAGCTGTTTGTGATTTGCATGACTCTCACCAAAAGAAAACAATTTGAATTTTATTTATATCAGTAAAAGGGATTGTTGGGTTGCTGGTGTCACTGCTTCTGTGCACAACTCTTAAGCTGAGAGGAAGGCCAGGAATCTGGGTGATTTAGATCTTGGAGTGTCTTGGGCTGTAGCCGAAGTCTAAAGTCTGAACATTAATTTGCATGTAAATAAACCTTTTTAGGGAGTTAGTAGCAAACAGCAATGGAGAGATGCCAAATACCATCATCTCTTAGCCTTTTAGCTTTTTAAGTCCAGGTTCGAACACAGTCCCATTTGCCAGTGTAGTTGACTAGTGGAGCAGTGGGTTGAAAGGGGTTAGGTGCTCAGTTCAGTTCCCTCAAGCCATTTTTGTACTATTGTTAGAAAGTAGCTGTATTCTTGCTGTTTCCGCGCTGCTGGCCTTGGGTTATCTGGTGTTCTCTCAGTTTCCCTTAAATTCCAGATATCCCTGAAGTTTAGAAAAGCTCATTGTATAGTGAATTCAGAGATTTAGAAATGCTTTGGGCATCTGAGAGTAAGTAAATGTTCTGCTTTGAAGGATCCTGTCTCTGAGAAACCCCAAAGCAACTAAAACTACCATTGCTGCTTCCAGCCTCTTCCCCCGTTATGAACTAAATTATCTTTTTCACAAGACAGTTTCTTGTCATTCTTTATTTGTAGAGTTTATTGAATTTGAGGCATACTTGTGTAAAGCTAGCTATTGACTCGTTCCTTCATATTTTAAATTCCTGATATTCTTTATGGATAGGTTAAAAAAAAACTTTCTCAATTTACCATATACAGACTTCTCTTTAGGTTAGCTCAGTGCAGCTTTGTGTATTCAAGGTAAATTCTCGGGATGTATTATTTTGCATAAGTCCCAAAGTACAGATGCAATGAAGTTCTTGCTTTAGGTTCAGTATGCTTTTGCGTTTCATCTGGAGGGAATCCCCTATTTGTGGGGACCTTCTGTAGCTCCCTTATAGTTTCTTCTGCACTGTCTCATGCTCAAAGCCAATATATTGTGCAACTTGATTTGTTGGCTGTCTTTTGCTCTGTAGTTGATTGTTCTTTGTGATTCTGAGGGCAGGATAAAGACTTTGGTCTGAGGGTATTTAAATGCTGCCAAATAAGCTTGCTTTGCCACAGGTGCCTGAGGAAATTTATTCAGAGCATGTGGATGTCAGAAGATTGCTGTCTAAGAACTAACCTTTCTGGCACAGCCTGTTTGAGGGGAAGCCCTTGACATGATAGCACGTTAAAAACCAAAAACAAGAACTCAGAAAGAATGTAGTTAATGCTTACATCAGCTCTCTTATCTTGATCTCAAACTTGTGCATCTGAGTTTTCTAGAACTTTTCATTTCTTTGGTGTAATTTGGCGGGGAGGTCTTAAATTCGTACTGTTAGTGAGGTAGAGACGGATAGTCTTTTTGGTGGACTTCACAGGGGAAGAAGCTTCCGACTAATGACCTCACTCCTGCCTTGGGGAGTCTGTTGTAGTGGGGGTGGTGACATCTTAGGAAAGGACCCACTGCAGCTCTTCTTTGGTTATCTCCCAACCATGGACTGGCGGCTATTCTGTTACATAAGTAAGTGGTGGGGTAAGACATTTCTGGAGAGTCACACTTTGTCCCCATGAATAACTTTTATTTTACTTATGCATGAGCTGGATGCATCGAGCTACTTTGGATGTTCCTGTCGCAAGCCTTGCTCACCCCTTTCTCCCCCCTTTAGCAGAGCCTAATTCTGGAGACTCCTAACTGCCCACCTCAATAATCCTTCCCAGTCCAATTGCCAGGGACTGCGCTGACAGCATAAACTTCCAGGCTGTACCCTACCTACTTGTATCAAGTTTGAGAAGTGACATTGCTAATATGCTCTCTCTTTCATTCCTCTAGGCTGACAAACGGGCTCATCATAATGCACTGGAACGAAAACGTAGGGACCACATCAAAGACAGCTTTCACAGTTTGCGGGACTCGGTCCCATCACTCCAAGGAGAAAAGGTGAGTTTTTTGAGAAAACTGATTGGATTGCTGCTCTCTTAGAAGGTGTTGTGGACTTGGCAGGATACTTATCTGTCTGGAAAGAGATGGGGTGAGAGATATTCAAGTGGCATGATTTCATTCATTTTTAATTTTTAGGATTGCCATCACACCTTTCCTACTTTGTTTGCGCTTTGCAAATAGCATCAAATGAAGCTGCTTGTAAGACAAGTGCTAATTTTAAAATTAGCATTGTTTCTACTAAATTACTCATTAAGAAACTTATTTTAGTTATCCAGTAATATAGATTAGCATTTCTTCGTCAGGGGCCTAATGGTCCCCTTTGGGCCCCTAGGATATTCCAAGTGAAAATCTTATATAAATGGAGGGCTAGTCGCCCAAGACTAGGGAGCCAACCTATGAGGCCACAGGAAGGAAACAAGTTTGAAAGAGGATCTTGGTTGGAAAAGACTGAAAAAACTGGTATAGAGAATAACTTCATAGTTATAGTGGGGTAACCCTCGAGAATGCATGAGTCAGAAATGCCCTAGAGCACCATGTGAAATTTCATTTTATAATACTTAAATAATCTCCCAGGAATTTATATGAACCATCCTGAACACAAATGATCTTCTGGTCCCAGTAGCTTAGGTTACAAAGACTTGTAAAGGCATTTAAAGCAATGAGACAAGGGCTGGGGAGAAGCCCAAAGGGCTTAAGTACATGTGTTGTATGCAGAGGCTCTGAGTTCAATCTCCAGTGCTCCCTCTCCCCTCAGCACCCATTGGGATTGCCCTGGGGAGCCACTCCCTACCCACCAAAAAAGTATATTATTTGAAAAAATATTTAGGGGACTTGTAAAAAGACCTGTTAACGTGAAATGGGAGGGAAAGTAATGCGCTCTTTCCTTGTCCTCCTCCCTGCCCACTGCCCCATGGTAGACTTTCACAAACTACTGTTTTCCTTGGAGAGGTGGGTGACAGGTATGGAGGTAGAGGCCACATAAGAGAAAAATCAAAGTTGAAAACTAATTGACCTGTGAGTTGAAGTGTTCCTTGGAATTTGGGGAAAACACATTTGTTCAGTTCTGTCTTTGACGTAGAGTGAATTTCACTGCTCTCTGTAGCAAGTCAGTGACATTGGTGGCATTTTGGGACGAGGAACTCTTTATTTTTCTGATTCCGTGATCCACTGGTTTTGTTTTTTTCTTTTTTTCTTTTTTTTTTTTTTTTTTAAAGAAAGGAGAAAAATTTATTGGGAAGTAGAAGAGGGAAGAAAAGGAACTCCCCATATGGGTGTGGGGAGGAACTTAGCATAGGATTAAGTTCAGCAGCAGTCATTTTGTGAAGAAAAATCTTTGGTCTTAGGTGTACTTTGACTGGGCCTCTGTTTTAGCTCTCTGGTGGTCCTCAGTTTGTTTGGTTTTACAGGATTAAGTTTGGAACCATTGTGGTTTCATTTTGTTTATATTGCCATTCTGGTAAGTCATCTGCTTTTTCTTATCTGAGTTGTGGCTTTCTACGTGACTGAAGCATGGGAGAGGTCTGATCTTTATGAAAAAAATGAAACAGGCCGTGTGAATACCTAGTATTGCAAAAGCAGAATTTGCCATGGGGTAGGTCTGTTTGGTGTGGCCTTGGTTTAATGGCTGTGGACCAAGATACTTGACCAGAAAGAACAACATCCCTACGCACAACATTGTCGGAGCACCGCGGGAAATTTTTATGATGGGGAGAGAGACTCACCCTTTGAATCAAAGTACACAGGGGCAAGAATTATCTCTTGTGCGTGTCTGAACTACTAAGTCAGTGCTTATTCATATACCCTGTTACCAATTAATGTCAGTTTCAAACAGTGGTTTTCAGCCTTTTTATACTTGCGGACCAGCTTTGAAGACCACTATTTTCAAAACTGAAGTGGACATGAGCTGCGTCTCCTAAGTCTTGAATCTAACCAGGACTCATGATCAGGCAGTGTTTAAGAGGTGGCCTGTCAGCCTTCTGGAGGCAAACCTGGAAATCTGTTTATAGCATAGTCAGGTGACTGCTAGAGAACACTTAGGGAGAGGTAGACCAGAGGAGTTCAAGTGTGTCTTTTTTCCTTATCTAGTTTACCTTGCAATAAAATTCTTCCTGAAGTCCCTGGAATTACATTGTCTTTAATTCCTTCTCCTTTCTTCAAGGAATTTTACAGTTGGGATCTGTTAGCCTTAAACTGAAAAGTTTGTTTCATTGTTGTTCATCTATTTATCACTCACTGACTCCATTCAGATTGATATTTATGAGATTTTAATATATGCCAAATACTGTTTTAGCTGCTTAGAATATAGTAGTGCACAAGAAAGGCAAAAAGTTGAAGTTCCTCATCTGAATAAGAAAAGGTAAAAAATGAACTAATAATTAAAAAATATGTGGTAGGCTAAATGCTGTTGAGAAAATTTTCAAGGGAGAAAGCATTGTAGTCTCCATTAGGACAGACAAGAAAGCTCTTTGGCAAGGCAACATTTGAGCCTTAAAGGAAGTGAAGGAAAGGATCATACATGCATCCATCTAGTGATGAGCTTTCCAGGCACAGTCATAGTTGAGTGTCAGGAACCTGGCAGCTTTCTTGAGCTGTCCCCCCAAATTCAGCCAGAGCAGCGCAGGGGAAGGGATGGCAGGAGCAGGTAGGTAGCAGAAAGGTCAGAGAAGGAGCAGCTGACAGAAGAGCTGGTCAGGGTCAGATTTTTGATGCTGACCTAAACCCCCCATGTGGTAATTCACCAGATGGTGTTTCCCATGAATTTTATCCTCTATTAAAATCCAAATACTTCACAGTCAGCTGCAGTAAAGGAATTGGCTATTAGCTCTGGTTGAACCTCGGCCTCTTCACATCAACATTCTGTCATCTTAGTGGTTTGGTTTGGTTTTGGTTTTGGTTTTGTCTGCCAGCACTATCTCAAAAGGACTGCAAGGGTCTCATAGTACTTCAGTCTCTCAGACTTCTGAGCTCTCTCTTTTTTCTCTTGAAATGCAGTACTTTGATCCAAAGGAAATTGGCTTATTCTAGATTTGAATTGCTGTAGTTGGGGTTGTGACATTATGTAATTTACATGAGATGATTCTTTTACCCTGAGTCTCGGGGAGCTTATATTGGATTCTTTAAGGAAAACCCCTGAGCGTCTTTATGTTCTGGGTGACATCATTTTAGATTATGCTACATGTGTCCTAAACCTTTTTTTGTTTTATTTCTTTATATTCTTTATAAGTGTTGATGTTATCTGCCCCATCCCTCCCACCCCTCATTCATGCTCCTTCTTTTTGTTTTGTTTTGTTTTTGCTTTTGAGGCTTCATCCAGCAGTGGTTAGGGACTATACCAGATGTGGTGGGCGGGCAGCAGGTACCAGCATACAGGTCATGTGTACTAGCCTTTGAGCTATCTCCCTTGCTCCAAGCCTTTTGATTTTTATTATTGGGGGAGGGAAAAGAATATGACTATACTCAGCTTTGCTCCGGGGCTGACTGTCTTGCTCAGGAGTGAGTCCTGACCATGCTTGCAGAACCATATGGAGTTTTGGGAATTTGAATGGAGAGGTACAAAGGCCAATGACTCCTGTGCTTTCTCTCCAGTCCAGCCTTTTGATTTTTTTTTTTCTTTTTGGGTCACACTCGGCAATGCACAGGGGTTACTCCTGGCTTTGCACTCAGGAATTACTCCTGGCGGTGCTCAAGGGACCATATGGGATGCTGGGATTCGAACCTGGGTTGACAGCGTGCAAGGCAAACGCCCTACCCGCTATGCTATCGCTCCAGCCCCGCCTTTTGATTTTTAAAGAAAAACCAATATTGGTTTAATTGGAACCTAAGTAAGAGAAAGGTATAATTATATATTTAAAAAAATAAATAGGGGGCCAGAGCAATAGTTCCATAGGTACAATTATTCAGATTCGATTCCGAATACCCCCATTTGATCCCCTGAGCACTACAAGGAGTGACCCCTTGATCTTAGAGCCAGGAGTAAGCCCTGAGCAATGCTGGGTGTAGCTCCAAAACAAAAAGTAGCTTTCAGGGCCAGAGAGAGAGGGAGGGAGGGAGGGAGGAAGGGAGGGAGGAAGGGAGGAAGGGAGAGGGAAAGAGAGTGGGAGGGGGGAGAAGAGACAGAGAAGGGGGGAGAGAGAGAGTGTGCAAGAGTAAGAGCGCACAGCATGCGAACTCACTAGGCTGAATAGCTGAGCATGTGCTTTGCATACAGGAGGCCTGGGTTGGATCCTCTGTTACAGGGTCACCCAGCACTACCAGGTTTGGCCCCAAAACAGTTTTAACTGTGAGATGAGACTCAAGTGCAGTCTTTGTCTTTTGGTTGTTGGAGGCACACATGGCAATGCTTGAGTTACTCCTGGTTCTGCACTTGGCACTTATTCCTGGCAATGCTCAGAGGACCATATGGGATGCCAGAGATCCAAACCAGGTTGGTCTTGTGCAAGGCAAGTGCCCTACCCGCTGTACTATCTTTCTAGTCCCTCAGTTTATTCTTATACATAAAAGTGTGCTTTTTTTGTTTTTGTATTTTTATTTCTGAGGTTTGCTGTGTTTTGTTGGCGGGGTGTTGCTTGTTTGGGGGCCACATTTAGTGAGATTTAGCTACTTCCTGTAGGGTTTGCTCCTGGTGGTGCTCCAGTGACCATCTGCTGTCTTGGTTGCAGCCTGGGCTTCCTACATACAAAGCAAGTGCTCAGCCCATTGAGCTATCTTTCTCACCTCCTGTTACCTATATTTTTACTATGAAATAAAGAATAGGTCACCTTTTTACTTGAGGTAAAAATAAAATAATCACTAGTATCTGTAAATTTTGTACGGTAAAATTAAATAGCAGTTCTCTGAGATGAATACTATGCAAATGAATACTATGTAAATGAACAGCTATTGATAATCTCTTCTACCATGTTAGTATATCAAAAACTAGGAAATTAGGCTTAAAACAGTGGTCTTAGTCTGTGTAGCTAGACAGGGACTAGAACTCAAGACTTTCAGGTGGCAAGTTCCATTTTTCTAGTGTACCTTAATAACTAGTGAACAATTTAAGGATAGAATAGTTTTTTTTTTTTAATTTATTCTTTTATTGAATCACCATGTGGAAAGTTACAAAGCTTTCAGGTTTAAGTCCCAGTTATACAATGCTCGAACACCCATCCCTTCACCAGTGCACATATTTCACCACCAAGAATCACCTCCCCTCCACCCCCCACCTCCCCAGCCCCCACACCCCGCTTGTGTAACTGATAAATTTCACTTTACTTTCACTTTACTTTGATTACATTCAATATTTCAACAAAAAAATCCCTCACTATTATTATTTGGAGTTTCTCCCCCCTAAAGTCAGACCTGCTGAAAAGGAAGCATTTGATCATTTGTTTTCCATTGCTGAGAATGAAGAGATATGAGGTCAATCAGCCGCACGGTTTTGGATTTCTGTATTTTAGTATTTTAGTAACTAAGTCCAGAGAATCTTACCAGTAATGTCATGTCAGGGCTACTTCTGAGATAGTTTCTCTGAGTTGATATATGTAGGTGGGCTGGAGCGATAGCACAGTGGATAGGGCATTTGCCTTGCATGCGGCCGACCCGGGTTCAATTCCTCTGCCCCTCTCGGAGCCTGGCAAGCTACCCATGGCATAGTCGTATGCCAAAAACAGTAACAAGTTTCACAATGGAGAGGTTACTGGTGCCTATTCGAGCAAACCGATGAGCAACAGGATGACGGTGACAGTGACAGTGATATATGTAGGTAACACCAGAAGTGCAGACATTTGAGAGGATGATTTAAGGTGTTGACAATCCATTAGGTCCCAGTATTGGCAAGAGGACTCTCGAACTATCTTTGAATTTAAATTTAAATCTTTCCCTTAAAATTTTTATCAGGAGGAGTTCACCAGAGAAGATTATATGGAATTGAAACTATCACCAGTCAACCAGAAAAAAGGAGTAAAGGCAAGAACAACTGTAGCCCAAGTTTTTATAGGAAGACATTACTTTTTCCTAAACAGAGTCAATTTTGTGGCTTTTTTGTTTGTTTGTTTCTGTTTTGGGGCCACACCTGGTGATGCTCAGGGGGTTGCTTCTTGCTCTATGCTCAGGAATTACTCCTGGCAGACATCAGGGACAATATGGGATGCCAGGGATCGAACTCGATTTGCCACCTGTAAGACAAGCTCCCTACCTGCTGTACTGTCTCTCCAGCCATAATTCTTTGTTTGAAGGGCCCTGGCTTGGGAGCTAGGGAGTGTTGCCCTACGGCATGCTGGCACTAATTCACCCTGTGAGGGGGACCAAGACCTGGTGGCCAGCCCATCAGTTTGCCTTTACATAAGGTTCTAATTCTTAATTCTTTATTAGCCTCAGAACCTGAGCCAGAGTGATTATATGTAATCACCCTCTCTCCTCAGCATATGTACCCGAGTGATACAAGGGTCTGCATCAGCATTGCCATTTGCCAACTGTACAGTAATTTATAGCAATAGCTCATCTTGTAAGTCTCTTCCTAATGCCCCTGTTTATCATGCATAATTTTTCTTCTTTCTGGAGAGAAGTGTGTTGAAAAGAGAGCACAGCCTAAGTGACATCTCCTAAGTCATCATTAAGTTCAGAATTTTTTGATGTGGGGTGAGCATATGAGGCATTTCAGCTTCTGTGGTAGACTTCTGTGTATGTGCTGGGTCCCCAGCGTGTAGAGTGAGAGTGCCCCAGCAAACAGCCATTAGAGAAAAGAGCTACAGCCTTTTGTGTGCTCGCTATTTAGCTAAGACCTGTGAGACTGTAGAGGATTTTTTAACAGTTGTAATAGAAAGTGTCTGGTCTTGAGACACCTTAAGACTCATTAAGAGAGAATATAGTTTCTCTCTCGGTGGCAATAAATTACCAACAGTTAATTTATTGATAATTTGAATCTTGAATATCAACGAATAGAGTAAGACACAGATGTTTCATCTCCATTAAATCTAATTTCCGGGGCTGGAGCGATAGCACAGCGGGTAGGGCATTTGCCTTGCACGCGACCGACCCAGGTTTGATTCCTCCGTCCCTCTCGGAGAGCCCAGCAAGCTACCGAGAGTACCTCACCCGCATGGAAGAGCCTGCCTGGCAAGCTACCCGTAGCATATTTGGTATGACAAAAACAGTAATAACAAGTCTCACAATGGAGACGTTACTGGTGCCCACTCGAGCAAATCGATGAACAACGGGATGACAGTGACAGTGATACAGTGATTCCATCATAGATAGTTCTTTAATTTTCTGAATCTTATCCTATTGCCCATGGTTGGCTCTGTGCTTAAAAACTATAAACATTGAGTTCTTTGTAAAATGTATTTGTGTAAACTTCCAATGATGTAAAGACTGGCATTCCATGTCTGAAATTAAATAAGGTTTCCCCTTTTCCTCCTGCTCTTTCCCTCCTTTTTATTGTGGGGTTCGGTATCCTCTCCTGTGTGCCAGCTTTGTTTATCTGAGCCCTTTCCTCAAGTTCTGACTCTAGCCTCACCAGCCAGATTGTGTTAGGGGTTCACAGAGAACAGACCCGCTCACAAGGCCGCCTCCACCTATGCACTTTGTCCTGCCCAGGTTTGGTTTCTTCACCCCTGATCCCTGACCTGAGAGTCTGTCTCCACCTGTCTGCCTTTCAGTCCCATATCAGATGCTCCACCGGCCTGAAAATTGAACTCTATTCCACCCCAGTGTCCATTTGTTGGTCTAGCCTTTGTTACTTTTTTATTTTTGTGATGTGCTTATGGCCTCTCTAGAGGATGGGTGTGGTTCTTGAGAGCAGAAACCTTGTCTGTCCTTCTTGGGGCCTCTGCAGTGGAGACATGAGAAGATGGCTCCTCTGGAGAGAGACCAGGGCGTCAGTAAAGTCTCTCACCTAATGCTTTTTGAGTCTTGAGATTTGGAAGCTAGGTAGGGGGTTATTACTATGCCATCTTCCCTTTGGCATTTCTTTGTTGTGTATGTCTGTATCCGTGATCACACACTGTAGTGCTGAGGGACACTCCTGGCTTTGTGCTCAGGGATCACTCCTAGTGGGGCTTGAAGGACCATATGGGGTGCCAGGGATCAAACCCTGGTTGATCTTGTGCAAAGCAAATGCTCTACCCACTATATTGTCTTTCCCACCCCTTTAGCATTTCTTTGTCTTTTTCTCTAAGACTATTTTTAAGACTTGATAGTAATGGGAAGGGGAGGTATCACACTTTCATTTCAGACTACCAAAGAACTCACAAAAAGAGAATGTAGGGTTTTAAAAAATTACTTGTTTGGCCCTTGAGTAATTATCTAGCTCATTTAATACGCTACTTCTAACGCCTGGTATTCTTGCCTTCCCTTGCTAATCAGTGGTTTTTTTGGACTAGAAGGGGCCTGGTAACAGTACATCTTGGAAGAACCATGGTGCTGTTTTGCTTGAATCTCACAACCCTCAGGTCTCCCTTGTTGGCCTTAGCTGGAGTTCTAACATGATATGAGTTCTTATAGGTGCACTCTCAGGCTTACTCTGCTAATTCTTCGTTTCTGTTTTCAGAAGATGACTTATTCAAGTGGAAAAATTGCTCTAGCCTCCCTTTACTGTAGTATATGTAAAAACCTGAGAAAATAGTCTTATTTCTTTAAGATAATTAGTACCAAAAAATTAGTACAGAATAAAACAGATGTCAGTGCTTAGTCATGCAGTAGTTCTTTTTGTTTTTTCCCCAGAGGATGGTTTTTTGGGGGAAATAAAAGCAGCTATAATGTCAGCTTAGTAGGATCCAATTTTGACAGGAGTTAATCTTACACCTAAGATAACTATTTCCTGGTATGCATTAGGTCCCTTGGGAGTGTTCCTACCTAATGTTAATAGTCTTGGACTCCTAGTTTCTTTCTCCTTCTCTCTACCTGCTTTCCAAAACAATGTGGATGTTTACAAAAGTTTGTATTTCACTTGTAGATTTTCAACTCTAGAAATGTATGAAACTCTTGTCTCATGAAAGATTTTTGAGAACCACTGTCTAAAGTGGGAATTCCTTAAATCATGGGTGTCATCTTAAGTATCACTACTAACTCCATTAGAAATCCTTCAGAGCCTGGGCTGGAGCGATAGCACAGCGGGTAGGGCGTTTGCCTTGCACGCGGCCGACCCGGGTTCTAATCCCAGCATCCCATATGGTCCCCCGAGCACCGCCAGGGGTAATTCCTGAGTGCAGAGCCAGGAATAACCCCTGTGCATCGCCGGGTGTGACCCCCCCCCCAAAAAAAAAAAGAAATCCTTCAGAGCCTTTCATGAACTATGTCCTCAGTACTTTTTGGCCGGATGAGGGCATATCCGGTACTCTTAGGAAGCTGCTCTTGGCATAGTGCCATGTGGTACCAGGGATCAAATATCTGTAGGCATACACTTGCACCCTTTGAACCATCTCCTGGCCCCTATAGTCAGTTCTTACTAAAGTACGAGGGGTGGTGCACTCGCTTCCCTCAGAGTTCTGTCATGTGGGTGGCTGGGTAGACCTCATGCAAGACTTTCTCTGACTTGCTGCTTTGAGCAGGGATGCACACACGCAAGTGTTGTATCCCAAACAAGAGAATGGACAGAAACAGGGCAGGAGTGGGGGGGAGTTGGGGAGCTGAGGTCTCCATGGCCCATTTTAGTTTTGTTCTAGGTAATGAAAAATTAAAAATCTGTGGAATGCTGCTGGTATTTCCCTTCCACCAGTACAGGTTCAAGTAGCTGTCCTGAACCTTCAGTTTCCCGCTCTTAAAAAGAAAAGCAGTCTTCTTTACTGCTGTTACTATGCGCAACTGAAGATTGTTTCCTAGACTATTTACTCAAGAGTGTCTTCATTCGAACTTCAACTCACTACTACCAATTACTCTGCAGAGCTGATTTACCAACCTACTCTTCCAAGAGTGTCTCCATTCTCACCAGGGTCCTTATTAACATTCTAATTCAAAATTTAGATGACTCTTTCATAGTCATTTTTCTTTTCCTCAAACTCTTCTCCCATATCAGCCCTGTTCTTGCAGAGGGATGAGAGTGTGTGTGTGTGTGTGTGTGTGTGTGTGTGTGTGTGTGTGTGTGTGTGTGTGTGTGTGTGTGTGTGTGTGTGTTGAGAGAGAGAGAGAGAGAGAGAGAAAGAGAGAATGTGCACATGTCAGGTAGGTGCACGCTCCCGCACACACACACACTTTTTTTTTTTTTTAAAGTTCCAAAATCTGTTTCCAAAATACAAGTGTCCTGGTAACATGGGTTCAAACTGCTACCTACTAGTCAAGGAACACTGAGCAAAGCTGCAGCAGCTCTGTCTCTCAATTTCCTCATTTATAAAATAGGGGAAATCATCAGAAGGTTATATAAGGATACCTAGCATTTAGCAAGTACTCGGTATTAGCTGCTGCCAATGTATTATCTATAGTATTATTATCATTGGTATTGCTGGCTGTAGCCATAGCTTCTGGACAGGATCTGTAGTCCACCATCCTTTTATAAGTTTCCCAGAGTGGAACAAAGGCCTAAGGAATGACTTTGCTTTAATTCTTAACTCCTAGGAAAGGCCCAAATTCTTTGTCAGGCTCCTTCAGCCACATTTATATGATCTGGTTTCAGGGCTATATCCAAACTGTTCAGAAGAACTTTTTTTCTGCTGGGAGAGGCAGAGCCAGAAATACTACCTTCTAATCCTAAGAATTAGCAGGAAAAAAAAATCACTTAGGGTTGGAGAGGTAGTATAGGGGGTAAGGCACTTGCCTTGCACGCATCTGGCACAGGTTTGATCTTCAGTACCCCAGATGGTCTCCTGAGTCTGCTAGGAAGAAGCCCTGAGCACTGTCAGGTGTGCAAGTGTGCCCACTACCCCCCACTTCCCTACATACAAAATCACTTAGGTTCTTACCGGGTAGGCAGAGACAACATGTCATCAGTGAACTTGTTGACTTATCAGTATGACATGTCAGTCATACATACATACTTACTTGAAGATTGCTGATTGAGCTGACAGGGCACATGTGAAAGCCCAGGTCCACTCCATGGTCCATAAAACCCGGGCCACACCTTAGTCCATACCATAAAACCCAGAGTTCCTGCTGGCTTCATGCTCTTCCTGTTCACATAGTATAAATGCAATAAACAAGGAAGAGCGCCCACATCTTAAGTCTGTGTCTGATCACATGTCTGTATATAGTTTGGACAGATTGAGGGGTGGTAGGTTTTAGATGAGTCTAGCGTTTTCTAGTTTCAACCTTTAGCTTTTTGTGGGGGAGGGGAAGGATGGAACCATGCACCTGGCCTCACACATACAAGCTGAGTGCTCAATCTCTGAGCTTCATCCTCAGCCCAAACTTTAGCTTTTTATCCCTATGATGTAAATCTCAAAAGATTTTTATTCTTGTTTAGTAAGTTCCCTGGGAAGCAAAATAAAGTTAGCACACCCCCCCTTTTTTTTGAGTAACTAAAGGGCAAGGAACACCTAATGTAACCTGAGGCACTTCTGCTTTTGGTGAGTGGTGGAGGAAAGGCTGTGGTTAGCATTCTGGACACCTCTTGTTGGGTTTATATAAACAGATCCAGC
This sequence comes from Sorex araneus, assembly GCF_027595985.1. Lineage (NCBI taxonomy): Eukaryota > Metazoa > Chordata > Mammalia > Eulipotyphla > Soricidae > Sorex > Sorex araneus. The sequence continues at coordinate 35,156,930 of NC_073304.1, forward strand.
CTTCTTTGGGGCATCTTTTGTTCCCAAGTCACTCTGTTCTAACATCTGTTCACTTTATCTTCATACAAAAATTGTCCTGTCACTTCTGGTGCTGGTTTGTATGCTGTACTTACTGCTCATTTTTCACTTCTTTCTCCCTATTTAACGAAATAATTTCACATGTAAGCACATGCATAATGGTTACACACAGGTTGCTCCTCAGTCTGGTCATCTGTTAAAAATTATCACTGAACATTGCCAAGTGCTCTCCTTTCAGACGTTTTGCTTCTTATCCTCTAGTTCTAGTTATATATGTAGTTATGTAAGAACTAACTTAGCCTTCTAAGTACTATCTCCTGGAAAAACAGGCATATGTATATTTTGGTTTTTTGTTTTGGGCCACAGCTAGCAATGCTCAGGATTTACTCCTGACTGCACTCAGGAGTTACTCTTGATGGTGCTCAGGGACTATATGGGATGTTGGGGATTGAATCTAGGTCGGCCGTATGCAAGGCAAACACTTCTGCCTTCCAAGATAGGTAGATTTAGGGGCTGGAGCGATAGCACAGCGGGTAGGGCGTTTGCCTTGCACTCGGCCGATCCGTGTTCGATACCCAGCATCCCATATGGTCTCCTGAGCACCGCCAGGGGTAATTCCTGAGTGCAGAGCCAGGAGTGACCCCTGTGCATCATCAGGTGGACCCCCCCCAAAAAAAAAAAAACAAAACCAAGATAGGTAGATTTAAAGAGCAAATAGAATGGAGAGGGGCTGAAGTTAAGTGATGGACCACTGAAGTGTTTCCAGCCCTAGCTTCAATCACTGGCACAGCAGGAAGAAGGAGACTAAGATGTAAATATGCTTAGTGTTTAGTCAGAAATGGGATGCATAGAATTTGGAGAAATAGGTGAGGTTCTGAAGAATTTGCAGTCATATAAAGACCAGCTATAGAGAGAAATACTGTGTCTGCAGTTGCAGAATCCACTAGTGACAGCCTAGCATGCATCTGCCTCCTAGAGTCCTAGACTCTTCCTTCTTCTGTGCTACTGTCCCACCTCTCACCTAGTACTTTCTTTTCCTTTCTTTTCTTTTTTTCCTTCCCTTCCCCTCCCCTCATGCCATGACTGTCCCCTTCCATTTACATGATGTTCACCTATGACCCTGAAAATGTCCTAAGAAACACCACTGTGCTCTAGAGTGAGCCTTTCCCACAAATTCTACCTCAGTCTAAACTCATTTGTTTCCAGTGGGAGAACACATATACAGAGCCAAGGCCAGTGCCTGGCACACAGTAGGAAAATGCCCCAGCAAGAAACCACTTTGCCATGATCTTCCTAATTTGCAGTACTCAGTTTACACTTACTTGTACTACCCTGTGATTTGCCTGGCTATAGCTATATCTCCTCAGCTAGATAGCAAGTAATATTCTGGGCAAAAGAATTCATGACTGACTCATGTTTTTTTTTTTCTGGAAGTGTCTGCTTAATACTTTGTATATCGTTTGCATTAGATAGATAAAAAATGATTGAATATGAAACAAGGGTTCTGTAAAAGGAAGGATTGGAAATTCTATCACTAGGGTTGACTAGGCACCTAGCTTGCAAACTTCTCTGATACCTGGCTCTATAAATCAGGGTTGTAAGGACTTACTGCCAAAAGGTTTACTTTGGCTGCCTGAGTATGAATGTTAGGTTTGTCTTTTTCTCTTGCTATGCTCTGGGTGTGTTGGTTTCTTTGAGGGCCATATGCTGTGGTACTCAGGGTCTATTCCTGGAATGACCCCCAGCATTGCTCAGGGAACCAGACATGGTGATGGGGATCAGGCACAGGAGTTGACTGGAAAGTAAGGCAAGAAAAGTGCCTACACCACTGTATCTCCTGCCCATGTGTTCTGGCATTTCATGTGTTCTGGTGTTTTTAGGAGCCCCTGAACCTACCATGAGTAAGAAATTCTACTTTGGGGGCCACATCTGTCTGTGCTTAGGGATCACTCTTGGTAGGCTTAGGGGGCCATATGGGGTGTAGGGGATTGAACCCCAGTGCAAGTGCCCTACACAGACAGGGCAAATGCCCTACACATCGTACTATCTCTCCAGCCTCATAGTAAGAAATTTTGCTATTGCTCAGGAGCTTTGGTGGCACACTTCAACTAGGCAGTTGCCTAGTTACCCATGGTCGTAGTAAAGGTTGCAGTTGCTTCCTGAAGTGGCCCAATCGCATGCCCTTCCTGTGTTGACATCAAATGCTTAGCCAGAGAGGCTGAAATCATGACACAGCAACATGGCTCAGAAATAGCAGCAGATTGAGGGTTTCGTTGAAATCTGGGAACTTGATGAAAAAAATTGATCTATTTTCATCCTAAGCCAGATCCAACTGAGATCTTGCTCTTGTCTTTCCGAGCCAGCTGTCTAATGGCCTAAGCTGTCAGTTAAATAGGATTTAGTACTTCCACATAGCTAAGCTGAAGACTGGAAAGAAATGTAAAGAACCAAATGGGACGGAAGGAGTACAGGCTCAGGAGTTCCACCTGAGCTTGAGTCCAGGCCCTGCCACTTTATCAAGATGGTGATTTTGAATAAACCAGTAATTTCTCTGAGTCTTGGATTCCTGGTACAGCTACCTCTGTCAGAGCAGAGGGTGCTGGTGAGGTAAGCGATTGTAATGCACTTGGCACCTTGTCTGACTCGAAGGCGGCTCTCACTGGCAGGTCCTGTGTCCTCAGCCTAGTCCCACTGCACCTTTCTGCTTCCATTTCCCAGTGTTCGATTGCAGAAAGGGCTCCTCATCGCATGGACTAGGTCTTTATTTTGTCCCCCCTTGCTTTTTTCTCATATTGCAACAGGCATCCCGGGCCCAAATCCTAGACAAAGCCACAGAATATATCCAGTATATGCGAAGGAAAAACCACACACACCAGCAAGATATTGACGACCTCAAGCGGCAGAATGCTCTTCTGGAGCAGCAAGGTGAGCAGGTGGGCTGGTGGGGCAGCTGGCCCTGCTGTGCTCCAGCCAGGTCAGGGCTTCGCACTGGGTCTGCCGAGTCAGAGCCAGTTCCGGAGCATGTGCTCGCACGCTGCTGCAGCCCTGCTTCTCGGGCCTGAGTCACTGAGTGTTAGCGCCTTACTGAAGAAGGACCTGAGCCGCCAGTGAGGGCACAGTCGAGTCTAGGGGTTGCACCTCTGGAGACATTGACCTTTTCTGACCTGATCTCTCCCCTTTTTGGGGCTCAGGTGCTCTGCCTGCAGTAGGGGTTGCACCTGGCATCAGGTGTCTGAAAAGAGCTTTGAGCTCCTCGGATTGGAGTGTGATATGTAAGTACCAGAAACTCCAGGTGTTCAGGGACAGTGAGCCCACCCCATTGTCCAGGGTAGTCCAATCAGGGCAGCCCGTGGGCCAGGCCCGTGCTGTTCTCCAATGCTCACACCCGCCTTTTCCTACAACCACAGGGGAAAGCGAGAGCTGATCAAGTTCTTTGTTCCTGGGGAATTCACTTCTCTTCCTCCCTCATGGAAGATGCAAGTAAAAGGAAATGCAAGTAACCACCTGGGTTAGAACACCTCAAATGAAATAAAATAAAATAAATGGGTGACCTTCTAGGCTCAAGATGAGCTGAACCAAGGGATGGGCAGTGGGAGGCGGCAGCGGGTTGGTTACTGGGCCGAGCAGCCTGCATGTAGGGGCTGTGTGTTGAAGGCCCAGGTATTCTGTGTGGATTGGTAACTTGCTTCCAAGTGTCCAGCTTGTCTTTCCAAATGGATCTTGTACATGAGAGCTAAGCCAAGATTTTCCTTTGGCTGATACATCGTATGTCATCCTTTCCTGCTGTTGTGTGTCCTTCACACCCTGGTGGAGCCTGGCGTTGCCAGGCGCTTCTCTCATTGCACTGCTCCCACAGGGAGCTCACGTTCCTGTCTCCACACCGGGCTTCCGTGACAGGACGGTGACATTACAAGCTTTTTCTTTAGGGTTGGGTGGCTCGCAGAGTGGCCGGCCACGTCCACTGGGCCCCCAGGTCTGACTGGGGAAGGAGGAGGGAACTGAAATGTGTGGGCGGGGCAGCCACCGGAAGGGAGTTCCTTCTGAGCTCCTCCCCCGAGCCTCGGGCCAGCAAGCCCTTCGGAAGAACAGGCTGGACCCTGAGCCCAGACTCGGTTTCTCCCCCAGTCTCCGGAAGACTATAACCCACTCGCTTGGTTGCCTTTCAGTCCGTGCACTGGAGAAGGCGAGGTCGAGTGCCCAGCTGCAGACCAACTACCCCTCCTCAGACAACAGCCTCTACACCAACGCCAAGGGCAGCACCATCTCTGCCTTCGACGGGGGCTCAGACTCCAGCTCAGAGTCGGAGCCCGAAGAGCCTCAAAGCAGGAAGAAGCTCCGGATGGAGGCCAGCTAAGCTCCGCGGGGCAGGCCAGCAATAAAAACTGTCTGTCTCCTCCGTCGTCTCATCCTCCTATCAGTTCATCTTTAGAACCCTCAGAACCATTTAAGAGACTTTATTTTTTTCCTCTTTCTCTCTTTTTTTTTTAAATTTTATTTTTACGTAGAAGCTCTTGGACAACAGCTCTCGTTTTCCTTTCCCGTTTCCACATTTTTATTTTTTAACCTTTCCCTTCAGGGATTCCCTGTTCCCACCAGGAATTTTTAAACCAAAACACCCCAACTTGGCAGCTTTTTTCTGTGGAGGACAGACGGCCGGCCGGACCTCTGAGCACATGGTGTCCTGACCACCACCAGCTCCTCCTGCCCTGCCGGGCACGTGCCCCGGGGACTCCTGCCCTCCCAGCCCCCCAGGCCTCTCCTCCCAGGCCACCCTCACCTCTGATAGACTTTGTGAATCTGTGGACTGCTCTGCTTTCCGAAGATGACCTGTTCGGAGTAATCAGAATGACTCCCCTTCATTTTAAAGGATTTTTTTTCCCCTAAAAAAGCTGTTTATCGCTCCTGTTGAAAGACCAGATCCTTGAAGAAGTTTGTGGTGTAAAGGAAGTAGGAAGAGATGAGCAGCGCAGAGTCTATGGCCCGTTTCACTCCTGCTTCTCTCAGCCAGCCTTAGGGAGGGCCGAGTGACACTCGTGTGTGGTATGTGTGCGGGACAGGTGGCAGCAGTGAGAGGGAGCCACCAGGGGGTGGTGGTAGGGGGCGGGACAGGGAGGGAGAATCGGGTGGGGTAGAGGTTTTGTATTGAGGGCCAGTGATAATGTTTTGATATTTATTTCCTGCTACTGAAATTTGAATCTGAATGAATCGTCCCTATTTCTGATGATGTCGGTATTGCAAAGCGACAGATTCATAAAGTAATGATCAAATTTTCCTTTCTTTCCGTGTGTATTTCTAAGAAATAGAGCCAACTGATTTTGTATGTAAATACCAAGAGCAATTTACCTGGTACTAAACATCCCAGTGCGGACCCCTCCCTGCCCCCACCCTGCTCCCCGACCCTCCCAGAACCTGCCCGTTGTGTGATCCAGCCCTGGTCTGGCTGCAGTCAGCAGATCCCAGGGAAGGGTTTTGTGTGTTTAGGCCTCATTTCTTTGTCTCTTTCCTACTCCGTTCCCAGCATTTGCTGATTTCTAGTGTACTCTGTAGTTTCAGTCTGTGTTTGATTCCATTCCATGGAAATAAAAAGTATGTTGTACATACTGCCGAAGAATTGTCTTGCAAGTTAAGGCTTCCCCCTTTACTATAAGACTATAAATAAAAACTTATTTTATCCTTCTTGGTGGTGGTGTCTTCTTGCCAGGATGGCTAAGGGAAAGGGCCTTAGCCATCAGACAAATGTGGCTCCAGAGACAGAAGCCATGGAGAACAGAAGGGCAGCTGGAAGCCAGACGGTTTTTGTTTTTTAAGGTTCAGGGGGAGAGGGCCAAGGGATGTGAGGGTGGAGAAATGGATGGTGGTGTCTGCTCATTGGATAGGTGTTCTTGAAGTGTCAGTAGGGATAGGGCTGTCCTGGGTCACATTTCTGGATCCAGTTCCTGCTAAATAAGTGAAGCTTGGGAAATGGTGAACTCAGAGCTTAGAATTGGAGTTCTCCAGGTAATGAATGCTGAGTTTAGAGGTGACTGGTATTCCATTTCTACAAAGTGCCAGTATGTTGTTAGGAGGCTGCAGAGGTCTAGAAGTTAAAGATCTGGTAGTGTCACTTTGTTTGTTTGGGGGGCATGCTGGCAGTGCTCAGCGCCCTTCCACTGTACTGTCTCTCCAGTCCCCGGGAAACACGTTTACTCAGGTCAGGGACCCAGCATTGGAATAAATTGACTTGACCTGAAAGGGAGAGAATTTATGGCCTAAATACAGCTCAGTGTTAATTTTCCTTCCTGGCACCTATGAAATACTCACATTCCTAGAACAGAGGAGAGAGTCAAATCAGTTCATTGATGCATCTTTTTTTTTTTTTTTTTTTTTTTGGTTTTTGGGTTAACACCCAGCAGTGCTCAGGACTTCTTGCTCTTGCACTCAGGGATCATTCCTAGTAGGGCTGGGGGACCATTTGGAATGTTGAGGTTCAAACCCAGGTGGGCCTTGTGCAAGGCAAGCACCCTATCTGCTGTACTATTGTTCCAACCCTTAACACTGTCTTTAGGAGGGTAGAGAGTTGAGGTTTTTATCCTTCCAATGCCAGATCCATAATTTCTGATTAAGAAAGTTGGCAGGTGGGTCCTCCTAGAAGAGGAAGTTTTTAACATGATCATCCCCCCTCACCACCACCACGACCATAATTCTGTTGAGGAAAATGAGGATGCTAGGAGAGCTCCTGTTTCAGAGCAGGAAAGGGACCAGGAGAAAAAAAAAAAACATTGGGAAGAATCAGGTGATTTCGTGTACCATTTACTGCCTATCCGGTCTTGGTTTTAAACCTCACTTGGCACATGGTCAGTTTGCTCAGTCTGGGTGAGCAAACTACCCCCCAGAATGAAGAAAAGATCCTAGGACAGCTATGGCTGAGATGAGTGTGAAGTTGTGGACATCCTGTAGGGAGGGCGCGAGGGGAGATTCCCAAGCCAGCCCTGGCCTCAGGATACTAACTGGACAGGGGGTTATGTTTCAAGCTTCTCCAAATTTTATAAATCAGAGGAAAAAGTGAGCCAGATAGCTGGCTCACCTGGGGAAATAATCACCTGACTGACAGGCTGAGCAGAACAGCAGGTAGAGGGGGCTGGAGGTGGGGTGCCTCTGGGAGCAGCTGTCTGGAAAGGAAAACAAGGTTAGAGACCTCCGCTCAGGGGACTAATGAAAGTCACAGCCCAGTTCTTCTGGCATGTGCTTGAAGCCCTGCCCGCCCTCTGCTGCCGTGCAGCACACACCGAGGCAGGACTGGTGGGGGTTTGCCAGCACCATTGTTCTTGGGTTGGTTCTCTGTGCTTTGCAAAGTCCTGGAGAGCCCAGAAGGCCGCTGATGTGTCACCACTGCTCCATGCTTTACTCGAGGCCTTTTAAGAGCCCCCTCTTTGTCTTTGCAGTGGTGTGCTATTTCACTTTGTTCCTTGCTCCAAACTTTAAACGAACTTTAAAGGACCCAGTTTTAAAATTTCTTCCTCTGCTTAATCCCATAAATAAAATAGCTCCCAACATCAGCTAAGAGTTATCTGCGCTCCGAGAGCTGGTGTCTGCTGGGAAAGGTTTCAGAACAAAGACAAGAACCTGAGAGATGGTTGCAAGGGTTGGAGGCCGGGTTTCCGTGCCCAGCACTGCCTGGCACCCCAATACCACCAAGAACAACCCTGAGCACAGAGCTGGGAATAGCCGTAGAGCACTGCTGGATGTGGCAAAAAAACACATAATGATAAATTAAAAGACCAAGGGCCAGGGAGAAGATAGCTTAAAGGGCTCAAGCACATACTTTGCATGCTAGAGCCCTGGGTTCTATTCTCAGTACCATTCCGTGTTCCCACTCCCATAACACCACCAGGAGCGACCCTCAGGCACTGACTCGATGCTGGACCTGAACCAGGACCGAGTTCTGTTTCTAATATCAGAGTGTTTTGTGCTTGAGTGCTCAAATTAGGCTGAGTGCAAAAACCCTGTCTGTTACTGGGTATCTCCGGACCTCTGAAACAAGAATAGCATTGGCAGCCTTAAACGGTGGTTGTGAGGATTCCGTGAGATGGTGCCTGGAACTTGTTGGGCCAGGTGAGCACTCGGGTGCCAGCTGTCTTTATCTCTGAGAAGCACATGACCAGGACCTATCTGGGAGATGGAAAACTTCAGCTTCTGCAGCCATCCCTGGAGACTAGGACTTGATGTCTCACAAATGCATCCTACCAAGGTGTGCTTCCAGCCTTAGCAGGATGGGCTAGTAGTTAGAGAGCCAGGGAAGCCCAGGACTGAGCACACATGTCTTTCAAGACAGAAGAGGGGCCTCTGGTGCCATACTCGCTCAGCCATCCCTGTTGTTCAGTGGCATGAGTCGCGGGCATGTGTTCTGTGCAGACCGGCTTGCCCAGCAGGTCTCAGTGTGGCTGCACTCCGGGAGGCCTTGTGCCCTGCCCAGGAATGTTTGTCCGAAGGGCGCCAGGGCTAACCCCGAAGCCAGGCAGTCTGGTCAACAGGTTTTTGCAGGTGCTCCTTGTGTACTCAAGTTTGACTCCAGGGTGAATGTGACCCAGAGAGCAAAAGGAAGCACTCAGGAGAGTAGGCCCAGCTGAACTAGCAGGACCAGGGCAGCCGAGACAAGGCTCTTTAAGGTGGCGCTTAGAGAAAGTAGGGGAAGGGGTAAAGGGGGATCTTGCTTATGGTTAGTTAAAATTGGGTTGAAATGCTTGCCAGTTTTTCCCTTCTCCCAGTGGGCTCAGACACTACCCTAGTCACCTACTTTGTCTTTCTTTGGTAGCCATACCTGGCCGACCCGAGTTCGATTCCTCCACCCCTCTCAGAGAGCGGGCAAGCTACCGAGAGTATCTCGCCCGCACGGCATAGCCTGGCAAGCTAACCATGGCATATTCGATATGCCAAAAACAGTAACAGCAGATCTCACAGTGGAGACATTACTGATGCCCGCTCGAGCAAATCTATGAGCAATGGGATGACAGTGATGGTGACAGTGATTTGGCAGTGCTCAGGGCTTACTCCTGCTTCTGCGCTCAGGGATCACTTTTGGCAGGCTCAGGGGACCATATCGGAAGCCAGGGATCAAACCTGGCTCAGCTTTGGGTTTTTTGTTGGTTTGTTTTGGTTTTTGGGTCATGCCCAGTGATGCTTAGGGGTTGCTCCGGCTCTGCACTCAGGGATTACTCCTGGTGGTTTTCTGGAGACCATATGGGATGCCAAGGATCAAACCCGGGTCAGCCACGAGCAGGCAGTACACCCTACCCACTGTACTATTACTCAGGACCCTTGTCACTCATTTTTGAAGTTCCACACTAAAGTCATTTGGTCAAGACCCTTTTGGGACCATATCCTGTGGTGACTGGGGACTACTCTCAGCTCATTGTCCAGGGGAATTGCTCCCAAAAGTGCTTTATACCATGCCACAGGGTGCTTGGAGTGAACTCAGGCCTCCTGCATGCGAGCATGTGCTCAGGAAGCCCTTTGGGTCTGTCTCTATGCACCGCCCCAACCCACCCCACCTTTTTTTCAGCAGTCACCGGCTGGTTTATAATGCAGCCAGAGCAAGACAGCAAGACTATCACCCAGGCAGGCCTGGTCACCCAGCACCAATCTGGACAACCTCCAGGAATGTGAAACTGGAGCCTTTGTATCAAACAGCTTCTCCAGCCTGAGGAGGAAACCCAGGTGGGGAAAGGAGTTTGCTATCATCTACACTGAACCCAGAGTGGAAAAACTTCAAGTAACAAGAGTCCTCTTTGTCCTGCAGTGCTGGGGATCGAACCCAGGGTCTCACACTTGTAAGGCACATACTCTGCCACTGAACCTGTCCCCGGCCCAAGTACAAGGATTCTTAGAAGGCCATGCTAGATGATGAATAGACAAAGATAATTTCAACACTTGGGGCATATCAATGTTCCTGTTTGATTCCTCAGAAAAGTCCGCTGAACAGTTATCCTTCCCCCTGGGTGAAGCAGTCCAGAGAAACAGGCACCACCCCAGGTCTGGAGTGACTGGCCAGGCAGCCCCACTCTGCAGTTAACCTTACAGGGGCATCTGGACACCTGTGGCTGATGGAGCAAGATGTCACCTGGCCAGCCTGTGGGTTCAGGTGCTCTGATGAATGAACCACAGAACTTGGACTCGTGCTCACCCCAGCTAGCACCTTCTACCCTGCATGGTGGGTGTGTCTAAGGCTGACAGGTGACCCAGGACAGTTCACAACCGGCCAAGCGGGTTCTCGTCCCTACCCCGTGCAGACTGCTAGGACTCACATGGATTGTCTCCTCTGATGTCCAAAGCCAGGGTGGGGTCTAGTACACTGACATCCTTCTCCAGGCCAAATTAGCCGGCAGTCTTTGCTGTTCATTTTTTCAAAGGACAGAAAAAAAAGAATCAAGAATCCAGTATTAGGAAATGTATGGCAGCACCTTCTATTCTGATGCTGAACAGTGCAGGCTTGAGCCTCCTGCCAGAGGAAGTGGAAGCCTGGCAACTGCTGTGGCAGGTGGACAGGAACAGGTGTGCGTGTCATGGTGCAAGTCTGGAAGGGCCCAGGGAGAAAGGTAGTTCAAGAAATCACCACCTGGGGCTGGAGCAATAGCACAGCGGGTAGGGTGTTTGCCTTGCACGTGGCTGACCCGGGTTCGATTCCCAGCATCCCATATGGTTCCCTGAGCACTGCCAGGGGTAATTCCTGAGTGCAGGGCCAGGAGTAACCCCTGTGCATTGGCAGGTGTGACCCAAAAAGAAAAAAAAAATCACCACCTGAGGGGCTAGAGAGATGGTATAGTGGATAATGGCACTTGCCTTGCATGCAGCCAACCTGGGCTCAATCCCTAGCACCTCATATGGTCCTCTGAGCCCTGCCATGAATGATCCTGAAGTGCATAGCCCTGTGCACTGCCATACCACCTGAATGTGCCCTCCCACACCCATAGTCACTCAAGGCCAGGTGGAGGAACCCTGGCTGGTAGCATGGTGCCTCCTGGGCACCTGTGGGAAACTCCATTGTCTCCTATCTTCCCATGCATCAGCCAGCCAGAGGGATCAGGGCCCAAGCTGGGGCTAAAGGACAGTGGCTGAAGGCTTTGGGTCAAGAGGCCAGAGCATAGCCAGGTGTTAGAGGACCGCTGCCCACACATACCTCTTGCCAGGCTAGCTGGAGCCTTGGATCAGTCTGATCAAACCTTGCCCGTGTTTCCCAGCTCAGAGGGGAATGCCAAACCCCATGGGTAACACTCTGGTACCATTTTAGAGCATTCACAGCTCAGAGATGCCCAAGCCAAGGACAATCCCTGCTCCCTGCTGCACCCAGGCGCAGAGCCTCACCACCCTCAAAGGCCCACCAGCAGCTATGCCAGTGGACGGTAGCGCCCCACCTATGTTCTGGTCAGCCCTACGGATGACCTTGCAGACAAGCAGCACTGCCAGGCCTTGCAGATCCCTAGCAGCTAATGACGTCTGGGCCTGGCCTTCACACTTAGCAGAAGCAGAGGTGAGCCGCGGCACCATGCTGCAGATGCGCCATTACAGAGGCTTGCAGAGGATGGCGCCCCAGAGAGAGGGCAGCACAGGGGAAGGGCAGAGAGCAGGGCCAGCATGGGGCATGCTCTCCTCCTCCTTCCTGGGCTCCCCAGGTTGCTGACTGAGCTGGGTGGTACAGAGAACCTGGACCGGAGCATCCACATTCTGCCATGCTGCCTGGCCCCCGTGGTGTGCAGGCGCAGGCTCTCTCAAAGGAGCTGGGCCTGGGGAGGAAGAGCTCAGCAAGGCACAGCAGAGGTCTCTGGGATTCAGCCTCCTTTAGGGGCCATCAGCAGGGTACACGCCACTGTCCTGCTGGTCAGCAGGCCTGGGGAGCAGAGCCTTGCCACCATGCCAGGGTCACCTTTGAGCCCTGCTCCAACTGCATCACCCACTGTCACCATGTTACCTTTGAACCCTGCTCCAGCTCCGTCACTCTGTTGTGTTCCAGAGCCCATTGTGTCCCTACGGCCCAGGTCACCACATGCACAGTAGGTAGCAACATGAAGGCTCCTGCCCTGGGTGGGCAGGCAATCTTTCCTCTAGTGTAAAATGTTTAAAGACCTAAGATGGAGAGGTTAGTATTTGAAACCCTCACCCAGTGTCAACCAACATCAACTTTTTTTTGTTTTTGTTTTTGTTTTTGTTTTTGGGCCATACCCTGTGGTGCTCAGGAGTTCCTCCTGGCTCTGCACTCAGGAATCATTTCTGGAAGGTTCAGGGAACCATATGAGATGCCAAGGATTGAACCTGGGTCAGCCATGTGTACTATTGCTCCAGCTCCAGCCCCAATCATCAATTTAAAAAGAAAAAGAACAGGGCCCAGAGCAATAGTGCAGGGGTTAGCACACTTGCCTTGCCTTGCATATGATCATTCCTGGTTCGGTCCCTGGCAACACGTGGTCCTTCCTCTAAGCACTGCCAGGATAGCCTGCATGAGCCCTGGCACTGCAGGGCCTGTATGGCACTACATTGGCCCACTGGCCAACAAGTGGCTGAGAATTGACTGGATCCCCAAGCACAACTTGAGAGTTCTCCCGAAGATGAAAAATGCATGACTAAAAATGAGACTCTGTGCATCACAAAAAAAACCTATAGCCACCTGGATGGTCTTCCTGGCCAAAGCCATAACATGAGGTACAAGGGACCCAGGCAACACCCCTCGACAGACACCAAACCAGTATGGTTCTCACAGGGTCCAGGCACAAGTGTGGTGTCTGGGTCTGGTTGGAAAGGGTGACTGTCATTAGAGCTGTGGCTGATATCTGGGAAAACTGACTCATGGGCTTCACTATGAGTCACAGACTGTCATTCTCGGTGCCCAGGTGGCACACTTGGTTCGGGAAGTAGTGTTGTAGCCAGGGACTTGGCAGAACGAAGGATGCACAGGAAGGGGAACCGACTGCTTCTTGTCACCATCCCTATCCTGGTGAGAAATGGGGACACACAAGGGGGGATTCTCAGCCATGTTGCCCTAGTAGTGACCCAACTAGCCACTGTCCGTGCCACATACCCCCGCCCACTCCCCCACCACCATGCCCTAGAACTTTCCTTTTGAAGCTGGGTGGTGGGAGTGTGTGGGCTTTGGAGGCAACAGATCTGGGTTCAGGTTCAGCCTCCAGCACTTGGGAGCTTGGAGGAGGCCTCAGAGCAGTCAGCTCTCCGACCTGTTTCTCCAGTTGTAAAATGCAGATAGAGCACCTGCCTCACCCACCACGTGAGGCTGACTCAGGGATCAGATGAGGAGAGGCAGTAAAGCAGAAGGGACTATGGCGGGGTCACTGGATGGAGATCAGAGGCCTGCACCCTGCTGGACAGTCCTGCGGGACACTGGCGCTGATTGGAAACAGTTTTGCCCACTTTTTCCGTAATTTTAGTTGAACCAAGTATAATACAACTCAGACTGGCTCAAAATGGAGAAATACAGGCTATGTTTCAGGTGCAGTGTGATCAAGGTTCTGCCCATGTTTCTCAAGACGTTTCTCAGAGTGTCTAGGTGCTGACTTCTCAGGCTGGCTTGCCTCTAGGTAGGAAGACATTTGTAGGGATCCTAGGGCACACTGTCCATGCTTCCTAATAGGAGAGAGCTCCTTTCGTCCTTATCAGCTCTCTCTCGTCTATTTTCAGTCACATGCTTAGCTCTGAATTAGTCACTGAGGCAAACACAAGCCTGTGGACTGACTTCAGCCTCGCTTACTACCAACAAAATGGACAAATTACTAATGCAAACAGGGAGAGATTACAAAGGTTGACTTAGGGCCAAGGAGATAGATAACTCAACATGCTCTGGAATGGGCTGGAACACATGGGTGGCATGTAAGAGCCCCAGTTTCAATTCTTGGCACTGCATGTTCTCCCAAGCATTGCCAGTTGTCCCCAAGAAATGTTCCAGGTTTAGCCCATGAGCACTACCGCTGGGTAGTGAACACCCCACCCCTACCCCACTCCTGCCAAAACAAAACAAAATTTTACTTCATTAATAAAATAATTGTGGTTCGTTCACGGGTTTTGGCACCAAAATTTTTGTTTTAAAAAATCATTGACTTGGGGGCTGGAGCGGTAGCACAGCAGGTGTTTGCCTTGCACGCGGCTGACCCGGGTTCGATTCCCAGCATCCCATATGGTCCCCTGAGCACTGTCAGGATTAATTCCTGAGCTCAGAGCCAGGAGTAACCCCTGTGCATCGGCAGGTGTGACCCAAAAAGCAAAAAAAAAAAAAAAAAATCATTGACTCCCCATGGTGTATTCATATGCCAAAACCAATAACTATGCTGGGTCTTATTCCCCTGACCCTGAAAGAGCCTCCAATGTGGCATCGTTGGGAAGGATGAGTAAAGAGAGGCTTCTAAAATCTCAGGGCTAGTATGAATGGAGACGTTACTGAGACCACTCGAGAAATTCTACGATCAACAGGATGATGATGATGATGATGATAATGATGATGACTTGGGTCAGTCAAGGCCTGATTCTGTGAACAGGAGGAGGGAACAAGCCCATCTAAGCCCTTTGGTACCCACAGCTGGGGGTGAGCCAACCATTCCCACTTGCACATTCTATTTCACAGTAGAAGTCACGGTCCTCAAGAAAACAGTGGTTATCTACCTCTCTCTCATTCATTTCCCCCTTCTGTCTACAACCCTCATTGGTATTTGGGGCTTTTCTATTCCTCATTCTTAGACGGTGAGCCCCATTTCCCACTCATGGGAGTAACAGGTGGCCAGGATTAAGGCCTGTGCACTGCGTCTGGCTTCTCAGAAAGGCTTGACCAATGTTCCAGTGGAACTTGCAGGAAAGGAAGGCTAAGACAGTGCCAGCTTTCTTGAGAGCCGAGTTTGACCCTCAGGACTTTGGGTCTGGAGTGCTGGCTATTGGACAGCCACGGGGAGAGGGTCTGAGGCTGAAGCTGATATAAACAGAGGAACCTCCTTAACTCCATTCACACATCCAATCTAGAAATTAAGCCCAGGCTAATTCCTGAACATTTCTGGCTAGGAGACGCTCTCCCTATTGCTTTAAGTCTGTTTGGGTCAGGTTTTCTGTTGGTTGTGATGATGCCTAAGTGACAAGCACTGACATCCCTGAGCAGTGCAAGAAGATAACAGGAAGTTTAGTCCAAATTTTACCTCCCAAGTACATTTGACACTACTAATATTGCATAAAAAACATCTCAGCCATGAAAGATGTGGAAGAATGCTGAAAGGATAGAAAATATGTTGGAACCCAACCACACTTTGTGACAGTTTTGTGCTAAATGGCAGAACATAGTGGAATCGTTGCATAAATCACAGGCTGGTTGCAATACCTAAAATATTTTGTACTTAGCTCTTTTTGTGAAAAGTTTGGTGCTCCTCGCTGTAAATGGTAGAATATATTATTAGCAAATTGCTTCCCCCCCCCCAAAGGAGTACAGTGGTTCCCCCTTAGCTTCAGTTTCACTTCTTGTAATGTCTGTTACCTACCTACCCATGGCGAACTGAGACCCATAAACATTATATACAATAAGGTTTTTTGATGGGGCCAGAAAAAAATAGTACTTTGGGTAGGCACTTGCCTTGCACAAGCTTCACCTGGATTTGATTTCTGGTCTCCTTAGATGGTCTCCTGAGTCCTGCTAGGAGTGTCAGGTGTGGCACCAAAACCAAAACAGGAAGGTACTTCAGAGATTATATATTAATAGATTTTATTACAATAGTTATCATTATCCTTAGTTGTTAATTTTTTATTGTTCCTAATTTGCAAATCAATCTTTATCTTAGGTATATATGTATAGGATATATATGTATATATATGTGTGTATACATATATATATATATGTGATTTGACAATACCTATAATTTAAGGCATTCAATGGGAGATGGAGGGGGTCATAGAATAAATCCCCGCCATGGATCAGGAGGGACTTCTGTACCTGTGTACCCCCAATAAAAGAATACTGTGGGCCCCTTCATAGATCTGAGTGTCCCATTAGTATCAGCACCTATTATCCGTATCTGAAAGGCAAACTGTCCTTGAACTGAACCTACTGCAGAGTGAATGAGAAACAGCTGAATCGTGGCTAAGATGTGGCCTGTGCCACACTGTATCCAGGATGTTTGCAGGCACAAACGACATTCATTTCCCAGTCCTTTGTGTTGGGGTGCTGAAGCTATGGGGGCACACCTGGGGGCACACCGGTGGCCCATTTCCACAAAGAGGTTTGATCAGTATAAACATGATGGGAGACAAATCCTTCCATTTCCACAACAGAATATTGGTCTTAGCTCTCTTCTGCAATCTGTAGCCTATGGATTCCATACCTATCAGCAATGTAGTGCACTCTGGACAGCCAGCTCTCAAGCCCTAGCCAGAAGTACAACACAAATACTTCACACCAGTGAAATAGCCAAGGGCATGTAGCCAGCCGCCCTTCCTGAATGCCATCTCTCTGCTAAGTTAAATCACCAGGAAGGAAAAAACCCATTTTTTTTTTTTATGGTGGACTTAGATCAGTGGAACCCAGAACTCTAACCTATAACCTTTGCTGTGCATGTGGTGGTTTTCACAAGAAGAGGCTTAAGTCAAGGACGCTACTGCTTGTCCCAAGTGCTGTGGCTTCTTTCTGTTTGGGGACCTCACCCAGTGGTCCTCAGACGTTACTCCTAGCAGTACCCAGAAGATCATGTCCCTCGATGTTCCTGTGATCCTGCTTGCACTGCAGTCTTTCAGTTAGTTCTGTGGTCCCTAATGGGTGAGTTTTGACTCCAAAGCGCTGTCTTGAAGAAAGGGTGGCTCATGCTGACCCCAGTGACCTAAGGGACTCCCTTAAATCACTCCCTTAAATCGCCTGGCTTATACAGGGTTGAGGTGTCCCTCCTCCTCCCAGGAGACTGCCAGGCTTACCAACCCATACAGCAGCACTCATGGCGGGTTCAGAGAATTTAAGGTGTTATGTGGCCCAATATGGAAGTAGAAACTATGCTCATTTGGTATTTCTTTATTGTTAAGGAAAGTGTTTAGGGGAACTTACCGTGAATGCTTTCTAAGTGCCTTCTACTTTGGGGTCCCTATGCTAAATCTGAGATTCCACCTCCATGCTTCAGCGTGAATGCTGATTAGGGAGAGAAACCCTCTAAACCCAGTGGGAGCAGAAAGCGAGAGCACAGTAAACCCCCGGAGAGATTATCAAAGGCCCTGTCCTCTGCCTAGACAGAATTTACTTTGGGGGCTCAACTCATACCCTCCCTCCTTGGTAGAAAGCCAGACTGAAGCAATTCCTTTGTCTCTTAGCCACAGTTATTACTAATGTTAATCTCTTGCTACCTGTGACTACTGTTGTTAGAGGCTTTGCCTTCGATTAGGGTGATCTGGTGGCTACAATGCGGCCAATACAGCAGAGCCCCAAGCTTTGGCCAGCAAAACAGAGTAACCAGGGGCAGAATCTACCCTGGCCAGCTGGCGAGCAAATTGGTCATGGGACCACCTGGGGGCACCTTTTCCAGCGAGATGGTCACATCACAGAGCTCTGTCTCCATGACAACTCCCTACCCACAGTCCCCACTCCCAGGCTAGGGAGACTCCAGGGAACAAATCGTGACAAAAGTGGGCTCCTGGCATCTCAGGGTATATATAGCAAGCTCTTCCTAGTCCTCAGCTGGCAGCAGCACCGGTGTGATGTGGCATTCAAGTCCACATTCTGCCATTGTCTGCCCATGCGCGGTCTAGAGACTAACCATCTCTGAGCAGCTTTGACCTCTCCAACCCTGGCCCTCAGGCCAGGCTGCAAAAACGATCTGGTGACCCATCACAGAGACATCATAGAAAATGTTACTCTTTTATTATCTCAAGGAGGTAATACATAGCCCGATACGCCAAAGCAAGAGGGAATTAGAGGCAGCACATGGCCAGTTTTTGAGAAGTGCCTCCTGCTGCCGTCTGCCCGCCGCCAACAGCTGCTCACGGAAAGGCCCATCAGTGGCGTGGAGCTGGCTGTGCCCGTAGCAGTGGGCAGATGACCCATCTGGACAGCCCACTGGCCAAAAAAGGGTTCCGTGTGTGCAGCAGAAGCTGAAGCACCGAATGGTATTCGGTTCTGCCACGACCACGCTGACCAAGCCACAGCCGGCTGGCCAAGTGCAGGTTTACTGCTGTGAGCCCGGAACAGGCAGGATGTGAATAAATCCTGAGTCAGAGATTAAGGTGAAAGACTTAGTCGTGTTAATACTCTGGGTGAGCGAAGACAACACTGTCTGGGGGAGGACGGGTCAGGAGACTGGCGGAGGGTGGGGCAACACAGAATGATCACAGGCTGCAGGCTTGGGAGTAACAGAGGGTACAACATGGTACATGATGGATTGGGGGTGCAGGGCTGGAGCCTGGGCTGGCTTCCTCTGGCACAGAATTGAATGAGAGGTTCATTTCCAGTCATAATTGCTTTCTCGGGTCTCATCACACTCCCGCTGTAGGGGAGATGGGCTGCTCAGTGCTCCAGCGGGCCACACCCGCACAGAGACATTCCTACCCTACCCCCTACCCCTCCCCACCCCCGTTCCTTTCCCTCTCCAACGACCCGGAGAGGAGGTGAGAGCCTCAAGTACCTCCGGGCGAAGACCCACAGCAAGGAGTTTTCTAAGAATTCCTGATGGTGGGACCCAAAGCGCCATCTCCGTATAGAGCTGATCTAATTCCACCCAGGAGGAGGGGCTCGTTCCTGGTGACTTAAAGGCGGCGTGCAAGTGGGCCTCACGGTCACGGCTCAGATGGCTGTGGTGGTGCGCATGATGTTACTCACTTCAGTACGGCTGCCGGAGTGGGGAGCAGGTGGGGAGGGGCTGTTCTTCCCAGCATGCACTGCTCCCCCACCAACCCTGACCAGGCTGTTGCTGGCTGAGAGATTTTTTGGTTTGACAGATACGGGAAGAATTTTTAACAACCCCGGCATTGTGTTTTCCAAACCCAGAGCCATCCGTTAGGTTTTGTTTGACGGGAAAGGACAAAGAACCACCCCTCCAGAGGGCCAAGGTTTTTGCAGCACAGACGCACTCACTCGGACACCTGAAAACCCTGGTCTGGAGGGAAGGAGGGGAGCACAGAGCTTCAGGACCCTGTGGCCTCTAGTTGGAGGCAGACTCTGTGGATGCCTCATCTTCATGCTCCTTAAAGCCTGGAACGGGCTTCTGCAGAAAGTACATGGTGGCCTGGATCACCTTTTCTGGCCCGATATTGTACACGGGGTGCGTGGGCTGCTGTAAGGGAAAGAGCAGATGCGGGTTAGTCCTCCGAGCAGTCCTGGGAAGCGTGCAAGGTGCCAGGCCTAGCATTTTACATAAGGAATCAGCAGCTGCAAAGAGATTTATCGCACTGTCCCAAATGTTCATCCAGGTTATTGGTAAAAATGTCCTGCAGTTACACGGAACACAAAACAAGATTAGAGAGCCATTAAAAACATGCCGAGAGAGTACAGCATGTAGGGCGCTTGCCTTACATGTGGCTACCCGGGTTCTATCCCTGGCATTCCAGTATGGTCCCCTGAGCAGCACCAGGAATGATTCCTGAGTTGCAGAGCCAGGAGTGTGACCCAACTAATAAACAATAAAAAAATTAAAAACTTTTTTTAAGTATCTATGGAACATTTATATTTGTATATTTTGGATATATTTATCAAGCAATCTTAGCAAACTGAGTCCAGCAGTGTATTAAACGCATGCATGCATGTATACAATATGGGGAAATGCCTTAATAGCATGCAAAACTTATTTATTTTTTTGTAGTGGTGGGGATGGAACCCAGGGCCTCACACATAAAAAGCAAGTGCTCTCCTACTGTTGAGCTACATTCTTAGCCCAAACTTACTCTTAAAGAACATGTTTAGTGGGGCTAGAGCGATAGCACAGCGGGTAGGGCGTTTGCCTTGCATGCGACCAACCAGGGCTCGAATCCCAGCATCCCATATGGTCCCCTGAGCACTGCCAGGAGTAATTCCTGAGTGCAGAGCCAGGAGTAACCCCTGTGCATTGCCGGGTGTGACCCAAAAAAAGCAAAAAAAAAAAAAAAAGAGTTAAAAAAAAAAAAAGAACATGTTTAGGGCTAGAAATAGAGTTCAGGATGCTAGGGGCACATACATTTACGTTCAAATTGTTAGCATGCAGCTCCCTGAGGACTAAGGGGTGTGGCCTTGGAGGACCCTGAGCATCATGGGCTGGCCTGACACCAGAGTTTCACATCCTCAGGCCTTTATAACTGCTGAGTTGAGTTGCTACAAGAGAATACTACAGGCAGCCTTATACCAAAACATAAATACCCACTGGGCCAGAGAGATGGCGCAGAGGGCTGAGCATATGGAAGACCCAGATTCCATCCCCAATAACACCCTGAGCACCACAGGGAGTAACCCCATAGTGCCATCACATGCAGCCCCTGAACCCAAACCCCAACCCCCAAAATAACCCAACATAAACAATCAGAGCCGGGAAGATGGCTCAGTGGGCTGGAGCACAAGGTCCATATGCAGGAAGCGCAGACTGGATCCCTAGCCTGGCATGTGGGTCCCCCCAAGCACCAAGCTGGAAACTGTCCCAGAGCACCACCGCATATAACCTCATATTTCAACCCTGCAAAACAAACATTCAGATAAGTGGGATAATTGTATAGCACAACAGCAGATGTTGAAAATGAACTCAAGTTCTTCGACCTGCCCCTCGGCTGTGGGTAAGTGTGCCTGTAAGGGGAGTGATTCGTTGCCTTGCAGTTAAGGCAAATGGGCACATTCCCTTCAGCCCAGCAAGGCTCTTCTGGAGAAACTAATACCGGAATACTCACAGCAGCACTAGTCGCAAAACAAAAATGGAAACTGTCCCAATGTCGATCAGCAGGAGAACAGAGAGATTCTCTTGGTGCCTCTGCATGAGGGAAAGCCCAGAGAGCGACACAAAGCCAGGCTCCGCGGGGGCGAGGAGGTCAGTGAAGGGCACTGCTGTGGTTTCTGTTAGAGGCAGGAGTGTGGAACGGCCCTCGGGTGTTCTGGGCACATACAGGACAGCACCAGTACAAAAACCCACAGGCATATGTGCAATGCCAGATTTAGGGCAAAGTGAATCCTGGGGGTGAGGTGGGGACTGGAAGGGGGTTGCAAGGAGGCAAAGAGAGAAAAACATGAAGGCTGGAAAAATACAAAACAGCATTTACTCTGTTCTCTGATCACTAATGGGGCAGAACAGCTTTCCAGCCAATAGCTGTTTCTTCTGTTGGAAACAGCTGGTGACCCTTAGCACGGGCCCCACATCTGGCAGCTGTGAACAAGCCAGTCGGGTGCGAGGTGAAGGCTCCTGTGTGGGCGCAGGCCTGTCTCTTGTGGCCAGGCCACTCGAGGGTGGGGCACAGAAATAAACTAACCATTTTTGAGGGAGGCAAACAAAAATGAGTACATCACACACCGTATGTATTGTGAGGTGCCCCTCCAGAGGGCACACATGTGACACAGAGGCACAGGTTTGGGGATGACCTTATTTACAGAAGGGAAGATCTGAGATGTCATTTCTGGAGGGACCCGAGCTGAAAGTTCAGGAGCAGACAGTGGTTGCACAGGGGCCACTGGATAACACTACCTGCAGCTTCTTCAGCAGAGACCCAGGGGACCAGGAACCTGGGTCCTAGACTCTGGGACAAAGGCCCACCCTGAGGCTGAGGAGATGGCTTAAGGGTTAGAACATATGGGTTGTATGTGGGAGCCCCAGGTTCAAAGTCTGGGACCATATAGTCTCCCCAAGTACTGCCAGAAGTGGGCCCTGAACACAGGCAGTGGATCCCCCACATGAAAAAAAAGAGAGGAGAGGAGAGGAGGGGAGGGGAGGGGAGGGGAGGGGAGGGGAGGGGAGAGGAGGAGAGGTAAAAAAACCTGGCACAGATGGAGCCCTGCCCCGGCCAAGGGCAAAGTTTGCCTGGAGATGCATCCCTCCAGGGCACCCCTGGGGCCCAGCCGCCCACACAACAGGATTGTGGAGCTCATGCCTTCCTGGGTCCCTGAGGAGCAGCGGGTCGGCCTCCCTGCCCAGCTTACCAGAGTGTTCTCGGGCACCCCCAGGACCACGTCGTGCAGCATGGCCCCGCTGCCGAAGTGCTGGGCGATGGACAGGCCGCTGAGGCAGTAGCAGGTGTGGTAGAAGTCCCGAGACCTGCAAGGACAGGGCTGCTCTGAGCAGGCACTCCTCTGCACCCCAACCCCCCTACCCAGCCCCTGCAGCCTCCATCAGATTTCAGCCCTGCGTGGACACTCGCACTCACCTGCCCTCCACGGGCTCCTCTGTACTGAACCCCTATTTCCTTTCCTTCTTTTTTTCAGAGTAGCACTTTTATGTACTTACTTGACTTTCCCTTCTTTTTAATTATTTATTTTTATAAAGTTGTTCATGATGATTTATTACATTCGATATTCCAACACCAATCCCACCACCACTGCACCACCATTATTTCCAATTTTCTTAACCAATACTCAATAGCAGGCCCTAAATAATTTATTTGATATTGTTTGTTATGAATAATTCTCTAAGAATGATCATAAGTGCCTCAAAATAGATAACGTGGGTTAAAATGCTATGGTTTACATACCTAAAGGAATACTACTCAACTATAAGAAATTATGAAATTTTGCCTTCTGCTACAACTTAGAACTAGAGAGTGCTGTGGTAAGCAAAATAATTCAGAAGGAAAAAGAAAGACAAATACCAGATGACCTTACTCATATGTGGAATATAAATAAACAAAGCAAGGGAATAGATAACATCTGATGAAAACCCTTAGCTCTGCCAACAGAACTGAGTTTACCAGGCAGGCAGGCAGGCAGGATGGAGAGGAAAGAGGAAGATGAGAAGGGACCTAGGGACAGTGGTGGAGAGATCATGGTACTTCAGTGGTGGGTGTGGCACAGAACACATCCTATGCCTTAAGCATTGATACTCATATTAGTAAAACGAAAAACAAAATCTCATATCTTGTTCTGTTTAAACCATATTACTTCTACAAAGCAAAGAGAGGAAAGAGAAGCCACCACCCCAGCACTCTGCTTTCCAATCTGGGTGCGCAGGTGGGGGAGGTACATGAAAGCTTAGGGAGTAAAGTGTCATGGAGGTACCAGGTAAGGGATGCTCCACACCCGCACCAGGCAGCAGGGTGGAATGGGAACCCCCTGAGCAGACCCAAGGGGGCACACTTCTCACTCCCATCCTGTCCCCCGCCCGCAGAGAGAAGACACTCACTTGCCAGGTTTGTCCAGAAGGCCCCCCGCCGGGCACTGGCAGCACATGAGAATGTACTCCTGAAGGGCCTGCTGATGAAACATCCAGTGGCTCATGCTGAGGGCTGGGTCCCCTGCAGAAAGGCAAAGCGTCAGTGCAGGCCTGGTCTGGTGCATGCTAGGATCTGTTTTACACCCAAGTGGAATAGCCAAGGGTTCCACAATCCTTTCCCCTCCAGGACATCACATTCTTCATAACCGGATACTCTTCTCCAAGAACCCTGGCATGGGTCAAGGAGCAGTTCAAAGTGGCACTGTTCTCTGTAATGAAGGGCACTCTGTCACCTTGACGGTCACTCTCACCATATTTCTGATGGCCAGGGGCATGATCAGGGGGTTAGCTTTCCAGATGGACCTCTGTTCTGTTCCTTGCTGGGTGTATAGCCCTTGCTCTGGGTGTCTGAAGACCTTCCCCCGAGCACATCTCTGAAACTTGTTAACCAGCCTCGAATTTGCTCAAAGAACTGCTAACTGGGCTAATAGTATAGTTTTCTTCCATTTGCTCAGTCTAAATTTCACCTCCACAGGACATTTTCTAACTTTTCCCTCTTGGATCCAAAGTATTCCTAAGAATTACTACTACTAACTTTCCTCATGCATCATAAAATTCACATGATATGGTATCCCTGCTGAAAGAAGCAATTGTCAGAATATCACCACAGGCCTGAACAGTGAGTGTGTGGCTTCACTCTGCAGTTGATACATATGGTTGGAGAATTCTGAGTCACACCGTTATCAAGAGGGGAAGAGACAGACTTTGTGCCAACGCACAGATGTGCAGAGAAACACTAGTTTGTTTATAAAGATGCATGTAAAGGATATGCAATAAGTCCTTTCTGAGGGTGGGGAAAACACACAGCGGTAACATGCAGGACTTGCATCTATGAGACCAAGTTTCAATCCCCAGCACCACACACTTACAAAGTCCTTAGTAAATGTTTTATTTTACTACCTGGCTCCAACAATATCAACTAATCTATAAATGGCAACTGAAAGCTAATTTTTTGGTCTTCCAGTCTTTTTCTCACTTCTATGCATTTTTCCTAGTTATAAGTGTTATAATTTAGGATCTTTTTTTGTTTTCCATTCAACACCACAGTCATAAACTTTTCTACTCTGCTACATAATCTTCATACCACCTTTCTTAAGAATGAGACAGTATTTATTTAAAAAATGTGATTGGAGATTCTGCGCGGGGAGGGAGATGCATGCTGAAAGTAAACTAGAGACTGAACACGATGGTCACTCAATACCCCTGTTGCAAACCACAACACGCAAAAGGAGAGAGAGAGAACAAATTGGGATGCCCTGCCACAGAGGCGGGGTGGGGTGGGGGGATGGGATCGGGGGTGGGAGGGATACTGGGTTCATTGGTGGTGGAGAATGGACACTGGTGGAGGGATGGGCTCTCAAACATTGCATGAGGGAAAAACAAGCACGAAAAGGTGTAAATCTGTAACTGTACCCTCACTATGACTCACTAAAAAATTTAAAAATATAAAAAAATAAAAAGAATGAGACAGCATTTAATTAAGAGGGTAAACAAGGTTATTAAGTGAATCTCTGCATTGGGACAAAACTCTGAACTATGCTCTCTGATAAAATTTCATCCCCATTTACCATAAATACATCAGGGAAAGAGAATTACTAAATAAAATACTTAATTGCATTATCTTTCAAAACAAAGTATTCTGAAATGTTTTAAGGCAAGAAACAGGGGCAGAGATATGGGTTGGTGGAAGAGCAACAGGCGTTGCCAGGATGAAGTGCAGAGGGAGGCGCAGCACTTGGCTGGTATGTGTGTTGGGAGGGTGTCAGGGGAAACTGTGTCAAAACCATCATCTCCAAACCCAGAGTCCTGCTACTTGCACAGTCTCAGGACTGATCTTAAGCAAGAGGTGCATGTTTTTGTTGTTGCCGTTTGTTTGTTTGTTTGTTTGCTATTTGGGGGCCAAATCTGGTAGGGCTCAGGGCTTATTCCTGACTCTGTGTTCAGGGACCACTCATGGCCCTGGCAGAGCTGAGGGGACCATATGGGTTGCCGGGGATCAAACCTCTGCTGGCCGTGTGCAAGGCAAGCAAGAGGCGCATTTTCTCCTGGCTCATCTTCACTTGAGGACAAGCAGTACTTTCACTATATTCCTCTTGCTTTCTCTCTCTACTAAAGTGGGCTCAGTTCACTTTTAGAAAATGTGTGTGTGTGTGTGTGTGTGTGTGTGTCTGTGTGCATCTGTGTGTGTGGACTTGGTGATATTTTTTACTTATTTCCAAATTCTCCTTGTAAATTTCCAAACGATGCTTCAGAAAATATCTACCAATTGCATCTATTTTATTTCATTTTGAAAAATTGTAGGGGGCCATAGAGATAATACAGCAGGGAGGGCACTTTGTAGGCAGCCACTGCATATGGTCATACCAGGAGTGATCCTGAGTGCAGAGTAAGCTCTGAGCACTACTGGGTATGCACCCCTCATCCCCCCGTGCCCCCCCAAAAACCCAACACAACAATAAAAAGTATTCCAGTATTCCTTCCTTTTGTTGTTGTGGCACCCTTGGCTGTGGTGCCAGCACACTGACAGGGGTTCTCTTGATCTCACACTCTAGTTGTGGTGCCTATACACACACACATGTGCTGCAGTGAAAAACAAATCCTTTGTTAGGGCTCTGGGGATCACCAAGGGCAGTACCCTCAGCACCACACATGGCATGCAGGATGGTGCTGGGGATCAAACCTATGGTCTCAACTGCCTCAGACTTGTAAGGCAGGTGCTTTGGGAAGGAGCTATTCCCAGGCGACTCAGTTCACCTTTCCTATCGATGGGAATGTGCTGCTGCCCTCACAACAGGTGTTCGTGCTGCTGTGAGACTGACAATGGCCACAGAAGGTTTTGTTCTGTGTTTACAGTGATTTCTCTGACGTAGATCCATAGGGGTATAATTAAGAGTAAGGGGTTTTTTTTGTTGTTGTTTTTGTTTGTTTGTTTTTTGCTTTTTGGGTCACACCTGGTGATACAAAGGGGTTACTCCTGGCTCATGCACTCAGGAATTAATCCTGATGGTGCTTGGGGGACCATATGGGATGCTGGGATTTGAACCCGGGTCAGCCACATGCAAGGCAAACGCCCTACCTGCTGTGATATTGCTCCAGCCCCAAGAATAAGTTTTTTTTTAATACTTTTAATCAATATTAATGACTGAGAGATTCCACTCAATGGGTGATTGAGTGGGTGAGCAAACTTGTATTGGTGAAACCAACCCTTTGGACATGGTTTTGTTTTGAGGCTGTGGCAGGCAGTGCTCAGGGTCTCCTGCACCCAGAGCATGGTTCAACTGCCGTGTCTCTGGTCCCATCCTGACTTTTGCTTTCTTTTCTTCTTTCTTTTCTTTTCTTTTCTTTCTTTCTTTCTTTCTTTCTTTCTTTCTTTCTTTCTTTCTTTCTTTCTTTCTTTCTTTCTTTCTTTCTTTCTTTCTTTCCTTTCTCTCTCTTTCTTTTCTTTCTTTCTTTCTTTCTTTCTTTCTTCCTTTCTTTCTTCCTTTCTTTCTTTCTTTCTTTCTTTCTTTCTTTCTTTCTTTCTTTCTTTCTTTCTTTCTTTCTCTTTTTTTCTTTTTTTTATGAGCATGGAATTCATGTATGTATTGAATGGCACAGAAAACACATTATGAAGCAAACTTGTTACTAAGAGTGGGTAGAGCATGATTTCATTTTTGATTTTAAAAATTACTTCTTTCTTTTTCAAGGGGCCTCCCAAGCAGTGTTCTAGAGATTTGGGGTCCCACTTGCACTTTTCTGCTGACCAGATGGCAGTTCAGTACAAGGATGCTGTGCTGTTTGACCAGAAGATGGAATGCTTGCTTGGGCTCTGGGATGCCAGGGCCACTCCGACCACCCTGAAGATGCTGGGAGGCCAGGTGGTGCCAGGGTTTGAATTCACAATGGGTGCATATCCTGCATGTACCCTAACTACAATGTTCTGGCTCCTGACTTTTTTATGAATTATACTGGGGGTGGAATGGGCAACACCTGGCTGTGTTCAGGGATCACTCCTGGCAGTGCTTGAGGGTTTATAAGGTGCCGGGGATCAAACCAGTCAGTTGCATGGAAGGCAAGCACCTTACCTATGGTACTATCTCTCAGGACTTAATTATATTTTTTATTTGTACAAGTACTACCTGGAGTGATAGGATAGCAGGTAGGGCATTTGCTTTGCATGCAGCCAACCTGGGTTTGATTCCTCTGCCCCTCTCGGAGAGCCTGGCAAGCTACCGAGAGTATCTCGACCGCACGGCAGAGCCTGGCAAGCTACCCGTGACGTATTCAGTATGCCAAAAACAGTAACAACAAGTCTCACAATGGAGATGTTACTGGTGCCTGCTCGAGTAAATCGATGAGCAACAGGATGACAGTGACAGTGACAACAGCTATTAATAAAGTGCTTTAAGATTTACAACTCGGGGCTGGAGAGATAGCACAGTGGGTAGGGCGTTTGCCTTGCACGCGGCCGACCTGGGTTCAAATCCCAGCATCCCATATGGTCCCCTGAGCACGGCCAGGGGTAATTCCTGAGTGCAGAGCCAGGAGTAACCCCTGTGCATCGCCAGGTGTGACCCAAAAAGCAAAAAAAAAAAAAAAAAAAAAAAAGAAAGAAAGAAAAGAAAAGAAAAGGGTTATTGAAAACAACAATAAGAAAACACAGGGTCATTGCTGAAAATAAAGCAGAGTTCAGAAGTACTTAAGTATTGAAAACTCAGTCTCCCTCACCCTCCTACGCTGCTTTCAAAGGTACCCATCCAAAAGCTCTGTAAAGGCTTCCAGGTAAAGCCCCAGGGAGGCCTGTGTGCACCCCACCTGCTCTGGGCCTGGTCTTTTCTCTTTCCATGCAGCTCCTTGTGGAAAGGTCCTCACTGATTTCACCACTCACATTGTAATGAGCAGGCGGGCTGCTTGTTATTAAAACTCCACTGTAACATATACCCTTTGTGAATATTTCGGCAGATACTTCTCCAGATAAATTTCTGATAGTGCTCTTGCTAAAGTCAAATAATTTCTGGTTTGGTTTGGTTTGTTTTTTGGGGGGTGCACGCTAATGATGCTCAGGGTTTACTTTTGGCTCTGCACTCCTGGCGGGCTTGGGGCATCATATGGAGTGCAAGGCATCAAACCCAGGTCTGCCTTATTCAAGGCAAGCACCCTACCAGCCGTGCTATCACTCTGGCCCCAAGTCAAATAACTTAAAGAGCTGCCTCTGAACTGCTTCCAAGAAAACCATGCACATTTCCACCCCCACTGATACTACAAAAGCACCTGTTTTGTCTTATTAGTGGGGGTGTTCTTCCTAAACAGGGCATCCTAATCTCTGCCAATCTGATAGTGAATAATGAAGAACACCCAGTTTCTATCTGCATTTCTTTCATGATCAGGTTTTTGTCTGATTCATGGTTAAAAGTACGATACAGTGGTTAAAAGTAGGATTCTGAGAACCCTGTAGAGAGCAACCAGCTATGATAAAGCGAATCAACTTCATCAAGCCTTGTTTTTTTTTTGTCTAAATAATAATAATAATAATAATAATAGTACCTTCTCTTTCTGACTATTCCAAAGCTGCCTTTCGGTTGGGCTGCTCATTTGTTCCTTAATGATTTGTGATTTATTTCAAATGTTAAATATTTGCTTCAGAGGTGAAATAAATCAATTATGATAAAAATTGATTACATTTTTGGAAAAAAATGTAATCAATTACACTTTTACAGAAAAAAATAGAAAATACAAATGAAAAAGAGAAAATAAACATCACCAATAGTTTCACAACTAGATCCCCATTAATTTCCCTCCCTCTGCCCTTCCTTCTGTTGCAATGACAGAGTGGGGGAGAAGATCCCACATATTTCACCTCAGTGCTCACACACTCCACTACAGCACTCAGGAAGGGTCAAATACTTCAGTTGTGGTGCTTATACTGGTCTTGGTGCTGGTACCTCATTAGTTGTGCTCACAGTGGGGTTGCACACACCAGGCTGTGTAGCAGAGCTTGTCTCTTGTCAGATGGCAGAGCTGCAAAGACCACGCTACCATGCTCAGCCCATGTGTGTGGACTATAGGTCAAACTCACTGCCTCCTAGGCTGGAGGGGTTTCGCGGGGATGGTGGGTGGCAGGAGGGAAACTGCGGACACTGGTGATGGGAAATGTACACTGGTAGATAGATGGGTGTTGGAACACTGTATGATTGAAACCCAACCGTGAACAGCTTTGTAACTGTGTATCTCATGGTGATACAATTTTTAAAAAAAAAAAAGGACCAATAAATAAATAAATAAATGCAACAACTTTCTTCCCCTTGCAAGGCAGTTGTTTTTAGCCACCAAACCCATTCCCAGGCCCCTCTGTTAATTTTTTTTTTTTTTTTTTTGCTTTTTGGGTCACACCCGGCGATGCACAGGGGTTACTCCTGGCTCTGCACTCAGGAATTACCCCTAGCAGTGCTCAGGGGACCATATGGGATGCTGGGAATCGAACCCGGGTCGGCCACGTGCAAGGCAAACGTCCTACCCACTGTGCTATTGCTCCAGCCCCTCCTCTGTTAATTTTTGAAGTCAACTTCTCAGTTGACTAGAGTTACACTCATACCACTTTGAAACCTATTTTTGATTGCAATATGTTATGAATTTTTCCTATGGTGCATTTCCTTTGGCCTCCCAAGGTCAGCATTTTATCCACACTTAAAATGCTTTTCTTCTTCTCAGATCCATGCCTGGTCCAAATTCAGTGTTTCTCGAGTTCACTGGTGGAGCTTCAGACTCAACGTTTTCATAGGCAGTGAAAAAGCTGGGACACCAAGATTCACAGGCAATCTTTTCTGGGGCACAGCGTTGAACTTGGCTCTGATAAACCCAGTGTGAACGAGTGCCCCCTGCATCCTACATTCAAGCTCTCTCTCCACATTTTCCCGCATCCTACTCCTCCCTGAGGGGGCAAGTTTGGTCAAGGCTGATTTACCAGGGGTTCGATCTTACTAGTTCCAAAGAAAGAGATCACCAAAACCCCAAGTTATTTCTGGCAGGAAGCTTGGACACTGAGAGAATCTGAGACTCCCTACGATAGTGGACAAGCCCGAGACCGCTTTATGGTCAGGGAACGCTGCTGTCCCACTTGAGATCCAGGCCTGGGCATGGTGGGGCTGGTTGAAGGAATCCCAGGACAGGCTGTGACAGAGAGGCTGTTTACTTCAATTCTATGCCCAAGTGGCCACAACTCAAATGAAAGGAAGAAACTAAATAAAGAGACTCAGGAAGACCAGCCAAAGCAGCAGCAAGCCCAGGTGTGGGCAGTAGGGAGGGGAAGAGCAGGGGAAAGAATCTCCTTTTCAGACGAGATCTGGCTCGTTCAGGGTGGTCTGGCCGTAGACAAGGATCTCCTTTTCAGCACTGAATTAACCGACTACCCGGTCCAAAGAGAAGACTCCCTCTGGACCGAGAGGATGCAGCAGCAGCCAGCTGGGCCACCTGGATCTCCGAGCGCTGCGGGCTTCCTCAGACACTACAGTCCTCACTTATGGACTCTCACAAATCGAGGATTCGCTAGGGGACCTGGGGTTTCAAGAGCTAGCAAAGGAAAGCTCCCAGAGCTTTTTGCTCACTGTTTGGGTTTTGCAGTCCCAGGTGAGGCTCCACAGAAAGCAGCATCTGTCTCCCCAATTGAGAGGCATGGGGAAACAAATATTATTTCGGTTTCTTCAGTGAGCGTCAAAACATTTCTGATGGGGCAGCTATGCAGTCAGCCAAATATGGTGGAACTGTGTTCCCTGGGATCCAGCTCTCTGGCCCTCTGTGCTCTCCAAGTCACAGCTCACACACAGCCTTCTGTGGTCCCTGGGCCCTGGCTCCCCAGATTACTGTGCTTCCCAAGTCCCGGCTCCCCTGCCCTCTGTGCTCCCTGGGTCCCGGTTCCTCTCCCTTCTCTGCTCTCCCTGAGTCCTGGCTCTCCCTGCCCCTCTGTGCTCCCTGGGTCCCAGCTCCCCTTCTTCTCTGCTTCCTAGGTCCGGCTACCTCCCCTTTCTCTGTATTCACTGGAATCCAGCTCTCCAGCCTCTGTCACAGTCACAGAAATGCAATGAGGGTTTCAGTACTGAGGTGACGGATAGAGAGCTCTGGGTTGGAAACCCTGGCTTCTCATTCAGCTGAGACAGCAGTCCTGGGGGGGCGGGGTCAGGATAGGGTCCCGCCTCCTACCACAACCAGGTGGAAGCAGCAGCAGTAACCATGAGCCCATGGGCACTAAGCAAGGGAATGTACTTGCATTCCCTAAGGCAGGTAGGTTCACACTGGGCACTCTCAACCCTGCAGGTACACATTTCCACCCCTCCAGGAAGGTTCTCTGGCTTCCTGCCTTGACTGGCAGCAAGGAAAGTCATCTAGGCCCGGCCAGCAGCGTTCAGGCTCACCTTGAGCATGCAGGGCGCGGTGGAGCAGAGGCAGGAGCCCCGCCTGCCAGAAGGAGTAGCAGCCATCCACCAGCTTGTTGCAGCGACCCTGAAATCCTCCTTCAAACCGCATCTGTCGGCTCGTCACCCATTGCTGCAAAGGAGAGAAACGAGAGAGGAAGTGTAGGCTGCACTAACACAGCAGGAAGAGCTCTCCAGAGGCTACTCTGTGGAAGCAGGACATCCCATCTCACTGCTGCAAGGTCCTGGATGCCTCCTTCTTTCCTGTCTGCAGTGCAGCGTTCAAACAGACTCCTGCCTTGCCGCATGCCCACCCACCAGCGCCCAGCATTGATCTCTGCTCAGTCCTTAGCAGACAACTATGGAGTCTGGGGCTTCAAATGGGGACAAGTTAATGTCCAGTAATCAAGGCTTAACTAAGATATTAGTTAGCTAGTTTGGGGGACACACCTGGCAGTGCTCCAGGTTTTCTCCTAACTCTGTGCTCAGGGATTACTCCTGACAGTGTTCAAGAGACCATATGTGTTGCCACGGATCAAACCCTAGTCAGCCATGTGAAAGGCAAGTGCCGACTCACTGTACTATCTCTCCAGCCCATAACTAAGATTTGTTGAAAACACATAAATAGAATTGTGTGCTTCATCTCATTAGATTGTGTCAAACTGATTTTTAAGATATCGTAGTAGTATTTTTATTGAGGCACTATGCCTTTACCAACAATGGTGTGAATCTTAATACTTTAGGTATATAGTGTCACTGTGTCACAACTGCGACCAGAGTACCAACATGCCTCCCTCACTGTCTCAAGGTTCCTTCTTGTTTCTGATTTTTACTTATGATATTAGCAGGATGGTAGCAGAACTATAAGTCCTTATGATCAGGTACTGGCTTAACCCAGCGGAGCCTCTGCTTCTTCAGATAACCTGGCTGGCTGATAGAAGAAAATCTTTTACTCTGAACCTGTGAACTGGCTTCTAATGTCACTTGGTGGTCATACATGATAACCACCATTCCTCACTTATCTCCAAGTTTTCTAAACACAGTCTATTACTCAGATCAAGATAGGGTGGCCTGAGGAATGAGCAGAACAACTGTCTGAAGCAGATAATGACCTGTTCCTCCCAGCTCTGCAAGGAAGTTTCTGCCACCAGCAATGGCCTTAACAGACAGCTTTAATGAATGAAAAGGGCACAGTTGCAGGTATTTCACCCTAGAGCGTCTTCCTAGGCTGGATTTCTGAGAGTAACCACCAAGGATTCTTTGTGGAAAGGAGATCCAGCCCTCCCTTCAGTTAACAGTTGTAGAATTTAGATACTCCTCATGTTCAAAGTCATACCAACTGAGTATAATTCCAAGTTCTTAAAAATACACTAGAGGTTGGGAAGGATAGACAATTCAATGCACTTGAAGCACATGCTTAGCATTCCATGGCTCCATGTTCCCTTCTGGCTCCACAGGGGTCCCCCAGGCACCACTAGGGATGAGTATGTTCCCCAAACCACAAACAATGTAATACTCCGGGGCAACTCCTGGCTCTGCATTCAGCAGTTATTCTTGGCAGTGTTTAGGGAACCATATGGGATGTCAGGGATTGAACCCAGGTTGGCCACGTGCAAGGCAAACGTGCTACCTGCTGTACTATCTCTACAGCCCCTAAGAGAAACTTCTGAAAGCTTAAAATGAATGCCACAGTGAGAGTCTGGCATTTGAACCTGGATAAATATCAGCTGCAGGTGGTTTTCTTTGAGGTCATGGTTGAAGGAATAAATGATCTGCACAGACACTTTCTTCTTGGTGGCTGTGTCTGTGTCAATATTTGTGCATTAGGACTCTCCTGGTAGTTTCACTATAATTCAGTGACTCCCTGAAGACATTTTATGAGTTTATCCTGAATGCCAGTCAAAATTTTGAGTCCAGGGACTGACGAGATAAGCAGGCAAGACAGGTTTGATTCCTGACATCCCTCCCATGTGGTCTCTTGAGCAGTGCCAAGGACTGATTCCTGAGTGCAGAGCCAAAAGTAACCGCTGTGCACTGCCAGGTGTGGCCCCAAAACAATAACAACAAAAAAATTTTTTTAGTCCAAATATAAACTCTTGAGC
This sequence comes from Sorex araneus, assembly GCF_027595985.1. Lineage (NCBI taxonomy): Eukaryota > Metazoa > Chordata > Mammalia > Eulipotyphla > Soricidae > Sorex > Sorex araneus. The sequence continues at coordinate 35,190,782 of NC_073304.1, forward strand.
TACCCACTCAATTCAATGGCTAGTGATGCCCAGCTCAATTAAACATAGGTGCTAAATATTTATATGTATGGTAGGAAATAAAAATTTCAATGCACCTCAAAACTTGTTTTTTAAATTCAAAGTCTAAGGTAATTCTAGGAAGGTAAAGTTACATTTGACTTAGAGGTAGAAGGAAGAAACTATGGTTTATCCCAGATGTCTTTGGAGGGATTCACTAAGACTCTGGAGCTGGTCCCACACACTCTGTAGAAAGTTTGGAGCAGGGAGACAGGAAGGGTGCAAGCCAAGACTGAGAGCAGCTGTACACGCCCTCCACATTTCTAAATGGCTCTGACAGCTACAATAACTCTATCTACAGCTTCAGTCCAGGACTATATTTGTGAGCTCAAGACAGGAGGAATTGTTTGTCCTTCCCACAGACAGACTTCCCCGAGCGTGTGTCTATGAGCAGCCCCATCACCAGAAGGCTGGAACCTGAGAGGACAGAGCAGCAGATACTTACTAATAAGCTCTTCAAGTTTAAGGAGCGCTCCTTCTTGAGGATGACCAATGCAGCCAGGCCACAGAAAGTATAGCCACCATGGGCTTCCATGCCGGGCACCCCGCCAATTCCACCTTCCCAATTCTGACACCTAGGAAGAGAGTGAGAGTACTCAGTTGGTCGGTCAGGCCAGCCAATGGGTGCCTAGCTGGGTGTGGGGACAGCTACCTGTTCTCATAAACCAACTCAGATTCCCCCAAAATTTCAGAGAGTCTCCTTATATAACAAATATGGTACCTTACATTATAGAAACAGCATGGCAATCACAAAGTTAAATGAAAATTGCTAGTTCTTATTATCTTTGAGTATAGGTCTACTGTTGACACTTCCCCTCTTTATTTTCTCAATTAAAAAAAGAAACTTAAAAAAACACTTATGATTATGGATTCAAATATTCAATTATACCAATAAAAGATCAGTTATATATTTATTATATTTTCCAGTCATGAAAATACACATAGTTCCATTCTCAGCATTGCAAAAACACAGGCATCACTTTTGAACTATCTGCATATGATCATTGCAAGCAATCAATCCCACAGTATATGCAAGAATGTGTCTAAGATCAGACTATACAAATATTAACTGTATTCCCATATATAACAGTAACATAATATAAGCAACTCAACAGCACAAGAGGAAGGTACCAGTTATATAAATCAGTTATATAAATCTATATAACAGAATGTCACAGACATTTAAAATGATATTGTTTAAAGATATTCCAAATGTATTTCATGAAAAAGATTAAAAAATAGCAAAATATTACATGATTTTATTTCTATAATTCTGGAAAAATGAATCAAAAGTGACTGTCTCTTGGTGGCAGATTTTTTCCTGGTTTGTGTGAGGGGGACAGGAGATACTGGGGATTGGCCAAAGGCCTCACATATGCGAAGCAGTGCACCCTGCCACTGAGCCACACCTGGGGCTCCTAGATTTCCCTCTTTTCACTTTTATGTAGAAATCATGTTTTGAGTGGATGGACATGGAGAGTACCATGCTGAGTGAAATGAGTCAGAAGGAGAATGACAGATATAGAATGACTGCAATCATTTGTGGTATCTAAAAATAATAATATGAGACTAATACCCAAGGTCAGGAAAACAGGAACCAGGAGGACTGTTCAAAGGTTGGAATCTACCACAAGTGTGTGGGGAGTGGAGGGTAGGTAAGATAGAAAAGGGACTAGTATGACAATAGTAGTTGGAAATGTCATGCTGGACAAGAACTGAGTGTTGAAAATAGGTAAAGGGATATACAAGATAACTTTTCAGTATCTGTATTGCAAACCACAATTCCCAAAAGGGAAGGGAGTGGCAGAGATAGAGAGAGAGACAGAGACAGAGAGAGAGAGAGAGAGAGAGAGACAGAGATAGAGACAGAGACACAGAGACACAGAGATACAAAGACACAGAGACAGACACAGAGACACAGAGAGAGAAAGGAGAAGAGAAAAAAAGTGCCTGCCATAGAGGCAGGCATGGAGGGAGGGGTCGGGGGGAGGGAAACTGGGGACATTGGTGGGAAATATGCACCGGTGGAGGAATGGGTGTTGGGACACTGTATGACTGAAACCCAATCATAAACAGCTCTGTAATAGTCTATCTCAGGGTGATTCAATAGAAATTTTTTTGGGTGGGGGGGTCACACCTGGCTATGCACAGGGGTTACTCCTGGCTCTGCACTCAGGAATTACTCCTGGCGGAGCTCAGGGAACCATATGGGATGCCAGATTCGAACCTGGGTTGGCCACATGCAAGGCAAACTCCCTACCCGCTGTGCTATCACTCCAGCCCCAGAAATATTTTTTTAATCAGGTTTGTTTGTTTGTTTGTTTGTTTGTTTGGGGGCCACACCTAGCAGTGTTGGGTCTACCCCCAGCTGGTGCTCAGAGGTCACTCCTGGGTGAGCTCATTAAACTGTGTAGACTGTGGATCAAATTTGGGCCTCCCACTGGCAAATCATGTGCTCCAGCCCTTTGAGCTATCTCCCTGGCCCTAAAAACAAACAAACATTCTATTCCTGAAGTAAAGAAATTTTCTCTAGTCCAGGGGAATCGCTTAAGGAGCTTCATCACTTGCTTTGTATGCAAGAAGTCCCAGGTTCTAGCCCTGGGAACTCTACCAAATATTTTTAGATTTAGCAACCCTGAGGGGCTGGAGTGATAGTATAGCTGCTAGGACATTTGCCTCGCACCTGGCAGATCTAGGATCAGTCACCCACCCCCCACACACACACACACCCCACATATAGTCCCCCAAACCCCACCAGGAGTGCCCGCAGAGCACAAAGTAGGAGTAAGCCCTGAGCACTACTGGTAGTGTCCCCTCCCCTCACACTCCCCCAAAAAAGTATGTTTGGCATTCCACTCTGAAATTATCCATGTTGCAACTTGGGTTGTGTTCTTTTCTTCTACTTCATGGGGTTCTCTCTCTTTGGAAAAGCTTGCATTCTCTTGAGTGCATTTTCTTTTCTCTCCCTTTAAATAAAATTCCTTAATTTCCTCCTGAAATTCCTTTCCACAAGAGTAAGCAATAACAGCAACAAAGGAATTTTCTTTTCAGTGTATTTTCATGTGACAGTGGAGCGCTTTCCTTGCCATAATTTCTAAGTCAATGCAAGGAACAGCGCCCTTACGTGTGTCTGATCACAAGTCAGTGGTGGTGCGGGAGGTGGTACTTTAGGTGTCAGTAGGACCTCTGGGCAGAGAGAAAGGAAACAGTATCTCAGTCTTTCTTACTTTCACTCTGCACACACACTATACACATACTCATATGTTCCATTTCCTTCCCTTTATCTCCTAAGCATGGGAGTATGCTGCTCACCAGACTTCTCTTTCTTCATTTGGTAAAATGATTTGGAAGCATTTTCTAGGCCAAACATAACAGAATGAACACAATAGTCCAGTAAAATGAAATGAAGGAATTTAAAAAGGAATGAGCCCCACAAGCATAAAGAGAATCGGAGAGGACAGAAGATAAAGTTGTGAAAGTTAGGAAAGACTAGTGAGTGATAAGAACTGAGGCAACAGCAGAAACCTACACCAGCCTAGCATGGAAAAATGATGGTATGCAAGAGAAAGCAAGCCAACCTCAGCCAACAACTCAGGGACTAGAGACAGAGGAACCTTTAAAAGTGTGGTGTGGGACCAGAGCAATAGTACAGAGGGTAGGAAGTTTGCCTTGCAAGCGGCTGATCTGGGTTGGATCTCTGTTATTCCATATGGTCCCCTGAGCACTGCCAGGAATGATTCATGAGTACAGAGCCAGGAGTAACCCCTTAGCATTGCCGGGTGTGACCCCCCCCCAAAAAAAAGCCAAAAAATGTGGGGTATATATGGCCTACAGAGATTGACTACACATTTATTCAATAATCAGCAAGCCACGAGGTTTGAGTAAGAGAAGTACTTAGGTAGAAGATGGACAATCTCAGGGGGTTTAACAAAGATCCAGGACATCCAGCATAGCTGAGAGCAGAGTAGAACAAAGGGGCTTGGGTAAGACAGGATGACCTTTCATAAATGCTCCCAATCCACCCCCTCCTAGCCTTTCACAAAGCTGCCTGCCAGCTTCAGACCCTAACCAGGAAGACTGCTCTTTAGCAGAATAGATCAGCCCAAGTCAGAAATCTACAGATACTGATCTCTGTGAATTCCCCTGTGAACAGCTGGAACCTAGCCTGGCACATACAGCTCACTGCCAGTTTTTCATTGATTTTTAAATTGTTTTGTCTAGCTTTATTTTGGGGCGATATCTGGAGATGCTCAGGGGCTTCTCCCCACAGTGCCAGGGGACCATAAGGTATCAAGGATAGATCCTGGGGCTCCCGCATGCATAGCCTGTACTTCAGCATTTTAGGCTATCTCCCTGGCCCTCCCCATCAGCATTTTTAGAACTTGAATCTTACATGTGAACACGTTACATCTGAGCAAGGATTCTAACATGAAAGACAGAAAGAGAAACTAACAAATAAATTGGAGGAAACAATGCAGAAAGCAGTAAAAAATTTAAAAGCTATATTTTATATAAACTTTCATAAGTGTGAGTTTCCAAAGGAAAGTGTGAGGACGTGGGGAACTCAAGAGTTCAGTGGCTGAGAGCCGTTCCCCTGGCAGGCCCATGGCGATGGAGGGATGAAGGACCAGGAAACAGAGAAACTAGGCCCCAGGCCAGTTGTTTGTTTATTTCTCCCTCCCCAGCATAGTTCAATCTCTCCCCTTACAGTACAATCATAGTTGTAGTGTTGGTTGTAGTCCCAGTCATCATAGTTCCATCATCCTAGTCTCCTCAGAGACCTCAAAGTCCTCTACCCCTCTTATCCCTTACAGCATCACTGTATCACTGTCATCGTTGTTCATCGATTTGCTCGAGCAGGTACCAGTAACGTCTCCTTTTGTCCCAGCTCTGAGATATAACAGTCTCTCCTTACTCATCTTTCCCAATGAATGGAGGCTCTTTCAGGGTCAAGGGAATGAGACCTGTTATTGTTACTATATTTGGCATATTGAATACGCCACAGGGAGCTCGCCAGGCTCTTCTGTGTGGGCGGGATACTCTCGGTAGCTTGTCGGGCTCTCCAAGAGGGACAGAGAATGTATATCAGAGAATACCCCTTATAGCATAGTTATGGAGGGTGGGGGTACACATAGGTGGGGTTGAACATGGTCATAACAACAAACAGAGGTAAAGCCACTCCTTCAGGGGAAGTTCTAGGGGATTAACTCAAGGACAAAATCTCATCTGAGTGTTCAAGCACGCCAGATTACTAGGAGATCCACTCAAGGGCCGGATTCCATCCAGGGTGTATTGTTTTCTCCTTTTTCAGCTAGTAATCCATTTAAACAATCATAGGAAATTTACTTTTTATAACATTTCTAGTCATTTTGTATGAACACAGTAAGAGATATATTAAGCTTAAAGGTTGGCTCTTTCTCGGGATATCCCGCTATATATCCCAGACTACAGTCCTCAGGCCAGGTTACTCTTTCCTAACCCAGCAGGGTGCTGATTCAGTTACTTCTTTTGGGGTCATGACAGAGTTTGTTCCATGACGTGCTCTTAACTTATTATTCTTATGGCACTTAGCTTGACATGCTCTTAACTTATTATTCTTATGGCACTTAGCTTGTCCCTTTTGATGCCAGGGTAGCTTATAGCTTGCCCTGGGTCCACCCAGTCCCTTCATCAGGACCCTGCTTTTGGAGTGCTAGAACTAAGGGCAACTGGGGCTTAAGTCAAGTAAATATGGATGCCCGGGAGTAAATATTATTTTGGAGCCAATTAACTCCCATGTTACAAAAGCATAGCATGAACTATCTTCCTGTGTCTATACAAAAAGGCCATTACTAAACCATGCAAATGACATAAAGGAAAGAGAAAAGCAATATAGGATTGTTAGTGCTTGATGGAACTGGGTGTGCCTCAGGGGTACTGTTGTAGGAATAACTCAATAAATCTAAGCTCCCTGAGGGAGGAGCAAGGACAACCCAATGTTACCCAACATATAAGCAAAATACAAAAATAATATTTATGTACAATATTACATGACATTAAAATATTACAGGGACATATTATTTCTGAGGCAAGAATAGAATAATGTGCAAAAACAATTCTATATAAATGAGGAGAAAAATGGGCTCAGTAAAACTGAAAATAGAACTGCCAAAATAAAAACTCAACAAAAGGGGCTGGAGCAATAGCACAGTGGGTAGGCCGTTTGCCTTGCACGCATCCAACCCGGGTTTGATTCCTCTGACCCTCTCGGAGAGCCTGGCAAGCTACGGAGAGTATCTCGCCCACATGACAGAGCTTGGCAAGCTACCCATGGCGTATTCAATATGCCAAAAACAGTAACAACAAGTCTCACAATGGAGACGTTACTGGTGCCCTCTCAAGCAAATCTATGAGCCAATGGATGACAGTGATACAGTGATACAGTGATTTCACAAATAAGGAAGACTAAGAGATGGAAAATCGGCAAAAAATGTTTCAATTCGATGAGTAACATGCCTTAGAGAGTGCTATAAAACGAGCAAAGGCAGAAGGGAGAAGGAAAGATATAGTCAAAGAAATAATAGAAGGTTTTAGAGTATATTCACTTCCAGACTGAAGAGGCACAGTGAATGGAAAAACTCCATGTTGTGGTTCACTAGTATGAAATTTCCTAGGAGCCAGAGTCCAAAAATTTCAGCAGAGGGAGATAGGGTGGGGGAGGTAAAAAAGAGAAACAAAACAGAAACATACAAAGGATTGGGGAACCACAACATCGCTGGGAGGTCCAAGATCTCAGAGTCACCCCAACAGGTTTGGGCACTTATTTCCTTTGTATTTCAGCTTAATATCAAATTCAACATCCCACCCCTTGCCAAATAATGAAACTGACACAGGAGAGTTAAGGAACTTGTCCAAGGCATAAAGCTAGGTAGTCAAACCCACTAAATGCCTAACAAACATATTCTCCAACAAATAACAGCTTAGCACTCTGGGCAAAATACAGGAGAACCACTTCCTGCCGTGCAGGCCCAGCAGGCTGAAACAAGGCGGGTGATTTGGGTGGGGATTTGAAAGTTGGACAGAGCAGAGCAGGCACTGGGTCCCTCCCCCTCTATTGTTTTCTCTAGACTGGAGACTGCACCGGCAGGTCCCCAGTGCTGGCTGAAGTCTGCTGAGAGACTCTTAAGAGATCAAGTCCCCCAACCTTTCAAAAAGAACCCCCTCTCCAGCAAAAAGATGGGTGCTCCGAAAGATGATGGCTCAGAAGGAAAACACTAGGTTCGTGTCTAAACCTCACTCTGGTTTTATTTTGTTTGGGGATTTTGGGTTTTGGGGCCACATCCGGAGATACTCAGGGGTTTCTCCTGGCTCTGCTCTCAGGAATTAGTCCTAGTGGTACACTGGGACCATATGGGATGCTGGGGAATGACTGTGCAAGGCAAACACTTTTTACCTGCTGTGCTATGGCTCCATCTCCTCATTCAGGATTTCTATTTCAACCCCAAAATCACACAGGCAGAAGGGAGAAGGGAAGATAATAGTCAAATAATAGAACCTAACAAACGTGAAAGGGTTGCGCCATCTCCAACACACTGTGTGATAATTTTCAGGTTGCAGCTAGCCAAGTTGATATTGTTAAAATTAAGACATCAACAGTCTTTAGAGAGATGCAACAGAATCCAGTCCCCACCACAAGAAATTACAAGATGTGAAGAGTCAGGAAAATTTGAAATGCTAACTCCAAGATACCCAGATACTGAAATGACCAAGGAAGATTGTGTAAAGCAGCCATTATAATTATATATCCACCTCAGTGAAATGAAAGAAAATATACTTGTAATGAATCAAAAGATGGGACATCTCAGATGAGGAACAGGAAGCATGTATATGCTTAAAGTCCTAGGCAATCTGTTCAAGCTACAAACTAGAGCTCTTTTACTATTGAGTACTACTTAGTAAGTCCTCAATAAATGCTATTAAGACAATCCATCTTATTAATGCCAGCAGGAGATAGGAGACAAGGGGGCAATGTGTAGAAACTCTGAAGAAATGCAATTTATTCACTGTCCAATTCTGAAATCTCTGAGCAAATAAACAATAAAGTGTGAGCAGAATAAAGATCTTTTAAATGCAAGATCTTTAAAATGCACCTCCCCGGGGGAGCATGTGCTTCTTTATAATAAGCAAACCAAGAAAAAAAAAGGACAGAGTTCCCACAATGCTGGGAAGTGAAGTTGATTTCATGCTGAAAGGAAGCTTCTGGATGCCTGCTGTGCAGCAAGCCGAAAGCAATCTGTGCAGATTGAAGAGGAGGGCAGCAGGCTCCAGGAGGGATGACTCAAATAAAAAGGAAAATCAACCCCCAAACACAGACCCACTCACACACAATGAGTTTGTTACCTGGAGCATTTGACTGTATTAAGAATAATTCTAAGGGACTGGAGAAAAGCATAGTGGGAGGACACTTGCCATGCATGCTGCACACCTGGATTCAACCCCTGGCATTCCGTTTGATCCCCCCAAGCACCACCAGGAATAATTCCTGAGTGCAGAGCCAAGAGTTATCCCTGAGTATCATCGGAGGTGCCCCCTCCCCCCAAATAAAGCAAAGATTAATTTTACAGCACTGGCAGATAATTTGAGAATGAGCTCATGGCACGTGCTTTCTTTGTTTTTTTAAGACAGACATTATCTATTAACTTCAGGAAAATAAAAGTTATACAAAAAAGAAATACAGGGGTGAGCAATGGAGCTCAGAGGAAGAGTGCATGCTTTACAGAAATGAGGAGCTGCATTCAAATCCCAGCGCGCACACACACACACACACCCCACCACCACCACCACCACCACCACAACAACAACAACCAGATATAATTTTAACATAACTTCTGGCTTAGTTCTAAATTATATTTACATAGTCCTAAGAACAACTTTGAAAAATTGTAAAAAAAAATCACAAACAAGTTTGAACTGTTAGCATTCCATAACAGCACAGATATAACTACTTTATCTTTTTTTAAAAAATTATGAATAACTTGAAGCATCCCCAAAAAGTACACTGAGTAATACGCACAGCAAGTATGTACCAAACATTGCTTTAATTTAACCAGATATATTCAGGACCTTTAGTTCCTGTTTTTGTTTTGTTTGGGTGTGTGGGGGGGGCAAGGGGGGGGGTAAATACCTGGCTGTGCTCTGGGGTTTCTTTTAGCATGGTACCTGGGGCAACCATGAGGTTGATCAGTGAGCAAGCCCAGGGCCTCACATATGTAAGGCAAGTGCTCTACCACAGAGCACAGTGCCAGCCCCAGCCCCAAGGTATGTGTTTCGTTTCGTTTTGTTTTTAAAGAAATGAGCAACTGAGATATAGTTGAAGTCTCTTGTGCAGTTGGATAACCTTCCTTTGATCTCCTCTTCTTTGCTCCCAATCACCACCCTGAAACTTGCCCTGCACATCTCTATATTAGCATACATCAACAATATGGAACCACTGTGAACTTCTTCACAATTTAAGTGAATGTGACAATCTGCATGCTTCTTGAAAGCCTTTTTGCTTGTAATCAACGTTGTTTTCAAGATTTACCCACATCAATACAGTAATTCTAGCTCATTCATTTTAACTGTTATATTGTATTCTAGTGTGACAGCTGTCTGGTGCTTAAGAACACATAACCTGCTTCCAGCTTTTTGTTATTAAGAACAAATCAGGGGTGGGGATGTGGCTCAGTAGTAGAGCGCTAGTCTTACACATGTGAGGCCCTGGATTCAACTCCTTTACCACCAATATATATTTTAATTAAGTGCATATAAATAAATCTCATACTTATCAACTTTCTGCATAGTTCTATGGGAGTGGAACGGCTGTGTCAGCAGCAAGGACAGAGCTGGGAGAAATTGCTTTATCAACTGGCCCATTCATTCAGACTCTACAAACACCTATACCCAGGTTTCTCATCTGAATCAATCTAAACTATAATACATTAAAGCAAGTTTAGGAGTGGGGACACTGCTGTTGGGAACCATACACTAGTGAAGGGACATGGACTAGTGTTGGAACATGGACTGAAACTCAATAATGAACAACTTTGTAACTGCATTTCAAAGTGATTCAATGAAAAATAATTCTTTTAAAAAGAAAGTTGGGGGGGGAACCTTGGTGTATTTTTGAAATAATGCACAATCCTCCCATTCTAACCATGTCTCTTGTTATTTTACATTCCGTTCCAGTCCCTTTTCACTTGTGTTGTTTTTCAGATATCTTGCCCATCTGCTGCCTTAGCAGCAGGTCCCATCCGAGCTTCGCTCACCTTGCGATCCACTCAGCAGTGCCCTCAAAGAGGTCTGGGGTGATGATGTTGGTCAGAGAAGCTACCGAGGCTGCACAGTACGCACTTCTGAAAGGACAAAAATAGCGGGGAAAGGTGTTAAGCTTTCAGGAAAAGCCAAATAAGGTTCACTGAGCTTCCTCGGTGATCGAACTCTTGGCCAGCAAGCTGTAATCACCTCCTGTCCTCACTCTTGGCCTGTGGCCAGTCCTCCAGGGCCTCCAGCTGAGAGCTTTGACGTTCTGTTTGGATAGAGTTGCTCACAGCATGGCTTCGGCAAAAGAACATGACATTCTATTCTCCTTACCTTCACATGCTCAAATCCACCTCAGAGGAACTAACAGGCACCCCCGTTCTGATGGCGAGCAAATGGAGCTCCTCTTCCCTAGATCCTTAAAATCCTATAATGGGTCCCAAAATTCCAAAGTGCCATTCATGAGCTGTTAGAACTGCTTTAGGTTCAGGATTTCTGCCTGCTTAGGACATGGACATGTTCAAGGTTAACTCTATTTTTCTCGGTGGCAGGCTCACTCCAGTGCAGGCAACCAAGTCCTCAAGGGAACTGGGACCAAACAAAAGGGACTGGACAAATGAGCAGACTCAAGGATATTCCCCAGGCCTTGAGAGGTAGAAAGGACTTTCATTCCAAAAGGACCCCACCAGTGCAAACATACACAAACACACTTTGAAACAAAACAACGAAAAAAAGAGCAAGTCTTTTCTTTTTTTTTATGTATTATCCTATTCAATCTGGACTCACCCTTGCCATACTGTCCTGCAAGGCCTACTTCTTCAAGGGACATGTTTTATTTTAGCTTCTCTGCTTTTGGAACTTACCCACACATCACCTTTTCTTCCCTTCCCATCTATTCCCATCTATTTTAAATACCCAGCAGCTTCATTTTTTTTTTTTTTGTCAAAAACAAAACCTGTTCTAATTCTGCTTATCCTTTTCCTAATCACTCCTAAGGAATACAAAACAGAGGGAAAACAGAGTCCAGTTTCCTAAGTATTTGGTAGAGATGTAAGGCTGGGTTGAACGAAGGAGGTGTTCCAAACAAACCTCTGGAGAAGCTGCCAGACGGCCTCCCTGCACTTCCCCCAGGCTGCACGCGCCGGCCGTGCAGGGAGTGGGAGCAGCCGGGATCAGAAGCGCGCAGGAGTCACACATGCAGCGCCAAGTGCCAGCATCCACCTTAAATTAACTTCCAAGGTCTGATCTCATTTCCTCCAGAACCTCTCTAGAGGTTCAAAAGTATTTGCTCTTGAACCACAGTGTAACCTCCAAGAGAGGGAGGCAGCCAGCAATGTCCTCTGCTGGACATTGAAACAAATGAAAAAAACTGAGAAGAAATGCCAGAAGCACTGGTTCTAGATCTCATGATGAGATAGGGAAGGAACAAGATACAATTTTTAAGTGTGTGTGTGTGTGTGTGTGTGTGTGTGTGTTGGAGGAGGCATGGAACTCCCTCAGGGCTTATTAGTATACAGGTAATGCTCAGAGCTTACTCCTGGCTCTGTGCTCAGAGATCATGTCTACTGATGTTCAGAGGACCATATGCAGAGTTAGCAATCAAACTGGGGTTGGCTCTGTACCAGGCAAGTGCCTGAGCCCCTGGACTATGTCCCCAGCCTGTTCTGCCATTGTTTTGACAGAGTTACATCCAGTGTTGCTGGTGGCAGGGATGTCTCTCCAGCAAAAATCAGTCAAGTTTGGTGCTCAAGCTGGCGCCACAGTGCTAGGAGCCCAGCCCTGCGGGGGTCACCAGAATCACCCCCTATGGTGCTATAGGGATCATGCTGTGTTGGGGATAAAACTCAGGAACTCACATATGCCCAGAATGTGACCCACCACTCTGAGCCATATTCCAGGAACAACATACAAAATTTTCTCAATGCAGTTTCTTTCTCTCCTTCTCTCTCCATCCAGTCATCCCATCTCTCAAATGTTTCTACTTGGGTAAAACCTCAAAAGTTTGGCAGGGGTATGCTTTGTAATGTAGGTTTGAACTCGAATATTCAACACTCCCCTGAGCACTGCCAGGAGCAACCTCAGGCCCTTGAGCACCTGAGCACTAGCAGGTAACCCCCACCCCCAACCCAAATTTCTTTTTTGCCCACTATTCTCCATCCCCCAAATCTAAATCACTATTAGTAGGATCAGTCTTCTGTCTAGTACCCCAATACTCTCCAGCTAATAAAATATAATCAGGCACCTCACATCCTACTTAAAACCTGTGGGTGGCTTCCCCCTGTCCAGCTCCATATGCCAGTGGAGGTTTCGGGCCACCTTGTTCTGGGGGCAGCCTGTCTTTCCTGATTGACCTCCTCACTGCCCACTAGCCCTGCCACAATTTAGCTGCATGAGCTTCTTTCTGGAACAACTCCCTACTCAGTCACCAAAACATCTGTGAATGCTGGTTCCCCGTCTCTCCCACTGCTGCAGAATATTCCAGCCGACAGAACAGCACGTCAGGAACAATGCATCATTCTTCTGGGGCTTGCTCTGAGTTCACTCAGATTTGGTAACTGTCTTTACAGAGGAGTCATAATTCTGGAACAAGCTCACTCAGAAACAAGAGGCAGACATGGCAGAACTGAGAGATGATCAAGAGACCCTGCCTGCCACATCAAACCCCGGAGAGCAGCTAGACCCCTGGACTGCTATTGCGCTCCAGGTCCAACTCACTTAACAGAGAGCGCTGTACACTGGCCAGTGCTTCTAGACAAAGGTCAAGCAAAGAAGCACGAGGTGTAAAAGGAAGGAACTGAGGCACCTGGAGCCAGGCAAAGCCAGGAGACTGAATCTCATCTGCAAGGTTTCTCTCATTCTTCATATCTTGAATCCCAGACCAGTAGAAAGCTTGGCACTAGGTAACGCATGAATATAGCTAGATTGATCTTCAGTGGAACAAAACTATTTTATTGAAGAAGCTTCTGAGCATTTATCTAGTGGAAATGAGTAAGAGCACAGAAGAAAACTGGTGCTGGGAAAATAAGACATAGAACAATCATAACTGAAAACTGGATGTGATAAAAATATCTAAGTGATCTTGCTTGGGTTTGTTTACTTTTGCCTCATAATTCCAGGAAGTTTTATAATGCTGTTTCAAGACAGCGTTTATGCGGTTGGAATACAGTAGCACTTCCCCCTCAGTTCCCATCTACAGTTTCACTTCTCACAGGTAACTGAAACATGATCCAAAAATATTAAGACCGGGGCTAGGTAGAGAGTTGGAGTGGCGGAGCACATACCTAGCATGTTCAAATCCCTGAGTTCAAATCCCAGCATCACATGCCCCCTGCCACCACGGGCTGTAGTCCTAGTACATCCCCCACCCCCCTCCCAGCTCTTAAAGGGGGTCCCTGCATTGCCAGCACTGCTGAGTGTAACCTTTAAGAAAAGGAAACAAAAATATTATGCACAGTAGATATTGAGAGAGAGAGAGAGAGAGAGAGAGAGAGAGAGAGAGAGAGAGAAAGAGAGGGAGGGAGAGGGAGGGAGAGGGAGAGAGGACATTCAAATAACTTATTATAGTAAAAATTAAAATAGCAAAATTAGGGCTACACCCAGGTATGGTCAAGATGTTCAAGGCATATACTCCTGGCTCTGCACTCAGGGATTTTTCCTGGTGGGTTCGGGGGACTGTATGTGGTGCCAGGGATCAAACCCGAGTTGAGAGTGGGCAAGGCAAGCACCCTCTTTGCTGCACTATTGCTCCAGCCCTATAGTCAATTTTGTTTGACAATTTTAATTTTTTAATTTAATATTTCTGTTCACCTCTTGCAGGCATTATAAGTTAAATGTTTTTGTAGTTATGCATGTGTAAGAAAAAAAAACATGGTGTATATAGGGTTGAAATCATTGTAGTCCTGTGATCTCAGGCATCCACTAGTGGGGTGGGGGTGGTCTTCTGTGTCCCCCATGCAGAAGGAGGGGACTCCTAGGCTGATAAACAGGAATGGAAATGAAGAGACTATAAAAGGGAAAGGTATTTTAACTTTTTCTATGAGAAGATCAACAGGAAGCAGCTTTCTCTGGGGTTATGCTGGCTTTTATGGCGTACAGAGACACTGCAGTATGAGGAGAAATCTGAGTTTGGTCTTTGACCCTGATTCTTAGCACAGAGTTCTAAGGAGGGAGAAGGGATAGAAACTGAGCCAGTCACCAATGATCACTGATTTAATCAGCCATGCTGACCTAATGGAGCCCTTGTTGAAACCCCGAATGTGAGGGTTCAGTGTGCTCTGGCAGTCCAGCCCATGGCCATGGGGAAAGAAGATCCTAAGCCCACGACCATTCCAGACCTTGCCCTATGTATGTTCTCATCCTGCTGTGCACGTGTTTCATTTTAACATCCTTCCCAACGAGCTGATCATTAGAAAAGTGCTTCCCTAAGTTCTTCAAGTGTTCCAGCAAATTGCGGCCCAGAAGTGGGGGTCACAGGAATAGCTGATCCCTAAACAATGGGACAGAATGAGGGTAGCCCAGGATGCACTACTTGTGACCAGGTTAAAGTGACAGCGGTCCTGTGGGTCTCATCCCTTACACTGTGCAGCCTATGTTAACTCTGGGTTGTAAGCATCAGGAATGTTTGTTGAAGGGATAGAGTCAGCACCAGCTTCATAAGTTCGACAGCTCTACAGTGTCTGCTTACTCTTAGGCTATGTTGTGAACAGAAGGTTTACAGGTAATACAAAAATCCTTTCCAGGGCCTCCCGCAGCCTGGTTAGCCACTCTCATCTGCAGTGTGTTCTAGGTCATGTATTTTCTTTCTCCTCCTATTCCTTCAGACCAATTAGTTTTTGTTTGGTTTTAGGCCCACACCTGGTAGTCCTCAGGGGCTACTCCCAGGAATGCTTAGGGGGCTGTGCAGTAGAGGGGATCAAATTTGCACCTCCTGCCTGCAAAGCGGGAGCTTCAGTTCTTTGAGCCATCTCCCCAGCTCGCAAATCAATTATGAATCAGAACATTATTCAGCTGTGTAGATGCAAACACATTTACAAACAGGCAATAAGACGACTGTCATAGAGAAGCCTTGCCAAAAAAATTTATTTCTCAGACTAAGAAACTGGTACGATTCAAAGACTTTCTTTGAGAAACATCTTGCTCAGCGAATTCCCTACAGGATTCATAAGCAATCTCCTGCCTGGCGAGTAAACTACTTGCTAGATACAGCAAAAAATTCTTGCATAAAATGATCATTTGAAGCCAACTGCTCCTAATCAGTTAGTACACTGCACTCTACTGGCCCTTAAGGGTTTCTACACTTTTCAAAGCAATTTCCAGGTGGGTCCTATACATTCTCATGACATTTCTCCAAAATCATTCAGAAAATGTATGAATAGTTTTGGGGTGGCTTTGCATTATACCCAGTGGTGCTCAGGGGGCTATTCCTGGCTCTGTGCTCAGGAAATATTTACTCAGCCCCTTCTGGATTCCCTTTCTATCCTAGAAAAGCAAAGGATCAGATTACACCCATGGCTGTTCTATATAAGATTGTAGCATTTTATACCAAGCACAGTATCATAAATTTAATTTATTTATTTTGGTTTGGGGACACACCCTGCTGTGGTCACAGTTCTACTCCTGCCTCTTCATTCGGGGATCACTCCTGGCAGGCTTGGAGGCCCTTATGAGGTACCAGGGATTGAACCTGGGTTGGCTGTATACAAGGCAAGCAAGCACCTTACCCACTGTACTATCTGCGCTGCTCCCTGTAGTTTTAATTTTTAAAATGAGAGCAACTTCGGGGTTGGATAGATAGTACAGCTGGTAAGGCGCTCGCCTTGCATTCGGATGACCTGGGTTCGAGTCCCAGCAACCCAGATAGTCTCCCAAGCACCCAAGGAGTAATTCCTGAATACAGAGCCAGAAGTAATCCTCCCCACCCCACCCCCCATACCAAGCATCACCACGGATGGCCCCCAAATCAAAAAATAAATAAGTAAAATAAAAGCTCCTGACTCTGTTTCGACCTACTTCTAGTGAGGTACTCCCAAGAAGGAAGTGACTATGCCACCTAGGGACACCTGAGGCATATCTGCAGGGCTAATGAGCCACTCCCCACTGCATTCCACATGCCATCCTGGGAGAGAGAGAGCAACAGCTTCTCCCTACTGCTCCTTAGCTCTGGCATCCCTAGTGGCAGAGAAGCTCTGGAATCTACTGACGCGGCAGCCTGAGGAAAAACCCCACTCACCTTACATCCACCTCACCTCCAACATGCATGAGAAAAGAGCCATCAGGTTGCTTCAGTGAGTACAGATACTGAAGAAGCTTCTCTCTGCGAAACAAGAGGGAGAGGCGGGAGGGGGCAATGGTCAGAGCCATGCCAGCAGGCAGGAACCCTTTGGATCTCTGTCTTTGCTGGTTTGGGCTGTACCTGTTAATGACGTCATAGGCCTCCTCTGTGCCAATGATGCACAGTGCGTTGACCGCAGCGTATGTGGGAGCAAGATGTGGGTACTGGCCAGGCCCCCCTCCGAAGCCACCTTCTGGGCTCTGACATAGCTCCAGGAATTGACACACACTGGAGACACAACCAAAGGGGAAAACAAAGCCAGAGAGCATTAATGTACCAACACCCAATTCTACAGAATCCATGCCTTTCTGATGATCCCTCCCTGCTTAAAAAGAATCTCTTTCCACTGAGGGGACAGGCTTAAGAGGTCTGGACTCTCCATCCTGCTAGCCGAAGTCTCTATGCCCTCTGACAGAGTTTTCCTTTCAAGTGTTTGCCTTGTCTTGAAGCAGAGAATGTACTGCCAGGAAGAAGCAAAGAGCCTTTCACAGAGCTGAGGGGAAGGCTCACACTTCTCACCAAATGCTTTCCATACTTTGCACTCAATTTTCCAGCTTAGATCTGTGGTGTCAGCCTTTCCTCCTTGCCTTTGAGGGGCCTCCCAGGCTTTGAATTTGGCTTCTGCTTCTCCACATAATGATAGGCTTGGTCTAGATTCATCATCAGTTACAAAGAATAGATATGGAGAAACCTTTCTACTCCCTTAAACCTTTCTACTCCCTTCACCGCCTATGCCCCAGGGAGCCACTGATTTTTATTCTACTCACTGTCAAGACACAAGTTATCGGAGTCAGCCACCACAGGTAACCAAACATCAGAGCAGTGGGATTCTGCTGGGTGCACCAACTGCACTGACTCCATGTGCCCAAGCTGGGGCTTCTGTGGATGAGGGTCTCTTAAGACCATATTCAAGCCCGTGGCCTCTGAGACTTCTTCACACTAATCCATAGATGCTCCAGGTTTGGCACATGCTTCATGTGAGGACTGGGTTCAATTCCCGGTGCTGTGTGGTTTCCAAGTCCTGGAGGCCCCAGAACACCACCAGGTGTGGCCTGGGAGGGGGTCTTGAGGGGAGCCGGTATTCCTAGCACTGCAGGGCCTATGAGCATCACACCCCCAGGTTCTCCCATTGAACTATTGGCCTGGCTGGCTGCAAATTGCCAACGTGGTGCCCAGACCTCCTGAACAACACCTGGGGAGGTGCTGCCCTCACCACTACCCGCCACCAAAAAAAGAGGCTCCAGGTAACTCCAAAGGGAAACTGCTGATTGAGGGCTTGCCTCCAAGCATGACACTGGGTTGCCTAGAAGTGACATTCTTGCTTCAGGTGAAACCAAGAAAGCCCCAGTTTTCCCCAAATCGTGCCTTGGGAAATCCCAGTTATCAGGCCGTGTCCCAGTCACTCAGCAGGGATGACAGGCTTCCTTTCGGGCTAGGAAGCTGCTCCCCTGTGTGCTTCTGAGAACTTGAGAGGCCACTTTCCTCTCAGCTCCCTCCTCCGGGAGCCCGAAGAGCCTAATGCAGCTCCTCGAAGCCACATGTTAAGTAACACTCTCCAGCACCGTGTTTGAGAACTTCTGACTTCAGAACTTCCGTCTGAAAGTCAAAGGCTGCTCACAAACTACTAGAATCCTGAAACCTCCACCAGTGAACAGTACTTATGGGCTAGGACGGAGCTCAGCAGTCGAGCAAATGCCTTCCCTGTGCAAGGCCCTGGATTACAATTCTCAGCACCGCAAGAGGGAGAAAAAAAGACACAAAACATAATTCTTTCCACTTGTAGCTAAAAATATTTCTTCTTCAAGGATCAGGATGAATGGTCCACAGTTGGAAGGAAGTCTGCCTCAAGGGCTGGGTGAGAGGGACCATTGTGACAATGATCCTTGAAGAGATCTCTCTAGATGGGAGATGTGTGCTAAAAGTAGGTAAAGGACCAAACATGATGGCCTCTCAGTATCCGTATTGCAAATGACAATGACCAAAAGGAGAAAGACAGAGACAGAGACAGAGACAGACAGAGAGAAGAAAAGTGTCTGCCATAGAGGCAGGCTTCGGGGTGGTGGCAGGTGGAATATGGGGGATATTGGTGGTGGGAAATGAATACTGGTGGAGGGATGGGTGCACTGTATGACTGAAAATCATGAAAGCTTTGTAACTATCTCATGGTGACATAGTGATTCAATAACATAAATAAATAAAAATACTTACTTTGTTTTGTTGGGTGGTGGTGTCACTCCTAGAAATTCTCAAGAGTTATACCTGGCTGTGTGCTCAGGAGACCCCTGTCAGTAATCAAGAGACCATGTGTGGTGCTAATGATAAACCAGGATTGGTCTAAGAGGTTGAATGCAAGGCAAGTGCCTTACCTCCCATCCTGTCTCTCTGGCCTTGCACCTAAAATTTTATTCTCTTTGTTTGTTTGTTTTGGGGCTATACCCAGCAGTGCGCAGAGGTTACTCCTGGCTCTTCATTCAGGAATTACTCCTGGCAGTGCTTGAGGGACCATGTGAGATGCTAGGGACTGAACCCGGGCTGGCCATGTGCAAGGCGAACACCTTCCCCATATCTCTCCAGCTCCTAACATGTTACTCTTAAGAAGAATAAAAATAGAAACTAAGTGAACTATCAGAAAAGGAAGACAGTTCTCTGCATCTTTTGTGGGGGAGTAGGGGGGGGAGGAGGGCAGTGGTAGTGAGCAGGGACACACCTGGCAGTGCTGAGGGGGTTCCTCCTGGCTCTGCACTCAGGAATCACTCCTAGTCTGCTCAGGGGACCATATGGGATGCCAGCACCGACCTGGGTTAGCACTTGTGCAAAACAAGTGTCCTACCTGCTGTACTACAGCTTTAGTCCATCTCTGCATCTTTTTAGTAGTAATTAATTTTCATAGGAAAAATAGTTTGCTCCTGATACATTCCAAAGCTTCATCAATTCTTATCTTAATACCCATAAACAGGGCTGGAGCAATAGCACAGCGGGTAGGGCGTTTACCTTGCATGCAGTTGACCTGGGTTCGATCCCCGGCATCCCATATGGTCTCCCCAGCACCACCAGGAGTAATTCCTGAGGGCATGAGCCAGGAAAAACCCCTGTGCATCGCTGGATGTGACCCAAAAAGCAAAAAAAAAAAAACAAAAAAAAACCATAAACAGCTAACAGATTCATTTCTAACAAAATTTTCTTATTTTAATATCCACAAACAAAGAGCTAACAGATTCATTTCTAACAAAATTTGACCATACTAAGAAACACACTAAAAATTTTTCTTTGTCACAAAAATAAAAGATTTTTAGATGATACAAAACAGCACACATACAAACAAAGAAGGGGGGAGGGAAAGAGTCGCCCAGTTATCTATTCCTTTCCCAATTCCCAAGATAGAATCGTGCCGAGTACAACACGCCTGACCCTGTAGCCTAAAGTCTGGAATGAGCTGGGATCTGAATGTACTGGACACCTTGAATTCAGCCCTCCATGCCAACCTCCCTCAGCTGACCGCTTGCATCTGCCAGTGAGGCTCTGCTGGGGAACAAGACTGGACTCTGCTGGACTCTCAGACACTTTCATATTCCAGAACATTCCGACCCAGAGGCAGTCCATCTCGAACCTAAAGGAACTAGCAAATGACCCCCAGGTTACCAGTTGTCATTTGCAGAATTCTCAACAGTTCTGTTTTGGTTTTTCTTTCTTGGTGTGAGGGGACTACACAGGAGAGTATTCAGGGGTCACTACCAGCTCAGGAGTCATTTCAGGCAGAGCTCAGATCAACTATGTTGTGTTGGGGATCGGACCTGATCTCTCTCATGTGAGGCATATGCTCCAGCCCTCAGAATTATCTCCTCGGCCCAAATCTTGGAAAGTCTCAAACAAAAACATAGGAATAAATTGCAAAGCATATAGGTTTTTGGAGACCAAAATAGTTGTCCTTGAACAGAATAGCTTAAGAATAAATGTAAGTGCAGGATAAGTGAGTTGACACCAATTGGCTTCTAGTCCTAAGTCTTCCAGATGTCATGATGTAAAACAGTTCCAGCTTCATACACTGGGGAAGGAAAATGCCTTCCCCAGGGAGCGTACAGCAAAGAAGAGCTGAAAGGCAGACTCGCTTCTCTGTTGATCCCAGGAGGCCCTGCTGCCAGGAGTGTGTATGTCATATGACTCTTCATCAAGCTCCGGTAATCCTCTGAATACTGTGGTTTGGGAAGTATGGTCAAGGTCAAAGTTGTCTGCTTTAGAGCAGGCCTTCTCCATACTGCCACTACAGACTTTGTGGGCCAGATTCTTTGGAAGGATTGTTCGGTAGAGGCAAATCGCACACAACCACTGACCTCTACTCAGAGCAGGACCTAGTCAAAATGCCCAGAAGACAAATGGCTAGTTGTGGTATCCTCATAGAAAGGGAATAGACACAGAATATTTAAATTTAAAACTGGACATGAGGCAGGATGTGACTCAGTGGTAGAGTACATCTTGCCTGTGTGAGGTCATGCGTTCAATCACACACACACACACACACACACAAACACAAGCACACACATGCACACACACGCATGCACGTATGCACACATCTGCCATGAATGAACACTGAGGGGATTTTTGTTGTGATATTTAAGTGAGAAAGAGAAAGATCAATGCCATACAATTTCACTCTGCAGAATATAAAGAAACAAAGAAAACAGAAAACTTAGATTCTGGAAACACAATAGTGGTTACCAGAGGGAGAGAAAGAAGGGTGTAAGGGGGTCAGCTAGTTAGTAGCAGATGGAAACTAAATGATCGGTAGCAAGTGTGGGGTGTGCATTTGAAGAAAGTGCTCTTCCTCTGAAACCTACACAGTGGTATAAACCATATTTTGCCTGAAGAAAAATTATTTAAAGAACTATTCAGGGGAAAAGATACAAGTATCCTTTTGAAAGTAAAGTCAAAAGAAAAATTCAAGTAAGAACATTTGAATTTGTCTTTGTCAAATGTTGTGAGCCAAAAAGTCTTAAAGTTAGAGGCAAGTTTGAATCTTATGAAAACTGAAAACCTAACAGTTATGGAGCAGTGCTTTTCCTGTGCTCCCCGGGGCTCCAAATGATCTTTCAATAGCAGAGCACGGGATTCTCATTAAAGGATCTTTCCTCCCGGGCTAACATCATTGAGTGAAGCAAGGGGCCCTCTGCTGGTTCTAGCACACACTTTGCTTAGGTAAACATAAATTTAAGAGCACAATCTCCAGATTCCTACCGATGAACATTATTATTATTCCGGAACGATTTGAAGCCTGCTGTGAAAACCCGAACTTGCTGGCTCTGGTCAGTGAACAAAGCAGCTGATGAAAGTGAATTTGTCCACTAGAGGGAACTCAGTTGTCATATTATTCCCTAAATAAATAAAAGCATAACAGCGGACAAAACAGTAGAGAAAGAAAGGGGTGTGTGTGCGTGCGTGCGTGTGTGTGTGTGTGTGTGTGTGTGTGTGTGTGTATATCTACACACTAGGTGGAGAGTGGGGGAAGAGAGCAGAAAAAATTATAACCTCAAAACTCCAGAGTTAAAATAAACAAAAAGGCAATAATCTATATAAATAGTCTAAAAAATTTCTCATATTTCAATAGAAATCTTCAAGATTTCTCTGTAACTAAAGGCAGTTTATTTCTTTATAGATCAGACTACTACCCCTAGAATGAACTGCCTATTACAGATAAAATCAAATACATTATTGACAAATTAAGTATTTATTTTAAAGTTTTTTAAGTCACTGCTTAGAAGAACCACAGGAGTTTTTAAGGCAGCTACAAAGCAGAAATTCTCATTATTTCTACATTATTCTACATTATTTCTACAAAGCAGAAAATCTCATTATTTCAATCATTATCATGAAATCAGAACAAAAGAGCCTTTGCCCCTCCTCCTTCCCTGATGCTTTGTGGTGGTGACTGGCAGGGGTCACACACATTCTTGGTTGTGATGCTCTCTGGGGTCACACACATTAGCAGCAGTGCTTGAGCACATGCCCACTGGGTTGCACTCCTTTCACACGTTCTGGCTCTAACACTCCCTGCAGGTCGCACACCTGACCTTGGTTCTTGCACCACTTTTGAGCTGAAGTGCTCACTCAGGGCCCCACACTTCAGCGGCCGTCCTTGCTCACACCCGGCTATAGTGGACAGTAGATCACACACAGCTGCAGCACCAGACAACCAAGTCACAGCAACAGCAGGTAGGCAGGACTAGGGAAAATATTCTCAGGCTCGCAACAGTGCTTTTGGCCACTGAGTCATCCTCCGGGCCCCAGAATTTTACTTTTAAAACATGCTCTGAACTATAAAATAGTAAAAGTTCATTGTAGAAATTTTAGAAATAAGTGTTAGAAATAAATTTGGAAATAAGTTTTAAGAGAAGAAATCATCTTTAACCCCATCATCCAGTATAACTATAAGCATGTTAGTGTCTAAACCTTCCGGTTTTCTTTTTGCTTGTTTGGTTTTGGTTTTGGTTTTGGTTTTGGGGCCACACCCAGCAGTGCTCAGAGCTTACACCTGGCTCTGTATTCAGCGATCTCTCCTGGTGGGGCTTAGGGGAATCATAAGGGATGTTGGGGATCAAACCCAAATCAATCACATAAAAGGCAAGTGCCTTACCCACTGTACTAGCTTGGCAGACCCTGCCTTTTTTTTTAAATGCAATCATCTATATTTGAAACCTATAAAATGACTACAGATTTATAAACTGTAAAATTAAACCTTCAAAATCACCTCTTTCTACTTAAAAGTACAAACATTTTTCTACATATTTTGTTTGTTTGTTCCTGTGAAACACCCAGCAGTGCTCAGGATTTATTCCTGGCTCTGCACATCAGGGTCAAGGGACCATACGGGTTGCTGGGGATTGAACCTGGATTGGATGTGTGCAAAGCAAGCGCCTTACCCACTGTACTATCACTCAGGTCCCTCTTCATAACTACTTTTGCAGCACTGATCCTTGGATAACATCTCTATTGTTATAGTGTAGATCTGAAAAAAGTAACTGGCCACTGAAGGGTCTCACACATTCTCTCCAGACCTGTGTGGCCTCCTGTCATGTACTCTGGTCTCTCCCACTCTTGAAAGTGTGGGCTTTGGGTTCTCTGGTGAATCTAAACTGTCCAGTGTGAGTGAGTGCATGTGCAGGGGTGGTTCCCACCTTGCACCTAGGCTGCAAGAGAGGCCCTGACCACCCACAAGCATGAACTAGAAGTGAATGGAGAGACGGATGATATCCATAAACTATCAATTTATATCAGAAGTTCCTTGAATTTTTATTTTAAAAATTGGAGGGAAAAAAGAAATTTGATGATGGTTTTGCAGTCAAAAATTGTAATAGGAACATAATTCTTATTTATATCAATTAGCCCATGGTAAAATTGGCTTCTTTGCGCTTCAAGTTGCAGTTTCCAAGCATCTACTAATGTTAATGAGATCGTGATGCCTACAAATATATAAGTAGAGGAAAAGAGACAGGCAGACACACACAGAGAAAGAGAGAGAGAGAGAAAGAGAGAGAGAGAGATCTAGGTATACTTTTAAAATAGCACCATAGCACTTCTTTATGTGTATTCCACAAAAATTTAAACTTTACATACATCTTAAGCGCCCCCTACTGTTGATATTTGGGTTGTCCCCAAAGCCCAATTGTTAACTGCAAAGAGACCTTTGCGGGGGCCCTCTGGTCCTATGTGATGTCGAACACACACTGAACTTGCTCCACAGAAAAGCCTTACTGAGAAATCCCCAAGGCACCTCCTGAGCAGCTCAGATTCCATGAGGGAGCGACTGCTTGTGCTTCAGGAGAGCTGAAGCCCCATCTCCAGCTCTACACGGCTCCAAGTCCTCCCTCTGGGGCCTCTGTCCTTCACCCTCACAGAATCCTCCCCTTTCTTTTTGCTTCTCTGTCAGCACTCCCGTTCCCCAAGCATACATCCTGAATGGGAATGTGTGGGGGGGAGACGTCCCGAACAATCCACAGCCCCCAACTGGTATTTCAAAAAACACATGGGCCTTTATTTTAACAATGAAATTCCTTTTACTGCAGAAACTGTGCCCAACATTACTTTCAGAGCCAGCAGCAACTGGGCTGGCAGTAGCACCGGGCCAGGAGGGCACAATGCGTATTCCTCCTCTGCCTTCCAAAGCAGCGTCCACACCCCAAGAGTTAATGGTCTAATTCTTCATTATCTTCCCTATCCACATTCATCACAAGACATCCTGCCCAGGAAAGAGAGAATGAGAGGTTATTGTTAAGACAGAATGAATGAGACAATGTGTGGTTCTGTTCTGACCTGACAGTGTAACTGAGGCAGGGCACTTGTGACCCGAGAGGGGCACGGATTGGCCTCCATCATCCTGGCACAGCTGCCTCCGTGGGCTGTGGGAAAACAGACCTGGCTCATGGGCTGCCCTCCAGTATCCCTGCCCTCATGATCGAGAACTGGCTCTCACACCCAGTTTCTAGCTGCACTTTTCCTACCCCAGTGAGCCCTAAGACTAGAAGGAGAATCAGTTCCTTCTTCAAAACACAAATGATGGCCAGAGAGAGAGAATATAGAAGGGTCATCAGGGGGCAGTTTGCCTTGCAGGCTGCCAACCCCAAGCACCACATATGGTCCCTGCAACCACCACCAGGAGTGATCCCTGGGCACAGAGCCAGGAACAAGCCCTGAGCACAGTTGTGTGTGGCTCCAAAACAAAGACAAACACAAACAAACAAATTACAAATCAGCTTCTGCGGTTGAGGTGCTATACCAATGACATCAACAGTTTGGGAAGAATTTTGATTTACTTAGATATTTAATCCTAAACCAGAAATTTAAGAAGACAGTAAGTTATGGTCTTTGCACACCAAGTTGGAAATATATCCATCAAGAGTCACATGGTCCCCCAGGCACTGGTGGGCTTTTGGGAGCTGCTCATGGAGGCAAAGGCATTTTTGTTCACTTGGTTGGCACACACTTCAAACTCATACTGTACTTTCTGGAAAAATTGTCCCTCTCAGAGTTGATGACAAAGACTTTTCTCAAAGACCAGAGCAAGAGCCAAAAGAAAAGGCCATAGAAGAAACCAGAAACCCTTCTCTTGGGGAGTTCAAAGTCTTGTTACACCCACGGGTTTACACCAGGCTTCTAAAGTGGAGGAGTTTCAGGAAATTACTGGAGGTCAAGAGAAAGGCAAGGACATCTGTGAAGCACCATCTTCCATTCAAAATAAATAAATCAGGAACAAAACAAAGAGAACCCCAACCTCAACTGCAATTTCAGAGAACCCTCGGGTTCTCCCCACAAGCCCCACTCACTCTGTTGCTACCATCTGGGGGATGGGTTCATCGAGCAGCTCCAAGCTGTGCAGAATCCAATAGCAGAGCCATGGGCGGCTGGCATCCAGGCACTGCGAAAGGGACAGGGGAGAAAACACACCCCTTATTCAGAATCATTCCAAGATACTGCTGACAAGGCGACATCTGTCTCAATCTCAGCAGCCTGGCAAAGGGGGGTAGGGCACCCTGTGAGCAACAATACATGAATGAAGGACACTTTGCGTTGGCCATGAGCAAGGTCATATGTGAAAAACAGACAATGGGGCATAGGAGTTTACGTGGGGGGCTGGAGCGATAGTTCAATGGGTAGGGCGTTTGTCTTGCACACGGCCAACCCAGGTTCGATTCCCAGGCATCCCATGTGGTACCCTGAGCACCACCAGGAGTGATTCCTGAGTGCAGAGCTAGGAATAACCCCTGAGCATCACCAGGTATGACCCAAAAAAAGAAAAAAGAAAGTAAAAAAGAGTTTACTTGGAACCCAGTAGGTCCTTCCCACCCGAACTCAAATCCTAACCTTAACCCTAACCCTACCCAAAGATAATAGATAACCTCAAAAAGGGATTCTTTAGTTTTTCAGCAGGGGGCACACTGGCAGTTTCTGGTGGGGGTGCATATGGTAGCAGGGACTGAACTCAGGACTGCATATGTACTAGGTATGTGCTCGAGCTATCTCCCCAGCCCAAGAGAGGATGCATAGATTACTCATTCACTGATTCAGAAAAGAAGGAGTGGGCTGGGATGTGGCTCAACTAGTAGAGCGTGCCTTCATGTATGAGGTCCTGGGTTCCATACCCAAGGCCATTACATGTGCCACCCCCAGCACCAACACTACCACCACAACAGGTAGTAAAAATTTACTTCTGTCAGCACTAAATTAAATATCTGGGGTACAAAAATGAATAAATTTTTATTTATTTATTTTTGTTGTTGTTTTTTAATTTAATGTCGGAGTCCTGCTATTTATTCAGCCATTGATTAGGCTAAATGAATTGGGCATGAATTCCACATTATGTTTTTTTAAAAAAATTTTAATTGAATATCCATAAGATAAACCTTTACAAAGCTGTCCATAATTGGGCTTCAGTCATACAATGATCCAGCACCCATCCCTCCACCAGTGTACATTTCCCACCAGCAATGTCCCCCATTTCCCTAACCACCATCCCAAATACCCCATCCCCTCAACCCGAGAGGGAGGCACTTTCCTTCTTGCTCTCTCTCTCCTTTTCCTTTTGTGCATTATGGTTTGCAGTACAGGTGCTAAGAGGTCATAGTGTTTGTTCAGGGCATTCGGTATTTTTATCAGGACAGTAAGGCTGGCATCGCTTTTCAAATGGGTAGCCACCTTGGGGTGTGGATGTGACTTCCGAGGAGTAATGAATGAATTTTACCTTTAAATTGCTTGGGATATTCAGAAAATATGTGGTTAGAAAGGACACCAGGCAGACACGCAAGTACAAATGCCAAATGTCCTTCTGGAACCAGGTGGAAAGTAACACGTGCCTACAGATGCCTGGGGGGAAAAATGCATAAGGGCAGAAATAGAGTCTTGAGGGCATGCCTGAAAGGGACTGATTACATCTCTGGGGAAGCTGAGAGAGGTTTCTGAAAGAACAGTTACATGGGAAAAGATCCTAATCAAGCCATGAGCAGGGAGTGAATATTCAAGCCAGGCAGACAGGTGATATCACTCACTCCTCAATGTTAATATATAAAGGAAGTCCAGAGATATTAACTTTTCCAAGTCATAAAGACAGTCAGGGGCCAGAAAGATAGTACAGCAGGTAGGAAGCTGCCTTGCATGCTGCTGATGTGGGTTCGGTCTCCAGCATCCCATACGGTCACCGGAGCACCACTAGGAGTGATTCCTGAGCTCAAAGTCAGGAGTTACTCCTGAGCATTTCTGAGTGTGGTCCCTCTCCCCCCCAAAATTTAAAAACAAAGACAGTCAATGTGAGAGCTGAACAAGAATATTAATTTCTGGGCTCCCAATCCCAGGTGCCCTCTCTGTAAATGTGCTGATCATGCCAAGAAATGGCGAGTTGCAGCTGGGGGCAGCTGGCCTGGTGAATGGAGACACTGTTCTCCACTGGGCCTGCCCAGGTATAAGAACTGGCCTCTCCTCTCGTTATTTGCCCTGGAGTCAACTACTTGCTTCCTTATCTATAAAAAAAATCTTGCTATGTTTGCTTCCTTATCTATAAAAAAATATATTATAGGCTACTTATCTCAGGGAGTAGTTTATGATGAAGTGAGATAATGCTTCTAACAATGAATTGTTGGTCATGGCTGTGTTAATTGTATTGGGGCTGACTCGATCCTCATCAAGAAAGACTAAATTCAAGGATTGAAAATTGAGAGCCCAAGGTCAAATCCGCCCATGATTGCTCTGTTTGCTCTTTGTGGGGTTTTGTTTCACTGGAATTGGTTGCAAGATTTCCATGTTGGGAGATGTACATTGAAATCTGTATTTCTGGGTGGGGTGGGAAGAGTGAGAGCATAGAAGAGAGAGGGAGGGAATGGCCAGATAAGTGAAGCTACCACAGTCAGGCTTCTCAGTCTCTTATATACAAGTCGTGATGGGGGGGGTGGGGTGTTGGGGGAGGAGAAAAATCTGGGGGATAATTGGATTGAAAGAACTCCTGAGCAGTGTGTTTACCTCATAGGCATCTGTCAGCTGTCGAAGGCCTCTTTTCAGATAATGAAAGTGCTTCTCCCTCTGCAAAATAAGCCTGAAAAGACAAAGAGCTTGTAAAGCTATTATAATAGTAGTATGTGCTTCTGCTCCACTACTCAGGGGACACACACACACACACACACACACACACACACACACTGACCAGTAACTTCTTTAGATCTCAAGAAAAACTAATCCAGAGGAAGGAGGTAAACACCTACTATCCCCTAAAATATCTAGCAAACATTTGGGCTGAGAGCATGTCCTTCACGGAAGGGAACTTTAGATAAGTGAAAAAGCCACAATGAATGTCACAGCCAGGCAAGGACCAAGCAACCAGAAAGTTCCTCCAAGAGCCTACCTGAGAACAGGGAGTATGACTCCCCTCCTTGTAAGTAACTGATCTATGCCTGGTCACTTCCCTGACTTGGTCATTTCTTCTGGGGTCATTCCTCCGAGGTCTGTAGTTTTATACTCGGCCAATCCCTCAGTTTTCTGTCTATATTCCCTCCTTCAAATTCCACCGCCCACGTCCTGACCCACAGCCCTGTCTGGAGGCTTGTGTTTGAATTCTGCAGCCAGTGGTTCTCCCGGGCACTGCTGGCAGCAGGAGTGGTTTCCAGATGGAATGTGCCGCCCATGGCCACCTGCACGGGGAGGGCGAAGGCAGGGCAGCACTCACAGAGGGGCCTATGTGACTGCAGAAGGAGAGAAAACAAAAGAGAACAGAATGTGAAGACAGTCGCTGTGTTTGCTGATCACAGGAATGAAGGGAAAGAAGAACCATTCTCCTGCCTCGCTTGTCTCTTTCAGTCCTGCACTGGTCACTGAACTCCCCGCTGCACTCGGCACAGGATATGATCATGAAGATTGTCTGCTGCCAAAAGTCCCTCAATCCTTGGGGCTAGAGCAATAGCACAGCGGGTAGGGCATTCGCCTTGCACGCGGCCAACCCGGGTTCGATTCCCAGCATTCCATATGGTCCCCTGAGCACTGCCAGGAGTAACTCCTGAGTGCAGATCCAGGAGTAACCCCTGTGCATCACCGGGTGTGACCCAAAAAGAAAAAAAAAGTCCTCCTATCCAATACTGTAAAATAAATACAGGTGGCTACAATAGACGGGGAAAATGGGAAGGTCTCATAAAGAAATAGCATAAAATATTACCAATGTTCTGAAGAGAGGCAGCATCTCATTAAGAAAAGGGATGACTAGGAGCAGTGAAGATGGAGGTGAAATAGGAGGTGATAGGCAGCCTTGGGAGAAAGGAAGAAAATGAAGGAAAACCAAGGAAACTCATGTGGGATGGCCTAGTTACTCAGCAAGCAGGATCATGGGCAAGTGATGGATTGGCATTTTAGTTCATGTATGGGGAATGTGAGTGTGGGCTGGGGTTGGGCCTAGGCAGTAGGGTACTTGACTTGCATGTGTGAGGCCCTGAGTTTAGTCCCTGTACCAGAGGTGGGGCAGGGGAAGGAGTGTACATGAAATGATTAAAAGGAATATAAACTAGTCATGAAGGCACATCTAAAACTAAGTGGTACACACTTTGGGTGAAACCATTATCAGACAGTGCTATGTGACCTTTTTTTTTCCCTGGGAAAGTTTTCTGGGATCCTTTAGCAAAAGCAGTGGCCAAGGGAAGGAGTGGCCATGGAGGAAGAGCAGGAAGGCAGAGACTCAAGAAAACAGAATGAGACCAGGGAGTGGTTGAAGTAGTTCACTCTGCATGCTGGTCTAGGAGAAACAGACTGGAAACAGTCAGCATGGGGGTGATGGATGAGAAGGAGGAGGACCCAAGAGAACAATGAATAAGTTCTGGCCCTCAGAGACCCTCTAGAGTCTGCTGTCAGATGAGTGAACGGATGAACAGAGTAGAGTAGATTGACAAGAAATCATACTTCCTCTGCTGACCCTGGCTCATCCCTGGAAACTGGGCCTTCGGTATGATAGATGAAAGGATAAAAATTCTGTCCACAGTTGGTTGTAGGAAGCCTTTTATTTGATTTTATTTCTTTTTTTTTTTTTTTTGGTGGCACCAGGCTCAAATCCAGAGCCTCACATATGAAAGGCAAATGTTCTACTCCTGAGTAAATTGCACTCATCAGAGAAATATCAAAAATTTGGGTTTTTTTCCTTCTTTTCTGGTACCTAAGATTTCACATACCAAAACAAGTAAGTGCTCTACCATTAAATTACACTCACAGCCCATTCCTGGAAAGCTCACAAACCCACTAAAGCCAGGAGCATTTCTAACCAAAAAGTGTTCCTCTGATATGCAAGTGATTTGAGGGAGAGAGGGAGGAGAGATTAACTTGGAAATAAGAACTTTGCAAAGAACAATATGAATGACTTCATTTCTATGTGTTTGGGATTTGGGGAATTCTAGAAGGTAATTCATTTAAACACATGACAGAAAATACAGAAGCTAAGAGGATGCCGTGTGAGAAGTGCTTTGAGAACTTTAACTCAGAGTATTTTGGTTTCAAGGCCATTGTGGCTAATGTTCAACTATCAGCACGGGGGCCTTATGAATATTTTTTTCTTCTGAGAAGGACCAAGTCATTTCGTCTGAAGGAAAACAAGTTTTCAACATCTTTTGTGTAGTGCACAGAGGAAGGGCAACCTAAACAGTGCTCAGTGCTGCTGGGGTCAGGGGACATGCAGTGCCAGGGACTGAATGTGGGGTTACTGCATGTAAGGCATGCACTCTGCCCCCTTCAGTTATCTCCCCAGGGCCTCAAGAAAAAAACGATTCTTACATATATATGAGCATGTGGATATGCATGTATCTGTATGTGTGTACAAATTAAGCATTTTGGATTTCTTTCTAAATATAATGTAATACACAGAAAAGGGTAAACTCAAGAGTGAAAATGAGAGCATAGCAAGTAGGGTGCTTGCCGTGCACACAGCCAACCAGGATTCTATACCCAGCACTCCACATGGTCCCGCCATTCCGCCAGGAGTGATCCCTGAGTGCAGAGCCAGAAGTAAGACCTGAGCACCATCAGTTATGTCCCCCAAACAAAAACAAAAATAGAAAAGGAAACAGTGAGAATAAATCACACAACCAAAGGGAAGGGAAAATTAACTTTTGCAAGAAAGCAGGATGTTGATCAATGAGATTGCTAAAAGCATGCTCACAAAAATATCTTGAGGGGCCAGGGAGATGGCTCAAACAAAGGGTTGGAGCATATGCTTTGCACACTGGAGCCCAGAGTTTGATTCCTGGTACCACATGGACCCCGCCAAGCACAACTAGGAATGAAACCTGAATGTTGAGCTAGGAGTAGTATCCGAGCAGCTCCAGATGTGGGCCCCGAACAAAACAGAAATGAAAGTAGACTAGCTGACCCCATGGGAGGAAACAGGCTTTACAATCATGTACAGTGAGAAAAGTAATTCCTGTAATGGAAAAACAACTACAGATGGACCAAGTTTTAGCATTAGCCTTGAGTTTCAGTCAAATCCATTTGCCCGTGGCTCTGGAAGGGTGGACAGACAAATGCCTCCTGCAGCGTCAATCCTGGTGACTCTGGGTTGGTGAATAATCAGTGGTCCTTGGGGTGCGCTTCAATCACATCTGATCGGCACCAGAATCTCAGATACACCAGCAGGTCATGTCATCTAGACTTACTGCTAATGACAGAATATTCACCTTACCTAACAGTGAAGGCTTGTTTTTGTTTATGTTTATGATTTGACCACTACAAACTTTTTTTTTCAGCATTTCTTAATTAATTAATTAATTAATTAATTTTTTTTACAGACTTACAACTACAATCTTAAATATTGATGTGGTTGGTCATTTTTAATTCAGATAAAATTTCAGACTTACATCCTAGAAGTTTATTCTATGATGCTGATTTGGGGCACTGGCCCGATGTTGATATGTTGATTTACACACTCAGCCATTCAGCCAAAAGGTGTAACCACCGATATTAGTACGCTAGGACATAATGAGCTGCTAATTAGATTCCTTTGAAACACTTGTTTCCAGAGGTGACAATGCTAAGATGGGAAATGTCAAATTCCTGAAATACACCCAGAGTCCTGATGGATTTTTTTTCCCATAAACTCAAGGAGAACATTTTTGTTTTCCTCCCACACCTGACCTATGAAACAGGAGATGATTTTATCCCTTTACTGTCCTCTATCGCCACTCCCAAACCCAATTGCTCCCAAAGATTATAGTCTTACTCCAGACTATAATCTCCCATCTCCCTTCATCACCTGGTTAAGAATAAAAGAAAAAGGGGGGGAGAAAAAAAAAGAATAAAAGAAAAATCCATGAGCTCTTCTCAGATGGTGAGAGACAGAAGAACAGCACAGTGCCACAGGTCTCTTTGGAAGACATCCTCCACAGTGTGGAGGATGGCAGACAGTGACTCAGAGCCCAATCAGGTGAGTCATCTGGGGAGTGCTGCTAGCCCCTGAGACTCCTGAAACCATCAGCACCTGCCACAGCCCGGGAAGCTTGTGGACAGTCTGTCTCCCCAACAGACAAATGACAGTGACCTCACTGCTGCTCTCCAGCTGTAGCTTCTGAACAAGAGCAATAATTCACTGGGCAAGATCCGAGTTTTAAGTTAATACGGGGGTTCAGTTTAATAACCTGGCAGAAATTCCTCCAGTTATTGTTTTGTTTTTGTGCTAGGGTCACATTCAATGGTGCTCAGGGATAACTCCTGGCTCTGCACTCAGGAATTACTCCTGGAAGGGCTCAGGACCCTACAGGATGCCAGGAATCGAACCCGGATTGGCCACATACAATGCAAATTGCTGAAATATCTCTCCAAGCCCCACTGCCAGTTTTTCTATATTTAAATATTTGGTTTGGGGGCACAGCACCTAGCTGTGCTCAGGAATCACTCCTGGTGGGGTTCAGTGGATCGACCATATTTGGTGCCAGGGATTGAACAGGAGTTGGCTACATTAAAGGCAAAGCACCTAAAATTCAAGCTCAAACCTTGATCTTCTTGTTGATGGATTTCATGGTAGGCCAGTGGTCCTCAAGGGCTATTCTTGGCTCTGTGCTCAGAGTGACCACTGGTGATGCTCAAGGGACAATATATGTTGCTTGGGATTCAAACCAGGTTTGGTAGCATACAAACAAATGTCTTAACTGCCCTGAACTATAGGGCCCTAAATAATTTTTGGTTTTGGGGTTACATCTGCTAATACTCAGAAACTCTTCCTAGCTTTGTGCTCAGGGGATCATAAATGATATTAGAGATCAAACCAGGATCAGTCTCATGCAAGTCAAGTGCCTTAGCCCCTGCACTATGTTTCTGGGCCTCAGTTCTTTTATGTATTCCTTCCTCTGGAAAGAGAGATGAAGTTGGGGCTGGAGCAATGGCACAGCAGGTAGGCCTTTGCCATGCACACAGCCAACCCAGGTTCAATTCCCAGCATTCCATATGGTCCCCTGAGTACCACCAAGAGTAATTCCTGAGTGCATGAGCCAGGAGTAACCCCTGAGCATTGCTGGATGCGACCCAAAAGCTAAAGAAAAAAAAAAAGATGAAGTTAACCTAACCCATTTTTCTCTTTTTCCAATTTCAGTGGTTGTCTAATAGCTATTCAGAAATTTCAGATCTAAATTAGAAACAGCAACCAAAAAAAATAGAAGTGAAAAAGACCTGACCTTCACTCAGGCGAGAACCATTTGTAATGTTCTCAAAGAAGTAACCAGAGGCTGAGCTGCCAGAGGTTAGTCTGGGAGGAGATCTTCGGAAGTCAGGAGATATGATGAACTGGTTGGCTAGTTTTCAAATGATTTAGCTTCCCATCTAGAGTGAATGAGCCAGCAGCACCTGACCTCACTTTGTTCAGAGACTGTCATGGAAAACAGCTGTACCATTGAGATAAAATGATGACTACACATAGTTTTGGAGGCTGAAAAGTTCTGATGATTTTGGAGAAACAATTTGGGAAACAATTTGGGACTAGAAAAGAAACACTAATAAATAAAATAACCTATAAAAATCCAGCACAATACATTACAAAATGGGAAAAGAAAGAGAAAAATGGAGGCTCAACTTAAGTTTCTCCTTATGATCTCCTTTTTGGAACTGCTGACATTGAAGAACTTAATAAGTGCCAAGAAAAAAAATAGAAAACCCACTTGGGATTTGCCACACAATTACCACCAAGGGTCAAGCTCACATTTTGTCAGTCAAATAACTGGGAGACAGCTCAAAGGACTGAAGCATATGCAGCATATACAGGAGTTCCAGATTTGGTGTCTGGCACTGCATGGGTCCGCAAACACTGGTGGGAGTGACACCTAAGCACTGATCCCAGAGTAGCACCCGCTGCCTCCAGGCACTGCTAGGTGTGGCACCCAAACAAACATAGATAGGGCCGGAGAGACAGTATAGTGGGTAAGGGGCTTGCCTTACATTGGCCAACCCAGGTTCAATCCCCAGCACCACATATGCCACCCTAACCCCAGCACCACCAAGAGTGAACCCTGAGCACTGCCAGGTTTAGCCTACCCCCACCCCCACCAAATACACACATACACACACACATGCATACACACACACACGCACAGACCTCTAGGAGTATCCCCAAGTCATACCACTCAAGAGGAACATCTCTGAATATCACTAAACAGAGGAAGGAGTTTGGGTCGGAGCATGCTGAGGGCCAGGAAACCCACTCTCATTCTTTCAGCAGAATCAGTATGGTTCTGCATGGTTCTGCAAACACAAGGAGGAAAGAAAGACAGCCCCACAGGAGGGCTTCCCAGCTCCCTCCAGCTCCTGACCACAGCTTACCTTGGGACCAGGTGGTTGAACTTGTAAGAGCTGAAGACCTCCTGGATCTTGTCTTCAACTTTTGTCTGGTAAGGATGCAGGAGATGGGAGAGAGAAAACAAAGAGAGATGAGGCCTCTATCAAGTCTGCCCTCCACAAATGTCTCAAGAGTTGATAAGTGTGGCTGTATACTGATGGCTGCTTTCAGGGACGCTGCAGGATGCTCAGCGAGGACAAGGAGCCAGAGCAACCTGTGCCCTGCTGATGCCACTGTCGACTTTCCCAGTGAATGAATCCATGATACGTATTTAGATTGCCCGTTCCATGAAGTTGTTTAGGTATATATTGACCCGCCATTGCCAAATACACAGTTCTTGCCAAAGGCCATCCTTCATTACTGTCAGACTAAACAATTTAACTACAAATTAAAGAGTAATTCAAAACCCCTAAGGGATCTACAAGAACACCTAGTAATGGGTCCGCTGGCACACACACACAACTGCACAATTCCACCAAAAAAATAAAAGGATCCCAGAACATCAGGCCACACAGAACCAAAGGGAGGCCAGAGAGACAGTACAGGGGTTAAGGCACCTGCCTGGCATTCAGTGGCTCTGGTTCCAAATCCCCGGAACCATATGGTCCCCCTCGCACTGCTAGGGGTCAGTGCTAAGCATAAAGTCAGGACCAGCCTTTCAGAGTAGCACCACTGGGTGGGGCCCAAAACCCCCAAAGAAAACAAAACCAAAAATATAGTCTAGATTACTGTCTTCTTAACACATGCCACAGTACTGTGGCGACATGTGTCAGCCTGGGTCAGAAGGGGTTTGGCAAAGGAGAGGGCCCTGGGAACAAGAGACAGGGCCTCAGCAATGCGAGCTCCCAGCTCTGGGGGAGGCATTTCAGATTTCAAGATACATACTAATGTCCTCTCTGGGAAATTTCAAAAACGTACTCTTCATTTCTGGAACACCCACTTGAGTGAGGGCTTCTAGTCCCTGGGTGACAAGGAGCAGAACTTATTGGCAATGCTGAAAGAAGCAATACTGTCAACCATCTGAAATGACAACCCATCCAATACTCATTTACATTTGGTTTTGGGAAATGCTTTAAGATTTATCTTTAAACACAAATTTGGGGCACGATCTGGCTAAGAATGTACAATATTTCGAAAACAGACTGCTCTGAGAAGCTGTCCCAAGAGGAAGGAGAAAGTTGTCCTAGATTCTTCATCATGCTTTTCCATTCCAGACATTCACTGGGGATTGGTGGGAAGCATCGGGCTAAATGGAACAAAGACTGCGCTCTGCAGTTAGACCTTGCTTAGCTGTAAGCAGAAACGGGTTAGGAAAAGCACGTAAGAAAACTGTATTAATAAGATATTTACCAGGGCACCGGTAGGACTAAGAAAATGCATGAATTCCAGAGTCAGAGAGATAAGATAGCAGGTAGGGAACTTGTCTTGCACACAGCTAACCCAATCCCCAACTCCCAACACACACAACTGCACAATTCCACCAAAAAATAAAAGGATCCCAGATCATCAGGCCACACAGAACCAAAGGGAGGCCAGAGAGACAGTACAGGGGTTAAGGCACTTGCCTGGCATTCAGTAGCTCTCGTTCCAAATCCCCTGTTCACTCCACCAGGAGTGAACCCTTAGCACAGAGCCAGGAGTAAGTTCTGAGCATCGCTGAGTATGACTCCAAAACCAGAGAGAGAGAGAGAGACAGAGAGAAAGAGAGAGACAGAGACAGAAAGAAGAAAAGGGGGGAAATGCATGAATTGTAAATAATGCAAACAAACAAACAAAAAACCTGAAGGCATTGGAGAGCTAATATAGCAACCAAGGTCTTGCATGTAAGCTATCCTGACCTGGGTTCAATCCCCAAAACCCAAGCCTTGCTAGGAGTAATCCTTGAGGGCAGAGCCAAGAGTAATGCCCTGAGCACTCTAGTTATGGTCCCCAAACCAAACCAAACCAACAATTTAAGGGGTGGAGATAACTTTTAGTTTGTGATTTGGGGGACACAACAGGTAATGCATGGGGCTATTCTCAGCTTGGTGCTTTGGAGGCCACGTGGTTCCAGGGATCAAACCCGGGTCTCCAGCACAGGAAGCATGCACTCAGTTCTTTGGGCTATCTGCCCAGTCCAAAACTCATTTTCTTTACCCTACTATAAGACATCGTTTTCATAACACCAAATATCAGCCAAGCGGCACAAATGCTAGATGACTTTGACCGTGAGTGTGGAAAGGTCGGACTGCAGCTGAACCTCACAAAGACAATGTTCATGAGAAATGGACTAGATCCTGATGTTCCATTTGCCCTCAACGGTACAAACATCTCCAAATGCAAGTTATGTGTACCTAGGTCGAGAACTCAACATGACAAACGACCTGGCACCTGGGCTGCACAGAAGGAAGAGAGCGGCATGGAATGCCTTCAAGAGCGTCAAAGCTCTTGTGTCTAAGAGGACGAAGAACCTCCAGCTCAGGGCACATCTTTTCGACTCCACCGTTCTTCCTGCACTAACATATGCCTCAGAGACCTGGGCCCTATGAAAACAGGATGAAAACGCTGTTCGTACATCCCAGAGAGGAATCAAAAGAGCTATGCTTGGAGTATCACGTTTCACTCAAGTGAGAGAAGGAATCCGGAGTTCCGACCTCCGTGGACGATCAAGAATCAGGGACGCTGTCTCATTTGCCAAGGCGTCAAAAATCAGATGGGCCAGACACGTAATGCGATTCAGAGATGACCGCTGGACTAGAGCTGTTACCAACTGGATTCCACGGGACGTCAAAAGACCGCATGGCCGCCCACCTACAAGATGGTCAGACTTCTTCTTCAAAATATGAACAAATGGTTTGAGGCTCTTCGTGTTCCTGGAGCGAGGAGATGCCATTGGGCTACACTAGCATGCGACAGGGACATTACTGGCACCCCCTCGAGCAAATCGAAGATCAATGGGATGACAAGTGATACAAGTGTGAAGTGATACTATAAGTCAATTCAAATCTACATAACTTAACATTCAACAGCTGGGGCTGAGAATGTGGCTCAGAGGTAGAGTATATGCCTAGCACATGTAAGGTCCTAGGCTTGATCCCTCACACTATATGGTCATTCCTCAACACCACCAGCACTGCCAGATATGATCCTGGTGGTCCCAGACCACTGCTAAGCCCCTCAACAATGCACACAAAACTTAGAGGCTCATGGAAAAGTCTATCATCTCAGCACTCAGCAGTTAGGAAGAAAAGCTTCAGGCCAAAAACTACTCAGTGAGATGGCCCACCTTCAGCTCCTGCTCAGGGGACATAGGCAGCCCCAGATGAGGAAAATGGTTTCTAAATTCTGGTACCCAACAAAGACCCTGAGGCACGTCATTCCACAAAGCAGAAAAAGCATAAAATATTCCCCTAGTGCCATGTCTCTGTAGATTTCCTGATCACCCATCTTCATAATGAATGGGTGTTACTGCAGTGCTGTCATAACTGACTCATGTCCCATCATCTAATTCTAATTCTAATCCTAATGAGATCTAATGGCTACCTGAGTATGATGGATCAGCTGCTCATAATAATGCACAGACAGTTCACACTTTTGTCTTAAATACAGGTAATTTTTTCTAATAGCCTTACAGAGCTATAATTCACACATTCAATTCACTCATTCAAAATGTACAATTCCTGAGCTGGGGAGATAGCTCAAAGGACTGAGCATATGCTTTGCAAGCTGGAGGCCCAATGGGTCCCTGGAACCACATGATTGACCTGGCAGTACCAGAAGCAAGTCCCATGCACTAAGCAGGGCATAGCCTCTGGACACTGCCAAGTGTGCTTCCCTCAAAATAACAAAGTGTACACTTCAGACCAGGCTGGAGCGATAGCACAGCGGTAGGGTATTTGCCTTTCACTGGCCAACCCGTGTTCGATTCCTCTGCCCCTTTCAGAGAGCCCGGCAAGCTACCGAGAGTATCACACCCACATGGCAGAGCCTGGCAAGCTACCCGTGGCATATTCGATATGCCAAAAACAGTAACAATAAGTCTCACAATGAGAGATGTTACTGGTGCCCGCTCCAACAAATCGATGAGCAACGGGATGACAGTGACAGTGACAGTGACACTTCAGACTGGGATTACAGCTCATTGGTAGAACATGTGAATGAGGTCTTGAGTTTGATTCCTAGCACAATAATCAATACGAGCTAACAGTTTCCAGGATATTCACAGAGTTAGGTATCCACCATCACAATCAACTTGTGGGGGCTGGTTTTTGGCCAATGGTACTTATGGTATACTCCCTAGATTTGTGGTCAGGGATAACTCCTGATGATGCTGAGGAATTATATGCTGTGTTGGGAATCCAACCAAGCTGAGTCATATGCAAGGTATGTGCCTTAATACCTGTACCATTTTTCTGGCCCCCACAATCACTTTTTTTTTGTTTTTTGGGGGGGTCACACCCGGCAATGCACAGGGGTTACTCCTGGCTCTGCACTCAGGAATTACTCCTGGCGGTGCTCAGGGGACCATATGGGATGCTGGGATTCGAACCTGGGTTGGCCGTGTGCAAGGCAAACACCCTGCCCACTGACCACAATCACTTTTAGAACACCTTCACTATGGCTGAAAGAAGCCCCAAATTCATTAGCTATCAACACTGATCTTCTTTCCTTCCCCAAGTCCTATCACCTCCTAATCTAATTTCTACTCTACAGATTTTCCTGTTCTAGAGAGCTCCCATAAATGGAATCAACTGACCCTTGTGAGTGGCTTACTCAACTTAGCCTGTTTCTGAGCTCTACCCACACGGTTGTACATACCAGTACTTTATTCATGCCTCCTTTTTCTTTTGCATATTCAAATACTGTCACTGTTACTGTTGCTGCTGGTACTGAAGTGTTGGGGACTGCACACTGATATGTATAATGCTGGCATCACATACTCCATTGCAGTTCCAGGGGATTACTTGCTGTGGTTCTGGGGATCATACCCATGGTGCAGAGGAATCATACCCAGCAGTGCTGGGAAATGCGTTAGAGTGACACGGGATGGTGCTGGAGATGGAGCCCTGGGCCTCCCACATGCAGAGCGCGTGCTCCACCTCTAAGCCACATCCTTAGACCCTTCGTTCCTTTTGCTTTCCAAATAAGATTCCGTTTCACTAAGACATTCATCAGTTGATATTGGGTTGTTTTGCTTTGGGGCCATTATGAGTAACGCTGCTATGCATATTCTTGTACAAGTTTGCATTTCTCACTTTATGAAGAACAGGCTGATTGTTTTCAAAAGTGGCTGCATTTAAAATTTTACATTCCTGTGAGCAAAGTATAGTGGTTCTAATTTTTCACCTACTCACTAATGTATTTTATTATGTGTTGTTTACTATAGGGCTGTGAACAGCATCACAGTGCAATGCTTATTTCATTCTCTAATGGCTGATGACATTAAACATATTTCTATGGGCCTATGGCCATTTGTATAGATACTTTGGAGGAATGTCTACTCAGATACTTCAATCATTTTTTAAAATTAGGCCATCTTTTTATTGAATCATAACAATTCCTTACATATTCTAGATACATGTCCCTTACTAGATACATTATTGCAAATATTCACTCTCACTCTATGGATCATCTTTAGGATTGGCCTTTTTTTCTTTTTCTTTTTTGAAATGTTAGGGATCAAACCTAGGTCTGATTCTTGTAAGGTAGGCACTTTACCCAGTGAGCCAAGTGCTCAGGATACACTTTTTCGCTTATCCTGGGGATCAAACCCAGGTTGGCTGCAGGCGAGGCAAGTACCTTGCTTTACTATTGCTCCAGCCCCTGATTTTTTTTTTTTTCATTTTGTGTCACACCCGGTGATACACAGGGGTTACTCCTAGCTTTGCACTCAGGAATGACTCCTGGAGGTACTCATGGGACCATATGAAATGCTGGGAACTGAATCTGGGTCAGCTGCATGCAAGGCAAATGCCCTACCCGCTGCACTATCGCTCCAGCCCCCCTGATGTATTTTTTAATTGAAAAGAAATATTTTCTCAGAACGCATGGTATAGTTTTCAGAGTGCAACATAAAAAGTAACACTTAGAAATAAGTCTGCTGGGCTGGAGCAATAGCACAGCGGGTAGGGCGTTTGCCTTGCACGGGGCCGACCCAGGTTCGATTCCCAGCATCCCATATGGTCCCCTGAGCACCACCAAGAGTAATTCCTGAGTACATAAGTGCATGAGCCAGGAGTAACCCCTGTGCATCGCCGGGTGTGGGAAAGAAAGAAAGAAAGAAAGAAAGAAAGAAAGAAAGAAAGAAAGAAAGAAAGAAAGAAAGAAAGAGAGAGAGAGAGAGAGAGAGAGAGGGAGGGAGGGAGGGAGGGAGGGAGGGAGGGAGGGAGGGAGGGAGGGAGGGAGGGAGGGAGGGAGGGAGGAAGGAAGGAAGGAAGGAAGGAAGGAAGGAAGGAAGGAAGGAAGGAAGGAAGGAAGGAAGGAAGGAAGGAAGGAAGGAAGGAATAAAGGAAGAGAAAAAGAAATGTCTGCAATCCTTAAAACAAGGAATAATTTAAAAATTAAATTGTACTCATCTGGAGATGAGAAAATAAAAGTAATCCCCCAAACATGCAACATCCTATGTTTTTAAAAAATGCTTTTTATGTTACTAAATCTTGCTAGTATTCTTTAAGGAACAAGTAGACAAGTAGGGTATAATGAAGATATCTTATTTTTATAGATCTGAGTGAGTCTGTCCCTACCAGGAAGACACCAGCATTCTTGGAATGTTCCAGTTTGCCAGCAAAAGGAAAGGAAGAAGTGCCTATACGTGAAAGAGTTTCCATAGGGCCAGAGACATAATACAGGAGGTAAGGTGCTTGCGTTGCGTGAGGGTTCAAATCCCTAGCACCACAAATTGTCCTCTGAGCGCCACCAGGAGTGATCCTCAGGACAGAGCCAAAAGTAAAGCCCTGAGTACTGCCAGCTGTTGGGCCAAATCCCACCTCTTTCACACCACCCCCAAAAGAAAAACCCCACAAAACAAAAAAGTTTCCGTAACAGACCCAAGAATGCTCTCTGTAGAAAGGCCTGTTGGAAAGGTGCGACCTTGGACGGCTCCTGGGCAGCTGGGTTTTGGTCAGGGTCTCACAGCTCCCAGCCCTGACAGAACAGCCCTATCCCCAAGGCAACGTGGTTTATATGAAGCAACTACTTTCCTTCTGGAGTCCGGAATGTGGAGCAGGGCTGCCTCACCAGTGAAAACCATGAGCACCACAGTCCCAGTAGGTAGCCCTTCGCCTGTGTTGTTCCAAGTCAATCCCAGAGGAATAAAGCACATTTATGTGACTCTACAGAGAGAGAGGACTCTGGGAGCTTGTGGTCCGGTTTCCACCAGACTTCACCCCACGAGACATTTAGTTCCTCCTGCTCTGCAGCCTCTTGCTGTAATAAATCGTAACTGTGTAAATAACCACATATTGAGTTCTCAGAATCCTTCTAATACCTAGGGATGGTCTGAGGATCTCCACCAGGTTGGCAGATTTAGAAATTCTGCTTCTCAAACAAAACTAAGGGACATGGTCATAAAATGTGCCTATTACCTATAAGTAAGAGCTATAACAATTAAAAAATTGCCAGTGCTAGAGGGGACAGAGAGGCAGTACAGCGAATTGGGTGTTTGCCTTAAACCCTTACTGGCCAAATTCATAAGAGATTTTATTCAAAAGGATAGAAAAAAAGGGAAAGAAGGCAGGAAAGCTGTAGTATGGGAGAGGTCTTCTAAGGAGGATTCCAGAGAAAGGCAGGCCCTTCTCCTTTTTTATATTAATTAAGGGGATAGGTGAGCACTTTCATTGGATTTAAGATGTAAAGAACAAGGCCAGAAGATAGTACAGGAGTTAAAGCACTTGCCTGCAACTTACATGCAACTGACCCAGGTTCGATCCCCTGTACCCCATATGGCCCCCTAAGCCCTGCCAAGAGTGATTCTTCAGTACAGAGCTAAAAAAAAAAAGGTATTAGAGAATCAGAGATAGGGATGTGGTTCAACAGTAAAATCACATTCTTTGCACACTTGAACCCTTGGTTCTACAGCACTAAAAAGAAAAAAATGTTAAAAATAAAGGTTTGGCTGGGGATGTGTGAATGTGTGAGGTCCTGGGTTCAATTCTCAGCACTGCAATTAAGAAAATAAAATCAAACTCTCATCTTAAGTAAAAGAAAATAGAATCTAACTATTAAAAAAAATTCCATGAAAGCATTTGCCTTGAATTAGGCTGGCCAAGGTTCTATCTCCTTGTACCTGAGCCCCTGAGGTGTGCCATAGGGTCCCCTAAGACCTGCCAGGATTCCTGAGCACAGTCAGAAGTAATCCTTGAGCATTGCTAGGTATGGCCCAACCCCCTGCGGCCCCCTAATAAAAGCAAAAAATAAAAAAGTTACCTGAGGGGCTGGGGTAATGGTTCAGAGGGCTGCAGTGTATAGCCTACACGTTGGAGGCACAAGTGAGAGCCCCAATGTCATATGTATCCTCGGAGGCACAAGTGACAGCCCCAATGTCATATGTATCCTCGGAGGCACAAGTGAGAGCCCCAATGTCATATGTATCCTCAGAGGCACAAGTGAGAGCCCAATGTCATATGTATCCTCACACCCAAGGATCACTGACTTGTTTTCTAGGTTTTGTTTCTTTTTTTAAGTTACCTCTAAGTCAGGAAGAATGTGGAAGACTCTATTGCGTGATTCTCAGACTATTTTGTTTTGTTTCATTGTGCCACACCTGGCAGCAATCAAGGGCTATTCCGAGCTTGTTCCCTTGGAGGTCTCTCCTGGTGATACTGGAGAGCCACACAGTGCTGGGGGTCAAATCTGGGCTTCCCACAAAGAACAGACACTAGCCCTTTGAGCAATCTTCCTAGTCCCCAGATTTTTTTTTAAAACCAGTTAAATACAGGGATGTTAAGGCATGTCCATTTTTCTCATGCTTTCATTTGATCTTGAATCTCCATACTTCTTTCCCATGCCAAGAGTATTCTAGAATAGGGCAGAGTATTCTATTCTCATCCACCTATCCTTCCTCCTGGAGAATTCCCACAAGCAAGGCAGTTACCGAGTGTGACACAACGGCTGATTAACAGCGCCATAACAACAGATCGCTTTCTTTTGCATAACTAGCAGAGGGCCCACAGGTTCGTTTTTTCCCCCCTGGGGCACAAGGCACCAGAGTGTAACTGGGTTAATGAAAGTGAAGTGGCTCTGTGAGGAGAAGGGCTGCAGTCCAACGCATCACATCCATTTCAGAAACACAGCTGA
Source organism: Sorex araneus (assembly GCF_027595985.1). Classification (NCBI taxonomy): domain Eukaryota; kingdom Metazoa; phylum Chordata; class Mammalia; order Eulipotyphla; family Soricidae; genus Sorex; species Sorex araneus. Next base: position 35,235,535 of record NC_073304.1, read on the forward strand.
AGGAACTGCTGAAAGGCCACCAGCTTTAGGCAGCAGAAAACTCAGTCCCCAGGGATTAGCTCTTCTGAATATTTTTTTTCTTTTTGGGTCACACCCGGCCATGCACAGGAGTCACTCCTGGCTCTGTCACTGTCACCCCGTTGCTCATCGATTTGTTCGAGCAGGCACCAGTAACGTCTCTCATTGAGAGACTTATTGCTACTGTTTTTGGCACATCAAATACGCCATGGGGAGCTTGCCTGGCTCTGCCGTGCGGGCTCTCCGAGAGGGGCAGAGGAATCGAACACAGGTCGCCGGTGTGAAAGGCGAACACCCAACCACTGTGCTATAGCTCCAGCCCATTCCTGGCTCTACACTCAGGAATTACCCTGGCTCAGGGGACCATATGGGATGCTGGGAATCGAACCCAGGTAGGCCGCATGCAAGGCAAACGCCCTACCTGCTGTGCTATCACTCCAGCCCCAGCTCTTCTGAATTTTATTTTATTTTATTTTATTTTTTTTTTTTTTGCTTTTTGGGTCACACCTGGCGATGCACAGGGGTTACTCCTGGCTCTGCACTCAGGAATGACTCCTAGCGGTGCTCAGGGGACCATATGGGATGCTGGGAATCGAACCCGGGTCGGCCGCGTGAAAGGCAAACGCCCTACCCGCTGTGCTATTGCTCCAGCCCCTCTTCTGAATTTTAAAGCACCCTAAAAACAGGAAACTGACTGAACAATAGTTGATCACACAAACACACATAAGCAGGATATAAAAAGAAGTCTGTGGGACTTGAGACAGTGAAAAGGGAGGCCCAGGTTAGATCCCTGGCACCACCTGGTCCTCTGAGCGCCACCAGGTGTGGCCCCAAAACAAAACAAAAATAAAGAACCCTAGAGCAATTGGGGGGATTAAAAATCACTGGACATTAGATGACAGTATAGAATTTCTTAGGAGTGATGTTATTGTCTTTAAATAAGAGAATAAAAGAATGCCATTCTTAGGAGATTGTATGTTTTACTATTTGTGGGTGAAAGGGCATGAGCTTCTCGTCTTCCAAAGCTTAAAAAAGAAAAAAGACTATTCATATAGACATACACACATGTGTGGACGCACAAGACCACAACAAAAACTCACAGGGGTCAGCTTGTGCAAGATTCGAAGTTTAATTCCTGATTACTCTTCACCCACAAATTTCTGTTCTGGCTACATGATCCACTAGGTTATCTCCATCTTCATCCTTGCCTAGGCTATTTCACAACTCCACAGAGGTAGGAGTTAATTTGTAGAAAACCATAGTGATGCAAATCATTTCTGCCCACAGAAACGCGGATTATAGTTGGCAATGTGCAGTGAATTATCACTCTGCATTTGACCAGTTTCACATCTATTTGTAAAGCCATTGCAACATTCCTTGTCTGACTGTGTGGTACTTTGTGTTCTCTTCTAAACGAGCTGTAATAGCCCACTGGTTCCCTGAGTTAAATAAAAGTCTTTGACGTGTTCATTTTATGTTTGAATGAGTCATGATTTTATCCTCATTTAAAATGTAACTGTTTGAGGCTGGAGAGATAGTTCAAAGGTGTGGAACACATGTTTTGCATGTGAGGGCCCCGGATTTTATCCTCAGCACAACCTAGGTACCCAAATACCACTAGGAACAACCCCAAGCACTGGAGTAGTGACCCCCAAGTAACACTGTTTATGGCCCAAACAAACAATTTTGTAAAAACCCTAACAATTTATATTTAGGTACATTTTCTGTAAAGTGAAATGCCTTTCTAGACAAAAGAACCTCCTACAGTATTCTATGTAAAAATCAAGGTTGAGTAGGTCTCCTTATTTATATGGTGCTTGGACCATACCCAGCAGTGCTCAGGATTTATTCCTGACTCGGAACGCAGAGAGCTCCTAGCAGGCTCAGGGGACCATGGTGGGTGCTGACCCGGGTTCATGGAGGATTGAACCCGGGTCAGCTGTGTGCAAGGGAAACAGCCTACCTGCTATACTATTGCTCTGGCCCCAATACCAGATTCTTTTTGTTTTGTTTGCTTTGAATTTTTGTGGGGGGTGGGGGTGGGAAGGAGCACACACCTGGCTCAGGGCTTACTCATGGCTTTGCACTCATCTCTCCTGATGGGGCCTGGGGACCCAGGCGATCACTCCTGGTAGTGTGGGATGGCCTCAAACAGTGTTGGGGAACTGAACCATAGTGGGCTGCTTTCAAGACAAGCACTTTATCCCCTGTATTATCTTTCTGGCCTCTTAAAGGAAAAGCTGTTGAAGGAACTGAAAAGTGATACTCCACTGAACACAGGAATTAGAGAAAGCAAAACAGCCTTGTTGTTAATATGGAGAAAGTTTGAGTGATTTGGATAGGAGATCCCTTCCTCCTCAATGTTGCCTAGGCCAAACCAGGTCCAGAGGAAGGTCCTAAAGAGAAAGAACCTTTCAATTACTTGAAGGCTGAGCAAGGTGAGGACACTACAGCAGTAAAGTCTGATGTGAGCAAAGGATAGTCCACAAGATTTAAAGAAAGATTTTTCTCTACAAGAGCAATGGGCAAAATGAGGCAGCAGGTGTGTGTTAGAAGTTGTGGACATTATGGCAAGATCTAACAAAAATTAACAATGAAGGTGGCTACATTAAGCAGATTTTCAGTGTAAACTAAACAGCCACCTACTGGGGGGAAATGACAAAAAAGACCTTCATATCTAGAGAGCAGTCAGTGCCTGGCTTCAAGGGTTCAAATCAACAGGTCAACATTCCTATTCTGGCTGATGCAGCTTATAACTTTCAGTTGAAGCCAACATTCACTTACTATTCAGAAAATCCTAGGGACCTTAAGAATTATGCTAAGTACACTCTGCCTGTGCTCTAAAAATGGAAAAACAAAGCCTGGATGACAGCACATCTGCTCACAGCATGGTTTACTGAATATTTAAAGTCCACTGTTGAGACATAATGCTTTGGTAGAAAAAGATTACTTTCAAAATATCATTGCTCACTGACAATGCACCTGGTCGCCCACGGGCTGTAATGGAAATATACAAGGAGACTTGAGTTATTTTCTTGCCTGCTGACACAGCATTCGCTCTGCAGCTCATGGATGAAGGAGTCGTATGACTTTCAAGTCTTATTACTTAAAAAATCCATTTCATAGGCTAACTTGCATAGATAAGTGATTCCTCTGATGGATCTTGGCAAAGAAACCTGTAAAACTTCTGGAAAGGAATCACCATTCTAAATGCTATTAAGGACAATGGTGATGCATGGGATGTCAAAATAGCAGGACAGGAGTTTCATTGGGTGAAAAGATTCTAAATTTTGTGAATGATTTTGAGGGGTTCAAGTCTTCAGTGGAGAAAAGATGCAAATAGAAAAAGAACAAGAATTACAAGTAGAGTCTGAAGGTGTGAAACTGCATTGCAATGATCTCATGATAAAAACTCGAACAGATGAGGAGCTTCCTGTGGATGAGCAAAAAATGTTGTTCCTTAAGATGGAAACTGCTCCTAGTGAGGATGCTGTGCAATGTTGCAACGACAACAAAGGATTTAGGCTACACAGCCACATAGTTGATAGAGCAGCAGCAGAGATTGAGAGCACTGACCACAATTTTCAAAGAAATTCTATCAGGGATAGTTAAAATCCTATCAGAGAGATATTACAACCTTGCCCTTGCCTTGACACAGCCCACCTGGGTTCAATCCCCAGAATTCCATATGATCCCCTGAACCCTCCTGAAGTGATCCCTAAACACAGAGACAGAAGAAAGCCCTAAGCACGACTGGGTGTGGCCCAAACAAACAAACAACAACATCACCTGCTACAGAGAAATTTTTTTGTGAAAGGAAGAAGCAACTGATGTGACAAACTTCATTATTAAACTGTGAAGCTAGGGAGACTGCATAGGGGTTAGAAAGCATGCCTTGCATACTCCTGACCCTATACCAATCCTCAGCACCATGTGCCCACCCCCCAACCCCCACCCAAGCACCATCAGGTGCAGTTCTGGAGACTTCAAATGTCACTGGAGATAGTCCTGAGGTCCTCAAGCACTGCCTGGGAGGCTTGGATGTTCCCCAACATGCAAGCAACACTGCATCCTCTGATCCTCACACCAAACCATCTGGCTCAAAGGGCTGTGAGTTAATGGGAGTGGCCCTCAGCCCCCCTGATCCCTATTTGGGAGCCCCCTCTCCTCAAATAAAAGAAATTGCCACTCCCACCCCAATCATCAGAAAACTGCTCTAATCAGATAGCAGCCATCAGCATCAGGCAAGGAAGATGCTCCATCAACAAAAGTTCCAACATGCCAAAGGCTCACAAGATGATTAGCAGTATAGCAATAAAAAAATTTAATAATGGCATATTCATTTATTATTTGGTATTTAGGGAACATGCCCAGTAATGCTTGGGGAACTATGTGGCGAAGGGAACTGAACTTGGGACTGCAGTGCATTGAGTCAACTCTCTAGGCCCAACATACGTTGATTTTTTTGGTTTAATTTTAGGCTTTAAGGGCTACACCAGCAGTGTTCAAGGGTCATTCCTGGTGGTACTCAAAGAGGTATATGTGGTGCCCAAGGATCAAACGGGGGTCAGACTCAAGCAAGACAAGCACCAAACCCCATACTATCTTTCTCCAGCCCGTATACATTTCTTTTTAGACATATCACCACACAATTATAGACTATAGTGTAAGCTAAATAAAATACACATTACTTTAATATACACTAGGGAACAAATTCATGAAACTTGATTTATTGTGATCTCTGCTTCTGAACAACCAAAAGTATCTCCAAACCGTATACTTAAAGAGACATTATCAACCAAAAAAAACGTATATTAGTTATACTAAGCAGACATTACTTTAGCTTGTGCTTTTCAACAATGAGCAAAATATGTTAGAAAAGAGGCCAGAGTGGGCTGGAGAGCTAGTACAGCTGGTAGGGTGCTTGCCTTGCACGCAGCTGACCCGGATTGAATCCCAGCATCCCATATGGGCCTCTGGGCCCCATCAGATGATCCCTGAGCCAGGAATACACCCTGAACACCAGTAAGTGTGGCCTGAAAGCCCCCCTCAAACAAACAAAACTGAAAAGGGGTCAGAGATGAAGTGAAAGTACCAATTAGAACAAACTAGAGGATTAAATTCCTCTCCATACACAGCTTACTGTGCAAGTACAGTACTGTCTTTACATATAAAGCCGGTTGCATGATGTACCAACTTTCAGATCATGGATCCTGCCGCCCTCTTCCCACACTTCCCCCCTCCCATGGAAATAGTCTTCAGAAAGCAGGCCTGCTGCCTGAGACTCATACTAATGCTAATAACATAGTAAAATAATCATTAATACACTAACCATAAGGTAAGGATTCCCCCCTCCTTTTTTTTTTTTTTTTTGTATTTTGTTTTTTTGTTTTGGGTCACATTCGACCATTCAGAGAGCTTACTTCTGGCAAGGATCAAGGGATCATATGGGGTCCCATGGACTGAACCTGGGTTGGCCACATGCAAGGCAGGGGTCCTACCCACTGCTCTATTGCTCTAGTGCCCCATCAAGCACTATGTTTCATATGTACATCTTTCATATACCACTCGAGAACCCAAAAACTCAGGAGTAAAGATACTCAGGGTTACTCCTGGCTCTGCACTCAGGAATTACTCCTGACAGTGCTCAGGGGACCGTATGGGATGCTGAGGATCAAACCCAGGTCAGCCATGTGTAAGCCAAAAGCCATACTCATTGTACTATCTCTCAAGGTCCTGAAATAAATCCACTTTTACAGTAATAACTTCCCACACAAAAAGAGTAAACAAGCAACAGTACAACCACATCTAGCTCTCCAAAGTCAGAAAAGGTTCTTCAAGCATCAAATTCATCAGCAAGACTGCCTGTCAAATACACTTCCCCCATAAGACCCAGAAGCTGGCCTCACGACCTCCATCACCATGGCCCAAGTTAAGTATCACCTGTGGTCTGGAGAATTGCCACCGCCTCCTAACTGACTTCCCTACCTTCAGTTCCTCTACATCACTAGGAGTTCAATTGAGACTCTTCAATTGCTAGCAGGATTGTGTGAACCCTCTGATCAGTCTGACTCTGTGCAGGAAACAGATGGCATGGTTAAAGCAGGTTAATAAGACCAGTGACATTGACAGGGAGAGCCAGTGCTTGGGTCCTTGATGGCCTCCCAGACCTGAGGAGGAGGAGTCAGAGGGAACAAGAGCTCAGCAGAGGGGGCTTACAGGAGATGATCTTCAGTCTAGAGGTGCTCCAGCCACACAAGGCCATAGGAAATAACAAACACACTATACCCACTCTTTTCGCTGGCTCAAGCCCTATCAATACTCGCCAGGGCTACTAACCAGACTCCATTAAGGCAAGGGAGCTTATCAATTAGGCCCACCTTTGGGTGTACTTGTACAGAGCAGGATAGAAGGGAGTAAAAAGAATCTGGGGGTGGTAAGCAGAGCTTTCCAAAACAATATCTTCCCACCTTCATTACGGTGTTTGAAATCACTACTCACAAGACCTCCTTGAGAACCAACTTCATTCCCTAGTCTTGTTTGCTAACGTCACTGGCTCATCACCCATCAGGCAGGCTTCTGTCTCAGACCCCCAGAGCTGCTGCTTTTTCTGCCCAAATGTTTTTGCCCTGGACAAACACATCACTTTAGGTTTCAGCTCAAATGTTTCAACAGAAGCTTTCCCCTATTACCTTTTGTAAAATCTGCTACCATCCCACACCCTTGCCTCCAGGATTAACATTTGGTAACTGATTGACAGATTGAATCAATTCGGTTGTGTCTAGTGCTGTTGTGGTAGCCACACCCAGTAGTTCTCAGGACCCAAGATTTTGCCCTGGCAGGACTGAGAAACAGAAGAAGATGGGTAGAGTTGTTCCGGGGGCAGAATCCCAGGTCTCACACAGGCAAAGGATGTGCTATCCAAGGGGGTGCTTGCACCACACTCCCAGATCGAGTCAGATTTTTTTCTCCTTTGTAAATAGTTTGCCTCTGGCTTGACCTCTTTGGTTCGCTGCCTATGCCTAGCACCTTGAACACTGCCTGGCACTTGATATCTCTTGGATCAAAGAAAAATCAATGAACAAACAGAAGGATCCATAGGTAAGAATTCTTCCCACTGCTTAGAGTTTTCATTTATATTATCAAATTTGTGTTTACCCAGGTCTTCTAATAATCTCCTAGTAATCAGCTATTTGTTTTTACTGGTAAAGACACAAAATTGAGACTTGTCAGTAAATCCCCATGAATAAATGGTTAGATAAAGATCAAAAGAAAATTAGTAGTGTCTCCTGTAAACAACTTGTCCTATCAAGGTTTCTTATGTATTCTGATCAACTACCAACCTCCTGCTTCTCTGAACTTCAGCCTTCTGATAATGTAAAACTTGTAAGAACTTGATGATACAATGTATGGAGCACAGTTAGCTTCATGCTTGCATCAAGTAAAGGGCTGTGGTGATTATTAAATCACTAAGGCAGCCTGGAGAAGGACAAGCTTCAATATCTCCCTACTATCTGGAACTGAAGTCCTTGGTTCAAACTCCGGGGTCCCAAACCACATGGTCCACAGAGCACTACAAGGAAAGAACCTTGAGCACAGAGCTAGGAGTAGCCCCCTGACACCTCTGGTTGTAGACAAAATACAAAGGATGTTCTCCTGCCTACTACACAGTATGGGCTAAATTTGAGACACTCTATAATACTATTGTTTCATATCAGAAATGTCGAGGTGCTGGGGAAAACCTCTCACCCCTCTCGGTTAATCTTTGGTTGGACAAGTAATCAAAACAGCATCTAGCAGGTTAGCAAAGAAAAAAATATTTAATAACATGGAGAAGTGTTTATATGAAGTATGAACCAAGAATACATATATCTTGAGCCAGGACCAGGGACATCAAGGAGAAGGGTGAGACAGAACAAAGAGAGACCTCACATTTCTACTGAGAGTAACCACATGAAATTCTCAGATAAAGAGAACATGTTCACTACACGTGCATGATCCTCTCTCAACCAACTACACAACTCTGAGTCATAAACTGGGAGAACAGGGATTACTTCTTTGATTAGGAAAAAGATGAAGGACAGAGACAAGAACAAGAGATTCTTCCAAGCTTCCAGGATCTTCAGAGCACTTAACAGAAAATAATCTGCATTCCTACATAATGATATCCCTACCCCCTGTGCACCCCCAGGCCCATGGGGACTCTAATGACCTTTAGTTCCCCATACCAAAGAGACACTTATTAGAAGAGGTCTACTCTGGGCACTGAGAAATCTCCCTGACCTTTAAGGGAGGTGGATCCCACAAATCCACATCTGGCCCAGAGCTTTGGCAGACTAAACTCTGGTATTAATTTCAGTATTACTCATTATTGCTAATAGCTCTGAGGATCTAAATGCTAGTATTTTTCTGGTAGGACCTAAGCAGGGCATACTGACTCAAAAATAGCATGGACAGCCCTACTATCATGAAAGGAAAACTTACCTATTTGGTATTTTCTTTTTTTGGGGGGTGGGGGGTGAGAGGTTGGAGGGATCACATTCTACATGCTCAGGGGTTAGTCCTGGCTCTGCACTCAGGAATTACTCCTGGCAGGCTTGGACGACCATATGGGATACTGGGGAAAACCAAGTCAACCATGTCCTACTCTCTGTATATCACTCTGGCCCCTGTTTTCTGAGTCTGGTCATGCTGAAAAAAATTTTTCTTTTCATTTAAAACCATGATAATAACATTTTCAAACAAACTAAAAGAAAAAAAAAACTGTCATAACATACCAAACAGGAAAAACCTAGTTTCGGGTAGCAGGGAACACCATATAGGAAAAAAGAGAAAGAGATCAGCAAAGTTCTTGTTTGCTGATCTCTTGCAATGTTCCTAAGTTTAACTTGAACTTCCTAGTTAGAGAAATCTCTTTTCTGGTCTCTAAATGAAGCTCCCAATTCCTTCTTCTCTACTAGCGTCAAATGAGTTAACTACATAAAAGGTAACCCCTGGTCTCATGTAAGATAAAAAGGAAAAAGCTTGGCCTGAATCAACTCCACCATCCATCTCAGAAACACTACGAACATTCTTAAGTTTCTCATTTGACAGATTCTCACCAATATTTTTTAAATGTTCTGTAAAAAGACAAACTGGTGGGCTAATCTAAAGAACTAGATTTATTTCCTGTCTACTCGAAAATCCATAAACATAAATCTCCAGTTAAAATATTCTCCTCACCATTGTATGTACTCAACTCCTTGCTTGCTTTGGTTAGTAATTTACATTTCAGTTACAAATACGAAATATATGATCACCACTAACTTGACCCAAACAGGGGCTTCTAACTTTAGGCATGAAAGTCAAAGCAAGTCTCTAGAAGGGAAAACCTGAAGATTGACCTTACTAGGAGATTTTATTTTAGGAAAGCACCCTGATATTGCTAAGGCTACAAAGAATCACCCTGACCAATTTTCCTTGAGACAGATGGGTAAACATTTCCACAATAACTAACTTGGGAACAATTCCAATTGGGGAATAAGAAGAAAAACATTACTCATTCCCTAAACCACTTTTGAAAGTGATAGGTTTCATCATCCAACTTGGAGACGTTGGTAAATGACAATCAATCCAAAATTCATACTTTAATTTTTGCACTTTCCAAAATGTCCTGCTTTCCTGCCAGTTTTTGCCAACCAGGCTGTGCCCTCTCACGGGTAGGGACTGTGCTCTGCTTCTTTGTACACCCAGCTTTTGCCATTATGTCCAACTGGCAGTTGGATGATTGAATGACTACTAAAAGCCCAGCCACGAGGCAGGCCTCAACCTGTAGGTCAGAAAAATTAAGCATGGAATGGCAGGACCTTCGCCTGATCGTCTCCATTTCCCATCGTTGACTCCAAACTACAAACAGGTTGGGGAAAGTGCACAACTAGCCTCCCGAGAACCCCTTAGTGTCCTGGCATCATGGAGAAGGCTGTGTCCCCCCACCGAACTGTCTCAGTGCCCCGGCACGAGCACGATTCTCTCAGGCACAGGGGACCCCAGCACTGTACGCTGCTCCAAGCCCAGCCCTGACTACGACCCTTCCCCAAGCCGGCTTCACAAACCCTCTTCTCCCAAGCCCTAGACAGGGGCACCGGGAACTTCCCGGAGGGGAGGCGTCGCGGTGCACTGTGGGACTCGTAGTTCCCTGGTGAGTTCCGTACCCGGACGGTCCCGCACACCGGACTCCCACTCCCAGAAGCCCCCGCGCGGGCGCCTCGCCCAGTTCTGTCACCTCACCTGTTCTATGGACGTGACTGTTTCCACCGAGTCGTCCTGCAACCGCTCCCGCGCGTGCTCGGGCCTCAAACTGTACAGCGGCTCTGACCAAACAGGGGAGGACGATGGGGGACAATAGTAGGTGAAGGAACTCGGAGACGCCATGATCAGGAGAGCCGCGGACGGTGTATGGAACTCGGCTTCGTCAAACAACAACGCGTATTGAAACTCGAGCGGGCTAAGATACTACGGAGAGCGGTTGGAGTCAAAAAGATTATGCACGCGAATCTCTCGCTCTCTCTCTCTCTCCTACCTACACTTTCCCAGGGAGTTGCTGGGAAGCTGCCGCCCCCCATTGGGCAGAAGCGCTGCTGCAGGAGGCTGGCTTCCTGGCGCGCAAGGAAGGATGTGTCCATTTGAATTTCGTTTCAGAGAAATAGCGCAGATGCTTCTGTTCTCTATGCAGATAACGCGCGCGCGCGCTCTTCTTTTCAATCTTTTGCTAATACTTCATTGTAATGGAGCAGTTTGTCTTCGCAGGTGCCTAAAAGTCCAATGAGTGTACTTTAAAAGCATCTCTGACAGCCCTCCTAGATGCTTCACAATAATAGAATTACGGTGCACTTTTGGTTAGGAGACAGCCGCCCTGAAGAAGTCAGCAGCTTTTCAACAAAGAAATTGCCATCTCAGTGCTTAGTGATGGGAGGATGGGGCATTGTCATTTTCTCTTCTGCCCTTTGGGGTTGCAGTACAATAAAGGGAACAAAAATGCAATTGAAAAGACTTGTGTAAATGAAACAACCAAGGAAATACTCATTAATTCAGTAGGTGTGTGTGTTTGTGGGGTGTGTGTGCATGTGTGTGCGTGTGTGTGTAGCAGCCATTATATGTCAGGTGCTGTGATAGGCTCTAGTAATATAAAACTGAACAAGGCAAACATGGACTCAAGGGTGACTCTGGGCACCTTACGGTCCAGTGGAATGTACCGAATAAGTGAATGAACTCAGTGAGTATAAAAATCCTTATCAGTAGATGGTATGAGGGAAAATTATAGGATCACATGAATGATCCTGGGTTCAAGTCCCTGCACTACAAAGCAAACGAGGGATTATTAAAGACACAGATAAAGGAGGGAACTGATTGCATTGAGAGGCCAGACCAAGCCTAAGTAAGTGACATTTAAGCAGAGACCAGGAAGGTGACAAGGAGCCATCCACCGGAACACAGTGGGGAAATGCTACACCTAAAGAGTGGGTTTGAGAGAATTCATAAGTGTACATATGTGTGGTTTGCATTGATTCTGCTAGTTAGTCTGAAGGTTGTCAGAATAAAAGAACCTTTCATGGAAGTGAGTTAATCACTTATTCCTCCATAAAAATAGAATTAAATTTGTGATTTCAATATAGACAAAAGAAAGCAATTATCAAAGGGACTCCAAGCTGCAAGCAAAGTGAGCTTTGCTTGACTTTGGACATGAAATGGGACTTTGGACAAGCTCAATGGGCTGAGCACATGCTTTGCATGCAAGAGACCCAGGTTCAAGCCCCATCATCACATGGCTCCCCCCAAATACCACCAAGAGTGACCCCAAGCATTGAACTGGGAATAGCCCCTCAGCATTTCCAGGTGTGTCTGCAAAGAAAAAACAACTAAAAAAAGGCCATTTATAATATGTTTTTCATTATATGCAAAGCCGGAACTTTTTTTTTTTCTTTTTGGATCACACCTGGCAATGCACATGGGTTACTCCTGGCTCTGCACTCAGGAATTAACCCTGGCGGTGCTCAGGGGACTATATGGGATGCTGGGAATCGAGCCCGGGTCAGCCCCGTGCAAGGCAAACGCCCTACCCGCTGTGCTATTGCTCCAGCCCCACAAAGCCGGAACTTTATTCATGAGTTTTCTTAGACATAGGAGAGGTTTTCTCAGGAACTGGGTTCCACTCCTTTTAGTTCTCTGTAAAACCCTATTATCATAGTAACTGTAAGTTGTCATACCACAGAAGGCATATGACTTATAATGCTAACATGTTACAGTTAGGGCATAAAGAGCAAAAGCAGGTCAGGTAGTTATCTTTGGATGTCATCTTGGGTCCTTCTAGTTTTAACAGATTCAAAACCACATTTTGGGATCCTTTGCAGGGTGCCTATGGTGAACAACGTGTGTGAAACTGCATCCTGCCAGTTTCCTATCTCAAATTTAGGAAAGCTACTACCTTTGAATAAGCAATAAAAGAAAATCTTTGTAGCACCCATTTAAAAAAAAGGACTATATAAAAATTTCAGTACCAAGAAATGGGGATGGGGTCAGAGGAGAATGTAAGATAGTAAGGTCCAGGGAGCTAGAGAGATAGTACTAGGGTTAAGGCCTGGATTTGATCCCTGGCACCACATATGATCCCCTGAACACCAACCAGGAGTGATCAATGAACACAAAACCAGGAGTAACCCTTGAGCACTGCTGGCCCAAACACAAATAAAAAAAAAAAAAAGTAAGGGTCGGGCCGGAGCGATAGCACAGCGGGTAGGGCGTTTGCCTTGCACACGGCCGACCTAGGTTCGATCGCTGGCATCCCATATGGTCCCCCAAGCACTGCCAGGAGTAATTCCTGAGTGCAAAGCCAGGAGTAACCCCTGAGCATCACTGGGTGTGACCCAAAAAGCAAAAAAAAAAAAAAAAAGTAAGGGTCAGGGATGTAGCTCTGTGGAAGAGCACTTGATTTGCATGTGTGAGACCCTGAGTTCAATCCCCAGCACCACATAAACAAATGAAACCCTGCTGCTCCAGCAGTAGCTTTATTTGCACTTGTACCCACACAGCAGTTGCATGTATGAGGTTCTGGGTTTGATTCCTAGCACTTCCCAAAAATAATTAATTAAAAATAGTTTGAAGGCTGTGGAGATCATTCAAGGGGCTGGAGCACATGTTTTGCATTCAGTCTGGGTTCAGTCCATGGCACCTCATGGCCACCCCAGCACTGCCAGGAGTGGCCTCCCAAGCATACACCAGCAACAAGACCTGAGTAACTTTTGAGCCTTTGGTGTGGCCTTTAAAAAAATAATAATAAAAGTAAGAAACTTTCCAGTTAGACTTGGAGATAAACTTGACTCAGAACATCTTACTTGCTTCCCACTCAATTCCGAGTCACATGTCTCAGACTGCAGGAACCTGGCACAGTATTTCACCACCAAGTTTCGCCCCTGTTCTCAGATACTGGTGTCAAATAGAAGCATTCCAGAAGATTCTAAGGCTGAAGCTGCAATGGTCTGGATTAGGTGGGTCAACATTATCACTTTGCCCATTTTAGCAAAATGCTGTGGAGTTAAGGTTCATGGTGTCAGAATGTTACTAAATGTAATAGACTGGCTGAAGAGGGATTGAAATCAAAGATGTGGCTGCCCTCTACTCCTATATTTAGCATCTTACTTTCTTTCCCTTACTTCTGGTTTTAGAGTTGGGTTTTTGGGGGAGTGGTGGAGGGGAAGGCATTCTCTGATAAGGTCTGGGTCATATCTAAAGAAAGATTCCGTCTTCTTTGTAAAAGTAGCTTTACGGATTAAAATTTTAGTCATTTATTTGTGTGTGTGTGTGTGAAACAAAGGTTGTTTGTTTTTTGTTTTGGTGCCACACCCAGTGTTACTCAGGGCTCACTCCCAGCTTTGTGCTCAGGGATCACTCCTGGCTCAGGGGATCACATGCGGTGCTGAAGCTAGAACCCAAGAAGGCCGCATGCAAGGCAAATACCTTACTCACTATACTATTGCTCTGGTCCCAGAAGCAAAGGAGTTTTATTTAGGAAAGATGAGAGAAGAGTGAAGAGAACCCTGTAAAAGAAGAAAATTCTGTGCTCTAAGTTAGGGTTATAGATGACCCCAAAATAGAGCGTCAGTGTGAGCCATCGCCAGAGTGGCCTGAGCCTTCACATAGAAGTGGAGCTATTGAAAGAGTCTCGTTATAAGTGTTCCTGGATGGGTTTTGTTAGAAGTTGCTCCCTCTGTTCTAGACACACCTAAAGCAAATGGAAATGGTATTCACGGATTTGAAAGGCATTTTTGCAATGCAGCCTCCTCTGCAGTGTCATCTGAAAGGCTTTAAGGGGGCATGGCAAGTCTCCTGCGGGATGGTGTCCGTTCAGTCAATAAATATTTATTGAGAACCCCTTAGTGCTGGGCGCTGAGCTAAGTGCCAAGGAGACAGTGGAACAGTGCAGACACAGTCAGTGCTGCACCCCAAGGAAACGATTAGGCAATCATTACAGAATTGACTTTCTTTAGGGAGAGATGGTGCAAGGAAGCAGCAGCAGAGCTTTATGAGATTGAATAATGGGAGACTTGGGTAGTCTGGAAAACCAGAAAACAAGTTCATTAAACCAGGGTGGGGGTGGTGTTCGGGGTGGAGGAAACCTATCAACAACGAAAACTCGAAGAATGGATAAGATGCTCAACCTTGGAGCTGCTATGCAGCACTGCTTGTCCTGCCTCTGTGTTCAGTAAAACAAGAAGCAAAACAAGTACAAATACTGATGGTTTGGGTTTGACTGAAGCTGCTGCACTTACAGGAAAAAACCTTAGCACTGTAGCACTGTCATCCCACTGTCCATCGATTTGCTCGAGCAGGCAACAGTAACGTCTCCATTGTGAGACTTGTTGTTACTGTTTTTGGCATATCAAATACACCACAGGTAGCTTGCCAGGCTCTGCCCTGTGGGCGGGATACTCTCGGTAGCTTGCCAGGCTCTCTGAGAGGGACAGAGGAATCGAACCCGGGTTGGCCGAGTGCAAGGTAAATGCCTTACCCACTGTACAATCTCGGTGGGACCTCTGCAAGAAAAAAAACCTTAGTGATAGCAATTAACAGCGACTCTGACTTGGACCGTAGGTGGGATTTTGGGTTTATCTGTTGAAATATCTAATTTTTCCCTTAAATTAGACTGACTTTGATTTCTTTAAAAATAATTTTAAGGTTTGGAGGGAGCTGGGGAGAGATCTTGAAGGGCTGGAAGGCATGACTTGAGCGCAGGAGGTCCTGAATTTGACCCTCAGTACTTCACGCCCCTCCACCTACTGTCACCCCGGTGACCTTGAGCACTGCCACCTACAAGGGGTTGGGGGGGCTGTGTTCGGTGGCATGGGATGGGGTGGGGGGAGTGAGAGTGACTGGGTGGGGGGGAGATTGTTGGTAACCCTCAGCACCACTGGACTGAGCAGCACTGAGCAGCCGGGTATCACCAAGTGGCTGTCCCCCCAACCCTGAGAGCCTTGGGGAAGTTGCAACATAACATACACTCCCTCCTCCTCCCATCAATGTTACTTTATACTTCTTCCAAGACCTGGAAAACAAGAAAAAATTAGTGGCTTAATTTTGGTGAACCACTAGAGGTCGCTTCTAACCCTAAGGTAGGCTCTAAAACGGCTCCTGGCTGCATTAGTCACACAAGCCCATCTGTTGGCATGAATTGTTTCTTTTAATATCTTGCATAATAATAAATATCTTGGAAAGTTTGGGAAAATGAGAGAACTCATTTCTATTCTGATAGGTAATGAATTCCCTATGCATTTACTTCTCTGCCAGCATCTGTAACCTCCTACTCTGCTTTCTCTTTCCTTCCTGTCCCCAGCACCTCCTCTCTCATGCCCCCCGCCCCGAAATGTACTCCAACAATTCTCCCTTGTGTCTCCTAAAACACCAGACTGCCCCTCTACTTCATCATGCCCGCCGCCCTCAAACAAGCTATTTCTTTTAGGGGCCAAAGTCATGGTTTCTTTTGGGGAGTTTTGGGGTCTGGGTCAACCTGGCAGTGCTCAGAACTTATTCTGGCTCTGTGCTAAGGTGTAACCCCTTGCAGTGCTTGGGGGCGCATATGTGGTGCTAGGGGGGTAGAATCAAGGTTGTCAGCATGCAAAGCAAGTTCATTGTCTCCTGTACTATCTCTAGGCCTGGGAAGTCACTTTAATTTTTTTTAACTTCATATATATGAAATAAATATGCTTGTTTTGTCTTGGGGGGTCACATTTGGCAATACTCAGGGCTTACTTCTGGCTCTGCACTCAGGGCTCACTCCGGGCGGGGACTCCGGTGAACCTATGTGATGACAGGGATCAAACTCAGTTGGTGCAGCAATGCAAGTACCTTACCCTCTGTACTACCCCTCTGGCCCCTCTTGATTCCACTCCTTCTCCACATTTGCCTCCTCATTACTTTTCTTCCTACCATGTCTCCGGTTTGTCCTTTCTAACTGTCTCTTAAACCCATTTCAAGCTGGCTTCCCATCAGCTCTTGTTGAGTCTCCAATAAATTCCACATCACTAACTCCAACTTGCAGTTCTCACCTCATCTTTCTACTCACTGCTTAACAACAGTTGACACATTAATCTCCTCCTTCTCCTTGAAATGCCTTTCTGTAGTGATTGCCACTGACCTTTTACTATTTCTCCATCTCCCTGAGGTTTTAACTTTAGAGCACTGTGAAATTATTTACCTGTGAACTCCACAATTTCATTATCACCATCATTATTATTACAGTGATAAATTTGAACCCAGATCCTCATCTATGCAAGGCTCAAGCACTGAACCACACTCCCAACCCAGCCTCGATATCTTAAGACTACCAACAGACTGGAGATGCCCTCATTTATATCTCACCAACAGACTGGAGACTCCCTCATATATATATATCTCTTTATAGAATCTCCTAAAATCCAGAGATCATATTTAGTATCTTTTTTACATCCCTTTCATTCTCATTGTTTTTGTTGCTGCAGCTTGATTGTAGCAATGCTGTAACATCTAGCGACAGTGCTTGTATATCTTTTAGTTGTGGCATTTACCATGGCCACACACCTTAGGGGCAGTGCTTACATATATGTGGCTGTGCCTTGGTGAGCATAAACTGTTGCAGCAACACAGATTTCAGATCCTCCTAGACAGTGGACAGTACATGTGGACATGTACTGGGGGTCAAACTCACAGCCTCATGTATGCAAGGTATGTGCTTTCTGCCTCCAAGCCATGTTCCAGTGCCCATATGTAGTATGTCATTTGCATTTCCACTTTCATAGCCAATAGGAATCTTAGTATGTTCACAATAGAGCTACTGATTTCTCCTCTAAACTCAACTTTCCTCATCTCAGTTATGGAACTCCATTATCCTTTCAATTACTCCTAAGATATTGAAACCCTCCTTGCTGCCTTTCTTTCTTTTGCTCCCAACAAATCTTGAAGAAAATATATCCAGAATTTGCTCACTGCTTTCTGAGTCTGCTATTAATGCCCTGGTCGAAGCCACCATGATCTCTTACTTGCACTATACTCATCGCTTGTCTGGGCTTCATTTCCACTCTATCCCCCTGCTAGTTTCTATAACATAGACTCAGAAGCTTGTAGCACTGTTGTCCCATTGTTCATTGATTTGCTCGAGTAGGCACCAGTAACGTCTTTATTGTGAGACATTTTGTTACTGTTTTTGGCATATCCAATACACCACGGGTAGCTTGCCAGGCTCTGCCATGCGGGCAGGATAGTCTTGGTAGCTTGCCGGGCTCTCCAAGAGGGGCAAAGGAATCGAACTCGGGTTGGCCACGTGCAAGGTGAACGCTCTACCCGCTATGCTGTCGCTCTAGTCCAGAAGCTGGTACGATGTAGAAAATAAAGTCACCTTCTCTAGATGCTCTTTTCCCATCTACTAAAAAGTCAAGTCCAGGTTCTGATTATGGTCTAGAAGGTGCCAACAACCTGGCATCTTTATCTTTATGGTCTCCTGTTTGCTCCTCTGTCTACCCCCACGGGTTTCCCTCCTATTCTGCATAGACAAGAGGCCCACGACAGCCTCAGTATTTAGGCCTGCAGCTCCAGCCCTGCCATTCTTTGCCTCCCACAGGTCACAGTTGGTATCTCAAGTCTATAGTCTTACTCCAGTCCTCTCCCTGCGGCCTTTGTGTGAAACCCTCCACAAAAGATGGAATTGCTCTTCCCTGGCAGTTACACTCTTCCCTGGCAGTTACACTCTTCCCCACTCCCCTGGAGCTAAACCAACTTTTCCAAGTTGGAGAGATAGAAGAGATAGATGTTGCTTGCCTTGCATGCAGCTGACCTGAATTTGATTCCTGGCATCCCATATCGCCCCCGAAGCACTGCCAGGAGTGATCCCTAAGTGCAGAGCAGGAGTAAGCCTTGAGCACTGCCGGGTGTGGCCCCAATCTGCCCCTCACCCCCAGAAAAAGAAGGGGAGAAACTAAATTTTCCTCTATAGCACCTCTCAGCAGCAGTCAGACTGCATTTTAAAAGTTATTCTCCTTACTGCCTGCCTTCTCCCCACTACAAAGTAACCTCTCAGAGCAGTTACTTTTGTACTGCTTATCTCTTATTCTCTGACACATAACAGGGCTCAAGCAAGCATACCATAGAAGATGGTGACAATGAACATAATATAATACTTGCCTACCCTTGAAGGCTTCATTAACTTTTAAGAACAGAACCCAAGGTCAGGGAAACGGTTGGAGCACATTCTTGGCATGCTGGTTGTTGGGGTGTAGGCCCTGACACCACATGGACCCCTGAGCACTGCCAGCTACAGCCTCCCCACAAATTAATAAAAATAAAAAGAGAAACCACATAAAGTCCACATAAGTAAACATAGCACTGTAGCATGGTAGCACTGTCATCCCGTTGTTCATCGATTTGCTCCAGTGGGCACCAGTAATGTCTCTGTTGGATATCAAACCTAAGTGCTTTTGGCTTTATCAGTGAATTGCCCCTTTCCTCCTCCCAGAGAAGCTTACCATGCCCTTGCTAACATCCTTAATTTAGCCAAAGTCTATCTTCATCCTCCCCTTTGTGTTGGATATTAACCCTAAATGCTTTAGGCTTAATCAGTGTATTATCTCCTTTCCTCCTCCTAGAGGAATTTGCTTGCTAGCATCCCTAATTTAGTTAAAGTTTATTTGTAATCTTTCCCTTGTATTTTACCTTGCATTGTCACAGTCCCCCATGTTAATCTCGATTGCTTGTAGAATAAAACTTTCTGGTAATTCTGAACTTGTATTGATACTGCTTTGTATTTGAAGTGCTGTATATTTGTACTTGCTTTTCTGCTTGCCCTATAGCCTTTTTATATGTTACCATAGAGCAATGTTCTTTGGTTAAACACAGAAACACCATTAATGCTACTCTCCTAATATTTGGGAGTTGATTGACTCTGAAATATATCTGCTCCTGGGCATAATTACTTGATCATAACAACTTGACTTAGGTTTCAGTTTCTGTAGTTCCTGACACCCCAAAGGGGAAGTCTCGCCGTGGAATTGGGATGGACCCGGGGCGAGTGGCAAAACTACCCGGCAGCGAAATGGGACATTCTAGAAAGCATATATGCATGGTTTTCATGCAAACTGTTACAACTTTCAAGACAGGATACCCCTGGGGAAGGACTAGCTGAATTGGTCTGAGGACTTAGTCTGGGATTTACGGTAAAAGCCTTGCTTGCACTCAGAGCCCAGACAAGCAAGTGTTTAAATCCTCCTTTGCTCTCAGCCCAGAGAACTAAGTGTTGGGATCTTTGCCTCTTACTGTGTTTATCCAAACAACTGCTACTTTCGATAACTTATACAATTAGAGGGAAACATAAAAGCAACGCAGTTGTCCCTGGGAGACAGAGTGTCTCCTTGAGTTGATCTCCCTAAAAGAATTTCCTCTGCCAAATGTTTATCTATGTAAATGACCATCACACCTGTGCTTACCTCAACCCCCCTTCAGATGTTCTATAAGTATGCTAGCAACTCTGCATTAAACGGGCCATTTTCACCATCTGACTGTGGTCCCCAGCCACCCCGGCTCCCCGTCTCTCTGTGGGGGGCCCTGGGGAGGTGGGGAGGCAGGGAGGCAGCTCAGGGCTATCAAACTCACACAGTTGTCCAGCAGCAGCAGCAGCAGTCACCAGAGGATCATCATCTTTTCTTTTTTGTGATTACACAGTCTCCATTGTGAGACTTGTTACATTTTTGGCATATCGAATATGCCATGAGGAGCTTGCCAGGCTCTGTCGTGCAGGTGGGATACTCTCGGTAGCTTGCCAGGCTCTCCAAGAGGGATGGAGGAAGTAAACATAAAATAACATAAACATAAACAATAATAAATGTAAACAATGGGACTGGGGAGATAGTTTAAAGAGCTGGAGCACATACTCTCCATGCAGAATCTTGGATTTGATCCCCAACAGTACATGCTGGGACCATTCCCTGAGCACTGAACCAGGAGGAGTAATCCCTGAGCACCACAGGGTATGACCCAAGACAAAAGAACAAAAAGATACAATGCGGGGTCCAGAGCAGTAGTACAGTGGATAGGGCATTTGCCTTGCATGCAGCCAATCAATCCCATATGGTTTAATCCCCAGCATCCCATATGGTTCACCCGTGCACCTCCAGTAGTAATTCCTAAATGCAGAGCCAGGAGTAACCCGAGTATTGCCAGATGTGATGCAAAAAGGAAAAAAAACAACATAGTATAAGGGCTGAAGAGATAGTACAGTGGTGTGAGGTACTTTCTTACCTTGCATGCAACCAAAGTGGGTTTGGTCTCCATCATCCCATTTGATCTTCCAATTCCACCAGGAGAGACCCCTGAGCTTAGAGCCAGGACTGCTCAGGGCTCCGAATATTGCCAATTGTGTCCCAAAGCAAGCAAGCAAACAAAACCCCATAATATACAAAATTCAGAAGGAGAATAAGAAAGTAATTAAATTACTTAATAAATATGGCATTCTAATATGTAATATTTGTGTTCAGCAATACTTTCAGTAGAATAAACACTTGTTGATAATAATTTCAAAATAGGTACATTTTAATTTGGAAGTTACAAAATTCTATTTTTAAGTTTTATTTTCTGTAGTATAAAAAATGAAATAAAAAAGTTTCAGATCACTCTGAAGTGAATTCCCACTGGCAACTGGATTACAGTTGCAACATTTGTATGGGGGGAACTCAACTATGAAAAACTTTGTAAATCATGGTGCTGCAACAAAGAAATGTTTTAAGTTGATTTATTTCTGGAACAATGATTCTATGCAACAAGAAAAGCTATGAAGCTCATTAAAATTAATAATCAATTATAAATACCTTCACAGTCTTAATATGTCAAATGTTGATAAAATTATATCATACATAACCAATCTGCAAAGCTGTGCAGAGAAGCAATAAAGGAAGACCTCAAAGAGATAAGAGCAGCAGTGTTGGCCAATGCAGCAGAAACCGGGAAAAGTATTCACAATGCCCGCCTGTCCTTTGCCAACTACAAGACCAAGATAGACTCCACTCTGATATCCTAATGGATCTATCACATCTTCCAGAAGGGCAATGGAGAAGGTTATCCACAACTTCTAATCAGATCTCTTTGATAGCCATGTCCACCTGCCCACAAACCAAATTCCGCAGGATGGATATGTCGTTCCCAGTGTTCTCTCTTCCAAAATCCGACATGCCATTACATTGGTAAAGAAGCATACAGCACCCAGTCCAGACAAAATCAGACCCGAACACCTGAAGAATCTGCCACCAGTACTCGTCAATACTCTGGCTCAGCTCTTCTCACACTACCTGTCTGAATGCAAGGTTCCATCCCAGTGGAAAACCACCAGGACTGTTTTGTTGTACAAGAAGGGAGACATCTACGACATCAGCAACTATCGCCCGATCTGCCTGTTGTCCATCGTCTACAAGTTGTTCACTCGAGTCATCCTGAATAGGATGGGCAGAACACTAGACAAAGGAAAACCATGCGAGCAAGCCAGGTTCCGAAAAGGAGTCAGCATGACCAACCATATCCACATGGTGACCAAGCTCATTGAGATTTCACGAGAGTTCAAGATGCCGCTCTGTCTAATGTTCATCATCTTAAGGAAGGCCTTTGATTCTGTTGAGAATGAAGCAGTCATTGAAGCCCTAGCCAAACAGGGTATTCAAACTCAGTACATCAGGATCCTCCATGAGCTGTATCACAGATTCACCACCAGGATCTCACAATTCTACAAGGAAGTGATCATCGATGTAAAGAGAGGGCTTCAGCAGGGCGACACCATTTCACCGAAACTCTTCAGTGCCACCCTCGAGAACATCATGCGACAACTGGAATGGGAAGGAATAGGAGTAAAGATAGACAATCAGCAACTACACCACCTCCGCTTCACTGATGACATCGTTTTAATAATACCAAACATTAGCTAAGTGGTGTGAATGCTGGCCAACTTCGACCATGAGTGTGGAAAGGTTGGACTGCAGCTGAATCTCATGAAGACAATGTTCATGAGTAACAGACTAGTTCCTGACATTCCTTTTGCTCTCAACGGAACAAACTTCTCTGAATGCAGCAGTTATGTGTACCTAGGTTGAGAACTCAACATGACGAATGACCTGGCAACTGAGCTGCGAAGGAGGAAGAGAGCAGCATGGGACACCTTCAAGAGCGTTGAAGAAGTGCCATTCAGCTTCATGAAATCCATTTTATCAGGAGATAGAAAATTGATGCCAACTAAGCATTATTGTTCACATTGAGGAATCTGGGAAATTATTTTACCCAATGGATCATGTGGTGCTGAGGATCAAACCTGGCTTTCTACATGTAACACATGCACTTCAATCCCTCTGATCTCTTTCCAGCTCCTGATTTAAAAACTTTTGAGAGACAAATCCAGAAGGGTCTGTTGCCAGAGCATCTCCAATACACAATGGAATATTATGCAGCTCTAAGAACAAAAAGCATGCAATTTGCCCCAACATGGATAAAACTAGAGTATGTCATGATGAATGAGGTCAGTCAGAAAGAAAGGAATAGATACAGAATGATCACTCTCATCTGTGGTACTTAAGGATACACCACGAGGTGGCATCAAAGGGCTAAGAGCAAAACAACAGAGACCTGATCCACACAGTTGAGTTGGTAGTGAGTAGTGGGGATTGGAATGGAGGGGTGCTGGGGTCCTTGGGAGAGGCTTGATCCTCAGAACCACGTGATCCTCAGGTGGAAAAACTAGGGGCGGGTGTGGTGTTGAATCTGTGTGCATGGGAAACCATCATTAGCAATACTGTAAATCACAGAACCTTAGTCAGTTTTTTAAAAGTCTAAACAATTTTTTAAAACCCATTTCTTCTCTCTGTTAGCAGAAGGTCAATGTCTTGGGCAGTTCTTCCTATATAAAAGAATAAAATACAAAGATGTTCTAAATGTTAAAAATCCTGATTAACAAAGATATCTTCAGGCCCAGGGTCTGGTTCCAAGAACTGGAGCACAGGCTCTGATGGCAAGAGGCCTGGGTTTTAACACCAGAACCGCATATATGGTAACTGAGCATGGCCAGAAATGGTCCAGGAGCATGACCTGGGAATTGTCTGAGCACCACCCACTGTGAGAATCCTAAAGAAACAAACAAGGAATACTAACCCATTCAGTTCCTACCTGAGAAAATGAAACCATTGTTAAAAATGTTCTATGCACCAGAAGTATCTGATGAGTATCCTGGATTTGATTCTTTTCAGAGGTTGATGTGTCGCTCTGAAATTCACGTGATGTAGTCCTAACCACTACTACCTCACAATATGACTGTATTTGAGCGTTAGACCCTTGAGAGGTAAGGGAAGTAAAATGAGGTCTTATGGTTACTTTGGTCGACGAGACTGCTGTTCTTATAAGATGAGAACATTGGGACACAGACAGGTCCTGATCATGTGAGCAGGGAGCTACAAAGGGATCGATTCAGACCCTATCTGCACAACTAGTCTTGGTGCTGTGAGCTGTGTGTGCAGACTGTCTCAGCCACCGTGTGAAGAGTGTTCTGTTAGGCTAGCCTGGAAGTGGTGACCAGGATACCAAGTTCCACAGGAAGTGATACTGTGGGTCATTATGTGGCAACAACAAATTACAGTCTGGATAATTTATTTGTTTTGGGACCACCCAGGTGCTATTTAGGAATCATTCCTTGAGGGACTTGAGGGACCATTATGGGTTGCAAAGGATTAAAACTGAGTTGGCCATGTGCAAGGCTGTGCTAGCTCTCTGCCCCCCTGGCTAGTTTCTTATGGCCTCTAGCCTAGAGGCTTGAGTCTCTGATAGCTGTCTTCCCCCCTCTTTGATTGTTATTTCAGGGTCTTTGGGTCTCTTTTCTCCTTTCTCTATTAAAGATGGAGGAGAGGGATGAAAAATGGAAACAAAGGATATGACTGGCTTGATGTGAATGTGGAAAAATATCTTATTCCTTCTCATCTGAGATAATGTGGGAATTCTTCTGCTAAACATATCTCTGCTAAGGAATTATAAGAGAGCTGATGCCAGGATAACTCTGGAGAGGGTTTTGCTGCTTAGGAATCTTATGGTCTGGCTGTGTGGTGTCTCTGCTGTGGGCCACTGACTACCAGGCACATCTCCCGGTTATTCTGCTGTTGCTATGGCTGATCCCCCACAACCCCCTTGTGGGCTGCTTAAACAGGGAGCATGCTCAGTGTGCATGGGCTAGGAGTAGTCAGGAGCAGGGACAGGCACTAGACTCCCTGGTGACAGGAGAGTATAAAGTAATGGACATACAGTTTCCTGGGGGCTCTTTGAAGGAGAGACACCCAGTTACCATTCCTTAGGTGGCTCCCATTAGCTGGTTACAGTGGGGAGGGGACAAGAGAGGGAAGGGATGGAACTAAGTATTTTTTTTTTGCAAAGACTCTGGTTAAAGCAAACTGTGGGGGCAGAGAGATTGTACAGTGCGTTAAAACCTGACCTGGCACTTGGCTGACCTGGTCAGAATCCCTGGCATTGGTCTAAATCCCTGGCATAGACTCCTAAGCTCTGACATGAGTGATCCCTAAGCACAGAGCCACAAGAAAACCCTGAGCACTGGTGGATATGGTCCAAACCCAAATAAATAAATAAATAAACAAATTGTGCTTTGCCAGACATGTGGATCACTAGTAAAGCACTTGCCTCGCATATGTGAGGCTCTGGGTTTAATTCCTGGCACCTCGTAGTCCTTTGAACACTTCTGGATATGGATTCTATGACCAAAATTTAAAAAGCGAATTTTTTTCTGCATTATCTTATGTAGTCCTTTAACAAACACCCTTAAATCTTAGAGCACTCTCTCCCCTCCTTTCTTTTTGGGGGTGACAATGCTCAGGGGTACTCCTGGCTCTGCATTGCCAGATGGAACCCAAAAACTGAGAGAGAGAGAGAGAGAGAGAGAGAGAGAGAGAAGAGAGAGAGAGAGAGAGAGAAGGAAGGGTGGGAGGAAGAGAGGAAGAAAGGGAGGGAGGAAGGGAGAGAGAGGGAGGAGAAAGGGAGGGTGGAGGGAGGGAGGGGGAGGGTGGAGGGAGGGAGGGGGAGGGAAGAAGAAAGGAAAGAAAGAAGGAAAGAAAGAAAGAAAGAAAGAAAGAAAGAAAGAAAGAAAGAAAGAAAGAAAGAAAGAAAGAAAGAAAGAAAGAAAGAAAGAAAAAGAAAGGGAGGGAGGGAGGGAGGAAGGAAGGAAGGAAGGAAGAAAGAAAGAAAGAAAGAAAGAAAGAAAGAAAGAAAGAAAGAAAGAAAGAAAGAAAGAAAGAAAGAAAGAAAGAAAGAAAGAAAAAGAAATAAACTCTAGGCCTTCCCTGTACTGCTGAGGAAAAATTATTTCCTTCAAAGTAAAGTTCCTTTTGAGACTAGGAACCCAACCCTCAGTTTGCTTACTTCCTTACCTCCAACCCCTTCCACAATCAAAGAGACACTAAAAGTGCTTCCCATCTAGGTGAGAATGATGCTGTGCAGATCCATAGTTGCAGCTGAGAAGCCCAAGAGGGGAAGGAGGAGTTGCCTCTGTAGTTCTGGACTGTGTGCTGGAGTAAAGAAAGATCAATGGGGGCATCCTGGAAGACATGCCCGACCGCCTATGCGAGTCACTAAGCCCGAAAACACAAAGGCATGGCTTTGCCCCCACATTCATGAAGTACTGTTGCAGGTGCTTGCTTTCTTTTTCCTTTTGGTTTCTGGGCCACACTCAGTGGGCCTCAGAAGCTACTCTGTGATTTACGTTGCTCTGTTGAAATAGAGCCTCCCATGAGCAAATCCTGTGCTCTAGCCCTTTGAGCTATTCTCTCCAGTTCTTGTGACAAGAGCTTCCCTGATGCGTCAAACCGTATTCCAATACTGAAAGGCCATCCCTACTTTACGGATGTGGAAACTGAGGCACAGAATTGAGTGCTCAAGGTTGCAGAGCTGGTGAGATTGAATATGCCCAACTCCAGAACCCTTGGCACCAACCCGTGAAACCTCAATGGAGCCCCCAGGGCCCGTTTCTGTAGTCTTTGATGTAATCAAACTAGCTATCAGCATTTCCCCCTTTTATTTTAAAATTTGCCCCAATATAACTTTGTTTGAAATATAATCATTCAAAGCAAGTCAACTTACCACTTTTCTTATTGACTTCCTATAACCAGCCCCAAACCAGTCACAGGACACAACACACTTTACTCAGCTTGCTTCCCCCAAATACTCATTTTAGGAACGGAGCAGTCAGTTCTCTAGTCTCTTGGGACCAATTACCCACCTCTCTAGTTGCTAACTCATTCAGCCGGTAGGGAATTAGGTCAGGAAAGTCCGTTCATTCTTGGGCGACTTTGGCATACACCACAACAGACTTTGGCATACACACAATTACCTGGAAAAAAATATATTGGCTTCTTGATGGCCACACATTAAACTCAAGCCAGAGGCTTCCACCAGGCCCCACATTTGCAAAGGAATTTTGCATGAGGACATGTTTTTGTGATCACCTCTCTTTTCACACACACCCCCACACCTGCCACCGGCGCCGCCGCTGCCGCCCCCAGTTTAAAGAAAAACTGCAGCGGAGCTGAGAGGAAAGGGAAGGTGGGGCACATAGCCATCCGGGGTTACAGGGAAGCCAGATGACAGAGGGAGCATTCTAGCCACACACCGCGTGTTCCTGGGGACCCCCAAGAGCGGAGAGGGGACTTTGGATCCAGACAGATGGAGGCCTGGCGCCCTGGGTAGAGCCCAGGTGATGAGCAGGGTTAACCAGGCTCCTTCAGGGGGGCGGGAGTTAGCTGGATCAGAATCGGGATGATGGGATTTGGGGAGCCTTGAGGACACCCCAAAGCTGAGTTTGGCATCACTGGGCAGGTGGGCGCTCATCCCGACCCCCGATCCCCATCTGCAGAACGTCTGCGGAGGAACAAAAAGTGTGTCCCCGCGGGTGCCCCGGGTGCAGGCGCAGCGGGGGTGGGCCGGCCGCGCCCCGCCGCGGGGTCCCCGGGCCCCCGCGCGCTCCCGCCCCCGGTCGGGGCGGTGCAGGGGCAGGGCGGGCGGGGGCGCTCCTCCTCCCCGAGCGCCGCTCGGCTCCGGCTCCAGCCCCGGCTCCCGCGAGCTGCGCGCGGGCCCGCGCGATGGCAGCGGCCGAGCGGGGCTGAACCCGCCGCCCGCGCCCGCAGCCGGCCCGCCGGCCCCGCGCCATGGCGAAGCAGTACGACGTGCTGTTCCGGCTGCTGCTGATCGGGGACTCCGGCGTGGGCAAGACCTGCCTGCTGTGCCGCTTCACCGACAACGAGTTCCACTCGTCGCACATCTCCACCATCGGTAAGGCGCGGGGGGCCCGCCCTGGCCGCCGCGCGCCCCCTGCCCGCACCCGGCCCCGGGCGGCGCGCGAAACCAGGGCCAGGGAATGAAACCCGGGGAGAGGGGCCTGGGACCCGAGCGTCTGTTCCTGGAGATGAGGGGGTCCCTGTTGCTCTCGGTGACTGATGGGGGAGGGGCTTTCCGGCCCCGCGCTGGGAGCCCCCTCCCATGCACGCCCTAGAACCGGGGCGGGTGTAGGCCTGGGTTCCCCTAAGGCAGAGCTGGGGCAGCGGGCACCAGAGCCTCGGAAACGACATGTCCAGACCCCTAAGTGGAGCGGGGGAGGGGAAGTAAAGCTCATACTGGGCAGAGGGGTTCGGGATGGGGTGCCCACTCAGGTCAGGGGTGACCCAGCTTGGAGGAAGAAGGAGGGGAAGTAAAATGAGGAGCCAGAGCGGTTGAGGTATGCCTGGGGACAGCTGGCAGCTGTGAAGGTACACCAGATAAGGCAAGGTGGGACACCCCCAGGAGGTGAGGAGGCTGAGACAGGCCCATAACGGCCCTGGTGGCGCGCAGTCAGCCTCAGGTTTGCTTGGTGTGTGCGTTTGTTTGTTTTTGCGATGCTGGGATCGAACCCAGGGTCTGGCACATGCGATCAACTGCTCTACCGCAGAGCCCCAGCACCCCTCCCCCAGTGTCTGTGTGGGAGGAAAAAGCTTGGGACCATCCTGGAGCAGGGATTCAGCAGCAGGAGACTAGGCTGTGCTCTGGCGGAGCTGAGCCCTGCTTAGAACCCCTGGCAGGGCTGGGTGGGACCCCTCTGGGGAGGGGTGGGTGAGTCAGCTTTGACAGGGTCTCTGTCTCTCTCTCCTACCTCCTCTGGGAGGCCCAAGGTGAGAGAATCCCACCCACTTCTGACATCTCGGCAAACTGTCTGGAGGCCCTCCCTCCCCCAACACACTCCATGCCAGAAGAGAGGAGGAGGAGGAGGAAGAGGAGAAGGAGGAGGAGGAGGAGGTGGTGGTGGTGGAGGAGGAGGAGGAGGAGGAGGAGGAGGAGAACAAGAACAGAGAAGAGGCAGTCTTTGTTGTTAGCTCTAGAAACCTCTCTTGGGAGCAGGTAGCCTTAAATATCACTAAGACTTCACTTCCCTGTCTGTGGAATGGGGGTGACTGCAGTGCCTTGTCGTGGGAGGCTTATCTTTGGGTGCAAGACATCTCAGAGATGAGTAGGGGCTGAGACCAAACCTTCTGGAGTGTGTGGGTGGGTGGAGGGGAGGCCACTCTAGGAGGGGAGTGTTGGGGAAAGGCCTGGGAGAAAGCCAGGGAGTGGCCAGGGAGATGAGGACAGGTCGCAGCCTTGGGGACAACGTGTAGCCGGTTAGCACCCAAGGAAACGTGCAGTGACTATTTTGGGGGCCAGGTCAGATATCTGGAGATCTGAGCTCACAGCAGAGGGTGGGGGCTGCCCCAGGCCACCATAGCCACCACAGCAGATGCCATTTCCAGTCCTGGGGCTCACCTGAAAGCTTTCCCCAGGTCCCTCATTTGAGACACTCTTGGACTCCTACTCAGGGTGTTAGCAGGAGACATACATCCCCTTCCCATAGGCAGAAAATAAGATTGTTGTTTCTAAAATACAAATATAGCCCTTGAAGCTTCTGCTCCCCATTCCCTCCCCAACCCTTCCTTAGGACTCAGGGTTCCTGGGCCTCTTCCATCCTAACAACTTCCTAGCACCCAGGTAAAGACACTGTGTGCCCCATGCCACACAGCCTCTGTGATAGAGGAGAGCCCCAGAACTCAGTGGGGGAATGTAGGGGGCACTCTTCCTCTCTGCTACTCTCAGGGCCTTTGTCTAGTGGCCAGAAGAGTCCTTCTTCTGTTTCTGGTGTGTGTGTGTTTGTGTGCGTGTGCGCGTGCACGCACACATGTGGAGTGTATGTGTGTGTAGGGGGTCCATCCCTTTCTCCAAGAGACAGAGCACTATTTAGAGCACTATTTAGGGATCGGACTTAATGGAAAAGGCAGAATACCTGTCCCATCCTACTAAGTGTCCTGAACTCATCTGGTTTCCTCTTATCTGAAGCTTGCCTGCTCTACAGCAGTTCTCAAGACTGAGAGAATTGGATGGTCAAGCAAAGCTTTGCCTTCAGGGATGCAGAAAGTTTCCCACACACCTGGGAAAGATACAAATCTAGGAGCCAAAAAAGTGGATCCCACCCAGTTGTATGATGGGTTTGTCCCTTCCCCCTGACACTGTGTCCTCTGCTAGACTCAGTGCCAGGACCAGGAGACTCTAAAATGATTAATACACGTGTGGCTGTGCTCATGATGCTCCTTGTCTAAGATGACCAGAACGTCTTTGTGAATGGGGGAGACGCGACCATTCACCAATGACTGCCATGGCAGAGGTCAGATTCTTGGAGTGGGTTGCTAAACACTGATGCCAGCATACCTGTGCTGTCCTATTTATGCCACTGACTCTGAAAGCCTATGTTATGCCAAGGATGGGCTGCCAGGGAGCAACGAGGAGACTGTCCAGCGAGGGCAGGCCCTAATGGTCCCTCCCTTCTCTCTCACTGGCAGGAGAGCAGGCAGCATGAGCTAGATTTGAGCACATAGCCTCCCTTCCTCATGCAGCCCGCTGACCCGGATGCAGAGGTGGGAAGTTAGCACTGCCCTCATGTGCTTGGCTGTTTCTTGAGCTCAATTAATTGAGCATCCAGTACAAGGATTTTGGAGACATATTGCTGTCCACCTTTCCCTTCCCACAGGAGACAGTTGTCTAATGGGGTAGGCAAGACACAGGCTAGAAGGAGCTCAGGCCATAGTGAGATAGGCTGTGTGAGAGCACTTCGGAAAGTGCTCTTCCATGCAGAGAATGGATAGTGACCATCGTTATTACAGTGAGTGTGTGTGTGTGTGTGTGTGTGTGTGTGTCTGTGTGTCTGTGTGTCTGTCTGTCTGTCTTGGGTTCCATGGTTGTTACCTGATTCTAAATGATGTAGAATGGACCTGTTGGGGAAGAGGCAGCCGGGAGGGCTGGGGAAGGCAGGCTGAAGGCAGGCCTTCTAGGGTAGGCTGCTTCTCGGTTCCTGTTAGGGAGGAAGCAGATGGAGTCAGGTGCAGACATGACTGAGGTGGGAATTCAGTGGGTGCTCATGGGCCTCTGGGCAGTCTGGCTGGAACAGAAGGAAGGTTTTTAAGGGGAGAGTGAGAACATTGCTTTGTCTCCCAAACTAAATGCCTTGAGGGTGAGGCCATATCTATTCCTCTTTGTTTTCACAGTCCTCATACAGGACAGGACACATCTAACCGTGTTGTAAAATGAATGGGAGGATCTCAGGCCTGGTGTGCAGAGAACTTCCATGGATATGTGCAGAGGACTTCTAGGATTGTGTGCAGAGGGCGTCCAGGGCAGTGCGCAGAGGTCTTCCAGAGTCGTGCGCAGTGGGCTTCCAGGGCCAGGCTTAAGGAGGCTAGACTCGAGCCTCAACTTGGTAGTTTCCAGGGAATGACATAACGGCAATGGCACCCAGGATATTGGCTGCACGAGGGGATGAAGACTGGAAGCAGGGAGGCCCGTGGCAGTCTGGTTAGTGGAACCCTCACGATGTCCTCTCTTTTCCGCCCCCACCCTCTTCTGTGGCACCAACACCCAACTCCACACAGGCACCCATGCTCCTTCTGCTCCAGAAGCAGGCAGGTTCAATCCCGTCGGTGACGTGGCACATTCTGAAAGGGCCCCTGTGGCCTGCCAGGCAGGACAGTGCCTCATCCTACAGGGACATGACTATGAAGGGGCCCTTGTGTGTGTAGCCGGGAGGAACATGTAAGCCACGAATGGAAGCTGAAGTGTTGGCCAGGTCTGTGAGTTGGTGTTTCTAGAGCTGCCACCTGGTCTGTCTCTGTGCGCAGGGCAGGATTCCGAGCAGGCTGCAGCCCCGGGGCGTTCTGGTTAGACGGGTTGAACTGCTGTGCTTCAGGGCTGCCTTCTCCAGCACAGGAGTGTTTGCTGCTGTGGTGTCACCTTTCTGGGAAATTCTGTTCCAACTGGCTCTGGCTGCCCCAGGCCAGGGTTTGTGGGGGATGAAGGGATTGGGAGAGACTTGGCTGTGGAAAGCGGAAGACAGAGCTGAGCTGAGAATCAAGTGATCTAAGAATGGAACTTGGACCCCAAGGTCCTGAGGTCTGTGGGTCCCCCTCCAGGCTCCGTGGGCACACTGGGCAAGTCTGGACTGAGTCTGGGCCAGTGCCCCACCTCCTGGGAAGCCTCAGCCCGTAGGCAGCCTGGAAGGTCTGAGGTCTCTTCCCGCCTGTTTCCAAGCCCCAAAGAGAGGAAGGGAGGTGAGAATCCCAGAAAGGAAGAGAGATGAGAATGGGGAGTGGGAAGGAGGAGAAGGGGAACCAGCTGACCTTTAGGCCCTTTAATCTGTCTGGTGTCCCATAGTAAACTGAAGACCCCAACGAAATCTTCCTCAAAGGTCCTTATGAAGATTCCAGAGGCTAAAGAATCCAAAGCACTTGTCAGATCCCTTCATACAATGGTAGCTTCTGTCATCATTAGTTTTATGCTTCAGTCTTACAAAAGTTGGAGATGAAACTCTCAGTAAGGAGCCTTGAGGTCATCCCCACCACCCCTCAGACACTGTCACTGAGACTCTTGTCCCTGTGGTGTGGCAGTGAATCAGACAATCAGGAATCAAGCACCAGGCTCCTTCCAGGGAGGTCCCAGGGGGAGGCTTTGGGCCTTTTTCTGTGCCATGAAGTATGAGACCATGAAATATCTGGGCATGAAGTATGAGCGGGAAAGAGGGCGAGAAGTGCGGAGAGGTGTCCTGAGAAGATGGAGTGCCTCAAGGCGTGGGTCTGTGCCAGCTCTCTCTGTCTCACACCCCCACTCCTACCATCCCCTACACAAAAATGTGATCCCCAACAATGGCTCAGGAGCCCTCGGAGGGTTTGGCTTCGGCCCAGCCACCTCCACAGCTCTGGAGACGACCCCGATGATGCTGAGCTGCAGCCTCTGCTCCTCTTTCCTCCTTCCTTCCCAGACAGCTTGGAGACGAGCTTCGTAAGAGGAAAATCGATATTTGGCCATTCCCCTTCTCCCCCGATTGCCAGCTCTTCTCAGAATGCGTCCTTGTGTAATACAGTATCCGTGCCGGCTGGCCTGGCCAGCTTTCTGCCTGGGTCTCTGACTTTGCCTTGGCTCTTGTGCCAGTTCGAGTGCTTTGTCCAGGGAGCCACAGGACTTCCTAGACATTTAGTTTTTCCCACCGAGAAGGAAAGGACTAGTTAGCAGTCCCTCTGGTATGAAGGGAAACTGAGGCCCCAGAGCCAGGGGCATGAATGCAGTTGGGCAAGACTTGCACGGTGTCTTTGCCTTCAGATTCTCTACCCTGACTGTGCGTATGTCTTTTCTCATTCTAGAAGGCCCTTCCAGAGAGTGCCCAGCAGGTCCTCTCTTCTGTGAGCCAAAGGGCCTCCTCCTCCCCAGCTAAGGGCCCTGTCTGCCCCTCGACAACACCACTCTCAGAGAGAGTCAGGACCGGTCCTGAGGAATCTGGCTGCAGGCCTTTTGCTGGTGAGACGGAGAGTTACCTTCCTGTGATGGTCCCCTTAGAGGTGCTAAGAACTCTACACAGGATGCTGATGTCTGAGAGGACTGACCCTCTGCTGGCAGCACAGGGTGACACCCTGATTGATCCTTCCCCACCGTGAGCACTTTCCCCCCACTGATTTGTCTCCTGGCTGCTCTGATCTCATGCATCCATCGTTTGCTCACTCATGCACCCCTTCCTGTCTTCTTTCATTCATTCCACAAGTAAGTAGGAGCTGCCTTTCCTCATACAGCAAGAACATGAAATGAGTCAGATGCTGTTTGTGCTGGGAGCTTGAAGACAGATGATTGGGAATAGGGTTTGATGCCAGAGCTGTGTGGGAACACCATGGAGTCACAGGAAGGGGACTGTGAAGGCTTCCTCAAAGAAGGAATATTTCAGTAGGGCCTTGAAAACAAAGTAGAGACACCCCCCTCTGCCCCCGAGGGGACAAGGGATGGAGAAGTAGGTGCTGCAGAAAACACCCTGAAATTTAGGACTGCCATTTTTGTGCCTGGCTGGGCCAGCTGACAGTGACCAGACCATGGTTGTACTGGCTGAAGCTCAGTTCTGTCCTTGCTAGGAGATTGCTTTGTGGGTTTTGTGTGAGGACAAATGTGTCTGGACACCTCATCTCCTCCAGGAGGTTTTCTCCTGAGTCTCTCAGTTCTAGCTCCTTCTGCCAGAATGTTCTGCTGCCTGTCATGGTGACCCTGGGAAGAGAGGAAGGTAGTGTGAGGGGGGCTTGTCTGATGACCCCCCCAGCAGCCTGCACAGGGGAGAGGCCGGAGCACAAGGCTCAGTGGCACAGGCCCTGAGAGGTGGGTGTGTGTGACCAAGGGGAGGAATGGTTGTTTCCTGAACATCTGCTCTGTGCATCTGCTCTAGGCACTGCCGTGCTGCGTTTTAGACTCGTGAGCCTGTCAATAGAGAGCTCACTCAGAGGGGGTAAGGAATCCCCAACTTGGCCTTGCTAGTATTTGAGAAGTATCTTGGTCTAAGTTTCTTCAGATCAGAGGCCCAAACAACTGTGTGTGTACGTGCGCGCGTGCGTGTGCGTGCGTGTGCGTGCGTGCGTGTGTGTGTTTGTGTGTGTGTGTGTGTGTGTGTGTGTGTGTGTGTGTGTGTGCATACAGAGAGTCCTTATGATGGTGGGAACCCAGGAGATGTAAGAGGAGGGAGCTTGTTCTGCAGTCCCTCTCTGAGAAAGAGCACTGGACCCTCTTCCTTTTCTCTCCAGTGTTTAACTGCCTGAGAGGTGTTTGCTGCTTCCCTGCCTGGGCCCTGATTCTTCAGCAGTTCAGTCTGTTGGCACCTTGTTGTCTGCCTTGTCATTTTGATCGCAGTTCAGATGTTACTCACCTCCTTTAAAATGTCTTGATTGATGGGGTCAGAAAGATAATACAGGGTGAATGCACTTGCCTTATATGCAGCTCACCGGGTTCAGTCCCCAGCACCACTTTCAGTCCCCAAGCACTATATGCAGAGACAGGAACAGCCCTTGAGCACTGCTGGGAGTGCCTCCCCCCACCCTTTAAATATAAATAAGGCATATTCACTGAGCAGTCAGTCCAAAAGAACTTGCACATTACCACTCATGCTTTGTCATTCTGCCTTTGCTCTTAGCACAGATTCTTCTCTGCAATGATTTGTTTGCTTATTTCATACCTGTTCTCCCCACTAGAGTAGCAGTTCTCCAAAGGCTCTGCATTATCATTTGCAGGTATATCTGTGAGCACCTACTCAGTTCCTGGCACATAGTGGGCAATCTGAGAACAGTTTGTTAGAGTGAGTTTGTTTGCAGGGATGAATGAATGCAAGCATTTTCCTATAGCCCCCGCACCTTTTTTTGGGGGGCATGCTTTGTGGTACTCAGAGCTTACTCCTGGCTTTGTGCTCAGGGATCACTCCTGGCTGAGCTCAGAATACCATATGGGGTGCTTGGGATATAACCCAGGTCAGCCTTATGCCAACCAAATGCCCTACCCACTGTATTATCACTCACTTCCCTCCTAGAGGCCTTTTGCTCTTTCCTCAGGGGAGATGCATTGGTTTTTGGTGACATAGGAGACAGTGGGTAATTCAGAATGTGAGCCTATGGGGAACTCCTTGGGGCGTGAAAGGAGGGAAGGGTTCTGCAAAGGGCCAACTGTTCCCAAAGGTTGGAGCATCTTCCAGATGCTGACCAGAGAAGTTCAGACATAGCAGAAGTGGAACCCAGGCTCCCTGAGTTCTGGGCATCCTCTTTGGCTAATGTAGAGAGGAGGGGCCATTATCTGAGACTCACCTCTTCACCTCTGTTAGCGCAGGGTCACCACTGGTGGCAGATCATGCCCATCAGCTCATCCTGGCTGCTGGCAGATCATGCCCATCAGCTCATCCTGGCTGCTGGCATAACCTAGGACCACTTCACACCTGGGAACTCAGGAATGGGGTGCCCAAAGGCCCAGACACTGGGACCTGTTTTCCCTTCACCGTAGACTTTGTGTGAATGTGACAGACTTGCCAGGAACCCTGGTCCCCATTGTCCTGCCACATGAAGACTGTGTATGTGCATGTTTGCAGGTATGTGCATGCATGTGTTTGTGCCTGTGTACATGTGTATGCATGTATGTGCACATGTGTGTGTGTCTGTGTCTGTGTGCAGAGGAATGTATGCATCTGTCTAGCTAGAGACAGGAATGGCAGGGCCCCATTCTGAAACCTCCCATCTTTGTGGGCCGGGGAGGCAGCTTCTTTGACTAGTGACTTTGAGATGAAAATGTGGCTTTCGAGTTAAAACACTGTTTCCCAAAGTAGGCAATCCCCCTAAAAAGGTGCTAGATTATTCCAGAGGGCTCTGTGCAGTTGTGGGGTGTGGACTACTTTGTATTTGCTTAGAGAGGTAGATCTCCAGGAGGGTGCTGAGGAACTCTGTTTCTGAAAAGGGGGCAGTGGACCAAGTAGACATGGGCCCCTCTGAGAACCTGGATTTCCTGTCTGCTGAGGAGCAGGCCTGCCTCTGGGTTCCTGGATTCCCACCTCCATCCTTCTGGCATAGGCTGACTCAGGCGTTAGCTCAGAGCCTGGCGCACCTTGCTCCCCAGAGTGAGGTCAGCAGGAGGGCTGGCCAGTCTGCCACTACCCAGAAGAAGACCTCTGCTCTCTGAGCCGGGCAGACAGTGAGCACCAAGTCCTCAGCCAGGAAGGACGAGGGAGGCAGCAGGTAGCAGGCTGGGGGCTTTGCCCTCTTCCCACCTCACCCGATTGGGGGGCAAGACCTGGGGTCTGTGGCCTAGAGCAGCGTTTCTCAGCCAGGCCCCCAGGATATTCCAAAGAAACCATAGCACAAGACTAGAGGGCCTAGGGGCAGGACTGGAGACCACAAGGAGAAACAAGATGGGAAGGGGCCGTGTTTGGGAGAGTGGGAAGCGCTTCACCACCTTCCCTCCCTCTCATTTGCCTTCATTCCTGCCCTCACTTGTCGTGAGTTAGTGGGGAGATGTCACTATTGTCACTGTTGTCTCCTGAGAAGTGTTTCACTGAGAGAAGGGAGTTTTGAAGTAGGGATGAGGGGACGAAGGGAGGCCTTTTGTGGGGGATGTGGGGGCATGTCATTATGTGCCAGCTCCCCACAGGGTCTGCCTTGCCTTAACTCCTGCTTTGGGCTTGCCCAGGAAGATGTCTTTGAGGGGTCCCTGCACCCCAGTCTCCACACTCGGGCCCTGGCTGCTCTCTGGGTGGAGGTGGCCGCCTCCCTGGGCTCCCATCTTGGTAACTGGAGCTCTCGGGGCTCTGGGGATTGGGTGTCCCCCTCGGGTTTCAGGTATAGTAAGTGCTTCCTTGGGGCATCTCATCGCTAATGAAGAGGCTCAGTCACACTGTCTCTCCTCCTTGACACTTGTGGCACTTGGCACTTGACAGGACACACTCGAAGTTAACCCTTGAAGTGCAAGCCTGCCCACTTGCACTCAGATGTCCCCTAGCTTTGCAGATTTGGGAACATCTGAGTCCCAGAGGAAAGAAGGAGGATTTTTTTTTTTCCCTAGGGGTGGAGATGAGGGAGTGAGTTTGGGTGGGGAGGTGGCACATACCTGGCAGTGCTCGAGCTTACTTTCTTGCTTCTGACTCTGGACATGCACCTTGCCCACTGTACCATCTCTCTGGACCTCTCTCTTTTATGTTTTCCTGTGTGTATGTGTTTGTTTCATTTTGTGGTGCTGGGATTGAACTGGAGCCCTCACCCATTAAGGTAGCTACATCCCAGCCCTCTGAATTTTTGTTGAAATCCTTTGCTTCATGCTGAACTCTGTGGCTCTCCTCTTTAACTCTCTTTCTTCCTCTTATCTGGTGCCTCTCCTTGTTTCTATTCCCAAGCTGTCACCTCAGCCTCTCTAATCTCATATTCCCCTAAGCAAAAGAGGTAACATTTAGTGGAGCCGTGTTGGAGGTTTTATACTTTGTCTCATAATCCTCCCAAGAGTTCTCTGATATCAAGGGTGATTGTGTCCATTTTCCAGATGAAGAAAATGAGGCAGAGTTCTGTCAAGTAGCTTTCCCAGGAAAGATCACACAGGACTGGTTGTTCAGTGGCATTGGAATCATTCAACCTTTTTTATGGGACATACAGCTGGTGATGCTCCTCCTCCACTCTCTGCACTCAGGGATCACTCCTGTGGTGCTTGGAAAACTTTGTGAGGTGCTGGGATCGAATCCAGGATGGCTGCATGCAAGCATGCAAGCCAAGTGCCTTAATCCCTGTACTATCTCTCTGTTCCCCATAATGGTGCTCTTAATGATTATGCCTCTGTTGTTTTTTTCTTCTTTTGGTATGGGGGCACACCTGGCAGTGCCCAAGGCTTACTCCTGGCTCTGTGCTCAAGCATCACTTCTGTTGGGCTTGGAGGACCATATGGGGCTGGAGTTCAGATCTGGGTCATCTGCTTGCCTTACACATGCCTTACCCACTGCATCTTACCCAGTGCACCATCCCTCTGGCCCCTCAGGAGCTCATACAGCCTGAACCAGGGCCCTTGCTGGAGAGGAGAGCCTGTGTCCCGCATGTGCCTCAGCCCACTGAGCTTTGTCCTGCCCCACCTCTGTTTCTCGGGCTGCCCCTTTGCTGTGGGTTCCTGGGCTATCTAGAGACAATGCTCTTTTCTCATTTCCTCTGCACAGTCTGCCGAACCCTCAGCTTGTCTGGGAGGCAAGAAGTAGGATGGGCTTGTCCCCATCTTACTGCTCAACAAGAAAGATTTTAGGAGCCAAGTCTGCCCGCTGTTTCCTCTGCCCAGTCCCTGCTTCCGGGAGGAGGTCCTCCCCAGTGCTCCCATCTCTCTGGCCTCAGCCTGTCCCTGGGATGGGCCAGAACAAGAGTAAGAGCCCAGTATTTTTCAGAGGTCACTGTTGTGGGGTGCAGAGCATCCTGGCATGGCTGTATCACTGATATCTTCCTGGCGATGTGTGTGAGGGGTCGGCCGGCAGGGCCTGTCCTGAGCCACTGTGCACTCCTGCCTGTGCCTTCTGGCACTGGGGCGCTCTTGGAACTGCCCCAATGCCTGCCCTGTGCTTCGGGAGGCAGAGGTTCAAAAACAACAAACACCATCCAGTCTTTTATATAACAAGATATGAGGAAATGTACGATAGTAAAGTGGAGTTGGGGGGGGATGCCTAGATCACTGTTAACTGCAATGTTTAGAGAGGTAAAGGACAGAGAAAGAAAGAGATCAAGTGGGGGAGAGAAGAAAACAGGAAGTAATGCATGAACAGGCTGCAGGGTTTCAGTTACTGGTGGTATGGATGAGCGCTATAGCCATCTATACAAAACACGGACAACAGCACTGAAAACATGAGATCTAAGCTGCAATCACTGAAGCTTTATAATGTGGCCGTCAGGTTAACAGCTGGGGATGTTGTGGGGGTTGGGGTGGGGTGTGAACCTGGGAACTCTGGTGGTGGGATTAGTGTTGAAGTATTAGATGCCTAAAACTCAACTGTCAATAACTTTGTAAATCACTGTTGTTTAAAAAAATGAAAAAAGAAAAGAGACTACACATGGTCACGTACCATGGCAATGAGGCCATGATATCACAATTTGAAAATGTGTCAGATGAGCACATAGTGTGTACCTTAGTTGAAATGTCAAATGTGTTAATTACTAAAAAAACAAACAGCATATGTCAAATGGAGTCTCCATCCCTTAGTGATTTGTGTCTGGTTGGGGCTGAAAGACAGAACAGGACGCAGCCAGGAGCAGGAAACAGGGTAAGGAATTTATAACCCCCCTCCAGGCCCAGCACTGATGTGTCTTTCCCCAGCCTGGGGCGGGCAGCAGGCAGGCAGGCCATCCGGAGTTGTTCTCCCACTTCACAACAAAAAGGGACTGTGGTCGTCCTGAGTGCAGAGCCAGGAGTAACCCCTGAGCATTACTGGTTGTGACCCCCTAAAAAAACAAATAAAGGGCGGGGGCTGTGCTCTGAGGGTGTCCCTGCACCGGAGGGGGAGAGGGTCTCTGGGCTGTGGCTCTGCTGGGGTTCCACCCGCTCAGTGTCAACATCTGTAGGTGTCTCTGCTTTTCCACAAACCCATCAGCCTCTTGCTTCACCTTTTGACCAATCCTTCCTGCACCTTCAGGAGGGAGCAGGCAGGGAAGGGGCTTAGCCAGCACCTCCTGGTACCCCTGTTGACCAGATCCCCTGGAGAATACCAGCAGGACTGCTGCTGGACCTCCTTTGTGTCTTCCGTGCCCGAGTCAGTCAGGAGCTGTGGCTCTGCAGAGAACAGGTTGGGCCGAGCCTGCTTCCCTGAGCAGATCCTCTGTTCGGACGCTTCCAGCCAGGAGGAGCTGTGGCAGGTGCGAGGTGAGGGGGCACCCCAGGAGGTCAGGAAGCAGGAAGCTGAAGGGGCATCTCTGGGACCGGGCTAGAGCTGCGCGGAGCTGGCCAACTTGTCACTCCTGAGTGTTCTCAGCGGCTGGAAGAGAGTCAGGCTTTTGCAGGGATGCTGGGGGGCACGGGGCTCCCTGCAAATTGCCTGGGTGTGCCAGCACCTCACAGCATCAAGGCTCCTTAACACCAGAGCAGGGGCTCTGCCTGCGCGTGGAGGTGGAGCAGCAGAGGGGTGAGAGTGAGGAGGAGTCCCTAGGGGGGATCAAGCAGAGGGGCCTGGGGAGCAGGAAGTCTGGGTCCCTGGGATTAGCTGTGGCTTTGAGGCATGTAGACTCAAAGCAGTTTTTCCATGACTGTTTGCTGAGCAGCTGTGAGCCCCAGGAGGTCAGGAAGCAGGAAGCTGAAGGGAGGCCAGAGATCGACTTTGCCCTCCGAGCTCAGCAGGGAGAGTCCAACAGGATTGCAGGGGCAACATGCGGGCCTGTGGGGCACAGGTGTGGTGGCAGGGGAGGGGGCACAGTGGCCTGAGCCAAGTGCCAACCAGGCTGTGCTGGAGTTGAAAGGAGAAAGTTTTAGTTCCACCTGGGCTGTTCGTCTTTTTTCATTACTCTTCCCTTCCATCATAGATGTGTGCAAATGACTATAGTACACAGGAAAGCATTTACTTCCCAGAGATGTTGCAGCAGGTTTTTCCTGGGGTCAGTAAGGCCTGGGTTGGAAGGTGGTGGTGGGGTGGATGTGGGTGGGGGGAATTTCCTGCCGTAGTTTCTGGCCACACAAAGAGAGGTGGGAGAAGGGCTGGAATCGCTCCGCCCTGCCTCTCACAGAGGTTTTCACTCTGCAGAGAACAGCCCTTGGCGAGTGGGGGGCCTTCATCCCTGCTCAACCCTTCCAGGACCCTGCAGGGAGGCAGGACCACTGCGTAGTTCAGGTTCTGTGCCAGCCAACATACCTCCCACTCCTCCAAGGGAGGTGGCAGCCTCTGTGCCAGCTTTGTGGTGTCTTTGGGTTGCTGGGCTCTTGCGTGTCTTAACAGATTCCCAAGACTAGGTTGGCTATTTCACCTCTCTGGGTTTTGGTTTCCTTCCATTAAGCCCTGGGAAGCCAGGGTCTGTCGATCCTTTTTGCCTCTACACTGCCAGGAAAGGCAGAGGTTAAGTTCTCTTAGAAACTGTGAAATAAAGTAGAACCTTCTAGCTCCCTCCCCCACCCTTAGGACCACTTGGCAAACAGCAATGCCCTGAAAGGCTTGCATGTAAGGATGAACTAGGTTTATTACAAAATACACGAAATTGTACCAGGTCCCAGAGAGCAGAGTTACAGGGATTTCATGCTCAGAGAAGCTCACAGCATCAGGCTTGCAAGGCAGGTAGGTGCCCTTTCTCAGGGTTCCTGGATTTATTTTTTCTTTATCTTCTCTGTCTGTCTGTTTCTGTCTCTGTCTGTCTGTCTCTGTCTCTCTGTCTCTGTCGTGTCTTTCTCTATCTCTCTCTGTTTCTCTGTCTCTGTCTCTCTCTCTCTCTATTTCTCTCTCTTTTATTTCCTGGAGGGGTGGGAAATGGTGGTGGTCACACCTGGTGGTACTCAGGGCTTACTCCTGGCTCTGTACTCAGGGATTACTTTTGATGGGGCTCCTCAGAGGCCATATGGGATGCTGGGATGGAGTGGCTGGGGATCGAACCAAGACTGGCTGCATGCAAGGCAAGAGCCCTATTAGATGGTGGTTAGTCTGGATGGTGAAAGGGGAGAGACTGACTTTAGTCTGTGTTTGTGTGGAGCCTGAGTGTCAGGATAAGGGGAAGGTAACCTGCTGAAGAGCCCATGCCTTGGTGGAATGAGGTTGTAGCTGAGGTTTCTGGTCCCTTTGTGCTACGCAGCCTGCTGGATGCATTCCTGTCTTTACTGTGATTTCCCAACTGAAAATTGGCTCATGATGACCAAGTGGCTGTCTCCAGGAAGTGTTCAAAGAGTTCAGCATTTTTTTGGAGGGGTGTGGGAGCCTCCCAAATAATGCTCTAGGGGGGCCAGAGGGCACTCTTGATGATGGTGCTACTCAGCCTAGCACCAATCAGGATTGAACTCAGGACCTCTTCATGCTTGGCGTGTGTGCCAGCCTTTTTGATCAGTCTCTCTGGCCCCCGCAGACTTCAGCTTAATTAACCTGCTAGAAATAGCTCTTGAATTACTAGACACAGTACCCACCCAAGCACAGTTAGGGCTGGAGAGGTGGGCATAAAAACATCTCTTGATTCCACCTCTATGGAAAACGTTATGGTGACTTCTCAAAATAAAAGAGCTTCCTATGACCCAGTGATTCGCTTTCTTGGCATCTATATTAAGAACATAAAAACAGTTCAAAAAGATTTGTGCACACTCATGTTCATTGCAGTGCTGAGCCAGGATCTGGAAAGAATCTGAGTGTCCAGTGAGGGTCCAGGTTCAGTTCCCAACACTGACGGTCTCCCAAGCTCTGCTGGAGTAACCCCCGTGCAACAAGCCAGGTCTGACAGGATCTGACAGGAATGGCACTACACACACACACACACACACACACACACACACACACACACACACACACACAGTGGTATATAAACAATGGAATACTGTACAGCCATGAGAAAAGGTCAAATCTTGCTGTTTGCTCTGACTTGCCTGGAGCTAGAGGCTATCATGTTAAGCAAAATAAGTCAGTGGGAAAAAAAACAAATACCAGATGATCTCATTCAGATGCGGTATATAAAGAAGCAAAGAAAGGGATGGATGGTATCTATCACTGACAAAGCTTTGGGCTTCGACTACAGTACTGAGGTTACTAAGTGATGTGGGAAGAAGATAGAAGAGGATAAGGAAGGGGTGAACCAGATGATATCAGGACAGGTTGTGACATTAGGACAACAGTTGTGACAGGTCTTTGGCCCTTTGGTGGTGGTGAGGTGTAGTACCTCGGTACATGGAAAGCATAAACGTTAGTACTGTTGTCATCATGTTACCTAAACCACAACAAAACACCAACAAGAACACCAGACAGCTCTGTCTCTATCTCTGCCATCAAGCAAGTGCCAGCTCAGAAGCTACCACTGGGGTACTGGCTTCTCCTGCTGCAGCTTTCTACAGATTCCTCTTAGCTCTGGGCTGGTTTGCCAACTTCCTTTGTTTCCTGTAGTTTGTGGTGCTCAGTTCCTTCAGCACTGGGAATGAACAGTCTGAGCCTATGTTGCACACTCCCTGCCTCTCCCCTCCCCTAGTGACTGATTGATACTATCAGGCACCAATCACAGCCAGGAGTCCTGGGCCAGGAGGGCAGCTGTGCTGTGCAATATGTATTTGGTCCTTCTCCAAGATGATGGATAATGTCCCCCTTTTTGTTGAGTCAGAAGCACAGGTTCAGAGATGCCAGTGGCTCTACTCGTAGCTTAGTGTTTAGTACTAGAGTCAGGATTCAAGCTCAGGCCCAGACACACTGTCCTCAGGACCGGAACCATGAGCCTTCTCCTCACTGGGCCGGGTTTGGTGCTCAATTTCCAACACAGTGGGTTGGATCAGTTCTGCCTTTGCTGCAAGGCTTGTGCTGGCTTCATGTGCACAGGCCCTCTTGAACCCTGTGGAACTTTCTGCGCATTATTAAGGCGAGTGGGGGGGGGGGAAGAGAGAGAGAGAGAGAGAGAGAGAGAGAGAGAAGTGAGTGCCGGGTATAGGGACCAAATTCAAATTTCTGGGCAGAATAAACTGTTCTCTCCAGATGTATGTGTAGAAGACTTCACATGGAAGCAGGGTGCAAGGTGAGACATTTCAGCACCACTTGGGGTAGCCATGGCGTGGGCTCTCCTGTGTACATCCTGCCTTCTCCTGTGGTCTCTAGGCCCCCTTTACTTGAGGCTACTCTCAGTATAAGGAGCCAAAGAAAAGCCCATTCAAAACCTGGAGGATGAGGGGCTGGATCGATAATACAGTGGGCAGGGCATTTGCCTTGGATGCAGCTGACATGGATTCGATTCCCAGCATTCCATATGGTCCACTGAGCACCGCCAGTGGTAATTCCTGAGTGCATAACCAGGAGTAGCCCCTGTGCATCGCTGGGTCTGACCCAAAAAGCAAAAACAAACAAACAAACCTGAAAAACAAAACAAAACAAAACCTCTGGGTGATGGGACCAGATTCTAGTACAGCAGTTAGGGTACATGTGCCTAACCCAGTTCCATCCTTGGGACTGATGCCCTGACCTGACCATCCCTGGGAGCAGCCCTACAGACCCTGGGCACTGCCAGGTGACCTGGGTTATCCTGGCACCACAGGACCTGAGCAGCACCACATCACAGGCCCTTGCATTGAACCACTGAACCAAGAATTGCCAATAGAGCCCCTGGACCTCCTGAGAATGTATTGGGACCCCTCGACCTAAAAACTTTCTGAGGGTCTGGTTTTGGTTCCGGAAGACTCTTACCCCATGCCTTCTTTCTGCCAGACCACATTCACAGGAAACCGTTTCCAGGGTGCATGCCTTGGGCTACAGCCTTCACTTGCAGCGCCTCTCCCCCCAACCCCGCGC
This sequence comes from Sorex araneus, assembly GCF_027595985.1. Classification (NCBI taxonomy): domain Eukaryota; kingdom Metazoa; phylum Chordata; class Mammalia; order Eulipotyphla; family Soricidae; genus Sorex; species Sorex araneus. The sequence continues at coordinate 35,280,389 of NC_073304.1, forward strand.
GCACACACACTTCTCACCGTTGTTCTCTCCCCAGGTGTTGACTTTAAGATGAAGACCATAGAGGTGGATGGCATCAAAGTGCGAATACAGATTTGGTGAGTGGGGAGGAGAGGCCCAGGGATGTCTGCTAACTGCCACCGCCAGGTGCAGAAGTCCACAGAGCCTTGGCCTGGGGTATCGGCCCCTCTTGGAGGCACGGAGGCAGTTTCATGGCCATGGCTCCTAGGAGCCGCTTTGGTGGGAATGACCACAGTCACCAGAAGTCAGGAATGAGAAGGAATGATCAAAATTCCCTTGGTGGGGGTGTAGTTCCCACTTTTGCCACAAAGGGCCGCTGTGGCTCTGACCTGCGGACTGTCTTCAGAGGTCTCACAGCGAACTGGCCACTGTGGCTGTATGCTAGAGATTGTTGTCCCAGGCCCAGGTATAGCTGTGATTCCTGGTGCTCATATAACTGAGGTATTTGCAGCCCCCACAGGCTGCCTTGAGCAGCCTCTCTGCAGAGTCAGGCCTGTTTCCATTGTCAGGGGAGGCAGTGAGGGGAAGGATTTGATTAGGGAGGAGGCTAAAACTCCCCTTGAAGCATCCCAGTTTTTCCCATAAGTCTCTGGGCTTCTGCCCCTCCCTTCCCCGCTGCTTCCATGCTTTCCTGAGGGTTGGTTTCTGCTCCAGGGACACAGCGGGCCAGGAGCGCTATCAGACCATCACAAAGCAGTACTATCGTCGGGCCCAGGTGAGGTTTTGTCTTCAGGGTGCACAGGTGGGATGTTACCACCAAACTGCCACGCACTGGATGTTTGAGATATTACTGCTGCTGAACCCTGAAATAGAGCCCTTGATTACCTGCAAGAGAGGGGAGCCCCTGGACAATCTACCATTGGTCCACGGGTCCCTAATTCATCTCTTATCCCCTCATGATGGGCTGATCCCCTACCTTACTCCCAAGTTCCACCTACGACCTAGGTTGGAAACCCAGATCAAAGCCTTAGAGCCCCATAATGGGTCAGGGAAGCAGCAGTGCATGAATACATGCATGCGTGCGTGTGTGTGTGTGTGTGTGTGTGTGTGTGTGTGTGTGTGTGTGTGTGTTTGGGGCTGGGGAATCTGTCTGAGAGATGTTTCAAGGGGCTGAGGGGTCCTTGTGCTAAACTGGGAAAAGGGAGCGTAGAACAGCACTGAAGGGGCTACGCCCGCCTCTGACTGGTGAGTGTACCGGCTTGGGGTGTGGCTGTCACCACTCCTGTCACTCTCTCCTCTCCTAGGGAATATTTTTAGTCTATGACATCAGCAGCGAGCGCTCTTACCAGCACATCATGAAGTGGGTCAGTGATGTGGATGAGGTAGGAGATGCCGCGTCGGAGCGGGGTGGGGGAGGTGCCTCGGAGCGGGAGCAAAGGGAGCGTCCGTTGGGAAGGGCGGGAAGATGCTGGCAGAGTGGCGACTGAGAGCTGCCAGGAAGCCATGCCAGAGGCACCCCAGATCGAGCCCTCCCTGATGACACAGGGAAGATGCCGCAGCACCCTGCCTGTCGCGCTCTGCCCTGCTGGGCCTCCGAGCCCTTTCTCCCTTGGAAACATGTCAGGTCCAACTCTGCTCCGCAAGCAGCTTTCTCCTAGAAATCTTGGGACCAGGTGGAATTTTGAGGCTGGGCTTCTGGTCCTGTGGCTGTGCTGTGGTGCCTTGGGCAAGACATTTGAACTCTGAGGCCCCCTTCCTCATTTATTCATGAGCCACTGGACTCAAATACAATGTCCTTTCCAGCTCAGATACCGACTGTCCAGGCCCAGGAAATGTCAGTAATCACCAGTGTCTTTTGCCTTAAGTGGTCCCCATGACCTTGCTAGGACCCCAGAGGCAGCCCTCGTCCTTGGGGACACCTGCGCCTGCCTCCTCTGTCCCTGGGCTCTTAGGCCTGGTGCTCGGTTGGAGGCTTGCACCGGTTGCGCTGTGGGGAGATGGTGGGTGACACCTCAGTCAGCCAACATTCTGCCTATCCTTTATCCACAGTATGCACCTGAAGGTGTCCAGAAGATCCTGATTGGGAACAAGGCCGACGAAGAGCAGAAACGGCAGGTGGGGAGAGAACAGGGTCAGCAGGTGAGTGGAGTGGGCTGGCAGGAGCCAAGTGGAGCCAGTCCGGGGTTCCATCATCGTGGTCCGATTACCTTCTACCATACCCCGAGGCCTGGGAGAGGTGCTGCCTATAAGAGTTTGCTTTCTGTTCTTCGGACAATATGGGATCCATCCTCAAACTAAGACCTCTTGGACAGCAATTGACCCAGGCCCAGGCCCCTCAAGGGCGCATCATTAGTCACTCAGTGTTAACTAAGAGGGAGGACTACAACTGCCCAATTTGATAACGGCATCGAGGCATTGCTCCCCTCTTCCTGCCATTGCACCAGCCCTGGGCTCAGCCTGGACCTGGTCCATAAGACAAGATGCCATGGAGGACCCTGGGGGCAGAAGGATGGCTGGTGTTGAGAACACGTGCAAACAACAGAAAGAGGCTGGAGGCCCGGAAGGCAGAAACAAGAGTCAGCCCCACTCTGATGCACCCCCTGTGCTTTCCAGGGGGTGCAGGGAGATAGGGGACAGGCTGCAGGGCTCGAGTACCACCCAGGCGGAACAGCTGAGCACCACCAGGTGTGGCCCCAAAAACAAAAAAAAAGAACAAAAAGAAAAGAAAAATACTTTTCTCTCCCTCTTCAGTCAATGGTATCATTCCATTGGCACTTCAAATAAAATGGGTTCTTTTTGTTATAAAAATGAATTCACGGTGATTGAAAAATTTGACAAGAGAGGTGAACCCAGCTAGGAGAATAATATTTCTTCAGTGTGCCTGTATACACGGCCCCATGCTGAGCGCTGGCTTGAGATGAGCATCTCCGCTCATTCATCCCACAGCCTTGGTGGTGAGACACTCTCCAGCCCTTTAACCCACCACAGAGCTGCAGCCTCGGGAGACTGAATGCCTTGTCCTAGGTCACATGCAAGCAAGTGGCAGCTGACACTCAAGTGTGTGGGCCTCAGTGACTCCTCAGCCTCTGTATTTGCCATCTGTGCCTGTGAGTGTGTGTGTGTGCATGCGTGTGTTTGTGAGTATGCGTGTGTGTGTACACATATGTGTGTGCATGTGAGTGCGGGTGTGTTCATAATGTCTGCACATGTGAATGTGTTCATGCATGCGCTATGTGCATGTTAGTTTACATGTGAGCCCGTGTGCGTTCGAATAGGTGTGCATGTATGAGTGCATGTGTGTGCCTGTGAGTGAGTGGTATGAGTGAGTTGCGTGAGTGTGTGTGCACATGCACACACATAAATGGAGAGGTGTTAGGGGGTGCATTTGTGGGGCCTCTCCTGCCCTTTGCTGGCCTATGCTGGTGGGGCCCTATCTCCCCTGGGAGAGGGTCTGCTCTGGAACTGCTGGAGACCCTCCTGGCGCCCACCCAGCCTCCCACTCAGAGCTGTGCTTCTCCCGCAGCTGGCGAAGGAGTACGGCATGGACTTCTATGAAACAAGTGCCTGTACCAACCAAAACATCAAAGAGGTGAGATTCAGCGTTTGGGCCCAGGCGCGTGTGAGGAGGGGACACGTAAAAGCAGGAGCTGAGTCAGCCTCACGCTCGGGCAGCTATGGGGTGACCGGGCCTAACCTGTGCCCTCGGCCCTCCAGTCTTTCACGCGGCTGACGGAGCTGGTGCTGCAGGCCCATCGCAAGGAGCTGGAGGGTGTCCGGACACGGGCCAGCAACGAGATGGCCTTGGCAGAGCTGGAGGAGGAGGAGGGCAAACCTGAGGCCCCAGCGAATTCTTCAAAAACCTGCTGGTGCTGAGGGTCCTGCGAGGAGCAAACACACCGGCCCCATCCCGCCAGGAGCCTGTGGCAGAGAGGGGGCGGGGCTCTGCCTGGTCCTCCCTTCACTGTCATGCTGCTACTCCCCACCTTGCCCCAGAGCAGCTCTGCCCCACACCCTTCCCACCCAGAGCCTGTCCTACAGCCTGCTCTGCCCCCCAAGTGTGCTGCGAGCCGAGGCCCGAGCTGCACCGACAGTTTGCGTGCCAGCTTGGCGCTTCTCAGTGAGTCTTCTCTCCCCTCCACCGCTGGTTTGTGTCCAAGCCCCTGGCCCACTCCCTGTGTCCTGCTGGGTGGCCGCCTGTGCAGCGCCTTCCTTCCTTCCTTCCTTCCTTCCTTCCAGCCCCATCCGAGCCAGCTGACCGGGGCTCTTGGGGCTCTCCCAGACTCTGCCCTGCTTGGGGGCAGGGCGGGATCCAAGGTGACAGGGTGCTTCTCCCCGTCCCGCCCTCCCCACCATCCCCAACGATCTAGGAAAGAGGATCCTGGAGGGAGGAAGGAACTTCCATGTCGGGGCTCCTTGGACCTGGGGCTGTGGTCCTGTTCCCTGCCACACCCCAGCTTTGGCCCCGTTTGGCTGCCTGCCCACCTGCTTCTCGGGGGACCTGTGCTCGGAGAGGAATAATAAATGACGAGGGGTGGCTGGGGTCAAGTCACCTCCATTCTCTACCTCCCACTCAGTGAACACACACCATTTCTCCCCTCCTGGGCTGCCTGCTGTGTTACAACACAGCCCGAGGCCGGAAGGCCTGGCAGGGACCCAGGGGTGCCCCTGGGGGATGAGACTGGTGAGCTCAGAACACAGCACAGGAAGGCAGGAGTCTTTGGACACGGAGGCCCAGTACCTGTCAGGTGAGAGGCGCGAGGCTGCAGCCAGGGCTGGCTAGCTTAAGGGCAGATGTGGCAGCTGGCTTCCAGGCCCCCGTCTTTCATGTCTAAGGTAAGAGGCTGCCCTCTGTGTCTTCCGAAGTGCGGCCTCCAGCTCTCAGGGCTGTCCTGAGGACAGGGAGTGGGGAGAAGAGCAAGGACAGTTGCAAGGCCAGCGTGGTGCAGCCCCACCTCCAAGCCCATCTTTTTCCAAAAGCGCCAAGAGCGCCTCCAGCCTCTCAGCTCCAGCAGGGGCCTGACCACGGCTTGTGCCCCCTCCACAGCTCTGTGCTCCGGAGCAAGCAACAAGGGGTTCCCCCGGAGAGAGGCTCAAAGGAGGCCCTCTCAGGCAGGAGCACCTCCGTGCCCCCAGGAGCATCCCTCTTGGGTGGCATGTGAGCTACAGAGCCCGGCCGGGGCTGGAGTTGAGACAACCCCCCAGGCCCCAGCGGTCAGCATACAGGATCCAGGGACCCAAGTCCACATAGGATAAGGCTCCAGAGCCCCAGGGGCTGGGGGTGAAATCACTGAGCCAGGGAGGGAAGCGCAGGATGGAGGGAGCATGTGAGGAGGGGGAGCCCCAGAGTAGAGGGTCGGGGCTAGTTTAGACACGTGCTGGTCTTGGGTGTTGGGACTCTTGTGTGACACCCCCATCCCCGGGAAAGGGCTGTTATGGGGTAGGGCACCCACCTGTGGATCAGCCCTGCAGTCTTCCCTGGGCCTGGCGGGCAAGGTGTGTGCCTGCAACCCTGAGGTTCCGGAAGGAAGAGCACCAGTGTCGGGGCCTGGTGGACCCCACGGACGGGGGCCACAGCTGAGGGATGGTGGGATCACCACAGGGCACAGAGGCAGGGTGCAGCTGTGCCTATAGGGTCCCAGGCTCTGCCTGTTGCTGCTGACTTCTCCAGTCGAAAGGTGGCCTGGGCCATGACTCAGGCCTCCTGCCTGTCCTCTCCGTACTGCACCTGCTGCCCAGATGGACACTGACCCCAACCTGGGCTGCCACCTGCCTTCAGCCCCCTCCCAGAGAAGGGTAGACTGTGGCTCGGCTCCAGCCCCTGCCCTGTGAGCAGGCTCCTCTGTTATAACCAGATGTTTACAGAATAAAGACAATTTCCAACCACAGGTGCCACTGCTGTGTGACTCCTTGGGTGTGGGCCTCCTGTGGACCTTGGATTCAGGGGGAAGAGGTGGGGGAGAGGCTGCAAAATGACCATGGAAGCCACACACACACACACACTGATTTTAAATGGGCTGACAACATTAAAGCATGCAGGAGGCCCAGGTTTGTTCCCCAGGGTTGCATAACCACCCCCCTCCCAAGTACCACCCCAGGGCAGGATTGAGAGTAGTCGCCAGCACTGCCAGGTGTGGCCCAAAAACAAAAGAAGAAAGAAAGAAAGAAAGAAGAGAGAGAGAGAGAGAGAGAGAGAGAGAGAGAGAGAGAGAGAGAGAAAGAAAGAAAGAAAGAAAGAAAGAAAAGAAAGAAAGAAAGAAAGAAAGAAAGAAAGAAAGAAAGAAAGAAAGAAAGAAAGAAAGAAAGAAAGAAAGAAAGAAAGAAAGAAAGAAAGAAAGAAAGAAAGAAAGAAAGAACTGGAAAGTTGGAGATTTCAGAATCATAGTTGTGCAATCAGTGTGCGAGGGAGAAGGGGCCAGCAAGTTCCTAGGAATAGGTGGAGCGGGTTGACACTTTGCTGTTGGTAGAGGTCCAGTAACTTCTGTGTACTTAAAGTGTGCACGCACACACACACACACACACACACACACACACACACACACACACACACACACACACCCTAACAATGATAAACTACGTAACTTCTACGAAAATGGAGATTATAGTGTGTCCCTGGGAAGATGCTGAATATCTATGTCTGAGAGAGTCATAACGCTTTCTCCTCCATATGGGTTGGAACCTGTCAAGCCTTCCTGAAGGCAGGAGGTGGGATGAAGCTGTTGTTTCTTTCTCCCTGGCCCTGTGATCAAATACCCCATGGAGCAAGGCAGACTGCAATCTTGGGGACAAAGGCGGTTCCACGTACTATACTTTGACTACAAATTTGATGGAAGAAACTGAGAACAGGATAAAGAAGGAAGAATTTATCAATAAGCCTCAGTTTCCTCTATCCCTAAAACCAGCTGCATGAGATAAGGGAGGGGAATACCCAAGGCCCAGATTGAGGAAACAGCTGCCCAAGGAGTTGAAAGTACTTTCTCACTTTACAAAGGACCAAACCATGCCTTTTGGGAAAAGATGGGTGGAACTAGAGGTGATCACACTGCATGAAATAAGGAAGTGAAATAAGGAAGTGAAAGAGAATTACTGGACAGTGAGCTCATAGGTGGAAGATTAAGTAAAAGAACTGGTAAAAAGAAACTGAACTGATAACTAGTTCCTGGACTTGGAAAAAAAGTGATGGTGGTTACTGGAGGGAAGGATACAAAGGTAGGAGTGGAGTTCTGGTTGGGGACTTTGTGCTTCTGGGATGGCTCAGGAATTTGCCACCGGATGAGTGCAGTGAATCTTAACCGCATAACCTTAATCTAGCCCTGGAGTTTTATAGTATGGTAAATCAAAGGATGATTTCTAATGATATGTCAAATCATACCAATGAGGAATTAATTTAAAGAAAGTATTTGCTTGGGGTTGGAGGTAGCTCAGTAGTAGAGAATGTTTGTGCTTTGCATGCATGAGGCTTTGGGTTCCATCCATGGCACTGCAAAATAAAATGCATTTTCTTAAGGACCCCAAATAACTGGCAAAATCAGGGTTACAACAACTGAATTGAACTCTCCTAAGGGGGAGGAGGGTGCTAAAATTTTCTCTAAAAGCAAGCAATCTCTGCAAGCAATTCTCATTTGCAAGCAGAGTTGAGAACCACTGACACAGGCTTTTCTGTCTGCTAAGCTCGTGCAGTTTCCAGAATAATAACTGTCCCCGTGGAAATCCATGGTAACCGTGCACTAAATTTGTCCTGGTCCAAAGTTACTAGCTGCTGAAAAGAGGGTGAATTTGAGGCAAAACTGGAGATGGTCTTTTAGGCATCTGGGCAAGTCTCTTCACTGTGAGAGGGGAGAGACTGGGTGACCAGGGGAGCATGGATTGTACATACCTAGGGATAAGAGGTGGCCTAGGGGAACAACACCCCACTGCTCAGCTGAAGAACTTCCACAGCCCTGTGGAGACAGGTTGCAAAAATGCAGTCAACAAGAGGTGTCTGGGAGTTTAGAGAGGCCTGGGGACACTTGAGGCTTGTAGACAAATCATGTCGAAGTTTGGTCCTTGTCAGGGCCACATATTGTGGATTTGGGCTCAGTAGAAAGATTTGTTGGCTGTTCTGGGAACTCCACCCAACCAGTCTCAGCAGAAGACTGTGGTCTATGCCTTGCTTGCCACTCCTAATGGCTAAACATTCCATTCCCGCTTAGGTAATGGAGGCTTACTTTTTAGGGTGAGCAGCCTGTGGGGACATGCCCTTTCTAGTGTGTTCTATAAACAGCCCTGGATCAGGCGTCAAAATATGGAGATGCTCTAGGGTCAAGTAGCCCCTCTAATATCTCAACTAATGATGTTCTCAAGACCAACTCCCCCCAACGCTCCCCCCTTCCCCAGCTTCAATTAGTCTCTGCTCTGAGTGACAGTACTCAAAGGACCTATGAACATTTCAGAAATGTCTGTTTGGTAACCTTTTATGTTCAGATACCAAAGCCAGGAAAAATCTAATGATCTGTTCCATCAATGCAGAAATTTGGGAAAAACTAAACTGGAGCTAACTCAAGGGACTAGAGTACATGTCCCTGAGTTCTGCATGGTCCCCTGAGCACTGCTGGATGTTGCTCTCATGGTGCCACAGTATGTCCAGGAGTCCTGATGGACTCCAGCACTTCTGAGTCAAGTATTACTAGAATTGGCTCTTGGGGGGGGGGGCTAAGCACTGCATGTGAGGCCAAATAAATCATCTATTGAGTTGGCAGGTAGGTGCTGGGAAGAAAGGAAAACATAAGGTCTACTGTTTCTGTTGGCTTGCAGGGGTGCACTCCCCTGTCAGCCCTTGGCAGACTGGTAGGGGTCCTGCAATTGGTTCTGCATGCTCGGGGTGGGCTGACTGGGTCTGAAGCGACAAGCACCTCAACTCCCTTTGCAATTCCTTAAGAAAGGACCAGCCCAGGGCCCTCTGGGAAACATTTGGGACTGGTCCCTTGTGTGAGAGGAGCCAGATGAGGCTGTCCCCACAAGATTGGACACCTGTCCTGGGATTCTCTTCCTCATTTCCACAGCTTCAGCCTTATAGAAGTGTGATCCTATAGAAGTGGGATGGGTGTGTGTGTATGGGGTGGGGGAGGGTGTCTACTGTGTAAGAAAGGCCCAGAGCCAGGGAAAGGACAAATAATGCTCTCCAGGACAAGAAACATCAGGTATTGGAAGACGGCTGGGGATCAACTGCATCTCTTGGGCCTGCTGCCAGCTGAGGCTCCGAAGGGGACTATTTCAGAAAATCACACACTGTCAATATTTCAAATGGTAGGCTGAGTGAAGGGGACAGACACCCCAATTCTCTTCCTTATCCGGGAGATCTCAATTGTGCCATCCAGAGATTGGCACCCAGCACACACTCAATAAATGACTGTGCCAAGTGAAAGTGACTTGCTGGGGCAGGTAGGCGTCAGTCCTGCCTCTCTCCCTCCCTCTCTTTTTTCCTCCCCACTGACCTTTGGGGCTCTGGTTTCCCCCAGAACAGTCAATTATTCATGTCTGCTACAGATATCAGATTGGCCCTAGAACCTGCAGGGTGGGGCAGGAGGTGGCTTTGTTCAGGTGTCCTGTGTAAACAGGGGAGCAACCTGTTGCTTGGTAGAACCCAGATGGGTTTTTGCTAAGTCATCCTGGGATGCTTATAGCCTCCCTGTTTTCTACCGGCAAGCTCCTCCTTCATCTCCACCCCTTTAATAGCCCAGGGTTCTGAGCTCCTGCCATTCTGTCTGCAGGCTTCTGCAAGGCACCATGGCTAACATTGCCAAGTCCTTCTACGACCTCAGTGCCATCAGCCTGGATGGGGAAAAGATCGATTTCAATACCTTCCGAGGCAGGGTCGTGCTCATTGAGAATGTGGCCTCTCTCTGAGGCACAACCACGCGGGACTACACTCAACTCAATGAGCTGCAAGCCCGCTTTCCCAGGCGCCTGGTGGTTCTCGGCTTCCCTTGCAACCAATTTGGACATCAGGTAAGTGGGGGGGCCTGGCGTTGCTCCCAGGGAGTTAGGCGGAGGTAGCTGCAGGAGGGAAAGTGGAGGGGAGCTGGCGCGTGTCAGAACCAGATGGAACCGTGAAGTGTGCTGTGTTAATCTAGGTCTGGACAGTGAGAGGAGGTTCATTGATTCTCACTCTGACTAAACACCAAGGTTGTGATACCAGTTACTGCCTTCCATACCGTCACTGTGCTTCGTTCCACAGGGGCAGGTGTCAGGCCGGCTTGTCAGCTGCCTCAGAGTCTAGCACATTAAGTATCTGTTGAATGAATGTGAAAATGGAGGTACAAACTAGGTTTGGACTGACTCAGAAGGCTGCACTGCTAGAGTTGGTTCTGCTGTTACCTTAGGAAGAATCAGATATTTTTTTTTCTTTCCTGTTTTCAGTTTCTGCATCTGTACATTGGGGATAATATCCACGTACCTCAAAGGGGCATTGTGACATTCAGGGAAGAAAGGAGATAGAAGTAACTTGGAGAACATGAAATCAAAGCAACTTATTGTTAAGACTGAAGGATTTTATTTATTTTTTGTGGGGGCCACACCTGGCACTGTCTGGGGGGCTATTCTCAGCTCTGTGCTTAGATGTCACTCCCTGGGGTGCTCAGGAAAACCGTGTGGCACTGGAAATCAATCCCAGCCTTCCTGCTTGGAAAATATGCACTGGAAATCAATCCCAGCCTTCCTGCTTGGAAAATATGTTTATAGAACCTCTGTCCAGCTTCTTTCATTTGATTTACTTTTGAGTTTGAAAGCAATGCTCTGGGGCTAATCTTGGCTTTGTGCTCAGGTGTAGCTCAAATAATACTCAGTGATAATGGGGTGAGGGTATTTGAACCCTGGTCTCCCACATGCAAAGCAGAAGTTCCGGCCATTGGCCATTGAGTGATCTCTCAGTTCCCTATTTTGTTTTACTTACTTTATTTAGCCACCCCTGGCATTGCTCAGGGCTCCTTCTAGTCCTGTGCTCAGGGACCATATAGGATGCTGGGGATCGAACCTGAGTCAGTCACATGCAAAGCAAGTGTTTACTCCTCTGTACTACTGCTCCAGCCCTATTTTGTTTGTTTTAAATACATCAAGTTAAGCATGAACTGAGGGAAGGCTCAGAGTTTCCATGTACACGTGTCTTCCCTGCACATTGCAGGCATCACTTCGTCTTTGCTTCAAAGGTCAAGTATAGCTCTTCAGCCTGCACACCTCAAATGATCTTCCAGGGATTCTTCTATTTTCACTTAAGACTTTAATAGCGCGAGCAAGCACAGTGTCCTCAAGTGAACCCTCCAATTACAATCCCCTTAGTTCAGTTCAAAAAGATTTGGAGGAAAAGATGAGATTCAAAGATATAAAAGCAAAAAGGATGAAAACCCAGGCCAGCATGCATTGACTGTTCCCTTAGTCTCACAGTTCTCCTTCTGGATTTGGCCAAAGAAGGAAAGACAGTAAGGGCAGACCTTCAGGCTGGCTCATTGCTGGAGGAAATCCATAACCTTCCAGTCAGCAGCAAAGCATTGGCACTGACATAAGAAGTATAATAGATATCAGCTCTGGATTCAAGGTATTGCCAAGGCTGAGACTGACTATACTAATCGGCTCTAGTAGGTCAGAGGCAGTAACTTTTCCTGGAGGAATGTAGCTGACTCTCAGACTTGAAGGGGAGTTAAGGGATGGAAATTAAGATTTCCATGGACTTGTCAGGGAAGGGGAACACTATATGAACACAGTACAGAATGGCAGCTGGAGAGAAAGACAGATGACAGGCTCAGTGCTAAAGAAAGCATTCATACCTGAGTACAGCTTATGAGGTGCAGAAAACTTGGTGTGCATTGAGATGTGAAAGGAACGACAACTACACATCCACAATTTGTAGTCTTCAAGCACTTACTTCCTCAACTTTCCCACCCTTTGGTCTGCTCTACCTAGAACCCTAAGCCCCCTATCCCAGTGTTTTTCAACTTTTTGCACCTATGAATCATCACCAATTCACACAGATGTATTGTGATGTACCTGGTGGTTTTCAACCATTTTTTTTTTTTTGCACCTGATGACCAACATTGGTCTGTGGAATAGCTGTTGAAAATCTGTGAGTAGTTGCTATATGAGACAGGGAAGATATTTTGGGCAGACCACCATGAAATTTCCATAGAACGGGTTGAAAAACAGCTCTATCTTATTTGTTTCATTTCTGTTGGTCTCTATGTAATTCCACTTGGAAGGCATCATTGCTAAGTCAATTTGCTTTTGCAACTGGTGAAAACTAGACTTCCTTGATGAGGGTTTTCTTTTGATAAGTCTTCTTCCTACTTGAATTTTGTTTCTAAGCTAATTCTCGGTGAAAGCAAAATGTGACAAATCTCGGTCCTATGCTCCTCATTTTTTTTCTTTTGTTTGAAGAGTTAAGAAGGGCAGGGGCGTAATTCGAAGCAATGGAGATAAAAAACAAGGCAGAGGAAGAGGGAAAGGTGGCAGCAAATGTGTGTGAGATTGCAGGCGTGGGAGAAGACATGGTGACAGGCAGCATGGCTGAGCTTCCTTTTCCTTTATCTCTGCCTGGAACTCAAGTTTCTGACTGATATCCTGAGATTGTTCAGGGTAGACAGAAGAGAGTAGCAATAGCTCAAAAAGGCTAAATCTTTCTGTCTCTTAACAGTCAAATTAGAAACTGAGAGAATGGACAGAAACAACCTAGCATAGCAAAACCTATCCAACAATAAGCTGTGAAAGGGAAAATTTCTGGAGGATATCATGCTAAGCAAAGTGAGTCAGAGAGAGGACAAATACCAAATGGTATCTCTCACACGTGGAGTCTAAAGAAACAAAGTGAAGAAATAAACATAGGCCAACCAAAGAAGATCCTGAGGAGATAGTACAGTGAGTATTGTGTTTGCTTTGCATACGGCTGACCTAGGCTCAATCCCTGGCCTATGGTTACTTAAGTCCACTAGGAGTGATCCCTGAATGCAGAGCCTGGAGTGAGATCTGTGCATGACTGGGTATGGCCAAAAACAAAATAAAAGGAGCCTGAGCATCTGTCTATAGAACTGTAGTAGGTTTGCCTGGGTTGGCAGGTGTTGGCACCCGGTTGGTAGATGTGATGTAGTGACACTGTATTCCTAAAGGTGAGAGAGGGAGAGAATGATCTGTGAAAGGGAGTGTAGGGGAGGGGGCGGTGAGAGATTTGCCTGCCGTGGCCCGTGGCCCCGTCCTCTCCCAGTCCTCTTTCCCACGTTCTTTGTCTGTTTGCTCCCCCAGGAGAACTGTCAGAATGAGGAGATCCTGAACAGCCTCAAGTACGTCCGCCCGGGGGGTGGATTCCAGCCCACCTTTACCCTTGCCCAGAAGTGTGAGGTGAATGGTCAGAATGAGCATCCAGTCTTCGCCTACCTGAAGGATAAGCTCCCCTACCCCTACGACGACCCCTCTTCTCTCATGACCGATCCCAAGTTCATCATTTGGAGCCCCGTGCGGCGCTCCGATGTGGCCTGGAACTTTGAGAAGTTCCTTATCGGGCCAGAGGGGGAGCCCTTCCGCCGCTACAGCCGCACCTTCCAGACCATCGACATAGGGCCGGACATCACGCGCCTCCTCAAAGTGGCCATATAGAAGAGAGCGGCTCAGCGCCCCCATCTCTCCACCCAGCCTCTTGTGAACCTTCCTCGGATTCAGCGTGCCTTCAGGACACGCTGCTGGAGCACGGCTTCCCTTGACATCGGTCTCCTGTGCGTTAGAATTTTGCCCTTCCTGTCTGCCCGTTTCCTTCCCCGTTCCCCCCAACTTTCTGGTGGGTGATGCAACTCGGATTCCCAAAGCTGGGGCAAACTCTGGGCCTTCGCAGAATGATGGCACCTCCCTAAATCCATGGGGTGGTGTCTGAGGCGTGCGAGGGCCTGGAAACAGCCTGCTAGACAAGTCTAATAAAAGAACCAGTGTGGAAAAACAGCCAAGCTTCGCATGTCTTCTTCCCCGTCTGAAGGGAGAGAGGGACACACAGTCAACCAGGTGGGGTGGAGGGGCACACATGATTGGGACAAGGAGGCTCGGATGCCTGGATGTGCCATTTCTTTCTGGAAAGCAGGTGTTTGGCCAAAGTCTGCAATGGCAGAGCAAGTTGTGAGAGCTGTGAATGGAATTAATGACTTTAGGACTCTTGTCCAGATCTGGGAAAAGGGAGTGATAAAAAAAAAGGTCCAGAGGAGGAGAATGTGGCCACTTGGTAGAGTGGAGCTGGAGGATTTAAATTAGGAAGGGGTCACTATCATTATGGTATTTGGATGTTAGGTTACCTGCATCTTGAGACACTACTGGGAAGTTCAAGGTGATATCTTTACTGATAGCAAGGGCATGAGGGTGCAGTACCTGGGAACTCACAGACAACTTTATCCTCTTCACATCACCTTGTGTCACATGAGTTTGATCCTTTGCTAGACTGACTCTCCCTTTTTTTACAGTTCACATTCCACGTTTGCCCTTCTCAAACTTTCACAAATACAAGTGCGAGACAAACAAGTTCAGGCATGAGCGATGGGTTCCATTAGTTCTTCCATCAGGGTGGGGAGAGTAGACACATTTTGCCACCAGCCAACCTGGGAGTTGTTTCTGCGGAAACAGGCTCTGCTGATCAGCTTTGTTTGGTGCCCAGGTTCTGCACTAGGACAGAGGGACTCAAGAGTACTACCACCAAAGAAGGAGCCTGTTGTGCTCTGGAAAAAAAGACATTTGCCGAGAGCCCACTGCCCTGTCACTCTTTTTCCATAAGCCTTTTTCTGAAGCCTTCTCATTTCATCTTTGCTTCTCTGATCACTGGAGGAAAGAGTTCGCTGCAGTGAAGCCTTAAAGAGGCATTTCTCCAAACTGATCACAAGCTGAGCCCCAAGGTTGAGGGGGAATGTATTCCCTAGAATGTTTCTGTAATTATTTTCTATGCACTGGCATCATCTGAGAAGTGAATATAAAATAGAAGTTTAGGATACCCACTGTCTGAACTTCAACTGAAGCTTATTTCCAAAGGGTAACCTGAGCCTCAGAGCAGGAAGACCCGGGCATCCTTTTGCAGGGCCTTCTGCTAAATTAAGGCTGCCCTTGAATTGACTCCTGGAAACTCAAGCCCTTCAAGATCTCTGCTTTTATTTCATTATTCTTGTTAGTGTTTTGGGGGGCTATACCTGGCAGTGCTCACTTTTTTTACTAGTTCTGCACTCAATTATCACTCCTGGTGAGGCTTGGGGGACCATATAGGGTGGTGGTGGGGGGGTTCCAACCTAGATCAGTTGCGAGCAAGGCAAGCACCCTACTTGCTGTACTACTGCTTCAGCTCCAAGATTTAAAAAGATTTTTTTAAAAAATGGAATCACTGTTACATATACCCTTACAAAGATGTTCATGATTAAATTTCAGTAATATAGTGTTCCAACAGCCATCCTTCCATGGTGTACATTTCCCAGGATCAGTGTCACCAGTTTCCCTGCAATCATCCCCCAGCCCCCACCCTTCCTGTCTCTCTTTCTCTCTCTCCCTCTCTCCCTGCTTTTATTTTTTATTTTATTTTTATTTATTTATTTAATTTTTGCTTTTTGGGTCACACCTGGCGATGCACAGGGGTTACTCCTGGCTCTACACTCAGGAATTACTCCTGGCAATGCTCAGGGGACCATATGGGATGCTGGGAATTGAACCCAGGTCAGCCGCGTGCAAGGCAAACGCCCTACCCACTGTGCTATTTCTCCAGCCCCTATTTATTTATTTTTTAATTGAATCACCATGTGTAAAATTACAAAGCTTTCAAGCTTAAGTCTCAGTTATACAATGCTGAAATAACCATCCCTTCACCAGTGCACATATTACACCACCAAAAAAAAAAAATCCAGTATACTTCTGATCCCGCCCCCCCCCCACCACTGGCTTGTGTAACTGATAAATTTCACTTTACTTTCCCTTTATTTTGGTTCCATTCAATATTTCAAAAAAAACTCACTATTATTGTTAGGAGTTCCCCACTAGAGTGAGACCTGCTGTGAAGAGTTATGAGGTCGGCTATCGCAGCCACGTGGTTTTTGGATTTCTGTATTTTAGCAACTAAGTCCAGGGAAATTTCTTCCAGAAATTGGATCGTTGCAAGCTTGTATCTGTCATTCGTGGTCCTCATAATATGGCGGTCGCCACGTCCTTCCCCCCTCTCCCCCCTACCACAGCAAGGAAAAGACGAGAGAGAAAAACCTTTCCCCTCCTGGGCAGGCATGGGGCAGTGGCTTAGTTCTCAGTCTGGAGACATTTCTGCAAGAAGCTGCTGGTACCAAAAGTAATTTAGCTGGCCTCTGGAATCATGCTTGTGCAGCTGCGGTGAGGCCGCACATGTGAGGCCGCACATGTGTGGCTGCTGGGATGACATCTCGGCGGAGAGCCTCTCCCTGCTTTTAAAGTCAACAGCTGGGGTGTGGATTTTAAGGGGCTGTGTGGAGGAGGGGTGGTGGCAGTGGAGCCAAGACTAGTACCCCAAAGTGCTTTTCAAACAATAACTGCAGGCAAATTACTTCTCCGAAGAAATGAATTTCAGAATTTATGTTGGGTGCTAGTATGGGCGGTTAATATTTTAATTATGCTATGATATGATTGTTATGTCCAATAACAAAGCTAGTTAGCCCAATGTCAGCTTTGTGCCAAGAGCAATTTTCAGGCCTGATATGCCAGTGGGGATTTCCCATGAGGCTCAAGTTGAAGGAAGTAGATTCCCAAAGGAAAGAGAACTACAGCAAAAGTGCCTTTGCAGAGACTCAGAAAGGGCAATAATGATAAAAAGAGGACTCAGTAGTTGGCCCAAGGGTGGGAGTGGTGGGGCTAGAGTGCTATTTGCTTCAGAGGTCACCTGTTCAATTTGGCTCAGGTGAGAACCAGCAAGGCAGGACTAAAGGTACTTGTTCAACAAAAAAAACTGTATGGGATTTAATCTTTAACTGTGCTGTTAAAGCAGAGGTATGACAACTTGTTTCCTTTATTAATCTTATCTCCATTTAGATCCTCAGATTAGTTTATGGTCAAAAAGATATCTGTATGACGCAATTAAATCTTTTAATCAAATTTCCCCAAGGATATGAGGAAGTGAGAGAAATCTCATAAATAAGTTTTCCCAGAAATGTTGATATAATGTCAATTTACAGGGGATTTCCATGGTGTACATTTCTCAGGACCAGTGTTTGGTACAGAATGATTTCTCTGATCACTCTTACAAACATAAAGTTTGCACTGATTTTAGGAAAACAAGAGACATAGACTAAAATGGATTATTCCATTATTATGTACCCTAGCTCTATCTCTTTAGTTTACGAATCACTGAGATAAACTAACTTTCTACTAATCACCATTATAATCATTATACAAATGACCACTTATTGAAATTTACTACTCCTACTGCCCTGTCTGCCTTTACATGTATTAGATTATGCAGTCCTCATATTAACACTATGAGACAATCATTTTTGGGTCACTTGCAGCTGTGCTTGGGTGGGTCATGTGCTGGAGATGGATACTAGGATTCCCACATGCAAAAAAGGTCAATTCAGTCTTTTGAGCCATCTCCCGACTTTCTGTGAGAAATTTGGGGGAGGGAAAGAGTTGGGTTATATCCAGTGGGTTCAGAAGACTATATGTAGTGACAGGTTGTGCCAGTTTTGACCACATACAAGGCATACTCTCTGACCTCCCCATGAGAAATTTTTATCTCCCTTTAAAGAGGACACTGAGTAAGACAATTGCCAAGGACAAAATGCTAATAAGCAGAAGAGTTCCTGTTAAACCCAGATAAGTCTGATTCTGGGGTCCCTTCTCCTCCCCTTTTTTTTGCTTTTTGGGTCACACCCAGAGATGCCTAGGGATTACTCCTGGCTTTGCACTCAGGAATTAATCCTGAAGTTGTTCAGGGGACCATATGGGATGCTGGGGATTGAACCCGGGTTGGCTGCCTGCAAGGCAAATACCTTACCCACTTTACTATCACTCCGACCCCATCCTTCTTCTTAAGCCTGGCACATCAGGGCTTCCTTCTTAGTTACTGCCTAAGATGGCTGATAGTTGTCTATACATGGCATCAAACAATCCGAAAATCCTTGCAATTCCATTGTTATTTGATTTAAACACTGAGTGAAAAGGCATGTTTTTTTTTTTTTAACTTAAGAAACAGAGAATAAGACAGAATAACTGACTTGCCCAAAGTTCCACAATTAATAGATAGTAATTTCATCATTTTGTTTTTGGGGCACACCTGGTGATGCTCAGGGGTTACTTCTTGCTCTGCACTCAGAAAACCACTCCTGGTGGTGCTCCAGGGACCAGAGGGAATGTGGGGATCAAGCCTGGATTGGCTGCATACAAGGCAAATGTCTAAGCCACTGTACTATTGCTCAGGACCCAGCAAAGCTAATTTTATTTGTTTGTTTGTTTTTGCGTTTTGAGTCACACCCAGTGATGCACAGGGGTCATTCCTGGCTCTGCACTCAGGAATTACCCCTGGTGGTGCTCAGGGGACCATATGGGATGCTGGGAATCGAGCCCGGGTCAGCCGCGTGCAAGGCAAATGCCCTACCTGCTGTGCTATCGCTCCAGCTCCAGCAAAGCTAATTTTAGAGACAGATCTGTAGGGTAACATTGGTTTTTCCTTTCTGCCCTGCCACAGGGAGTTTAGGTTTATTGGGTTACTCCCATCACAGTGATCCCATTCCTCTGTTTATTTGTAACTTCTTTCTTTGTGCTCTGTTGACTTGTAAATATTGTTTTTCTCTTCTTAAGTCCTTTGCATAATTAATTCAAAGCAATGTCCTTTGTGTATGGGCACAAGAAGACAGCTAATGCTATGCTTTTGTAACATGGAAGTTAATTGACTCCAGATAATTTTACCTCCAGGGCATCTGTTCTCTCGACCTAAACCTCAGTTGCCCTAACTCCTAGCACCCCAAAAGCAGGGTCACGACGAGGGACTGGATGGACCCAGGGCAAGCTGTGAGCTACGTGCTACCCTGGCATCCAAATGGGCCTGGCCAAAGTGCCATAATACTTAACTATAAATTAAGAGCATGGTCATGGACAAATGCTATCATGATCCAAAAAGCAATAACTAAATTTGGACTCTGCTAGGGTTAGGACTGATTAATCCAGCCTGAGCACTGTAGTCTGAGTCTGTGGTGAGATGTCCCCAGGAGAGCCACCCTATAAGCTCCATGTATCTCTTATTGTGTCCATACAAAATAACTAATATTAAGAAGTAGAATTAAGATGTTAATTAAGTTATTAGACTAAGAAAAGGAGAAAAACACCTTAAGTGGAATTTTGCCCTGAGCAAAGGAAGGGTTTTCTTATGTTGATTTTGCTGCCTGACTGGACAGGTTGTGGTGACTACCCCAAATACGGGGAGTTGGAGAGAGATGAGAGAGAGAGCAGGGCAGCAAGATGGAGCATGGAGAGACTAGCAAAGGGGACAGAGGGAGAAGAATGTAGAGGAAGAACGTAGGAGCAGGTGTGTGGAGACGAGAGACACAGCTGTGAGAGGGAGTGTGGAGAGATGAGTGGGAGAGACAGGAGGAGACGGGAATGAGGGGCAGTGTGAGACTAGCATGGGGAGTTTAGAGAGACTGGAACAGGTGCAAGGAGAGAATGGGATAAACGGCAACTGATCATCAACCGGCTTTCCTCTTTTGTTCGCCCCAAGGCCTGGGCCCCCCCCTCCCCCAGGAGCGGGAGTGGCCTGAGTCCAGTCCACGGAACTGGGGAAGACGAGAGGGAGAGCCGCTGGGCTTCCCCTAGCCACCTGGAGGTTATACAAGGTCTCATTTCCTTTCTATCCAAGCACAGTATGCCTCAGAGACTGTACAACAGAGACTGGGAATCCAGCCAAGAAACACTTTTATTGAAGAAGGGGGTGGCTCCTGAGCAGTGCTCAGGAGGGTTTAGTGGGCCATTCTGGTTGATACTTGACCTGATGATTTAATGCTTGGTCTGGCAGTGCAGTGCTGCTGCTAGGACCCAGAGGAGCTCTGGGGCAACCAGAATTATATAAGGGACCATGTGGTGCTGGGGATCAAGCTCGAGGCATGGTAAAAGTAAGGCATGTGCTTTAGTCCTTTAAACCCTCTCCCCAGCCTGTCACTGTCACTGTCACTGTTATCCCGTTGCTCATCAATTTTCTCGAGCAGGCACCAGTAACACCTCCGTTATGGAACTTGTTGTTACTGGTTTGGGCATATCGAATACACCACGGGGAGCTTGCCAGACTTTGCTGTGCGGGCAAGATACTCTCGATAGCTTGCCAGGCTCTCCGAGAGGGGCAGAGGAATTGAATCCAGCTCGGCTGCATGCAAGGCAAGCGCCCTACCACTATGCTATGGCCCCAGCCCCTCCCCAGCCTAAGAAACATATCTTGAAACTTAGCAGCCTCAAATGCCACCAAATAGCTTTGTCTTGCTCACACAATAAAATGAAAGGATTTTTGACATGCTAAAATAAAGAACACATACTTTTTAGAAGTAACAAACTATCTAGTTGTGTCCAGAGTGTATCGTGTCATTTGACTGGGAGAACCCAAGGCCATTTGAGAGAGACAGGGCTAGCTAAAACAACTCAACAAACATACTGAACTTAAAAAATGTTTTTTAAAGTTCCTTCCCCACCTTCCATTCCCCTCTTGTTGCTGCTGTGTTTATCAAAGTTTGTACACACTCCTGACTGTGGCCTTCACATACTATTTTCCTCACAATTCTTTGCTGAATCACCATGAGATACAAAACCTTCATGATTGAGTTTGTCATACAATGAATGTATGAACACCCATACCTTTACCAGTGTACATTTCCCACCACCAATGCTCCCACTAATCCTCCTGCCACTCCCACTCCATCCCACCCCCCTCCTCTATGGCAGACACTTTCCTTCTTATTCTCTACTTTTGGGCATTATGGTTTGCAATACAGATACTGAGAGGCCATCATGTTTGGTCTTTGTCTACTTTCAGCACATATCTTCCATCCCAAGCCATCCCTCGAACCATCATTGACTTAGTGGTCCCTTCTCTATCCCAGCTGCCTTCTTCCCAGGACTTGAAGCAGGCTTCCAACTGTAGACCAATCCTCTTGGCCTCTATCTCCACCTTCCTTGGGTATTAGTCTCGTACTACATTATTTTATATTCCACAAATGATGCCCACACTTTAGCCATGGTGCTTACGAGAAGTTTCAGTGCTCATTCTTGGCCTCTGTGTGTGTAGTGTGTCACTGAAGTTTGCACTCCTTTAATTGTGGGGC
This sequence comes from Sorex araneus, assembly GCF_027595985.1. Classification (NCBI taxonomy): domain Eukaryota; kingdom Metazoa; phylum Chordata; class Mammalia; order Eulipotyphla; family Soricidae; genus Sorex; species Sorex araneus. The sequence continues at coordinate 35,301,634 of NC_073304.1, forward strand.
TTACACACAAACTTGCCAGGGGTCACGCATAGTTAAGACATATAAATCATGGCTGTGGTGCTCATCAAGGGCTGCATGGCAAGAGGCTTGGGGGTCACTCCTGATGGTGCTTATGGAACCAGGCAGTGTCCGGGACTGAACCTGTGCCTCCAGGCTACAAAGCATGTACACTAACCCTTGCTTATGGGGGCCACACCCAACTGCTCAGAGCTGACTCCTTGCTCTGCACTCAGGAATCACTTCTGGTAGAGCCCAGAGAACAGTATGGGGTGCTGTGGATTGAACTCAGGTTGCAGCTTGCAAGGCTCCTTACTGGCTATCTGATCTCTCCCGCCCCTCTCCATCTTTTAATTACAGAATTCTCCAGCGGTCACACCCCTTTCTGCAGTGCTTATAGACTGGCTTGTGGTGCTGGGGACTGTAGGCAGTAGAGTAAACAGGTTGAACAGCAGTCACCTGGCTCAACTGGGGGTCTGAATTTATGACCATAAACATGTAAGGCGGATTCTCTAAGTCCATTTGTGGGGGGAGTGGGACGGCTGGGGCCACACCCAGCAGTGCTTGGGGATCATGGATCCCAGTGATGTTTGGGAGACCATGTGGTGCTGTGGATCCAACCGGGATCATTGCTATGCATGGGAAGCACCTTACCACACCTGGCTGTGATCAAGATTTACACTTGATTCTTTGTGATGCAGAATCAAACCTGAATTGACCACGTGCAAGGCTAGTAAGTGCCTAACCTCCTATACTTTCTCTCTGCCCCACCCCCCTGCCACTGTCTTCCCCCCAAGTTAGCTTCTTAAACTGTGGGTTTAAGTCTCCATTTGTGGTCATGTAACTGAATGTGAGGGCCATGAAAAACTTGGCACCAACAAATTTCTGAATGCAAAATGATGTGCTTGCCTGTGTTGCCTTTCTCTGGAGAAATGGGGTCACAGGTGCAAAGGTCTAGAAGCCCCGCTCTAAGCCACCACACTTTCCTCTAAGGCACCGAACTTAACTCCAAGGTCCTAACTTGGACCTCTGCACTGTACCTGATGGAGTGAACACAGTGGCCAAGATGGACCATGTTTCCAATCATACCTAAAGGTGATACGATATTTTTCCTTTTGTATTTCAGAAAGGTGAAGCAAAGAAGGCTTCTGATTTTGCTGGTTCCTTTTATTTTTTTTTAGTGTCATAGTATGATTTTTAAAAAAATTTTTATTAGTGAATCATTGTGATGTATAGTTACAAATTTATGAACTTTTGTGTTTGCATTTCACTCATACAGTGATCGTTTACCCATTCCTCCACTAGTGCCCATTCTCCTCCACCAATGATCCCAGTATCCCTCTCACCACCACCCCACCCTCCACCACCCCACCCTCCACCACCCCACCCTGCCTCTGTGCTTTTGTTGCTCGTTCCTTTTTATTTGACCAGAAAAATATGAATCCAGTAATCCTGGGTTCAAAAGTCTTTCTTCTCCCTTTGCTTTTTGGTATAGTGCTAGGAATCAAAAACTCATACAAAAAGGCATGTACTGTATCTCTGAACCACATCCCAAACACCAAAGGGGTCTTCATACGTTCATATTTACAAAAAATTAAATAAAATCATAAATATCACAAAACACAGTTTAATGCCATTTTAATACTCATGAAATATACAGAATCTTATGTTTTAGATTTTTGTACAGTCCAAAATTACACATACTGTACTAATGAGGATTTTAGTGGGGCATTTAAAAAAAAAAATGTCGTACTCTCGAGCTCCAGATGACTAACTTAGAAACATTTGCAAATTTCAAGAAGGGACAACTTAGGGGCTATAATGGGCTTAGTGCTGCTATTTAAAGTAATGAGGCATTTTCTCTGCTTTCTGGATTCATTCTGCCAAGCAATTTCCTCAGCAGGTCAGATAAAGATTTGCAGGAGTGGAAAACATTTTCCAGGAATAAAATGATTGATCTCTTAGGAGCAGCTGACTTTTAACTTTCTGGAATAACCACCTTGGTCTAACAAGTCTGTAGATTTCTCAGAGTGTTGCTACTGACAGAATTTTCTCTCCCTTTGCCAGACCTTTACACATACCACTGCTAGCCACCATTGAGGGGGAGTCACTGTAAAAACTGTGTGACCTCCAGTAAGTTCTCTAACTTAGTTCCTTTGGCTCTAAAAATGAGATAATAACAGTGGTTACTTCATGAAGTGTTAAGAATTAAGAGCTCACAAAGTCTTGTCACATAGTAAGTACTCAATAAACATCACTATTATTCCTGTAATACAACAAAGCTTTTCTCTACTTTAAAAAATGAAATGGGGCCAAAGAGATAGAAGACGAGGTAAGGCATTTACCCTGCATGTGGTCCACACCAGTTGAATTCCTGGCACACGTGGTCTGAGCACCATCAGAGCTAGGAATTTTCCTCCCAGAGCACTTCCTGGTATGGCCTCACAAGGAAAAAATAAACACTTTGCTCATTCCTCCCTCTTACAAGCAAAGCCTCGGTGCAGAATTTCCAAATGTCTCAGATATGAAGAGGATACAATTTTGTTTCTAATATATATACTCTTTGGAAAGAAATCAATCCACACAACTCACACTTAAGAAGTAGGTATAAACTTCATAAGATTGTTTGCAATTATTCTGCATGAGAGATTTTTCAAATCTCTCCAATTTATGCATCTGCTTAATCAACCATTTATTGACATCAACACAGACTCAGGAACATATTTTATAGTTTGGGATATAATCTAATGCTATTTAACTTTTTTGCTCAAAGTTTTCCAACTTTGGTCACTAGGATCTTCTTCAGCTGGCTCCTCTGTAAGTTGGAAACATTTTCAATCATTGTATTTATTTTAACCATTATATTTTCTTTTTTAGAGCACTTCCAGCTTATGTCACATTAGATACTCATTTAGGATTACACAGCACTAGATTTAGTCATTTCTTCAAAGAACTGTGGTTACTTCTATAGAATCCATGAAATGGAAACGAGGTATGTCCCAAGTCTAGTTATTTTTAAACCACATAAATGCTAACCAAGATGCTTCATTCTGGCAGCACTGATGTGAACTGGGAACTTTAGCAGAAGATATCAGCTGCAGAGACAAGCAAGCCCCTAACTTCTCTTTTCTTTCAAAGAATAACATGTTGCAAGCAGAAGAAAAAGTTCAAATAACTGCCATTATAAACAAACTAGGCTTGTTGCTATTATAAACCAACACAACACAGTTAAAACAGAACTCCAGAGAAACTTTAGAATAACAGAGTCATTTGTCGGGGGTCATCAGGGAGAATACTGATAGTATCTTCAGCTTTGCCACATAACAGACACAGCATCGTATATTCCTAGAAAAGATAAAGTTCATAATTACTTTGAGGGAGAGAGATTCTCTAATTTACTCTTGTAAAACTGTTTTCTACAAATTGTCAAATATTTCTTTCTTTTTTTTTTTTGGTACATAAAATCAACTTCTCCATCACCTATCAACAATATTTTAAGCTTCTACAGTCTTTTATTTATATAAGCTGAATTCAAGCTGATGCTCTATTCAGCATGCCTATAAGAATGTCATTCTTGGACTTAAAAATATACACATACATATTGAGTTAAGTTATTTAAAGAAGTGTGGGTTCCTGAGGAAAAATTCCTATTCTTAGAATGGTTCCTTTCTAGGAATTATTTTAAAAATCATGTAACAGAATGAGAAAATTTTATCTACTCCAGGAAAATAAATAGCCATTAGTATGTCATTCCACAAGTATCACATATTTAAATAGCAAGTTGTCATATTGTCTAAAATTTTATCTATTAAAGGAGTTTTATGTTTCTGGGGTTTGACAAATATCCATATTGGTGACAGAAGGGATTCTGTTTTAGGTGAAAATCCCTCAGGCAAAGTCCTATTCTTATACCTGCCTCTTTTCTAGAATATTTTAATATGGCAACAAATATAGAAACCTTAAAGCCTTTGTTTAAACATCCTTTATATTCATTAGGAAAAAACTCCAAACACTTGTTGGGTTTATCCATTTTTCCAAGCCTCCACTGAGATTGCTAGGCACTTGAAATTTTGGTTAAGGCAGTTTGCATTTCATAGATCCAGACAGTTTCTAGAGAGAAGGTCACAGAGATAAACAATGACACGATACAAAGAATGAGATCCTGGCATAGATCTATTTCCTACTAGTGACTTCATCGGGAAAGCTTAGTTGTGGCATGGAAATATAATTTACAATAACTTTGAAATTTATACACATAGTAGAAATAAATTTATGGAGTTTAGAGCTCAGCAAACAAATACAAGTTTCATGAATTAAAAAGAAAAGAAAAAAGATCCCTTTTCAAGATCATTTACTGCTTTAAAATACTCCTACCTTTACCCACTGGATGTCTAGTAGGATTTCAACATTCGACAGAAATGAGGATGAAAAAGTAATAGTGTCAAAATGGGAAATTTTGTTAAGCTAGGCATATACCAAATCTATTCACTGGCAAGTTATTAAGTGCCTAAATGCTCTTCAGTGTGCAAGACGCACGGGTAGACATGAGATAAGGCAGAGACAAGGCCTAACCTTGTAAAATTTACAATCCAACTAGAAAGACAGGGAAAATCTAACACATGATATATCTGGAAAGATCATGAAATCAGTATGGCTGACTACACCTGTAGCCTGTAATTTATAGACAGCCTGGAATCCAAATTTTATTATTGGTCAACTGTCCAAAATTCAGAATCAGTTTCCCACAGAAGTAACGTTCATAGCAATTAGGTTCCCAGGGAATTTTAGGGACTCTTAAATTTATATTGTACAAATACTATAGAATCTAACCATATATAGCAAGCCCTTCTGTGAGAAAATATGCTTAGAATTCTAACAGGGTACCAAGAACACCAGCGCTGTCAAAAATAAGGTGAGGTTAAGACATCTTTTACCAAAACTGGAGAAGTAGGGAGAATAAGACTTCACCCCAATAGCTCATGGAGAGCCTTAACCTAGGCGAAACTGAAGGCTAGAAATGGAAACAGTGAATAAGTGGAGTAACCTTTGGGTAAGACCAAAGCTTTTATTTTATTCTAAGGATCCCTTAGCTCTTTTCTTTTATTATTGCCTTACCCTATATCCTGCCCTTCTCAGTCCACAGAGGAAGAGAAAATAATTTCATGATTCCCTCCGTGAGTCTTGAGGTAAACTCAGTCCTTAAAGGGGTTTTCCTGGCATTTCATACATAATAAAAGATAACTGTAATGGCTTATAATACATTTTCTGTTTAAAAATATGTACTTCTGGGGCCAGAGCGATAGCACAGCGGATAAGGTGTTTGCCTTGCACTCGGCCGACCCGGGTTCGATCCCCGGCATCCTATATGGTCCCCCAAGCACCACCAGGAGTAATTCCTGAGTGCAAAGCCAGGAGTAACCCCTGAGCATCGCTGGGTGTGACCCAAAAAAGAAAAAAAAATGTACTTCTGTCTCTAATTTCCTTGGTATTCTTGCCATCAGAAATTTGGGGACTAGAAAGAGAAGACAGCAGGTTGGACCCCTGCATTGCCTGCATGCAGTTGACCTGAGTTCAATCCCCAACACTGCATATGGTCCTCTGAGCCTGGCAGGAATGATCCCTGAGGCACAGTCAGGAGTAAGACCTGAGAAGAATCGGGGCCCAAAAAAACAAACCAAACAAAACCAACCAATGAACAAAAACCATCAAACAACAACAACAAAAAAATTTTTGTTAAAATTTTGCTCAACAATGAGTATTGAGGTGATTTTAAAAATAGAACTCTTAACTCTTATGGAGCTATACATAAATATTTACAGATGTAATCGGTTGGGGATTTGTTTAAAAATAATCCTGTGAAGTGGGGACATTGGTTGTGGGAAATGTACACTGGCAAAGAGATAGGTGTTGGAACCTTGTGTGTCTGAAACTCAATCACAGACAACTTTGTAACTGTATCTTATAGTGATTCAACAAAAAGTAATAATAAAATAAAAATAATCTTATGGTAAGCCATAGAAAGATACAAATAGAGTATATTAAAGCTGGGAGTAGAAATTACACTACTTTGCCAACTTTCAATTATGTTTAAATTTCCCATAAGACATCTGAAACTAAGCTAAACATCACCAATGGTGAAAATCTCATCTTGAATGTGAACTACTGCTACAAAAGGGGGTCAGAGAAGAAATCAAAACAGCTCAGAGCATTTTCAGAAGAGCCAAGAATCAAAGAGTTGTTGTGGTCATTAGGCTGCAGTGGAAGCACCCAAGCAACTAGGCACAAGAGTCAAGGAGCCTGTGATAAGTACATGAAGAATTCAGAAAATGGAGAAAGCAGTATAGGAGAGGAAGAGAGGCAGAACTGAAGTTCAACGTGAAAAAGCAAAGAGTTGGTTGGATAAGAAAAAAAGCATGAATCAATAATATGGAACCGAGCAAGCAAATCACTGACTAGGAAATGACAGAATGGTATCTTTTTTTTTTGCTTTTTGGGTCACACCCAGCAATGCACAGGGTTACTCCTGGCTCTGCACTCAGGAATCACTCCTGGCGGTGCTCAGGGGACCATATGGGATGCTGGGAATCGAACCCGGGTCAGCCACGTGCAAGGCAAACGCCCTACCCGCTGTGCTATCATTCCAGCCCCCAGAATGGTATCTTTAAGGAAGTTAATTTTAGGGCAGTAGGTAGAACTACAGTTTAGGGACTGCTTTAGTAATATAGATTTGAAGCGGGTATGAACTTATCATAAATGGCCAAGGAACCACAAAGAGCAAGAGAAACAAAGGAAGAAAGGGGGGAATGTGGGGTATGTTAAGAGATCTTGGAAGGTAAGTTAGTAGCTTTCACCTAAAACTGAGAGGTCATGCTCACTGTTTTAGGGAGTATAGAGAGGATTCCAGGCCAAAAACTAAGCTCAAGGGAAAATCAATTAGGGAAAACCAGGAAAAGAACCAAAAGAAAAAGCAAAGACTTGAAAAGACGTAAGAAAGTTTATTATTGGACTCAGAGGAAGAAATGCTTCATAAAGACAGATCCAGAAGAGATGACGAGGTAGATAAGAACTGAGGAAAGGTCAGAGGACTTGGCTCTATTAAAAGAAACACAAGAAAATAGTTTAGTAACAGGAAAACAAAAATTAGTGTACAAAGCAGTGGTTGAGCTTGAGCAATAGCACAGCAGGTAGGGCATTTGCCTTGCACTCGGCCGACCAGGTTTGATTCCTCCGTCCCTCTTGGAGAACCTGGCAAGCTACCAAGGTATCCCGCCCGCATGGCAAAGCCTGGCAAGTTACCCGTGGTGTATTTGACATGCCCAAAACAGTAACAACAAGTCTCACAATGAAGACGTTACTGATGCCCGCTCAAGCAAACCGATAAACAATGGGACGACAGTGCAGACTGTGCTACAGTGCTACAAACTTGTGGTTAAGAGGAGCACAGGGCAAACAGGGAAATAAAGTTCTACTCAAGTGAGACAGCAGGAGAAAGGAAAAGACATAATGAAAAGATAAATCAAAGAGCTAGCTGAGTGAAGTAAAAGATTTTTAGCACATTTTAAACAAGAACTAAATATATTTAATGTAAAGTCTTTTAATCCTCTTGTTTGCAATGCCAGGATTGAAACCAAGATCTTTCACATACAAGGCACATGCTCCACCAATAAGCCACATCTTGGCTTCAAATCCCATTTACCTAAGTGTGTAATCTTCACAGCACTGCAACCAAGTGTCTGGCCCCAAATACTACAGCAGCAAACAAAGAGAGAAGGTAACATACACCTGCCCCCTATAACCCTGCCTCAGATCCTCTCCATCATTTTTCTTTATAAGTAAAATGACAGGACTGAGATATCATTTGTAGGGCACTCATTTTCATTTTTTAACTCTTCAGAAGACAGGGTTAAACAGATCTACCAATTGAATAGAGCCACCAACATATAAAATGTCTTTCTCAACATACATAGGTGGGAATAAAGAGATGGTCTCTTTTAATATTTGCTAGTACTTTATTTACAAAAACTGTACCTGTATTTTCAGAGACAGTTTTATTATTCCCCAACATAACCTCCCTTCCCTACGTCAATAATATACGCATACTGGACCAGGGAAATGATCCGATGGCATACACAGCATCATTGTGGTATTCCTCCACTCCCAGAACTGCAGGGGTGACCTTGAGCACTGAGTAGGAAGTAGCCCAGGCATTGCTGGGTGTGGTCCCCAAACAAAAGCAAACAATACACAGGTACCTGTATTTATACATTTACCTGAAATTCATCCATGATACTGAATGTGTACTCATGCCTGGCAACTACATGATGACAATTCTTACACAAATCTGCAGAAACAGAAATACTTAATTAAGTCTTAGAAGTCTTAAGACAGCAAAGTTTCCATTCACAGTATGATACTACTTTAAAAGAATCTTAACTCTGTCATATTTAACACAGCAGGAAGCCCATTATAATATCTACCTTGATAAGAAACTCCAAATCTGTCACATAGCAACAGGATAAAATGAAGGGCCTGATCTCAGAGACTTACTGTGATTTATTAATTCCCACTGAAAGCTCTCTACGCTAATCAACTAATATGTCAGTTTTTTGGGTTTTTCCACATGGAAACTACATAAAAACTTATTCTCAGTGATAACAAAAATTGTGCTTATATAGATAAAAAATAAAAGACATAAAGGAAAAAAGATATACTGTGTTAAGCACCTAGGAAGTTTATCAAGCTAAGAAATGTTAGAATCAAATTCAAATTCAAGTTCTCCAGTTCTAGAACTTATATTTTTAACCACACTGCCCTATCATGTAGAATAAATCAAGGCTTAAAGGAGTATATACTAACATTTTCCAAGTTTGACTCTAATCATTCTGTTTATTTTATACCCCTTTCAAAATTTTGCACATTTCTCTTATGTTCAGGACATACCAAAGAGCTGAAAGCAAATAAAAAGACGTGACCACTCCAAATTCTTGTCACAGTATCTGTGATAAATAAAGTATAGATACTCATAGATACTTATAGAAATTCTTAGTGTCAACCTCAGAATCAATTTTTTTTATTTATTTTTTTTTATTAGTTTATTTTTAATTAGAGAGTCATCGTGAGGGTACAGTTACAGATCCATACATCTTTGTGCTCATGTTTCCCCCATACAAAGTTCGATAACCCATCCCTTCACCAGTGCCCATTCTCCACCACCAGTAAACCCAACATCCCTCCCCCCTCCCCAGTCCCGTCTCCCCCCACCCCACCCTGCCACTATGGCAGGGAATTCCCTTTTGTTCTCTCTTTCTGATTAGGTGTTGTGGTTTGCAATAAAGGTGTTGAGTGGCCATTGTGTTCAGTCTCTAGTCTGTATTCGGCCTGCATCACCCTTCCCCCACATGACCTCCAACCACATTTTACTTGGTGGTCCCTTCCCTGAGTTACCCAGAATGAGAGACCAGCCTCCATGCCATGGAGACAATCTCCTGGTACTTATTTCTACTATTCTTGGACGTTAGTCTTATAGTCTATTATTCTATGTTCCACAGATGAGTGCAATCTTTCTATGTCTGTCTCTCTCTTTCTGACTCATTTCACTTAGCATGATACTTTCCATGTTGATCCACTTATATGCAAACGTCATGACCTCATTTTTTCTAACAGCTGCATAGTATTCCATTGTATAGATATACCAGAGTTTCTTCAACCAGTCATCTGTTCTAGGGCACTCGGGTTTTTTCCAGATTCTGGCTATTGTAAACAGTGCTGTGGTGAACATATAAGTGCATATGTCACTTCGGCTATACTTTTTGGCTTCAGAATCAATTTTTTATCATACACAATTTATTCGATCTCCCAGCATCAAACATAAAGGCAGCAAATGAAAGTAGCACACTTGGAGTAGCAAAAGAAGAAAAGTGACTGTGCTAGAAAGAGAGAATGTACAGGAGTCAAGGCACTTGCCATACATGCAGCTAACTCCTGTTCAATCCCAGGAACCATATGATGCCCAAGCAGAGCCAGTAGTAAGTCTCTGAGTACTGTTGAGCCTGACCCAAACCTCCTAGCGCTCCGCTCCCTCAGAAAAGAAAACAAATCACTGACAGTGAGATAAGAAAGCAGAGAAGGCTATCACAAAACAAATAAGACCAAAACCACAATGCTATCCAGGGTTATTAAAATATAAGGAGTAAGCAGTCCTAAACATTTTAATAGTGATCAAGGACATACTATAATAGAAAGTAAAAATCCACAGGATGACTCTAAGATCAAAATAAATCACTGTAGCACTGTATCACTGTCATCCCATTGTTCATGGATTTGTTCGAATGGGCGCCAGTTATGTTTCCATTCGTCCCTGTCGTGTGCTAAGGTCAAAATAAATAAATAAAATAGCCCTTCTAAATATCTGGTTTCTGAAGGCATAAACAGAAATAAATAACAAAAATTGGAAGATAAACAATAAGCCTCCATTATCTGCAAAAGCCATTTATGCAGAATATCTAGAATACTAGATACATGAAGTGCCATGTGTTTTCCTTTTAAAAATCTAACTACAAGCTATGTGTTGTAATACAATAATATAAATGTGCCTCCTAATACTCTGTACAAAATACCAAATTCCAAAAGGTGATATGTGCTAACAGACTCACATGGAAACAGTCTACTTACGGTCATAGGTAACAATTTCTTCTCCATCTTCCTCTTTCAAAGATCTGTTTGTGATCAGCATAAAATCTCGCTTATTGCATACTGCACAGCCTGTAAAGTTCAGCAAAAAAGATCCATTCTCCAGGCAGATGGTACCCTAAATTATTAAAATTAGCAATTAGTACCCTTAGATTTCAAAGTCCTTGGTGAAAATGATTAATAGACTGTTTGCTGTTTCTGAGTCCAGAGATTAAATGCCAGGCCTCATATATACAAGGTAAGTGCTCGCCCACTGAGCTATGTCCCTGGCCGACTATGGTATGGAAATGCAAAAATTAGACCACACCGTATTTGTCTGAAATTCTACCAAGTAATTTTTGAAACTGCCAGCTTTACTCTGAAAGTATTTGCTATTCATAGTCAATAGAATAGAAGCAAGCTTTAAGACTTAAGAGCTTTAAGTCTCTGTGGACAGCAACTGTATTTAAGAGAGAGGACTAAATGCAAAAAGCAATTTGGAAACAACTTAATGAAGTTTTAATTATATAAACTACAAAAAGGAAAAAAATTAGGAAAATCTAATATCCAACAACATTAAACAAGGTGTCATAAGATTTGAATTAAAATTCAATCAGAATATAAATGCTGAGCTATAATAGAAATAATCTTATAGTTATGCTGAGTTGATTCTTGAAACAGCATTTTATTAAACCCTAATACTATGAAACAAAAAGATAAATTCATTTTTACAGATGTTTATAGAACTATGATTCAGGAAGAGGTTAAGTCCTGCATTCTTTTGACTAACACCATGGCATTCAGGGAGAAATGCTTTTTTTTGGGGGGGGGTCTCACCTGGCGATGCACAGGGGTTACTCTGTGCATATGTCTTTGCACTCAGGAGTTACTCCTGGCAGTGCTCAGGGGACCATATGGGATGCTGGGGATCGAACTCGGGACGGCTGCATGCAAGGCAAAGCCCTACCCGCTGTATCGCTCCAGCCCCGAGAAATGCTTTTTGTTTATCACTAAGAACCCAAACACAACATGTTTCTGGCTCAAGAGACTCTATTAAGGGTTTACTAATACGTGATAAGTGATTTTATAAAGACTCTAATTCATGGACTGGAGAGATAGTACAGAGGATAAGGCACTTGTAGAAAACCAACCATAACTCAGGGATCACTCCCAGTGGAGCTTGGGAGAGAATAAGGGTGCTGGGGATTGACTTGGGTCAGCTGCATGCAAGGCAAGTGCCTAACCTGCTATACTATCTCTATGTCCCACTGGCTTGCAGTTTTACAAATGTTATTTGAAGAGCACTTTTTTTAAGAAGCCCAATGTACCAAACTCTTTTTTTTACTAGCTGTGCTTGTCTTCTAAAACATTTGCAAGGCTGCAAAGGTTTTTACCTGAAAATTTTACTCATTTACCTTATAGTAGGACTGGAGTGATAGCACAGTAGTTAGGGCATTTGCCCTGCATGCGGCCGACCCAGGCTTGATTCCCCTGTCCCTCTCAGAGAGCCCGGCAAGCTACCGAGAGTATCCCACCCGCATGCACAGCAGAGCCTGGCAAGCTACCTGTCATATTCGATATGCCAAAAACAGTAACAAGTCTCACAATGGAGACCTTACTGGTGCCCACTCGAGCAAATTGATGAACAATGGACAAAAGTGCTACAGTGCTACCTTATAGTAGGTTTAGGTTTATAATCCATTTTGACAGAATTTTCCACATAAAATGGATCAAGCTTTATTATTTCCATATGGCTACCCAGTTGTTCTGGCAATGTATGTTGTAAAGATTATTCTTTCCTCATTGAATTGTAGTGGAATCTCTGTGGAAAGTTTAAATGTACTAGTATTACATCTTGTAGCTTTGTAGTATGTCCTAACTCTGGGGTTTATGCCCTGTAACTTGGAAAGTTAAGGTTCTTTCATTTTCATACAAATTATAGATTTAGTTTATAGATTTTTATTAAAAAGTCTGCTGAAGTTCGGGAATGCAGTTCAACAATAGAGCACTTGCCTTGTATGAGTGTGGCCACAGGTTTCATCCTTGGCACTGTAAAAAAACAAAAACAAAAACACCCAACCCCCCCCCCCCCAAATCCAAAAATCTTGCTGAGGATTGAATTGGGACTGTTTTTAATCTATACAAGCTGACTCTCAAGGATTTTAAGAAATCACAGAACAAGGGTCCGAAGGAACAGCTCATCATCTTAAGAGTGCTGACCTTACAAGCATACAATCTCAAGTTCAATCCCTGGTGCTGCCACAGGTGTCAAGTGCTATCCTGGCAGAAATGCTATCAGTGACCCACAGCACTGAAAGCAATTTCCATCTACACCACAGACAGGTGTGAATGAGCACAACCTAAAGGAGTGCAATGCCCTTTCCATCACTAAAAGACACATCATCCCCAGAGCCAGGAAGTGTGACCCCTAGTGAGCAAGTGTGGCAACCCTGGGAAGTACTGTAAGCAGTGTATGTGAGCTCCACAAACTCAAACTCACACGAAATAAATCCAATCTCCAGTGAGTGTATGTGCAAGCACCACAATTAAAGTGTCTGACCTCTGGCAAGCACCATGGCTGAGTGTGAGAACACTGCAACCAAATGTATAAATTAAATATCATATGTGGTCGCCATTAAGAACAACAATAATAGAAAGAAAAAGAAGGAAGAAATGAATTCAAAGTAATAATAGGAACTTTTTAACAGGTTCATCAAGATGTGGGAAAAAGCAAATGCCAAAAACTCTTAGACAATGTGACTCCAATAAATGTTGCTGAGGCTTTATAAAGCATGTAAATGCTCAAGAAGTGGTGGAATGATATCAAAATGATAACTGGAATGACAGTAGATGAAAATCTTAAGAATTTGAGAAATTTACTTTGACCAAGATTAGACAAATTTGGTTTTTCTGATTTACTTTTTTCAGATGATACAGCTTAACATTACATATATTTTGTTGAGAAAAGTCTAACATTTAAAATGATGAATATAGTGTTTAAAGAGTCAGGCTTTAGCTTTATTTTCTCTATTTTCTACATCATTAATTTCTACTCCAATCTATGTTAGTTCCTTTCTTGATACAGATTTAGTCTGCTCTTATATTCCCACTATCTTAAGTGGGAGATCAAGATCGTGATTTAAGACTTTTTTTTGGGGGGGTGGGCATACCCTGCTGTGCTCAGGACTCATTCCTGGCCCTGCACTCAGGGGTCACTCTTGGAAGGGATTAAACCCCAGCTGGATGCAAGCAAGGCAAGCACCCTACCCACTGTACTATCTCTCCTTCTCTGATTAAAATTTTTTAATGTACGTGTTTAAGAATGCAGAAAATCATAGTCTTAAAGCATCAATTCCCATATACCTGTTTTACCTATTATACATCAGACTCAATATTCAACTAAATATGGTTAAATGCTAAACTGCATGTATAATTTAAGTACATGAACTTTGGTAGCTTAGTTTAGGTGATATATAAGACATGTAGTTTCTAATTGAAGCTTATGACTAATTCACACTGATCATTTCCTTATGATTAATCTAAATCAATCACATCTTTCTCCAGGGCTACTGCATTACTAAAAAGTTTAAAGGTTTCATTCCCCGCTTGATGTGGAAAATGTTTTATAACAATTTTGTGGCTGATGAATTATCAGAACATGCTCTGGAGTTCTTGGGTCTGGAGAAACAGCATGGTGGCTCGGAACATCTGCCTCTCCAGCACTGGGGCATGAGTCCCATCTCCCAAGCTGTACATGTGCTGAGCACTGTCAGCAAGCCCTGATGCTGCGATTTTCATCTGCACTGCAGTCGGGTGTGCGTAAGCACCACAAAAATTGGTGGAACCTCTCAAAAGCGCCATAACTAAAGAAGCACCAACCTTTGTGAGCACTGTGACCCAGTGTGTGACCCGAGCAAGCAACACAACCAGTGTCTGCATCCCTTAATATCAACAGTAAAGAAGGAACAAGAATGGGAGGGTAACAGAATTTAAAAAAAAAAATTATGCAGCAGAATTCTAGTTCTAATTGTTTTTCAAAAAATTCTCCAAAAAGAAAAAAATAGGTTGAGTTTTTTTTTTGTTTGTTTTTTGGTTTTTTTTCTAGTAATAAAACTAGATTTCAGAAAATAAACTACAGGTCACTTCCAAATTGATACATGCTTGAACTTAAGTTCTTGGTATAACATTACAAGCAAGTAGGCCAGAGGTCTATTTGGAATTTAGTACTGTATATTTCTAGTTCCTGAAAAATCTCTACCACAAAGCTCCAGATAATGTTATGAAAACAAAAATACTTATTACCTATTCATTCTACCATTAAGAGAGCTTTCCAGCATGGTAACAATGCATTGCTTTATTTTGCCAACTGTTTCGCAAGGAAAGTGATCTATTTGAGAGTCTGTCAATTGTTTTGAATGAGTAAGCTACACTAGCTTCCACTATCTTATTACTCTTTCCTTTGCTAAGCTCAAATAGAATGGCTTCTGGTGTTACTGCCCTTAAAAGATCTCATGACTTTAACCTTTTTAAAAAAAAGAAATTTGAAATTTCAAATGGTCAATTATCACTGTCATCCCGTTGTCAATTGATTTACTCGAGTGGGCACCAGTAACGTCTCCATTCGTCCCAGCCCTGAGATTTTAGCAGCCTCTCATTCGTTTTTCCCAATGATTGGAGGCTCTTTTCAGGGTCAAGGGAATGAGACCTGTTATTGTTATTGTATTTGGCATATCAAACACGCCACGAGGACCTTACCAGGCTCTTCCATGTCTATAATTACATGAAGAGTTAGATTTTTCTTGTATAACTCCATTCCATTTATTGAAAAATCTGTTAAAGTTCTCCTAATTCAAAGTTTACAATACCATACATTCACCTATCAATTATTTTGAAATAAACCTTCTGAAGTGCCAAAGTTTAAATCTTCCTCATGATAGCCCTGATTACTTTATTTATTTATTTATTTTTTGCTTTTTGGGTCACACCCAGCAATGTACAGGGGTCACTCCTGGCCCATGCACTCAGGAATCACCCCTGGCGGTGCTCAGGGGACCATATGGGATGCTGGGATTTGAACCCGGGTCAGCCGCGTGCAAGGCAAACGCCCTACCCGCTGTGCTATCACTCCAGCCCCAGCCCTGATTACTTTAGAATAGAATTAAATCAAAGTACTTATGAGAGAACTTTCCTAGTTTTAATTCTGTGGTTTTTGGTCACACCTGGCTGTGCTAGGACACACTCTTGGCTCGACACTCAGGGATCACTCCTGGACCATATGTGGTGCTAGAAATAGCATCTGAGTCAGCACCCTACCCCCTGTCCTAACTCTCCAGTTCCTTTTCTTGTTTTTAAATCACTGCAATCCTTCACAAATTTTTCTATACTTTATTAAAATTTTTAATTTCAACTAAATTATGGTGTGCAGGGGCTACTTCTGGTTCAATGCTCAGAGGGACCATGTGGTAGTAGGGATCAAATCAAGGCCTCCTACAGGCAAAGCCTATGCTCCAGTCATGTGAGCTATCTTCCTAGCCCCATTTCATTTTATTTTTATTTCCTAAATTATTCCTTAAAGATCAGGAATATATTCTGCTTCTTCTCTACATCCCTCCACCCCACCCAACACCCTCAGGGGTTGGAGATTTATTCAACACATCAATGACTCTTAACATAAGAGTATCTACATATTTTTTTTTTTAACCCGAGAGAAAATTCTTTCTATTTGAACACTTTATTTGCTGACTACATCATCTGTTTGAATTGTACCCAAACTCCAACCTCATTTTCACTGATTCCTCTGAGGGATTTACACTCAACTTCAATGAAACATGATTAAAAAATTCTTTTTTTAAAATCTGACCAAGGCTGGGGATATGGCATATGACTTCCATGTAAGACTTCAAGATTTCAGACATAAGCACTGCAAGGCCTTCCAAGTCAGAATAACAACAGGAGTGGCCCTTAAAACAAAATAAATCCAACCTCTACCATCCTCCACAGCAAACACCTCCCTCTGTCCCTGTAATGTATAATGCAAATGACTGGACTCCTAAAAAATATTGTTGACCTTTAAAAAAAAAAAAGCATGATACAATCCATAAAGCATGTGAAACAATTATAAAATGTAAAACTTCTACCTACTAGAAGTTACTGCACCCCAGCTTGTGACAAAAACATCTCTAGATGCTATCAAATGGAAATTCCACTAGCTGACAATGACTTCTCTTATTTTCTTTTATTTATTTTTTATTATTGAATCACCGTGAGAATAGTTACAAAGCTTTCAGATTTAAGTCTCAGTCATACAATAATCAAACACCCATCCCTTCACCAGTGCACATGTTCCACCACCAAGAACCCCAATATACCTCCCATCCCGCCCCCCACCCTGCCTGCGTGGCCGATGATTTTCACTTTACTCTCTCTTTACTTTGTTTACATTCAATGTTCCAACAGGAAACTCACTATCATTATTTGGAATTTTCCCCAATCAAACATGTCGAAAAGGCATCTTTTGATCATTTGTTTTCTACTGCTGATATTGAAGAGCGTGTGATTTTGGGTTTCTGGTATTTTAGTAATTAAGTTCAGAGAAATTTCTGCCAGAAGCTGCTGGGTTCCAAAATTGGTTTGTATGCCTCTGGGATCATGGCCCTTTAGGAGCGGAGGTGCCATTCTCTCATTTATTTTCATTACTCACTTATCAAGGTACTATATTCTATATCACACACTTCACAGTACTACTACAAATGTCATTATGAATAATCTTTATTTTCTAAGCGTAAAAGATTCCCCCGAGAACCGCCAGGGGTCACTCCCGAGCACAGAGCCAGCAACAGCCCTTGAGAACCACCTGTGTGGCTCAAATACCCAAAAACTAAAAAAAAATTTCTTGTTTCTGTTCTTTTGCTCCAACCCTTGGCTCCAACTTTCCTTCTTTTGTACCTTAGTCACAACTATCCAGTCTCGACTGAAATCCACCTTTGGGGAAGACACAAGGTCATCTCCCACTGCTCACCTCTTTCCCCTAGCCTTGAACAGCCTTTACAAACCGTACTACTTTTCCGTTCATCACGGACTCTTTCCCAGCGTCAGCTCTTGGGTAACACGAAGCTCCCTTTCTTTGGTACTCCTTCCTGGCCTAGCAAACCTTAGTCCAGCTACACACAGTGCAGTGTGCATACCTTGAACGACGAAGAGTGAGTGAGCTTCCCCACTCGCTTGAGCCCGAGCTGGACAGAGATTTAAAGTTACCAAACAAACAAACAAACAAAAAACCTGACAAGGGCTAAAGTGATAGTGTAGTGGGTAGGGTGTTTGCCCTGCACACGACCGACCTGGGTTTGATCCCCGTCATCTCATATGGTTCAACGCCCCCGCCCCCCGCCACCCCGTCCCCAAGCACCTCCAGGGCATCGCCGGGTGTGACCCCAAAAGGAAAAAAAAGTTGACAGGCAAGGAAGCTGAACATCGCTCGTCTAGGTTCTCATATCAACTAGCAATGATTCCCTCGCGCCCTTGGACATCAAGTTTCTTCACCTTGGAAACTGGGTTCGAATAGATGCGCTCCGGTGTGCCGGGCGCTGGAAGGGAGAAAAGTGAGCTCCACCTAACCGAGGGCGAGGACTGGGGGTTGGCGGTGGGAGTGGCCCTCTGCCAGGGCTGTTGCTGGTGTGTGTGTGTGGGGGGCGGGGGGGCGCCAGCTGCCGGCGCGGAAACAACGGAATCGGCTGCCAGGTGTCAAAATACAGCCGCCGGGTCACTGATGTGGTGGCAGTGCGGTGCCCCGCGCCCAGTCTCATCGGGAAGACGGGCCGCGAGGAGGAGAAGCCTCATGGGGCGGAACATGGGCCAAGGGAACGGGAAGTTCTTGGCGCCCACTCGCTCACCCGGTTGGGGTACTCCTTCTCCACACAGTCCCTGCACATCGCGACGCCGTTCGCAGAAGGTCCGCCAGCACTTCCGGGAAAACGAAATCTCGCGAGAGAAGGTTGTCGCATGCGCCCTAGCTGTTCGACCCAGGATTAGTGCATTCGAAGTGTCCGCCCCTTAGCAACGGTTGTTAGGGCGGGGTCCGCTCTCCATGGCAACGCCACCGAGAAGGGGTAGACTTCCGATGCCTTGAAAAAGAGGCAGACGTAATGCAGAGACTCACGAATTAATCTCGGAAGAGTTCTCTGCAGAGCTGCCTTCAGACCCCAAAATAAAAAATTTAATTCCAGCTGTCACTGTCACTATCACTGTCATTCTGTTCATCGTTAGCTCGATGGGGCACCAGTAACGTCTCCATTGTGAGACTCGTTACTGTTTTTGGCATATGGAACACGCCGCAGGTAGCTTGCGAGGTTCTGCCCGGCGGGCGAGATACTCTCGGTAGCTTGCCAGGCTCTCCAAAAGGGGCGGAGGAATCGAACCCAGGTCAGCTGTGTGCAAGGCAAACCCCCTACCAGCTGTGCCATCACTCCAGCCGCCAGCTGTAACATCTTATTTAAATTTTTAGAATTCCTGAAGCGACATTTCATACTCTATACCACTGATATATCAGGAGTAGCACACATTGGATAGGATGTAAGTAGAAGAACCAATTTCAATTAAAAAAAATGTTAACACTTAAGACTCCACCTAAAACAACATGTTAGTAATCTCTTATACAAGGACTCAATGGCCCCATGGTGAGATACAACAACTGTCACACACTTTCTTCTAAGGAAAACTTATTTTGATCATTTTTAGAGAATTATTCAAGACAAGCAATACAAAATAAATTATTTAGGACCTGATATTGGGACAGGCTTGGGTGGTGGTTGGGAAAATTAGAATTAATGGTGGTGGGTAAGATGTAATGTTGGTGGATTGGTGTTGGAATATTGAATGCAATAAATTATTGTGAAAAATCTTATAAAATAAAATAAAATTAAAAATCAAAGAAAAAAGAGAAAGAAAAAGAAAAGAAAGAAATAAAGAAAGAAAGAGAGAAAGAAACTCAGGAGTGGAAGATGTGGTCTGGAAGGGTGGGGAATTTAGGATGGCTTAAAGTTTATATAAGTGTCTTCCTGAGGTTAGGCTGACAGAGACAAATCACAGCAGGCAAGAGAACAGTTTCCCCTCCCTGCCTTCCCTGCTCCCTTGGCTTACTGCATATGTAAAGTTGAAATTACAATATATATATTTTTTTGCTTTTTTTTGGGGGGGTCACACCCGGCAATGCTCAGGGGTTACTTCTGGCTCTGTGCTCAGGAATTACTCCTGGCAGTGCACAGGGGACCATATGGGATGCTGGGAATCGAACCCGGGTCGGTCTCGTGCAAGGCAAACAAACGCCTTACCCGCTGTACTATCGCCCCAGCCCCCAAATTACAATAATTTAAATACCTTTCTTTACCATTTCTTAGAATACTAATAGTGACAAATCAGTCATGGCAGGTGAGCAAGCAGAATGTTTGGGAAGAAGCATTAACAACTTGCGGAGAATTTTCTTTTGAAAGATCAATTTAAATGTTCATTTAAAATGACCATTCCTGGGAGCAGAGCAATGGTACAGTGGATAGGGCGTATGCCTTGCTCGTGGCTGACTCAGATTTGATCTCAGGTATTCAATATGGTACAATGAGCACTGCCAGGAGTACTGAATGCTGAGCCAGAAATAAGCCCTGTGCATCACTGGGTGTGATCCCCAAACCAAAACAACAACAAAAGACGATTCGTGAGTCCTCTGGAAAACTTGGTGATAGTAAATGTGTTTTTCTCTCTGTCTCTGTTTTGGTCTCTGAATAGTACATGAGCACTATGTATTAAAAAAAATGACCAGACTAATTAACTAATTAATTAACTAATGTTAATTAGTTGGTGTCCTGCCTCTTCCTTTCTCTCTATGGTAAAGGCATCTTATTATTCATAATGATATTAACTTAAGTAAGAATCTCTACCACACTCATCTACTCCAATGGAGATAACTATTTATCCCCCTTCTATTTTTTAGTGATGAGGGTGGTCCGTTCATGTGAATGGCATCAGAGATCCGACTCAAGCTTTACTCTTCTATGGTCATTGAGGTTTTTTTTTTTTTGGATCACACCTGGCGATGCACAGGGGTTACTCCTGGCTCTGCACTCAGGAATTACCCCTGGTGGTGCTCAGGGGACCATATGGGATGCTGGGAATCGAACCCGGGTCGGCTGCGTGCAAGGCAAACGCCCTACGCCCTACCCGCTGTGCTATTGCTCCAGCCCCATTGTTTGTTTGTTTGTTTTTCTATTAAAAGGTTGAGTGCTTCAGCATTTTGTTTTATTTTGGTCATGTTAATAAAGAAAGTTATGGGAACAAACAGAATCCAGATCATTTAAAGAGAGTAATAACTATTTCCAAAGAAAGTCAGTTATATTGGACTTGCTAACATAGAAATGGGAATTATATCTTCCACTGAGTATCAAAATTGTGGTCTTCAAGACTTCAGTCTCTTGTAAGAATCTGCAACAGCTACTAAAGATTGCAGGTGTGCTAAGGAATACTGTAGGAGCAAGAACCATCAAAGTTCACTCTATTCTTGGAATAATTATGCCTCCTGTTTGCATGAATTTTTTAGCCTTTTAAACTGCCCTCATTTCAGTTTCTAATTTTATTATATCACGATCCTATCATATTGGTAAGAAAAGTACATTTCCTTTCAGATGAGGAAATCAAGGGAAGAAGCAGTTAAAGTTCTTTTATAAAGTTTTATACCAAAACTACTGAGAAGTCAGCTAGAACTCAGAGTCAATTAATAACCATACATCAGTTATTTTTAACACAAAAACCAGTAGCCAAATGTGGCTGTAACACACTCTTTTTGTTCTTGTATTGTTTTGTGTGCTATACTCAGCACTGCTCAGGACTTACTCTGCCCTCTGCACTCAGAGATCATTCTTTTTTTTTTAATTTTTAAAATTTTATTGAATCACCGTGAGATAGTACAAGCTTTCATGTTTGGGTTACAATCTCACAATGATCAAACACCCATCCCTCCACCAGTGCACATTCTTCACCGCCAATATCCCAGGTATACCCCCCCTTTCCCACCCTCCCCATGCCTCTATGGCAGACAATATTTCCCATACTTTCTCTCTACTCTTGGGCATTATTATGGCTTGCAACACAGACACTGAGAGGTCATCATATTTGGTCCATTATCTACTTTTGGCATGCATCTCCCATCCCAACTGGTTCCTCCAGTCATCATTTTCTTAATGTTTTTTTTTTTTATTTTCCTAATTTTAAAGGGATCATTCTTGACAGGACTTGGAGGACCATATGGGGTGCTGAGGATTGAACCCTGGTGGTCTGTGTTATTGCCCCAGCTCTAGGTAGAAAGCACTTTTTTTTCCTTTTTGAGTCACACCCGGCAATGCTCAGGGGTTACTCCTGCCTCTGCACTCAGGAATCACTCCTGGCGATGCTGGGGGACCATATGGGATTCTGGGAATCGAACCCAGGTCGGCTGCGTGCAAGGCAAATGCTGTGCTATAACTCCAGCCCCGAAAGCACTTTTAATATGGCAAATTTGAGCTCAGATAAGTACATTCTGCATAGAACACTAGGAAGACAGTCTAACAAAATATAATGTAAAATATTCCATTAGTAATGTTTATATTGATGACATATTGAATAGTGAGGTAACTAAAATACATTGTTAAATTAATTTCACCCGTTTCTTTAAAAAATAGTCACTAGGAAATTAAAAATCATACAAATGGCTTATATTATATTTCTACTGGACAGAGGTAATCTATAAAATTCTCTATCGATCTACTTTTATTTTTATTATTAGTATTATTTTTTGCCACACCTGGTAGTGCTCAGGGCTTACTCCTGGCTCTGTGTTCAGGGATCACTTCTGGGCATGCTCAGGGGACCATTGCTGTGCCCTGGGATGCCCAGGGTCAACTGCATGCAATGCAAGTGCCTTGCTTTCCTTCTGTACCATTTCTTCAGTGCCTCTTCTGACCCATTTAAAAATGTATCATCTATCTAGGGTACCCATCCAGCGATGCCTAACAGCTCACCTCCATTCTATTTTTTTTTAAATAAAAATTTTATTTTATTAAATCACCATGTGGAAGATTACAATGCTTTCAGGCTTAGGTCTCAGTTATACAATGCTGAAACAACCATCCCTCCACCAGCACCCATATATCACCACCAAAAAAAAAACCACACAGTACACCTCCCATCCCGCCCCCCCACCCCCGCCTTGTAACTGATAAGTTTAATTTTACTTTCTGTTTACTTTGGTTACATTCAATATTTCAACACAAACCTCACTATTGTTGTTAGGAGTACCCCACTAGATTCAGACCTACTGTGAAGACAAATGAGGTCGCGCGGCTGCACTAGTGGCCGCGTGGTTTTGAATTTTCGTACTTTAACAACTAAGTCCAAGGAGATTTCTACCAGATATTGGATCATTGCAGGCTTGAAAATACAATCTGTGGTCATCATAATATGGCGGACACCGCGCCCTTCATCCCCGGAGAGAAAGAGGCGAGAGAGAGAGAGAAATACCTTTCCCCTCCTGGGAGGGCACGGGGCCGAGGCTTAGTTCTCAGGCTGGAGACATTCTGCGAGGAGTTGCCCATGCTGAAAGAGGTTTTGCTGGGTCTGGATTCACACTCGTGCAGCTGCGGAGAGGCCACACATGCGTGCGGCCCCCGGGATCACATCTCGGCGGTGGGAGGGACCGGTGCCTCCCACCTTCCCAAGAGCACCCTCGTGTCCTTTTGCTGCAGTTTTTGTCGTAAATCCCATCTGTGGTCGTCTTAATATGTCGGACACCGCGCCCTTCATCCCCAGAGAGAAAGAGGCGAAAGAGAGAAATACCTTTCCCCTCCTGGGCGGGCACGGGGCCGTCACCTCCATTCTAAAGGGTCACCAGGGCTGCACTGGCAATGCCTGGGATGGGCAGCCATAAATGCATCCTTTAAAATGCTGGATTTTAATTTTACTGTTTCTTGCCCGCACGGCAGAGCCTGGCAAGCTACCCATGGCGTATTCAATACGCCAAAAACAGTAAAAACCAGTCTCACAATGGAGACGTTACTGGTTCCCGCTCAAACAAATCAATGAGCAACAGGATGACAGTGACAGTGACTATATCTATTTTATTCAGTGTTGCAAACCTTTATTGAGTGCCTTTGTCATGTAAGGAACAGTGTGGACAATAGGAAGATTTTAAAAAAACAACAACAACAGTTTTTATGTTGTCTATTTTCCAGGTACTTAGAGTAGAGTCTGAGAGAGACAATAACCACCAATACATATAATTAGGAGTAGACTACTGTCTAAGAGCACAGAACAGAGACAACTTTGCGGGTGGGATCTAGGGAAGAAAGAGTTAGGGCCTTTCAAGAATGTAAAGGATTTCAAAGTGGGAGTTTTTGTATAGGGATTTCAGGTGGAAATATAGATCAAGGAGGTGATGAGAGCCCCTAAAAGTTTCACTATTAGAGTGATAACAAAGATAGGGTTTAGTACCAGTGTTTTATCAGTGTCCTGTGGGAAATGACAGGAACTATAAAGAAACTGGTTATGTGAAGGGCCTGCCCTAACAGGAACCACCAGGGGGAGATGTATAGCTTTCTACCTCATGACAGCGAGTAGGCATGGCTTAAAAAAATCAAATTAAAAAAACCTATACTCTATATCTCTTTACCATGATGCCCAAAAAGAGAAAGAGACAGAGACAGAGACAGAGATAAAAGAGAGATACAGAGACAGACACTGAGAGACAGAGACAGAGAAACAGAGAGAGAGAAAAAAATGCCTGTCCACAGAGGTAGGCTGTGGAGTGGGGTGATGGGAGGGAAACTGGGGACACTGGTATACCCTAGTGGAGGGATGGGTGTTGGAACACAGTATGACTAAAACCTAATCACGAACAGCCTTTTTTTTTTAATTTAATTTAATTTTTTTATTTTTTTATTAAATCACCATGTGGAAATTTACAGTTTCCAGGCTTATGTCTCGGTTATACACTGCTCGAACACCCATCCCTTCACCAGTGCCCATATTCCACCACCAAAAACCCCAGTATACCTCCCACCTCCCCAACCCCCACCCCCCACCCCGCCTGCATAGCTGATAAATTTCACTTCATTTTCTCTTTACCTTGATTACATTCCATATTTCAACACAATATTCATTATTGTTGTTGGAGTTTCCCCTCAAAAAAACAGCCCTGCTGACAAGGAAGCATTTGATAGTTAGTTTTCCATTGCTGAGAATGAAGAGATATTAGGATTTCTGCATTTTAGTACTTTAGTAGTTAAGTCCAGTGAGATTTATGTTAGAAATTGCATCATTTCCCTTCCTCGGGCAGCATGGGGTTATGGCTTAGTTCACAGTCTAGAGACATTGGTGGAAGCAGTTGCTGGTACCAAAAGTAGTCTAGCTGGCCTCCGGATTGTGGTCATCAGCAGCAGAGTGGCCACACAAACAAACATGTGGTTCTAATCACGAACAGCTTTGTAAGGGCCTCACTGATTCAATAAAAAAAACTTTAAAAAAATTATACTGTACTTTAAGATCACAATGAGTAGGCACTTTGTCATGAACTAGTTACATGTTTTGAGGACATAAAGGACAATCTATGTATACACAAACATTTTATATCTTTCCAAAATGATATGGTATCTTATTATTAGGATGAGCAAGGGAATGATAGTCATCTTAATTATAGTAACAAAAATTCCAGAACTAATGGCCATTGATCCAAGGAAGCTTACCATTCAAGAATCACCATATCCAGGGAAAACAGACCATGAAGAAGACCAGTGAAAGGAGGAGGAAAGGACCAGAAGTGACAGTGTGATCATGGTAAGGGAGACAGACAGGAGTCTCTGAGGGTGACAGAAAAACAAATTGTAGAGCAGGAGATTGAACCCTGAAAGAAATGAACAACAGTCTAAAGATATGTTTAGATATGTTTCAAAATATGAAAACAAGATGCTTCAAAAGCTTTCTTTATTGATTTGAGAAGGCTTTTGAGTCTGGGCTCCTTGGCAGTGTTGGGGACTCAGGGGCCACCCCTGCTAATATTCTGCCGAACACTGCAGACTTAAGATTTTGGAACTGGGGCTAGTGATGCATTGCTGTTCTGGTGGTGGTGCTGGAAGTCACCAGGGACACTTCCCTAGTTGCTTAGAGGCCACCAGGCCTCACTCCCCGGTATTCTTCAAGGGATTTTCATTGTGGTGCCTGGGAGCCATCTCTCTGGCCCCTGATATGGGAATTTTTAAATGTTATAATAGCTCAAGTATTTGTGCTAAACAGTGCTATACCAGAAGCAAGATAAAAGTTTCTCTCAAGTCTACAGCTTTAATTTTCTTTTAAAACCTTCCATCTAGGGGAAGCAATATAGTTCAGCAGTAGACCACTTGCCTTGCATATCCCTGGATTCCATCCTTGGCATTGAAAAATAAACAAATACAATTTTATATCAATATTTATCTTAACAGCATATGTTTTTAAAAACTTGTTGGCCTTTCACGATAGATTGCTGAGCAGTTGGAAGGATACTGAGCACCCCTGCCTTCTCCATCAGCAAGCAGCTGGGAGCCATTCAGGAGCTGCCAGAGTAACTGCATAGACTGCAGGAAGCTCATGGCCAAGTACAATCTCACCTTCTTGGTGCAGGTGTGTGTCATTCTTTCCACTGTCTCAGGAGAAGTGTGAAATAGGAGTGGTTGTCTTTCCCTGGTTTCACCAGCAGCAATTCTAGAGTAACACTGGGGGCCCAGGTGACACTGGCTCAGGGCAGACAAAACAGAGCTCCTAAAACTAGGAGCCACTAATTTTTTATTTACCTCAGTGGCCAAGCAAGATATACTACTCTAGGATTCTCATAGCTCCTCAGATAGTAAACTCCAGCTCTTCAAACACATGGTATTTTTTTTGTCTTTTTTGGGGCCACACTCAGTAATGCTCAGGGGCTACTCCAAACTTTACATTCAGGAGGCCATTCCTAGCAGTGCTTAGGGGACACTGAGGTGCCATGAATCATGTGCAGAGTATATACTCCAGTCATTTGAGCCTTTTGATACAACTCCTCAGACCAGAAAGAAGATAGTATTGACTTGGTATAGACAAGGGAGATATAGAACCTTCCATAAATATCTGGGAAATAGCATAGAGATTTAAGGGTAAAATGTAAGATTCTGATATTAATGGTATCTTATGAACAGTAGGGCCTGTTAATAAGCAAATAACTTTATTGACTGGACTTCATTTGTTTTGTTTATAAGAATCTCTGTCTCTGCATGTTTCTGTCATCCCGTTGCTCATCCATTTGCTCAGGCGGGCACCAGTAATGTCTGCGTTGTGATTTGTTGTTACTGTTTTTGGCATATCTAATATGCCACAGCTAGCTTGCCAGGCTCTGTCGTGCAGCCGAGATACTCTCGGTAGCTTGCTGGGCTCTCCAAGAGGAATGGAGGAATCGAACCCAGGTCGGCCGCAAGCAAGGCAAATGCCCTATGGATGTGCTGTCACTCCAGCCTCATTATGAAAATAATGGCAATAATAAATATATCTACCTCACAGGATTGCTTCATAAAATGATACACAAATGTTTTATATGTGAAGACTCAGGATGCTAAGAACAATCACTCTGGCTTGAGATGGTAGAAGAGAGATGTAATAAATTGAGAAAGGGACTTGGTAGTGACAAACTGGCTCCAGGTGTGAATCTGGTATTATTGAACTGGGTAATGTGAGATGGCCCCTGAACTAATTTGTCCAGGGTGCTTTGTATACACCGAAAAAGGATGAGTGAGCATGCTGTTTTTCAGCAGACACTCTGTAAGAAGACATGCATTCAGTAGTGAAACCACAGGGGAGAGAAAAAAAGAGATGGGAAAGGAGAGAAGAAAGAGGGAGAAAGAGAGAGGGGAGGGAGAGAGAAAGGGCAGAAAGAGAGGAGAGAGAGGGAGAAAGAAAGAGAGAGAGAGAGAGAGAGAGAGAGAGAGAGAGAGAGAGAGAGAGAGAGAGAGAGAAGGGCCTGGCTCCTCCAGGAAATAGCTGAAAAGTTCCCCCAAAGTTGCCAAATAACAGACTTCTTAATCCATATTCCTTTTTGTTATTCCAGTTGACAAATATTATTTGAGTGGGCCAGAGAGATTGGACAGCAGGCACAAGGAGTTTGCCTTGCACATAGCTCTCTTAAGTTTGATCCCTGACATCCCATATGTCTATGATCCCCCTAAGTTCTCCAGGAGTGATCCCTGAGTCCAGAAACAGGAGTGATCCCTGAATATAGCTGGGTATAGCCCAAATCCCACTTATCCTCATTCACACTACCAAATTTTTTTTTAAGAAAAGAAATAAACTTTTTAAAAATTCTTTGAGAACTAATGACAAAGTATGTACTAAAGTTGAAAGGACCTTAAGTATATTATTCAGCAACTACAAAAGATAGTGCCAAGAATATAACACCAATGAACATAAATCTTATCACTGCTTTAAAGGTTCCATGATTCCGTATTGCCTTCGGGATAAAATCACGTTCATTCTAGCAGCATACAATTTTTTAAAAAAAAATTTGGCCCCAGTCTATCCTGCCACTACCCACCTCTCCTTCCACTATCCTTGCCTTGACATGTCACATTTCCTGTCTGTGGTCTCATCAAATTTCTCAAGGCCTTCCCCACTCCAAATTCTTGCAAGATTTCTTTCTATTTTTTTTTGTGTGTATTCCCTCAGAATGACCATTTAAAAGGTCACATTTTTCCCTCTCTGAAATGGCTTACTCATTATCTCTTCCACAAAGACCGGGTAATAGTTTCTGGTTTATAGCTCCTTATAATAAGGCTTTATTCTTCCCCCTACAGTGGAAAGCACAGTCACCATGTCTCTGAAAACTCCTTAAGAACTGTGTTTACTTCCCAGACTTTTCCATTAAGCCTAACACTATAGGCCCTCAGTAATGTTTTTCAGTTGATTGCAAAAGTCGAGCATGTAATGTCACCCTTTAATCCAACTCTCACTAGCAGCACCTTTGCATGCATATCAGTGACACTTGAACCTATTCAGTACAGGGCATTACTTTCAAAGGTTTGAAAATGTGAGAATTCAAGCAAAACGAAAAAAGTTAGGAGCAAGGGTTTTGGTTGGAAAAAAATGTTTGAAGTGCAACCAACATCCCTCTTCAATATCTCATCAAGAATTCATTGCCAAGTCATATCTTCCTGCTGTGCCCACCAAAAGGAATATTATGCCTAGCATGAATGACTCAACAAGAACATCGTGTTCTAATATTGTTCAATTTAACACCTCATTGCTTTCCAAGAAATGATCTGTACACTTAGAGTTCAGCTTGTCACCCTGTTCCTGGAAAGTCTGCAACACCTTCCTGACAAAATTAGTTTTACACACTACTTTATCTCTTTTTTTTTTTATAGACAATTGCATCCCTAATGATTTGCTGATTTGGGTTGGAGGAGGGAGAGTGCCTCTTCTACCAGTGGTTTCTTACTTCTTGCTCATTACTAATTAAATTAGCACCCCAGTACTGAGATATCAATGTCAGTGAGTCATTTCAAAATTTGAAATGGTGCTCAAAATAATGGTTTGAGTTATGCCCGCAGTGAAGTAATTTATAATCTGGGGATGCGTGGGAAGAAAACAAATTGATCAAAATATATCTAACAATTGCTGTTGGACTCTGGCCACCTCAACCTGGGAGAGGCAGGGAGAGGGGAGAGTGTCAATGAGTTTTTCCAGAAGAACTGATACTTTGATGTACTTTAAAAATTAGGGTACAGGGGGCTGGAGTGATAGCACAGCGGGTAGGGCGTTTGTCTTGCACACGGTCGACCCGGGTTCGATTCCCAGCATCCCATATGGTCCCCTGAGCACTGCCAGGAGTGATTCCTGAGTGCATGAGCCAGGAGTAACCCCTGTGTATCGCCAGGTGTGACCCAAAAATAAAAAAAAAGAATTAGGGTACATTAGGGGATGTTGGTCAGAGTGTTCTCTGTGCAGAAGGGACAACATGTATAAAGGTACAAAGGCATTGGAACACAAGTTTGAAAGACTAGAGTATCGGGAGAGAGTATAAATCTATTCCTTCCGTGTAAATGATAAAATTTTGTCTCATAAATCAGGGGAGGCTAACTTTACAATCTTGCCTAACCCACTTCAGATGTAAGTTATCACATAATGAAGTTGAAAAGTTCCTAGATTTCATCACACATATCAGCACTACATTTCCCAGAAAAGTGTTATAGGGAGACATACTGATGTGGCTTCATGCACCAGCTCCATCACTTAGCTGTGGTAGACTGGGGTAGGTACTCTAATCTGCCTTTTTTTCTCATTTGGAAAATGGGTGTTTACCTACCTCTCAGAGTTGCTGTGAAAATTAAAGGAGACCAATTTGCTTAGCACAGGGCCTAATATATGCATTAAGTATTCCATACATGTGAGATATGCTAATGAAGATGAGTCCAGACATTTTAGTGAAGATAGAAGAGCAAGTGGGAGGTAATTAATGTACGGTATTCAATTGCTGTCCCAGTGAATCCCAGAGGTAGAAGAAATTATTTCCTGTTCTCTACATCTGAGGAAATCAGTGCTGAGATGAGTAATGCTTGACCCTGACTGCCATTAAGGACCCTGAATATATCTGAAGTAAGACTAGGTTGGGGAGAGAGAACAGCAAACAGAAGAAAACAAAATAAAACAAAAATCCAAACAAACCAAAAAGAAAAAAAGGAATGAAGAGATGAAGGAGGCAGAATGATTGGCAAAGAGGGATAGGAAATATGTTTTCATGGTACATTTGCCATTAGTTATTTTCCTATTCCCAGTTTAAATCCTTCAAAATTCACCAGAGAAGGTGGAGACAAAAAGAAGCAAATTAAAAAACTTTGAAGAAGTCATATATTCAACTATCTCAGAGAAGTCTAAATGTCAAAAGATTCTAAGTAGTAGGATTCCTTGGAGCGCACCTCAAGGAATGTTTACAAATCTCTTTTCTGAGAGAGCATCCTTAAACTCCTGAATTCTTAGAAAGTCTCTAGTGAGGTTGTTGTTTATTAAGACTATTGATGTCAGGAGGGGCTCAGAGGCTGCTACTTGACAGGAGCAAAAATGTTATCCCAAAGGTTGAAGTATCTCTGAGTATGAAATTTTGAAGTAGTTGTCAAAGATAAACTTCATTATGTGATTCATGTTAAAACAACATTGCCAAAGAATTCTGGTCACACCTTGCATAGCAGTTTTATTTATTTATTTAAGCCACACCCAGCAGGGTTCAGGACTTATTTCTGGCTCTGTCTTCATAGATTATTCCTGGCAGTGTTCTGGGGATGATAGTTGGTGGGAGGGATGAGTGGTACCCAGGTCAGCCCCATGCAAGGCCCTACACATTATACTATCTGTGCCACCGCATAGGAGTTTTTAGTCAGACCCAAACCATTAGCAGTTCCAACAAAAGCATTTTCTTCTAGGAGATTCTCAACATCTCAACAAATAGGATTCTTAAAACACCTATTTGATTTTGACTTGATGTGATTTAATAGCACTGACAGAGGATTCTGTCCTGATCCTTTTTTTCTCACACATCTTTTATTTTTCAATTTATTTTTGGAGACTTAGCTATCCTGACTGTCTTCTATCTTTCTCTGTACTTAGGTCTTCTGTTTTCTCTTTTGATTATTGGAAGGTGAGCAATGAAAACTAAATTAACATCTGGGGCCAGATGTTAATTAAGCAAAATTAGTCAAGCAAATCAAAACCTCCAATTATTTGATGTTAGGCTAGTGAGTCTCAGCGGGGCTTTCTTAGATGTGGTTTTATTTGGATGTGAGTTACATAAGCCTTCTGTCCTGGGAAGTAAGATTGCTTCTGTATGACTTTATGACAAAGAAATGGAAATGGTATGCCATCAAGATAGAAGCTAATATGTTACTAAGGGACCAGGTAGCAGGCAAAACTCTACACAAGAACTCTGCAGAACTCTTATCACAACCCAGCCCTCACCCCAAATGAGGAAACAATATCAAGCTTGATATAGATGTTGATATCTCTTTCTAGACACAGAAGTTTTTGTCTTTCTGCCAAAATGCTAATCTAATAGATTTGCTGCTTTTGATTGTATTCCAAGCCCCTTTAATTTCTAAATAACAGTAAAGATCTTATCTGATGAAAGAAACTTTTTAGAGTACATTATGTTCAAGACACTGACCACGCACCAGGTGAATAGAGAGAGAATTCATGCTTTGCACTTAGAGGATTTGCTCTCTTGAAGAGATAGGCACATGTATTTAAATGCGTACATCTATTTTTGCAAACAAATCAAAACTGCAAGATAACACAGACTGCTGAGTGATATACAAGTAGGCCGATCATATGCATCAGTTTGTTCTGGATAGCCCCGTTTGATGTCTGTTGTTTCAGAGTAATTTTGTCCCTTTTAACTTTCAGGCCTTACAATCTGGATGAGAAATAGTTTAGTCAGCTATGCTCAGAGCAACAGTTTAGGAATTCGGGGAAGAAATTGATTAGTAATGATGGGAAATTATCAATGAAAGGAGAATAAAGAACTAGTTCCAAGAAATCGTAAGGGATGCTGAGTTCAAGTTATAGCATCGCAGGAAAAAGGGATGTAAAAAGGTAAGCAAGAGAATTTGGTAAAGTGTGGTAACTGGCTGACTCTGCAGAAAGGGAACAATCAAGAATGGCTCCATACTAAAAAGATGAGTAGTTATAAAAACTGATGGCCATCATTGACAAGTGTGGGGGAATTAAAAGGAGTTGAGTTTTTTTTGTGTGTGCATGTGTAGGAGTGTGTTAAAAATTAATAAGCTCTTCTTCAGGCTTGATGATTTTGAGACATCTGTTTGGAAGTGTCCTACAGTGAATATTATATTAAATTGAAGACAGCTAGTTAGGGTTGGATATATGGATTCAGGAATTCTATGGAATATCAACAAAAAGTTTTCACCATGGAATTATAAATGGCAAACAATCCAAAATTATTTAGTTGGATTGCAATAATATATTTTAGAGAAGGATGAAATATAGCTGATGAAGGCAGCAGATGAGATCCCAAGATGGAATTAAACTGGACAGTATGTAATCAAGGGTCCAGAAAGGGAAAAATGATTTAAGATGTAGAGGTCAATCTACAGAGCCAATTCTTTGGAAAGAGATTCAAGGGAACTAAGAAGAAAAAATTTAGAGTCTGAGTGATGAGAATGACATAGGCCTCTGGAAGTTCTGTTTTTTTTTTTTTCTTTTTGGGTCACACCCAGCGATGCTCAGAGGTTACTCCTGGCTTTGCACTCAGTAATTACTCCCGGCAGTGCCCGGGGGACCATATGGGATGCCGGGGATCGAACCCGGGTCGGCCGCGTGCAAGGCAAACGCCCTACCCGCTGTGCTATCGCTCCAGCCCCTGGAAGTTCTGGTTTTGTTGTAGTTGTAGAAGTGGGTTTTGTGATAAGAATTGGTAATTCAAGGGAGATAATGAAGGAAGGCTGATTTTGTGAGAAATTGGCAATAAAAGAGAAAAATATTACAAATTCAAGAAACTGGTAGAATTAAGACATAGTTTGGGGGACACAATCAAAGGTGCTAGGGCATGCTTCCTGCCTGGTTCTCATTTGGCAGGACATGTGGTGCTGAGAATTGAACCTAGGCATCCTGTATGCAAAGTTTCACTCCAGCCCTTTGAGTCCTCTTCTTGATCTTTCGAAGGAAGACTTTTCTTTTTCTTTTTCTTTTTGGCTTTTTGGATCACACCCAACAATGCTCAGGAGTTACTACTGACACTGCACTCAGTAATTACTCCTGGCAGTGCTCAGGGGACCATATGGGATGCTGGTGGGGATTGAACCTGGTCCGCCGTATGCAAGGAATATGCCCTACCCACTGTACTATCTCTCTGGCTCCAACCAAAGGAAGACATTTTAATTTTTCAATATGA
The DNA here is from genome assembly GCF_027595985.1 of Sorex araneus. Classification (NCBI taxonomy): domain Eukaryota; kingdom Metazoa; phylum Chordata; class Mammalia; order Eulipotyphla; family Soricidae; genus Sorex; species Sorex araneus. The sequence continues at coordinate 35,335,259 of NC_073304.1, forward strand.
AAAGAAATTAATGTTCTATGGTAAACCCTAGGTAGCTCTTTTTTTCCTCAGACTAAATTCTGATTTTTTTAATTGCTCATACTGCCTTTTTATTTTCTGAATTTCAAGTAAGCAGTTCAGTAGAACAGGGGAGAAGAAAATGCACATATAAAAAGAACAAATTTATCAGCTAGACCTCAATAGGTGATTAAATGAGCCTATGCCCTCTCCCGGCGCCCGCCCGCCCACCCCATATAGCTGGGGCCTCTTCTGTTTAAGTAGAAAATATATGCATCTGTAGCTGGAGTAGATATATAGGTAAGGAGAGAACTGCTCTGAAATATTGATGAGTTTTATGTTTTGCTTGAGGAAACACCAAATTTTACCAAACAAATCCTCAGAGTTGTTAAAAACAAAACAAAAAAAAACCCTCCAAGTTTGCGAGCTGATGTCCGTCCTGCTGTCTACTTCCTTGGCCCCTGTCTACAACCTTGGCTAGCTGGGTCCAATTTCTTCCCTCCTTGACTACTGTTAATAGCCTCTCTCTGTTATTCGTCCATTCCAGCTTTCTTACACACAGCTTCCAGCCAGATCAATGCTCCTAAAATCCAACTCTTTTTTTAAGAAAAAAATTTTTAGTGAAACACCATGATATAAAATTACAGACTTACATACTTTCGTGATTACATTTCAGTCATACAATGTAAAACCCAGCTCTGATCATATCTATTTGCGCTTAAAGGTCTTCAGCAAATTTTCATTATCAAATGAATGAGGTATAGGCTCTTTACCTTGGCTAATCAATGCACCTAAAGTGTGGCTTGCTTTACTGTGTCTGTTTTAGTTTTTACAATTTTGTTGTATTAAAACTGATGTACATGCATGAAAAAGAGGGAGTCATTTGAGCTCTCTGATGTGAACTTGGGAAATTTTTCTATGAAAACAAACAGGGCTTCACATAGAAGGAAAGTTTGAAGATGAGCTGGAGGTGATTTGTCCAGATACTGTTTAATGTGATAGTGCTGTCTGAACCTTCCCTCAAAAACAAGTGTCTTTTTTTTCTTTCTTTGTAGCACTAAGATTGAGTTAAAGGCTTGATGCATGCTGGGTATGTGCTCTGTGTGAAGCCATAGGACTAGTTCCAAAAGATTTGTTGGCAGTTTTCTCATGGCACTTACCAAATTTGGCTTTATTTTAGAGTAACTCTAAAATAAAAGACCACATGGTCTTTTTTTTAATGGCTTCTGGATGGAGTACTACACTTTACACATGGGTACATTCAGTTCATTAGAAAAAAATTACCTGACTAGGGTAAAGAGACTGTAGGCTATTAAATTTCTCTACTGTTGACCCACATCTATCAATGTATTCTTATTCCTTCTTGGAAAGATGCAAATTGTTTCCTTTTTCATTATAACAACAGTGTCTTACTTATAGGATATCATAATGTTAGTTTCCCAGCTGACCTGGATTCAATCCCTGGTACTGCAAGTGATTCCCTGGACACCTCCAGAAGTGATCCCTGAGCACAGAGCCAGAAGTAAACCCTGAGCACTGCCAGGTGTGCTTTCTCTCTGCCCCCCATAATATTAGTTTATATTGGGTCATATGTAAAAGAAGAAGGTTTTGGCTGTTTAGTATAAATGGAATGCTCAATTAAAATTTTGATGCATAATATTTGTATAAGTGTTTTATAATGATAAGTTTGTGAAAAATTTTATTTGCAGAAAAATATTTTATAAATCAAGGGTTCTCATATGAGGAAGGTATTATACATAAGATTGTGCACTTATATTTTTTCTATTCATACTTTTCTTTGTATATTTTATTTTCGTGTTATTAGATGTTTAAAAATACCCTTTGTAGGGTTCACTTAATTCTTTTCTTTTAATATGAAATAAACAAATGCAGACAATAATTATGTTCTTATGTATAAAAACATTAATGTTTCCCTGGAAAGAGTCTTTTTCCATTACATTTCAAAAAGGATCTCTCCATCAGAAGACGGTTAAAAACCATTCTTAGGAATCAATACATCTATAAAGGCTTTTAAACTTTGGCCCCATACATTATTTTTGCAAAGAAAAAAAATGGAATGTCTGAGTAGCTGCTCCAGACAACAAAACCAGAACAGATAAAATCACTTGGAATAATTCTAAATGCTGCTTCCAAACCTCTATTCTGTTTGCTCTATACTAAAAATCTTTCCTGTAGCTGGACTGAAGAACTAAGCAGCATAATCCCACTCGTGATCTAGGAGGACCTTGCCATCCTTCACATACTGTTCCTTTCTCCTCATTTCAGTACTAAGAGGCCGCTGCTGCTTCCATAGGAGATTTTCACCAAGATACTCACTATCAAAATTCCCAGGTGACCCTTTCTTTCTGTGCCAATATTTCTTTCTGACCCAACGCTTTCCATTAGGAGTTTGTTTGAACAATCGTGAGATATGGGCACTAGACCTAAGATCTGAAGACACAGGGAAAGGGGAAAGAAGCCTTGGGATAAAGGTGGAGGGATCCTCACATTCTGGTGGTCCTGCTTAATGTCGCAGACCTGCAAGTGTGAAATATTAAAAATGAATGAATAAAATGGATAGTTTGAAGTGTTCAGAGGAAAATAATGCAGAGGTTTGCAGCACCTGCCTCGCAAGTGTGTGGAACTCCCAGTATCCCACATGAACTGAACGGGGTTCTGGCAGCTCTGTTCTTTGAGCCCGGAAGCTCTGCTGTCTGCAGCCCCTGGTGTCACAAGTAATTTCTGGTCACACCACAGCTTGGTGTGTGTAAGCACCACAAAAAGTGGTGTGACCTTTCCCCCACCCCCACCATGTCCTCTCCTCCCCTCCATCCCTCAAGCCTCAGATAAAAGTATGAGCCCCTGTGAGCACATGTACCAACACTGTAACTCCAGGGGTGCAAGTCTCAGTGGGTACCACTACCTGATATGCAACCTCCAGCGAGCACCACAGCCATGCGTCTGCGTTACCCCCATGCACTGCAACAAAAATACCAACAAAAGTGAAGGGGAGGGGCTGGAGCAATAGCACAGCCAGTAGGGCGTTTGCCTTAGCACGTGGCTGACCTGGGTTCGATTCCCAGCATCCCATATGGTCCCCTGAGCACCGCCAGGAGTGATTCCTGCGTGCAAAGCCAGGAGTAACCCCTATGCATTGCCAGGTGTGACCCAAAAAGAAAAAAAAAGTGAAGGGGAAAATGAGGAAAATTAAATTAAAAGAAAAATTTACAAAGCACCATGATTTAGAAGGCTATACCTAGTTGGATTTTAGACATACTATGTTCCAGCACCAATCCCACCACCAGTGTCTTCTTATCCCCATCAGGGTTTTCAGGTTCCCTCCCACGCATCCCCAATCCCTGCCCTCTGCCCCTAGCCTGCCACCTTGACAGGCACCTTTTTAACTTTGGCTGTTGAAGTTTGGGGGTCTCTTAATTTCAGCATGGTTGACTCTGTGTTTTGGATATTTAGGTCTGCCACTCTTCTACACCACTCATGTTACTTGGATCCCCGTGACCCCTCTCTCCATTGCTTCTGTCTATCTCTTCTCCCCTCCCACATCAATTTCTCTCCTCTGCCCTTCTCCCTATCCTCTAGTTGCCAAGGGTGATCTATGCATCATCCCCTTTTTTCCTTTTTTAAAAAATTTTATTGAATCACCATGAGATATTTAAAAGCTTTCATGTTTGGGTTACAATCACACAATGATCAAACACCCATCCCTCCACCAGTGCACATTCCCCACCACCAATATCTCCGGTATATCCCCCCCTTTCCCACCCTCCCCCTGCCTCCATGGCAGACAATATTCCCCATACTCTCTCTTTACATTTGGCATCATCCCCCTTTAAAAGATTGCATTGTCTCATTCAGATATTCTGGAGGCATTTATTTTTAAAAAGAGTTAAAAAGAACTAAAATATCTTTTACCCTGGTCCATCTCAGGCCCTAGATATTCGCTTTTCCTGGTAACCTCTAGTGAAAGGGAATTATAAGACAATCTTTATTTTGTTACAAATCTGCTCCTTTCTTAGCTTTCTACAAAAGGTTCTACTTGATAATTATTATTTTTTCTGAATATTTTTCTTTTCCTATTCCCATTGGGGTTAACTCCCCCAAAGTGATTTAATTTAGCTAATGTTCTAATTAGAGCAACTTCTACTCCAGAAGATATCCTGGGCTTTCTCATCAGTGCTTTTCCGTATAATAACTGCATTAAGAAGTCTCTGAACATTAGAGAAAAAAGAAGCAGCCATTTAATGCAATGGAACCTACCTCATTCCTCCTCTTCTTCTGGCCCCATTTTCTTGGCTACCGGCAGTTTCTTTAGCAGATAAGTCTTTCAACACTGGAGAAGGGCTGAGAAGAAAAGCTGTAACATCACAGATAAGAGTGCAATTGACTCACTTCCTAGTAAGATTGTCATATCATCACCGTAAATTAAAAAATTAGTTTTATACCCAGTGAAGACATCATTCCATTTCCTTGCAGTTTATTCTAGTACATCTTTCCCCCCCTGAATTCTCCAAGACTTCATCAGACATGATTAGGAGTACAGTATTATCTGGACCACGGAACTCAAAAAACCGAGTTAATTATAACAGACTATTGAATCTGAATCTGAAGCTTTCTAAACAAAGCTTCTCAACCTCTGCTGTGCATCTGCAGTAAAAACATCCTTTACTGGAAATCTTTAAAAAGATGGAAGTTGGGTTTCATCCCCAGAGATTCTCACTTAATTGACCAGAGTGAAGGGTAGGTGGTAGAAATTTTTTTAAGTGGTATTGCTAGCAGGCAAGGTTAGGAACCAACCCTAAAGTAATCAGCAGGGCTAATACAATCAGCTTCAATCAATGAAGCTGAAACAGTGATGTCATAGTACCATCATAAGACAGTAGGGGGCAGAGTTGACCTAAATTTATATAGAGATAAAGCCCATTTAGAAATTAGTTATTAATAATCTAATCTTAACTTTGTTCTTTGTGGCTGTCTTTTACCACAAAGCTTTTATATGATGCTAAAACCAAATTACTTTTCAAACGTTGAAATTTACTGGGAAGCCCTGCGGTGGTGTGTGATGAATAGGGCCATTATATAATTTATTGTTCAAACAGCATATTTTTTTTAAAAACAAGAAATATCATTCATGATTATGTCAGGACAACATACATATCCAGAATTGCAAATGGAAATATATAGACACAGCATTTTACTATGCTTTCTGTGGGATCTGGGAATATTAGAATCTACAATATGGTTTAACTGATTAAAGCAATCAATAGTAACAACTATATACATACACTGATTACTGTAATGTTTGGCTTTTTTGTTTTTGGTTTTTTGGGTCACACCCATCGATGCTCAGGGCTGACTCCTGGCTCTGCACTCAGGAATCACTCCTGGAGGTGCTCAGAGGACCATATGGGATGCTGGGAATTGAACTTGGGTCACCCACGTGCAATGCAAATGCCCTACCTGCTGTACTATCACTCCAGCCCCTGATTACTGTAATGTTAAGTATCATTTACATGTGTATCCATCTATTATTACTCAGTAGTTTGTACCAGGCTCCCTGGGCAAGGAAAAATAAGCTGTAGATACTTTTTTGCAATAGGAGGTAGGTTTGGATTATACTTGGCGGTGCTCAGGTTTACTCCAAACTCAGTGCTCTGGTATCATTCTTGGTGATGTTCAAAGGACCATGTAGTGCCAAGATTAAACTCAGAACTTCCACAGGCAAAGCATGCACTCAGCCCTTGGGCTACCTTTCCAGCTTTGAGGAATCAGACACTATATAGTCTAGTCTGAAAGAAAAGATCAATGAAGCTGACATGGTACATAGAATGCAAAACCTGAAAAAAATATTTTAGGACGTTAAATATAATATCATATCGTTTGTATCATTTGTCATCCCATTGGTCATCGATTTGCTGGAGCAGTCGCCAGTAACGTCTCCATTCATCCCTGTTGCGTACTAGTGTAGCCCAATGGCGTCTGCTCGCTCTAGGAACATGAAGAGCCTCAAACCATTCATTCAGGATCTTGACGAAGAAATCTGACCATCTCGTAGGTGGGCAGCCAGGCATTCTTTTGATGTCCTGTGTAATCCAGTCGGCAACAGCTCTAGTCCAGCAATCGCCTCCAAATCGAATTATGTGTCCAGCCCATCTGATTTTCGACGCTTAGGTAAACAAGACAGCATCCTTGATTCTCGATCATTGACGGAGGTCGGAACTCCAGATTCCTTCTCTCACTTGAGTGAAATGTGATATTCCAAGCATAGTTCTTTCGATTCCTCTTTGGGAGACCCGAATAACGTTCTTATTCTGTTTTCGTAGGGCCCAGGTCTCTGAGGCGTATGTTAGTGCAGGAAGAACGGTGGAGTCGAAAAGATGTGCCCATAATACTCTCGATAGCTTACTGGGCTCTCTGAGAAGGGCGGAAGAATTGAACTCAGGTTGGCCGGGTGCAAAGCAAATGCCCTTCCAGCTGTGCTATCGCTCCAGTCCAATATCATATGTAATAAATTAATTATTTTTAAAATAACTACTTTTTTGGTTTGTTTTTGAGCAGGCCAATTGGTTCTCAGGGCTACTTCAGGTCAGTGCTCAGCAGTGACTTCCCCCAGGGCCAGGGATTGAATCCAGGACTCCCACATGCAAAGCACAAACGCTGGCCCTTTGAGCTAAGTCTTTGGCTTCCAAAATATTATCCTTAATTCAGTGTAGGCTGTCCTTGACTTTAAAAATGAATCCACTCATTTATTTATTCATATGGTTTCTGGGCCACACCCGGCACTGCTCATAGGTTAGTCCTGGCTCTGCACTCAAGAATCACTCCTGGTGAGTTCTGGGTACCATATAGGATGCCAGGGATTAAACTTGGGGTTGACCGCATGCAAGGCAAACACCTTAAGTGCTGAACTTACCTGCTCCAAGCTTTGAGTCCACTTATTTCTTTCCTATTGTGATCCTTTCACAACTGCAGCACTTCCAGCAGCCAAAGACCAGTTGACTTCTTGAGCTGTGTTGCGTCTGAACCTTAGAAGTCATCTTGCTTATGAGTGTTGATTTTTTTCCCAGAAGCTCTCCTCTGGCTCCTGGATGGTTGTCCTATGCAGCTTGGACCCCAAATTGAATCAAGAAACACAATTTCAGCATGGAAGGTACAATGCAATTGATAACAAAGGAAATTACATTCCTTTTTAAATTAATGATAACTTTAGTCCGCAACAGAAGGTGCCCTTGGGCACAGAAGCTTGACCCAATTGGACTCACAGGTCTCTCATCCCACACTGGAATTTCCTGTCCCGTGTCACCTCCAGACCCCACGTTGCTTGAAAGACAGCTACAGTGTTGACCTGCCTCTCATTTGTGATCTCACACAAGATTTGTCTTCCTACCAATTTTCAACTTGGTTCAAAACTGTCATTCACCATCTTGGATTTTTTCCTCCTTTGCTTATTTACCATGTGTGAATCCCTATTTGACATGTCTATCCTTGTGTAGTTCTGCATTTTCAATAAAATTTTCAAATGTCTTGAATGTAATTATCAAGAGATTGATGATTCATAGTAAAAAATGAATTAAAGCATAGAAATAAATAAGCTATGGATCAATCCTATGATAAAATGTGCAACATTTTTTTAAACAAGTTATTTTTATTTATTTATTTATTTATTTATTTCTTTTATTGATTCACCATGTGGAAAGTTACAAAGCTTTCAGGTTAAAGTCTCAGTTATACAATGCTCAAACACCCATCCCTTCACCAGTGCACATATTCCACCACCAAGAATCACGATATACCTCCCCACTTCCCCCCACCTCCCCAGCCCCCCACCCCGCATGTGTAACTGGTAAATTTCACTTTACTTTCACTTTACTTTGATTACATTCAATATTTAAACAAAAAATTCACTATTATTGATTTGGAGTTTCTCCCCCCTAAAATCGATCTGCTGAAAAGAAAGCGTTTGGTAATTTGTTTTCCATTGCTGAGAATGAAGAGATATGAGGTCAGGAGGCCGAAAATGTGCAACCTTTTATCATGTCAGATGGAACCTGATGGCTAGTCTCACTATGATTAGGATGAACCAACTGGTCTGGGAATGATCAGGTAAAGGTAAATCCATCCTACACATTAATGGTGATGGTATTCTTGCCCGAGAAAAAAAGATCAACTTAGCCCATTTGTATAGTAAAAACATTTTTTTTTTACCTCTCGGCACATATTTATTTCATTATTTGATTTATTGATGAAAATACTTAGATATCATTTTCCTTTAGTTTACTGCATTTTTGCTTCACTCTGGCCTGCTTCTTTATCAACACTTAGAAAAAGGATCAATATTTGCTATTTGTATTTTATTATATTTCCCCAGTTTAAAAATAACTTGTTTATTACAAAAATATCCCAAGCTTATAAAATTATCAAATAGTATAGAGAAATGGAAAAGGAAGTAAGGATTACTCTTAATCCCACCCCTACAAGTACTTTGAGGTTTGTAGGGGTATTTTTCTTGATACAAAATACTTTATTTTTCAGTCAAAAAGAAAAATTTTGGAGCCTACTTAAAATAATATCATGACATACATCTTTTACTACCAATGAATAGAAGGTCACATCATTATTTAAATAACTATATAGGATATGTGTGTGTAAACAATAAACTTTGTTTAACCACTTCAATTTTGATGACCATTGAAGTTATTTCAAAATTTTAATGTTATTGAATAATATCATAAACACATAACATTTTATTACTGCAAATGGAAAATAAAGAAAGTTAGAGCTAAAGGAGTCTTTAGAGGCTAGTTAGTTTAATGGCATCATTTTGCAGAAGAAAAACTAAGGCAAAATTAAGGGGTATAGAACCAGGGTATTTTAACTTTACAATTACTAATTTTTCCAGTCTATCCTGATTAAGATGTCATAAGTGACACTGACCTTTTCTTAATTCATTAGCCAAGAAGCTAAAACTTAATTGATAAATCTCTCCAAGCTAATTTGCATTTTAAGGTTTGCTTTTAGATGCGAAATAAATGAACAGATTCTATATATAATATATATAATATTATCTATAATATATATTATAGATAATATAATATATAATATATAATCTTCAATAATCTTTAAAATGAGGGCACGGTATATTCTCAATTACCTGAAATCATATGGAAAGACACCCGTTTACCAATTTCTGGCAGTCTCTGGTGAAGGATAGAAATTGAGAAATAGGTTTAGGATTTAGGCAGAGGTTTGGGCCAGTGATAGAATAATGCTGCTTACCCACAGTTTTGAAGCCCTTCCGGTAATGAAGGTCTGGAGCTTCCACATCTTCAGTTTCTTCAATAAATGATCTAGAATTGAAAGCTTATTTAAATGTTTATTATCCATACATCACACATCTTTATTTAATTTTTTCATATACATTTACTTACTAATAGCATATTTACCATTTTAAAAATTCTTTTAAATTAATATATTTACTGTTGCATTATTCTTTGTGCTTACAATGCTACCGTACCACATCTGCCATCAGAATGCCAACATACTCCACTACTGTCCTTAGATCCCTTCCTTCTTGACTTCTTACCCTCCCCTAATGTGGCAGCCTCAGTTCTCAATTCTTCTGGAAATATCTTGGGGGTTGACTCTTTGAGGCATTGTCTATAACCTTGCTTTATTTCTTTATATTACATGAGTGACATTATCTGGGACTTGTTTTTCTTCTTCTGATTCACTTCACTTAGCACTTCACTTCATCTTCCAGTTCCATCCAAATGGTATGGAAGTGCAGAATTTCACCCTTTCTCATAGTGGAGTAGTATTCCATTGTGCATATGTACCACAATTTCTCTATCCATTCATCTGTTATTAGGTACTTTTATTGTTTCCAGATGTTGGCTATCGCATATAATGCCATATGACATGATTATACATATATTTTATGAAATTCATGATTTTGTGCTTTGGAATAGATGCCAAGGAGTGGAATTGCTGATAAATATATCTTGATGTTTAAGACAATGACAGAAAAAGCAGCATAGGGTTGTTACTTGCACATGCTCAGCATGATTTGAGACTAAATTATTGACTTAAAGTATTAGGCTATAATACGAACCATCCACATGGGACTAGGTTATTTAAAAACAATGCTTTCTGAATAAAAACTCTTTAATAAGCAAGGGATTTGGAGTTTTATTTGCTCTTTGGAAAATTACCTAAACTGAGTTTACTGGTTTCTTTATCTTGAAATGAGGACAATGATAGCAATTTCCTTTGTGAAATTGAACAAAAATGATTATATGGCATTTGGCAAAAAGAACATGATAAATAATCCTTTAAACGTAGAACTTGTGATACACAAAAAATGAGGAAAAGTGGTATTTTTTATAAGAACTGGTTATTCTACAAAATATATCATGTTTAAATCAAAACAATAGTTTCTCGTAGCCCTTAAATCACTGAAGAAATATTCTAACAGAGGTGGAGCAGCTGTAGAATATCTCACAGAATAGAAAATGAGATGAATTTGCAGTTAATGGAGTCTTTTATTGTATTATCTTTCTGAACTTTATTGAAAATTTCCCAAAGGTCTTGGTTAATAAAACAAACAAACAGTGAATTTGGAACTGCTCACTAACAAATAAAAGCAATTAACAAGGCCATTTATGCTGGTAATAATTATATAAACACAAAATTGTCCAATAGGTTGGATTTTTAGAATTCTCATTCTTTATTAACAAAGATGGTTTTTAAGATGATATTTTCTCTCCTTGACTTGAGTGTCTGGCTTGATAGATGTTCAGAAAGAAAAGGGACACAGTTTCAGGTTCAGTCCCTCTTGACTAACCACACAAAGATTACCCACCATGTGGCATACTCAAACAGTGCACTAATGTCAAAACAAAATAAACTCACTGCTTTTGATGCTTTTGACCCACTTTTCTAAGTTTTGAATCCTGTGTGCTCAATCTTGGCATACTGGAATGTGGGAACAGGAGCAGGATCACTCTCCAAGAATGAAGTCTAAGAATGTCACTGAGGGTAGAACAAAAGCCCAGGTAGCTGAACCAACACGACTGAGTTTCTAAAACTTCACTGTGAATGAGACATTGGAAGGTGGTAGTTTCAGACCTGGTTAGGTAAACTTGGGGGTGGGTGTGAAAATAAAACATATATAACAGACCCCATTTCTCACCCACAGAGAGTAAGTCCCATATGGATATGCCAAAGTGACTGAGGAATTGGTGCTATTCAAGTATAGATATTACCAATTATATCTCAGGGAATGTGAATTCATGTAGATATCTTTGCTTATAAACAGGAAAGCAAATCTTCTGGGAAACCACCCCCCACCCCAAATATATATATATATATATTTTTTTTTTGCTTTTTGGGTCACACCTGGCAATGCACAGGGGTTACTCCTGGCTCTGCACTCAGGAATTACCCCTGGCCATGCTCAGGGTACCATATGGGATGCTGGGATTTGAACCCGGGTCTGCCGCGTGCAAGGCAAACGCCCTACCCGCTGTGCTATCTCTCCAGCCCCCCAAATATATATTTTTAAGCCAAGTAGAAATGACTTTTAATGATGCACTTCTTTAGTTGATTGCTAACATTTGGAGCCCACTTTTGGTTTTCATTATTTATTTGGTCACTAATTCATTCATTCACTCCTCAGTCCTTTATTAAAGACCTGTGTGTATCAGGCATTGTGCTAAGTGCATGGAACCTTAAAATTACATGATGAAAGCAACAAGGAGTCACTGGACCATTTGAAATAGGGTGTGTCATTATCAGATTTTCTTTTCAGAAAGTGTTCTTTGACAGAAAGATGGAAAAACTGAAGAACAGTAAAATTGGAGAATAAGAAACAATTCACATGAGAAATTTTGGAGGCTTATAGAAACAATTCACATGAGAAAATGAGGTCTGGGTTGAAATGAGTCTCCCCCAAATGAGTCCCTCCAAAGTTCATGTTAACTCCCATATATGACCACATTTGGAGATAAGAACTTTAAAGAAATGATACAGGTAAACCAAGGTCACATGGGAATACCTAACTGGCGTGACCAGTGTCTCCACAAGAAGAGGAGACAGCAATGACACACAGAAAAGCGAGTCTGTGCACAGGGGAAGGTGCTGCATGCAAGTTGCTCAAGAGGCTGAGACAAAATAAACTTTATCTCCAACATCTAAGCTCTAGGACCATGGAAAATCAAGGTCTGTTGTTCCAGTTCCTCTGGTATTTGTTATGGAAGCTACAGCAAACTGATGCAGCCTGAACAAGGCAAGTACAGGACAGAAGCACCTTCAGGCACCAGTTTACCACATGCTCACATCCCTAAGGTAATAAAAAAATTTAAATATATTTTAAATCAATACATAAATATATTTATACGAATATTTATATTAATAAATATAATATAATTATGTTTATATTTAATGCTTATAAATATAATAGAAATATTATGTACAAATATTATTTATAAATATAATAGAGATATATGCAAATATTATATACAAGATGCACATATAATAGAAATATATTTATATTTCTATTATATTTATACAAATATAAATATATTGGGGCTGGAGTGATAGTGCTGTGCATAGGGTGCTTGTCTTATACGTGGATAACCTGAGTTTGATTTCCAGCACCCCACGTAGCCCCCTGACCACTGAACACTGCCAGGAGTAATTTCTGAGCACAGAGAGTCAGGAGTAATCCCTGAGAATTGTTAGGTATGGCCCCAAAACAGAACAAACAAAAAATATACAAGGATCTAGGAGATAGTGAAGAAGTTAAGGGGAATGTGTCCAATTCCAGTTCTGTCCCTTGCATCACATAACCCTCATCGTCTCCTCCCAGCATAGCAGGCTGTAGCCCTGGTGGTTCCTAAGCCTTGCTAGGTTGACTCTGGAGGTCAGGGACATCCATGGCAGAGCAGATCCCAAGCAGTTCTGCATTCTCAGGCTTTAGCATGGACCCATTAAGCTGCTTGGCTAAGTATCATCAAGAGGGGCTCCTTGGCCTCACATGCGTCTCTTGGGAGCAACCCCCACATTTGTCTAGTTACTTATTTTTGCAGTGCTGGGAATAAAATATAAGAACTTTTATTTTTTTTGAGTCACACCCGGCGATGCACTGGGGTCACTCCTGGCCTCTGCACTGAGGAATTACCCCTGGCAGTGCTCAGGGGACTATATGGGATGCTGGGGATCAAACCCAGGTCGGCTGTGTGCAAGGCAAATGCCCTACCTGCTGTGCTATCTATCCAGCCCCCCAAACACAAGAACTTTTGTACAAAAATTTCTATCACTGAACCATTAGCAGAAAATTTCACCCTGAAAAGGGAGGAAAAGCTCAAACAGCACAAGGCAAGATGCACATTCACATACTAGTGGAACACGGGCTCCAGGCACCGTTCTCTGCCTCTTCCAATCATGCATGGGTAAGTTGATATTTTTGAAGCCCCCTGCTCCATCTGAAAGTGCTTGATTGGGTATTTTCTCATGTGTTGCAGTCTCTTGGCTGCTTTCAATGACCATTCTATAGCTGGAGGGGGAGGCTTCGTCTATTGTCCTCAGACTTCTGTGTGGTAAATGGTGGGCTTTTTTTTTTTTTGGTGGTGGTGGAGGGGGTAGGGGTGCATCCAGTATTGCATGGGGCTTACTCTCAGCTCTGTGCTCAGGGATCACTGCTGGTGGGGCTCAGGAGACTATTAATGTGGTACTGACAATTGAATCTGGGTTGGCTGTGTGCAAGAAAAGCACCCAACCCGCTGTACTACCATTCCAGGCCAGGATGACTCCTGGCCATGCTTAGGGGACACATGAGGGTCAGCTGCTTGCAAGGAAAGAGCCAACTCACTTCACTCTTTTCCAGCACTTAAGTTATTTTCTGATACATATGTGTACATAAATATTTCATTTATAATTCATTTTAAAAATTCATAAATAATTCATCATTCGAAGCCATTTTAAAAAATTTATTACAAGCAAGTTTAGCTTTGTGATTTAGTAAAAACAGTTTAAAAGAAAACATTTTATTGAGGCAGTATGATTTATCAAGTTACTCATGATTGAGTTTCAGGCATACAATGTTCCAAAACCAATCCCTTTACCAGTATCCACTTCTCTTCACCAATGTGAAGAGAAAAATAGGTTGTTTTTTCTTTTAGGATTAATTTAAGGCACAGTAAATTAGTCTAGCTCAGTACAGTATTTCTTGTCAAGGTTTTAAATTTTATTAATGAAGTCAGAAACTAGACTATATGTATGTAACACTGTAAAGTATATTTTAAAATCTTCAACCTGCTCTATCTTCACTAATCTGAAAATTCACATTCTTTTTGCAGGGGGAATTTTTATTGTCTTTTCTCCTTACTATCACCTTCTACTTACTCTTTATTTCCTTTCATAATTTTTTCTTTAAATTTTTGGATCACATTGGTAGTGCGCACTGCTTACACCTAGCTTTGTGCTCAGGGATCATTCCTGGCAGTGCTTAGGGGACCACATGTGATGTCAGAGATTGGACTAGGGTCAGTTTTGCCTCCCCTTTTGTAACTTCTATTAGAAATGTTGAATTTTGTTTTTATTTTTGGGTCACACCCAACTATGCTCAGGGTCACACCTGACTCTATACTCAGGAATCACTCCTCATGGGGCTTAGAGGATCATTTGCTTGGGATTAAATCTAGGTTGGCTTCATGCAAGGCAAGTGCTCTACCCACTGTACTGTTCTTCTAGTCTAAAATGCTGTCGGGTCTCACTTCATAACTTTTCATTTCATTTCTGCTCTGCATTTGGAGAGAATTTCTGCTTTCACAAATCTGCTCTTCAACATAGTGTGTTTTGCTTATGAGTTAATTATATTTTAATTTCAGAATTTAATTTTAAAATATGCATATTTTCTTGCTAATGTTTGTCACAGATGCAATATCCTTCAATTCTTGCTGAATAAAATTAAAAATCATTATAAATTTACCTTCTGTTTTCTCTGTTAACTTGGTGACTTCTGATAACTTTTTTTGTTAGTGAAACTTGGTGCATCTCTTTTGTGGTATTGGTTACCTGCCCCTCCCACACACCCCACAAATTTTTGGTGATTTTCACTATACATCATTTGAGCATTCATTTGCCTACCCCTTTGACTTATTATAGCCTCTCTTCAGAAGCTGCGAAGCCAGGGCATAATATGCTATTTGGAAAGTTTTCCTATTTTTCTAGTGGTGAGTGGATATCTGGGCTCTGTTGTTCTGGTCCTAGAATCTTGCTAAATTCTGTACTGAGTGGAAAAATACCTGATACTCAATATCAGAATTGGTTCTTTAGTGAATTACTTTGTTCTCCTCATCCTTCCTCATCTTGCATTCTTCAACTCTTGCTTGGAACTTCTATAAACTACTGCTTTATTTGTACCCATTTGGTATTTTCTGATGTTGTCTCTCTCTAGACCAAATTATGCTTTACTCTTGTGTATTTTAGGATTTCCTAAAACTTAAAAAAAGTTAATCTCCCTTTTTTCTTCATCAACTGAGCTCTTCCTGTCCCCTTTAAGATTGTCTATTCATAAGACTTGGGATGAAGAAAAGATAATGCATGTGCTCAATCCACTGCTTTGACCCAATCTCCAATCCAATCTTTTGATCCAATTATTTACCTTATAGTGGCTATTGACTATTTAATAATACAAACCCCATGTAAAAAATTCAGAGACTATAAAAGTAGAGTGCAAGTTTCTCATGCATCAGCCTCCTCAGTACCTCTGCTTAAATCCTCTTGGACTCAATTATTGATTTTAGCTGGAACGAGGGACACAGTTCCCTGAGAGCTCCCCGCTACTTCCTGGGTAAGCAGAAGCCTCACTACTTACTGATAGGATCTTATGCCAAATTCACTTCTTCCCTCTAACCCCAGAACTACTGATTGCCTTTTGGGAGCTTGCTGGATAGCTTGGGATCGTGGAGGTATCAACACAGGTAGGAAGCCAGAGGGGGCAGTCCCCTGACTAAACTATATAAAGAATAGTCTCCCACCAACAAACAGACAATTCTGGGAGGCACTCTGTCTTCTTGGAAAGCCCCCCAAATTAAATCTCCATTGTCCATAACTGGCACCTTGATTCTGCACCCTTAAACCAGCCTTTCCTTCTTTCCAGTTTCATACCCACTCCAGCCCCTGTCCAGTTTCTTACTTTCATTCCTTGGTATTTGTCCATTACCCACTGCCGTTGACAATGCCCCTTTTCTGTCTGCTCTTCTATCTTTCTCCATCCTTTTTTCATTTTGATTTATCATTTCACTGTAACTGTATTAGCTGGAAAGCATTTGAGGATGCTGTCAGGATAACAGGCTCTGTAGCAAATGAGGTTGTACTGAATTATTTAGCTTTCAGCTGAAGTGGAGATAACTAAAGCAGCTGAGCTGGTTTGTAAAATCCTTGGGTAATCTGTCCACTGACTTGGGGCTTTCAGCATATTAATTTTTTTCTTGTGGTTGAAAATTATAAATTTTTAGGCTACAAAGGGAAAATACAAGCAGCTTTTCAGTTCAGTGCTATAGGCCTACAGCTAATGAATTATTAGTTTCATGTAGTATGTAATTATGTCGCTGCAGACCTGCAATTCGGGGGAATCATGATTTTGTTTAATAAATTTATTCACACATGGTTCTTAAAAATCATAAATATATAATTTATCTCCATTTATCTTTTAAAAATAGATTAAGGATTTTTTGTTCTCACTGTATGATAGTTTCTGCTTTTAAAGTTGTCTTGTTCCTCCAGATTTTTATTTTCTTTGCCAGGTTTTGATTCTTAAATGACTTTTTGGGGGGTTTGTCTCTTGGATCATACCCGATAGTGCTCAGAGCTTACAACTGGCTCTGCTTCCAAGAATCACTCCTGAAGGTGCTGGGGGACTATATGGGATTCCAGGGATCAAACTCAGGCCAGTCACATGCAAGGTAATCTCCCTATCCAGTATTTATCTCTCCAGCCCTCTTAAATGATTTTTAAATGAAAAAGGACTTTCTGTCCCTAACATTGTATAATAAACTGATCATTAACCAAAAATATAAAAAAAAAGTTTGTAGAAGGGGGTGGGTGGGTAAATTACAAAGAATCTTCGGGTGACTCCAAATACTTTTACAATATCTTCTCGATGTTCCTATTGTCTCTTAGGAAATTGAGCTGTAATAAGGGCCAGAAAAAGGGAAGTAAGGTAGAGCATGCTGTAGCTTTGTAATATTTGCAGTTTGCCCCACTTAGCACATCTCAGCATCTAAAGGCCCACTCCGGAGAAGTGCGACAGCAGCAGGAAGTGAAATGCGTTGGCATAGGTTCAATATATACAGTAAGTACGCACATCTGGCAATTAAACACCACTTTCATAGTGAATCCTAGAAAACAGCATAATTATACTCCCAAGCAAGTAACTCGGGAGTAAGAATGTTTCGTTGTTAATAATAACCAGGCACTATCAGTCAAAGGAAAACTCTTTCCTGCTTCTATGAGATTTTCCTCTCCGTTGCCCTCAATCATACCTGTTGTTACCTGGATTGCTGGACAGTGGGAACCCGTTTTGGGCTTAGAGCTGTAGAGGAAAGAGATGAAAGCTAGCAAGCTGCACTACCAAGCCTTGCTGAACAATAACCCTGTTTTGTGAAAAATAATTGAGGAAAGGAAATGCCTTGCAGCCTTACCCAGGTAACTTGGGGTGCCTTGTCTTTCCCCGGGCACCATTGGTTTTAGTGTTTCCCCTGGCCTACAGCATCCCTCCCACTCCCCCGATACATCCTCAGCTTTTCTTGCTGTAAGGAAGCCCCCCTCTGCTAGAGACCAGGTCAGGCCAGGAGGTGCCAGTGGGCCGGTGGCAGCTTGCCTGTTGATTACAGTTCCTGCAATGTGCCAGCGCCGTGGGACTGCGGGCTGCGCGCCACCAGCGTTGCCCGGTCCGCCCTGACTGTATCAGGTTTGCAGACAGAAACAGTGACGTCGAGCGGGTGGGCAGCGGGCAGGGGCGGGTGGCTGGCTCACTGCCCTTCCCTGCACCCCGATGTCTGCTCTTGCAGCCGGCTGGGAGAAGCCAGCCCCGGAGCGCTAACACACCAGACCCTGGAGCAATTTGTCCTTCCCAAACCCGCCGCAGCGAGGGCGCACTGGCCGGGCGCCTGCCTCCCCTTTCCTCAGACACCTCAGACGCCTAAGCGTGCCGTGAAGTCTATTTCTTCCAACCCAACTGTGTATAGCGGGGGGGACTCAGGGCGGGAAAGGCGGCCAGACTCGCCTCGCCGCCGGGGTGCACGCATTAGGCCTGGGCTGCAGAGTCAAACCCTTTTCCCACCGCAGGGGGCTCGGGGGAGCGCGGGATGAGGGAGGGGAGCTCTGGCGAGGGGGCGCTGCGGGCGGCTCGGGCTCCTGACATCCCCGGGCCAGGCGGCCAGCGGGGAGGCGGTAGCCGGCCGAGGTGCCCAGAGGAGGCCGGGCAGGTGCCCCCCGGCTCGGAGGCTGATTGGCAGGTGCGGGAGTGGGTGGGGAAGGCGGGGGCTGGGCCTGGCGCTGCGGGAGGCTGCGGCCCCGCCTCCCCGCCCCCGCCGCGGGACTATCTGGTCCCGGCAGCAGCGATGTCCCCCGGCAGGAATGTCCCTCCTCAGATAATGTTATTTATATCTCTGGGCGGGTCCGCGGCTCGGCAGCACCAGGCGCCCGGCGGCCGCTGTGCCAGGAGCCCCGCGCTGCCTTCCTCCCCCTGCGCCGCCGCTGCCGCCCCCCGGCTCGGGGTGGCCGCCGCTCCAGCCCCCCGCGCAGGTGAGTCCTGGGGTGGGGGGGGCCGGGCCGCCCGGGGGGCTGCGTGCGGGTGGCGATGCGCGAGCCTGGGGCGCGCGGCGCGAGCGCAGAGGCGGCGCTGGGCCCAGGGGGCGCGTGACGTGCGGGGCCCAGGGGACCGCGAGGGGGCCCGGCCCGGGGTGCGGGGTTTGGAGGGGGTCGCGGGGCAGGCCCTGCCCGGCCGGGCGCGGGAAGGCGCGGGGTTCCGAGGCGCTCGGGGAGCCGGGTGCTAGCTTTGGAGAGCCGGGGACTGGAGCGTCGCCCGCGGGCGCGGGGCGGCGGGGAGCGGGGTGCGGGGTGCGCGTTCTGGTCCCGGGCCGCCTCCTCCGGGACTTCAGCGTAGGGACGAGGGGGTGCGGGGGGTTCTGCCTCTAGCTCGTCCGACCTCGGCGCTGCCCTCTCCCGCCCTCAGACGCTCAGATTCTCTTCTGGAACTTGGCCGCGCGCTCCCGGGCGGCCCAGCGCCCAGGCGGGAGGGCAAGGCTGTGTCGGGGGCCTGGTGCCGCGGGGGGAAGGACGCGGGAGCAGGGAAGGTGTAGACGCGGAGAAGAGAAGCGATTGCCCTTCGGCGCACCCCTAGGACCCCACTCATCCTCTCCCGGAGAGAGCCCCCGCCAACCTTTACCCCCTTACCCTCCCCCCGAGCAGCCGTGGTTCACTCAGCCCCCCCACCCCCCCCGCTGCCTCACCAGTTCCTTTTGGTCCAACAACTTGGCCTGGAGAAATAGCAGAAAGTGGGAGAAAGAGCCGGAGCTTTTATAATCCCCAACTCCCACCAACTCGCCTAGACTTTCAAGGGTGGGAAAGGAGCTGCGGGCTGGAGTACGTTTCCGTGACAACCAGCCCAGGTAGGGCCTTGATTTGTAGCCTATTAATATCCAAACCACTGTTTTCAGCGAGCAATTAGAGGCGCGAGGAGTTAATAGCACGCTTAACTCGCTGAAGGAAAATGAGAGAAAGCCACTGGGCTGAGTTTTCCCCTTCTTCTTCTTTCCCTTTGTTGTCAATTTTAGAGCATCAGATGGGGCAAGGGGATAGAGTGACAGCCTCCTCTGTGGCCAGAACTCCTGTGACGAGGCCAGACTGTCACCCCAGGTAGGAGGCAGTCATGCAAACTCCACAGCCTTGTCCTCACCATCTATACTCCAGTTTTGGAAGCAAGTGATTCGCTGGCTCTGATTGAGAGGCGTTTTCAATTCGAAATTCACAGGCACCTTTATCCTATCTGCTACCCCAACTTTAGTTTCACAGGTGGTCCCAAATCTTATTTTAGAATTCTCCCTGATCACTCTCTTATCACAGTGCGGATCTCTTCCTATCCAAGGGTCAGGCCTTTACATTTGTTAGGAATCCTGGGTTCCAGAATATCTTTGAAAACATTAAGAATAAAAAGTGCATTTTTTGGTTTGTTTTTTAAATCAGTTCAGTTCTGTTGAGTGTACTGTTAGCCCAGCATCCCACAGGGCAAGGCTGACACTTGCCTGGAGGCTTGGGGATGGTTAGGAAAAGGAGTATTAGGCTCATTTTGAAAGAAGAGTCCACCAGCCTTGAATCTAGCTGTCTGAGGTGGGCCATTTACATGGGGTCTGACAAAGCCTAGAATAAAGCAAACTGAAATACCTAAACTCTGTATGAAGAAAAGGTGGCCTGTACTTAGCGGCTGCCTTTAGCTTTATCAGTGCCCCAGTCAGAATGGTTGGAGATGAGCCAGTCTTTTTAATCCCTAGTTCTCAGAAGACTCCGAGTCAGCCTGCTCGGGGAATTGAAAGAGCCCCAAACCTCCCAGGCATGCAGGACGGGCCTGGTAGCACAGGCATATCAGATTTTACTGAGTGGCTTGTCCTGTGGAGAAGTTGGGTACCACCTCTTGCTCTGGTTAGTGCTTCTTACAAGTGTTCTGAGAGTGTCCTCTACCAGACTCCTAATGGGTGAGGAGCTTTGGGGCAGATGAAGGTAGGGAGGAACTCTCACCTGGGATCATATTTGACTAAACAGAAAAGAAAGTTTTGAATTGTAGTCTAAACATGGCATTTTTCAAATAGAATGTTTTGTAAATGGAAACAAAAATGAAGACTATTACTTAAAAAATGAATGAGGGTGTGATTGAATGAAAGCTCGGGATTTTCTGTTCTTTTTAATCATCATGGTAAAGCTACAGGGTGACTCATTATCAGCATTTTACAAATGCAGAAACAGGTTCAAAGAGATTAAAATAGGCTACCTCAAAGATTTGGATATAGGATTGTCCATAAGCATCACAATCTTTCCCTCTCATAACCTCAGGTAATAATTCTGTTTATATCTAAGAAGCTTTTACTGCCTGAAGATGGTATTGGGCACATTTGCTCAGAGGTTTTTACCCTTGTCCATCATGTCCAGGTCATTGCTTCAAGGACAGAATGGTAATTTTGGCAGTAATCAAAACATGTCTTCTCCCTCCCCCCTTTCATTTTTGGACCATACCCAGGGGTGGTCAAAG
Source organism: Sorex araneus (assembly GCF_027595985.1). Lineage (NCBI taxonomy): Eukaryota > Metazoa > Chordata > Mammalia > Eulipotyphla > Soricidae > Sorex > Sorex araneus. The sequence continues at coordinate 35,356,578 of NC_073304.1, forward strand.
CTTACTCCTGGTTCTGTGCTAAGGCACCACTCCTGGTGGAACTTGGGGGATCATATGGGGTGCTGGGGGTCGAACCCAGGTTGGCTACATTTGAGGCAAGCACCCTACCTGCAAAACTATATTGCCCCAACCCTGGCTTTTTTCTTCCTTTAAACTAATTTTTATTTCAGCTCTGAAAGTGGTCAGGAGTATCTGATGATATATGGGGACAATGTGAGGGACAGAGATGACAATAAAAAATGCATGAGACAAATGCTGTTGGAGTGGGAAGTGGCCTTCTGGAGGTCATAAAATCTGACTCTGTTTGTGGAGTTCTTGCTTACAGGCGAGGTTTCCTGTCTGGTGATTTCTGTACATCTCTTTCATCATCTTATCATTCTTTCCATTTCTTTTCTGTTTTTCTTTCTCACAGCCAACTTTGGGCTTATTTCCTGATGTCCTTCCCAACTGAGCGTGGAAATGTCCTCTCCTTTTGAGGGAGATTGAGAGAGTTTATATTTTAATATCCAATATTTTTATCTCAGTGTATCTTAGGGAAGAAAAGGTGTTAGAACTAGGGGAGAGAAGTGAGTAGAAGTTCTCATTAAGAAAAGTGTCTCCAGTTAGGGATATGGCAATCTGCATTTCCACAAACCAGTGTGCTCATTACTGACCCAACACAGTGTAACTCTCCAGGCAAATAAACTCATAGCAAGTGTAACTCTCCAGTCAAATAAACTCATAGGCAGTGGGGGAAAGATTTTAGGGAATTTTTAAGACCATCAGATACCTGTTTTAATTTAATCTAGTCACCAAATGGCTCTTGGAGTATGTTATTTCAAATTTCAAAATCAAACATACAATTGGACTCTCTGTCCTCAAGGTCAGAAAAGGTAGGAGATGCGGCCAGCAGAAGTTTTAAAGTGAGGTAAAATGCATTTCTTTATGATCTATAATGCTTTTTGCTTAATATCCTCAGACTTTCAGATTAACACTGATCAATGGATTTAGGAGGATCAAGAAGGAAATTAACTATGCTTTGTGGACTGATGAGAAATTTGATTTTATCATAAGGACTGTCAGGGAAGTTCAGGGTTACAGGGTGTAGTGAACTTTTGGGGTGTCACAAACTGAACATGCAGAAAGGTATTTTATCTTAAAGGCAGTTTGTATGAACTCAGTTGTTTTTCACAGATGGCTCTTTGATGACTCCTCTATTTTAGGTAAGAAATCTAGGGAGGAAGAGTAAAGGTAGTTACTTGTATGCCAGTGCTGGCTTTATCCCAGAGATGCTCTTTCCTCTGACAACCCCAGGAGGTGCAGTCCCCTGCTTTTGAAGATAGAAATAGTGATGGAGGGAAGGGGTAAGAGGTAGGAGGCAGTGAGAATTCACTGTCAGATCTGGCTCTGCTCACTGAATTGTCAACTCCCCTTGGTAAATATTTAGAAAATGTCACAGCACTGTTTCCCTTTGTTGCTGTGCTTATTTCTTAATTCATAGACAGGCAATCCAAGTCCTTCCGTTTTAGCCAGTCTTAGTTGAATATCAAACCACCAGGGGATCCCTAGTCTTACAGTGCCTACATCCTAGACGCCTTCAGAGACAGAAAATGTCGCTTCAATGGATTGTCAGTCTGGTTCTGACATTCTCAGACTACGCTTCATTTTTCTCTTTCCTTCTTGTGACAGGAAGGATTACAACCACCTTCTTACTTCAGCAAAGGCTTTTCAGGCTTTGCCACACTGTTTAATTTCTTTGCTAGACCTGTGCAGACCTGGCCAAGAGAATAATTACAAGAGCAATTAAAACCCAGACATATATCATGTTAGCAGTGGGGGTAAAATTGGGGCTTCCTTTTCTCCCTCTCCTTTGAATGCTACAAATTTAGCAAGTGAAAAGACACAAGACTTGGGGGCGGGGAAATTAGAGTTTTCATTGAACTGGGTTCAGAACATCCAGGATATTTATGAAAAGAATAACAGAACCTTGACAGCTAAAGAACAATAATTGCTTGGAATTATAGTCAATTCCGGAGTTTCTACCATCACGAAAAGGAGCAGAAACTTGGATCGTCCGAAAGTTGAAAATCTTTTCCATTTGTAATAGATCTAAATATGGATGAGACTTATTTGAGCATTTAAAATAAAAGAATATACTTTAAAGACAGAGCTTATAAGGACAGAGCTTATAAGGTCTGTAACCTAATTCTGTCCCTTAGTTGCAATCCTGCATATTTCCATAAGCCCCCTAGGTGGGGTCATTCAACTTCACTGGTCAGCATATTTTCTTGAGGCTGGAAAAGTTTTAAAAGGTCTATTGTAATAATGACTTTGAGTCATAAATCAGAGAGACTTAGAGGCAGAGAAGCCTGATTGAGCCATTTGAACAATATTTTAAAAGAGCTACAGTAAGCACCTACTGTGTGCATTGGATTGTTAATATGTTTAATGCATACAAGAGGACCAGATAGAAACCTTGATCTGGTGGGGAAATGGACTTACAAGCAAGCAGTAATCCCACAGGATGCTGAGACAAGATGTTTTGAGAGAAAGGTGCTTTGTGAGGTGTTTTGAGTGGCTACATTTGATTCAGGTCGAGGAGTGCCTAGGATTTCCTTGCCAGAGAAAGGGAAGATGGGATGGATGAGGGGCTAGGCCTTAAATCTTGCAGTAGGACATGATGAGATTAGAAAATTAGTAATTACTTATGGCTCCGGTACTGGGCTGGCTATGATGGGAAAGTTGGATTAAGTTCAATTTGTGAAGAACTCTTGGAGGTTCCAGATCAGATCCTGGTGTAGTCAAACTTCAAAAGCAGTGAAGGGTCTGGGGACTAGAGTTCAGGTAGTGTAAGATGAGAACTGCCCACTTTCCAGGGTCTTGGTGTGTGCATAATGTCATTTTATTTGGTCATGAGCATGTGAAGTAGGAAAGATACCTTCATTCCTGCATTACAGTCTATAGTCAATGAAACAGGATTAAAGATGTGCAGTGATTTGGCCAAGGTTCCTCTAGTAGCTTATGGCAGAACCTGACTTTGACCCAGTTTTCTGATTCCAGTCCTGGGGTTTTGTCCAGATCTTCTCTTCAATGGAGTAATTAAATATCCTGGACCTTCTCTAGTTGAGACAGTGACTGCTTTCTTTAGCAGAATTTTCAATCTAAGTGCATTGGTTCTGAGAGATCAAAGAGAAAATTTGTTACAGTATTAGCCACAAAACCTTGACAATGGCCTTCTTGAATGTACATACATGACGTTGCAAAGCATGAATTAGTGTGAATTCCTAGTGTTCCATGTATTCCTAGATGGACACACACCAATGGCATTTAAGACCATCAAGTGTTGTTTTGGCTTTTCCATTCCCTTACACCAAGTTTATTAGACTTTATTATACTAATGACTCATTTGAGTTTAAGACTTTCAGTAGGGCAAAAAACCGCTCTTTTGTCCAGTGATCTGGAATACCTTGATTTATACTCATTGCACTCTTCAACAAGTGTTTATTGAATCGGAGAGGAAGTACAGCAGGTAAGGCTCTTGCTATGCACGTAGCTGACCCAGGTTCAACCCCCGGCATCCCATATTGTCCCTGAACACCACCAGAAGTAGCTCCTGAGTGCAGAGTCAGGAGTAACCCCTGAGCATAAGTGGGTGTGGCCCCCAAACAAATACAAAAGAACAAACAAAAAACAAATGTTTATTAAGCTCTCATTTATTTGTCAGGCATCTTCTTGGCCCAGGAAATACAGCAGTGAATATGGGGAAGGGGAGAAGGGGAGTTTGACATCATGGAGCACACAATGTATGAGGGTGAGACAGATCTTAAGCAACAGCTACAAGAGTTATGTATCAGAAAGAGAAATTAGTGGAAAGGAAAGTGGTTCTTTTCTCTGAGATGGGATGGTTAGGAAAGGTCTCTGTGATAAGTTCGTTTTTGAGCAGAAACTTTAATGAAGGAAAGATGGGAAATGTGGGATGTTCAGGGGAACAGATTTCGGTGGTGTGCAAAGAGGCCCTTTGTGGTGAGGCAGGGGCATTGCTGTATCCAAGGCTGCAACAGAGGGAACATTAGCAGCGTGCAGGATGTGAAATCTGGATCATGCTGGCTTTGCAGTCTTGTATGGACTTAGGTTATAGTCTGTTTTATAGGAGGCCCCTGGATATTGTGGACTAGGAAGTCACTTGTTCAAAATTGTGTTTGAGGAGAATCTTTTTAGCTGTCCCATGAATATTTGGGGAACAGGGTGGAAGTTAGGATAAATTAAAAACTGCTGTCTCTCAAAAGAAGATTCAAGATGATGGACCAGGCTGCAGGTGATGGGGAGCAGACATGAGTTGATGGGCTTCTGGGTAGATTTTAGAGGGATATGGATAGAGAATTTAAGTCCAGAATGATTCACTGGGATTTGTCCTGAACAACTGAAAGAATGAAAAAACTACTTCCCGATAAGGGGATATGCCCTGTCAAATGTACTGTAAGCTATTATTTTATTTTTGCTTCTGTTTTCATTGAGGAGTTGATTAGTAACAGCATAGGCCAACTCTTCATTTAAATACACCAAAAAGGAGGTGTTTTGTTGTGGGTGACTCATGCCATGTGTTTTGTTTTTGAAGTGGAGTTTCAGATGTGCAGTTAGTTCTTTGTGGAACTCTGTACTCTTTTAGGTCATTTTCATATATCCACTATATGACAAAAATATTTGGCGCACACAAGATTGAAATACTTCATTCTTTCTTTTTTTTTTTTTTTTTTTGCTTTTTGGGTCACACCTGGTGATGCTCAAGGGTTACTCCTGGCTCTGCACTCAGGAATTACCCCTGGCAGTGTTCAGGGGACCATATGGGATGCTGGGAATCGAACCCGGGTCAGCCACGTGCAAGGCAAATGCCTTACCTGCTGTGCTATTGCTCCAGCCCCAATACTTCATTCTATAACTTGAAATGTTTTGAATTTCCTGACTAGCGTCTCCTCATTTTTTTTTGCTTTTTTTTGGGTCACACCCAGCAATGCACACAAGGGTTACTCCTGGCTCTGCACTTAGGAATTACCCCTGACGGTGCTCTGGGGACCATATGGGATGCTGGGAATCGAACCCGGGTCAGCCGCGTGCAAGGCAAACACCCTACCAGCTGTGCTATCGCTCCAGCTTGTCTCCCCATTAAAAAAATTTTTATTGACTCACCGTGAGATAGTTATAAGCTTTCATGTTTGGGTTACAATCACACAATGATCTAACACCCATCCCTTCACCAGTGCACATTCCCTACCACCAATATCCCTGGTATACTCCCCTTTCCCACCCTCCCCTGTCTCCATGGCAGACAGTATTTCCCATTCTCTCTCTCTACTTTTGGGCATTATGGCTTGTAATACAGACACTAAGAGGTCATCATGTTTGTTCCATTATCTACTTTTAGCACACATCTCCCATCCCGACTGATTCCTCCAGCCATCATTTTCTTAGTGATCCCTTCTCTATTCAATCTGCCTTCTCCCCTTTGCTCATGAAGCAGGCTTCCAGCTATGGGAGCCTACCCCCAATTTTTAAACACTTTGTGATTGTCAAATAAAAATTTTTTAATTATAAAATGAATTTTTGAACATCAGTAAAAAGTATTTCTATACTGCACAAGGGTGCACAGTAAGAAGTCAAAGTCTTCCTCAAGTCACCAATGTCAGCAGTTCCCTGTATTCCCTAAGAAACTGTCTATGCATAGAAATCATGACCTGACAGGTGTTAAAGTCAGCTTTATGGTAGCAAAAACACATGTTTAGATTCTTTTTGTGAGACTGAGTAGCCCTCAGGTATGCACTTACATAGTCTTGGGACTCCTTCAATTAAGGTTCTCCCTGCCCAGACACATCCTCTTTTCAAACCTTCCAGTGATTCCCTTCCCTTTCAGGTAAAGATGGAAATCCAAAACCATAAGCCAGGGACGGGAGTGGCCTGTAGCCAACTTGGGTTCAATCCCAGCACCCCATATGGACCCTGAGCTTGCCAGTAGTGAACCCTGATTTTCTAAGATGCTTGGTCTCATCTCTTGTCCCCTCTTCAGATATGTTGCCTCTTCCTTTCAGAAATAAGTAGTCTCATTTGCTTCTAAATGATGAATTAGCTTCTAATTGATAAAGGGCAATTATGTGAGCAATGCTCAATTAATTTTTTTTTTTGCTTTTTGGGTCACACCCAGCGATGCTCAGGGGTTACTCCTGGCTTTGCACTCAGGAACTACTCCTGGCGGTGCTTGGGGGACCATATGGGATGCCGGGGATCGAACCCGGGTCAGCCGCGTGCAAGGCAAACGCCCTACCCGCTGTGCTATCGCTCTGGCCCCACAATTAATTTTTTTAGTTTCTTTAAAATAAGTCAGGAATAATCCCTGAGCATGGCTGAGTGTGGCCCAAAAGCAACAAACAAACAAACAAAACAAAAAAAAACCCAAAAACAGATACCAAACTCATATGCCATAAGGTTGGCTTTTCAGATCCACTGTAATTTGGCCCCAGTCTCTTTTTCCTTCCCTTATCTCTTTCCACTTCCCACCATAAACCCTTGAACCATGTTTATCTGTGTCTGTCTGCTTACTGAGACCTGGTCATTTCTCCCCGATCAATGGTTTTCATCAATCTTCCTGGAACACTCTACGGCCTAGTTATCTCTTCTCCAAATTTGTTAAAGAGCTAGAAATTACTATGTAATTGAATATAATCAATGATTTCTTTTATGATTAAAAACCCTCTGTATTAACCTATTATTTGGTCATTTAGGTAAGAAACTTTTTTTTTTGCTTTTATTTTTGGGGTCACACCCAGCAACCCAGCATTGCACAGGGCTTACTCCTGGCTCATGCACTCAGGAATTACCCCTGGCAGTGCTCAGGGGACCATATGGGATGCTGGGAATCAAACCCGGGTCGGCTGAGTGCAAGGCAAACGCCCTATCTGCTGTGCTATTGCTCCAACCCCTTAGGTAAGAAACTTTAAAAAAAAATTTTTTTTTTTATTAGTGAATCACCTTGAGGTACAGTTACAAACTTATGAACTTTCATGTTTGCACTTTAGTCATACAGTAATTGTTTACATCCCTCCACCAGTGCCCATTATCCTCCAATAATGTTTCCAGTATCCCTCCCATCACCCCCACCCCAACCCCCACCATCCCCACCCACCTGCCTCTGCGGCAGGGCATTCCCTTTTGTTCTCTCTCCTTTTGGGTGTTGTAGTTTGCAATAGAGGTATTGAGTGGCCATCATGTTTGGTCTATAGTCTACTTTCAGCACACATCTTTCAACCTGAATAGGTCCTCCCAACATCCTCTACTTGGTGTTCCCTTCTCTCTGTCATCTGCCTTTTCCCCCAGCATGTGAGGCCAGTTTCCAAGCTGTGGGGCAGACCTAGTTCTAATCTCTACTACTCTTGGGTGTTAGTCTCTCATTCTGATACTTTATATTCCACAAATGAGAGCGATCTTTCTTTGTCTGTCTCTCTCTTTCTGACTCATTTCACCTAACATGATATCTTCCATGTTGATCCGCTTATATGCAAATTTCATGGCTTCATCTTTTCTAACATCTGCATAGTATTCCATTGTGTAGATGTACCAAAGTTTCTTTAACCAGTCATCTGTTTTGGGGCACTCCGTTTTTTTTTTCTCCAGATTTTGGCTATTGTAAACAGTGCTGCAATGAACATACAAGTGCAGATGTCATTTCTACTATACCTTTTGCCTCTCTGGGATATATACCCAGGAGTGGTATTGCTGGGTCAAATGGGAGCTCAATTTCTAATTTTTTGAGAATCGTCCATATTGTTTTCCAAAAGAGCTGAACAAGTCGGCATCCACACCAACAGTGAAGGAATAGGTAAGAAACTTTTTTTTTGTGCTTTTTGGGTCACACCCGGCGATGCACAGGGGTTACTCCTGGCTCTGCACTCAGGAATTACCCCTGGCGGTGCTCAGGGGACCATATGGGGTTCTGGGAATCGAACCTGGGTCGGCCGCATGCAAGGCAAACGCCCTACCTGCTGTGCTATTGCTCTAGCCCCAGTAAGAAACTTTTTTTAAGGGCAAGAATGGATCTATGAATTAAAGTATGGGTTTAAGTAGGACTTTTCCCATTGCTTTCACATGTAGAAGTTTAATTAGTGATTTTGAAATGTGCACTTCAACAGTCTTCCCTTAGTGGGCTGGTGCACAGGGATCATATTAATTAAAAAGTGTTGCATGATGACTGCCAACAAAGCCACTTTCTCCGAATCACAGAGTTGTCTATGTGCAATGGATGGAAATTGGATTCTGCTGCATTGAGTACAGAATTTTGTAAGGTGCTTGGTCTCATCTCTTGTCCCTTCTTTAGATGTGTTGCCTCTTCCTTTCAGAAACAAGTGGTTCTAAATGATGAATTAGTTTCTAAATGATAAAGGGTAATTATGTGAGCAATGCTCAATTAATTTTTTTAGTTTCTTTAAAATAATGATATTCATATACAGAAAAAATTGTCACTTAAATTGTGTCCATTTAAGTGCCATAAGTACATGCACTTTGTTGTGTAGTCACCTAAAACCCCTTCCCTCTTGAGAGGAAACTCCCCAAACTCAGACTCTGTACTCACTAAGAACTATTTCCCGCACCCCAGCACTGGCAGCTACCCCTTTTCTTTTTATCTCTGTAAACTGAACCCGTCCAGTTCCTCATAGAAGTGCTTATTCTTTTATAACCAGCTTGTTAATTTAGCATGAGATTTTCATGAGCCAGTTCTAGCCTATGCCAGAGTTTCCTTCCTTTGAAACACTTGAATCATGCTCCATCTTATGTATCATTCACATTTTGTTGATCTGTTCATCCATCAGTGAACCCTCAAGTTGTTTCTTGGCTATTGTGAGTATGCAGCTATGAATATTGATATAAAAATCATCTGGACCCTGTTTTCACTTCTCTTGTGTACGTACTCAAGTACTACAACAAATTGTTGGATCGTATAACAATGTTATTTGTTAGTTTTTGAGAAACAAATCATGCAGTTTTAATATATCCTCTTGCATTTAACTCCAAAGGGAAAGGCAAAAAATGTGTTAACTACTTCAAATTTGGGGCCAAAGTGAATTTGAAAAGGATAATATTTGAACTTGAAAGATTGTGTTCTTAAACACTACCTTTGGGGGCTAGTTTGTCACAAAGTTCCTGAATTTGTTCACATATTAGTTCATCTATTTTTAGATGGTAGGCTTTTAGAGGACAGGCAGGAGATGTTTAAATTTTTTGTAGAGCAAGGCGTCCAAACTCAGGTGGAAGGGTGCAAATATTATGTGATGATTCATTTCAGCCAAGATGTCTCCTTGGGCTGGATGACAAGAGTCTGGGTTGCTTCCAGCTCCCTTTCTCTTGCTGTGTGCCCTTGGGCAAAGAACTTTATCTTTCTCTGACTTTGGTTTCAGTGTGTGTATATGTGTATGTATGTATGTGTATGTGTTCTCCTCAATATTTATTATTATCCTTGAAATTTCCCTTGCAGATTTCCTCATAATGCTTGAGTGTTGCCTTATCTTTGTGGTCTTACCTGATAAAACCCTCCTCCTGTCTCTTAGGCCTAGAGGGAGTACTTTCTCCTTCATATTTTTACAGCACTTTGATCATTTTTTAAATTTTTTAATAGGAAGTGCCATCTTAGGTTATAATTGTCAGCTTGCCTTTGTACCATTAGACTGTGCTTTTAGTGAAAAGCTACTGGGAACTAGGACTTACTATTTTTTTAAAAGATATTTCAGATGAATCCAAGTGTGGTACATAGAAAAAAGTGACTCAAAACTATTTATTGATTTAAAATATAGACATAATGTTTGAAATAATGTATAATTCAATGTGTAGGTATCGTATAAATAAAACACTTATAATGGATTCACTACAGTAAGTTTACATTTATTATGTGCTAGATACTATGATTAGCACTTTATGTATTTATTATTTCTATTAACATTCTACTTTAAAAGAAAAAATGCTAAACATTGAGGAATTTACTAGTTCAAGATTATACACATATAAAATAAAATAAAAAAAAAGATTATACACATATAAGAGCACAAATGGTCTTGAGCCTTCCATCCTTAATCATGATCATTTACTTATCTGAAATCCCAGTGCCAGCCATGTTTTGGGGGGATGTCAGCATGCTAAGTCTGTTAATTCTAAGTGTTTCTTCTTTAAAAAATTATCCTGAATATTTAATAATCTAAAATCAGAGAGGTAACTAGTTGTATATCTTTATATATTGTTTAATATTTAACCTATTAGGCTTGAATCTTCTTATTAGCTTTAAATAAATATTTAATGTTTTAAATTCTACTTCCAACATAGTTCTTTGACATCTGTGGAAGAAGATGATGATTAGCACTATACCCACTGTCATAAGTCTGCTTGCCCTACTACTGCAATAAAACTACTTCAAAAGAGTCTGAATGTGGAAACTGGAGAGATAGAACACTGTGCAGGACGTTTACTTTGCAAGTGACTGACCCGGGTTCAATCCCCAGAACCCCATCTGCTCTCCTGAGCTCCACCAGGAATGAGCACTGAGTGTAGAGCCAGGAGTAAGCTCTGAGCACACTAGGTGTAGCCCCGAAGCAAAGAGTCTAAATGTCAAATGCAATGGCCCACTTCCAGATACATCTAAATTCTTCTGCAATACTCAACTTTGTGAACAACTCTGGAAACTAAGCCCTTCCTGACTTCTGACACTGTACTCTCCTTTCTTCCCTCCCAGCTGGCTTCTATTGCTTCTTGCTTTTATCACCCTTCCTACCAGCTTTTTTTTTTAAAAAAATAATGTTGTTCCTCTCAGAGTGCCCGGTAAGCTATCGAGAGTATCCCGCCCGCATGGCAGAGCCTGGCAAGCTACCCATGACGTATTCAATATGCCAAAAACAGTAATAACAGTTTCACAATGGAGACATTACTGGTGCGCACTTGAGCAAATTGATGAACAACGGGATGATAGTGCTACAGTGCTAAATAATGTAAGAGTACTGCTATTTATTTAGCCATTGATTAAGCTGATTGAATTTGGCATGAACTCCATATTACTTTTACTTTTTTAAATCAGAATGTTGATTTTATTATTTTATTATTATTTCCCCCACCCATTTTTTGGATTCACTATGAGATACAGTTACAAAGCTTTCATGTTTGAACTTCAGTCATATAATCATCAGACACCCATCCCTTCACCAGTGCACATTTTCCACAATCAAAATCCTTAGTATTCCCCCCTCCACACACACACACACACCCGTTCCAACCCTTCCCCTGCCTGTGTGGCAGACAATTTCCGCCATACTCTCTCTCTACTTTGGTTACATTTGATATTTCGACACCAGTCTCACCACTACTCAAACCTGCCGAAAAGGCAAAGCTAGACGATTTGTTTTGTATTGCTTGTTATGGATAGAATATAATGTTCAGAAAATTCTGTGTCATTCTCTTCCAGGAGCTGTAGTTTATAGTCTCTGGGTCTTGGCCATTGATGAGATTACATGCACCAGGGGCAGTTTGTGCATGTGACTGCCAAGCTACTGGAAAACTGGGGACCTGGGGGGAAGAGGTCCAGTCTTGATCCAAGCGGACTTGGAGATCTCAGTCACGGGTTCCCGCGTACCTGGGTTTTCCGGCCAGTCTGCTCTCTAGTGAGGTTTGTCCCATCTTGGGTGAGGTGCGTCCTCTCTTGGGAGAGGTCATCCAAGCGTGTGGAGAGTGGCCTTGAGCATAAATGACAGCAGTTGGGTTCTGGAGGTTTTTGGCTGCCGGGGCTCTATTTGGGGCGGGAAGGGAATCTCAACCCGCCCCACTCTGAGGTGCCCCGGTGAGGGCAGCCTGGCACGGGGTCAGGACATTCTTTAGTTTATAGTCTCTGGGTCTTGGCCGTTGATGAGATTGCATGGCGCTGGGGGCAGTCTGTGGGTGTGACTGCCAAGCTACTGGAAAACTGGGGACCTGTGGGGAGGAGGCCCAGTCCCAATCCAAGCAGGCCTGGAAATCTCAGTCATGGGTTCCTGCCTACCTCCGCACTACAAGCCCTAAATGCATCTTTCGATCTCTTTAGAGATTTATGGGTCTCTGAAATAAGGCCAATAAATGAGCTTATATAACTGAGCCGGAGGTAAACTTGGCCCAAAGTTGTTGGGGTCTGGTCAAAGGCACAGCAGCAATTTTGGGGTATCTGGAAGTCTGAAGGCACCATCAAGCTGCTGATGCACTTGCCCCGCAGGTATGGGTTGACCTGCTGACAGCACCCTGCCCACTCCTACCAGCTTTTATGGTTGGAATTGCCAGTCCATCATTTAAATCCTTCTCTCTTGCCCCAGTGTGCCTCTGCAGTTCCAGATCTATGTCACAGTAATCTGTTAGCAGCCTTCCTCTGGTCGTAAGATGTCTCTGGTTAATCAAAAGAAAAAAGACAAGCACTAGATGTTCTTATAGCTGGAGTATAAAGAAATATACAGTCCCCACTGGAAACAAACCCTGAGTAACTGCTAACAAACAGAACAGTGAACTGAGGCTTTGGGAGGGTCAGGGGAGAGCCTCGACAGTGGGGGATATTGATACTTTGGTGGTGGGGGTGCTGAAGTAGCACTGAGTATAGAATAATAAATAATATGAAAACTGGGAAACCACCTTACCCTGGTGAAAATAACTGGAAAAACAGTGTCTCAAACTCACCATGTGACATGGGGCCTCATCTCAAACTCATTCAGCCTTTGGCCTCGTTCACACTAATGAGGCAATCAGCAGCCGTTTTCCACTCTTCTGCCTAAAGTTGGCTGTCAAGGCTTATATTTATTTTTTATCTTAAAATTTTCACTTTGGTTTCTTTCTTTCAGTGCCTGCTGTCCCTATTGTTTTATATTTGAATAATTGGCTTCAGTCTCTACCTTTCTAACCTTTTAGACTCAGAGTTATTTTTAAAAATGAGTCAATGAGTCTGACTGAGTCATTTCATTTCAATGATTCTCCATCATCCCAGAAAAAAGTTTGAACAGGCAGTTCCCTTCCCAACTTTGTTCCCTCTTCATTTTCCCATGTGGAGTGCTTGGATCTATTAAAAACGGGGTGATTTTTGTTTGTTTGTTGTTTTGGGACCACACCCAGTGGTGCTCAAGGATCAGTTCCATTGGTATTCAGGGAACCATGTGCAATGCCAGGGAATCAGACTTGTGTTGGTCATGTGCAAGGCAGGCGCCCTACCTGCTGTACTATCTCGCCAGCCCTGGTGTGCTTTTTTATGCCTCTGTGATTTGGCGTCTGTGTTCTATACTGGGAATGTTTCTCTCTCTCTTTCTTTAGATGAGAACTCTGACAGGCTTTGTCCTTCCAGGCTGATCCCTCTCCAACAGATCTCCCTGAATGCTTTCTCCTATGCCTAATGCGGGGAGGCACGAGCTCTGGGAGTTGTCAGCAGTCATTTTCCACGTTGTACTGAAATCAAATAATCAATGTGTGACCTTTTGCTCCCTTCAAGATCATCAAAACTGAGGAGTACTCTCCAGTTTTAAGGAAGAAGATAGAACAAAACAATCCCACCCTGGCTCAAACCTTAAAGCTTGGAGGATGTATATCACAAGTTTCTTCCTGAGAAGAGCTACCTTGCTACCTTCTAGTGGCTGGGCTGAACCTTACAAATGCCTTTGTTGGTTAGGACCTTAGACCCCTGGCCAGATAGAACTGGTGGGATGAGACTATTCCCTCGACAGTCACCTGCTTCCTCATTACCATACTAAAACACACCCCTGATGACATTTTTCTGCCATTGTTACGTTCATGTAATGACATGTTGGTCTCTATGTTTGTAGTACATTCTTCAACTGAGCATGCTCACCATTTATATGAATAAGTTTCATATATGAATAGATATGCATAAGTTTCTTATGCAAATATGCATAAGCTTCACTGGAATATTGCTAAATATTAGATATTATTATATCATTCTAACTCTACTTGGTATAAAGCCAGACCCCCAGTTTCCACCCTCTACAGCTTGTTCTACACTTGGTGGTCAGACTTAGTCACAACTGGTAAGTTGCTCTCTTGCCAATGCTGCCCTGCTTTTCTGTTTAACCACTCCTGCAGTGTTGGAGGACAGAAGCCTGATTAGTTGTATGCAGGTCTGACGCTTCTCAAGGTTATGAGTTCTTTGAGGAAGGGACAGTGGCTGGTTTCCATGGGGATGCTGGTACCTACTCAGTGCCTGGTTTATGTGTGGTGTGTAAGAAATGCATGTTGAACCGGGTGACAGGGAAATTTTAAGAATATTCAGTGATGTAAATAATATTTAAAATGTTGCCATATTACTTAGTACTGTGTTGCAAACCATAACACGAGAGAGAGAGAGAGAGAGAGAGAGAGAGAGAGAGAGAGAGAGAGAGAGAGGGAATGCACCTGTCACAGAGGCAGGGGATGGATGGATAGGGGTGGGGATGGCAGGAGGGATACTGGGAACATTGGTGGTGGAGAATGAGCACTGGTGGAGGGATGGGTACTTGAACCTTTTTTTGTATGACTGAAATGTAATCATGAAAGTTTGTAAACCTGTAAAATAAATAAATAAATACCATAAAAAATGTTGCCCTACTGAAGACTGTTTTCCAACTTTATATTCCCCAATCACTTTCCACTAATCAGAAGGAAAAGTTATAACATCTGACTTCAAGTTATAGCTTCAGAACTTGTCACTACTACACAGAAGTTAGGCATCCAGAATGTAATCACTCTCACTTTATTTTTAAGGAAATGTTTGAGGCTGAACCTCAAAATGCATATTGAAAACTCTGCTAATGGTTATTTCAGACTAGTAGATATAGAATTTGTTTTAGAATGAAGAAGAGTTAAAGAAGTCCAGAAAAAAACCAGAAATTCCTGAATGAACCCACACACACCAGAAATTAACCTTTTTTGTTTGCCTCCTTTAGGCATGTCAAAGTAGAAATTACCTTATGAAATATTACAGTATTTATTTGTTGGTTTGTTCTGCCCTAATTTTTGCCTTAACAGACAAAAAGCGATTTCACCAGAGCCTGGACTGCCCAGAATCCTGCTTGCTCAGACTTTTGAGTGTGCTTTGTTTCTCTCAACAAGACTCCCTGTCAGACCCACACTCCCACTGCAAATCCAGCTGCTCTCTTCTTTTGCAGTGTCCTGAGCTGGATAGTGAGGGAGAGGAACTGGAGAGGAGCTGGGATTTAGCTTCCAGAGGCAGTGAGTGGAGCTGCTTGGTCTTTACAAAGAGGAGAAGGGGGTCTGACATGAAGAGGCCTTGGAGAAGTGTGTCCAGAATAAAGATGGGCAGAGGACAAGTTAGGCAGGACTCCTGAGGCAGAGGAAGAAAGGAAGGGACCGAGCCCAGAGAGCTGCAGCCTCTGAGGGGCAAGAGGAGGGCAGGGATGTGCAGACAGCAGGCAGAAAGCTGGTTGGGGGGGCACTGAGAGTGCAGCCAACTCTAAGTGACTTCTAGAAGCTCTCAGATGCCATGAATGCCAGTGATCGTTATCCTGCCTGGAGGATTATGAGGCATCACAGCAAAGGTTAGTAGTAGGCTGTGTGCTTTTTGAGTGAACAGTTCTTTTCATGTTTAAGGCATGATTGACGTAATAATGTTTGGACTGAGCTCTGGGTTCTGTGGATGTTTTCCTATGTTTTGAAACCTAAGCAATCCCCTTTTGGGGTCTGTGGATCAGGCTCTAACTACCTCCACAGGTGGAAATGTATATTGTGTATGCGCTTTCTGCAACTGTTGGGAAATTTTGGTGCCCAAACATGCAACTTCAAGTTGAAGTTCGAGGGTTTTCTCACTTTGTGTAGTTTTGAGAGAGAAAGAGATGTTTGCAGGCCTGGAGAATGAGGAACAATGGTAGAAGCAAAGCAGACGGTTATGGGTAGGAGGTTACAGCCTCTGCAAGGCAAGAACTGTACCTTGAGGACAAATGGTCTGTGTTCCGGCTGTGTGAAGTCACTCTGCCAGGAGGCTGGAAAAATACCGACCAGGGCATTTTCTCAACACGGTGACTAGGAAAGCTGGGTGGGTGCCTCGTTGAGCCAGTAACTCAGGACTGTGTCCTCAATGTATCAACTCCACGGGCAGCCTGGGTTTAGCTATTCTCATTGCTTCTGACCCAGAAAACGTTCAGAAAATGACTGCAGTGAAACGCGTCTTCAAGGTGAAGCTTTCAGTCCAGGTGGGGGAGGGAAGGACTCAGTGTGGATTCTGAGGGTTCCTGTCTTACTTCCTGTATGTGCTGGGGGTTGCTTTGTTAATGTCTGATCTGGAGGAAGCCACTTCACAGCTTGTCCTGCGTCCACCAGCAAAGACAGCCTTCTTGTTTTGCATAAGCCTTGTGCTTCCTCTGCGGACCAGGCACAGAATGAACTGGCAGCTAGAAAACTCCTGGCGTCATAATTCTCTGCAAGCAGCAGCGCTGGGTGAGCAGTGTGTGCTGCTGCCAAGGGATCCGTGGAGTCTATCCTCGGTCTGTCTGCAAAGTGGCGGGAAATGTGTCTTCATGAAATGTGGAGGGAATCAGAACAAAAGAGCAATTATGTTTCTGTTCTGAAAAACCTGATGGTTAAAGCATCCAAACATTTTAGTGAGAGATGATCTATGGATAAAGTGTAAATCCCCTCCAAGCACCTTGCAAACATTATCTAGAAATCTTCCCCAAAAAGCATCTAGTTCAATTCTCTTTTTTGGTAGGCGGGGGCACACCTGGCAGTGCTCCGGGCTTACTCCTGGCTCTGTGCTCAAGAATCACTCCTGCTAGTGCTTGGCTAGTGCCAGCCATATGTGAGCTGGCGAGGACACTGGGGTCTACCTCGTGCAAGGCCAGACTATCTCTCTGGCCCCACAATTCTTTTATTTCTACTCAGAAGTGAGCTCTTCAGAAGGGATGTGGTTTGCTTGAGGTTGCAGCATTTGCTGCAGGACTAATTCTAAGTGGAACCCAAGGCTTTTGATCTGAGGACTTGATTTTCTTTCCTCCCTGATTCTCCCGATCCTTCTCCGACAGGTCCCCCATCTACTGGTGTGGTGAGGACCATTGAGTTGTGGTGCTCGTGGAGTGGGTTATGGTGCTTACTTGTGGCTGCACTCACTTAGTTGTGATCATGCACACTCTGGTGGTCATGCTTGCCAGGTGTGACCCTTGTAGCTGTGGTGCTCACTGGGGGTGACGTCCTTTAGTGCTGTGGACTGCACACACCTTATTGCGGTGCAACCAGAAATTGTTTGTGGCTCTGGGATAGCCATGAGCAGACCATGTGCGGCACATACAGAGACTCACGGCCTAACACACACTAGGCGGGCACTAGAGTTACTTAGCCATCCCCCAGTCCCCAATACTGCTTTAAAAATAATTCTATTAATTGTGATTATTTTTGCATGGGTTAGGGTTATTGTTAGTGGTGCTCAGGAAAACTAGCGTCCTCTCCCAGTGATTCTTGGCCAATTAGCTGGATAACTCAGTGCTTCCTGGACTCTGAAGTGCTGGGGACTCCTGTGGTATTCCAAGGTTGTTAGAGCCATACCCAATAGTACTTGGGGGCTTCTGGGACTATACCCAGCATTACTTGGGAGATCAAACTGGGATTGGTACATGGGAAGGCATGTGCCTAATGCCTGTACTGTCTCCCCATTTCCTCTGATACTGTTTTTTTTTTTTAATTTTAGTTCAATTTTTTAGGTCTCCCAAATAGTACTTAGGAGGCCTGGAGCTTCCCTACCAGCAATGCTCAGCTACGTGAATCAGCAGTTCTATGCAGTGGCCTGGAATTTGGTGCTACTTAGTCCTTGTGGTGCCGTAGATTACCTGGGTGCCACACTGGGGGGCTCTAGCTTCACTCAGCGGTGTTCAGAGGAGGGGTGCACTTGGTGATGCTTAGAGAACCATGTGGTGCTAGAGATTGAACCAGGTGGGCCTCATGCAAGGCATGTTCTTTCATCCTTATACTAATCTCTCCATCCTCCCCCTACTATTTAAAAAACATTAAAACTCATAGTATAAACACATATTCATGATAAAAGCAATCCAAACAAAATTTATGCAGAAGAGTATTAAATGTACTCCTGGGCTCATTATTGAAGGTAATTCTTATTAGCAGTTTCTCATATATTCCTCAGTGCTTATATATATATATATACAATATATATAATATATATATACCCTCTTGGAGAGCCCGGCAAGCTACCGAGAGTATCCCGTCCGCATGGCAGAGCCTGGCAAACTACTTGTGGCATATTTGATATGCCAAAAACAGTAACAACAAGTCTCACAATGGAGATGTTACTGGTGCCCACTCGAGCAAGTCGATGAACAACGGGACGACAGTGCTATAGTGCTATATAGATGTATAGATATAGGTATAGAAATATAACTGTTTAGTAGGTATATGTGTTATATCTATATAATTGTTTATGTAGGTACATGTGTTATGCATATATGTATAACACATATATGCACATATATACACACAGATATACATTGTGGGTCTCCCCTGCCTTACTGTACTACATCTTGCACCCTTTTCACTTAATGATGAAACATCCAGGCATCTTTATCAGAACAGAGAGATCAAAATATTTCAGCTTAATTTTTTAATTAATAAAATTTTTATCGAGGAATCGTTATTTACAAAGTTATTTATGGTTGAGTTTCAAGCATACAATTTTCAACACCAATCCCACCACCAAATGTCGTCCCTATTCCCCCTCCAATCTCCAGTTTCCCTCTCACACTTCAGCCCCCCCCAAACCTGCCTCCTTGACAGAAACATTTTTTTTTGCTTTTTAGGCCACACCTGCTTGTGCTCAGGGCTTAATCCTGGCTCTGTGCTCAGGGATCACTAATGGTGGGGCCCTAAGGACCATCTGGGGTGCCAGGGATCAAACCTGGGTCAGGAGTGTTGACAAGGCAAACACCCTTCATGCTGCACTGTCTTTCCAACAGGCACATTAGATTGTAGTTTGGATGATATGTTTTCAGTTTTGTTGGATCTGTGGTCCAGATATGTCGCTATACCACTGATGTGCCAGAGGTTCCAGCTCCTGCTCCTGTAGCTTTCCATTTGCCTCTTCTTTCTCTCTCGGTTTGTTCGGGAACAGAATTTTAAAAGTCATTTGTTTGTTTAGGCTTACAGCACTATAAATAATGGTTCCTCTAGAATTTTTTATTTTTAAAATTAATTTTTTAACATAGGTGCCATCTGGGGTTGGTTTAGTTACAGATTATTTCTCCAGCTTTTAATTGCCTGAGAATGATTTTTAACCCAATTGCTCAAATCTAAATGACAATTTTTCAGGGTAATAGACCATAGGTTGAAACTTTTTTTTCACTCAATACTTTATTATGTCATTCCACCTTTTTTTTATGTGGTTTCATATGGGAAGTATGTTGTGAATCTTATGTTATTTCCCTTATATTTGAGGTTTTAAAAGCTCTGTTTGAGTCTATATTGTTTGGCATTCTGTGGGTCCTTCTTCCAGAGACTGGGGAAGTTTTGAGTTACTCTTTCACCAGTTGTTCTCCTTTCCCCTTCTTTCTGGTATTCCTTTAATTTGGAGATTATTTCTCTTACAGTTATCCATTAAGTACCTGACACTCTCTTCCATTCTTTTACTTCTCTCTTCTTTTGCCACTTTATTTTGATGCTGGCTTGTATTTTGTCTTCAAGTTCACTGATACAGTTCCATGCATTCAAAATTCTGTTACGATGACTTGCTATTGTATTCTTTAGCAACCTCAACCCCATTTGTATGGATTATTTCATACTCTGAGTCAATTCTTTGATTTGATTGACTTTCTTTTTCATGAAAATTGCTTAATTTTCATTGCCACTGCAGAGAGTATTGATTAGAGTTCCTCCTCAACCAAACTCAAGAATTATGATGGACTCAATGACTTGCCTGGACTTCTGTCCCTGTCTGCCATTGTAGCTGAATTCCATTGTTTCTCCATCATTTTTAGTTTTTTTATGGGTGTTTTCCTTTTCCTCTCTCTTGATGATTTAAGTAACTAAATCATCTCTCTCTATTTCTCTGTTTTTTGTCATTTTGATTACCATGTATCTTGGTGTTGTTCTCGTTGGGTCTGTTTCACTTGATACTCTTTGGGCCTCTTAAATCTGTGCAGAAGCCTTCCTCCAAAAACTTGCATTTTGTCTTCAAGTTCACTGATATAGTTTCCTGCATACAGATCACTTTTAAGTGGAGCTTTAGATTCTTGGTTACCTAGTACTGATCTGATCAGTTATTTATAGTTATGAATTACTGCTTGTACCTCTGTCATTCAGACTATTTTCTTTACCATATAATGGTATTTAAGTATGACAAAAAGATGTGTAGATCCTCTCATTTAGTTACCAGAAATTTTATGGGCATATTCTGCCACTGAATTATGATGCTGTAATAGTATCCTACCTGCCATACAGTTTGTGGGGTAAGTGAAGTAATAAAGTTGCATGAATACATGGTTTTAGATTTGAGTGTGGCCATTAGACTGGGAGACATATCCCCAGTTGCTGGACTGGGAGGAAGGGTGTGCGGCTTCCCAATTTCTTCAATGGACCTGGTTGGGCAGTTTTAAGATTGAAGTTAGTGGATGTGAATTCCTAGGTTGAGGGTGGGCAGACTCAGACAAAGATGCTAGTAAGGCCCTGTTGTCAAGGTCCTGCTTATTCACTTTTAACAGCTGCCTAGTATCTCAATGCAGCTCTCCTATTTATCCCTAATGAGTTTCAGAATTCTAAGCTGCATCGTGGAATTTAAATCCCAAATTAACAATAAAGTTGTAAGAATCTGTTTGGTATAACCATCTGGGGATAAGAATGATTTCTGACAAGGTCACATTGCTCAAATGGCTTGAGAAATCTGAACCCCGGCAATTAGAATTCCCATTTTCCTGACAAACTGAAGCTAGCCAAGCCCAGTTGCTTAAGGTCACAGACTCAATTTAGTGCTAGACTCCAGATCTATATCTACCTGTACTTGGCCCCCAAATTTAGGCTCTTTCTTTCCATCTGAAATCGAAGACACTAGAAAGTATACTCATGGTGGGTTTGAAGTGAAACATTTCCTATAGATTCCGTGTTTCTTATTTTCAACTCCATTAAGGGTGTCTCTGCTACATGACGAATGACCACACTGTTGTTGACAGGGACAGGGACAGAATGATGTTAGGGAGAGACAAGAAGCATCTGCTCTTAGGGATGCTTTCTTTTTTTCTTTTCTTTTTTTTTTTTTTTGCTTTTTGGGTCACACCTGGTGATGCACAGGGGTTACTCCTGGCTCTGAACTAAGGAATTACCCCTGGCAGTGCTCAGGGGACCATATGGGATCCTGGGAATCAAACCCAGGTCCGCTGCGTGCAAGGCAAACGCCCTACCCGCTGTGCTATTGCTCCAGCCCCTGGGATGCTTTCTTGTTTGTCCTGTGTGGAGCTATGTCACAGAGGATTGCAAGAGATAGCTCCGTGCTCTCAAGAGGTCAACGGGGAAAGTGTCACACAGAGCTGAGGCAGGGACATTGTGAAGTTGCAGCTGCTCTAGGGTCTGAAGGAAACCAAGATTGTTTGGGGCAGGAGAACCTGGAAGGCAGAGCTGTCTTTTTTTTTTTTTTTTTTGCTTTTTGGGTCACACCTGGCGATGCACAGGGGTTGCTCCTAGCTCTGCACTCAGGGATCACTCCTGGCTGTGCTCAGGGGACCATATGGGATGTCGGGAATCGAACCTGGCTTCCCGCGTGCAAGGCAAACACCCTACCCGCTGTGTTATTGCTCCAGCCCCTAGGCAGAGCTGTCTTAACTGACCACCCACACCTGTGCCACGTGTCCACATGCAAAGTAGGGGAGTGGGATTGCTTTTTTGTTTTTGTTTTTTGACCAGACCTGGTGATGCTTAAGGGTTACTCCTGGCTCTGCGCTCAGAAATTACTCCTGGTAGTGCTCAGGGGATCATATGGGATGCCAGGTATTGAACCTTGGTCAGCCGCATACAATGCAAATAAACACCCTACCTGCCATACTATCTTTTTAGCCCTGGGAGTGGGATTTATACCAGACAGATGGGAGCCTGGGTGCATGATGAGTCTTTCGTGGCTATGGGAGAGGACAAGTGAAAGGATAAAGTGACAGAGGGGTCTAAGAGGTGTTGGGGATCTAGACTGTAGTTGGCCTTGTATGCCATATTAATAACTTGAAATTTTTAATTTTAGATACAATACATATTTTGTAATTAGGGTCTGATATGTTACCAGCTATGTTTTAGGATGACTTATAGAAAAAAATAGTAGCTATAGAAAATCTAAACCAGAGGTATGAAGTGTAAGGGAGATGGTGAAGAGATTTCAAGAGATTCCAAGAGATTCCAAGAAATCAAACTATCTAAGATATCTTCTGTGGGGTAGGACCCACTATCTATCTTTGTGACTGCCAAATAAAGGAATAGGTTATTAGAATACATTAATATCCCATATTAAACAGGTTTTTCAAAAATATTTGAAAATATTTTAAAATTAACCTTTTGATTATTATGCTTTGATATCCCTTTCTTTTCAAGCCTGAGAGCATTTTTTGCTGGTCCTTATAATGAACTGTTACATACATCATGTCCAGTGACACTGAAACGATGAGATAAGACAGGATTACAGGGAGCTATTGAGTATTAGAGGTTTCTAGTTCAAACATCTGGGAGATTCATGCCACTAGTTTACTGAGATATACATATTCAAAGCTGGACCAACTTTGAGCAGGAAGATATGGAGAAAGAGTTCAAGTGTGATCCAGTAAGTGAAGTCTAGCATTATGCTTCAGAGAACTTCTATTGGAAGTCTGGAGTTCAGGAGAGAGGTTGGGACTAGGGACATATCTGACCTTAACTCAGAAAGGAGAGAGGGACAAGAACAAGTAGTAGCTTCTTATTCTGCTTGGGTTTAAGGACTGTGTAGAGGAAGAGGATCTAGAGAGTTTGAATATGATAAAATAATATATTGATGACAGGGATGGGGAGATAGTGCAGATGTTACTCACTGTCTGGTACACATACAATCCGGGGTTGATCTTCAGCATCACACAGCCTCCCAAGCATCTCTGAGGATAGCCCTAGATGCCCTTCTGTACTGAAGGAGTGATCTGGTTAATTCCCAGCAATTGCAGGACTATTGCAACACCTCTTCCTCAAGTCCTCTCCCTGCACCACCAACTTGGTCGGCTGAACATCATTGGGAGTGGTCTCTGTGCCCTCTGGCACCCTGAAGCTTCTCACCAAATACAAAAAAATAAAATTGGGGGTGAGGAAGTTAAGGAATTCGGAGTCAAAGCTGAAAATGTAGCTTGACTGTGGAGCACTTGCCTTGTTTGTAGGGGTTAGATGTCTGGCACCACACACACACACACACACACACACACACACACACATACACACACACACACTTTCAAAGGGATGGAAATCTAGTATTGAGAAAAAGACAGCTAATAGTGTCTCATGCTGGAGAGGAATCACTAGGAATGGTTGACAGGAGGCCTTGCATGAGAGGCCCAAGCAACCCTCCAGAAGGCAATTTCAGTGGAGGAGCAAAACTCAGTTCTAGGGAATTAGAGTGAGGCGTGGGAGGAGAAGGAGGTGGTACGGATGCAGACTGCTTTTCTGAGAACTCGATGGGAAAAGGATTGAGACAGGTCAGAAGTTGGTGGTGATGAAGAACACAGTTTTGGATCTAAGCAAGTGAGCAGTCCTGGAAAGGAAGGTGGAAGGCCAGGGCAGCGAGGTGAAGAAGGATTGGTGGCTGGTGGAAGTTTCTGGGTGTGGCTGTGGGGTCTGAAGCATTATGTGGTTTGGCAGCTCATCAACATGGTGGTGGCATAGATGAACTGCAATAGGTGACACAGTGGCCTGTGGCACTTCTGTGAGACTGCCTTCCACAAGGCAGGGACTTTGTGCTTACCATTGTTTTCTGTATGGCAGGCAGTGCCTGGCACAGAGGACGATGGCGGAGTGTGTATTTATCAACACACTGTGGGGCCCAGGGCCCTGTCCTGTCAGGCTCCTGAGGGTTTTTTGTGCTTTCTTTTTCAATGTTTGGGACATGGATGTACAGAACACTCACAAGTGCCTGGAAGAATACTCATAAAGCAAAGGCTCATACCCCCAACCTCCTGCCTGAGCGTGTGCCCCCCCCACATTCCTTTGGGCACCCTGACATCTCAGCTCCTGTTCCTGTTGAAAATGCAGACAGGTTTGTCTGGGACTTCTGTTCCTGCCAGTGCTGGATTCTGGGGCCCCTGGACTTTCTGTCATAGTGGGGAAAGAATATATGGTGATCCTGTAGGGGAAACAAAGGGGTTCATTCAATGAGTTGGTGAAAGGTGAGTCTCCCTGTTGATGGAGATAAGGAAGGATCTTCTTTCCTGAAAGCACCCTGGGTGTGAATGTACTTTCTTTGCCGGGTTCATGTCGCTGGGGGATTTCTTCACAACAGATGAACAAGAGGGCGTTTTGCTAGGAATTCCAGATCTCGCCATCCCAAATTCTGTGTTTGGGGGAGGGCAGAGCTTCAAGCATCAAGCTGTGTTTGCTCAAACTCTCCTAGATTCTAGAAACAAAATGTATTATATTTAGTTGAGAGGTTTTGGCAATTATATTTATTGTTATAGAGATCAATTAGGGGTTTTACTTTTAATTCATTTTTAAGTGAGAGTTCTTAATTTGTTCTTTTTTCTGTTTACAAACATGAGTGTTACTAGTGTAAATTATTGTAGAAAAAATAGGCCATAGAAAATAAAATTTCCTCCTCATCAGCCTTCATTTTCTCTAATCTTTAACTACTACTCACACCACTTCTCTCACTCTTTAATAATAATAAAATATGATTTCTAATTACTTTTACAGAAAAATATGTGTATCATGCATATGAACAGCCTTCATTGTTTTACACATCATACACAAAGTCTTTCCACATCTACATACTTGTAGATTTTCCTCACTTAAAATAATTCCATTATGGCCAGAGATAAAGCAGAGAGAGATAGTATAGGAGGTAGAACACTTGCCTTGCTTGTGGCCAACCTTAGTTCGAATTCTAAGCAACATAGTGTCCCTTGAGCACCTCCAGGAATGATCCCTGAATGCAGAATATGGAGAAAGCCCTGAGCCCCAAATATAAACAAAACAAAGTAATAAAAATAAAAATGGTTCAATTGGGTGGAAGGACCCTAGTTTATTTAACCAAATTTTAAAGAATGCCAAATTAGTTTCTTCTGTTTATATGTGTTTTTGTTTTATTTGTGCTATAACCAATAATGTGGAACTACTTTTAAACTGTGAGGGTGGGTGATTTATTCATGCTAAGGGTCTACTAACATGAGGCAAATTTTGTTGAGGAAGTGGAAGACTGGCTTTCAGGATTGCCTCCATTGGTTCCTGACAAAGTATTGAAATACCTCTCCTGTAGCCCACCTGGTCCTCTGCCCCTTGGCCAGGCAGCACCAGGGGCCCGCCCTTTGTTATGAAGCAAATTTAGACCAGATTATACACTCCCATTTTGTTTTGCTTTCTCCCTTTCCTTCCTTCCTCTCTCCCTCCCTCCTTCCTTCCTCTTACTAACTGGTGTCTAATTGCAACTTCCGCTCTGATTCTCCTCTCTTGCAGTCACCTGGTGAGTGCCTGGGTTCTGCACGTCTTCTCCCCGGTAACTCTTTGATCTCACTTTATCCCCTGCTCAAGTTTCCAGTTTCTCTAGATGGTGCCCTTGTTAGTATCTACTGGCTTCCTCTGTGGCTTCTTCTGTGAGCTATATTACATCTATAGCCTTCTCAAATCATTTGCCCTTTAAAGGATTTAAATTCAAATTAAACTTAACATAGCTGCTTTTTTACCAGATGTCACCTGGCAGTTATCCTCACCCTTTGTACTAGGGAGAATAAATTTTCATTCCTTGCAAGAAGACTGCAATTCTGGTGAAAACTCCTGCTCTCGGTTATGACACAGAGAGAACAAGCTTTGACTGTGGTCTGACCTGGCTTCATATCCAGGTTCCAATATTTACTAGCAAATGTGGCTTTATTAGGTAACTTAATCTTTTCATCTTTATTTATTTTTCTTTTCACTAAAATGGAAATACTGATATTCCCTTGCAGATAGATTGTGCAGTGGATGACATAAAAATGTGTATTAGGTGTATGGAAGTTGGTAAGTTCAGCAAAAGTGATAGCTACACTTGTCATTATAGCTTCAGGTTTCTCTTTAGTCAACTGTTTTAATTTTAGCATTTTTTTATGTGTTAGAAGGGGTTAAAGGATCAATGCACACAAAATCTGATTAGAAATGGATCCTATAATGATATCAAACTTTGGGGCTGGAGCAATAGCACAGCGGGTAGGGCATTTGCTTTGCACGTGGCCAGCCCGGGTTCTATTCCCAGCATCCCATATGGTTCCCTGAGCACCGCCAGGAGTGATTCCTGAGTGCAGAGCCAGGAGTAACCCCTGTGCATCGCCAGGTGTGACTCAAAAAGCAAAAAAAAAGATATCAAACTTTGATTCTAACATTTGTCAACTAATGGCTCTCCTATTCTTGGTAATAGTAAATAGACAGTAAAATGAAAATCATATCAAGAACTTAGACATCTCTTTGAAGTCTTTTGTGTTAGAAGTAATTTGTATTTGCCAGAGAATAGCTGTTTCAATTCACCCCAAATGGTTTCCAGAATTTGATCATTTTTTTCCTCTGAGATTTAGCAGTAGAGTGGAAGGATGTTCTTTGTGGTCTGATCATTGCCACAAATGTGCACCAAAAGGCTTCTAAGCAAAGACTTACGTTTGGGTTTGTCATGAAATAAAAAGGAGGTGGTTAAATTAAAATGCTGCTACCCTCACTATTAAACCTGCGGACTCATTGCTTGCAGAAAGCTGCTGCATTTGGGGTTTCATGCTCAGAGTTCTGGAGTTCCTTGGCTTGGTGTTCATTCTCTCTGTTTATTAGTTTCTGGTGCCAGTCCCTCAAATGATGCACCAGACCATGTGGGCCAATAATAAGAGAGTGAAAACACAGACTCACATTTTCTTGGTTCTTAAAGGAAAACTAACACAGCAAGTGAACTTGTCTAGGGTTTCTACAGCATTTCAGCAATAGCTGCTATTCTGAACAGCTGGCTCCCAACACAGTGCTCAGTAGCCAGTCCTGGAGATACTTGGGGACCATGTGGTGCCAGGATTGATCCCAAGGCTCCCACATGCAAAGTGTGTGCTCCAGACCAATGAGCCATATCCTGGCCTCAGCTTACTTTCTCTTTCCTGTGCCAGAAATTTGTGTGGCCTCTCCAAAGTTGCTTTCCCACATTTGGGGCCAAATGGCCCCACAGGGAAACAAATTCTTTTTTTTTTTTTTTTTTGCTTTTTTTTTGGGTCACACCCAGTGATATACAGAGTTCACTCCTGACTCTGCACTCAGGAATTACCCCTAATGGTGCTCAGGGGACCATATGGGATGCTGGGAATCAAACCCGGGTCGGCCGCGTGCAAAGCAAACACCCTACCCGCTGTGCTATTGCTCCAGCCCAGGAAATAAATTCTTTAAAAAAATTTGTGTTTGTTTGTTTTTGTGTCACACCCAGTGGTGCTCAGGGCTCACTGCTAGCTCTGTGCTCAGAAATCACTCCTGACAGTACTCAAGGGACCATATGTGATGACAGGGATCAAACCTGGGTCATCTACATGCAAGCAAAAGCCCTACCTACTACACTATCTCTCCGGCCCCATGGGGAAGAATTCTTGAGGATCCTGCCCTACAGGGATAGCCCATCTCTTTGAGGCATTTTAAACTTCTCTGTGAACATCGTTTTCTTAGATGAAGATAATCTTTCATGGCCCTGGCGGGGGAGGATTGGTAAGCTCAATGCATTCTGCTTTCAGAGTTTACTCCTGCTTATAATTCCTCAGTGGCTGGTTGGGTGCCTGATCCTTTTCGTTTCAAGTGGAAGAAGGCTTCATAAGAGAAATGACTTACTCAGAACCCAAAGTTATTATCAGGACTGATTTTTTTCCCCTTCAAAACCTGGGGATTCTGGCTTCCTGGCTGAACTTGGCAAAGCCTGGGGTGGGGCTTCATGTGGAGCTTGCTCGGCAGATGGCTCTGAGGAGGTCAGTGATGCCGAGAAAGTGGGATGGTCTGATGCTGAGTGCAGGAGCTTGGCTATGGCCTCCTTCTCCTTCTCTCACACCGGATGTTCCCTCTCTGGTGGCAGCTGTGGACAGACCTGGGGAGCAGCTTCAGGAAGGGCTCTGGGCCCAACCTTGTAATGTGAGCACCAGGAAGCTCTGTGCTCAGGAGCTAAGCTGCCCTGTGAGACAGGAGCAGCCCTTACCCTCCTGAAGCCACAGGCCCAGAGATTCCACCTGTCGGGCCTCACTGCTCGGGCTCTGCCTGCTTTCACTGGTGGGAGCGTCAGACCCCAGCGTTAGCATATTGCTCTTTTCTTGCCTCCCCTGAATCGGGCAAAGAGGCTCTGCAGCCAGCTGGGCTATGTGTGGCCTCGCCATCTGCCAGGTCTCACTCCCCA
Organism: Sorex araneus; assembly: GCF_027595985.1. Lineage (NCBI taxonomy): Eukaryota > Metazoa > Chordata > Mammalia > Eulipotyphla > Soricidae > Sorex > Sorex araneus. Next base: position 35,385,139 of record NC_073304.1, read on the forward strand.
GGCTGGAGCCTGGGCTTTGGCCAGTGCTTCCACAGCCCTGCCCAGGATCCTGGTCCTGCCTCAGGGGCACTGCACACTGTCCTCTCGGGGTTCTCTTCCAGCCCTGCTCCTGCTCGGCTGAGCTGCTGAGAGAGGTCAGGAAGGGCTGCTGCCTGACGGAGCTCCCTCTGAGCCCGCTCCTCTGCTCCCTCCCAGCTGCTCTCAGACTTTCACCTCACCGTTGCCCTCCTCCTGTGGGTTCTTGCTTTGTGTGGCTTTGCGGTTTTGAAACCCATGGGTTTCAGGGTCCAGTGGCTGCAAGAGAACTGGTGTGGAAAATCCAAGGTTGGATGCCACTTAGTAAGCTCTCGTGTTCTCTTCAGCCCGTTACTCTGGGTTTGAGCACAAAGGGCCACGATGTCTGACAGTAGACAGGTTTTATCTAATACACTCTAGCGTTCCTTTTTCATGGCCCGAAACATGAAAGCTACCCTTCGGGGGTTATTTTCCTGTTTCATGAAGAGCAGTGCGAGGCTGCTTTCCCCTCCACAGGGGCCAGGCGGAAATAGCTCTGCTGCAACTCCCCTGGGACCAGGGGATTCCTTCTGGCCATTCTGTTCTTCTCAGCTTCTTAGGGATTATCTCACAGTCTCTCCCTCTCATTTTTCTTTTTCCACTTGCTCCCTGCGGCTGCTTTTTCATTTTGTCCATTGCTCCTCAGGGTGTTGAGAAGAAGCCATTTGCGGGGAAAGGAGAGCATCAGAGCTTCCTTCTCCTCCGCAGAACTAACCGGTTCCAGGCATTCTCGTTGTCGTTTGGCCACAAAGCGGCTAGCCAAGATGCCTGAGTTCAGGGGAGCTGCTCTCAGTGAGTGGTACAGGCACCAGATGTGACCTCGCTTGGGCATCATATCTCGAAAGAGATGGTCACAGAGTCAGGCCCCTCGGAGCCTCGATGTGGCCTGGAGCAGGGGTGAAATCTGTGTCATCCAGAAAGATGGGGTGAAGGGGTTTGAGTGGGGCTGTAATTGGAGGAGATTTCTTCTCCCCTGGCCACAGTGTGGCTTCTTGGATCTGACTCAGCTAGTGGAGCTTCCTTGAAATCAGCTGAAGCATAAGCCGATATGGGGCGCTGCTGTTGGGGAGTCTGCAGTCTAGCGGAGGGAGAAAGAGCCCTATCTGATCATGGGTCTGGAAAGTTAATGCATGTTTTTCCCCCCCAGGGTAAAGTTAAATGCTGCCAAATTTCTTCTATTTTCATAGGCTTCTGGATTACTCTTTCTTCAGTCCTCTCTCTGGCAGTGCTGGGGTTTCTAAGTCTGGAAAAGCTGTCCTTTGACCCTGCACCTGTCCTCTCCATCAATTTTTTTCCCCTCACTAGAAACAGTGGAGCTATCAGGAACACCTCAGAACAGGCTGTGGCACCTGGCACCAGGGATTAAACTCAGGCCTCACAATTGTCTTTGGGGCACTTTTTTTTAGGCCACCAAGCCATCCCTGGGCCCTTTTCTCCAGGGAACACAAACATCAGGGCTGTTATAATTGCTTCAGCACATGCAGCAGAACTGGGGTTTGGACTTTGACCTAATGCTTACAAGGTAAATGCTTTAAGCTGCAAAGCTTTCTTCTGGGCCTCTCATTAAACATTTTGAACCAATGGGGACACATGTTATTTTGCTTCCTTTATTCTACCACCTTTGGGCTCTGGTCCCCACAACTTTACAGAAAGTGATTACTGTGGTTCTTCAGTTATGAGTTACTAAATCTCTCTGCAGTATCAGGCACTGTTGTTTTCTCTCTGCTTTGGGGAAATTTCCTCCCTGAGACTTTCTGATGTGTTTATTTCTTATCTGCCTTGGTCTTTGAATTCTCCTTTTTCTTTGCATACCCCAAAGAGGAGTCCTCTAAGTCCATCCTCAGCTTCCATTCTTGACAGTATGGATCCAGTGGGGGAAGAATCATTCCTACTTTTGGTGTTTCTGGTGGCAACCTATTTATTGCTGATGATTCAGTATCTCCAGCCCAGACTGTTTCCACTGGACTTGGCTGCCTGGTCTCAAGCTGAGCACTTCCCCTGGACTTCTCACATTGTCTGAGACTCCTGCGGCTGGTCTTGCCATGAACTCTCTCCCCTTTCCTTGACTAAGACTTATTTATTCCACAGTTATCAATTTAAAGACCATTATTTAGGGAAAACTCCCATCCTTTAGGTAAATGGGTTTCCATATTTGAATTTTCCTATTGCTCTGTATTTCTTCTGCACAGAACTCTGCAATTTGTCAATATAAAATCTCTGCATTATCAGTGACTAATGGTCTTTCCCACTGGACTGAAGGCACCATAAGAGCAGAGTCTCTCTATTTTTCTGCGTCATTGCATACCCAATGCCTAACACCAGGGCTAAAACAGAGTGAGGACTTGGTTCATATTTCTGATCCTTTTAATAGCACTGTAGCACTGTGCTATCATCCTGTTGTTCATCGATTTGCTGGAGCGGGCACCAGTAACGTCTCCATTGTGAGACTTGTTACTGTTTTTGGCATATCAAATACGCCATGGGTAGCTTGCCAAGCTTTGCCGTGCGGGCGGGATACTCTTGGTAGCTTGCCAGGCTCTCTGAGAGGGATGGAGGAATAGAACCTGGGTCAGCCACGTGCAAGGCAAATGCCCTCCCCACTATGCTATCGCTCCAGTCCAATCCCTTTAGTGATCATTCCTTTTCCCCAACTTCCTCCTTCTCTTGCACTTACTCCTCTGATTGATTGAGCCACTCACCCAAGGGGGAGAAATAATTCTTGGTTCTTCCCTTCCTTTAAGTTGCCATTTTCACTCATCCACCAATATCTTAAAAACTTTGTAGCTTGATCTCACCACACTGTCTAGACTACTGTAGCCCTCGTTCATACCCTCATTATCTCTTATTGTAATAACATCCTAATATTTTACTTCTGCCTATAATCTTGTCCCTTGAATTTTAAATCAGTGCCCTTATAGATCTGTAAAAGGGATCTTTCTAGAAGACAAATCTAGCCACTCGATTTATTTAGAACACTTTGTCAATTTCCCATTGCTCAGTTTCTTGACATGGCACCTGAAGGTCTACTCTGATATGACTCTTTTTTGACTCACTCCTTACAGGGCTCCTGGAATGTTCCTCTGAACATCCCCCAATTTTTTTTCCGTTGTTTTTTCCTTCCATCTTTCTATGCCATGCTTATGCTTTTGTCCTTATCCTTGCCTGCTTTTCCAATCCTCCTCTCCAGCTCCCTCAACTATATCTGGATAACTACTGTTCCTCCTTACTGTTCTTCCTAACTCCCTACCCACCTTCTTTTTCAATTGTTTATTGGGGGAGGAGGGGCTTAGGCTAGACCTGGTGGTGCTCAGGAATTATTCTTGGTTCTACACTCAGGGATCACTTCTGGCAGGACTTGGGGGACCATATGTGGTGCTGGGGATCAAATCCAGATCAGCTATGTGCAAGGCAAATACCCTATCTGCTGTTCTATCACTTTGGCCCCCTACCTACCTTCTGTAGAAGACCTTTTGTAGGCTTGTTCTCTGCTCCCACAAAGTCTCTGTATTATATAATATTTAATTGCAGCTCCTGATTGCAGGGACTAGGTTTAAAACATTCGTGACCCTCTGAGCTTAACACAGTGCCTGATATATTAGTATGCCTTTAAAGGAAAGAACCAAAGGAGCCTAAAATAACGAGATTGAGAAACAGATTTATATTACTACCACTTCTACTTATAATTATTTTTGCTCTTTTTCTTGGTGCTAGGCATTGTTCTAGGTACTTTATATATATGAAGTGCCCCCACCTGTTTTGTTGATAAATAATTTATATGCTTTATTACTGTGTGCACTTAAGGCATGCAACATGATGGTTCAATTTATATATATTGTGAAATGATGTCCACAACACATTCAACTAACACCTATCTCCTAATTTACAATAAAAAGAAGGAAAGAAAGTAGGAAAAAATGTTCTTTTTGTGATGAAACTCTTAGAGTTTTGCTCTTTCAATAAACTTCCCTATATATCATATAGTATTGACTATAGTTGTCATGTTGTACATTACACTTCTATCACTTACTTATCTTGTAACTAGAAGTTTGTGGTTTTTGATTGCCCTCCTTTAATCTTTTCTCACCCCACCTCTGCCTTTGGTATACATAGGTATAATCTCTTTTTCAGTGAATTTTATGGTGGTTGATTTTTTTATTCCCACATATGAGTGAAAGCATCCAGAATTGTCTTTCTCTGTTTAACTTATTTTGCTGAATGTAGTGTCTTTGAGGTCTGTTCATATTGTGGACAATAGTAACATGTCCTCTTTTTAATGGCTGACTAATATCCCATTGTGTGTATATCCTACAACTTGATCCTTTTATCTATTGATGTGCACACCCATGTCTTGGCTATTTTAAATAATACTGCAGTGAGCCCAGGGATGCAGGTATTTCCCCCATCCTTAGTTGTTCATTGTTTGTCATCATCATCGTTGTGATGCACTCTGAGTCACAACATGTTGCATCACCAGAATCACACCGGAAGTAGCAGGGATGACACTAGCAGCTGTGGGTCAGTGCTGGGGAACAACCTCATGGCCCCACACTCGCAAAATAGGCACATTGCTGCGCAACCACATCCCTGGTCCGTGCAGGGAGCTTTTTGAGTTAATGTTTTCATTTCCTTTGGAAATATTCCAAGAAGTGGGTTTGCTGGACCACATGGCAGTGCTGTTTAAACTCTTGAAGCTTCTCTGTGTTGTTTTTCACAGTGGGCTGCTCTAGTTTACAATCCCACCAGCAGCACACAGGATTCCTTTGCTCTACATCCTTTCAATATTTGTTCTCCTTTCCTTTTTGATGACTTAACAGGGGAAAGGTATATCTAATGGTTTTAGTTTGCAGTTTCTGTTTATTAGTGTTGCTGAACATCTTTTCCACATACCTGCTTTTAAAATTTTTAAAAATTAAAAAAAATATTTTATCACTGTGAGATAGACCCTTACAAAACTAGTCATGATTAGGTTTCAGTCATACAGTGTCCCAACACCAATCTTTTCACCAGTGTACATTTCCCAGCACCAGTGTCCTCAGTTTACCTCCCATCACCCCCACCTCCCATCCCCCCAGCAACCCCCTCTTTTCTTTTCGACATTGTGGTTTGCAGTCCACTTATCCTTTTCAATATATTCTTTGAGAAAGAGACAGACAAGAAAGATCGCACTCATATGTGGAATATAAAGTAGCAGAATGAGACACTAACACCCAAGAGTAGTAGAGATTAGAACCAGGAGGTCTGCTCCACAGCTTGGAGGCTGGCCTCACATGCTGGGGGAAAAGGCAGCAGAGACAGAGAAAGGAACACCTAGTAGAGAATGTTGGGAGGACCCACTCGGGTTGAAAGCTGCGTACCAAAAGTGAACTATAGACCAAACATGATGGCCACTCAATACCTCTATTGCAAACTACAACATCCAACAGGAAAGAGAACAAAAGGGAATGCCCTGCCACAGAGGCAGGGTGGGGTGGTGGGGGTTGGGGTGGGGGTGGTGGAGGGATACTGGGAACATTGGTGGAGGAGAATGGGCACTGGTGCAGGGATGTTAACCAAATACAAAGATGAAAGTTCATAAGTTTATAACTGTACCCCACAGTTGTTTACTAATAAAAATTTATATATATATATATATTCTTTGAGAAAGTATCTATGCAAGTCCTTTTGCCCTTTTTTTCGATTGTTTTGGTTTTTTTTTTAATATTTACCCCTTATAAATATTGCTTTGCAGAGGTACTGTTACCAACCGGTAGCTGTCTTTTACTTTATTTATTGTTTCTTTGGCTATATGAGCTTTTTAATTTAAAAGTGGTCCTACTTGTTTGTTTTTTTATTTTGTTGCTTTTGTTTTAGGCCTTGCATTCGAAAGAAATCATTACCATGACTTATGTCAAAAAACTTTATTCCTGCTTTCTTGTGATTAAAATTAAAATTAAAGTCTTTATATCTATTTAAATATTTAATCTACTTACATTTCAATTTCAATCTGTACATTTGAATCTTTAATTCACTTAAAATTTTCCTGAATTCTATGAGATAGTGTCCAGTCCCTTTTTTGAATGTTCCTGAATTCTATGAGGCACCATTCAGTTCCTTTTTCTTTCTTTTTTCTTTATTTTATGATGCAAAAGATCAAGTCCATGATCCCAAGTGTTCTGTCGCTGAATTATGTCCCCAGCCTAGTTTCACTCTTATACATAGAATATCCCAGTATCATTTATTGAAGAAACTTTTTTTTTCCATTGCATATTCTTGCCTCTCTGTAAAATATAAGTTAAGTGTATATGCTTATATTAATTTTTGGGATCTCCTGTTCTTATGCCAGTGTCATGCTATTTTGGTGACTAAAACTTTATAGCATAAGCTTGAAATCACAAAATGTGATTCCTCCTGCTTTATTCTTTCTCAGTATTTCTTTAGCTATCCAGGATTTATTGTGGTTTTATATAACTTTTAGGAATTTTCTTTTCTATTTGATCTTAGAAATCAAATCTTTATAGGTGTTGACTGTATCTTTAGATTCTGGTAGTATCAATATTTTAATATCAGTTCTTTTGGTTTATGAACATGGAATACTTTCCATTTATCCGTATCATCTTCAATTTTTTATCATCATTGTCTTATAGTTTTCATAGTAGAGATCTTACACCTCCATTAGTTTATTCCCATATTATTTATATTATTTATGATTGGATAATTTATTGTAAATAAGATAATTTCTTACATAAGCAAATTCTTAATTTTTTAACAAATTCTTAATTTTTATAATGTCCTATAACATAGCTAATATTGATTTCTTCATCTACAAAAATAGGGATAGTAAGACACATAGAGGTTATTTTGTCCAAACTCACACAGCAAATAAGGTATGGAGCTGGAATTTAAGCCTCTTCTGTCTGATCTAGAGCACTGGTTAATAATTCCATCACTGTATACTGTATTTCCACTAGCAGAGATAGCATATACAGTTTTTAAATTTTTATTTTAATGTAGACAAAAGTCATAACTGTTGATGCAATTCTAGAGTTGAAATGGATTATATAACAAAGCTCTAATATTAAAATTAATAAGTATTGGGGCTGGAGCGATAACACAGTGGGTAGGGCGTTTGCCTTGCATACGGCCGACCAGGGTTCGATTCCCAGCATCCCATATGGTCCCCTGAGCACTGCCAGGGGTGATTCCTGAGTGCAGAGCCAGGAGTAACCCCTGTGCATCGCCAGGTGTAACCCAAAAAGAAAAAAAATTAAATTAAATTAATAAGTATTAAAATATCAGTTTTTAATGTGAAGTTGTTTTATTGCATTGGATAATTTATTGTAAATGGGATAATTTCTTACATAAACATCTTTGTACCAGGCAGTTCTGCTGTCTGTGGTTTTCTGCATTACAAACTACAAGCTGCAAGTGGTTTCTAGTTGCACCACAAAAAAAGTGTGTGTGAGGGCAACCCAACCAAAGTGTGTGAGCATCGTGGCCACATACTTCAGGAGTGAACTTCAGGTGAGCATGACAAGAACATGTGTGAGCACCATGACTAAAGAAGTGGAAGCCCTGGCAAGCTTTTTTGCATGCATTTACTGCAACTTTCCTACCATAGTCAAGCGAGTGTGTGGCTCCAGTGATCACAGCAACGCTGAAGGAAGAGTGGGTGGGGCCAGACCAGACTTAACTCTCCAGTTCTCTCCTAACATCCTGATGAATGAGATTGAGAACACATTCACCTTTGACCACCATTAATACTCCAGAACATTGCTTGAGAGGAGAAATGGAATAGGAGATAAAGAAAAGAGAGAATTGTGGCATCATTGAGAAAAGAGGTCATGGAGATGGGAAGTCTGAGTCACCATAAAAATAACTCATATGGGACCAGGCGATGCCGCGAATGGCTGGGGTGCTTTGCATGCAGGAGACCTGAGTCTGGTCTATAGCACCTTATAGTCTCCAAAGTATTGAGAGTGACTCCTAATCACTGCCATGAATGCCTGTCCCCTCCAAAAAAGAAGGTAATTCTTTATTTTTTGGGGGGAGGCATATCCAGCAGTGTTCAAGGCTTACTCCTGGCTCTGTGCTCAGGGATCACTCCTGACAGTGCTCAGGAGACCATATGGGATACCAGGAATTAAATTTGGGTTAGTTGTGTCCAAGACAAACACCCTACCTGGTGTACTATAATTCTGGCCCTCAAAATAAATAGTTTTAAACAGACAAGTAATGCAAAAGAATACAAAGAGCTTATATTCTATTGTTTGGCATCTCCAAACAATTAAAGCCTTTATTTAGGGGACTGGACAGAAATGCCTTAGCCCAGGCTATGGTGCCACATAAGTTTGGATTCTACAATCAGCTGGGGTTTGTGAGCCTTCCTGGGTTAGGGCCGAAATCTGAAGATGCTTGCCAATGTATCTTTATTAATGTGGTGGAGGTAAAGGTATAGCAAGGGAAAGGTGATTATTGATGAAATAACTCTGAGACTTAACCAGTTCTAAAATCCTGCTGGAAAGTTCCAAGGTAGGAAGAAACTATATGTAGGTGTGCATGGACAAGGTTTAGAGAGGCTTTTATTCTGTCTTCAGAAGCAGTGAAACAGTGATGCACCTTAGTCGACATTCAAACAGAAAATTTTCCTTACTGCCCTGGACCCAGGTAAGAAAGGGGATCAACAAACTTTTTCTATAATTGCATTTCTTAAGTAGCATTTTTACTTTGTGCATCCCTTACAGTCTCTCTCTCACACATAGTTGTACATATTACTTTTCTTGAAATGTAATCTCTATTCTTAGCTTACAGAGTGAACCCAAACAAGCTGGAACTGTTTGATGAATCCTGATTTATAGAGGAATAAACCAACTGTAGCTTTAGGCTCTGCTACCTGCAAAGATATCAGTTTCGGCTAAACATTGTCTTTGAGTAATAAAGCCCACCGATGTGAAATGAGTCAATATTCTAGATCATTGTTTCTCAATAGGATATTCCAAAGTGGGCACACATAAAAGTCATATAGGGGATGGCTGTGGCATGAGACTAGGAAGCCAACTGAGAGGTTGGGGTGCCACAGGAAGGCAGCAAGATTGAAAAGGGGGCATGGTTGGGAAAGGAATCACTGACTATAGCAGGGCACCTGGCAACCACAACACCTTGGCCATAGGAATTCGGGGGCTGCTGCTTATTGCTGAAACTAAGCAGGAAGATGCTGACCACAGCGCTCTCAGTCTTCCTGATTACAATGCCAGCAAAAGGAAGTTCTGGTTAATAAAAACAGCAAATGCCTTATGTTATGCTAAGGGGAACGTTATACTAGGGATGACCCTCATCTTAGTGACTAAGAGAGTTCCTATTATAAGAGATGGAGAATGACCTGAAATGATGATGATTCCATTTAGTAGGCAAAAACAAAGTTCTACTTTGTGTGAGTGAGTGTGTGTGTGTGTGTGTGTGTGTGTGTGTGTGTGTGTGTGTGTGGCAGGAGGGGGGGAGGTGCACTCCTGTTGGGGCTCAGAGTTTACTCTTGGCTCTACAGTCAAGGATCACTTTTGGCTCAGGGTACTATATATGTTGCCAGGATTGAATTTAAGCCAGCCTTATGCAAGGTAAGCATCATACTTGCTATACTGTTTCTCCTGCCACCAAAATTCTACTCTTAAGAAGGAGACTTGCAAATATTGGGTTGTTAGGCCCAGACCTCTAGTTTTGCATAAAGCCATAATTTCTGACTTCACTATTGCCATTGCCTGTTATTTTTATTTATTTATTTATTTATTTATTTATTTATTTATTTGGGGGGGAGCACACTCAGTGATTGTCAGATGTTATTCCTGGCTCTGCACTCAGAAACTACATCTGACCATACTGGGGATCAAACTCTGGTCAGCTGTGTGCAAGGCAAATGTTCTAACCACTGTACTATTGCTCCAACCCCTGCCTGCTATTTTCATAGGACAAGGTTAATATAAAAATTTCTGGGGCCAGAGCAAGTTGGGCATTTGCCTTCCCTGCAGCTGATCTGTGTTTGATCCCTGCCATCCCACATGGTCCAATGAGCCTTCCAGGATTGATCCCTGAGTTCAGAGCCAGTAGTAAATCCTGATCACCACTGGGTGTGGCCCAAAACCCAAACAAACAGACAAAATTAAAAAAAAAAGATTTATATTCTTAATCTCTGTGCTTAATCTCCCATTCTGTAAATGGGCTTTTTTTGTTCTTATATAAATAACAGTATTAGGGTTTATGGTTTTAATATACAAAACTGCCGTATCTTCATCACCACCAAATTGCCCAAGGCTTCTCCCCCTGCCATCGTTTGATACTGTCTAGTCCCTTGTTTTGTTTCTCTGTTTAACGTAAATGATTGAAAATCCTTCAGTATTTGTTCTTTGGATGAGTGATTGACTGTTTGTGTTGCTCTTTCAGGTCCATGTATATCAACTTATTTGAATTCACTAGGGACTATATGTTTGGTATTAAGAACTTACGATTTAGAAACATATTTGGGAAAATATGATCAAACATATTGCTATTTTTACAGTAAAACTCTTATTTGCATGAAGAAGTATAAATGAAAACTATAAATTAATGTAGTCTCAGTTCAGAGAAGATTTCCCACCAAGTGCATTACACATATTGTTATGCTTTCAGAGCCTTTACATTTCACAGTTTTTGCAGACATGGACTTGGGATCCATCTGCTGTCTTTTCGACTGGGTGTTGGGCATGCAGCCTAACATGGTATGTGTACATAGCAGAATCCTATTAAAAGTCCATTTTACTTATTTATTTAATTAATTTAATTTGGGGGTCTTCCAAAGGGTGCTCAGGATGCCAGGAAGGCCACTCCCAGCAATACTCAGCCAACTGGGTTGATAGTTTAATGCTTGAGTCCAAGGACGTGTTATTGTGCAGGCCCTGTGATGCTATTGATACAGTGGATCTCAGGGACCTCCAGGACTACATTCAGTGATGCTTGGTGGAGGAGTAAGGGGTGGTGGCATCCCATGCTAGAGCTGGAACAAGGTCCTGTGCATGTAAGGAATGCACAACAACCCCTGATACTATCCCCCAATCATAAAGGTCAATTAAAAAATAAATATAAACATAGGTCAAGTGCTAGGCTGCTGTGTAACAACTATCTTCCCCACCCCAGCCCATTTTTCAATTTCAGAATGTTATTTCAAAATGTTGGAATTCTGGGGCAGGGAGGTTAGAGCATGTCCTTGTATGTGCTAGACCCTGAGTTTGATCCTTCACCCCAGTACTGCCAGGCTTGACCCTGGTGGCCCCCAACCACCACAGGGTAGCATTAATGAGAAATGTTTGAATTTCACAGAAGCTTTCATTAGACTCAAACCTACAGTTTAATTAAACTCAAATGATCAAAATTTTTATCATTTATCAAAATGGATAAAAAAATTGGTAAGTTATAAAGGTAATATAGTTGGATTCTGTGTGTGTGTATGTGTGTGTGGTGGGCAGATGATGAACTGGCTCATTTATGATATTTGTCTTTCAGTTTTGTAATTCAGTAAGTGTGATGTGCTCAGTAATTGACTCATTAACAATATTGATGAAAATTGAATATCAGGGAAGGTTTATTGTTCCCAAGTCTTAACTACTCATTTCAACCATGAACTCAAAATGAAGTGATGCTCTAACAATATTGAAAATATTATCATTAGCTGGAGAGGAGAGATGAGGCTAATTTCATCTGGTCAGCTCTTCTTATAAGGATGAGTCTTTTTTTTGTTTGTTTGTTTTTGGATAGAAATGAAGGAACTTTGTAGTGGATGTTAACCAGAGCAAAGAAAAGGACATGTGATTTTTCCCCATAGCATCCACAATAAAGGCTGAAGGGATTTGGATCATGATACTAGAAAGCAGGAAGTATAAGAGTGACCTCTTCAAGGAAATGCTTTCAGTTATATTTCTTTCATTTTTTTTCTGGGCCACACCAAGCAGTTCTCAGGGATTACTCCTTACTATGTGCTCAATGGCTACTCCTGATGAATTGTGGGGTCCCATATCGGGTGCCTGGGATCGAACCCGGGTTGTCCATGTGTACGGCAAACATTCTAGCTGCTTTATTATCCTTCTGGCTATCTATATTTCTATTTTTGTATTGAAAATAAAATAGGAGGAATCAATACTTGGTTATTTTTCTTTTTTCTTTCCTTTTTTTTTTTTTTTGGCTTTTTGGGTCACACTCTGAGATGTGCAGGGGTTACTCCTGGCTTTGCACTCAGGAATTACTCCTGAGTTATTTGGTGATGCTCAGGGGACCGTATGGGCTGCTGGAAATTGAACCCGAGTGAGCCTCATGCAAGGCAAATGCCCTACCCTCTGTACTATCGCTCCATCCCCACCTGGTTATTTTTCAAAAGAGATTTAAATGGCAAAAAAAAAAAATGAGTAAATGACTATAAAAATGAAAGCAAACTGTTAAAATGACAAATGCTGTGATTATGAGTCACCAGAAAAGAATATCAAAGGATTGATGGAAGCCTCTATTCTCTGATCTTTGAGGACCTTCTCTGGGATCTTGCTCCATAGAAGTATGAGGACACAGATGTGAGGGATGAAGCACTTTCCAGATAAATGGCATGAGCTCCCTGATCAGGATGTGGAGGAAGTGAGCGAGGTTGCTGAGGTTGCTGAGGAGCTTCCCTGGGGCTCCCGGGGTTGTGGCAGAGAAACAAGGCACACTGCTTTTCCGGAGCTGCTCTGTGCTGGTTGACATGACAGCAAAGGATGGGCTGCCCTGGGAGGCATAGACTCCACTACAAGAACTGAGTGGTCCATAACAAATCTGGCTGGAAAAGGAAGGAAAGAGACTACATCAGCATTTCCTACCAGCTAGCTTGGTGTCTTCTGGTAAATCTCTCATTTCAGGCTCTCTGGGTTGAATCTAGCTTGCTGCTTTGACTTAGGCATGTGGGGGTTCCTCCTATTACTGGATTTTTCCTCGTTTGAGTTGATGTTCGAATTCAGAGGCAGTGTGGCTTGCCAGATTTTTAGTCACCTGGCTAGATACCTGAAGGCTAACATCCTCTAACGCTAAAGTCCAATGGACACAGCTGGAAAATTCTCTGGATGCCCGCTTTGGGGTCCTCTTACCATAAGACTAGTCTGCACTTGGAAGAGAGCTGTGTGCAGACTCTTCATCTTCATATGGCAGGAACACGCAGAGTGAGATTTGGCCTTCGATGAACTTAGGAAAGAAGACCTCAGCCACCTTTCTATAGTTCAGTCAGATAACTGTTACCTAGTGAAATTGTATTTACATTTTCTGAGACTTTGAGGACTGGGTGCCTGTCCAAAAACTGGCCTGTTTTGGGCTGCAAAGCTTATGAAAAACCAGGAGAGTCACACCCTCAGGTGATTCTGCACTCAGACGAGGGTTGTTGTTTTCTATGTCTCGTAAGGGAATGAAGGCGTGCGGGTGGGCGATTGGGTTCTGATAGCTTAGTGGGCTGGCTGCAGATCACCATGGATCTTTGTATTTGTGTTTTTGATGAGCACTTCTCTACACCCACAAACATCTTCCTTACTCTGAGATTATGGTCTGAATTCCTTTTGTTCCCTTTGACCATATAACAGAACGCTAGTGCAGATTGTAATGGGGTTGTTAATTTTGATTAACTTCTTTCTTGCTGTCAGTATCCAAGAATATAAAGGATTCATGAGATTCAAACCCAATTTGTTTAATTAGTCAATTAATTTATTTTAATTGAATCACCGTGATATATATAGTTATAAGGTTGTTCTTGACTGGGTTTCAGTCATACAATGTTCCAATATCCATTCCTTCACCAGTGTACATTTCCCACCATCACTGTCCTCAGTTTCCCTCCAGTCACCTTCCCACTTCCCCACCTATCCTCTCTCCTGCCCCAACCTGCCTCTATATCAGGCAACTCTCTCTCTCTCTCATTTTCTCTGTCTCTCTCTCCTTGTGGGCATTATGATTTGCAGTGCAGATCATGTGTATTCCTTTACCTATTTTCAGCACTCAGTTCTTGTCCAGAGCGATCATTTCCAACTATCATTGTCTTACTGGTCCTTTTTCTATCCTAACTGCCCTCCCCAGGCTCTTCCACTTGTGGCAAGCTTCCATCTGTGTACCAGACCTCCTGGCCCATGTTTTTATTTTCCTTAGGTCCCATATTCTGCTTTTTTATATGCCACAGAAGAGTGCAATGTTTGTCTCTCTTCTTTGACTCATTTCAGTCAGCATGATACTCTCCATGTCCATCCATTTATAAGTTAATTTCATGACTCTTTTTCTTGGTGGCTGCATAGTATTCCATTGTGTAAACATGCCATGGTTTCTTTATCCAGTTGTCTGTTCTTGGGCACACAAGTTGTTTCCAGAGTCTGGCTATTGTGAATAGTCCTACAACGAACATAGAGGTACAGATGACATTTCTGCTATGTGCTTTTGAGCCTTCCAGCTATATTCCCAGACATGGTTTTGCTGGGTCATGTGGAAGGTCAATTTCTAGTTTTTTGAGGAATTCCCAGTTTGCTTTTCAAAAAGTCTGGACCACTCGGCATTCTCATCAACAATGAATGAGAGTCCCTTTCTCCCCACATCCACGCTAGCAGTGTTTGTGAAACCCAGTTTAAACAAACTATACATGTTAATGATTCACATAGTGCCTGTTGTATCATCTCTCTGTTGTCTCATTGTAAGGAGATCCTGAGTTTTTTGAAGTCTTTTCCTGGCTGTACACTGACCTGAGCCTATAGGTGCTCAAAAAATATTCGTTAGATGAATAGCCACCACCACATACATGTGCACATGTCTTGTGCTTTGATCTAGCTGGAGCCAGTTCCTGTATCCCTTCTTGAGTCCATGTGAGTTTTCTGCAGCTGGACAGTGTCCTATTTAACCAAATATGTTCTGCAAAGGACAAAAACCATTAGCCCTTGAACTAAGAGCCTAGGTGACAATACTCTCAGCTTTAAGGAGCTATACCACCTCCCCTCCTTCTCCTCCCCAATGCTGCCTAACCCTCCCAGGGGTGTTAAGAGAATGAGGCCCACTCCCAGTTCTACTTCTGGGGCAGGGTTTTTAATTACTGTGTAGGCTTTGTTCTGTTGTTGAGATCAGGCTTCTGTGTGTAGGGAGAAGGGAATTCCAGTCATCCTGATGCAGTGTGATCAAGTTTCTTACCACAAGTCAGGGCTAACAGTTCTCTGCTTTCATTCTGATCACAGCAGGTGATACAGGAAGGTAGTAGCTCATATTTCACTTGGTGCTTTAGGGTATGCTGGCAACAGCACTTTCCAGTGAAGCCAGTCAACTTTTTATCTCAGTTCATCTACCTGCTTGATGCCTAAGAATATATTTTAAAACAACCAACGAAACCACAGTGTTGGTCTCAAATGCTTACTATATTTTATGAAATACACTTACTAAATAATATATATACATTCAAACCCAAAGCAATATACTTTTCAAAAGTGACAAATAGTTTGCCTCAAAAAATGAAGAGTTAATGAGCCTGTTGTAGAAACTCATCATTTCACTGTGTCAAACACACGTGGCAACTTTTTTTTTAGCTTTTTGGGTAACACCCAGCAGTGCTCAGGGGTTACTCCTGGCTCTGCACTCAGGAATTACTCCTAGAAGTGCTCCAGGGATCACATGGGATGCTGGGAATCAAACCCAGGTTGGCCGCATGCAAGGCAAACACCCTACCCACTGTGCTATCGCTCCAGCCCCACACATGGCAACCTTTGAGCCCTACAGAGAAATGGAATTTCATGTTGTCAAAGGTGGTAACCATAGGTTGGTCTGGGTGATCCTACTGTCACCAAACACTGGAGTCACAGTCTACCCAGGGCTTCTTAAACTTTTCCCCCTGATGACCCCTTTTCACCCAAGAAATGCTATACAGGCAAGTGCTGCCAGAAATACCTCAGATTCATTAGGTAGTCTGTTTTGAATAACCTTTTGGTTGTTGTGCATCCAGTAACCTTTCTTATTGCCAACTTTTTCATGTTCACCCCCATCATTCAGTTATGCCACCCATAGCACCATCACCCACCATTTCATAAATGAGGGTCTAGAGAACAGAGTTCTCATTTTCATCTCTTAAATTCTATAATGGTAAAACTTTCTGTTTGAAAGCACAACACAGGGCCCAGAAAATATTTGTAGGATGAATGCATCATTCCCAGAGTACATTTAGTTTTCTCATCTTCTCGTTGATTAAGAGAAAGAGTGACAAGTACCTTAGCGCAAGGGCTAAGACTAATCTATAAACAAGTTGGCAGTTCCCAAAGAAACAGAGCTCCTGGGCTCAGCCGTAGTCAGTGTCTCTTCTCTGATTGGTGAGTTTTAAGTGTACGTTCTGAATCTCAGGGCCAATAGGTGCACACGGAGTTCTCAAGATTTGGCGGGCTGAGCGGCTACTTCTGTTCAAAGGTAAACACTTGTTTAGTGAGCATTTTCTGATAAGGAGGGCCACACGTATTGGGCGTAGCACAGTGTGTAGGGCACAAAGGAAGATAAGCAAGGGGAGCAGGCCAGACTGGTGCTGTCATGCCCAGATAATGGGTTGGGGCTTAGGCGGAGTTACAGCATAGAGGCAATCCCATGTTGGTTTGGTGGGGAATTGCTCTGTAGCTTTGACTTCCCACCTGACTCTCCTTTTCACAAGGGACTTGTGTATGTGGGGAGTGCAAGAGTTCAAGGACCAGGAAGGACCAGGACTCATCCTGGTTGGGTTGGTGATGTGAAAAACTCAGGCCGCTTAGGAGCAGTGACTTCCTCTTGATCTCAGAAGGATGCTATGGCTACCAGGGGCACAAGCAGCTTCTGAACCCTAAGACTGAGGACCCCAGAATGGGATTTCCACATAGTTTGGAAATGTTTGGCTACTGGGGCTAGAAAGGGGATTGGTGGGTGGGGAATGTGCATAGGGAAATCAAATTTTTACTTATTGGAGAGGTTTCTGGATATCTTTAACATCTTCACATTTCTTTTCAGCTGAAGGAAAGAAGAAGCTCTTCTAAATGTGAATGTTTAATGAAGTTAGACAGCGGTCATGAGTGTTAATATCACCGAAAGTTAGCCTCTCAGATCGGGAGCCAGCAGACCTAAATCTCACTTTCCCTTGTTTCACAGTTGTGTTTGGTCATGTTTCTTAACTTCTGTATGCTTTGGTTTCCTCATTTATAAAGTGGAAAAGTGAAGTCACTCATAGGAACATACTGACCGTGAAACGTGCTTGGCACGCCAGGCACAGTGTGGTATGCCTTAGTACAGGACCTCCCACGTCCTCAGGGTTCCCCAAATATGATTGTGACTCCTTTGCTTAGTGCTATTTCAGTTGTTTTCTGTGACGGCATTCTACACATGTCTGTTGTCAGAGAGCCACATTCTTGTGTGTTGGGACCGGAGCCCATCACAGAGGACAGCCAGCAGTCTGGCTGCCTGACATGCAGAAAGGAGGTGTGGAGGGGAATCGCCTGTGGACTGCTCACAATTGGGATTGTTCATTCACTGGCTATGAAGGGAAACGTAGAAACAAAGGCAGCTGGCCTTGTTTCAGCCCATCATATTTACACTGAGATTCCTGCTAAGCAGCTCAGCCAATGTGAATTTACCCGAAGTTTCACTTTTCAGCCTGGTGTGCTCCTCAGACTCTGCTCATCAAATCTCACATGCATGAATGGCATGGAATACATCATTTTCATCACGTTTCTTTGGCTGAGAGAAAATAGTCCTAATTAATAACGGCCCAATCTAGTCTAAAATACAGGCATGCGAGGTGAGGGCTGAGGAAATGACTTGGGTTAAGGCACAAGACCTCATTTACAATAAGGTGAATATGGATCCTCTTGGAGCCTGCATGCTGGTTCTGAGGGGAGGGAGGGGGGGTTAGTTGCAGAGAACAGTGCCACAGGACCTGCTTTGGTTGGCCTGACAGTTTTATCCAGAGAAGGCAGCTACCAGAGCAGGTCGGAAACCCGTGCTAACTTTGGAGAGATTGTCACCGTGAGCCCTTTTTATCTAGTGTGAGAAGTGAAGGGCCCTGCTAGAATAGGGAGATGTGAAGGGCCTGTCACCAAGTAGAAGTGAGGCTATACCAAGCTCCTGTTTTGTTTCTTGTGAAGACCTGTGACAACATTCTCATGTCAGTTTACTGTTTTTCTACCCCATCCTGAGTCAAAACCCCTTTCTCCCTTTGTTGGAGGGAAGAAGGTGAGGTCACATGAAAAATGGTAGTGGGGACAGTTTGGCTGCTCTGGGCCCCTCGCCCAGCACCTCTTCTGCAGAGTGATTTGGTGGCCTTGGTCATGTGTGTATGTGCTTGTGTGTGTACTTGTGTGTATGCATGCCTGTGCAGGTGTGTGCATGCATGTATGTTTGTGTGTTTGCATGTGTGTGTGCGTTTGTGTGTGTGTGCTCGCATGAGCACCCATTCTTGCACCCTTTAAGCAACAAGAAGAGCCTATGTGTAGGCTGCTTGTGTTCATCTGAAATCATTTTTATCTATTGGTTAAACTTAGAGGATCTATAGAAAAACCCAAAGGGTAAAATGTCAAGCACCTGCCATGGTATACATGCCATGAAAATATTGGATGATGTATTTCTGATGATTAAAAAAAAACAACACAAAAACCCCTGTTCAACATTGGAATTGTTAAAGTACAGTGCTGGAAATGAAGCCAGAGAGCCAGAGCGTCACATGTGTGAGACGTGTGCTCTTCCATACAGCCATGTCCCCGCCTTCTTCAGCTTCTAATGTCCACAGCTTCTCAAGTGCCATAAACACAGTGGGGAATAGCAGCTCTTTTATTTTTTGTACTTGCTGTTTTATTTATGGGGAAACCGAGGCACATAGAGGGCCTGACCCTTGGTTCTTCTGCACTGTGGAAGCCGTATTAGTGAGTAGTGTTGGCACCCACATTTATGCAGGCCTGCTCTCCACGCCAGACGCTTCGCTCAGAACTCTAAATACATTATCTCATTTGATCCAAATGTCACTGTGCTGAGGTGATGACTATTATTAACTCCACTTTGTGGATGAAGAAACAGGTTCAAAGGATTTAAGTAAATGGGCTAGGGCCACACAACTAGAGAGTAGCCAAGTCCGGAGTTTTCCTTGGCAGTCTAAGGCCAAGTGGCCCTAACCACTATGCAACACTTCCCCATTCACTGCCCCAGCTGAAAGCAGCCTCTGTTTACTGTTTCTAGAACTGGATGCTCTGCATGCCCACCCCCTCAAGCCCCACAGCTGGAGCCTTTGCCGCATGGAGGCATAGTGCTACAGTGCATAGGACGACAGGGTTCCGGCATGCTTGTTGAAGTTACTTGGAAATGATCGTAGCTATGACTTTAGAGATAACCAGCCGCTGCTTATGTATCCCCCACCTTGCTGTGTACCCTCGCCTCCCCAGGAAGGGCAGACACTTGATGCTATTGCTACTCCTGGTCTTAACCAAGCTATTTGGAGTCAAGACTCATTAAAAGAGGAATGTGGTAGCAGATACTTTAAAAGCAATGCTGACATGCATCCATTTGGGAGCTTCTAGGTAGTCCATTCACGGTGCTCGGAACTGGAGGTAGCATCGCCCCGGGTGCCTGCAGATGATAACATTTGCCGCGCTCTTTAACAGATGGGAGGAGAGTGTTATCAAATGCAGCACCTTGAAACCTCTTCTGTAAGAAACCCTCTTCTATTTCCACACGTTGGGGTTTCCCTTCTCTGTAAATAGATGTGTGCTGTGTTAGCAGGACCCACCCTAAAAATAAAGAGGTGGGACTTTGGGAGAAAGTTAGGAGATCAGACATAAACATCTCCCTGCTGACTCTGCCACTTGTCTGTCCGAGGGAGGTCACCCGGCGTTGCTTCCCCGCCTCTCTGTTTCTCTGTGGGTTTGGGGTGGAAAGCTGCTTGGAGAGCCTCGGCGGAAGTGTGGGTCATTGTGCAGAATGTTCGTGTCCTGAAATCACAGGGTTGGATTAACTATGACCCTAAAAAGCCTCTTGGGCCTCCCAACATGGATCATCTTTCTTTCCTGTTGCCTGTCTTGTTTCTGTTGCCTGGTGTTGAGCTGGATATGTCTGTCTTGGATGATTTAGAAACTGTAAGCAGCCAGCTGCTTTGCTGTCCACATTCCTTCCTGCAGAGGGCTGGGGTGGGAGCACTGTGCACAGAGCGGAGGCTGCCAGCCACACTGCTCGGGTTTGAAACCTAACCCTGGCATTCACAGGCTGACAGACTGCACCCCCAAAGCCTCAATATCTTCACCTCTAAAATGGGGATAGCCACATTGCTAGTCATCAGGGATATGCAAATCAAAACAACAATGAGGTATCATCTTACACCACAGAGACTGGCACACATTTAAAAGAACAAAAGCAACCAGTGCTGGTGTGGATGTGGGGAAAAGGACACTCTTTCACTGTTGGTGGGAATGCCGACTGGTCCGGCCTTTCTGGAAAACAATATGGACAGTCCTTCAAAAACTAGAAATTGAGCTTCCATATGACCCCACAATACCACTTCTGGGAATATATCCCGAGGATGCAAAGAAGCACAGTAGAAATGACATCTGTACCTATATATTCATTGCAGCACTGTTCACAATAGCCAAAATCAGGAAACAGCCCGAGTGCCCTAAAACAGATGACTGGTTAAAGAAACTTTGGTACATCTACACAGTGGAATACTGTGCAGCTGTTAGGAGCGATGAAGTCATGAAATTTGCTTATAAATGGATAGAGATGGAGAATATCAAGCTAAGTGAATTGAGTCAGAAAGAGAGGGACAGACATAGAAGGTCTGCACTCATTTGTGGAGTATAGAATAACATCACATGAGACTGACACCCAAGGACAGTAGATACAAGGGCCAGGAGGATTGCCCCATAGCTGGAAGCCTGCTTCATGAGTGGAGGGGAGAAAGCAGATGGAATAGAGAAGGAATCACTAAGAAAATGATGGCTGGAGGAATCAGCTGTGATGGGAGATGCATGCCAAAAGTAGATAATGGACCAAAAATGATGACCTCTCAGTGTCTGTGTTGCAAGCCATAATGCCCAAAAGGAGAGAGAGAGTATGGGGAATATTGTCTGCCATGGAGGCAGGGGGAGGGTGGGAAAGGAGGGGTATACCCAGATATCGGTGGTGAGGAATGTGCACTGGTAGAGGGTTGGGTGTTTGATCATTGTGAGATTGTAACCTAAACATGAAAGCTTGTAACTATCTCATGGTGATTCAATAAAATTTTTAAAAATAGATAAATTTAAAAATATAAAATGGGGATAGCAAGGACAATAGAAACAAGGGTCGAGTGGGTTGGTCCATGGTTGGAAGGCTGCCTCAGGTGCTGGGGGAGAAGGCAGTTGGGATAGTTGGAAATTATCACTCTGGATAAGAACTGTGTGCTAAAAGTAGGTAAAGGAAAAAACACGATAACCTCTTATTACTAGTATTGAAGCTATTAATTCCAGAGAGAGAGAGAGAGAGAGAAGAAAAATGCTTGCCATAGAGGTGAAGGCAGGGGGTGAGGGGAGGGATACTGGGGGCATTGGTGCTGGGAAATATCTGCTGGTAGAGGAATGGGTGTTAGAACATTGTCTGAAATCCAGCCATGATCAACCTTGTAACTGTGAATATTACAGTGATTCAATTATTTTAAAAAAGTGAAAAAACAAAAGGTAAAATGGAGGTAGGGAGAGTAGCGGCTTCACGGGGTTGTTTTGTGATTCCATGTGCTGATGTTGGTATTTTAAGTCCAGTTTTAAGTTCTCAGTAAATATTTGATGATGATGGCTGCCTAGCAGGAGATATTCACTCCCCGTTACCTAGCTGAGAAAACCCGAGTACAGAAAGGGGGAAGGGGTGTCTCTTGCCCACCTGACAAAAAATCCTTAAGGGCAAGTGCGCTTGCCTTAAGAGCGTTTTATCCCTGCAGATACTGTTGGGTCATGAAACTGATGTTCAGAGGCATTGTTTCTATAGTTTTTAAGTCAGCAAAGGACAAGATTGCAGCAAAGTAGAGACCATGCATGCGTGTGTCTTTACAATGTTTCCTCTGGAGAGAAAGGGATTTCCTGTGCAGTGAATGGTTAGCGTGGATATAGGCTAAGTCCATGGGAGCCAGCCACAAGTGTAAAGTGCTCAGTGAAGAAAGGGTTCTGTGTGATACAGCTGGGGCACGTGAGATGTGGGTCAGGTGTTCTGGTCACAGGAGGCTACTTGGAATAGCCTTGCATTCTTTTAGGAAACTGATGCCTCTGAGGGTGAGTATAGCTTTCTTAACTTGCCCCACAGGACTGAGTTTGGTATCTATAAACAAGCTCAGAGGTCTATGTGTGACCACGCATTTGAGGCATTTGTCCTTTCAAGGCTTTTGTAACTTTCAAGGCTTTTGCTTTTGATGGTTTGTTTTTTGGTTTGGGGGCACACATGGTGGTGCTCTGTAGCTTCTCCTGGCTTAGTGCTCAGGGGTTGCTCGCAGAGGTGCTTGGGAGACCAGATGGTGCCAAAGATCAAACCAGGATCAGCCAGGTGCAAGGCAAACTCCTTAACCCCTATACCATCTCTTCCGTTCATGGCTTTTAATTTTTTTAATGTTTATAAAAGATACTTTGGAATCTTTAAAACATGAATTTAAAGAAATTCAGCAAAAAAGAAATCTTCATTCTGCTGGATCCTGTCCCTGTATGAAGTCAAAACTCCAATAAACACGCCAGCCTTGTTTGTGTGGTATTAGTAGCAAAAAAAAGGCAAGAAAATGCTCATCTCCCTGAGGCAAAAATGGACTTGGTAGCAGAGTGTGTGTGCCACGGAGCAAGGTGTTAATCAGCTTTTGGAAGATGAGTGTTTCAGTTGTGGCTTTACCACCCAAGTGCTGGGCAAGGACCCTAACTTGAGTCTTAACTAGAAGTTTTAACTTCTTTAACTGAAGTTGAGATCAGTAGTATTTCCCCTAACATGGTTGTTAGGAACAAAAGAAAATTGTATGAGAAGGACTGACAAACATTGCTTCATGGATCATAAATCACCAGTCCATGTCATTCACACCCAATTTAGATGCCAGATCTTCTGTGAAGACTTCTCTCTCTTCTCCTGCTTCAATCTGAAATCCCATGGCATCTTATTTATTGCCTTTCTTTTAGCACAGAATTGTATTTTTTTTAAATCTGTCATACCCATCTTAGGTGATTTGAGGGCAGAATCCATGATGTCTATATCATATGCATAGCCTCCAATATGATACCTTGTGGAGAAAACACTCATGATTTTTTAAAATTATAATAGTTTTTCTCATCTTTATTATCAAGTCATTCTTTACAGTGGATCTGCCACACAGTAGCTACTCAATAAATAGTTCCACTTCCTCTTTTGTGTTTCCTTTCTGTTCTCCATTAATTTGTTTCTGTACCATTGCCAAAAATTAAGTTAACCAATATAGACCAGTCTATTTCTGTACTTTACTTCATCCCACTGAACTGTATGTGAAATTATTTACAATACTATGCTGCTTTAATAACTGTGGTTTTATGATAAGTCTTAAAATCAGGTTATGTGAATCCTCTAATTTTGTTCTTTTCAAAATAGCTTTGCTATTCTTCTTTCTTTTCCTTATATATGCTTTTGTTGTTGTTGTTGAGACTATTACTAGTGATGCTCAGGACTTATTACTTTGCTATTCTACTTTTGTTTCTTTACATATACTTTTGTTGATGTTATTGTCATTTGGGGACCATAATCAGTGGTGCTCAGGGCTTATTCCGGACTCTGTGCTCAGGGATCACTCCTGGGGGGCTCAGAAAAATATATGGGGTACCAGTAATCTAGCCCAAGTCTGCCACATGCAAAGCAAGCACACTGCCTTGCTATGCCATCTCTCCAGCCCCAACCACATTGATTTTAAAATCAGTTTGTTGGTTTCTCCAAAAAGATTCTGTGGGAATTTTATTTGTGGGAATTGTATTGTGTTTATAAATAGGGAAATTGACTTCTTT
This sequence comes from Sorex araneus, assembly GCF_027595985.1. Taxonomy (NCBI): domain Eukaryota; kingdom Metazoa; phylum Chordata; class Mammalia; order Eulipotyphla; family Soricidae; genus Sorex; species Sorex araneus. The sequence goes on from NC_073304.1 coordinate 35,409,174, forward strand.
ATTTTATTTTCATAAGGTTGCTCACATTAATTGATTGCATTTAATATTTCAAAAACAATTCCACCACTATTACACCTTCCAACCACCATTATTTTGAATTTTCCCACCACCATTCAAGCCTGCTTGCCAGGGGCATATGCTAGATAATTTGTTTTCTATTTTTTTGTATTTAAGAAACTTACTTTTATTAAGAATATTTTTTAATTTAAGTAAAATTGACCCAGGACATTAGATAAGTTTCATGTGTACAACCTTAAAAATTTGAAGTGTACATATTTCAAAATTACCTTGAGGAAGTTTTAGATGACAGGAAGTTAGGTCATCCAATTTAGTTTGGAAGTAAGGGTAGCAAAGCAAAGTCAAAGATGGGCCATTTGACCCAGTGGAGGAATCTGGTGTAAGGAAAGTTGGGAGTTCATGGGCATAAGGGAGAAAGGACAGCGAGGGAATTTCAGTTAGGGCAGCAAGATAAGGACAAGTGGCTCCTTCCTTTGTGCTAGGTGAGTGCCTGCTGAGCTTTCTCATAAACATGATCCTGAGAGATAACAGTATATTTTTTGGTGTGTTATGGCTTACATATTTTTCTTGGGGTTACTTGCTTCCCTGCAATAGCTTTGTGTGGTCGATAATGAATTTAGGTGCTTTGTCTACTCTTGTAGAGGACTTTCAAATAGAATGTAAATATGATATTTCTTCTTCACACAAGACAAGTAAATGGGTATAAACTGGGGTTGTTCTGCTTTCCAGACTTATCCTAGGGATCATCTTTTTTCCATCTTGTGGTCCTCTGGGTTCTGGAAGTCTAGGGGCAAGAGCATCATGGGGAGGGTCTTGGTGGCCAAGACCTGTGGTACAGCACATTTATGTTGCTCATTCAATCCACACAACTCACAATTGCAGGGTGAGAGGAAGATATCTCCATGCTGTGTGTGGTGAAAGGATAGAGTTCAGATATTGGTGGATCCCAGGAGTTTCTGTCACTGAAGCACAAGGTTACCCCTTTACCTCATGGGGAAACTGAGGCACAAAGTAGTTAAATGACTCCGAGAAGAACGTGCAGCCACTAGGTACAGGAGATGGATTTGCACACAGGGCTTCTGTTTCATGGAATGGAAATGTTAGAAACAAATAGCGACTGTTGTAATAATAAAGCTAATAGCCTGCCAGTGTGAGTGTAATTGTTAGTTAGAAGGGACAATACTTAGAGATCTTAGTGTGTCCTGGGTTCTCTTCCTATCCTTGGGCTCTGCTGCACAGTTCTATTAAGAGGTGAATATTTTCCTGAAAACTGTGGGTGGTAGAAGGATTATGAAGCCAGCACTGGCATTCCCAACCAGCAGATCGCAGAGGAGAGACTGAATAGAGCCTCGGGGCTCAGAGGTCTGGGAACCCTGGGGCAAGAGGGATTCTGCAAGCATTAAGTGGCGGCAGTGCCTTTGCCAAGAGGGAGCTGGCCCTTGCATTGTTTCTTGACACTTTCTGTAGAGGCCAGTCCCACGGGTGAGGCTCTCCTGGAGGCAGCCTTCCAGCTGGTGCCTCAGGAGTCCTCCTACGCCCAAGCAACTTCTCCCATCCAAGTACTAACCAGGCCTGACCCTGCTTGCAACTTCTAAAAGAAAAAAAAAACTATTTTATTTCATTGTGTTTAAAACTTTGACCTGAATGAATAACTGACTTGGCACCCATAACATACTATTTCTAAGCTTGATGTTTACTTAGGGGATTTTTTTTCTTTTTTCTTTTCTTTTCTTTCTTTTTTTTTTTTTGTTTTTGATTTTTGGGCCACACCTTGTGATGCTCAGGGGTCACTTCTGGCTCTTCACTCAAGAATTACTCCTGGAGTTGGTCAGAGGACCATTTTGAATGCCATGATTCGAACCTGAGTCAGCCATGTGCAAGGCAAGCATCCTACCCACTGCATTATCGCTCCAGCCCACTAGGCTCTATGTTTAAAATAGCTCTTTTTGTTCGTGTGGCAGAGATGTGTGGAGGGGAACCATGTACAACTGACATGAGGAAGAGTAGAAAAGGCTGTGCGGTGGGGTGGGGTGGAGCTCCCTGGCTTGAAAGTTTCTGGCAGAGAGATGCTGCTGTTTTCATCTATGTTTCAGCTGAATTAACTGGAACACAGGCCAAGTGGGAGCAGTTCTGGAGGCATTAAGGTTTGTGGGCATGTGGGATTCTGACCCTTGTCCAGGACAGGGAGGGTGAGGTTGCAGAGGTAACAGAGACAAAGACTGGCTGCGAACTTGGTGCTGCCACTTCCAGACCCTTCACCACCTTGGCCTCAAAAGCAGCCTCCAGATTGTGTCTCTGAAGGGATGCCTCATTCTCGTGAGGAGTGTGCTCTGCGTGTCCCAGACCTCATCCATTCGTTCAACATCTGTTCCCCATTTCATGTGCCTGGCATTATACAGTCCTTGGGGAAGAAATGAATGAATAGGGATGTCCCTGGCATCAAGTAACTTGCAGTCTCATAGAAAAGACAGAGGAATGGGTTATCATGCCAAGTGGAAACAAGTACTGAATTAGATGTGAATCTAAAACCTGCACTCCTGCTTCTGCCACTTCAAGGGAAGATAATGGAGGTGGGAAGGGTTCCTGGAGGAAGTAAGGCTCAGATGAGTTCTGAAGGATAAGTAATTGTTCTGGAAAAGAGGGAAGGTCTTTCTGGCCTCAGAGAACAGTACTGCCATGAGTATTGCAGAAATCTGGAAAATCCATCATGGTGGAGATATAGAATTGGTGTAGCACTGTAGCACTGTCTTCCCATTGTTCATCGATTTGCCAAATGGGCACCAGTAACGTCTCCATTGTGAGACTTGTTGTTACTGTTTTTGGCACATCGAATATGCCACGGGTATGTTGCCAGGCTCTGCCGCGTGGGCAGATACTCTCGGTAGCTTGCCGGGCTCTCTGAAAGGGGCAGAGGAGTCGAACCCAGGTCGGCCGCGTGGAAGGTAAACTCCCTGTCCGCTGTACTATCACTCCAGTCCTAGAACTGGAGTAGCTGAGGAGAAAGGTTGGAAGTTAATAGTGTGTCCAGGCAGGGGGTTGACCACTAAGAACTTTGATGATGACTTAGTGAGCCTTTCCTTTGAGATAGAGAAGTAATATTCAAGTATGAGAGTGATGTCATAAGGTAATGTCAAGATGAGCTTTTGTAAGGAAATCTAAGATGATTTTTCTAGCTGCAGTATGGACAATGGGTGGGATTAACTTGCAGAAAGGCTAATATGGATAAAAAGAAGACATTAAGAAATCATTAGACTTGAGATGTTGAGAGTAAAGGGGAACAGTGGAGACAGGGATGTGGCTTAGTGGCAGAACACACATTTCCCAGGTGTGATGCCTTAGTTTGATCTTTGGCTCCATCTCAACAGAATCTTAGGGAGATTCAGGGAATTGAGTTGTGGAGATACTAGGAGATAAGGAACCAGCAGAGCATGGGTTCAGGTTTTGGCTTGGGTCATTAAAACACTGGTCAATAGGAAACATGACAGAAAGGACTGGGACAAGGATGGTGATAGGTTCCTTAGGGCTCATATCGAGTAGGAGGGACCTTTGGGTCTTCCAGGTTAGTGTTTGTTACAAAGAAACTAGATGTGACTGAAATTGAGGTGCTAGATTTGGGACATTTTTTGTATAAGCTTGTAGTTCAAGTCTTAGGAGTGACAGAGAGTGGGGAGAGGGAGGAAGAAGTATAGAGGGTCCAAGATAAAGATTTGGGGGAGCACCACCATTTAAAGGGATAGGAAGAGTTGTTACAGAGGAAAGAGCCATAATGTTGAAAGAACAATCCTGGAAGATGAAAGAAATGATCTCAGGAAATTTTGAAATAGCCAGCTGAGTTCAATACTGCTGAGCAGTCACGATGGGAAAAGCATCAGTGCTTTTAAGCAACAAGAAAGGGAGGTGTCGATATTCTCTGGCAGCAATAATTTTGTGAATTATGAGGAAGCAAGATGTCAATGAAGAGTGAATTGGGTATGTATGAGATTGTTCTAATATATATAGATAAATGGACTGTTTCTACCTTAGCCGCAAAACATAAAAAGGAAAGGACCCTCTCCTGGTTGGTTGGTTAATTGAGTTTCTTTTATCTATTTTTTCCTTTTCTAGTTCCCTAATTCTATCTATCTTGTGTTTAACTATTTTCGTGAGTTTAATAAAATTTTTCCTTTTAGGTCAGGATGTAGCTCTGCATCTTACCTTACATGTGTGAGGGTCTGGGTTTGATACACACACACACACACACACACACACACACACACACACTCACACACAGAGTTTTCCTGTAGTTTGTATATGTTCTTATATATGTTGTTTTATAAGAGGTGCTTTTCTATTGTGTCAACAGTATGTTGGTCACTTACTCTATCCAGAACTACATTTTATTTGGCTGAGGGGGCAGCCTCCCACACAATGCATGGCCAGCCAGTCTGGTTGTTCAATGTAAAGGCCAAAGGATGCAATGCTGCTTGGTCCCTATAGTGCCAGCCATGCTCAAGTCCTCCAGGACCACAACCAGTGGTGCTGGGAGGTCTTCAGGGTTATATGGTGAGGGGCTCAGAGAACCATATGTGGTACCAGAAGTTAACTTGTGTTGATCTCATGCCAGGCAAGAGCCTTAACAGTAGAGCTATCTTCTTGGCCCCCAGTGCTACATTTTTAATATCCTCCAGTGTTTCTAGTTGTCCTTCACATGCACATTTACTATCAGCGAAGGACACACAGGATGTCACCACCTCCTCATCACAGACACTGCTGCAGTAAGCATCACTGAATGTGATCTTTACACCTGTGTGTATCTGCTGTCCATGCCCAGGACAGAGATGTGGTAGGGAACCTACCTGAGCCCTGGCATGCCTGGGCCGGCCCAGAAGGGCAGAGTCATGTCCACATTCTGTATTAGAGTACAGGATTCCAACTCTGCAGGACACCATTTATACCACCAAGGATCCAGCATGATAATATTTGCAGTTGGTGTTGCACTCTTGTTTTCATCAGCACTTCTTGGGTAACTAATGTGTAGCTAATGTGCTTGACTGTTTCATCATAGGGTTTTAGATTACCTTTTTTTTTTGGGGGGGGGGAGTTATTATGGGCAACCCCAGATAGAGAAGGGAACACTGGAGATCCCGCACGGGAAGGGAGATGTGTGCTGAAAGTAGACTAGAGACTGAACAGGATGACCACTCAATACCCCTATTGCAAACCACAACACCCAAAAAGATTACCTTTTTTTTTTTAAATCACCTTTTCATGTTTCAGCAAAAGCTTTGTCAAGAATTTTGATTCTTAAGGCAAAGGGAACAAGGATGGCCGGAGGTGTTTAAAAAAGGAAAGACAGAAGTATGCTAATAAGACTTTCCCCTCAGGATTTAAGGGCCAGGAAAAAGGGAAGGTCTGCAAGTATCTGACCTTATTGGCCATGTCATGAGACTGGGAACAAAAGAAAAGGGTGGGACTGAGGTGGAATAGCTGTAAAAGAACCATCCCAGCTCTCCCTGAGGCCGTCTAAATGCCACCTCCACTAGACGAGAGAAATCCATGGAGGGTCCATGGGATTGAATCGAAGGAGAAAGGTCATCTCACCTCAGATTCTGGGGAAATGTTAGATATTATTTTTCCAAATGTTTGAAATTTTTTTAAATTTCAAAGGAAAAAGAGAAGTGTCCACATTTCAGTGTCTGGGATATATGACACATAAATGACACAGTGGTGGAGTAGAGACAGGGCTTCTCCTGGTTGGCACAGAATTAGCCTGCAAGGGAATTGGGGCTCAATACCAAAAGTATAGGTCTTTGGGCTCAATTTCGTGCTGTGGAGCCACTGAAGTTCTCAAGACAGAGGTGCGTGGCCATGTAAGAAGCCTTTATGGGGTGGATTGAAGGGGCTGAGCACAGACAGATGAACCATTACACAAGTTGAGGTGGGAAGGGTAAGAAGGGCCCTGAAACATGAAGAGAAATGGTAGCTTTGGGACATAGAGGAATGACACATTACAGAGGCACAATGATTGTCCTTGGTATTAAATAAATATTGAGCACTCAATATGTATATGTGAATAACTGCTGTGTTTGAGATAACTGGACAAGTCACACTTTGGATCAAGGAATAGAGTAGTATAAAGGGGTTTATAGAGGCCCCAAAATGTCTTATGGGAACCCACAGGGATCAAGGAGATGGCTCATGTTATAGAGCATGTGCCTTGCGTATATGAGACACTGAGTCTAATCCCCAGAACTGCATGGCCCCCAACAATGACAGTCATACCTCTGGTGGATCATGATCACTGCTGGGTGTGACTTCAGATTCCTGAGTGCTGCCAGGTGAGGCTTCTATGGAAGAAAGGAAAGGAGGCTACAGAGTTTGAACTTAGTGGTTAGAAAATATTTACTGTGTACCTTCATATCCCAAGCATAGTATTAAGAAATATAATAATAAACAAGACAGATGGGGCTGCTACCTACAAGGTGCCTATAGTTCAGGCGGGGAGATATAAAACTAGAAGCAATCCAACTGATGTAGAAATAACTGCCTCTGGGGCTGGACAGATAGTAGCGGGTAAATCGCTGCCTTGCACATGGCCGACCCTGATTCAGTCGTTGGCATTCCATATGGTTCTCTGAGCATCAACAGGAATGATTCCTGAGTGCAGAGCCAGGAGTAACCCCTGAGCATTGCCAGGTATGGCCCCTCAAAAAAGAATAATTGCCATTATGTGTGAATAAAAATAGATGAATGCTCTGAGGACCACAAGCAGCTTATGAGAATGGTCAAGCAGGAGATTTACCTTTGATATGGTACTTAGGGGACGATTCCCACACAGAAGGGATATCAAAGGGAAGAACTCAGGAGCCTCAAGGAGTCTCACATGCCAAAATGCTCCAACAAGTGACCTAGGCAAAGGACATAGGCCATATATGAGCAGAAAACTGTGAGTTGGAATAACTAAAAGGAAGCTTTCTGGCTGTATAATCATAATTGAGGTATAAGGAGCTGAACTTGGAGAAAAAGGCAGCCCAGAGCATGCATGCGTGAAATTAGGACAGGCTTTCATTCAAAACCTCAGTTGTAGTTTGAGTTTTTGACTTTTTTCCAATTAATTGAGATTTTAATAATAAATTCACATTCATACTATACACATTTTCTTTTTTTTTTTTTTTTTTTTGCTTTTTGGATCACACCCAGCAATGCTCAGGGGTTACTCCTGGCTTTGCACTCAGGAATTGCTCCTGGCAGTGCTTGGGGAACCATATGGGATTCCGGGGATCGAACCCAGGTCGGCCGCATGCAAGGCAAACGCCTTACCCGCTGTGCTATCGCTCCGGCCCCCATACTATACACATTTTCAAATATATCCAGAGAATCAAAAACTCTGTGCATGAATCACCCAAGTCATTAAGGAATCCTCATTTTTAAAAAATCTCTTTTTCACCTTAGTAAAACTTTTTAAAATAAACACCAGGGATCAGAGGGATAGTATAGGGATAGGGCACTTGCCTTGCATGCAGCAGACCCGGTTTGTTCCTTGTCCACATTTGGTCCCCTGAGCATATCCAGAAATGATCCCTGAGTGCAGAGAAAGTAATAAGCCCTGAGCACTTCCAGGTTGGCCCAAACTACTCTCCTCCCCTGCCATCCCAGATATCATGCCCCCACCTCCCACCACCACCAACTATAGTTTTGAGCATCTTTGAAAATTTTTGTTGACGCTCTTACATAGCCACAGTGTCATTATCATACCTGACATAATTGACTGTAATTTCTGGTTATCATCCAACTTCGAGTCTATAATTCAGGTATACATGGTTGTCTCAAAAATGTGTTGTGATAGCTATTTAAGAGCCAAATCATGCATTTCATTTGTTTCTACTACCTCTAAGTCTGCTGATATACACTGATGCCTACTCTTTGTCTTTTAGTCTGTGTGAGTTTTAATGCTTGTTGAACAAACAGAATCAATTGTCTGCAGGTGGATGATTTTCTAGGTTTTTCTTATTTTTATTTGTATTATCATTAAATATGATTCTGATGGCCTATGATTTGTTTGGTTGACTCGTCAATTTTTGGGTCACACCTGGCAATGCTCAGGCTCTGCACTAGAGAATTACTCCTGGTGGTGCACAGGTGACCATATGGGATGCACGGGATCAGACCTGGGTCTGCTGTGTGAAAGGCAAATACCCTGCCTGCTGTACTGTTGATCCAGCCCCAAAGGCCTATGATTTCTATAAAAGGGATGTTAACTCTAAAGAGTTGATCAGATTGAGGTTCAATATTTTGGGGCAAGATGTGATTGGCCATGCATAGTATCAGGAGTCACAAAATGTCCATTTGTTCTTTGTGGTACTGAGTTATCATGAACCCAGGTATTGAGCTCTTGATCCTGTTGTGTAATTCCCCAACAATCTGCTCTCTAATGGTTTTCTCAGTGGTGGTTTTTCAGTTACTTTACTAGGAACATCTCAGTGATTATCTCAAATTGGTTATTTCATTCTGTCTTTTGATGACTTCCAAGGCTGAGACTTCACAACCTCCCTAGATAGTTTTCATCAGAGGAGAGAGAAGTCATGGAGGTTATTCTAAAAAAACACTTCATTGAAGAATAAAAATTGGGCATTTAACTTATCAATTCAGCTACCATAGAATGTTAACTGCTCTGGGAGAGGAGGCCAGTGGCAATCGTGGAAGGAACTGAGTGAACTAAGAAGAGGTTGCGCTAGTTATCACCACTTTCCATAAATGTATATATATTTACATAAATATATATAACATATATGTATATAACCCAGGAATCACAATTAAGGGTGTCAGTCTGTGAAAATAGACTGTATTAATAGGTACCATCTCCCCTCTCCCCTTTAATTATTCCCAGTGGACAACTGGCTCTGTGTAGGACGTGAGGTGCTGATAGATGCTGTTAGGATAGAGAACTGATGAGCCAGTCCCTCTCTCAGAGCTGAGCAGCACCTGTTTCCCCAATAGAATCCCTGTTAGAAGCTACTGGGGCCATGATCTCACTGCCCTCCCCCATTCCAGCAGCTGTGGTATAACTGGAGCCAGTTCTTAGCAGGGGATTTTTCCATGATAAGGGAGGGCAAGTTGTGACATGTGGGTCTGAAGTTCCTGCCTGGAGACAGGAACTGGAGCAGAAGGGTCTGGGCAAGGCCTCCCCAGATAACAGTAGACTAAAATGACCAGCACAGTGTGAATGCTCGGGGACCTTGATGGAGACTGCCCTGGACAGGATCTTAAGATATTAGATGCCAAATCACAGTCTAGGGACTAGAGGCCAGACTGGTTCAGGATGAAAACTAGTGTGGAAGGGCAGCCTGTTCTGGGGAGGGCAGCAGCTTGATCCAGGCACTGCTGGAAAGGTCACCCAGTGTGAGCATGCTCCCGTGGGCCTCACTGCACCCCCATGGCCCATTCTCCTCTCTTGGGAACCATGTGCTCAGTCTTAGCCATATGGAAGCGGGGCTGTAATTTCTTGGTGAAGATGTCTGTCTGGTAGACAGATGGAGGTGCCAGACTTGAGGGTGGGGAGGAGGTTAGGACTGGAGATAGATTTAGAGTTCTCTGCGCCGAGCAGCTCATTGTTCTCATTCTGTTTCAGTGAGTGTGTATGCACAAGCCTTTGCATTTATTATTTGACTATTTAGGGTCTTTGTGAAAATCCAAGGAAATTGCAATAGGAAAGAATGGGAGGAGATTCTCTTTTGTGAGAGAGAGTCTCTTTTGCCCTGGCAGAAAAATTACCAGGGACTTAAGACTGTAATACCCTGACCTGGGTTACTGTTATGTGTTTAAAGTGGGATTGGGATAGCTCAAGGGAGAAAGACACACACACACACACACACACACAGAGCAGGTAAAGGCTCAAACCTTAGGGACCAAAGTGATAATACAGTGGGTACAGTGTTTTCCTTGCATGTGACCGACCCCATTTCCATCCTCAGTATCCCATATGGTCCCCAGAACCCTGTCAGGAGTGATTCCTGAGCACAGAGTCAGGAGTTTGCCCTGAGCATCATTGAGTGTGGCCAAAAGAAGGTGGGAGGGGCCGTTCAAACCTTAGAGTTAGGGGAATAAAATGTAGGGTGGGCCTTCCATCTTCCATCTTCCTCTATAAGGAAGATACTTATGGAAGGTAGTCCAAGCTATTGCACCAGCCTCCATGTGAGACTACTAGAAGTGTGGAGCACCCACCTGTTCCCCCTGCCCTGAAGCAGGATCTGAGCTTTGGTACTTCTCATATTTGGTGGTACAGGGAGGAGAGATGGCATAGGGAGGAGGAGGAAGAGCAATATGTCCCACCTCTTTTGTTCAGTACTGCAGGCGAGTGTGCTGCCAGCTAGAGCCCAGGAAGCTGACTTCAGCCCATGCCTCTGAGGAGTCATGCCATGTTTCAAAATGTCCCATGGCCTTGTTGTGTGCAGAATGTGAGGCTGGGAGTGTGAGGCCCAAATCTGACACCAGGTGCAGATGAGTTCCTGGGCACATGTGTGAAGGATAGAGCTGTGGGCTGCGTTGTGATCATGTGAATTTTCTAAGCAGGCGTTCCTCCTGCAAGTGAGTGGCCTACCCCTCAGCTTTCCCACCTTTTTTACACTTGTAGACCAGTATCATATGTGGACCAACAGTTGAAAACCCCTGTTAGTCTTGGACAGCAGCTTTATCATGAACTAGAAGGAACTCTGTTGACTGGCACCGGTGTGCGTGGATCGATGTTTTCAAACTCTGGTCTATACCATCAAGTGAGCTTCCCAGGACTGAGGTGTGGCCAGTCTTCTGAGAACCTTTCTGCTGATAATATGGGTCGGTATGGTTTCTGGACTATGCGTTTGGACATGGATCTGCCCAGCTGCCAGATAGAAAAGTGTATGGACAGGGTCACCTGGGCTGGAAAAGACCTGCTTACACTTTGAGGAATGTCTGGTGACTTAAAGAAAGGGTGTGTTGGGGGCCAGAGTGAATGGATAGGAAGCTGCTTCATAATTCTTTCTTCCTGGATTTCTGTGGGACAGAGGGCAGCTTAGGTTTAATTTTAGTACATATTTGCCTCCCTCCAAAAAAAACTCATGAAGGACCATTCACAGTGCTTCGATGACCTTCCTCCTTTAGGATGTGCCTCATCTCCACGTTTCCTTCAGATTCCCATTTGAATGTCATTTTCCCTGTCTGCCCATGGAGTTGAGTGTCCTCAGATGAGCCCTCAACATGTCCTATTCTTTTCCGTCATAGTGGCTTCTCTATAGCTAGGTCTTGGTACTTATTGTTGTTTGTTTGGGGAGGGAAGGCATACTTGAGCTTAGTGCTCAGAGAGTGCTCCTGGTAGTGCTTGGGGGAACCATGTGGTGCAGGGAATTAAACCCAGGGCTTTATGTAGGCAAAGCAGGTGCTCTGCCACAGAGTCATATTCAGGCATTGGAAGAGGCTTTAGGACAGAATTGGAAACAGACATGGATGGCCCGAGGGAAAAAGGGCTGAGTTGGTCCGAGTATGTCAGGTGCAGACCTGGGGACCTCCAAGCACACCCAGGGGCCTTTTGAGAAAGAATTTTAGGGTGGGACCCCTGGGTTCCCTGAGCATCACTTGGAAGGTCCCTCCCCACCACCCATCACTCTCCCCCTCCTCCCCACAAGGCTGAGTTGAAATCTGTTTTAGGCATCTTTGGGGTTTGTTTTCATTTTCCTGGAATAACCATCTGTAACGTTCTTGTTTTCTTATTTTCTTCTCTTCTGCCTCTCAGAGCTGATTCTCCAAGATTTCTTTCCTCATCGCTGAGTGCACAGGCCCGCCCCCCCACCTCCTTGGCTGTGATGGGAACATGCCATCTGGGCAGGCCTCTGGGGTGGGCACAGCTCGGGGGAGCAGGAGGAAGAGGGCATTCCATGCTTCCGAATTTTCTTTCCTCGGTGTTAATCTTCAGCTGACCTGACTCTTCAGACATGACCTGGAGCTTCGTGTTGAGACATGCATGTGCTGGCGCTGCCGTGGGCCACTGTGGCCGCAGGAGGCATGGTGCTCTTAAGCAGGATGGATTGCTCTCGGGTGGCTGCGCCTCTGCACCCGGGCCCATCAATCTTGTCCTGAGTGCTGGGCCTGCTGATCTGCCTGCTCAGGCTCATCTTTCTGGGGCAGACTTATTTACAGAGCCACCGTGAAGGTAATCTCACTCCCCCGGCCAGCCTCACGGCCCCAGCCTCTCTCATCCACTCTTAAAAATAGCTCAAGACAAGGAGAGCGGGGTCCAGTTACCTCCTGTGCGCAGGATCTGATCTCGCCTCCCAGGTCTGGCTGCTTTCATCTTCTCGGGCCATACACAGGCTGTGGCTCATGAGATGGTCAGCTCAGGGCAGCAAGAGCCACCCAAAAAGGAAATGGGAATACTAGGGCAGGGAGAAAGGCAGTGGTAGGGTCTTCCCAGCTATCACTACCCAGGCATGTGAGGGCAAATCTCAGCCCTGAAAGCAGTGGTCATTAGTGGAAGGCAGGCCTTCCACAGGACAAGGTGGTTCTTAGGCACAGAGCCTGGTATTATGGGAAAGGCTGTGTTTGGGGTGACCACTGGTACCCCACCTTATGCTTCCTCTTTCCTCATGTAGAAGAGAACTTGGCCAAGTTCTGAAAGCTGGGAATAGCCCTGTCCCCATGTGCCATGTTCTTTTCCTCACCCGTGTTCCTAAAGCTCATTTGGTCAAGGGTGGAGGAAGGAGGTGAATTGGACTGCAGTTTGGTCTTTGGTTCCGGCCTTCTCGAGTGACACCTCAGTGACCTTGGGGTTGATTCATCTGGTCTCAGGCTTTGGTTTTCTCCCTTGTGCAATTCAGGTGGATAATTTGGGCTCTTCTCTCACCTCAAAGGGATGTGGTGGGATTGATTGATTCGAAGGGGGAAGGTGCGCAGTGCTTCTATCTCTGATGCCAGGGCCGGTGTGCTAGAGTGAGGCTGGGGTGGTGAGCGCACTTTGTTTCTTCTAGTCTGTCCCTGTTTGAGCATGTAGGATCAGGGGCTTGGGTGAGGGTGGGGAGTGGGAAGGTGTTTGCTCTGTGTGTGTGTGTGTGTCTGTGTTTGTGTGTTCATAGAGGGAGTGGCTGGTCCTTAGAGCTCACTGGTGGGCAATATGGCATCGTCCTGCTCTGCCATATCCTCAGCCTCTTCCCCTCTTGTTCTCTTGGATTTCTTTCCTGGGGAAATAACTGAAAGGCAAGTACAGGTGAGGACACCGAGGCCTAAGGGAAGGTGGTCATTTTCCAAGGCCCAGGACATGAGGACCTAGTCTGGCCTCTAACACCCCCACTCCTTTCTCTCCCCAACCTTGCCCTCATCCTTGAAGAGTCCTAAGTTTGTGACATTCTGTACCCTTAGATCTTTGCACCTGCTCTTTAGTGTCTGATTAAACTCATCCCTGTATATCTGGCCCTTTTCAGGACCTTCTAAGCTTCCTTTAGGAGTCTTCTGAAACGTCCTTCTACTGTCACCAGAAGGTTCTCACCTTTCCCTGTTCTCTCCCATTCAGGCTCCCATAACTGCTGCAGTTACTTAGTGGCTGCCAAGAGTATAAGCATATGAGCACAGGCCCTTCCTGCTCTAACTCGCAGTTGCCTGGCACTGCGTCTACCACCTCCTTGGAGTTTGGTTTGTTTTTTGTTTGAGAGCCATACCCACTGGTACTCAAGGCTTCCTCCTGGCTCTGAGCTCAGGGATAACTCACTGGGAGGCTTAGATGCTGGGGGTTAAGCCAGGGTGAGCCACCTGAAAGGCAAATGCCCTACCTGCTGTACTATCTCTCCAGCCCAGTATATAGTTGAATGAATTATGGATGGATGGCTGGACAGACAGATGGAAAGATGGGTGGAAAAACTTGGTGCTCATAACCCAGAACACCCATAGCTTCACTGTTCACGGGGTCCCTCTCGCTGTCACCCTGCTGATGGGACAAGTTTCATCTGGGTTCCTTGGTCTGTCCTGGACTCCAGCAGGAGACTTTGCCCAAGCTCCTGCCACAACTATGAGCTCGGCTTTCAGAGATTCAGAGATTGCTGCTGGGTGGAAGAAGGAAACTCTCCACAGTTGCCAGGTTGGTGGAACTCCCCAGTTCCACCTGGAACTCCATCTTTAAGTTCACATTCATTCCCTGCCACCCCTGCATGTCGCCCCCACCCCCGTCACACACACACACACACACACACACACACACACACACACACACACAACACAAATTACAATCTGTTTTGAGTCTGGCTCCATCGACTTCCAGCTTCTCCCTCTCCCTCCCTGCCCCCATTTCCCTTCCAGGCTGGTCCTGGCCCCAGTTCCCTCCAGGCGAGGCTGCTCTGTGGGCTCTGGCTCCAGACAGCTGCCCAGGGTGCCCTAGGTGGTTGGCTGTGGCTCTGGGGACAGTTTGTAGGAAGCTGCTTGCTGACTGACGTCTCCACCTGCTGGCCGTCCTGACCCTCGCTGCAGTCAGCTCTGTCCCCGCCGCCGCCGCCGCCGCCGCTGCTGCCGCCACTGCCGCTACCGCTACTGTTGCTGCTGCTGCGGCTGCAATATTTTCCAACCAACCACCCAGAGACCCCGGCAGAAGTATGGCCAGTCGGACGGCCCCTCGTGCTGCTCCCGCAAGGATCCGCTCCCGTTGGCTGCTCCGAATAAGTTTCCCCTGAGAAAAAGTCGGAGGGGTGGGCACTAACCTTCTGACTGTGTTGCTGTGCCCCTAGGGACCCTTCCATGAAGACTGAGGCAGGCATCATAGCTGCCGAGAGCCTGCTGACATGACATCGGCCACGGAGTTTGAAAACGTGGGCAACCAGCCACCGTACAGCCGGATCAATGCCCGCTGGGATGCCCCAGACGATGAGCTGGATAATGACAACAGCTCGGCCCGGCTCTTTGAGAGGTCCCGGATCAAGGCCTTGGCAGGTACTGTGGAGCGGTCGTGGGGAGGTGGGGGTCGGGAGCTGTTTTCACCATCCCCAATTTAACTCTCTTCCTCCTGCTTCTGAGTGTTGGAGTGTGGTGGCGCAAACAGTGCTGGGGACGTGTTGCGAGGCTCAGGGCTCCCTGGGAAGGTGTGCAGGCCGCACCCAGACTTCCCCTGTTTCTCCCAGGTGGGCACTGTTGCCACGTGGGCCTGGCCTCTGCCGCTGAGTAACCTATGGCCAGAGTGGGAAGTAGGAGAGGATCTGGGTGAAGGTGATGTTGAAGGGTCTGCTGGCCCAGGCAGAGATATATGCACAGACCTCCGTGCACCCCTCGGTTCTGCCTGGTCCTCACAGAGAAGTATCTGCTTCCTCTCTGGTCTCCAAAGGGAAGAATGATGTGCAGAGAAAGTGGGGGACAGCTGGCACGCTCCTGAACCGAACCTCTCACCCTTAAATTGAATTCCATCTTTCCTTAGCAGCTTTGTAATTGACTTGTGTGTGAGAGAGAGAAAGAGGGAGGAGAGAGAGAGACAGAGAGAGAGAGAGAGAGAGAGAGAGAGGGAGGGAGAGAGGGAGGGAGAGAGAGAGGGAGAGGGAGAGGGAGAGGGAGAGGGAGAGGGAGAGGGAGAGGGAGAGGGAGAGATCTTGAATCTCTAGTAGAAATTACTTCTCCCCCTGCTGGCTGAAATATAATTCAGAGATCCACATCAGCCCCCACCCCCTTGCCCTCCCTCCCCCCCACCCCCTTCACCAGGGAAGCCCTTGTGAGTACTGCCTCTGGGAGTCAACCCAGGGTTACTCTGTTCTGACCCCAAAGATTCAAGGGTGCAAATCTTTCTTAGCCAGAGAAAGATTCACATCCTGCAGGTGGTGCCAGACGGAGTCCTCGCCCGCCCTCTGTACAGTGCCCCCAACACATTCATCTTCCCGTCACTGATTGCCTCCCTTTCCCACCTTGTAAACAGGGGTCAGCTTCCCCTGAGTTCCTTCCGGAGTGATTTTCTCCTTATCTCCAGGGATCACTGCCTCAACTGAAGTTAATGTTTGTGCTTTATTTTTCGGGGGGTTGGGGGATATTCCCAAGTCATTCCAGGGACCCAGTAGCCATTCTTGGAGACACCAGACTAGATAGCTCAACGCAAGGGCCCAGTGACACCATGCTGCTTGGGGACCTCCGAGACCACCTCCGGTGCTGGGCATGGGAGCACTCTTCCACCTTTGCCCCACCACTCTGCTCTCCAATCCTGGGGTCTCTGACTGACCTTGGGGTGGGCATAGGGCCTGAGGCCCTTCAGAGGCTCTGAGGCCCTTAATAGCCATTTCCTGCCTAGTGTCTCAGCATCCCTGGCAAAGGTGATCTCATGTTTTCTTGTTGTGATGGGAGTCCAGTCCAGTCTCAGCCCTGGGTCTTTACAGGAAGCCCCCTTTGTTCTTTCTTTTATCTTCTCTCATCACCCTTTTCCTCACAAAATCTTGCCTTGGTTTTCCTTGGGGACAGGAAATAATAGCACCAACCCTTTGCTTATGTAATTTTAATCTCTTTAAAAAAAAGCAAGCTTGGAAGCCTTGCCCTGGCCTGTCTGCTTTTCCCTTCTTTACAGCTCTGTGCTAACAGCATCTGACTGTTGGTGCCCATGACGATGCTAGTGAAAGGGGCAAGTGGTCCCCGGGGGGTTGCCAGAGAACAGTGTGAGGCGGGGAACTGCCATCTGCACAGGACCCCCAGATCTACTTTCAATACCTCACGTTTTAGGAAACCAAGGCAATTTCCACTTTAACTATCATCTTTTGCTCTCCTCCCATGTGTGACAATACTCCCTCATGGGACTGTGGGAAGCCAGCATAGCCTCTCTCTAAGGAGTTTGGGATCTGTTAGGGAATGAACGATGCTCACAATTAATTTAGCCTGCATCGAATCAGAGAGCTGTAGAAAAGGCACGCAGAAGATAGCAGTGAGGGGATGGGTGTTTGGGAGGAATGGATCACTGGTTGGAGGGAAGGTAGTGGCAGGCAGGCAATGAGTTCCTCCAGCTGACCTCACGCATGATTGGAGAGGTCTGGGAAAGCAGTGGGAGCAAGTTAGTGAGAAAATGTTGGATCACAGCTTTCATGAGCTTGGGCTGTGCCCACAGAGCCCATCCTCACCAAGAAAATGGCTCATCTACTAAAGGATCTGTGTGTTCCCCAGGGAGCGGGAGTCAGAGCATGCCAGGGTTCATGCCTGGGTCTTAGGATCTCAGAACATCTGGCTAACATGTAAATGTGAATGCTGGGGATCTGTTCAAGAGCTTGGGGAGTTGTTGCTGCCATCCTTGGTTACCAGGTGGCACAGTGGTGCTGGGGGCCACTGAGCCACTCCCAGCAGTGCTTAGGGAGCACTTAGTACAGAGATCTACCCCAGGGCCTCTCATATGCAAGGTGTGTGCTTTACCACTTGAGCCACATCCCCTGCTCATTCAGGATTTTAAAAAATAAACAGAAACCGGGGCTGGAGCGATAGCACAGCGGGTAGGGCGTTTGCCTTGCACACGGCCGACCCGGGTTCTAATCCCAGCATCCCATATGGTCCCCTGAGCACCGCCAGGGGTGATTCCTGAGTGCAGAGCCAGGAGTGACCCCTGTGCATTGCCAGGTGTGACCCAAAAAGCAAAAAAAAAAAACAAAAAAAACCCAAAAACCTAAGTTTTTCACTGATTTTTTTGTTTGTTTGTTTTTTGGGCCATACCTGGGCTCTTAACTCAGGAATTACCTAGTGGTGCTCAGGGGACCATATGGGATGCTGGGAATTGAACTTGCGTTGGCCACGTGCAAGGCAAACGCCCTCCCTGCTGTGCTATCACTCCAGCCCCTTTCACTGATTTTCTTGAAGCAAAAGTTTGAAGAAAGTTCTAAGCAAATGGCCCAGTTTACCCTTTCTGGTCAGGAAACAGAGTAGAGAAGGATATCAGACTTCTCTGCTTTCACTTGTGGGTGCTTTTCTCCTGAGAACCATCTGGGGGACTGCCTTGGCAGCCAGTGTGCAGGTCCATTTTTCCAAAGAGGCAAACAAAGCAGAAGCTACCTTTGTCCCCATCATGTCAGTGTGTAACTTAGCTACTGCGCTTTGAATCTTGGTCACACCTAGCAGTGGCGGGGGCGGGGGGTGGGGTGGGGAGATGGCAGGGGCAGGGTGGGCATGGGGGCTGCTTCAAGGCAATATTGGGGGGTCAGGGGCCAACCCCAGGCCCTCATTTATGTAAGAACTCCCCATTCCTGAATGTATGCATTTTGTTCTCTATTCCCAGTAAGATGGTGACCATAGGGCTGCAGATTGGCTAGGTGTTTTCTTTGTGAGATCAAGTTGTAAGGGGGACACTGTCCCAGGATGCAGATTCAAGACCTGCAGGGTCAATTGATTGGATCCACTTCCTGTTTAAATAAGGACTTTCCCCAAAGTGATTGTGAAGAAAAGTAAGATAAAGTTTATGAAACTTTTAAAAATTCTTAATAAAATGCTAGGTAAGGTTCATATTTACATTTCTGAGACAGCACCCCCCTATCCAAAAGGGGAGTATTTTTGCGGTCGAAGATAGTTCAAGAGAGAAGTACACACCTTTCCTGCACCAGGCCCTGAGTTTGAGCCCTAGTATCACATGACTCCCTGGCATGAATGGTATGATCTGGAGATTGCCATGCATTCTCAGGTGTGACCCTGTGACCCCCAATAGTGCTGGGCCTGAACAAATCCACACCACCAGGTCCTAGCATTGAACCATACAGCTCCTCTGGGAGACCCAAAGTGGAATTCTTTGGGTGTGTTCTTGTGTGTGTGTATGTGTGTGTGTGTGTGTGTGTGTGTGTGTGTGTATGTTGCTGAGAATCAAATCCAAGACCTTACACATGAAGGCCAGGGTCAATCACTCATCTTCATCCAAGCCCTTATGAATGCTTTCATAAACTAAAATGACATGAAGTGAAATAATAATTACTACTAGTTCATATGTAATATTTTTTTAACATTCTTAGATCATAAGCCAAGTAAGACTAAAACCTAAACCAACACCAGCATATAGTATAAGCAGGAATCAGGTGGGGAAAATTCCAGTAAGTTGTTCTTTGGAGAAGGAGCAGAAGGCTCTGGGTGCATGTGGCCTACAAAACAAAATCCTCTTCTGGATTCTTTTTGATTATCTAAACCACATATGAATGTGGTAGTTTTATTGTTTTGTTTTGTTTTTTCAAAAAGTGGAGATATGTAATTTGAACTTTCAAACAGCAGGGCATAGGGGCGGGAGCAACAGTATAGCAGGGGGCTGGGCATTTGCCTTTCATGCGGCCAAACCAGGTTTAACCTCTGGCATCCTACATGGTCCCTGAGCACTGCCAGGAGTAATTTCTGAATGCAGAGTCAGGAGTAACCCTGAGCATCACTGGGTGTGGCCTCAAAAACCAAATACATACATACATATATATATACATATATATATATAAAACAGAAAGATAACACTAATAGAAAGATAGTGTTATACATATTCCCTTAAGTACGTATAACACTATCTTTCTGTTTTTTTTCTCCTCTCAATCTTAGGCACACATGCTTATGCTCAGTCATTTGCCTGCTTACCTGGGCTAGTTCCTGGGCCTGTTCCTTCCTGCTTAACCACACCCTCCTTTGTCCCAGAGTTGGTTTGGAAGAAAGATCTAGGGAGCGTTGGAGAGGATGGGGAGATGGGGATTAAGTAATGCTGGAGTTTTGGGCTCTTGCTCTTTCTCCAAAAGAATCCTCCAGCCAAGATCCCAGCTGTGACTTTGTCACTGGCTGTGTGACCCAGGTGGGCCAAGAAGCAAGAAGCTAAGGGATAACCAGGCTTCCTTAGATGTTCTTCCTGAGCAGGGGGGCGGCGGTCGGAGGGGAAGCAACTCTGGGTATTTCTCCGTATCATGAGTGTGACCAGAAGACTTGCCTTTGCTTAGCCACACTCTTTGCTGCCTCTTGTGTTCACTTCCTCTCTGCTCCAGGGGAAATCCATTCTATGCCGCCTTTCCCAGATATTCCTCAAGCCAAAATAAACAAGCTACCTGGCTATTCTTCATGGAAATGGCCCTGCTGGTGTGCACTTTCCTGACCTCTCTCCAGAATGCATGGCTCTGAATGGAGAGGGCAACTCAGCTGGACTAAAGAGACAGGGGTGCACAGAAATTCCTCAGAAACCCTGTGAGAGAAGAGCCTGGGCCTAGGCAATACACAGGAAAGTGGGGGTGGCAGGACGATTATCCCAGTTGACACAGGCAGAGATTATATCCCTGGAGCCAGCAACACTTGGTGGGTTTCAGTGGTGAAAAAACTGAGGCCTCTTCCTGAACAAGGGTTAGTCTGTACACTGAGACCTCTGGCACCTGCCTCCTCTTCAACCTGAGAGGAAGGCGAGCAGCTGAGAAGTATGTGTTCCTCTCACTGCAAGAGAATTTTCCTCTCCCTCACCCCATCAGATGTTCATAGAAAGGTTTGGAGAGTCTCCTGGAATCACCCCCAAGGTGGTTCCTATTCCATTTCCTATCCTTTCCCTCTCCTTACCTGGGGCCATCTGGTCAACCTGTGGGGACAAGAGAAAGTGCTGTATGTATTTTACCAGCCAGGCTACCTTAGCCTCTACCTGTCTGTGAACCGTTCATACCTGGCTGTACATCCGAGTGACTCCAGTCATGTTGCTACTTCAGTACAGATGTGAGTGACTCCAGTCAAGTTGCTACTTCAGTACAGATGTGGCTCAGCCAGGAGAGTAGGTAGTAGAGAAATGCAACAAAAAAATGCCTCCCAAAGTGAAACCTGGTGACTCCTCTCCCCTTCCTCCTTCAGCCTTCCTGCCTTCCAGGAATACAGCTTGGCCTCCCAGGTGACACTCCATAATGCATGGTTACCAGTTCTCAGTATGTATGTAGAGGTATCTGGAAGATTCCAGTGCAGAGGGCAGCTAGGAGCCTCCCGAGAAGGCTCATGAGGAGAAAAGGCCTCTCTGCCCTTTCTCCTGCCCTTTCACCTATGGAAAAATTGCTCAGGGATTTCCAAAAATGTGCCTGCATTGTGTCAACCATACTGGCTTGGTCTTTCAACCTAGTGGTTTTGGAATATGAACTTCCTTTCTGCTGTCTCGGTGTGAGCCTTGTGACAGGAGCCAGAGGAGGCCCGTGACAAGGTTGGTTGAGGACAGTGGGGGGACTGAGCAGAGCAGCAAGAGGCCTGTAGGCTGTGAGCCTAGGCTCTGGAGCGCTGTGCTGCTGCTGCTTTGCAACCCAAACTTACCTTCCACCTCCAGATGCTCTGAGTACAACCCCTAAGGCTCTCTCTGTGATAGCAGGTATTCGCCAAAGCCTCCAGCCCTCTCTGTTCCCAGCCCACTCTCCCCAGCTCTCCCAGAATACCCAAGTGAAGGCATACAGACTCCTTCCTGGATTGGGTGGTAAAAGGGCCCTCTACCTCAGCTCCTTCTCTCCAGCTACCACTGACAATGTGCCTGGGACACTGTTGCCCAAGACACTGTTGCCCAAGACGGGCTTTGTGTCTGGTGAGTGTATGATTTTTGTTCCAGTGCAGTCAGTCACTCCTTGACAACCTGTTACATTGATAAATTTGGACGTATCTCCAAGAGACCAAGGCATCATGTGTCCATGGTTTAAAGCTTCCTGAGAGGCAAAGGTGGTGTCATTAGCAAAAGGTTTTAACAAAGTCTCCTCAGGGGTGGGAGATAAATATGGTGTCATTAGCAAATGGTTTTAACAAAGTCTCCTCAGGGGTGGGAGATGGTACAGTGGTTAGGGTGCATGCCCAGCACCACTTGATCACATGAGCATCACCAAGTGTGGCCCTGGAGACCCCCAGCACTGCCAGGTGGCCCAGGTAACCCCAGCACTATAGGGTTTGAGCAGCATTGCGTCCTTGGATCCTCGCCTTGATCTACCAATAGGGCCTCCCACTTCCTGAGCACTGCTTAAGAGACTGAAAAAGAAATCTGCTCAGATTTCAAAACCTAAAATGGAACTTTCTTTTGAGGCTAGGTATTGGGAAAATATACTATTCATGGAAATAAATATAATCATCAGCAATCATTTTAATGTACAGTCAGAAGAAAAATCATTGACTCAGCAGCTTCCTCTTGGAGTTCGGCCATCATTAGTGCCCCTCCCTGCCCCAGGACAGGCCCCTGTGCAGACAAACCACGTGTCACCTGATCCGAGCAGCCAAGTCGGTTCCCTGCCCACTGTCTCCCATCATCCCCTCTCCCCTCTCTATGAAAGCTCTCTTCCTCTTTGAAAATGCTATTAGAACAAGGCTGCTCTCCACTATCCATCATCATGAAGATGCTTTATCAAATATTTATTCACTGAGATTAATAATAAGCCTCCATTCTTTCCTGGTGCGGTGCGGTGGGAGTGAGCTCGGTTAATGGTTTCCTCCATCTTAGGTCCTTCCTGTGGGCTGGCAGCTTCATTCCCAAGGGCAGGCTGTGAGTCCAGGCCCCCTGCTATGAGAGTGAGCAGTACTCACTCCTCCTGCCCCACACAACTCTCCTGCATGCTGCTGGATGCAAGAGGCGCGCTGGGTGTTGTTTTCCTAACATCTCCAGCAATTGCTCTTTTTACCCTTTTATCGTGTTGTTGGAGGGGGTGACAGGGAGTCACATAGCAGCTGAGTCTCTGAGAGCATTCTGCCTCCAAATCCTTCATCCTGCACACTCTGGAAACTAGATCAACCAGGAAATCACGTTTTACAGTCTTGTGAGAGGGAAGGAGGCCAAATAATCTTGCATGTGTCTATTTCTACGTAGACATATGTGCAGCATGGCAGATCATGAGCAGGGCTGCTTAGATTACTGACAACTGGGGCCAGAGCAGTAGTATAGTGGGTAGGGTGATTGCCTCTTTTGCAGCTGACCTGGGTTCTACCCCAGCACCACATTTGGTACCTGGAGCACACCTCCCTGCCCAGAGTCATCCCTGATCATAGAGCCAGAAATAGCCCTGAGTACAGCTGGGTATGGCGCCCCAAACTAAAAACACAAAACATGAAAAACTTGAACTCAGGTCAGAGAGAAAGTACAGGAGCCAGGCTCTTGCTCTGCATGTGGGACCCCCCAGCTCTGTCCCCAAGCACTGCATATGGTTCCCGAAGTTCCATCAGAATGGATCCCTGAGCACAGAGCTAGGAGTAAACTCTGAGTACCTCCGGGTATGATCAACACCCCCCAATACTCCCTAAATAGACTTGAACTCATCGTGGCGATTTCAGCTCATCTTACAATCTCTGAATACCAGCACCTCCGGCGCCTCCCCGGTCAGATACTGCTTTCCAGATCAGTTCCCTCACTCACTGCTGTAGTGCACACACCACAGGTGTGCAGAGACCCTGCAGCTGCCTCCCCTGGGAGCAGGCAGCTCAGCCTCACCTCTGTCCACTCCAACCCCCATTTATACTTTCAGTCAGGATAGTTGTGCTGAACAAACAGGCTCTATAGAAAGTGTTACTTTACTTCAGAACCTCCAGGTTCTTTGTCGAGAGACTCAACTTCCAATTCCCTAGGCTGCCCTTCAACTTCTTTCCTCTGGGTGGATAACCAATGTCTCACCCATACCCCAAAACTCGCACAGATGCACCCTCATGCACACATATGCACACACACATATGCACCTTTGCCAGTGTTTACTTGAAGTGTTCTTAACAGACCCCCCCTTCTTTCCCTGCCTCTCTAAACCTGTCTTCAAACCTCAGGTCAAAACTAGCTTTCTTTAGGGCCTGATGAACAGTACAGCGAGTAGGGCACTTGCCTTGCATGTTGCTGACCAGGAGTCAATCATCAGCACCCCATATGATCCCCCCAAGCATGCCAGGAGTGATCCCTGAGCTCAGAGCCAAGAGTAAGCCAGGTATAACCCAAAAGCAATGAACAAACAAAAAACCTAATCTTTGAAGCAAACAAACCAAAAAAAATCTTGATCTAAACTGGCTTATGCTAACCTCTCTCTCTCTCTCTCTCTCTCTCTCTCTCTCTCTCTCTCTCTCTCTCTCTCTTTCAATATGAAGATCCTATTTCATTTTTCAAAGCAGTAGGATGATTACTTTCATATCTTTAAAATTTTTTATTATATGAAATATATTCTTAGTGGGGCCAAAGAGATGTACCATGGGTAAGGTGCTTGCCTTGCACATAACTAACCTGTGATCAATCCCCTCCATCCCATATGGTCCTTTGAGCCCACCAGAAGTGATTCCTGGGTGCAGAGCCAAGTATAACATCTGCGCATGATTGGGTACAGCCCCCAAACAAAAAATATATCTATCTATCATCTACCTGTCTATATTTATTTATTTAGTATAGAAATATTGGTGGGCTGGAGCGATAGCACAGCGGTAGGGCATTCGCCTTTCACATGGTCGACCTGTGTTCGATTCCTCCGCCCCTCTCGGAGAGCCCGGCAAGCTACCGAGAGTATCTCACCAACATGGCAGAGCCTGGCAAGCTACCCATGGCGTATTGGATATGCCAAAAACAGTAACAATAAGTCTCACAATGAGAGACGTTACTGGTGCCCGCTCGAACAAATCAATGAGCACCGGGATGACAGAAATATTGGAAAAGTCAAAAAGGAAAATTAGAGACATTGCTAGTAGCCCATATGTAGTAATGCCTACAGATATGAGATAATGCACATATATGATTTTATTAAAATTTTATCGATAACATTATCATCATGTTAATATGCTATTAACTTAGTGCATACAGTGACTATTGGTTCATATCAGTAAACATGCAGATGATCATTGTCTTGGCTGTATCCACTTCCTTTTGGAGAGGAGTCCCTCTGAGGGGAACCATAAGCAGTTCCAGGGAGTTGAACCAGGATTGGCAGCATGCAAGGCAACCTCCTTACCTCCTGTACTGATCTCTTGCCCCTTTATTTGCTTTCTTTGTCTCACTGTACCCAGTTATCCAGCATCTTAGTATTCAGCTCTGCTTGCTTTAAAAGTCTTATACTTTCATTCTAACGTTATCAGAATCAACCCTAGCTAGACTTTAAATGAAGAAGTAAATGAAATGTCACTGTCTTACCATTTAGTTGTAATAACCCCCAACTTTAATTTTTTTCCCCATGAACCTAGATCTTCAAAACTGGGATCATATATTTATGTGGTTTTATAACCTAAATGTTCCTTTAAAAGGGATTATAATATCCTTTCTTGCCATTGATAGCTCTTCTAGAACCTTATTCATGATCTCATAAATGCATCAGCATTATAAAATAGTCCCTGTTGTTGAATATTTCGATTGCTGTTCTCTATGCTTGATGACAGATCTCTTCCCCTTCCCTTCCTTTTGTGGATGATTTGTTGCTATGACAAACAGCCGCAAATGCGTGCTGCATGGCATCTCACATGCTTGGTCTGGGTGCTCAGGAGAATCACACTTCTGGTTGTGGTGCTTCCACACTCAGCTGTGGTGCTTGCTAGAGCTCACACAATTTTCTTTGAGGGTCCTGCCCTCGTGCTCACAGGTGCTGGCCAGGGGGTATGCTCGCTGAGTTGTGCTCTCACGTGGACTGGTTGTACAATGAGCAAGGCATTGCTATGTGCTAACTTGTGGCTATTCTCTGGTCTCCAGTGCTCACATATCTTTAGCTGTGGTGCTTTCTAATGGTGGTCCACTGTAATTGTGGTGCTTGCCCACACCGGGCTCTGCATCAGGATGGCATCCTCTGCAGTGGTGCTGTGGGTCCTACATGGCAGAGCTGTCCAGACAGACTGTGGGCAGCTTATAAGAGAGCACTTGTAGCTGTGGAGTCACCCTCTGTCACTTCTAATCATTTGCTATTTAAAATTATGCAATGTATAATCTTGTGCATGGATTTGCAATTTATCTGTAGGGTGAATTCCTAGAAGTGGAATGTGCATTTGTAATTCTGCTGGGTCTTGCCAACCTGCTTTTATATCCTCTCCAGCAACATATGAATGTTTTTTCTTTCCATCCTTGCCAACAAGATCTTTTATCTTTGCCTGGCTGATAAGCAAAACCTTGGTTATTTTCCTTTATAACTTTTTTTTAAATGTGGTTGAATTCCCAATAATTTATTCTCATGATTCTGAATTGGGTCACACTTAGGAAGAAAATTATTTTGTGATTGATAACTGGCTTGTTTTGTTTTGTTTTGTTTGGGGGCTACACCCAGAGGTGCTCAGGGTTTACTCCTGGCTCTGTGCTCAGGAATCACTCTTGGCAGACTCAGGGGACCATATAGGGTGCCAGGGATTGAACCGGGCTGTACCATGTGCAAGGCAAGCTACCTACCCACTGTATAATTTCTCTGCCCACCTACCCCCACCTCCACAATTTTGACATTTCTGTGGGTATTTTTTTTACATTGCAATTTTTGACTCAAATAAAATTTATTCAGGAATATGAGGTGTTAATTTAACTTAATTTTTCCTGGATGCCCACCCTTATTCATCTTTCCCTTTCATGTTGAATTTCCACCTTTATTAGATATTAAAATCCTCTATGTTCTTGGTTCTATTTTTGTTTCACTCATGTGTCTCCATATTCATAAGCTAGAACCACACTATTTCATTATCATAACCTCATGCTATGATTATTATTTTATAGAAACAGCCCAGGATGTGACTTGGTAGTAGAACATGTTATTTATATGTTATGGGGCTGCCAAATTCATCCATGGCCTCCCACACACATACAAAGAAGAAAAAACACCTGGGATATTTGTCTTCCTCATTACTCTTCTCTCCCCACCCTTGCAGCCTGCCACTATGGCAGACACTTTTCTTCTTTCCTGTACCCCTCTCCCTCTATGATCTGCTTTATTTATTTATTTATTTATTTATTTATTTAATTGAATCGCCATGAGATACAGTTACAAGGCTTTCATGAGACTGGGTTGAATCCTCAACACCACGTGGTCTCCTGAGAAGCAAGCCAGGAGTGCTCCCTAAGCTATGTCAGGCATGCCCTCCGCCAAAACAAGCAATCAGATAAATCAACAACATGGTCTTGTCTTTATCACTTGTTCAGTTGTAAATTGACTGTGGGTTTTGCTCATTAACTGTGGATGTGTGTCTCTTTCCCTCAGATACAGTGGCACATATTTACAGCAAACTCTCCGTGTGCCAGCCCTGGTCTAAGCACTACCTCTGAACTCACTTGTAAGTGGGTGACTAACTGGGATTTTGGGTAGTGTAGGTTTACGGGGCCTCAAACCTTTCTGAAGTGGGGTATAAAAAGGGAAGGTGAGGGGCTGGAGCAACAGTACAGCAGGTAAGGCACTTGCTTTGCATGCAACTGACCAGGGTTCAATCCCTGGCATTCCATATGGCACCCTGAGTACTGTCAGGAGTGACTCCTGAGTGCAGAGCCAGGAGTAACGTCTGAGCATCATCAGGTGTGTTCCAAACACAAAAATAAAAATCCAACAGACGAAGGTGAGTTTTCTTGGGAAGTCTTCAGATGTAGAGAGGAATGAGGGTACCACAGCCTGGGAACGAAAGGAAGAGGAAGAGACCGACTTGAGTAGAAGAGTAGAGAGGCTCAGGCTGGCTGTGAGCAGAGGCCTGAGAGTTTTCTGCAGCTTCATTGGTTTTGACTCAGCTACATCACTGGTGGCCTTCTTGTCAATACCGGCAATGTTTAGGTCCTTGCAAAGGACCTGCAGGGTGGTCAGAGTGGGCTGCCAGTCCATGCACGCTGCCCCCAGCCTGTCAGTTCCACCCAGTAGCCAACCCCGCTGGCTGTGGGCCACACACCTCTCCTGTGTTTGCAAGCTCCTGGCGCGCCATTAGCGCCGGCTGGCCCTGCCAGGAGTATATGTGCTGATCATGGCACTGTGTTGCAGCCTGAGCAAACCAGCTAATGGAAGTTAATCCCCACCCCTGGGCCTTTTTTCTCTCCTTATGACCATCATTAGCCTCTCAGCATCTTTCTCCCATTCAACAGGGTTCAGGGTGCTGGGGATTCTGCGCAGTTGTTCCCCCTCCCCCACCCCAAATCAGTCTCCAGGTTAGAAAAACGGCCTGGAGTCCAGAAATAGTGAAAACAGGGAGATTGAAGGGTGATTTATGGGAGGTCAGTTCAGTACTAATGCACATCCAAGCCCAGCAGCCTGGAAAAAAATTCCACATCCCCTCCGGTCAAGCACAAATAAAGGGGTCTCAACACCCATGCAGTGACATATTTTTGGCTACTTTGTGTGGAGAAAGGGAAACAGGAAGAAACGACTTTAGGTTCTTGAAACACCTCGAACGGGCTGAAAATTTTCAGTCCCTTGTTCTTAGCTCCACAAGTAAATGGAAGGGATTCCAGCTCAAGGACGAACTTGGTTTCTTGGCAAAGGACTGTGGGGCTGTGCTGGCTCTGTGGACCCTGAACCCGACAGAGAACAAATGGAACCTCGTTACCTCCTGTCTGGCACCCAGTATGGGATCAAAACTGCAGTGTCCTGAGTCAGTCCTTGACACCGGGGAAGTGGTTTGATTTGCTGCTGATTAAAGAGTAAGGGGGAATTTTCCATTTGAGACTTTGCCCGGAGGCCCAGAATGGATGAGGGATACTTGAAGTTTATATTTATCATCAGGAGTTCTATTTTCTCTCTTCCTGGGAGTCTTATTTTGATGGCTGCCTTAGAATTCTTTGTCTGCGGCTCCTGCGCATCGTCACATTTATGAGAGTGATCTGCCTCCAGGCTCCAGGAGCCGAGCTCTCTTTCCTGTCCCTGAATTCCCTGCATCCGTCCGAGCCTGGCATCCAGTGGCTGTCTGGGGCACATTTGCTGAATGAATGACGATGTGCACAAAGGGCTGAGATGCTCACACTAAAATAGCCCTACAGCAGGAAGGAGCCAGATGCTCTGAGCCCCGGGAACTGCCAGGACGGCACCCGGAGGCCTTGCTGGCTGGACTCTTCTGTTTGTTGCTGTTAAATCAGATATTTAATCATTGAAGAAGTGTCCCCTGCCATAGCTGGGGCTCTGCTTCACCAGCCGGCATTCTCTCCCTGCAGGTTGCTGAGTCTGCTGAGCCCCACGGCTCTTCCCTGGGGATCCTAGGCACCCAGGGAGTCCAGCACAGGACCAGCTCAGTTCCTGCCCCTGTGTTCAAAATCCAGTCACCACAAACTGTCTTCTAAACCAGAGGGTACAGCCCCTCTGTTTTTCCTGTTTCTATCTTTTCTGTTCCTCTTCT
Organism: Sorex araneus; assembly: GCF_027595985.1. Classification (NCBI taxonomy): domain Eukaryota; kingdom Metazoa; phylum Chordata; class Mammalia; order Eulipotyphla; family Soricidae; genus Sorex; species Sorex araneus. Next base: position 35,438,325 of record NC_073304.1, read on the forward strand.
CTCCCCTGGTCTGTACCTCTCCGCCTCTTGTCCTCTCTTCTGCTTCTTGTTCAAGCTTCTCGGCCCTCCTTGGATAAGTTTCCTGCATTTATTTGTGTGGGAGTGCTAAGAGATGCCACCGTCAGATCCAGTACAAGAAAGAAGCCTGATTGGGGGGGATAACAATGGAGAGTGGGGGTATCATGTCTGCTTCCCAGGACTGCCCTTTGGGGGTGAACTAGCAAAATGCAGTGGCTGGCGCCTCCCCCACCTCCTCACCCCAGTCTCTGACTCCACATGGATCATATACTCTGTTTCCTCACTCTTCATCCCTCTCCCTCCCTCGGCAGACTCCTTAAGACCAAGTCATTCATTTTGCCCTGATGTAGCCTGGCCTAGGGTAGCCCTGCCTGAGCCAGTTGTTGCTGAATAAGTGTGGGGACCGTCAACCCTCCATGTCCAGTGGAGCAGCTGCTGTGTGGGGAGCTTTAGGCCTCAGGGAGGAAGAGGGGATCCAGGCCAGCTTCCCTGGGTTCTAGGAACCTGCAGTGTCTTTTTTTGTTTGTTTGGGAGCCGCACACATTAATACTCAGTGGCTACTCCTGTTCCATGCTTAAGGGTCATTTCAAGTGGTGCTTAGGGACCATGTGGGGCCAGGTATCAAGCCCAAGCCTCCAGCGTGCAAAGCCTGTGCCCTGGGCCTTTGGGCCATCTGGTTCCTGCAGAGTCCAGGCACATGAGAAGACTTAACCTGATGTGGTGTCAAGAGAAGCACTTGGTGGCAGAACAATAATATGGCAGGAAAAGCACTTGCTTTATATGCAACCAACCATAGTTCAATCCACAGCACCACGTATGGTCCCCTGAACACCACCACAAGTGACCTCTGAGCACAGAACCAGGTTTGCCTGCCCCCCCCCCCGCAAATATTAAAGAGAAGCACTGGTTTTGCTGACTCCTAAAAGACAGACTAGGGGTGAGGGGAAGGGCTGGGTGGCAGGAAAGGCCATTTGGGGAAGAGGGTGTGTGTTGAATGGGTGGGTGGGTGAGACTGGCAATGCATTCTGAGCTCATTGGCACAGAGGGACAGCACGTGCTGCCAGGCTTAGGGTTGCAGACAGCTGGCTGGAGGTTGGGGGGGGGCAGTTGTTAAAGCTGCAGTGGCTATGGCTGTGTTGTCACTGACCATACACCCGTGATGCTGAAAGGCACATTTGCTGCCCACAAATGCCCTTGGGAAGAGGATCAGATTGATACACCCCCTCTTCTGCCAGGAAATTTGGGACCCTGGATTTAAGGTGAAACCCCTTCCGCCCCATCATTTTGCACCCCGATGCTGGCTGTCCCAGACCTCTCACCCCGGTTCTCCCCTCCACCCAGATGAGCGGGAAGTGGTGCAGAAGAAGACCTTTACAAAATGGGTGAACTCCCACCTGGCCCGAGTGTCCTGCCGGATCAGTGACCTCTACAAGGACCTGCGGGACGGGCGGATGCTCATCAAGCTGCTGGAGGTGCTCTCCGGAGAGATGCTGGTGAGGCGCTTTCCTGGGGCTGGCGTTAGGGAAGACAAGGCCTGGGAGGACCCCTGTGCCCACAGCCTTCCGGGGCTCTGCCCTCTTCCCTGGGAGAATTTGGTTCTTTTTGGTATGAAGATACAGTGTGGCCCTTGGGTTCTCTGGCTTCTTCCCAGAGTGCCTCCAGCCACTCCTGCTCCTTCATGCTTCTCCCAAGAGCCATGCAGAGTCCTGGCCTCTTTTGACCAGGGCTTGGAGCACCTGTGTGGCCCCACACTTAGCCTCAATGCTCAGGTGGGGTGGATACCATCACCCAGAGGAACGTCACTGAGAGGAAGGTACCAAGGCCCCTTGGTGGTCAACCCAGCTATAACGTTGACCCCGATTAAGAGAATCAGATTAAGGCTCGCCACTCACTTTGTCCTTGTGACCAGGACCTTGTGGGCAGAACTTTCCTATGAAAACTGGGGGAAATGATACCTGATTCCCAGGAAGTGCTCTAAGATTCAGGGGTCTGAATGAAAATGTAATTTGTTCTTCTCCTACCTTTCTTTTGTGTGAGGGAAGTCAAGGGGTGGGGGAGGGGAGAGACCACATCTGGCAGTGCCCCGGGCTTACTCCTGGCTCTGCACTCGGGGATCACTCCTGTTGGGGTTTGGGGGTCTTTGCGCAGTGCCGAGGATCAAGCTGCATCAGGCTCATGCAAGGCAAGCACCTTACATCTCTCCAGCCTTTCTTTTGCCTTCTCAACTCCAGGCTGGAGTTGAGCCCCTTAGCCTTCACCCTAGAGTCTGTACCCTGGAGTCCACAGAGAGCAATTACTCATCACAATAGGTGATCCCCTCAGCTTTGGTCTATGGGCCTTTCAGAGTTGGGGCAGGCAGGCTAGAGGGCAAGATGGACCCACTCTCAAGTAGCAATAGATGGTTCTTCACACACACTATGTCTGGCATAGAGTAAATGCTCAGTTAACTATTGTATTCGCTTTTTTACAGCTAATTCATTATTCCTTTAGTGTTTTATTGGGGGGGGAGTCACTCCCAGGCTATGTTCAGAGGATCCAGGGATCCTCTCAGAGTTACTCTGCCACCTGGGCCAGATGCTTTAATGCTAGGGCCTGAGCATATGGTGCTGTTCAGACCCTGACATGCTCCGAGCCATCAGGGCTATCCCAGCAGTGCTGATGGGGGCGGTGAGGGGCCTCCAGGACTAAACCCAGAGGTGTGGTGCTGGGCCCTGCAGATAGCGCCAGGGATTTGAAATTTGACCTGGCACGTATGTGCACCCCTGGCCATTGAGCTATCTCCCCAGTCCTGCCCTTGCCTTGGAATGTTATGGATCACCCACTCAGTAGGCTTTGTTTAAACCTGCACATCACCCCCCTCAAATTCCCCACCCCCGCCCCCCCCCCCACATACATACAGTAGTGCCCAAAGAAGAGCTCTAGGTGCTGGAGGGAAGGGGAATCTCCAAATGTGGATTAAAAGGCAGGACTAGAAAGTGTCAGGGAGTGAGCCTGCAGCCCACGCTGCACCCATCTCTGAGGGGACGATGAAGTCATTCCTGTCCCCAGCCAAAGCCCACAAAGGGGAAGATGCGCATCCACTGCCTGGAGAACGTGGACAAGGCCCTGCAGTTCCTCAAGGAGCAGCGCGTGCACCTGGAGAACATGGGCTCGCACGACATCGTGGACGGCAACCACCGTCTAGTCCTCGGCCTTATCTGGACCATCATCCTTCGCTTCCAGGTATGCTGCGGTGGGGGCAGCGGCACATGCGCTGGGAGGGTGAAAAACATGCATTTGTGCAATCTAAGAGGGTAGAGACTGGCCTGGGGCAGTGCCTGCAGGAAGGAGTGGCTGTCCTTTATGTCATCCCTTCATTGCTGAAGTTCAGGCACCCCATGCTGCAGGAGTGAGGTCTTTTGATGGGGAAACAGAAATGAATAGCTGGGCTGAGCTCTGGGTGTTCCATCTTTGGCATGGGGGCGCAGGGGGATGGTTGGACCATACCCAACAGTGCCCAGGGCTTACTCCTGGGGCTCTGTGTTAGGGGGCCAGTCACTCCTATTTGGGGTTTGGGAGAATTGTATGCGGTGCTGAGGATCAAACCCAGGTCAGCTATATATAAGGCAAGTGCCTTTCCCTCCATATTATCTCTCCGGCCTTGGCGACACCCTCTTGTCCCTTCCACCCACCCCCAAACTCACACTTTCAATTTTTAAATTTTTTTATAGATTGATTCAGAAATAGTAACACAAACCCCAAAAGAGTAATGAATATAAAACACCTGTTTTATGGGTTTCTTTTTCCCAGAACCTTTATTCTCACCCTGAAGTTCAAAGTGCAGCTTTTTTTTCTTTTTTGAAAACAGAGACTCCGTGAGGGAGGGAAAGCAGTGCCTTTTCCTCTCTGTTTGGGGACAGAATGAAGCAAGTGGGAAGAGAGAAGGGGCAGGGAAGAGACTGAGCACACAAGAATGTCTCCCTCCACAGCCCTGGGTGCCCACATCCACACCCATCCTAGGTGGCAGAGACAAAACAATCCATCTTATCTGCAGAACTGGGGAGAAGGGAAGGGCAAGAGGAGCTGCTAGTCAGATTCAGGACTTCCAAGGTCACGTTGCCTCTCAGTCTTGTCTCACAGGGCATCTGCCTCCTGGGCAGGAATCGGGCCTGCCTGCTGTCATCATCTGGCTTCTTAAAGTGCTCAGTGTCTTCCTCTCCTCCAGCCCCAGGCCACAGTAACAGAAGTGGAAGGCAGGCCCCAGGGCACCCCAGAGGACCTGGTGCTGCCACTAACCTGGCCCCTGGGAGGCGCCCTCGGGGAACGAGGGAGACGTCAGGAGAGCAGCAGGGTCTCTGAGAAACTCATTCCCCTCCTTCTTGTCCCTACGACCCAGATCCAGGACATCGTCGTCCAGACTCAGGAAGGTCGTGAGACGCGCTCGGCCAAGGACGCATTGCTGTTATGGTGTCAGATGAAGACTGCAGGGTATGACCTGGAACCCCCATGCTGTCCACGCCCCACTCTGGATGCTGCTGCCCCCGGGGGCATGCAACACGCACAGAGCTCTAGCTACTTTGGCACCCTGGGAGCAGCAGCCTCTCTCGTCCTGCTGGTCAGAGGCCTGGAACCTGAGAGTCCGTCCCAAGGGCCCGGGATGCAACTATGGGGGGTGGGGGCTGCTGGGTGTGTGCATCTCTGGGCCCCTCCTGACGGAGGAACCTCTATACTTGGCTGAGCAGGTCATGTTCAAGCAGCCTGGGAAAGCCCAGGTGAATTCCCTTCCTGTTTGGGACCCCCCTCAAAAAAACCATTCCTTAATACTGTTCTTGGGTGCAGCTATCCCCATGTCAACGTCACCAACTTCACCTCGAGCTGGAAGGACGGCCTGGCCTTTAACGCCCTGATCCACAAGCACCGGTAAGGGCCGAGAGGCTGGGCACAGCCTGCCGGGCAGCGCACACCGCACACTGACTGTGCAGGCAGCTGCCGGCCCAGCTTCATGGCCGCTTCTCTGGCCCCTCAGCATGCCCGCTTCCCTCCAGGCCTGCCACCCCCTTCCCACCTGCTGCCCTGCCCTCCTCCCATCTCTCCTTCCATTTCTGCAGGCCTCACTCTGCATCTGCCTCACCACCACCAGCTTTGCCTTCATCCAGGCGCTTCCCCCTCTCCCCCCCGCCCCCACCAACCCTTGAACATTCTGGCTTCACCCCCAGGCCTGACCTAATTGACTTCGATAAACTGAAGGACTCCAATGCACGGCACAACCTGGAGCATGCATTTGATGTGGCCGAGCGCCAGCTGGGCATCATCCCACTCCTGGACCCCGAAGGTGAGCCGGCAGCCACCCTGACTGCTTGGCTGCAGTGAGGGGAGGTGGCGCTGATGCAGGGGTGACACTGCCCTCACGGGACTCTCAGAGGAGTCTAGACCATAGCCTGCTCCTCAGATCCACGATGGTTGGTTACCCCTCCCCTGGTCTGCCTGAGGGTCTTCTCTGTCTCTGTCTCTGTCTCTCTGTCTCTCTGTGTGTGTGTCTCTCTCTCTCTTTCTCTCTCTCTCTCTCTCTTCCCCCCCTTCCCTCCCTCCTCTCTCTATCTCTCTGTGTGTGTCATATGTCATATCTTTCTTTCTTGTGGTCCTCATGTGAATTTCATCCTCTGGCTAAACTCCTCCCAGACCCATTACTTTTCCATTCTTGCCCCGCTCGGTGTCACTGGGAGCCTCTAGTTGAACTTGCATGCTAGAGGAAGACCATCCCTCTGAGCCCCACCTTTCTGGCTTCCAGCTGTCCTGAGCATATCCCCATCCCCCTTGCAGATGTCTTCACAGAAAATCCCGACGAGAAATCCATCATTACCTATGTGGTAGCGTTCTACCACTACTTCTCCAAGATGAAGGTGCTAGCGGTGGAAGGCAAGCGTGTTGGCAAGGTACTGAGGAGCCGGTTCATAACCAATGTGTCCCCACCCCCACCCCATTTCCCTGCCTGTCACAATAGGTTTTGCACATTCCATCCTACAAGCTTCATGTCTGGGCCCAGGGAGGTGACTCAAAGGCCAGGTGCTCAGCATTGCCAGTGGGTGGGAGTTCAGAGTCCTAGCCCAACCTGGAGGGTTTCTTGAGCACTGCTGTGGGGTCCCCAGCTGTGAGGGGTTGCAGTCCCCCCACCCTCACCCCCACCACTGCCACCACCAATTTCCACTGCAGCCAACCATTCCAAGTCAGTGGCTCCTAAGCAGAACACCAAAGCGGGTTGATACTCCATCCTCTAAGGCCTGCAGCTCTCAGCCCATCTTCTGCCTGTGGCCGCAGGTTTCAGGAAGGACCTGGAGGAAGCAGACAGGCTTAATTCAGTTAGTTTTTTGGGGTTTCAGGACTCTCTCACAGTGTGCCACAAACCCACCCCACCTGGACAGCCCCTTGGGCCAAGTTCCTCTACCCTGTAGGGTCTTGCACTCCTCCAGGGTGGGGTCCACTGCTCGTTTCTCTCTGTGAGTCTGCTGCTCAGTTAAGAGAGAGCCCAGGAGCCCTCAGTGCCTAAAAGACATCTCCTCAGGGGAGCTGACATAGCACACCTCCTCTTTTACAGCAGAGCTTCCCAAACTTATTTGGCCTACTGCCCCCTTTCAGAAAATAATAATAATAACAACTCACTTAAGGTCTCCCTCCCCCCCCCCGGGAAATCTACCTTCTTTAAGTCTGTAAGCAGAAAAGTGCCCTTCAGTTGTACCCCAGGCTACTGCCAAGTCTATGATGAGTTTTGGTGCCCATCCTGGGGCTGTTATTACTCACTTTTGGAAGCATTGTTTTAGAGGATTGGGGACCAGACCATTCCTTTGCCACAGCGAATCAGACCATGGCAGGGGTGAGAGGAGCGGGACCCCACCCAAGGCACCCTTTCCGTGCTCCCCTTGGATAGCCATCGGCCAGGTGGCCCACCCGCAGCGAATAACTGGTGTGAGGTTTACTAGGTGATTGACCACGCCATCGAGACGGAGAAGATGATCGAGAAGTACAGCGGGCTGGCCTCCGACCTGCTCACGTGGATCGAGCAGACCATCAGCGTCCTGAACAGCCGCAAGTTTGCCAACTCGCTGGCAGGCGTCCAGCAGCAGCTGCAGGCCTTCAGCACCTACCGCACCGTGGAGAAGCCGCCCAAGTAAGCACCACACTGGTGCTGGTGGGCGGAGATGGGGCAGGTTTGGGGGCAGGAGGTGGCCGGGGGCTGGGAAACTCGTTTCCAGAAGGCAGTCAAGCCCTGGACCATATGAAGTGTGTGTGTGTGTATGTGTGTGTGTGTGTGTGTGTGTGTGTGTGTGTGTGTGAGAGAGAGAGAGAGAGAGAGAGAGAGAGAGAGAGAGAGACACTGCATCTATGCTAGGGGTTAAAGGCTTCTCATCTATCCTTACTTTTGTCCCCACCTTGACTCCCTGCTCCCAAACTGTCAAGGCTGACAGTGACCATATGGGCACTGCTGGGTAATCTCAAACCCCTCACCAGAAAGTACTTTCCCAGATCTCTGAGGGTTCTTCTTTAAAAAAAAAAAAAAAAAAAAAAACTGTGCTGTGAAGTAAGTTCTCCCACACAATGTGTGACCTCTGAATGCTCAGGCCGAAGCTCTGTACAGGACCTGGTTGGTCATCAAGTACATCCTCCTTCTCCCTTGTCTGCCACTGATCACTTGCAGAGCACCTTACCTGCCTGCTGGGCACACCTGGGCACACATGCACAAGGTGGTCCACCTGGCCTGAGGGACAATTTCTGTCTCGGTGGTGGTGCCCTTTACTGCCTGGTGCCCACCTTTCTCTCTGACACACATTGTTCGTGACTCTTAAACAGACACACTGAGTCTAGAGAGTACTATAAACGGGCACCTGGCTCCTGATCTGACCCTAACCCACTTTTAAAGCCCTAAATTCAGGACAGGGGAGATTCTCTGTCACTCTGCCAAGCTCTCCATGGGGCTGCAGACTCTTGGCTATGTGGATGGTGTCAGAGGCCCCAGCGCAAGCTGAACACTCCCCGGGCAGTTAGATATACGATGGGCCTAAAGGTGGGCAAGTTGCTGACAGTCGGTCTGCAGCCCCTGCACACGTGGAGGTTGCAAGCAGTGGGAAGACACTTGGGTATTTGTTGATGTGCAAATACCAAGTGACTTGGAGTTTGAACCCAGGGTTCAACCATCCATCCTGTGGCTGAGTCATTTTCATGCCTCCATCTAAGACCCTCTGGGGCCCTGCCTTTCTCCCTGTTCAGGAGCACCCAGCCTTTTATGTTTGTCTGTGGTGCCAATCCTTGAGCCTCGGGTGAAAGACACTCCAAGGCCACTTATACAGGTGCTGCTTACTTACTCCAAGGCCACTTATACAGATGCTGCTGTATACAGATGCTCTTATACAGATGCTGCTGCTTCTAGAATGCCAAGGCCTTCCTTCCAAAGACTCACTCAGAAAATGGGTTGAGGAACCTGAGGTTTTGTAAATGTATGTGCACATGCACCCTGGGTCAGAGCAGAGCCCCGACAGGCAGGCGAGGTGCTTTGCTGATTTACATTTACCATGACTTATAGAGCAAGGAAGCAATTCTTCACATTGATTAGAAAAACTTGCTATCTCCAGAAATTACCAGCATAATCAATCTTCCCTCTGTGTCAGCAAATAATACATAAGCAAAGCCGTGTTGATTTGTTCTGCAAAGTCCAGCCCTGCTAGTCTCGGCTGGGAAGGACAGCAGCTGTTGGAGCAGGTAAGCGAGCCCGCTGGCCTTAGTAAACTAAGGAGAGATCCTCATTACTTTGTATTTGGTTGTAAGGAACAGAAGCTTTGCTCCACAAACTCCGAGATGCCAGGACTCCGTTGATTTCAAAGTTGGGCTCTGGGCGTCTGGAAACTAATCTCCCTATGTCTGTGTTCCTGGCAGGTTTCAGGAGAAGGGGAATCTGGAAGTTCTACTGTTTACCATCCAGTCCCGCATGAGAGCCAACAATCAGAAAGTGTACACACCCCATGACGGAAAGCTCGTGTCTGACATCAACAGGGTACAGCACCTTCCTGTCTCCTGCGGCCACTGTGGTGGCTAGTTAGGGCATAGGAGTGCCCCTCCACAGGCCTAATCCAGGGCACATATGTGGTGTTGTTAGTGACACCTGCTGGCCATTCACGGGTCCCCTCTGAACCTACTTCTGAAAAGGCAAATTCCATCCACCCTCCATCATTTCTAACCCCGTTCAGACTCTCAGAGTTCACTTTTCAGAGCCAGTTGATCGCCAGCTAGCTACAGAGGATTGCAGTTCTTTGCGTGTAGAATATTAATCACTTGTAGCAGGAGGAATAGAACTTAATGGCAGCATTTTTCAACTGGGAACCCAGAGTATGCCATAGCACGAAACTAGGGGGGGAAATTATAGGACAAGGGGGACACAGAGAGGAAATAAGAAGGAGACCGTGGTTGGGAGAAAGGCTGAAAAACACTGATTTATGATGTTTTAGAAGGTTGTAGGCATACCACCATCTAGATCTAGTAGAATAGAGGTGGCCATTTAGTCAGTAAGAATTTACTGAGCAGGGGCCAGAGAGATAGTACAATGGTTAGAACACTTGCCTTGCACATGACTGACCAGGGTTCTATCCCTGGTACCTCATATGGTCCCCTGAGAACACAGGTGTGATCCCTGACAACAGAGTCAAGAATAAACCCTGAGCACTGCCCAGTATGGCCCAAAAACCAAAGAAAAGAATGCAGAATTATTTACTGAGTAGAGATCAAAAGAGCTCAACAAGATGAACACATGCTCTGCATGCAGGAAGCCAGGGTACCACATAGACCCGTAAGCACTGCTCGAAGCAGCCCCTGAGCACAGAACTGGGAGTAGCCTCTGAGCACTGTCAATATGACCCAGTAACCAAGATGCAAAAAATAGAATAATTTACTGCTGCTCAGGAAAATAACATGATATGGGGCCCATAGTCCACAGTCAGAAGCAAGCTTCAGAGCATTGGGGAGTTGTGCTGGTGGTCCCCAAATCTCTGCTGGGACATTATGATGGTGCTCCCTGAATCTTTGATTGACTCAGACATGAAAGTCAAAGGCTAGGAGCTTTCTTCTGCTACCACCTCCTGGGGATGCAAGGCTCAGATTCTGGAAATCACTCAGTGCTCGAACATAGTGATGGGATCACCCCCTATACACACAATTCTCAGGGTTTCTCTTGTGCCCCAAGAGTTCTCCATGTCCCTCACGCAGGCCTGGGAAAGCCTGGAAGAAGCAGAATATCGGCGAGAGCTGGCCCTGAGAAATGAGCTCATTCGACAGGAGAAGCTGGAGCAGTTGGCGCGGCGTTTTGACAGAAAGGCAGCGATGAGAGAGACGTGGCTTAATGAAAACCAGCGCCTCGTGGCCCAGGTAACAGGTGGCACGGCGGGGTGGCAGGAGGGGACACTGCCCCAGCAGGTGGGTTAAGATTAAGGTTATCATTAGAGAGGCCCTTCAGATGCTTCGGTGTCTTAGGAAGTGCCCAGGATAAGCTTGAAGCTTTGAATTTAATCCCCAGTGTCCTGCAAGGGCTGATTGGATCCTGCCTGTCCTGTGGTCTGGGGTCCTGTTTTACAGCCTAGGGTCTGTGGACCATCCTGGTCCCTGAACACTTCCTGGTGGTCTGCCAAAAATCTCCTCCTAGCCATAGAGTGTCCATATCTGTGATTTTCAACCGCTGCCACCCCACCAATGCTGGTCCTCGGGCGTAATAAGATTGAAAACCACAGATCCAGAATTATGGTTATAAACTGTCACAGGTGTGTTAAGGTTGAAACCCATGGAGGTCTCTGGCAAGGAGAAGTAAAGTAACCAAAACAAAAATGCATCTGAGCAAGAACAAATTAGGATGTGTTTAGTCCCATTCTTAGGAAAGAGTTTCACAATACCTAAATGATCCCAAGTGATCCTATGGGAGTCTGTGGGTCTCAGAGGCAGCCCCGTGAGCGGAGGGTGGGACTCCCGGAGACTGTGCCCTCGTGTGCTCTGACCTCCAGTCCCGTGACTTGCTTCCCTCACTAAAACCTAACCGGGACTCATTCTTCTCGAGAGCATGTTCTGCTCCCCAACTGCATCTTAGAATCTAATTCAGCTCCTCCAGAAAGGGGAAAGGGGATATTATGGGTACATTAAGAGGGTCAGCCTGTGTCTGGCAGCAGCCACTGAGACTCATTGTGGAACTCCAGTGTGCCCCATCCTGCCACCATTGGGCAGGGCCTTGACTGCCAGTGGGCCATTAAAGGGCAGTGTTTGTGCTGTCCTTTAGCCTCACCCCTGGGTGTAGCACAGTCATTGAAACCGGCAACTGCTGTTAAAGGTTCCTGTGAGACATTTGGCCTCTGGAACAAGGTGTGGCTACGAGAGGCTGAGAGGGACAGCAGAACTGAGTCTCCCAGGAAGAAGTGGTCCCATCTTCCCATCCTTCCTCTTGCCTTGGAGGTCCAGTCCAGGGCAGTCTGGCTGAGCTGCATTTCTCTCTCCCCTTGGAACAGGACAACTTCGGGTACGACCTGGCAGCCGTGGAGGCTGCCAAGAAGAAGCACGAGGCCATCGAGACAGACACTGCGGCCTATGAGGAGCGGGTGAGGGCCCTGGAGGACCTGGCCCAGGAGCTGGAGAAGGAGAATTACCACGACCAGAAGCGCATCACGGCCCGCAAGGACAACATCTTGCGCCTGTGGAATTACCTGCAGGAGCTGCTGAGGGCCCGGCGCCAGAGACTCGAGACAACTCTGGCGCTACAGAAGCTTTTTCAGGACATGCTGCACAGCATCGACTGGATGGACGAGATCAAGGTGGGTCCAGCCCAGGTCTCAGCAAGGGCCCTGCATTCACAGTGGCATCAGTGCCCCTCCACAGGGACTAGAAGCGATGGCTGTTAATCAGAAGGCTGGAGAACCAGGCACTGCAGAACCATGATTTGAACTCTGCTTAGAGCCCAGCCTTCCCAGAGCAGGGGTGACCAAAAAATCTGAATCTCAGGGAAGCTGGAGAGATAGTGCAAAGGGTCATAGCACAGGTTTTCATGCAGGAGACCAGGGTCCAACCCCCGGGCCCTTGAGCACCAGGAGTAGCCTCTGAGCAAAAAACAAAGTCTATGTCTTCTCTCTATCTGAAAAAGCACTGCAGACTGGCACTGCAGGTGGGTCGTGGAGCTTTCTCAAAGTGCCAATCCCAGGGCCCAGGCCTGGGTTCATGCAGCCCGTTGAGTGTGGTGCTTATGCTCTATAACATGCCCCATTGCAGGACTGTGGAACTCCTGTGGTGAGCTTCTGCTTGCCTGGCAGAAGTTCTTCCCAGCTGCCAAGTGTACCCCCACTCCCACTCCCAGAAAGAGGGGTCTCCTCAATCTCTCTACCCCATCTGTCCTCTGTGTCAGGGTCACCTTGTATCTGCTGAATTCGGGAAGCACTTGCTGGAGGTCGAGGACTTGCTGCAGAAGCACAAGCTGATGGAGGCTGACATCGCCATCCAAGGGGACAAGGTGAAAGCCATCACTGCAGCCACTGCGCAGTTCACCGAGGGCAAAGGTGAGGCCACAGGCGCCTCTGCGTCCAGCTCTGAAGCAGTGCCCCATCCTCGGGCAAGTACTGCAGCACCCCAGCCTGGAGAAACCTCCTAGCTTTAGAATTCTGCCCCACTCACCACTGGTGTGGGAAAGGAGCTTGAGGGAGAGTGAAGCCTGGGTAGCTGCTTTGCTTCTGCCATCAGAGAGTGTTTCTATGCCTCAGTGAGGCATCACTCATTCAGTCAGTTCCAGTAACAGCCCTGCTAGACCCATGTGGGTGTCTGACTTCAGATCTTAAGCCGGACACTCCTTGTAGCATCATCTCAAAATTGGTGACCAGGACTCTGAAAAATAATGTGCTTTCAACTGAGTGCTAACCCAACTTTTCAGTCCCCCAATTCCTGAAATTTTAGTGGTAACTCATCCTGAAGAACTTCCCCTGCCCATAGAATGCCTGGGACCCCTTGCCAGAGCCCCCCTGAGATGACAAGTTCTAGATCCCAAGCATCGAGCCTGCAGCTATTCAGAAGCACTTTCTTATCCCTTGCTCTTCCTTCCTCCCATCTCACAGGGTACCAGCCTTGTGACCCCCAGGTGATCCAGGACCGGGTCAGTCACCTAGAACAGTGCTTTGAGGAGTTGAGCAACATGGCGGCAGGGCGCAAGGCCCAGCTGGAGCAGTCCAAGCGGCTCTGGAAGTTCTTCTGGGAGATGGACGAGGCTGAGAGCTGGATCAAGGAGAAAGAACAGATCTACTCCTCTCTGGATTACGGCAAGGACCTGACCAGCGTGCTCATCCTGCAGCGCAAGCACAAGGCCTTTGAGGATGAGCTCCGGGGGCTTGACACCCACCTGGAGCACATCTTCCAGGAGGCTGAGGCTATGGTGACACGCAAGCAGTTTGGGCACCCACAGATCGAGGCCCGAATCAAGGAGGTGGCCGCCCAGTGGGACCAGCTGAAGGAGCTGGCCGCCTTTCGAAAGAAGAACCTCCAGGATGCGGAGAACTTTTTCCAGTTCCAGGGCGACGCAGATGACCTGAAGGCCTGGCTCCAGGATGCCCACAAGCTGCTGTCCGGGGAAGATGTGGGGCAGGATGAAGGTGCCACGCGGGCCCTGGGGAAGAAGCACAAGGACTTCCTGGAGGAGCTGGAGGAGAGCCGAGGGGTGATGGAACATCTAGAACAACAGGCCCAGGGTTTCCCTCAAGAATTTCGGGATTCTCCAGATGTGACCAGCCGGCTGCAAGCCCTCCGGGAGCTCTACCAGCAGGTGGTAGCTCAGGCAGACCTGCGCCGGCAGAGGCTGCAGGACGCGCTGGACCTATACACAGTGTTCGGAGAGACGGACGCCTGTGAGCTGTGGATGGGCGAGAAGGAGAAGTGGCTGGAACAGATGGAAATCCCGGACACGCTGGAGGACCTGGAAGTGGTGCAGCACAGGTGAGAGCAGCTCCCTGCACCAGGCACTCCTGTAACTCTCTGGGTCACCCATAGCTCCCTCTGGCTGTCTGGGTTACACCGACACCCCCAAATCTCTGAGTCACCTCCTGTCCCCCCCCAGTTCTCGGATCATCAGCTTCCCACCTACAACTCTCTGAGTCATCCAAGAACTCCCCTCACCCGATTCAGGGTCACTCATGGCCCCCCGCAACTCTCCAGGCCACTTGCTACCCCCGCCCAAACTTTCCAGGCCACCCACTCCCACAGTCTTGGCCCTCTCAGTCACAGGGACCATGCTGCATGGCCACACGCTGCCCTCTCACACAGAGGTCAGGCCTCAGGAGTCACGGGCTTGAATGTGACCATGACGCTGAGTCCCCTAGTCCTGGCCTTCCGAGTTCAGGTACTCAGCTGCTCATCAGCTCCAACTACCTCAAAGAATTTGACATGAAACCCCCAGCACAGAGCACAAAGGAAAGGAGTGCAGGACTGTGGGAGGAGGGAGGAGGGGCAGCAGGACCTGGACCCACCAGCTCTGCCACAGCGCCCATGGCCACAGAACCCCCAGGGCCCCCTGGGCTAGACTGTGAGCGGCTGGCCCTCAAGACACAGGACTCTGATCCCAGCAGAACTCAGTGGGACACCCCGACTTCGTCTGTGTGGCATACCAGCTTCCTCAGCAGGCACAGATCCAGGAGATGTGGAGGAGAGCCCCCCAGGGAGGGGAAGCCTGGGTACTTTCCCAGATGGGGGTTTTCAAAGCCCGGAATCCTCCCCCAGGTCTCGGCCTCTGCCCATGAATGGGGCAACAGGACCAGGAATGAGGTGTATTGGGAGGCAGGGGGAAGGGTATCCTTCAGATCAAGGTGTCAGGTAGTCAAATTCAGGTCCCACAGAGGCCTGGCAGGTGCCTCATTGTAGTAACACACATGCATGCTTATACACACACACACACACACACACACACACACACACACACACACATCCTTTCTTTACCCCTTCTGCCCCACTAATGAGCTGGTGGCCTCTATGTAAATAACCAGCCCTAAGACTGGTTTCAGAAAAATTAATCCATGAAATTGAACCCATGAAACAGAAAAGAGAAGTGTCAGCCTCCCTGCCCCATGCCCCACTTATCAGGTCCTGTGAATTCGGGAGGTAGAAAGAGAAAGCAAGAGCATTCTAGGTCAGGGTGGCCTTGGACAAGAAGTGCCTGCTGCTACCCCCTAACCCTCGTTTTCCCTTCCTGTCAGGTTTGACATCTTAGACCAGGAGATGAAGACCCTGATGGCTCAAATCGACGGCGTGAATCTGGCTGCCAACAGCCTGGTAGAGAGTGGTCATCCACGCAGTGGGGAAGTCAAGAAGTGCCAGGACCACCTGAATACCAGGTAGGCAAGGGGGAGGGTGGGGTGGGAGCATCTTCCCAGAACCTCACTTGGTGGGGGTGGGGGTGGGGTGAGAGGGAGCAGAGGACTCCTGCCATGCTTGTACCTTCAAAGCTCCCATCTTTCCCAGCCTCAGTCTCCCTCTGGCGCTGGCACTTGGCAGCCAGAAGGAAGGCGACTGGCCCTGGGTGAAGGAGCTCCAGTGTGTGCCTGGGAAGGGGGCATCCTATTCACGGAGGGGGGGGTCATTCTGAGTGCGCCTGTAATTAGAATCGGGCCATGTGGGACTCCCAGCACATCTCCCTCTACATTCTTCAGCAGGGAAAATTGCTTTCTGAGAGCTCTTAAGTGCTATCCATAAAAATAAAATCTCCTGCCTGCGCCAAAATGCAGCATCCATAACGAGGCTGGCCCGAATGGAAGAATGAGCTGGAAGCCTCACACGGGCTCTGTGACCGGAACCAAAAGCAGCCCTGAGGCAGCTGTGCAGAGGGGGTTGCTTTTAAGTACAGGGGTGATGGTCCTCAAGCTCCCTGAGGTCTCTCAGGACACAGCATGCACCTCTGCATCCCTGACCGTGGTCCTGGGCCTGCACACAGCAAGGCAGAGTGTTGGGCACCTGCCCATAGCCCACCCCACTTCTCACACTGGGGTCTGACACTGGCTCTGCCTGAGGCCTTCTGGGAGGTGGAGGCAGGGAAGGAAAGGGCCGGCACCATGGAGGACTCCAAGGAGGCAAGGGTGTGCAGGATACTTTGGAGCCAACAGAGGTGCGGCCTGTCTCCGTCTGCGGAGAGGGGCCTGTGCTGAGCAGGAGATGGCTGTCCCCCTGGGGGCCCCAGGCACTGGGAAGAGCTAGTCAGCTCTGCCTCTGTTGCCTCCCTGAGCAGTGGTTAAGACAGACGGTTGCTCTTTCTACACCGACCCGCCTTTCAGCAAGCCCAAGTGAGACAGGTCAGAGCACTTGCCCTTCTCAGGTGAGAGAACGTGATACCTGAAGGGAAGAGAGTCGAAAGCTGCCTGAGAAGTCATTGAGCCTAACCGGGTACCCCAGATAGCCTGCATCCCTGCACAAACATTTGGGCAGGGGGTGCGCTCCTGGATCTCAGGCTCCGCATCCCATTTTCATCAGAAAGGATGATCTCGTAGTAAGTGGATAACCACTTCTTTTCATATAGGTATACTGATAGACTGATTCTAGTTCTGATCTAGTTCTGACCTTTAGCTGGTTCAGAACTTATTCTGCTTCTTCTTCATGATACTTTTTACATATACTTTTTTCCCCCCAATTTAAAAACTTGACAAGGCCACACCCAGCAGTGCCAGGGACTGTCATCCACTCCTGGCAGACATGGATCAGGCAGTGCTCAGGCTGGTGGTGCTTGAGGGCCACCAGGACCACTCCAAAAGGTGGGGGTGGGCCCACCTGAGCCACACTGGGTGGTGCTCAGGGGCCCATGTGCTGCTGTGGATTGAACTCAGGGCTCCTGAGTAAAGTGAAAGTGAAAAAGGGTAAAGTAAAAATACCACTTATGCCGTCTCTCCCTACAACCGGCTCTAAGTCCGACTCTCAAGGCAGAGGGATAGCTCAGTGGATTGAGTGCAGTCTCTGCAAGATGGAAGCCCAGGTTTGATCCCCCGTGTCACATGGTTCCTTGTACACAGCTGGAAGCCAGGAGCACCAAGCCATGAGTTACCAGGAGCACCTCAGGTGTGACTCCAAAACAAAGGAGCGGTCATTCCACACCTCACCACCAGCCCCAGCTCCAGCCTGCTGCTCCTCTGTCAGTGCTCGCTGTCCTCCAGCTTCATAGTCCCAATCACAAATCATACCTCTCCTTCAGGCCAGCCACGGGTTGCTCCTCCCCAACAGTCCCAGATGAAAAACTTTCTTTCCCACTTTTGAACTGGATTAGGGCTTCACATTGTATCTTGTGTCATTGTTATGTGCTAAAGTCCTTTCCTGCTATGGTGTTAGCAAATGAAGACTCTGTCTTTCTATGCTGCCCTCGGTGCTATCAACACCGAGCACGTTATTGTCTGAGCTTCCTTCTGTTTAGAGTATTCTCTTGCCATCTACCCACTTGACTTGCTCCCTTGCATTATTCCTGCTTCAGCTCACATGTCACTCACCACCCCATTGAAAGTATTGTACACCATCTCTCCCCCGGCTCCTCTGCTGCTGTTCTGTTACAATGCTTTATTCCTTCTTGATCTATCTCCACTTGACGGATCATAGACATAAGTCCTTGCCCACTCAAACAGGAGTGAGCTCTTTGCTTTGTTCATTGCAGCTTTCTCAAAGCCTACACACAACATATGATTGTTGCATGAGAAATGAGTGAACAGGAGCAAGACCGAAATCGCTTCTAATTAGCAAAGCACAAATCAGTTATTCAAACACTTGCTCAGTGCGTGATGACCGCAGTTACACCAAGCATTTCAGTTGGCACTCATTTTTCTTATAACTTGGACTCCAGGACCAAGTCAGAACCTCTTACATGGGCTGATACTGGCTTACATGGCCAGCATCCTCCATCCTGCAGGAGATACAGTGGGAGGGAAAAGTGGGTTTGGCAAGTGGATGATTTTGCCAAATTTCAACCTGTTCCCTCTGTGACCTCCCTTTGTGCCTGGAGGACAGGAAAAGACCTAGAAACACCTTCCCCACACCCCCAGGGATCTCTTGCCTATTGGTATAGTCAAGCCTCTCCAATGGCTTTAGGTTGAGCTGGGGGATCTCCCAGCCCGTGAGAGCCTCGCTGTTATTTCACAGTGCTGTGGGCCTAACCTCAGCTCCTGACTTCCCAGCCTCGGCACCATTTCTCTGAGTGCAGGAACAGAATCCTCAAAGCTCAGGAACTTTGTGGTCTAAAGTGGAGCTGAGTCATCACTGGGTTTAGGTTCTTCTCTCTACTTTTCTGTCCTTCCTGCCCACCTCCCACTGCTGCTCTTCCACCTTGGGAATAGCCACGGTGCACTCCTCCAGGTCCTCTGCTTTGTCCTTTGGCCCTCCGTCGCCACCCCCAGCTGCAGAGGAAGCAAAAACAAGTGAGACTCAGGGCCCATCCTTAAGTGAATCCTTTGGTGGGGGCACCGAGACCCACCTTAAGAGATTGTCGAAATGGCCTCCATGAACTTGCCACTAATTTCTGTGGCTCCGCACAGGTCCCAAGTCTTTCTGCCTGACATGCTGTACATGCAGACTTGATTTGCCACCTCTCACTCCTGTATCCAGCCCCAGTCTCTGTACCCCAATGGCATTTGCAAACCACTGCTTTATACTGCAGTGACTCTATGCTCGTGTCTGTCATGACTGTATTCTCTCAAAGGCTAAAAGAATGCTGTGGGTATTGAGGAAAGAGGGGTCAACCAGCCAATGAGCTGTCAGCTTCCTCTTGTGAACTTAAGTCTCTCAGTGGCAGAGAGTGGGTTAGCCATGCCTGAGGAGGCACAGGGTAGCCTGGGCCGGGGCTGAGGCACACCTGCCATGGTGCCCCACATGTCCTGGGATCAGTGCAGCCCCCGCTGGAAGAGTGTGCGCTCCGCCAATGAGTCCCCCTCTCTGTGCACTCTGCAAATGATCCCCCCAACCCCCACCTTCTATCCTCTTCTTCAGGAGACTGTTCCACTTCGTTGCTGTTGCAGTGTCATGGCTGTTGTGCTGTGCTGGGCGCTAGTGTATGCCCAGGACATGATGACCTTACACCAAGCATTTCAGTTGGCACTCATTTTCCCTATAACTTGGACTCCAGGACCAAGTCAGAACCTCTTACATAGGCTGGTACTGGCTTACATGGCTAGCATCCTCCATCCTGCAGGAGATAACAGTGGAAGGGAAAAGTGGGTTTGTGTGGCAATGCCAATATGATCACACTCAGTGATTCAGAAGGAGACAGGACGGAGGAAGCCAGGACCCGACCCAGGCGAGGCAGGTACTCTCTCACAAAGCGTCAGACCAGGGACCCAGCCCTTTTTTCCTCTTAGAACCAAGGCATCATTTTTTTCTAAGGCTCTGGATACTTTGGACACATTCTTTGGCATTTCTGATTCTTTCCAGTATTTAAAAACTCCAGGGAAACTGGATGTTTGCCTGAAATTTACCCCTACATAGAGCTGATATATCATGTGCTTGACTCAGAGTAGACTCTCTTTACTGCCCACCCCTTGGTGATAGAAGGGTTCATTGGGCACCTCCTAATCTATCTGCCAGGTATACAGTTGTCTATGGGGCCAGGGCAATAGTGCAGAGGATTAGGTGCTTGCCTTGCCTGTGGCTGATGTGTATTTCATCCCTAGAGCCTTATATGGTCCCCCCAGATCATCACTTCAGGGCCAGAAGTGATCTCTGAACACAGCTTGGATGTGCCCCTACCCCCCCGCAAAAAAAAAAACAGCAAATGGGCTGTGATCAATGACGGTATCCCCGGCGTGTGGGATAGATGGCCATTTCCTGGAACACAGGGTCTGCAGGGAGAGACTTGGCTGTGAGATCTGGAAGGGTGAAGGGCACAGGTGTGTCTGTGCCCTTGCAGGTGGCAAGCGTTCCAGACCATGGTGTCCAAGCAGCGGGAGGCCGTGGATTCGGCCCTCCGGGTACACAACTACTGCGTGGACTGTGAAGAGACCAGCAAGTGGATCGAGGACAAGACGAAGGTGGTGGAGTCCACAAAGGACCTGGGCCGGGACCTGGCGGGTGTCATTGCCATCCAGCGAAAGTTGTCAGGGCTGGAACGCGACGTGGCCGCCATCCAGGCCCGCGTGGGTGCCCTGGAGCGGGAGTCACAGCGACTAATGCAGTCCCACCCCGAGCTGAAGGAGGACATTGGGCGGCGACAGGCGTATGTGGAGGAGCTGTGGCAGGGCCTGCAGCAAGCCTTGCGTGGCCAGGAGGCGTCACTGGGTGAAGCCAGCCAGTTGCAGGCCTTCCTGCAGAATCTCGATGACTTCCAGGGGTGGCTGTCCATGGCACAGAAGGCCGTGGCCTCTGAGGACATGCCCGAGTCTCTCCCCGAGGCCGAGCAGCTCCTACAGCAGCACGCGGCCATCAAGGAGGAGATTGACGGGCATCAGGGGAGCTACGAGAATGTGAAGGCCTCTGGGGAGAAGGTGATCCACGGCCAGACAGACCCAGAGTATCTGCTCTTGGGTCAGCGGCTGGAGGGCCTGGACACTGGCTGGGATGCCCTGCAGCGAATGTGGGAGAGCCGCGGCCACTCCCTTGCCCAGTGCCTCGGCTTCCAGGAGTTCCAGAAAGATGCCAAGCAGGCAGAAGCCATCCTCAGCAACCAGGTAGGGGGAGGCATTCAGGGCTGGGGGTGGTGCAGGGCCTCAGGGCTCCAGCACAGGTGAGTATGTGTGCTCCGGGACCCAATGATGCTTTTTCGGGTGCTGTCCAGGTACTAGTGAGGAGGGCACAGTTTTCTCTGCATCCCAAACTGTGCCTCGGTTTCCCCCAGGGTAAGGACTTTAGGAATGCTTGTTATGGGGCGCCTCAGAATGGTGGTGGCAAGACCTGGGGAGCCTCTTTCTTTTTCATTTATTTTTATTAAAGTCATTCATGATTTATTACATTCAGTATTCCAACACCAATCCCACGACCAGGGCACCTTCCCACCACCATTTCCAATGCGCCTCTTTTTTGCACAGCGCTAGGGGGCGCCGTTTGTCCTGTAGACAGTCTGGATGTGTGTATGGTGCCCCCCACCCTAGCTGGGCTTCATTTCTGGAATGGAAACTTACCTCGACAGGAATACACTCTGGCTCACTTGGAGCCCCCCGACTCCCTGGAAGCTGCCGAGGCTGGGATCAGGAAGTTTGAGGACTTCTTAGTGTCCATGGAGAATAACCGGGACAAGGTCTTGAGTCCTGTGGACTCTGGAAACAAGCTAGTCGCTGAGGGCAATCTCTATGCGGACAAGATCAAGGAGAAGGTGCAGCTGATTGAGGACAGGTACGCCCCATGCCCTGGCTGGAACCAGGGCTGCTGTGTGGGGAGGCGGGCACCGCCCAGGGCTGGCTGCATTTCCAGCTTCTCTTCCAGATACATGAAAAACGATGAGAAGGCCCAGGAGGCCTCAGTTCTTCTGAGAGACAACCTGGAGCTGCAGAACTTCCTGCAGAACTGCCAGGAGGTAAGGACAGCCCAGGGAGGAGTGAGGGAGGAGGGGCGTGGCTGCTCCACAGCCACTGTACATCTAGGGTGGGGTTCCCAGAACACTGGGGTGTGGGGCATGCACGGATCACTCTGGGTCTTTCTCTCCGATCTTCAGTTCCCCAGTTCCCTCCTTTTTCTTTTCCCCCAAATCTAAGGCATCACCTTTCAATTTGTAGAGTTTTGGATAGCGTTTCCTAAGGAGTGGTCTGAGGAAAGGACTGTGGTGCTGACAGTCCCCAGGCCCCTTGTGGGGGCCCTTTCGAGGGTCTGTGAGCCCTGAGCTGAGCGGGGCCCCACGTCTGGCTCAGTGCTCTGCTGTGGCCTCCTGTACTGGGTGGAGGCCAGTACATTTATATAAATGGACATACATATAAATATAATATATTTATATAAATATAATATATTTATTATATATTATATAATGTACTGGGTGGAGGCCAGTACATTTATATAAATATAAATATATATATTTCTTTATATATATATATGTGTATTTACACTTTTTAGAGCTGAAACGATAGCACAGCGGGTAGGGCGTTTGTCTTGCATGCGGCCGACACAGGTTCAGTTCCTCTGCCCTTCTCGGAGAGCCTGGCAAGCTGCCGAGAGTATCTCACCTGCACGGCAGAGCCTGGCAAGCTACCCATGGTATATTCGATATGCCAAAAACAGTAACAAGTCTCACAAAGGAGACGTTACTGGTGCCTGCTCGAGCAAATCGATGAGCAACAGGATGAGAGTGAAACAGTGATACAGTGATACTTTTTAAATTTTTATTTATTTTGATGTATAAAAAAGCTACAACAGTTCATTTAGTTCTAGAATCAAAAGTGATTAGATAACAAAACTTCACTTTCGAGCATTTCTGTTTCACACTGGCCCTGAGCATGGTGGAGCCGGTGCTGGCCCACTTCAGGTGCAGACTCCTAGGCCCCACTCGGCTAAGTCAGAACCCTCGGGGGTGAGAGAGCTTTCTCAGCAAGCCTCCAGGTTGGAGCCCAGCTGCCCCAGACACCCTCAGGGTGCCTTTCCCCTGCACCCTTGAACCCCTCCATCCTGGCACTCTCTGAAGCAGGACTTTCCCTGACACCTTCCTTGCTCTCACCCTCATGTCCCTTTCCTGTTTTCCCAAACTACTTTTGTTTTTATTCATCTGTGCTCCTGACACATGTCAGGCTTGGCATGGTGTCAGGACAGCTTTGAAATAGGGGCATCTCATTGCAGTCCTTCTTTTCTTCTTTCCTGATCGACTTCTTCCTCCTTTATGAGACCTCTGTGCTTATGAATATCTCTCTAGCGATGGCCAGGGTGGGGCAGGTGGACGTATTTTATCCATCCAGTAAATACCCTTGAAGTTCCTAACAACTTGAAAGCTGGAAAGACACAAGAGTAAAATCCTGTGCCTCCCTCAGCACACACGCTGGAGTTTCGCCCTTGAAACCAGGCTGGCTCATAGCCCTGTGCTGGGACTTGGGGGTCTGTAAGTGAGAGGGTGAGACTGCTCTCTCGCATGTCCCCTCCTTGACCTGCTTCTGTGGCCAGAGGTGCCCAGGGGCTTGGACACACAGGGTTGATTGCACCTGCTTCCACCCACAGCTCACACTCTGGATCAACGACAAGTTGCTCACCTCCCAGGATGTCTCTTATGACGAGGCGCGGAACCTTCACAACAAGTGGCTGAAGCACCAGGCCTTCATGGCCGAGCTGGCGTCCCACCAGGGCTGGTTGGAGAGCATCGACGCGGTAAGTCAAGCGCCTGCTGCTGGGCACTGCTGGCCTGAGGGGGCTCCACTGGGGAAAGCTGCTGGGGAAGGTGCATCTCGGAGGGAGAAGAGTTTCTCAGCTCACTGGTAAAATCGCCAGATACTGACATCCTTGGTCAGAATCGGTGCTGCCTCTGGGGGCCCCTGATTCGGGGGGAGTCTCGGACATGGGGGACCTCCAGATTAGGGCTGCAGCTGCTTGGGCCAGCTGCATGGGTCTCTCGGTTTGCTCACTCTCACTAGGAGCAGGATAATACATGAGGTGGGCGGAGGGGATCAGGGCATCCCCCCAGACCTTACCATCTCAGTGGGCAGAATGCCAGGGGGTGGTATTCCTGACCCCACCCACAGGTGGGAACAGCACTGGCTCAGGGTCAGAATGACAGATGCGGGTTGGGGTGTGGGGATGTTGACCCTCTCTGCTCTAGCTGTCCAGGGAGGAGCAGGGGTCACCTCAGGCTCACACTGTGTCCGTATGGGTCAGGAGGGCAGGTTCCAGGGCTGGAGAGATAGTGTGCTTGCCTTGCACACAGGTGACATAGGTTCGATCCCTAGCTCTGCATATGATCCCCGAGCTCAGAGCCAGGAGTAGCCCTGAGCACCGCTGGGTTGTTTTCTCCCCGCTAAAAAAGTGGAGGCCCCAAGCCCAAAGGAATTATGTAATGACTCCCCCAACTTATCTGTGCCTATTTTCCCATCCGTAAAATGAAGATAAATACCTGTCTGATGGAGCAGTGGGCATTAAAAACTTAAAAGCTAATAAAAGCCCTTAGAAGAGGACTTGGCAATCATTTGGCATCTAAAATACTGTTAGTAGCAAAATTGATTCGTCGGCCCAAGTCTTACTATACAGTGCGCCCCCCCACCATCCCCACCCCCACCAAAGGGACATTTATGCAGGTGCAGAGCAGAGAAGGCAGACTCGGGAAGGAAAAGGAAGAGGATCGGGAGAGGGTGAAATCACAGGGCGAGGGCGTCTATGCTGCTTGCACCTGCACTTGTTTCCTTCTCTCAGTCTCAGCTGACCCTGTGGGAAGTCCCCAGGCTCAAGTGCATGGTCCCAGACTCAGCTCCCGCTGCGGCACTTCCGTGCAGATACCTCTCGGGGTGCCTAGGCTCAGTCTGGCTTGCAATCAGGGCAGAGTCTTGGCCTTGCAGACCTCCTCCTCTCCATCACTCTGAGCACATCACCTGGGCAGGGCTGCTCCACGACTCCCAGGCTCAGGCTGGCTCTCGTGCCTCTCACAGGAAGGAAAGCAGCTGATGGAGGAGAAGCCCCAGTTCACGGACCTGGTATCACAGAGGCTAGAAGCCTTGCACCGGCTCTGGGAGGAGCTTCAGGCCACCACGCAGGAGAAAGCCAAGCAGCTCTCGGCTGCCCGGAGCTCTGACCTGCGCTCACAGACGCATGCCGACCTCAACAAGTGGATCACCGCCATGGAGGAGCAACTGCGCTCAGATGACCCTGGCAAGGACTTAACCAGTGTGAACCGGATGTTAGCTAAGCTGAAGGCACGTGAGTGGGTGATAGACTGGGGGTGCTGGCATAGAGAGAGTCTTGGGGAGCAAACCTGAAAGAAAGTAAGTGTGCCTGTTTCTATTAGCTGGGCCGGCTGTAGTCATGCAAACATGGTTCCGAGGTCATCACCCAGGTCCTACCCCTTGGCAATGGGTGAGACCAGCGTCAGTTGAGGTTCTCAGGGCAGAGACAAATGAACAGGGCACCCCTGGAGACTTCCTGGGAGTGGATCAGCACAGAGGCGGCTTTGAAGGATGGGTTGGATCAGCTGCTAAAGAGCATGGATGGGCTGCCTGGGGTTTGAGTCTGGGACCAACACTGCCCCCTTCCACCCCAGCGTGTGGAGGACCAAGTGAACGTGCGGAAGGAGGAGCTGGGGGAGCTGTTTGCCCAGGTGCCCGCTCTGGGAGAAGAGGCAGGAGATGAAGACCTGGGCATTGAGAAGCGGTTCCTGGACCTTCTGGAGCCCCTGGGGAGGAGGAAGAAGCAGCTGGAATCTTCCAGAGCCAAGCTGCAGATCAGCCGGGATTTAGAGGACGAGACGGTGCGTAGGCTGTAGCTCCCTCCACTCCCCACTGCAGCTGAGCCTGCAGCTGCCACATGGGGACAGTAAAGCTGTCTGCAGCCTGAGGCCCTTCTTGACAGCTGAGATCTGGTTCTCTTGCTCCCTGTCTCCCATGGAGTGGGTGAGGAGTCTGTGAACCAGACAAAGACAAGATGTTTCAAATGGAACTTCACTCATGGACCCTGGGGCAGACCCTGCCATGATAACCCCCACTTCCATACTGGGGGTGACCGGGAGTGAGTATTTCAGAATGGTCATTCAAAATATCAGAACGTCACCATCCATCTCAAAAAGGGGAACCTGGGTTCGATTCGCAGCATCCCATATGGTCACCTGAGTATGGCCAGGGGTAATTCCTGAGTGCAGAGCCAGGAGTGACCCCTGAGCATCACTGGGTGTGACCCAAAAAGAAAAAAAATCAAAAAGGGAAGAGAAAACCTGGGTGGGGTAGAACCTGGGAAACAGGGCAAGTGGCATTGTGCCCACCCGTGGTGATTGCTCCAGATAGCACAGACACGATTGTCACTGGCTGTCTCCGGCCTTCTGGTCTCTACAGCTGTGGGTGGAAGAGAGGCTGCCTCTGGCGCAATCGGCCGACTATGGCACTAACCTGCAAACTGTGCAGCTGTTCATGAAGAAGAACCAGGTGAGTCATTTCTCTGGGGACCCCTCACTCCCTACTGTCACTCCCGGTACCCCCAGGAAGGGCAGTCAGTCCTGACCTGCAGAAGGCCAGCGATAGCAGATTACTATTCTTGTTGGTAGCTGCAGCATTCCTGGACTGTGCCCCGAGTGTCAGAGCAGAAAGAGAACCTTGGTGATGACAGAGAACTCTGGGGTCAGCACAGGGAGGTGCAGGATCCAGGTGCTCTGGGCTTGGGGATATTTGGATCCCATCAGGATACAGGCGAGTGCAGGAGCCCCAGGCTCAAGAGCTGCTTGGGTGGATGTCACACTGCTTCCTGTCCTTCCTGAGGAGACTCTTCACTCATGCACGCACCCACCCCTTTTTGAGCATCTTCCAGCCTGAACTGGGTCTGCTGGGTGGCCAGGGGATGAGGGAGGTGCCTTTCTCTGGACAAGTGAGAGGTTGCTAGCGAGGCTCAAACCCCGCCCAGAACGCTCCAGCCTTGGACCCTGAGCCGTCTGAGCGGCCCCTGTCTCGTCACACAGACTTGACAGAATTTATGTGACCGTGGGCAGAATCCTGAAGGTGAGCATATGCGGCACTTCCTCTGGAGTCCAGGTGCAGGTGGGGGACGGGGCAGCATCTGGGGCCAGCCAGACTCTCTCAGGCCCTTCGTTTCCAGGTGATGTGACCTGGTCAGAGAGGCTCCAGCAGCCCCGGAGAGGGCCCTGAGCTAGAAAAGAAGCAAGTGGAGGCAGGGACACAGTTAACACAGTCACCTCCCATTAGAGGAGGGAGGCAGGAAGGTGACGGGGCCACACAGGGCCACTGTTTCCTCCATTTGAAACTGAGCCACCTCTGGCTCACGCACCCATGAGGCTTTCGGCTCCATCTGGCTTTCAAAAGGGCTCGGCTCACCTGTCTGGAGAGGCCTGGCAGACCTGAAAGGTTCCTGTGAGCGCGCTTCAGCAGTACCAGTTCAGTCCTAGGATCGGGTGGGGTTCCCTCATCAACCAGGGAAGGGGACTGAGCAGGGGAGGACTGTTTCCTAACTGCCACCGCAGTGATACTCAGTGTTGGTTGTGCATCGACTCCCCCTGGCTGCTTGTGAGAATACGGCAGCCCAGGGTCCCCCATGTGCTGACTCCAGTCTGGGAGCAGAGCCAGAGAATAGACCTTTAACCGAGATCCTCCAAGCTGCTGCTGCTCTGAACCCCCATTTTGAGAGCCCCATCTCTCTGCCCTCCAAGACTTCCCATTGCAGCCAAAACCAGCCCTGCTGAGTGCCACATGGGCTCTTTTCAACCTTGGTTACATATAGGCTGCCGAGAACTCGGCCACACAAATGTTCAGGTCACACTCCAACCATAAATAGACTCGATGGGGTCGGCGCCCTCGCTCCGTCCTTTGTCCTAGATTATTCACTGTGCCACTAGGATTAAGAGCCACTGTCCTGCCCGTCCTATTCTCTGCCTACCTCTAAGCGCTGGCATCTTCTCACTTCTGCCCTCCTTCCCTGTGCTCTGGCCATTGCAGCCCCTTCTCTGGCCTTTAACAGTCAAACGTGGCCCACAGTGCCCTAAAGAGGAAGATGTGCCCAGTCCCCAGAGTGTGAAGAGCGTGCCACTAGGTGCCCAAGGACCCACAATGGGCACAATGCAAAGCTCACAAAAGATTGGAGGAAGAGAAATGGGGAAAACCAAAGCAACACAAAACTGATCCAGTGCCACCGACAGTGGTTGCTCACTTTGGAGTGAAGACTGTGCACACACATGTCACGAGGCTTGAAACCTCTCCTCCCTCCTCCACATGTGGCTCCACGTCAGGCTGTGCTGAGGATAGGGAAAACAGGGATCCTTTATGAGCAGGGGCCCAGAGGACAGGAGATCCGAGACCAAATCCTCGCTCTCCTACTCCCTGCTAAATCACCGAGGTGGCACTCAGTGCTGGTTTCTTTTTTCTTTTTTTGTTTGTTTTATAGATTTTTTTTATTGAATCACTGTGAGTTAGACCCTTCCAAAGCTGTTCATGATCAGGTTTTAGTCATACAGTGTTCCATCACCCATCCTTACACCAGTGTACATTTCCCAGCACCAGTGTCCCCAGTTTCCCTCCCCCCAGCCTGCCTCTATGACAGGCACTTTTCCTCTCTCTGTCTCTCTCTCTGTCTCTCTCTCTGTCTCTCTCTCTCTCCTTCCCTCCCTCCATACCCCCTTTTGGGCATTATGGATTGCAATACAGATAACTGACAGGTTATCATGTATATCCCTTTACCTACTTTCAACACTCAGTTCTTGTCCAGCGTCAGTGCTGGTTTCTGAGCGATTATCAGGATGGAAGGATGATCCGTGCCCTGTGCCCAGCTTGCATGTGCTCCTGGCCATGTCATGACCCCCACTGACTCTTCCCTGGATGGGAGAGAGGTGGGGAGTGTGGCCCAGAATGCTCCTTTAGTGGGGAGCCCTTCCCCTGAGCCCTTCCTCTTGGGTGGACACAGACGCTGCAAAACGAGATCCAAGGCCACGCACCGCGGGTAGAGGGTGTGCTGAAGAAGGGGCGACAGCTGGTGGAGGCAGCGGAGATTGACTGCCAGGACATCGAGGAGCGCCTGGGCCACCTGCAAAACTCCTGGGACACACTGCGGGAGGCGGCAGCTGGGCGGCTGCAGCGCCTGCGTGACGCCAGCGAGGCCCAGCAGTACTACCTGGATGCAGGCGAGGCCGAGGCCTGGATCAGCGAGCAGGAGCTCTATGTCATCTCTGATGAGACCCCCAAGGTGGGTTGGGGACGGGGAGCCAGGAGAGGTACCCAGGCTCAGGACAAGACTTTGAGAACAGGGGTTGAGCGATAGTACAGTAGTAGGACATTTGCCTTGCACATGGTTGACCCAGGTTGGATCCCTGGCATCCCATATGGTCCCCCAAGCACCGCCAGGAGTAATTCTTGAGTGCAGAGTCAAGAGTAACACTGAGCATCACCAGGTGTAGACCAAAAAGAAAAAAAAAAACACAACTCACAAGAGTTTGGGGGTAGTCAGTAAGTAGCAGGCTTTGCATGTGCATGAGGAATGAGGGCAGGAAGAGAGGGGTTCCAGGAGTACCCAAATTCCCCCCACCCCCGCCACTATCTTGGTGACAGCTCCTGATCAGGATGTCTCACTTGGAGTTCTCACTTGGAGAGAACCCCACCTGTAGTAAATACAAGGCCCAAAGCTGTGCCCCACTACTGTATAGGCGTCACCCTAACTCAAGGGGTCCTCACCTTCTCTGTGCTGTGAGTGAGTTGAAGAAGTATGAGATATGGGGAGGGGGGCATCTCTCAAATGAGAGAGAAATGTCCTGGGCCCAGGAGGTGGCATCTGGGCTGGAAGGGAAGGAGGGAGGGAATCTCATAGCAGAGTTGGGGGCTGTGGGGAGGACAGGGGGACAGAAGGGCAGAAGAGAAAGTGCAGTTTCTCTTGGGGGTGTCCCCTGCCCATCATGGGCCCCAGAGGCAGAGGGTCTGAGACCCAGCTGTGCTCACAGCTGTCATCCGTCTGTCTGTCTGTCCATCCATGCAGGACGAAGAGGGCGCCATCGTGATGCTGAAGCGGCACCTGCGGCAGCAGCGAGCGGTGGAGGAATACGGCAAGAGCATCAAGCAGCTGGCCGGCCGCGCCCGGAGCCTGCTGGCTGCAGGCCACCCCGAGGGGTGTGTGCACCTTTGGGTCAAGGGTTTCCAGCTGGTGGCCCTCTGTCTCCAGCAGGGAAAGGGGAGGTGTGGGCCCAGCAGCCATGGGCCTAGTTTGTGTGTGAGCAGCTTCAGAGACTGGGGAATAGCAGGATGACCCTCTCGGTGAGGTGTGAGCTCCGGCCCCTTGATGACTTTCTCTCATGCTGAGGGACGCTGGAGGCAGATTCTGCTTTTCCTCTAATGGCCCAGAAATTAGTTCAGGCTCTCACCGGGTCTCAGCAAAATCCTTATACAGGAACAAAGATGCCAAGGCCATGTACCTGTGAGTTGTGCATCTGTGTGCCACTGTGTCAGACACCCCATCTGCTCCCAGGTGTGCCCTGTCGCCAACTGCCTTGAGGGCCCCTGTCACTGTGGGTCCTCAGCAGCCCCACACACACGTGCCCTGAAAAACTAAGTATGGCTGCTGCCCCGTCGGCCTCCCGGCAGGAATAATGAAGCTCCCCTTTGTCTCTCTGCTCTCAGAGTGAGGGGTGCCACCTCTGGAAGGACATGCAGCCATCACCTCCGAGGCACTGTGGTTGAAGGGATGGTTCCTCTCCCCCAAGTCACCCCCATTTTCTGCCTTTGCCTTCCCGGCTCCTGCCTGGAGGCTGGAGGGGGACGACTCCTCTGGGCAGCTCCTCTGGGTTCTCCAGGCAGCACTGACGGCCATCTTGTTCTGTGCCAGGGAACAGATCATCAGGCTTCAGGGGCAGGTGGACAAGCAGTACGCGGGGCTGAAGGACATGGCAGAGGAGCGCAAGCGGAAGCTGGAGAACATGTACCACCTGTTCCAGCTGAAGAGGGAGGCCGATGACCTGGAGCAGTGGATTGCGGAAAAGGAGCTGGTGGCCTCGTCCCCAGAAATGGGGCAAGACTTTGACCATGTCACCGTGAGTATTGACCCAACTGCTCTTTGCCATCCGTGGGTGCAGTAGTCAGAGACATCACACACACACACACACACAAGATTCAAACCATACACTCATACCATACACACCATAAAAACCACATCACACACTATCCACACATAGCATGCATACAATCATACACACCACACATTCATACCACACAGCACATAGCACATACATGATATACATGTAGCACATACATAACTAACACTCACACTACACAGTTTCAACACACTCATACTGCATACATACTTACACACATCCCACGTACACACACACTCACATCACCGACACTACACATACATTGCACATATCATTTATATACACCATATGTGCAACCCTCACATACCACATACATTTGCCCCATGCACACACCATACATTCCATAAACATATATTTCACACCATATACACACCACAAGTCACTCACATTCACACCACACACTCATACCACACAGACATTCATACCACATACACCACACTCCCACAGCACACTCATACCTTACACTACACAAACCACACATAACACATACATACTCATACACGTACCACACACCAAATACACCTCACATACATACAGCACACACTCAAACTACTCATACCACAGGCCCCCCAGGACACATACACACTATACATACCTCATATACACAGTACACACACATCTACCATGTACACACCCCACCCCTACCCCTCCTTACACCCCAGTCCCCACACACACACATACACACACCGCTGCCAGGTGTGAAGTGTTGTACAGAGTTGTGAGCACTCAGGTGTGAGTTCAGGCAGCCCCCAGGGAAAGTGTGAGAGCACAGCCCCCCAGGGTTAGTGTAAGTCATCTGTAGTGATGACACCAGTGAACCCCCATAACCGCATTCTTGACCCCCCCACCCCTACCCTGTCTGTGTCCAGCTGCTCCGGGACAAGTTCCGGGACTTTGCCCGGGAGACTGGCGCAATCGGGCAAGAGCGGGTGGACAACGTGAATGCCATCATAGAGCGGCTCATTGATGCGGGCCACGGCGAGGCGGCCACGATTGCGGAATGGAAGGACGGGCTGAACGAGATGTGGGCCGACCTGCTGGAGCTCATCGACACGCGCATGCAGCTGCTGGCCGCCTCCTACGACTTGCACCGCTACTTCTACACCGGCGCCGAGATCCTGGGCCTCATCGAGGAGAAGCACCACGAGCTGCCCGAGGACGTGGGGCTGGACGCCAGCACCGCAGAGTCCTTCAACCGGGTGCACACGGCCTTCGAGCGGGAGCTCCACCTGCTGGGCGTGCAGGTAACTGCCCCTCCCTGCCCGGGTCCCACGGCCAAGAAAGGAGCTCAGAGCCCCTCCTGGCGCCTCAAGGAGAGCCCTAGAAGGGGCACAGGCAGTGCCTCCTCCTTTGAGGCAGTGGCTCAGGACAGGAGGGCAAGGAGCAGCAGCTTTTAGGCGTCCTTCAGCTCCCGAGAGAGCTGAGCAGGTGGGAGTGGGGAGGGCTGGGTCCATCCCAGACACCGTGTGGCCCCAGCGTGTGGCTGACTGTGGCCCTAAGCAAAGCTTCTCTGAAGTGACTCCACACAGAACCTCCAATGTGCTGTGTGTGAGTTACGGCGCCGTTGGCCAGGCCATGCTCCTGCCACAGTACCACCCTGAGCTGTGTGTTGTGGGAGAGGAAAGCAGTGCATGGAGGGTCAGGGCTGCCCAGGAGCATGTGGGGAATGGGGGCCCAGGATCCAGACCCAGACCCCACCATTCCGTCCTCCGACTCTGCCTGCAGCCACAGCCTCTGAGCCTCTCCCTGGGCCCGCAGCCCATCCCCGGCTCCCCGCCACCCCCTCTCAGATCTATGGACTCCATAGAGCCTCATGACAGGAGGGAGGGTGCGCAGCCCAGCTGTGGGGACTCCCAGGGCAGCCAGCCCCTGGGGGTTCAGGGTTGGATTCCAAGGTGAGGTGGGCCCCGGTTGGGTGGAGCTGTGCCTCCTCCAGGCTTTCCTCCAGCGGAAGAGGGGTCAGCTGGGGGCTCAGATAGGGGGATGCGCAGAGGTGTCCGGGCTTCGGGAATGACACTGCTGCCACCTCGAAGAGTGGACAGCTGGGGACTCGGGTGCATGATTCCAGTGCCAGTGACCTGGAGCCGATCCCTCGGCCTCCTGTACCTCAGTTTCCTCACTTCAGAGTGACCAGAGCATGGAGAGTGGTTAGCAGGGGTGTCCACTCCACATTATTCCCATGCTTGCCAGGCATCCACAGGCAGAGCTTCTCACCCCAGGGCCTGCCTAGGATCCGCAGAGGCTTGAAAAGGGGGTGCCTCCTCTTCCAGCCCCCTCAGGGTTGGGGACAAGGTCCCGCGAGGCCCTGAAGAGGGAGGCGGGAAAGATCCCTCCAGACCTCTCCATCTGGGGAACAACTTCTGGTTCCGCCTGACCACAGGTGCAGCAGTTCCAGGACGTGGCCACCCGGCTGCAGACGGCGTATGCGGGGGAGAAGGCTGACGCCATCCACAACAAGGAGCAGGAGGTGTCGGCCGCATGGCAGGCACTGCTGGATGCTTGCGCCGGGCGTCGCACGCAGCTGGTGGACACGGCCGACAAGTTCCGCTTCTTTAGCATGGTCCGCGACCTCCTCTCCTGGATGGAGAGCATCATCCGGCAGATCGAGACCCAGGAGAGGCCTAGGTGAGCTGGCAGCCACACAGTCCCTGCCTCTAGCCCTTCCCCATAGGGACCGTCCTAAACCAGGGGGCTACCTGGGGCCCAGGAGGGAAGGCAGTCCTCAGAGGGGCACAAGAGACTACCTAGGGTAGCAGGGCAGTGACCTCAATGGTTGAGGAAAATGAGTGCTTCCAGGTCAGAGCGATGGCTCCCAGGGCCCATTGCATATGCCTGACCTGCACAGGGTCCTAGCTCTGGCCCCTGGGACCGCACAGCCTCCCGGGCACTGCAAGCATAGCCCTGGCGACCCCCGGCACTGCTGAGGGAGACCCAAAATAAAACAAAATCAGAATGTTCGTGCCCCGCCTTGGAAATGAAGCACCAAAACAGTTTACACTTCCCAAGCAGGGCATGTCTGAACTTTTGTGGCTCCTCAATCTTCCCGTAGTGCTGGGTTGAGGAGCTGGAGGGCTCTAACTGTCCTTGAGGGGAGCCCAGGGTTCTGTGTCAAGTTGGCAGTGTCCTGCGGCCCTCCACCCCTGGGACATCTGTCCTCATGGGCAGGCTTCTGTGTAGACCATCCTTATGGAGAGGAAATGAGGATGGTCAGTGAGTTTCCTAGGGTCTCAGTTGTATGACCATCACCACAGTCTTGATTTAGATGATCTTCAGCACACTCCAGTGAAAGGCCGGGCCCCTTTGTCAGTCATCCCTCCCAGCTGACCCCAGCCCATCCCCCACTGAACCTCCCAGGACATGCTTCTCAGCATCCCAATGGTCTCTGTTGCAGAGATCCTTGGGCTCTCACGGGCTGCCCCCTCTGCTATAGCACAGACTCTTCAAGGTTCATCCACGGAGTCAGGTGTATTCCTTTGGTCTGCCAAACAGTGTTCCCAAACTTCACTGAGGGGCCCGTGACCCCCCCTCCCCCACCATGTCCTCACTTCTGCCAGAGGACACTGGGTGCCGGTGTTCCTGGCTGTCTGGAGAGGAGGAGGGGTCGACTCCCAAGAAGCTGACAGGTCCCGTCTGGTGGCGATGTGGCAGTGGGCAAGCCCCAATGTGTCCCTCCTGTCCTCCTTCCTGCCAGGGACGTCTCCTCTGTGGAATTGCTCATGAAGTACCACCAGGGCATCAGAGCCGAGATCGAAACCCGCAATGACAACTTCAGTGACTGCAAGAAGCTGGGAGAGTCGCTACTGCAACGGCAACACCAGGACTCGGAGGAGGCGAGCAGGAGAGGGGGGCAGGGGGTGTGCAGGGGGTAGGGGCCTCACTTCTGCCCCATTTCCTAGCAGGGGCCGGTGGGGCATGGGGAAGAGGGAGCACATGCTCCCCTCCTTATACACACACACACACACACACACACACACACACACACAGCCCCCACTTTGGAACTGGTCAGGGCAATTTCCAGCGGCAGCCACCGCATCTCTGAGAGATCATGAGACATGCCCAAGGCAGTACCACCGCAGTCAAGTCGCAGGGCCCAGACAGGAAGCCAGGGAGCCAGCCCCACACTCTGTGATGAGACCATCTCCCTCCCTTGCTCTCTCCGAGTGAAAGGCTAAGGGGGGCCCAGCCTGAGCCCTTCTCCCTCCCCACCTGCAGATCAAAAAAAAACTACAGCAAGTGGAGTCCAGGAAAGCAGAGATGAATGAAAAGTGGGACACGCGCTGGAAGGATCTCTGCATTCGTGAGTACCACCTGGAGCACGGACATCCAGGAGGGGACACTCCTGTCCACCACAAGGGGGAGTTTGGCCACCTCCCAGGCTCCTGGGGTCAAGACCCTCATGGTGTCACCTGCCAGGGAGCTAAGGGCCTCTGGAGCCTCCGTGGGAGGGCTGCTGCCAGCCCCCCTCTACCCAGAGAGCCCCCGCTCCCTACCTGCCCTCCGACCCACCTCATGTGGCCGCTGTTTTGGGTTTTAGGGGAGCGGATTCTCAGGCATCCAAAGGGTGTTGTGTCCATGGGAGGCACAGTGTCCTCCCTGTGGACACTAATTCAGGAGAGGGGACAAATCCCACTTCACGTCAGGGCTGTTATCTGGGCAGTCTGGACGTATCCCATGAGTGTACTTATGTGCCACATGGGAGCCACCTTGGGAGGGAAGAGCATGCTGGGCAGTAACCCCCGGGCACCGTGGCTCTTTCTCCGTGGCAGTGCTGGAGGTGTGCCAGTTCTCCCGGGACGCCTCTGTGGCCGAAGCGTGGCTGATTGCCCAGGAGCCCTACCTGGCCAGCCAGGACTTCGGGCACACCGTGGACAGCGTGGAGAAGCTCATCAAGAGGCACGAGGCTTTTGAGAAGTCCACAGCCAGCTGGGCTGAACGCTTCGCGGCCCTGGAAAAGCCCACGACGGTGAGCCATGGTCCTGCCCGGGGCCTCAAGGCCGGGATGGAAGCCAGAGCTGAGTTTGGAAAGCTTGGCAGGGGTGAGAGTGAGGAGTCGAAGAGGTAGAAAATCTGACCTTGGAATGCAGAGGACAAGGGGTGGGGGTGGTCATTAAAAAAGGCACCCCCCAAACCCCCAGGGCTGGGAAATGGGGTGCAACTTCAGAGAATAGGAGAGAAGGGGGATGCGTTTGATCCCCTTTGTGACTGCTCTGACCACCTTGGCTTTTTCCTCCCCCAGCTGGAGCTCAAAGAACTCCAGACCCCTGAGAGGCCCGCCGAGGAGCCGGGGTAAGTGCGGGAGGACCTGGCACCAGTGAGGGGTGGAGGAGACAGCACAGGAAGACGAGGAACTTCCTGTCAGAACCAAGCCCAGAGCTCAGAAGCAGAGGGACTCTGGTTCCCTGAATCACTGGGTGCATGGAGACTGCTTGCAGGGAAAAGGGGAGTCACGGGCAGCAGTAACTGGTGCAGCAGACAGGGGGCCTCTCGGCAGGCATTCCTGCAGGCCCAGCCCTGACTGGGCCCCTGCCCGTGAGCCCGAGACCGCTCTGCAGAGAGCAGGCTAGTTCCTGCAGCGTCTGCCTTACGTGGCTCCTAGCTGAGCACTGCCGAGCTGCGGAGAAGGCGAAGCCTGCCCCGGGGTTCCCTGGTATGAAAGTGGGGGCCAGTTTTCCAGGAGGGGCTGTTCTTCCCTAGGCCTCAAGAGGAGGAAGGCGAGACAGCAGGGGAGGCTCCCCGACCCCACCGTGCAGCCACCGAGAGAACGTCCCCGGTCAGTTTCCTGTCCCATTTGTCTGGTTCCTGGGAGTCGTTGCTGCCAGAGCCCGCTCACCCCTTCTAGGCTCGGCCAGGGTAGGAGGAGGGCGAGGAGGGCGCCCTGAGCCAGCCCCTCCTGCAGAATCCTCTTTCCTTGGTCACTGAGGGCCACCTAGTTCCGGGACTCAGATCCTCCGCCCTTCACCCAGAAAGAAGAAGCTGGCGTGCCAGGCCGCTGGCAGGACTGTCGTTTGGTTTTCTCTAGTCTAATAAATTTTATTGTATAAATAGCTCACCCTCACCCTCAAGGAAGACCGTTCATACAGGATGAGGCCTTTTAACACGCCATCCTTCCCTTCCATTTCCTGAACCCCTCTTCACATCCACAGCCCCTTCTCACACCCACAGTCCCCCCCACACTCAGTCACAGAGCACAGAGCCCACCCAGTGTGACCTGCCGTAGCCACCATGTATGGGGCCCTGCCTCGGGCAGAGTCCCCCCTCCTAGGCAGAGCCCCTCCTTCACCCCTCCTGGGCCCAGGGCTGTGAGCCAATGAATTGGGATTAAGAGATGGTTCTCTGGCAATAACAGGAGTGAGGGAAAGCCCAGAGTTCCTGGGTCATGGAACCAGGCCCCCCAACATGTAGAAAAGAGGGACGTGTTAGCATCTGGAGGGGGGAAAGGGAGGGTGACAAGGAAGGGCCCAAGATGGAGCAGGTGGGTGAACTGTGGCATAGGTCTTGGGGCCTGGATGGACAGGTGTCTTGGCTAAAGCGCCTCAGAGAGCCCGGAGGCTAACATCAGGGGTGAAGCTGAGAAGAAAGCAAGAATTCAGCATGTGCCTTGCATGGCCTCACCGCATGCAGCCCGCCTCTCCAGGTCGCCAGGGTGGAGGGAGACTGACCTTCCAGGGGGAAGTTTCCTGTACAACAAACCACAGATCTCCGTTGTCCCCACACTGCACTATACACATGCATGCACATGCATGCACACATGCACACACACACACGTGCACATGCACCAAGCCCTCTGCCACCGATCTCATCTGGGCTGCATGGGCCCCGCGTGTCCAGCACGGGTTGTGCCTGGGCTCCCTCAGAGGTACTCGCAGAAGTGCCCGTGGACACTCTCCCGGTGGATTTGCAGCTCAGCCCCTTACTCCCAACGACCTGGAAGGAGAGAGCTCCGGGGGCTGGCTTGGACTGCCGACACCTGCGCTGGGACTGTCCCTGCCTCCTGCCCCCGCCTGCGCTTGGGCTGTGGAACCGCCTGTGTCCGCGTGCTGTGGTGACCTGGGTCTGTGGGCTCCTGTACCACTCCTGAACACCCACTCCCTCTGTGTCGTGTCCATCTGTGCAAATGTAGTGATGCTGTAATGACACGGGTGTCAAGCTGCCCTCACACCCCCCACACACACCTGAAAGCAGTGGGTGGCTGTGGGCAGACCCATGTGGACCTACATCTCTCTGGAGGCGGGAGGCCCTTCCTGAGAGCCAGCCACTCCACCAAATGAGAAAACTGGCTGGTGCCCTTACCAGGAAGAAACCAAATGGCGAATCACATGAACCTGAGCCAGGGTATCACGGAAACACATTTCTGGCTGCTGCTGCTCTTTTCAGAGCCCTTGTTGACTTCTCATGGGGCTCCAGGGAACTCCAAGGACTGGTGTGAAGTCCACTTGTTCCCCACCATGTCTACACAAGCCGGAAAGGCCTCCCAGCACCCCTGAAGTGCCCCTGTGCTGTGCTCTCCTGCCATCCCCAGGGCTCTGTTGTAGGTGCCCGCAGACACCACCCACATGCAGTTGCTTCCTGTCACACCCATCACCTGTGCATGTGGGCTTCCTGCATGGAGGTGGCGGACCGGCAGGGCTGGGCACCTGAACCCTCGTGTGTGTGTGTGTGTGTGTGTGTGTGTGTGTGTGTGTGCCCCCAGCAGAGCCTCATGCTGCCGGCCCCAGCCCAGGCCTCCCCTTCTGTGTGTCCATGCAGACACTGCTCCTCGCTTCCGTCTCTCCCTCCCTTGAGCTCATGCTTGGGCACTGCTGTGGCCTCCCTCCCTTCCCTCTGATCCTGCCACATTAGACCTTTAATGTGTTTGGAGAAAAGCCAGCCACTTTCCTACAGGTAAGTGCATCCACACAGGCATGTCAAGCAGAAGGAGCAAGGTGGAAGTCAGGACAGTGGATCCTAACCTTTAGTTCTGCTAGGACCTTCCTGCCTGCTGTAGACCTGCTGGAGCTCTTTGTCCAGATAGAGTCTTTGTATGGGATCCCAGAAAGTCAAGAACATTCCCACAGTGTGCCCAAGATTCTCAGGTGCCAGCAGGTGTGAGACCCAGGGAGGAGGCCACAGTCTAGGCTATTTGGGAAAGAGGTGGGAACCTTAGCTCCATCATGACCAGTGCCCTGAAGGCATCGTGGGTTGCTGGGATGCTGGTGGCAAGCTGAGCCACTTCCAATCCTCATGCCAACCCCTTGTGCTTCAATGCCCTGTGGCCTGGGGAGGACTCAAAGACCTGAAGGTGTTCCCCACCTGTCAGCTCTGGGTGCCCGTCTCCCAAGCAGCATTTTGGGGAGGTGCTGCAGGTTGAGAGGCTGAGGTTGCTTTCACCAGAAAGAAACAGTTTTGAAGAGGATTGAGTCACCTCAGGCTTACAGACGCAGCCTTTCACCCTGCACCTCCATCCCTGGTGTCCAGGTGGGGAGTCAGGGTGCTAAGAGAGCCCCCTAAGCAGGCTGCTGTGTGGAGGAGGAGGGAGACCCTCCTGGGGCTGTGACAAGGTCACCTCTGTGTTGGGGTTTGGGGCACCATAGCTTGTCTGCCTCTAAACCTCGAGACCAATCTGGTCTTTGCTCAGGCAGGATGCCAGGGCACAGCCACTCTAGAGAGTCACTGCCTGGCATAGTCACCATCAGCGTACCCCACATGGTCCCTTGTGGGAATCTTACCCACAGCGGCTCCCGGATGTCAGTCTTATGCAGGACCTGTCTAGATGCCAGCAGCGGGCTTCCCTGGGAGAGGGCATGGGAAAAGGCACAGCCACTCGTTCGAGCCAGACAAGGGCCATCAAGCTCGGAGGGCCTCGATCAGAGCTACTGAGTCCCATTGTCAGAGGTTGAAGTGGCTTCAGAGAAAGGACCAGCGTGTGGGTCTGGACAGGGCCCTCTCCCCCAGGCTGAGCAGGTCATGGGCACTTCACACTGCAGCCAGTGCTCGGCCAGCCATAGCTGCAGCATTTCCTTGGCAATTGGGTGCAGTGGTGAGCTTGAACCCATGGCCAGAAGCTATCTGACATCCCTGCATGGCGGGGTGGGGATAGAGCTGGGTTTCTTGGGAAAACCAGTTCATCCTTTCCTCCCCTCTCTTGTGCCCGCACCTGTGTGTGTGTGTGTGTGTGTGTGTGTGTGTGTGTGTGTGTGTGTGTGTGTGTGTAAGGGGAGCTGGGATGGGCATTCTGGAAATTATATCTGCTCTCCCCAAGACCTGAGCATGTTCCTGACTCCGGGACTCCTGAGTGCACTAACCCAGGCCCGAGTGTGTCCACCTGAGGTGCCTCTGCCCACTCGAGTCTCTCTGGACATCTGTCACTGCCCATTGCCAGCTCTGTGTGGTCAGATGTGGGCTTTCTGACCTCACCATCCAAGGATCTTTCAAAGTTCTTGCTTTGAAGCTGTGCTTCAGAGCATCACGGGTACTCAGGGACATGGGGAGAGACTCAGTTCACAGAGACAGCACCTCAGAAACCGGCCTGGAAACTGACAGCATGGCCGCCTGGTGATCTTCAGGGAGACTGGGGTCTCCTCTCTTCAGTCTCTCTTGTCACTGAGGGTCTGTGAGCACCCTTGCCCCCAGAGAAGGACAGCTCTGAGCAGGCTGTCCTCCCCCTATCTGAAGGACCCAAACACTTTCCACTTCTCCTCACTCCCCAGACCTGGTGGCTTCCTGCCCTGTCTTTTCCTGGGTCCCCACTTAGCATCTCATACAGAAGTGGACAGTGTGGAGCCTCTGCGCCCTGCAGCCACTTCTCTTGAGTGCCCCTCTTGAGTGCTCCCTGACCCCTACTCGGCCCCAAGATGCAGCCCCATGCTTCTGCTCCGTGTCCCACAGCAATCTGTGCCATGTGAGACATTGGTTTCTGCATGCCCTTGCTGCCACCTATGTCCCTTTAGGTGCTCTCAACCCTCAACACACCGTCTCTTTTCTCTTCTCTGACATTCATCTGTGCTCTGAGCAGCCTTCCCAGCCTGTGTCCCCCCATCCTCATTGTCACCCCATAATAGCTCAGCATCAGGCAAGCACTCAGGGAGGTGGACAGTCCTGGACTACAAAAGTGGCCAATCCCCTGCTCACCCACTACTGGGTTGCTAAGGGCAGTAGGCTTTGTCCAGTCCCAGTTTTGCTGCCTTCCAGTGTGGTTCTAGCAAGCACAGACCAGAAGACCGGAAGCCCGTGGGTGATGCTATCCTCTGGGGACACTCACCCCCACAGCAGAGTGTGGAAGGAAGATCAGAGGCTCAGGGACCAGACCCCTGCAGCCTCAACTTCCCACCCATGAGATATGTAGCTCGGGGCAGGAAACTCACTGGCCCTGAACCCCTGTTTCCTTGTCTGTATAATGGGACTGACAGTGCCCACTTCCCAGAGAGCATGAGGAAGGAAATGAGCGTGTAGGAGCCCGTTGGCGTCTCATAGGAGGTTCTTCGCGTCTT
The DNA here is from genome assembly GCF_027595985.1 of Sorex araneus. Classification (NCBI taxonomy): domain Eukaryota; kingdom Metazoa; phylum Chordata; class Mammalia; order Eulipotyphla; family Soricidae; genus Sorex; species Sorex araneus. The sequence goes on from NC_073304.1 coordinate 35,479,458, forward strand.
CAGTTTCCTCCATCCTTCATCTCTGAGAGGAAGCGTCCTCCATATGAAACCTCACACCATCGACAAGCCTCGCCAAACCTACCTTCCCAGAGCCCCCTTGAACCCCATCCACCGCGGCTCCCACTCCCTGACAGAGTGTCGACTTCACCCGCGCCCATCTGGGTGCATACTCACTCCTGGTTCTCACTCAGCATTATCTCGAGGGAAGTTCCTCTTCTATGGTTCCTTCTTTGCTGATGTATCCAGACTCACTGAGCATTTTCTAGAACCACCAAAGCTGCTGAAGTCCCGCACCAGGCTCTTGTCTCCCTGTTGTCTTTGTGTGAGTCCTTTTGCTGGCAGCTAGACCTGGAACTAGACCTTCAGCTCTTGACCTTTCTTGTAGGAGAAGACTGCCAACCCTCTGTTACTTTCGCTGCCCCTGCCAGCTCCCCAAGAAGGCAGCACCCTTAAAGGTCAGGCTTGGCTTTGCAAGATTCTGCTAGAACTAGGTAGTGAACCCCCTCCATCGGGAGATGCCTATTCCAAGAGGCTCTTCTGTTCGTGATTTCCCTTCCTGGGGTCCTCAGCCAGCAGCTGGCTCGCTCTGTCCCCTGTCCTCCTAACCTCATGTCCTACTCTTGAGTCCATGCATCCTGCTTTAGACGCTGCCCACCTGACCCCCTGACAGGGACCCTGTCCTGTGCAGCTGCACCTCTTTAGCCTGAGCTTAGCCCAAACAGTCTCCCCCACGCTTTCACTCTTCTCAATGCCTGGGCTGCCCCAACCAGACACCCAGAACTTCTTCAAGCAGCTCAATCATCCTCCCGTGGAGTGAACCCTAGTTCCTAGGAGCCCAGCGCCCCTCGGGAGCACAAGTGTGTCTTCAGGAGGCCTGCAGGACCAGGGCAATGAGAGAGACTGGTTCGGTAGCCAAAGCTGTGTGGTAGAACCTACTTGTCCCTGCAGTCACCAACTCTGGGCTCTTTGGCTAGCATTGCCCCAGGCCCTCCCAACCCCTCCCCATTGATGTGTGTGTGTGTGTGTGTGTGTGTGTGTGTGTATGTGTGCGGGCACACACGCGCATACAGATACTCCTGCACATCCAACAAACCATATCCCCATGCATCCGGGCATCACCACTATCCAGACCCTTCACTGTGCACCAGAGACCTTGTGCATCCAGAGCCACCCCTGAATCCACCCCCAACCAGCTGCGACCCCACAGTGTATCTAAGGGAGCCCCCCCAACTGTGCACCCAGGCCTCCCACTGTATGTCTCCTGCCAGCCCCACTGTGCATACTCCCAGAACCTGTCTGCCAAAGCAGAATAAAAGCAAAGCAAAGGCATGGGAGGGTTTCAGGGCCCCCCTGAACTGGTGCTCCTGAGGCCCTCCCTCCCTCCCACAGCTCCCGTTAGGAGTCAGCATAGATGATTTAGCCGGGGGCCAGGGGCTGGAGGACCTGCCCAAACCATGCTGCAAGCCTGGCCCTGGGAACCTCTGCTGGCAATTCATCATTCAGTGGGGATTCCTTGATGGTCTGGCCTCAAGAGGGGGGGCTAGTGCATCTCCATAGTGCCCTCTATTTGGCAGTTGGTTTGGGGCCTGATCCCTGGTGGCTTTCTGCCCAGCAGCTTGGCACTCTTGGGTCTCTCCTTGAGAAAGCCATGTGCCCAGCCCCAGCCAGCTCACCTGGGAGGCATCATTTTCAGATTGATTGATACAGGGTTCTCAGGGGCTATTCCTAACTCTGTAAAACTGACCCACTGATGGTGCTCAGGAACCATATGTGATGCTAGGAATTAACCCCCATGCAACACTCATGCCAGGCAAGTGCCTGTCCTCCTGACTTCCTGACCTATCTGTGGCCTATCCTTGTCAGATTTAAAGTCCTGGTGTGGTCAAGGGAGCAGACCGTGGCATTGCTTCACACTCCATACTGGCTGTGGGGACCCAGAGGGTCTCTGAGTTTTTCTAGAACTCAGTTTTCCAGACCCTTGGTTGGCCTGACTCTGATGACATCAGATTCTTTCCTGTTGTAGAATTCTGAGACTTCTTCCCCCTTCAGCTTTATCTGTCTCCTCAGTGGTCACTCACCATCCTTTCTCTGCCAGCCCCCTCGCTGCCTCTGAAGGCCCAGCTGGACATGAAGGTCTCCAGAAAAGTTGTTTGCTTTTATCAATTGCAAAATGGCTCCACACCCCCCTCCCCGAGGCAAGACTGTGCTCTGGGGAACCCACTGGAGACTCTGGCTCCCCGAACCCTTCCTCCTGCTTCCTGTACATCCTGTCAGTCCAGAGCCCTAAGGTCAAACTTTTAAAATGTTTTTGCTTCAGAAAATGATTTGACCTTGGCCTGGAGCTGGTAGGGCATTTTCCTTGCATGTGGCCAACCCAGGTTCAATCCCTGACATCCCCAAGCACCATCAGAAGTAATTCCTCAGTGTGCAGAACCAGGAATAATCTCTGAGCATCACAGGGTGTGACTTCTTAAAAGGAAAAAAAAAAGGATTTTCCCTTTCAGATTTGTATAGAGAGAATCTTACTTAAAATCTTGTCTTTGGGGGCCAGAGCAATAGTACAGCTGGTAGGGCTCGCTGCCAACCTGGGTTCAATCCCCGTATCCCATATGATTCATCAAACCATCTCATATGAGCATCACCTGGTGTGGCCCCAAAACCCTCCCCCACCCCATTTTTTTTGTATTTGCAAAACTGTGAAGTCTTATCTTTGGTGTGACCTTGTACCACCATCCCCCCACCCCTCAACCTCTCCAGCGTCCAGGACCCTCTTAGCACTGCCTCCTTGGCTCCTGCACTGAAATGCCAGCAAGTTGACCACTGGAAGGCAAGCAAAAAATAAAATTGTAGGCAGGAGAGAGTATAGCAGAGAAGGCACTTGCTTTGCATATGGCCAAGCCAAGTTCAGTCCCCAGCACTGCATAGGATCCCCTATGAGCACAGAGCCGGGAATAGTCCCTGAGCATCATCGTGTGTGCCTCCTACTCACCTCTACACACACACACACACACACACACACACACACACACACACACACACACACACACACACACACACACACACACGCCGCAAAAGAACTGTGAATTTTTTGTAAAAGTCTACTTGTGATTCCACAAAACTTTGCACGTAGTAGCAGGCTGTCATCCAGAACCCCAAACCGTACTCCCTCCCTGCTCCAAACTTTGCAGGGGGCCTCAGGACTCCCCTGGAGTTGCCCCTAGAGCTCTGAGGGTCCCAGCTGGAAATGTCTGAGGAATGGCAGGGCCTTGCCTACCTGGGATGTGAGTGTCCCTCTCTCTCTTCCTCCAGGAACAAAGGGAGCATGAGGTGGTCTGTGGGCCAAACTGCAGGGATACTGACCACCACAACATCCCTGATGTGGGGCAGGGAGGGGAGAGAGTCAGAATAGGGGCCCCCAGGAAGGCACCCCCTGCACTCTGCCCTCTGTGGGGCTGGTGTGCATAAGCTCAGCTTGGTCCCCAGGGGAGGAGTTCTCTGAGGTGATCTCAGGTAGGGAGCAGAAAAGGGGCTCCTGTGATGTCCACTCACAGAGCCTTCCAGAAAGGCCTCCTCCTCACCTGTCTGTCCTTGTCCTCCCTGGGGAACTGACCTTATGAGCTGCTCCCCCAAACCCTTCCTCCGTGAGCTGCCTCCTTCCTTCTCATCCATGTCCCCTCGCCTAGCCCAGGCATTCTGTCAGCCCTGGGTCTGCACGGCTGCCTAACCCTGCTGGCCCCTGTCCTCTCTCTTGTGCTGCTTCTCAGGTCTTGTCCTGAGGGTAGAGGAGAGTCTTGCGCTGTGCTTTCAGGATCTCCAGGGCGCCAGAGAAATCTTCACATATGCTGGAAAACCCCATGTTCCAAAGCCAGCCCGTTTCACAAGGCCACGCTAGTCTGCTGCCAGGCCTCAGAATGTCAGTGCATGTGGGTCGGGCACTGTTAGGAGGAAGCCAAAGAAGGTCACAATAAGTGAGTCCTGGCCAAATCCACCCTTTGTTTTGAAGGGCAGTTTCCGAATAGAAGGCAAATGGATGGAGGAAAGTGTGGCCCTTCAAATCTATAGCAAAACTTGTCCCAGGAGATAGAGGCTGAATGAGTGAGAAAAACCCAGCCCTGAGGAGAGTCGAGTGGGCTTCTCCTCCACAGAGACCCCCCAGAGCAGGCACAGGGGACTCTGGCCTAGAGGGAGCAGCACAGCTTGTTCCCTACAAACCCACTTCCAGGGGAAGAGTGGCTCTGGACTTGAAGAGGGGCAAAGAGGTCCCCCCTGTCTGCATTAATAATTTGCCTCCGACATTCAGACCCAAGTTAGAAAGGTAGTCTGATTGGGTCCACAGATGACCCCCAAACCACATTCCTGCCCCAGCCCCAGCACTCGTGAGTGACCTGAGCAGAGCTTTGGACCTTCCAGGTCCTTGTAGTCAAAATTCTGGCTCATTGTCGACATCCCGAGCGGTGGATCCCATCAGATGCATGGAGACAGGCGTGGTTGAGCCACAGAGCTGCAGGGCTCTGGGGCAGGCAGGAGAGAGAGTCTGGCCTGAAACACAGGCTGTCAATCTCTCAGTGCCTGTGTGCGCCCAGGTGAGTCCCTCAGGCTCTCTGAGCATGGGTCAGACTGAGGGCGTTAGATTCGGGCTTTCAAATGTTTCTAGCCACACAATCCTTTTTTTTTGGCCAAGGTGGGAGTGGGTATTGGGTCATACCTAGTAGTTCTGCTCAGGCCTCCCTCCTGACTCTGTACTCAGGGATCATTCCTGGTGTGCTCAGGGGTACCAGGGATTGAACCCAGGTTGGCCGAATACAGAGCAAGAACCCTACCCATGGTACTATCACCCTGGCCCCACAACCCATCTTTAAATGAGTTCTTACCATGCCACTGGCCTGTAGCCTGGGGTTGGCCAGTCCTGATTTGGTGGGGACTAACATGACTGGCTTCCAACTACAGCTTCAAGCCTCTCCAGTTAGTCTCTGCTCGCTCTGGTGCCATGTCAGGTGACCACAGTGCCCCCGGGAGCTGATAGAAGGTCTCTCAGGCTTATTTCTATTAAAAGATTCATTCTGATTGGTGGGGGGCAGGGAATTGGGGATAGGGAGAAGTTCCCATACTCTCCCATCCCCGTGTCTCTAGGGTCTGAGCCTGGCCTAAGGACCCCACAGCATGGGTTTGCTCCTAGACAGCTCCCCACCAGTACTTTTCTGCACCTCTTTCTTCCACTGTGGTTACAGGGGCCAGAAAAGGGGTGATGGCCGGAGTGCTAGAACAGTGGGTAGGGCACTTGTCCTACATGTGACCAGGGTTTAATCCCCGGCATCCCATATGGTCCTCCGACCACTTCTAGGAGTAACTACTGAGCATAGAGCTAGAAGTAACCCCTGATCATCACAGAGTGTGACCCCAAAACTTAAAAAAAAAATTGGAGGGCAGTCGCCCCTCTGCAGATGTGACTCTGCTCCTCTTGGGCTGCTGATGCCCGCTGTGGCTGTATGTGTGCAGACACAGTCACTTTGGGGGCCGCAGGACCTGCCTGCCAGGCTCAGCCAGTTCTACCACAGCCGGGCTGGACCAGAGCTCTGGCTTGAGCAAGATGCCTTTTCACGAGATCTGCTTCCCCTGCCCCAGCCGCTATCTCCGCCTGTCCTGCCGCATAAGGAGGTGTCATCTAGGAGCAGGGAGCTGCGTTCCCTTCTCCTGGGCATGTGATACACCAGCCTCCACTGGACGCCCTCGGCTAGGCTTGGCAGGGGGCAGCAGCACCCGACTCTGGAGGGAGGTGCAGAGAAGGAAAAGCCATTTTCTCCCCAGGCAGCCCCCTCTCAGTCCCCCAGGGCCACACAGGAGAGCAGGACAAACTGCAGAAGCTGCCCAGGTGCTGGCCCTGCCCCTCAGCCTGCTGGTTCCTCCTCAGAAGGCATCCAGGCACCCTCTACAAAGCTCCTTAGGCCATTGGAGCCATCAACCAAGTTCCTGTTGTGACGGATGCAAGGCCAGGGTCCTGCAGCATCACCTGAAATGGGCTGTCTGCTCCCTGCCTTGGGGAGGCAGGGGTTGAGTCACCCTGTTAGTGCTTAGGGACTACTCCCAGCTCTGTGCTCACTCTGCCCCCACCCAGTGGTGCTTGGGAGATTCAACTCAGGTCAGCCACATGCAAGCCCCTGAACCCCTGTCCTTACGATAGTGATGAGGAGATGGCAGCTCTGCCTGGTGCTTTTAGCTTGGGGACATTAAACACAGTTAGAGAAAGCAGGACACACATCCATCCTGGGTGTTCATACTGTGCTGTCTAGCGGAAACCTTCTTGCTCTGCAATCCTCCCAGAGCCCCTGCCAGCTATCAGAGAACTGGCTGAACCTGAGGTCCTCCAACACTGGATACCCTTTTAGATGAGATCATCTCTCACACACACACACATACACACACACACACACACACACACACACACACACACACACATGCGTGCCCCTTCAACTTCCTTCCAGAACCTTCTGCAGCTGTTAGGGCGGAGCAAAGGATGTGCATGGAGGGGGCAGCCTGGAAGAGTCTAGGGGAGCAGGTGGGGTGGATACCAGAAGCAGGCCAGCAGGAGCCAGGACTTGCTAGCAGAAGGGAGGCTGGCTTGGTGTGTGTTGCGGGGGAAGGGAGGCGGGGGGTGTCATTGTGGACAAATGTCCCAGCTCTGCTGAGAGCGGCATCCCAGCAATGTTCCTCGGTCTGCCCCGCACCTGCAGCAGGGGGAAGAGAGTCAGAGGCCTCGGGACCCGCAGCCACCTCCTCCACAGGGGCCGCCCCCGCACGGGCAGCAGCAGAAGGGCGGCAGGGATGAGAGGCCGGCCACTGAGTCCGGCTTCAAGGCTCTGGACACGCCTCTGAGCGAAGGCGACGAGCCAGCCACGCTCCCGGCACAGCGGGACCCCGGGTACAGCGTGCAGATGGAGGGTTACCTGGGCCGCAAGCACGACCTCGAGGGGCCCAACAAGAAGGCATCCAACAGGTGTGTGTGTGGCTGGGGGGAGGGGGAAGCTCCTACAGCCCAGCATGTGGGTAGTGTGGGATGGGGGTGTAGTGCTCTGCAAGGCGTTTGGGATCCCGGGGTCCCCTCAGTGTGGTGCTGGCCATTCCTCTGGTCCAGTCTACAGTTCAAGTCCCAGGGCTGGGGGAGGAGAGGGATACCGGGGGTGCAGGGCTGAGGGGTGCTACAGCGTATCTGCAGCCAGTTAGCATGTCTAGTCCAGAGCCACACTCCGACACCGGCTAGAATTAGGTGACAGGTAGGTAAATCTAGGTGCCTACAATCCCTGGCAGAGTTTCACTTTTGTTTTGGTTTGGTTTCGTTTGGAGGCCATACTGGGCAGTGGTTACCCCTGAGTCTGCGTTCAGGAATCACTCTTGACAGGCTCAAAGGTCCACATGGGGTGCCGGAGTTGGAACCCAGATCAACCACATGCAAGACAAGTGCCCTACCCGCTAATATTATCACTTTGACTCGCCATGTCCCATTTTTTAACCAGTGGTGGCCTCAGCTGTTCAGAGAGCAGGAGAATGAAGAGGGTTGACTTGGAGGCCTCCCAAGGGTCTCTTCCTGCTATCAGTGACCCTGGGTAACTGCCTGTGAGTCTATGATCCCTCCTGGCCCCCAGCAGTCCTGTCTCTGGGTAGGTCTTTGCTGGAACGTTGATGTCCCTCGAGCAATGCCAAGGCTCCCAAGGCAGCAAGCAGAAGCAGTGGTGAAGACACTCAGACCCAGAGCAGCTGGCAGCAGACAGTCTAGGGGAATCCATCAAAAAACCTTTTAAAGGGCCAAACATGGAGGCTGGGGATGTGATTCAAGCAATAGAGCACAAACCTCACATGTGTGAAGCCCCGGGTTTGATCTTTGATTCCATCTGGTCCTTCAAGCACCACTGTATGTGGCCATTATAACAGATTCTAAAAATGACCTGGGGAGTTCTTCAACTGCCTTGAAGAGGCTTATTGTCTATTCAGAGAATCCATTGGAAAGGGTGAACTAGTTTATTGAGCTATGTGCCAGGCATTGCTTCAGGGCTGATATGATCTTCACATGTACCCTGAGATACTGAAACATGTACTCCCAGCCCAGCTCCGGAGAAGCTGTCTTACTTGGACTGGAAGTCAGAGGCTATGGAATGATCCTAGAAGAGTTTCCTAAAGCTGCTCCATGGCCCGCTTTGTGCAGTCAAGCTCTCTAATCTTCCAGTCCCCTCTGTGTTCCCTATCCAGTTCTGCCCCATCCAGCTCTCCAGAGGGAGGAGGACAGAGAATTGTTCTTGGCCATCCTTGCTGGCAAGGGGAGAAAGCTCGGGTGCCACGCATTAAGCCTCTCCTCCTGTCCTCACCAAACACATCATTCATTAGTGATGAGCTTTGATGTGCACAAATGTGTCTTTCACAGATGCTAGTCCAGTATCCTGCACACAACAGAAATAACCAGAATCAAGCCCTGCTCAATGCACCTCAGGGTTCCACACTGAGAACCAAATCCAAAATAGTTGGGAAAGTCTCCACTGTTGGTTTGACCCAGTCATCACAGAAATGGACCTCCAGGGAAAGACAGCAAAGACAAAGATTAAGATGCACATCATTAAATTGCGGATACATTTCCTAAGATTATCAGACCCTCTAACAAAGGACCTATATATATATGATGGGACACCATATTTCTTAAAAATCATTTTCAAAAAGATAGCTGACATGGGGAAACACTTGTTATGTAGTAGCACTGTAGTATTATCGTCCCGTTGTTCATCGATTTGCTCAAGCAGGTACCAGTAACGTCTCCATTGTGAAACTTGTTACTGTTTTTGGCATATTGAATATGCCACGGGTAGCTTGCCAGGCTCTGCCATGCGGGCAGGATACTCTCAGTAGACTGCTGGGCTCTCTGAGAGGGACAGAGGAATTGAACCTGGGTTGGCCGCAAGCAAGGCAAACGTCCTACTCGCTGTTCTATCACTTAAGTGCTTAAGTGTTATGTAGTAGTAAACTAAAAAGCAGAACATAAAATTGAGTATGTGGGGCTGGAGCGATAGTATAGCCTGTAGGGCATTTGGCTTGCATACAGTCGAGCTGGGTTCAATCCCCCGCATCCCATATGGTCCACTGAGCCCCACCAGGAGTAATTCCTGAGTGCACAGCCAGGAGCAACCCCTGAGCATTGCTGGGTGTGACCCAAAAAGAGAAGTTTTTAAAAAAATGAATGTGTTGTTCAATCAAATGTGGCTATATATATGAACAGAAGTGAGAATATTTGAATAGAAAAAAAAACTTCGGTTTTGTTTTGTTGGGGTGGGGAGGGGGTAACAGTACTTATGGTAGTACCTAATAAAAATATTAGATTTCTATCACTAATATTTTAATGGTAAAATGCTACCACCTGGGGCTGGAGAGATAGCACAGCGGGTAGGGCGTTTGCCTTGCACGCGGCCGACCCGGGTTCAAATCCCAGCATCCCATATGGTCCCCTGAGCACTGCCAGGGGTAATTCCTGAGTGCAAAGCCAGGAGTAACCCCTGTGCATCACCAGGTGTGACCCAAAAAGCAAAAAAAAAAAAAATGCTACCACCTATTGGTGCTCAGATGCTGCAGTTAGATTAGTAGAGCTCTGGCCGTCTCTTCATTGTTTGGTTTTGGTTTGGGGGGCACCCCAGCTCTTTGCTCAGGGATCCCTTCTGGCAGGGCCTCAGGGACCAAACCCACTCACCCACTCTACTATCTCTCTAACAATAGCCTAGAGAGTCACTGTTGTCCCCTGTGGGTGACATCCTGCTGGGTCGTTGCAGGTCCTGGAACCAACTGTACTGCGTGCTCAGGAACAGCCAGCTGACCTTCTACAAGGATGCCAAGAACCTGGCGCTGGGGGTGCCCTACCACGGGGAGGAGCCCCTGGCGCTGAGACATGCCATCTGTGAGATCGCTGCCAACTACAAGAAGAAGAAGCATGTCTTCAAGCTGAGGTGAGGCCCCTCCTGCCCGGTGCCCCTTTCCTTCCCTTGGGTTGCCCCATCGAGAGGAGTAGGATGGGGTGTCCAGGGGTCGGGATCTGCAGTTCTCGGGCTTTATGTTTGGTTGACAAGGGTTCTGGGTAAGAGAGGACGTTAGGGGGCCATGGGCCCAGCCTGGGCAGAGGACCCCAGAGGTGGCCAAGTCAGGAAACCTTTTGTCCTTCCAGGCTGAGCAATGGCAGTGAGTGGCTCTTCCATGGCAAGGATGAGGTAAGCGTGTGGTGTCCTAGCCAGCGGCCCCTGGACCTCCAGACTCCCTGGGGGAAGGGGTGGGTGCTGGGGGCTGGCTCCTGGAGGGCGGGAGGGGAGGAGAGGAGCCAAGAGGGGCCTGACCTTGGCATCCCGCAGGAGGAGATGCTGTCTTGGCTGCAGTGCGTGAGCAGCGCCATCAACGAGTCCCAGAGCATCCGCGTGAAGACGCAAAGCCTGCCCCTTCCCTCCATCACCGGCCCGGACACCACCCTGGGCAAGAAGGACAAGGAGAAGAGATTCAGCTTCTTCCCCAAAAAGAAGTAGCCTCTGGCGGCACCCCGTGCACTGGGCCGGGCCGGGCGGGGCACGGGGTGCCGCAGGGTGTGGGGAACAGCAGGAACTCCCGCCGCCCCGGAGGGGCCTGACGCCCCTGGCCCTGACCTCAGCCGTGGCCGATTCTGCTCGCGCCCGCCTCCCGGGCCGCCCACTGCCTGCCCCCGCCTGCTCCGAGCCGCCGCCCGGCGGGCCCGGGGCCCCCGCTGCGCTGCAATAGCTGCCTTGGCCCGCCCGGCGGCGCCCAGGATCCCGCCTGTCGCCTGCGCCGCGCTCCAGCTCCCGCAGCCGCGCCCTGCTGCCGAGGGCCAGCTTGGGGCGCCTGGCCGCGACTCCTGGTTCCCCGGGCCTGGGGACAGGAAAGGCTCTCCCAGGCACACTCTCGCCCTCCTCCCCTCCTGCTGGGCTGAGGGCATGCCAGCCCCCCACCCACACCCACCCCAGGAAAGCTGCAGAAGGCTGATGGGGGGTGGTCCTCAATCGCTGTCCACTCCCTAAGCAGGTCTTGCTTGGGGGTCACCTGGATGCAGTTGCCACCAGGCCAAAGGGTAGGGGAAGAGGATGTCGGAAATGTGAGTCCAGCTCTGGCCAGGGGCCCGCTGGGGACCCTGAGGGTCTGCCAGCCCTCCCCAGTGGGCTTTCTTAGAACCAAGACTCGCCTCAGGGGACAACCCTCCCTCCCTCCCTTCCCCTCACCCCCAAAAAAGGGGCAGGGGGCACCTTGGAAGGTCTGAATCCTGACAGTAGGGGCCATCCTGCTGCCTCCGGCATCCGTGGTGTCCACCGTGGGCGAGTAAGGGTGCCTGACAGTTTAGGATGCAGGGCTGAGAGCCCTGAGGGAAGAGCATGCTCCACCCTGCCCAGCCCAGGACTCTCCCCTCCCTAGTCGCTGCCAACATGAGGGTTTCCTAAGGAGACGGTGCAAAGCCAGAACGGGGTTAGGAACCCAGCACCTGAACTGAAGCACCCCCAAACCAATGTCCAGTTACGTCCTCCTGCCGCCGGTGAAAGGTTAATCAGCTAGACAGATGCCGAGTGTGTGGCTGGTCACCATAGGTGGCAAAAATTCTCACTCCAGGGACAAAAGCAAGGGCCCGAGCCTATGAAACTCTAGCACCTTCATGGGCTTCTCCTGAAGGTCCTGACCTTGGGTCTTGGGGGTATCAAATGGGTGAAGTGACCAAACACCCTTCCTCTCCCTCTACTCCCCAACTCCTACCCCCACCCCGGCTCAGCCCCAAGGGCCCTGCACCCTAGATGCCCTGGGGAGAGCCTTTCCCCTGCACCTGGAAGGGAAAGCCCCCGTTCCAAAAGGATTTTTCTTAAGCACTCTGAAAGCAATACAACTCCAGTTCAGCCTCCTAACCGGGGGTCGGCCCACAGACAGGTCAAGCTGGGCACAGTCGGCATCTGGCTGGGGAGATCAGAGCCCGGCCTGGATTCTGCCTTTCCCGATTCCATTGCCTTCCCCACACTCGGGAGGGTGCCTTTGTCACTGAGATGCCGCCCTCCCCGGAGCGCCAGAGGCCGGCCGGCTGGGGCTCAGCACTGCCACGTCCGGTGAAGTCGGCTTTGGCAGACAAGAAACATGGGCGACGAGGAGGTGTTCTGTGGGGTCTAACACCCCAGAACAGGCAGTCCAGTCTCTGTAGCCAAGATCTTCGTTTGCCCTCTGCATCTGACCCCACAGTGCTCTGCTTCTGCAGGGAGCTGGTGCAAAGCCACCAGCCTCTCTCTCCTAGGGAGACCAAGGGTGGGGGTACCAGGACAGACAGCAGGGTCCCTACTAAAGAGCAGATGGTGGCAGGTCTACACTGCCAGCCCGAGCAGCCTTTAGGAGGGCCACCCTCGCCCCTTCGTGTGTGCCAAAGTAGTATCTGCGATAAGCAACCGCAGCAAGTAATTCCACGGAGCCAAGGGTGAAAGGGCGTCAGAGACAAGAGCTAGGACCTCACCACCCCACGTCCCCATGACAGGGCAAGGGCAGCCAGCTGCATGTGACTCGCCATCAATGGCCAGCTCCCACGCATCCCTCCCTCACGAGGCCCCAGACTCAGCCGGCTGGACAAACTTGCTGGTGCCCAGCCTCGGGGGACCCCCACACCATGCCAGGTCTAAGTGCCCGGTGTGCTAGCAAGGATTGTCTTCTCCTTCCATTTTCTACTCGGCAGTGGTTTCTCTAATATTATTCCCAAAAGGTTGACACAGCTCCAGTCCACACCAGCATAAGAGGCTTCCTCCCAGGGCAGTATAGAGGAAGCACCTTCCGGGCATGTCAGGCGCCCCCTATTTCTCCCACCCACACACACCTCTCCCACCACCCACCCACCCCCCAGCCTCCACCGTCTCTGGCTGAAGGGGGAGGGGGATCACAGAGGGTCTGTGGGCTCCCCACCCTTACCCCTCTCCTTCCTGCCTACAGAGTGGGTCTCTAGGGTCTCCAAAGCTGGTCCTGGGTCCCCTCCGTCCCTTCCATGGGAGGGGGCAGAGACCCAGAGGACCCCCTGGCTCAGTCTGCTGGACGAGCAAGCTCAGGGAGGACGCCGGGAGGAGGCGGCTGCAGAGGCCATGGCCCTGTGGGGCACAGACCACGCAATCTGGGGCTGGTCCTGAGGCCGCTGGGCCTCATCCTCTACCTGCTCAAATGTGCTTCCACCAACCAGAGGAAACCCATTTACTAGTTTTTCTAATAAATCAATAACGCTCCACACTCCTCTCAGTTTCTCATTGGACTGGCTTGTTTTCCTCTGAAGTGGATCCAGGTAGGCTGGGCTCACGGGGCCATCACGGAGCCAGAGGCTGGGCAGCTTCACTCTTGGGGCTGTCCCCGGAATTCTTAGGAGAGAGCTCTGACAATACTGCACCCCTCCCCAAGGCTGCCCGAGATGCTAAGGAGGGCTTGCTCCTTTGCACTCAGCTCTCGAGGACCTGCCACAGGCCCTTCCCTACAGAGCTCAGGAGGACGGGCATCAGAAGCACATCAGTGTACTCCAGATCTGGGGTGGTCTCAGAGGGGTGGTCTCCGTTGGTCTCATATCACTTTTTTTGGGTCACACCCGGCATTGCACAGGGGTTACTGGCTCATGCACTCAGGAATTACTCCTGGCAGTGCTCGGAGAACCATATGGGATGCTGAGAATTGAACCCAAGTCGGCCACGTGTAAGGCAAATGCCCTACCTGCTGTGCTATCGCTCCAGCCCCCCACATCACCATTTTTAAAGGACTCCCTGGGGGAAGGGGTGTTTCTATCAAGCAGCCAGTGAGCACCCCAATGCTCATGCAGTGGTCCAGGCGTGCCGAGAATGGAGGTCCAGAGCCCCTCTAACTCCCTGTCTGGGGGCTGTTGAATTTGAGAAGCAGTGACTCATCCGTCTCCTCCCATTTACCGGAGAGGGAAAAGCAGTTCAGCCTGTGAGTGATGACCGGCAGGCTCCTGACTCAGGTGTGTGGGGGGAGGTGACGTGGCATCAGGAATGAGCCTCAGTTGGCAGGAGTTGTGGCCTCCTGAGTGAGGGTGGTGCCCACACCAGGGCAGCTGGCAGATCCCGGGTGAGCTCCGCCATTCCGATTGGCTCAGGAGAGGCCTCCACTCACCTCTCACCTCCCCTCAGCAGGCCCTTCCCCAGGCAGTCTGTCCTAGGTCAGACCTGGGGGGTCCAACAACCAAGCCGCAAGCACAAGAGACAGAAACATGGGGGGCAGCTGCATCCTGGACACAAAACTCCACCAGAAATATGGGGCCTCCCTGACCCTTTGAAATGGAAACTTGGTGGGTAATAGCTTCCAAGTGGAGTTCAGGAGGCCTAGGGCCCTAGCAGTGGTGCGTGGTGAACCAAGCCAGTAGGTTCACGTAAGGGCCTGACGAGGTGATGCTACTCGGGCCCCACAGTGCCAGGATCCTCGGAATTGAACGTGGGAGGAGCATGTGTGCACTCTGACTGCTGTACCACCCTCTAGTACCTGAGACAGAAACTCTGACAGTGGGATGGAAAAGGAGGATCCAGCCGCCAACAGCGCTGCAGGTCACCCAAAGATATTCTCGGGCTCTGAGTTTAGAATTTTTGCCCCTAGGATGTCTCCAGGGAGAGAAAGGAGAAGGGCACTAGATAGAGAGAAGGAACTTGGAGCTACTTTGAAAATGTTCCATTTACTCCCTCCCTCATTTACTCCCTCCCTCCAACTCCACCCTGGCCCCTCTTCAGTCCAACTTTGGGGGAAATGAGCAAACAGCTGCTCATAATGACCCCCGCCCGAGACAGCACACCAGGCTCTGGTCTCCAGGGATCTGCATGAAGAGGGGAACAGCGGTCAGGGGTCACGTTCCCTGACCCCGCCTCGCCCATCACTCGAGGGGCACATTTGATGACGACTGTGTGGCTGGCGGCTGGATGAGTGTCCCACTGTGTCCCACCTCCCGTGAGGAATCATCTCTCCCCGCCAGCCGGGCCCCAGAAAGGAGGCTGCACACAGCTCCGTCCGCAGTGGTTATTGCACTGTTGGCAGATAATGAAATGTGTGTACATGAGCGACCACCACAGGGCCAGCCAGACCACCCACAGAAGTACCTGAACGGGGAAGACCTTTACACTCTTCACGGGGAGGAGAGTCCACGCAGGGGTGGACGGTCAGAACACGCACAACACAAACACACGCCACAGAATGGAAATCAATAAATTAGGGGCTTCGATCCCGCCTGGAGCCTTCACAAAAGAAAGGCACGAGAGGAAGGCCTGCCCCCACCGCTTCCCAGCGCCTCCCTGGCTGGGTGCGCCCGCTCCGATGGCTGGCAGTGGCTGGCCCACGCTGGGGGCCTGAGCAGGCCGCGCTCTCTCTGGCAAGCGGTGAGCTTAAATATTTGGCTTCTCACCAGAGAGAACTATGTACAAGGACAGTGGCCACCCTGGCCTCAGAAAGAAGAGGGTCTCGTCTGAGCCTCGGGAAAGCCACCGAGAGCCCAAGGGGAACACTCGAGCATCCCCGCATTCGTCTTTTCATCATCTTTCGGGTGGGGGAATGGGCATGGCCTCTCTGGGGGCCACAGGGTGGGACTCCCGTGAGTACGGCCAGCACAGTCTTTGGGCACATGTGCCAGGGCTCTCCGGGTGGCTCCCCTCCCGCTGGGTCAGCATCAGCCTACGGAGTTCAAGGCCTGGAACTTCTCCCTCAGGTTCCGAACTCTGCCCTGCTGGCCTGGGTCAGCTGCGTCCCGGGGACCCTCTTCCTTCAGTCCACACCCCTGGAGATCTTGGCCCTGCCACAGCAAGGCCGTGGGCTCCTCTGACCCCAAAGCAGGGCCCGGCGGGGGTTCCTTCTCCATGATGATCACCCTCCGGTTGTTGTCCAAGGTGACATGGGCAGTGACGTACAAGGCCTCATCTCTATCCAGCTCTTGCTGGGGTGAGTTCCCCGACGCCCTTGGGCCTGCCCGGCCCCTCTTGGTACTGAGGCTGCAGCAGCGGCCCACTCTGGCTGACCTAGGAGGCTCCACCATGTTCTCTGGCACCGAGCGGCTCCGGTTGACAGGCGGGGCCCGGGCCCGGCTGCCCTCAGCCAGGGCTGCCTCATCGTGGGAGGCATACTTAGAGCGGAGCTCTCGGACGTCGGGCCAGCTGAAGGTCTCAGTGTCTAAAGGGCTGAGGGGGTTTCGGGTGGAGGCCCGGGCTCCGGGCGAGGTGTTCCTGGGGCTGGTTGCAGAGGGACTGAAGGAGAAATGCTGCGGCGATGTCTCCCCGGCAGAGCAGGACTTCAGGGGGCTGTGCTCGGGGGTCATCGAAGGCTCAGGGTGGAAAAGGGACAGCACTGGCCTTCTCTTACCTGTAGGGGGGAGAGGAGAAATGCCTGAATCCTGGGCAGGAGCAGAGAAAGGGGGGGGGGTAAGAATAGGATGGAGAATCCCCCACTGCTTCTAGCTCCCTCTGAGGCCACCTGGCCGTTGAGGGATTGGGCCTTGTGGAGCATAAATCTCAACATAAAGCATGGCCCCTTTATTGTAAACAAGAGGCAGAAAGGGGGGCCAGAGTGATAGCACAGTGGGTAGGGCATTTACCTTGCACATGGCCAACCTGGGTTCAATCCCCAGTATCCCATACGGTTCACCCATGCACTGCCAGGAGTAACTCCTGAGTGCAGAACTATGAGTAACCCCAGACATTGCCGGGGTGTGACCCAAAAAGTAAAAATATAAAATAAAATAAATAGGCAGAAAGGCAGTGAGCAGGTCCTGGAATTAACAGAAATGACAAGAGCTTCTGTTTTCCTGTCTCATGAGCTGGGGGAGAAGGCAGCTGGAGTGGAGAAGGGATCACTAAGACAATGACGGAGGAATCGTTCAGGATGGGAGATGTGTGCTGGAAATAGATACAGGACCAAACGTGATAATTTCTCACTATCTGTATTGCAAACCATAATGCCCAAAAGTAGAGAAAGAGCATGAAGGAAATTGTCTGCCATGGAGGCAGGGGGAGGGTTGGAAAGGAGGGTTATACTGGGGACACTGGTGGTGGAGAATGTGCACTGATGGAGGGATGGGTGTTTGATCATTGTAACTCAAACATGAAAGTTTTCTAACTGTATCTCATGGTGATTCAATTTAAAAAAAAAAAAAAAAAGCTCCTGCTTTCTGGAAAACTGGCCTTGGCCACAGGGTCCCTCCTGGGCAGAAGGGTCGGGAAGGCAGTGAAAGGCTCATCTGGGGCTGGAAGCTCAGCCCTGGGGCTTGGACAGAGCCATGGCTCCCCTGAGAATCCCACCCTGGGTCTCACATGGGCAGGACGAGAGCTCCACACTGAGCAACACCCCCAGCAACCATGAGGAGAGGCTCTTCAGAAGGGATCCCTTTCTCCTGAGCCTCCTAAAAGGCCCTCCCAGATTGGCAGCTAGGCCCCTCCCCGCCGTGCCCCCTCCCCACCCACCCCGCCCCCGCCCCACCCACATTCCCTCCTGTCCTTGTACCTTTGCCACCTGAAAGCTCTCCAGCTGCCTCCTGCAGGTCCCTCTCAGAAGCCGCCTTCTCCCAGGGCAGCGGCGGCCGGGCCGCCCCCGACTTCCCCTTGATGCGGAGGCTGTACTGGCGGGCCAGCTGGTAGACCTTGGTCTTGACACGCTCGCTCATGGGGCCATCCATGATGTGGGAGAGCTGCACGATGCGGGGATGCAGCGGCGTCACCAGCTCGCCCCCGGCGCTGCTGCTCAGCTCCTTCACCAGCTCCTTGAGCTCCCGGGCCAGGTGGGCCGGGCTGGGCCGCTCGGTGGGGGAGGCGCTCTCGGGAGAGGCCGTGGCCGACTCCTCGGTGATGGCCCCCAGTTCATGCTCCTCCAGGATGAAGAGCGGCTCGTGCAGGTCAAAGCCATTGACGTGGCCTGAGCTGGGGCCCTTCCGAGGACTCCCCCCGGAGGACTCCATCCCCTCCCACAGCTTCACAATCTCGGAAGACGGGCGGAACTCGGCATCGGTGATAGGGGCCGGCTCCCCTGCACCTGCCTGGCTTGGTCCCGGGAACTCAAACAGGGCCCATGAGGCTGGCCGGGAGCCTGACTGTCTCTTGGGCCCCAGGGGAGCCAAGGGCTCGGGGTCGGGCCTGGGAAGGCTGTTGAACCTGGACACAGAGTTTCTCACTAGCCCTTTGGGAATGTAGGAGAGGCTCTCCCGGCGCCGGATGCTGAAACCGGCGTCATGGTGCTCCGCGTTTTCATAGTAGGTCTTGATTCTGTCCAGCAGCAGCCGGTCACGGGTGGAGAGCATCGATTCCTTTTTCTTACAAGATGACCTCTCGGGCTCTGCGGGGCAGCTGGGGCCGGGGGCCTCGGTCCCATTGACAGAGGAGCCGTTCTCGGTGGGGGCCCCCCCACCACTCTCCACTTCCTGTGAGCCCAGGAAGTCGGAGAGGCTGCCGCGCCGGGCCGGGCCCTTCTCACTGCCCTCGAGGCTGAGCACGCTGCTGCTCCGGCTGGTCAGCCGTGGCGTCCCAAAGCCACTGGACTTGCCATCCTCCAGGGCCAGGCTGCTGCGCCGGGAGATGCTGCTGACAAACCGCTCGGCAATGACACTGGCCTGGTCCAGCACGGAGGGCGGCAGGAGGCTCTCAGGCTCCTGGGTGGCCCCCAGCTCCTCCTCCTCCTCCTCCTCCTCCTCTTCCTCTTCCTCTTCCTCTTCCTCCCCACTGCTCAGGGGCTTAAGGTCCTCGCTTCTCTCGGCCACCACAAAATCAACCATGTCATCAGGGTTGTCCATCCCCAGCAGCCCCTGGGGCACGTCCAGCTGCTTCTCCAGGGCTTCTGGAGACTCCGTGTGCGAGGGCATCTCCTCGGGGCCGGGGCCTTCCGCACCAAACACCTCCTGTTCCATCCCAGGCACAGGCTCAGGCTCCACCTGGTACGGCATGGACAACTCCCGTGAGCCGGACTCCAGCCCAGAAAGGGGCCGTCGTTCAGAACCCAGGCAATGAGGGTGAGCATGAATCAGGGAGGGGCCAGGAGCTCAGGGTCCCCTTCGTCTGGTTCGTATAGGAGATCTCTGCTCCCCAAGTCACGAGCCTGGGCCAGACCACCCCAAGGGAAGAGCCCGGTCAACAAGGACCCCTCTTCCCGAAAGTCCCAAGGGACACTCATGCCTGGAAGCCCAAACTGTAGGCCTGGGGAGCAGCTCCAGGCCCCGTGCACTGCCCCCTTCACCCGCAGGCAGCTCACCTCAGGCAGGGAAGAGATGGACTCGGTGCTCAGGCGCTTCTCAGCGCTGGTTGGAGACTGGCCACTGGGCCTCTGGCAGCCCTTGGAGCCCTCTGACTCCCGGCGGCCCTTCCCCTGTAAGCAGCCAGGGGGATGTCGTTAGTGCCCAGGAGTGGGCAGTGGAGGCCTCCCAACCTGGGCAGCGCCTCCTTCCTGAGCCCTGTGAGGACGGTGGTCACCAGCCAGCCTCGGGCCAGGGCCAGGCTCAGGTCCGTGTGGGAGGCAGGCAGCCTTGGACCACCCAAGCCCCTCAATCCCTCCCCCGTGCACTGGCTCCTCCCATCCCACTGCCCACACCCCTTCATCATGCTCCGTGGGTAGCAGTTAGTGCCCAGCACCGGGCAGCACATGCCAGGGGCTCACCGGGGCATGACACGTGAGTGCTGGGTTAAGAAGTGCTGATGGCTGGAGGAAAGGAACAGGACAGGAGGGCTGGGGAGGACAGGGAGAGCACTCGTGGTGGACATGCACGTGCCGGGGAACATGCAAGGAGGAGGGGAGATCAGAGAGACACCTCACCATAGCGCCCCGGGAGAAAAGTAAAGCGTTGGCCCGATAGTGCCAGCAGTGGAGGGCGGCCAGCAGGGAGCTGGCAAAGTCGGCTACCTGCTCCGCCACTGCCAGGCTCTCCTCCTCCTCATCCTCCTCCTCCTCCTCCTCCTCCTCCTCCGAGCCTGGGGGCTCTGGCCCAGCCCCCTTCTTGCTGTCGTCAGGCCCAACCAGGGCCTCCAAAGAGACCTGAAAGGCCTGTTCCTGCTCCTGCTCCTCCTCCTCCTCCTCCACCTCTTCCTCCTCCTGCGCCTCAGGGGCAACCCCTGCCTCCGTCCGTGGGCCCCGAGGATGGGGGTGCTGCCCGAAGTCCAGGAGAGTGCCGGCGCTGCCGGCATGCTGTTCAGAGCACAAGACCCCCTAGTAACGGCCACAAGGTCACCTCCCGTCCTCCTGCCGGTCAGGGCTGGGGAGGCCTCCCAGAGACCTCCCCAGGGTCACCCCAGAAACGGGGCGAGGGAGAAGGCGTAGGTTTGGGGGAGAGGGAGAAGGTCGAGGGGGAAGCGGATGGGACCTGAGCAGGGACTCAAGGCCCAGAGAGGCCCAGAGTGAGGGGCAGCGGGACAGTGCTGGGCCAGACACCTGTCAGGGGCTGCTGGGGCAGGAAAGGGGGCGGTTCCAAGGAGGGTCCCGGGGACAAGGGCATCTGAAACCCTTGTGACACAGAGCCCAGTGCACAGCGAGTGCCTGAGAAGACTTTCTGACTAAAAGAAAACAACAGCGGTGAAGGGGATAGGGTGGGGCAGGGGCTTCCCGGCCCCCTTTTCTCTGTCCAGCTCCCCCATCTCTGGCCTTACCTTCATTCCTGTTGCTCTGGCTGCTGCCACCGCCACCAGGTCCCGCCACATGGGTGAGGAGAAGGGGGCAAGGAGGGAGAGTGATAAGCAGGAGAAAGAGCCCAGAGAGCCCTGGGAAGGCCTCCTGGGGGCTCTGACGCCCAGAACCCTCACTCGGTTTCTGGGGCTTTCCAGGAAGTGACCAAGAGACAGAGCAGGGTACATGTTCGTGACCCCAGGACAGGGCACAAGGCAGAGGGCTCAGACCCAGGCGCGCATGGGCTTCCTTCAAGGGAGGAAGCGAGGGAGAGGCCCCTCTGAAACTGTCCTTCTGCCCCCACCCAGGTGATTTTCTGAGGGACCTGAGAGCCCACCCGCGCCCGGTCGGTCCAGCCTGCACTCACCCTTCTCGCTCAGCTGCCTTAGCAGGTGTCTGGTGGGCTCTGAGGAGGCAAGTGGGTAGAGTCAGCACAGGCCTGGAAACAGCTGGGACTGGCCGGGTCCCCCTCACAGCGCTACCGCCTGTCGCCAGCTCAAAGTCCACTTCTGCCTGGCTGCACACGGCCTGAAGGCCTGAGGCGAGGCTGCCCTCAGCAGCACCCCACCCAGCCCGGGGACCTCAGCCATGGTGGGGGAACAGGGGGCAGCCCCGCCTCCCAGCATCAGCACCTGCACACCCCCCACCGCCCCCGTTCAGGCCCTGGGCACACCGCAAGCAAAGTCACACCGCTCCCCGAAGAGCACACAGCACACCAAGCAGTCCCCAACGCCCAGCCCCTTGTGGCATCCCCCAGCTGGAAAGCAAAGGTCGCACCCGACTTTCTACGGCCTAACTTAAGGCCTGGCACCATGAAGCTGCGCTGCCCGCTGGGGAGTGTTGCCCGGCTGTGCGGGGGCTGAGCAGGCTCTGGGGACAGGATACAAAACACATCCATTAGGCTGCTGATGTCCCCACCGGGTCCCCTATCAGGGACAGGCCTGATGGGCAGGCAGGGGAAGGGGACATGGCCCTCTCTAAGGAGCCTGGCTCGTTCCAACCTGAGCATGCAGAGTAGGACACCCACAGCCACCGTGGGACCGGGAGGTAACACTACAGACGTCTCCCAAACTGTTCCTGACCAGGAGATAATATGAAGTCACTTGTTCCCCCAGAGATGTTCATCCAAGCACACAGGAGCAAGAACATGTGCGTGTACACAGGTACACACACAACACGCAACACGCACACATTTTGTATAATCTAAGGAAAAGCCTAGTCATTCTAAAGTAATTATAAAATGAGATAAAATGTTCTATTCTTTCATTTCCAAAAATAATTTTTTGAAGTTCAATAAAGGGGACTAGAGTGATAGTACAGTGGGTAGGGTGTATGCCTTGCATGTGGGTGACCAGGGTTTGCTCCCTGGTATTCCATATGGTCCCCTGCAAGCCCCACCAGGAGTGATCCCTGAGAGTAATTTCTGAGCACCTCCAGTTGTAACCCCAAAACAAAAATAAAAACAGGGGGCTGGAGGTAGGGCATTTGCCTTGCAAGCGGTCGACCAGGGTTCGATTCCCAGCATCCCATATGGTTCCCCGAGCATCGCCAGGGGTAATTCCTAAGTGCAGAGCCAGGAGTAACCCCTGTGCACCACCGGGTGTGACCCAAAAAGCAAAAAATAATAAAAAATAAAAATAAAATAAAAACAAATTAAAAGTTCCATAAGGCCAGGAATAGCTCAAAGGGCTACAGGCTTTGCATGCAGGAGCCCCGAGCTCCATCCACAACACCATGTGGTCCCCTGAGCATTACCAGGCATGCCCCAACCCCCAGTTAAAAACTCACTAAGTGAGAGATGATGGCCATAGGCCTTAATTATCTGCAGAGTGAACTTATCTGCCCACCTCAGCTCTGGGGAAGCATAAAGGCTGACGGGCTGGGGGCTGTCAGAGTGGTGGCCTTCCCACTTAGGGTGCTATCCTCCCACTCAGGGGTCCCTGACCTGCACTGACACACTTCTCACACTTGATGGACTGGCTTCTAAGAGAGAAGGAGAGGGGCTACAACACAGAAGCTTGCTGAGAAAGGGGAGACCAAGACACTGCCCTGGAGAGATGAACACCTCAGACAGAGGCTGTCTCCATGGCAACCATAGTCCCCTAAACCCCAGGGGTCCTGGAGCGTCTAGCAAGTCTCACTTCTCCGGGAGGCTGTAGTACCAACATCAAAAAAGGGGAAAATTCAACTGTGATTGGTATCCCCTGTATTAAAAAGCATGGGTCTGCGGTATGTTTAGTTTCTTTCACGATGGTTCAAACAAACAAACAAACAAAAAGAAGGAAATACATAAAGTCCAATATTTTGAGTTTTTGCAGGATAAACTGCCAGCCACATGTAGCTCTAAAAAACTCCTCAGTGCCTGGGTGACTCATTTGGATACTGATGTAAGAGGGAATTTTCCTGTAGCGGTGACCACCAGCTCTTACTGGACTGATACTTAGGCTCCCAATACAAAGTTCTAACCTGTCCACAGAAAACAGAGGGCTAGGAGGCAGACTGTAAAAGAGACTAGAAATGGGAGGACAGGGGGGGAGGTGCAAGACCCCCAACATGGGGCTTTTAACATAGGGACCCATAGACACTTCTCTGCAACCTCAGCATATCTGCCTCGGAGATCCTCTGGGAACAGGATCAAACAAAGCACAGCCATGAGAGCTTCCCAAAGCCCGGATGACTCTCCCTTCTAGAAGGCCAAAGCGCAGCAAAAAGCTGTTCAGGTTTGTGGCCAATCAATGTGCAATGCACAGCTCCCACTCACTCCTGAAACTCTCCACGTTGGTTCTCACCCCATGGGGGAGTGTGGGGCGGTCTCATGGGTAAGTTTGGCAGACAGTCCGCCGCCACCAATTCGTCCCCGGGCCTCACACGGAAAAAAACCCACACACTCGTCACCATAGGAGCTAAGGAGAAAAACAAGGCTTTCTCTTTTGAAACAGATGGTTCGTTCTACTGAGTCCAGGCCCACAGTAGCAACAAGGCCAGTCCTGGAAGAAAACGCAGCAGAGGAACATGGAACTTTTCCCTGAGACCTAAAGTCAATATTTCCTGTCTGGATTTGGTGCCATGGGAAATCTAACTTGTTTTCCCCACGTCCTGCCTCTGCTGTTCCAGAACGAGGCAGGGGCCACCGGCAGGGACAGAGATTGATTTTTGGCTGACTCACACATGACGTGGCAGCAAGAGGTCCCCCGGGTCAAGTGAAGCAGCAACCCAGGCACCCAGAAGGAAAACCTGCCCACACCTGGCAGGCAAAGGCACAAGCACCCCCTGGGAGATGCGTGCCAGCCAGAGCCCGCTGGAGATTAGAGGTTTCCGAATTTATCTGCCACTGTCCCCTCTTCAGAAAAACACCACTCAGGGCTGAAGCAATAGTATAGGGCCTGTGCTCGCCTTACACACACCCCATATGGTCCCCCAAACCCGGCCTGGAGTAATCCCTGAGCACACATCCAGGCATAAGCCCTGAGCATTGCACAAAAAAAAAGAAAACAGAAAGAAAGGAAGGAAGGAAGAAAAGCACTGCTCAGCACCGCCTGGAGATCAACCTCTTTTGAGCCAACACAGAAAGCCCCTCTTGATTGCACCCAATTCCATTCGGATCATGAATCACTCCAGTGCTCGTTGGGTGAGAGGGGGAATCACCCACCCTGGGAAGCAGCCCCCCTGCAGCCACCCCGGCCCTGCCCGTACCCGACTGCCGGCGGCCCTGGCGTGCGTGGGAGGACACCTCATCCTGGGAGGCCCACGCCTTCTTCAGCCGTTCCGGGCTATAGCGGTACCGACTGGGATCTGCACCAGAAGAGACACAATCCGGCCGCAGAGACCGTCACCTTGGCCGGTCAGCCAGCCCCAACCTCCCTCCCCATCCCCTTTCTCGGCTTCCACCCTCTGCAATCCGGGATCCCGCAGCCCTGCACCCCCTCCCCCACTCTGCCCCTGCTCGACAGAAGCAAAGTGTCAGCAAAAGCACACCCGGAGAGAAGCAGAGTGAGGGGCGAGGGCAGCGGGGGGGGGGGGGGGGGCACTTACAATAGGAGTCCATTTCCAGGATGGCTTCCTTGGCCTGGAAGGGAGGAAACCCACCCACTTACTCCCAGTGCGGGGCCACTCTGGGCCCAGACTCCCTCGCCAGCCTCGCAGGGGTGTCCCCTTCCCTGAGGTGGGCTTTGCCTATGGCACCTACTGGGCAGACTCTGCTGCCCAGCAGAGCCGATATCAATCGGTAAGGTGGGGGGCCTCATCAAACCCTGCAGTGAGCTCAGAGGGACCCCCCATCCCCCTCCCCCACCCCGGGCCACCCACCTTCTGCGGGATGGTGGTGTGGTGATTCTCCAGGATGAGCCTCTTGATGTGGTGAGTCCAGTTCCGCTTCTCCTCCACTGTTTTGGCCTAGGAGGATCCACAGGGCAGGGAGCTCAGGGGCGCTCACCAAAGGCTTGGAGCTGAGTGGGGAGGTAAGGAGGGGAGCGGGGTGGTGGTGGGGGGCAGGGGGAGATGGCACTTCCATAGAGGGAAAAGGGGGTCTGTGCTGGGATGTCGGTGGCCTCTTTCGCCTGCATAGGCAGCCACGGTCCCCACCCAGGACAGGCCCCTCACCTGGAGGCTGTACTGCTGTTTGCTGTGCTTGTAGTGGGTGACAGTGAAGCACAGGGAGTCCCGGGTGCTCTCGATCAGCATCAGGGAGGAGCACTGTGGAGGAAGAGGGAGAGAGGGGCCATCAGGGACTCGGCGGTGGGGGGGGGGCGGGGCAGCCGTCTGCAGTGAAGAGTTGCACAGGCAACTCCACAGGTGGGGAAGGGAACGGACAAGGCGGGCTGGGGGTGGGGGTGGGGACGGGGTGCGTTACCGGGATGTGCCCCTTGTAGACAAAGTGATCGCCCCGTTTCTTGGTGATGAGCAGCGCCTTGTCGAAGAGGAAGAAGGTCCTCTCGTTGCGCACGCGGTGTACCCGGAACGTGCCCTCCAGGACCAGCTCCCCGTAGATGGTCAGGTCCGGCCCCTTCCAGTTGATGAGCAGCGACTGGATCTCCTGCAGCAGGGATGCCCCCCGCACTCCTGGGTCAGGCTGCCCATGACCCCCCGCCAGAGCCCTCAAGAGAAGCCCAGTCTGGTTCGCCGCCAGCCTCGGCTCCACCCAGCCCCCCTTTGCACCCACTCTGCCAGGCCCTGCCTGTGCCCCCAACCCGGGCCCTGAGCACCATAGGGCACCTGCAGCCGGACCGCATGCTCGTGCCGCCGCTTCATGTCGTTAATGTACCAGGCCACACAGGTCATGGTGTCGATGGCATCCTCGACCACCTCAAAGCCATCCTCCTCTTCGTCAAAGTGTTTGGCGATCTCCTGCAAGGGAGATCCGAGGTGGTCCGAGGAGTCTCTCCTCTCCCAGCACCCCCCTCCCAGAGCCAGCTGGCTCAGAGGCACGAAGGGTTTACCTGGAGCAGCAGGTGGTACTTGAGGATGCGCTGCACGGGCTTCAGCAGGTAGGAGCCCAGGGGCAGGGAGTGCTGTAGCAGCTCCTGGCGGTCCCGGAAGAACTTGGCCTGCTGCTTGTCCCGCATGCACTCCGTCAGGGCGGCCACCGAGCTGTGAGGGATGGGCCATCACCACCTCGGACCCACAGGGGGCCCCTGGGCCAGGCCACCTCCCCTGCTCCCCAACGCCCAATTACTCACTTGGGGTAGTTGTTGCAATACTGGGTGTAGATATCGAACTCTTGGCTCTAAGGAAACAAAACTTGTGATTTCAGGGTGACTCCCATTTGGAGATAGGCATGTATGGGGGCTTTGGATTTTCTGTTTGTTTGTTTGTCTGTTTGAGGGCCACACCTGGCTGTGCTCAGGCCTCACTCTCAGCTCTGAACTCAGGGATCACTCTTGGAGGGGCTTGGGGAACACATGTGATGCTGGGGATTGAATCAGGGTTGGCCATGTGCAAAGCAAGCATCCCACCCTTGTATTATCTCTCCGGCCCCTGTGAAGGGTTTGGGGAACAGGCCTGGCCATGCTCAGGAGCTGCTCCCAGCACTGCCCAAGGGCCTATGAGATGCTGGGGAACAAGCCCAAGCCTCCC
Organism: Sorex araneus; assembly: GCF_027595985.1. NCBI lineage: Eukaryota > Metazoa > Chordata > Mammalia > Eulipotyphla > Soricidae > Sorex > Sorex araneus. The sequence continues at coordinate 35,506,161 of NC_073304.1, forward strand.
ACATGCTCTAGTCCTCTGAGTCATCCCCGAGGCCCTAGACTAGAAACCTGGCTGTGCGAGAGAGAAGGTTCTGATCCGTAGAGCCCACTCTGCCCCCCTTCCCTAGGGCCTACAGATACTTCTTGCTACCCAACTGTACAGGGCATCACTTGGCAGTCCCTGGCTCTTCCTGCTGTTCCTGGAGAGAGACCCCAGGGCTCTTGAGCGGAGGGATTCCCTCTGAAGCCCCAGGCAGGCTGGACAAGGCCCCTGCTCTCTTACCCTTTCCACGAAGCAGCTGGCCACTGCCACGGGGTCACTATTGCAGCTGTCCAGGTCTCTGAGGAGCTGGCTAAGGGTTGGGGGAAGTGAGGGTCATCAGGCCTGGGGCTGTAGAGGCTCACAGCCTCTCCAGCCACCAACATGCCACACCCTTTCCTCCCCCCAGCCCCAAACTCCTGGTGTCATGCCGGAGGGTCGGGCACCTCCTCAGAGCAAGTCCTGCCCGGGGCAGCCACCCCAGAAGGAGGGGGCAGAGATCCACGTGCTCAGCAAGCAGGAGAGGGAGAGGGGGCACACGTACCCACCTCAGTGGGGGAGGCAGCTCCTCTGTGCGCAGGAGTTAAACACAAAACGGCAGGAATTAAAGGGGGGAGGAGAGAAGAGCACTGGGAAGGGGGAGGCACAGGGAGAGAGGGTGGCTAAGTCTCAGTACCCTCTGGGCTTAGACAGGGTGGGGGGGGTGGGGGGACACAGGAAACCTAGAAAAAGTTCCCCCTGCTCCTCCCCAATCCCAATCCCACCATTGGACTCAGTCTTGTCTGTTCCGGTCCCTCCAGAAGTCTCCAGCTCATACTGGCAGGAACAGGAAGTTCCTCTGGCCAGAGGAAGGGGTCTGTGCAACTTCTTCCTATCCAAGCAATGCCAGCCCACCAGTATCTTTGCCGGTAGTTTATAGGCTCAGGGGGCACACTCCGATCCCCGAGGAGCTACTGTCCCAAGGCAGCTCCTGGCTGAACCTTGCTGCACCCCCATCGCATCTCACCTGGTCCCTGGCTCCCCTAGTGGGTTACCTCGCCAACAGGAGGCTTGGCATCCTACAGGCTCAGCGTAAAAGTGGGGAGGCGGAGAGGGGTCGAAGTGAAGAAGGAAGATGAGGAGGGAAAAAGGGCCACCCAGAGGGTGAGCATCAAGCACATGGAAGGGCCCAGCATCCACCCAGGGCACCACCCAACCTGGACCCAGCACACACCAACTCCCAGGTGCCATGCAGGGCTTGGCATGGGCTTCAGAGTCCCTCCTCTGGGCAGCTCTTGGTACCCATGAGCAGGACAAGGCGCAAGAGCTCCGTCACTGGGCCTCGGTACCAGACAAGAGTCTGGAGACTCCCCAGACACGTCCCGGGCCTCAGGACGGGCTGTGTGGGCAGTGTGTGGTGTGAGGCAGCCTGTGCCTACCTGTTCAGGGCGTAGATGTTCTCTATGTTCCCAAACAGGGCACTGACTTGCTCGGGAGTCAGGAGCCCGGGCGTGTCAATGATCTTCAAGAGGTAGTCCTGTAGGGAGGAAGAGGTGCTCAGAGCCCGGTGTACCCCAAAACCCTCCTGCTCCCAGCATCCCCCAAGCACTCCTCCATGGAGGACTGGGGGCATCCTCAGCTGGCTACCAAGTGCCCTGCCCAGCCGAACACCTCACTTGTGTGGCCCAGGAGGTGGCTGTACCTTCAACTTATAGATGAGGAACTCAATACTCAGGGGACAAGGGGTGGGGTGGCGAAAACTGTGGCCCACGACCCCACAGGAAACAACTGAACAGGTATCCAGGGCCCATTTCTTCTCAGTGTTCAAACACCAAGAACTCAGGGCCAGGGGAGCGACAGTACAGCAGGGAGGGTGTTTGCCTTGCACATGGCCGACCCAGGTTCCATTCCCAGCATCCATATAGTCCCCCAAGCACTGCCAGGAGTGATTCCTGAGTTCAGAATCAGGAGTAACCCCTGAGCATTGCCGAGTGTGGCCCAACAAACAAACAAACAAACAAACAAAAAAGCTAAGTAGAGGGCCAGAGTAATAGTACAACAAGGAGGGCACACAGCCTTGCACACAGCCAGCCTGGGTTCAATCCCCGTCATCCAATATAGTCCCCTAAGCAGCACCAGGAGTGATTCCTGAGTGCAGAGCCAGGAGTAACCCTGAGCATCGCTGGGTGTGACCCAAAAAGCAAAAAATAATAATAATAAAATAAAAATGAGCAGAGCCATTCCTGCTGCCCAGGACACAGCGCAGAGTCTGCGGGAACCTGAAGATTCCACGGCCCCAACTCCTCCTGTCCATGGCCCACAGGCCTCCCATGTCCTGCCAGGGCAGGAGCCAGGGAAGTGTCGCAGTGTCTGTCCTTCTGGGCATAGGCAGGCTAACCCCAAGACCAGGCAGTTCCCTGCCCAGCAGGCGCCAGCCTCACCTCCACGATGCTGCGAAGGTCCTGCACGTACATGCGCTCCGTCTCCACGATTTCCCGCACCACACGGCCCAGGTAGCTGAGCTTGTGCACGGGCCCAGCCGCTGCCCGGCCATTGAAGGGGGACAGGGGCCCCTTCATGTTCAACCAGCTGCTGGAGTTGTTGCTGTTGGGGGCGTGCCGGGCTCGAGGGGAGCCGGCCCCGTTCTCTGTGGACGCCTCGGGGCCACTGGGATCCTCCATGGTGCTGCGACTGTCACGGGAGGAGCCGGACGACGAGGTGGTGGAGGTCAGGCTCAGCGGCCGCTCCTGGCTGCCATCCTGGCGAGTGGAGGCAGAGACGGGCATCCTGGCATCGCTGCCCGGCAGGGGCACCCCAGGGAGATTCTGCAACAGAACAGATAAAGGGTCAAGACTCCTGAATGCTCACAAGTCCGCAGCACATGCCTGGCATGTAGAAGGTCCCCGGTTCCGTCCTTGGCACTGCATGCCTCTTACCTGCTGCCAAGGACCAGAGTGTGGGCCTGGTGGCCCCTGAGAATCTCTGTGGAGATATCTCACAAAACAGGCTAAAATGAAGGTGGACAGTGCAGGGTTGACTTTGCACAGGGCTGACCCTGGCTCAATCACTGTCACCCCATATGGTTCTCTGAGCACTGCCAGGAGTAATCCCTGAGTGCAGAGCCAGGAGTAACCTCTGAGTACAGCAGGGGTGCCCCCCCAAGGAAATATTCTCCAAACAATAATAATAACTAACAATAATAATTATTATTATAGGTCTGGGAGTGGAGGGGCCAAGGTGCTTGCCTTACAATGTCTACCCAGGCACTCCATGTGATCCCCAAGCACTGCCAGGGGTCACTCCTTAGCACAGAGCCAGTATTACAGCCTGAGTACTGCCAGGTGTGGCCCCCAAAAATCTAAAACCAAACAGCTCTGGACACCAAGGAGGCGCCTGCTGCAGGCTCCAGATGCTGGCAGAGTTCCTTCCCCGCAGCCTCTCCCACAGCGGACAGTAGAAGGCTCAGAAAGATGAGTCTCCAAAGCCAGAGAGGACGCTTTTGCCAGCCCTGCCATCATGCCCTCTCCTGAAGGAACCCAAGCCAGTCCTGCTGCCCAGCCAATGCTCGGCGCCCACAGGCAGACCTGGGGCAGCACCGTTCAGATGGCAGAGGCGGCCAGTGTGGGCGCAGGCCAGGATGCTAACGGTCCCAGCAAGCTCCTGCTCTTCCTCTCACACAAGCCAGGGGGAGCTCTTCTCCCCAGGGCTGCAAAATCCCCAGGCACTGATTCTTCCCCAGGAACCATAAACCTCCTGACTGACAGGACTAGCAGAGAAGACCAGGCCAAAGTTGAAGCCATGTGAAACTCAAACCCTACATCCCCACCACACCACACACACACACACACACACACACACACACACACACACACACACACACACACACACACACACACGCACACACACACCCCACACACCACATACACACACACACACCACATACACACAACACACACACACACACACACACACACACACCCTCTGGTACAAGCCCCCCCACCCCCACATAAACCTCCTGACTGACAGGACCAGCAGAGAGAGAGAGAGAGAGACACAAACACACACACACACACACACACACACACACACACACACACACCCTCTGGTACAAGCCCCCCTACCCCCACATAAACCTCCTGACTGACAGGACCAGCAGAGAGAGAGAGAGAGAGAGAGAGACACACACACACACACACACACACACACACACAGTGGTACAAGCCCACCCCCCCACCTACCCACCCCCATCCAGAGGCTGAGGACACAGGAAATTCCCCAGCGCTGAGCCAGCCGTGCGTGGCCTCTCTCCTGAGCTCAGCTAACAGGAAACTGCTCCCAGGTGAGGCAAACAGCCTGGGGTGCTCCTTCTCTTTGAGAGAAGGTGGCAGAGCACAGGAGGGCTCCGAGCTGCAGGCCCGGAGGGGTGGAGGCCTTCGGGAAGAACAGGGACACTCTTCACCTCCCCAGCGGACAGAACTCCAGGGCGTGACTTCACAGAGACACACCAGCTGGCTACGCCCACAGGGAAAAGCGCCCTCTCACCTCTACCCCTGCTGTCAAGGCCTCAGAATCTACTAGAATACAGGCTAGGGTCACTAGAAGGTGCCCTGAAATTGCCCCCACATTAGCCCTGCCCAGCACCACCAGGCTCAGACATTCATAAGCATTCTCCTGCCTGAGCGTGTTTTTCTTCCTCTTCCTTTCTCTATACACCTTTCATCTGGGTAACTTCTACCCAATTCTTGGGTCTCCGAGCAGACACCACCCTAGAAGGCTGCCCTGAGACCCCTCCTTCTCCTTTCCCAGCACCCCAACATCCAACTGCAGGCTTGCAAGGGAGCATCTGACTAGCGGGAGGCGGCCTGCTCCCAGCTTCATTCAGGGCCACCTGGCACATGGCCTACCATGGTGACCCAGCCCAGGTCCTAAGACCTACTGATCAAGCATGCTGGCCCAGCAGGACAGCTCAAAGACGGCACTGTGTCTCCAGCCCCATCCCATGCTTGCCATGAATCTCTCATGCTGCAGATGAGGGCCCACGGGCAGCACTGAGGCCTCTCCCTTCCGGCACACCCTGACCCCCATGCATCACCAGCTGGGTTACGGCATCTGGGGAGCCTCAGAGAAAGGTGACTCTGCGGCTTTCTCCTCCCTCTCCACTGGAGCCTTTGAGATTCAGCAACGGGCCTCCCGCAGACACAGCAAGGCAGGGCAGGAGCAAGCTACCCCGTAGCACAGGAGAAAGTACCCAGCCAGCACCTGCCTCAGCACCCCTGCCCCCAGCCCCTCTGCGGGGGAAGCAGCGTGGAAAAGGGCCAAGTGCCAGTTGGAGCCACAGTCTCCAGGGGGCGGCCTTGCCCCTGCACACACACACCAGCCCCGACTGAGCTCCGTAGGGAAAGCTCTGGAGGGCAATGCCGCAGCCTTCAGGCCCAGGTACCAAAGTCCTGCTCTTGAATGCAACAGTCCATCCGCACACCACGCATGCAAGTTTTCAAAGCAGCACCCACACCTGAATGCTCTTGGGACAGGAACAAAGCCCAAGAGTCAACAGCTCAAAAGTTCTAAGTGTGAGACGTAGTAAGAAGCCATTTATTTCCCACAGCCACCGCGGTTGTTATCAGAGTAGGCTATTCTGGGTGCTGCTCTGATCCCCATCTTACAGGTCAGAAACTCAAGGCCCAGAAGAGCACGAGCTGGAGCCCGGATGGAATGTTCTCCTCCTGCCCACCGTGTGAAGGATTTCCAAGCAGGCCAGGGCCACGGGCTAGGGATTAGTCACAGCCCTCAGCCTTCACCTCAGAGAAGCTGTGGGGGAGAAATTAAGACTTAAAAGATCAAGGCTTTTAAACATGATACTCTGTTTACCCTCACAAAGACAGAGCAGAGGTGAAGGGTGAGAGTTAAGACCCCTTCTGCTCGGGTCGGAGAGATGGCACCAGGGTTAAGTAACGTGCATCGTGTACATGGTGGACTCTGGTTTGAGCCCAAGAACCCACTGGTCCTCAGAGTATGACCAGGTGCAGCCCTAGGGCCCCCGCACCCCGCACCCCTGCACCCCCGAGGCGACCTTGCATTGCAGGGCTGAGTAGCATGGGGTCCTTGGACCCTTGCACTGAGCCACTAGCCCAGTTGGCCTGTGGTTCGGTGTGGGGGACGGTCTTGGGCCTCCTCAGCATCACCTGGGAGACCACCCAAGATATAAAAGAAATTAGAAAACTACCAAAATAAATGCCTTTTAAAGCCCCTTACCTTGTGCCTCTGCCAAGTGGCCTCTGGCTGGCTGGAGCCACCAACACAGGCTCCAAGTCACAGGGCCACTGCCCAGGGAGGACAGAGCAGGTGGGTGACAAGAGATGCCAGAGGACGGGGGGTGGAGGGGGACAGTAGCACAGGCTCTCCTGGGCAGGGGTCCCACTGAGAAAGAGCCCGGACACCCAGGAAGGGAAAGCCCAAGTACAAACGAGGCCGAGCACTGGCGGGACCGCCCGGGGTCTAAAGACACGGCAACTCGCTCTTGGCACCTTCTGCTTGGATCAGAGCGCTCGTTTCATCCCCGGCACTGCAGGGTCCCCTAAGAAGTTCTGGGAGCAACCCCCTGGCTCTGCCAGCTATGTCCTCCCCCCACCTCCCCACCCCCAGAACAGGAAGACAGGAAGATCAGAATCCAGCTCTCCTTTCTCCCCTGGGGAAAGTGTGTACTGGGGGATGGGGGGTGAAGAGACAGGGAGAGGGAAGGGGGCTGAGAGCAGGTGATGGGCGGCCCCTCCACCTGGCTAGCTGTCCACATCCACCCATCCTAATGTGCCCCATCTCCAGTGCCCCAGCACCCAGCACCCAGCACCCAGCATGCCTTGACCCTCTTGGCACATGAAGCATCAGTCTGAGAGTCAATCTTCCAGGAAACCCCGTATTTCAGTCCCACCCGGAAAAGCCCTCGCTGTGTGGAGGGCCCAAGAAACACTTCAGACACAGACATTTAGGCGTCCAGGGGCAGAAGGGAGACTGGCTTCTCTTTGACCTCCCTCTGCAAGTTGGAACATCATCCACACCTTTCCTCCGGCCCCGGCCCACACCTCCCTGGGTCACTCCCAGGGACCTTCCCTCCAGCCCCACAGAGAGGGAGGCAGGCAGGCCACGGCAGGCCCCAACGGTTCCCAGCACCCCGGCACTACTAGCCGGGTGGCACCCCACATGTTCCTCCCTGCTCGGCCTCAGCACCAGCCTCCTTGCCTGAACCTCACCTGCCCGCAGCGTAAGTGACCCCAGCTCACTGTCCCTCCCGCTTGCCCCATGTCTTGTCAGGCCTCGTTGGTCCCCCATACTCACCCGCTTGAGAAAGGAGGGTCCCTCTGGGGGGGCCAGTCGAAACCATCTGGAGAACCTCTGCCTCAGCCCCCCTCCCTTCAGGCCTTCTTCCCGGCCAGTGGCCTGAGAGGACAGCAGGGGGCATGTGGACACAGAGGCACGAGTCCTGCCATGGCCAGCACTCTGGAGACCCGCCCAAGTGTGGAGACAGCTGATGTCACCCTGCCACCTCCCACCCTTCAGCCCGCACCCGAGAAGTGGGAGCCCCACACCACACCTGCCGAGTAGGGGCAGAAGGAGGGCAAGGGCGTCTCCACCGCGTCAGACCCCTCGCAGAGTAGGATTCACTCGGCGTCCACACCCTCAGCTCGGGGCCAGAGTCCTGCCCTCCTGCATGACGTCAGTCACCTCTGCACTATGAATTCCTTGGAGATGGTCCACCAGCTCGCCAGCCACGCCTGCCTCTCATACATGTGCAGGGCTCTGGCTGGCTCAATCCCCGCCCCCCACCCAGCAAAACCCCCAAAACCCCAGGAAAGCCAAAGAGCCTTTAGCCTGTGCTGCTGGAACAACCCCCACAACTGCCTTTTTAGGATCTCCTCAGCGAGGGCCCCAGAAAGGAGGCACAGAGAAAAGCAGCTACTTCTCCACACAAAGAGGAGGGACAATGGGAACCCCCAGAGAGAGACCCTGAGCTCAGTCAGCACCCCCTTGCACACTGAACCCCCGCTGTTTCCTGCCGAAGCCCAGCAGAAGCCAGCTTCTTCCTTCACCCCAGCCCCCCAGGAAGGACAAACCCCCACACGGTCTGGCTCTTGGCCCTTTTCCTGAGCAGTTTCTTCCCTCTGACCTCGAAGCCATCCCCAGGGACTCCAGGTCCTCTGTGACCTCAGCAGGGACCATGCACGCCTCCCTGGGGAGAGACAGTTCCATGGGATCACCACGATGCTCACTGAGGCCCCTATGAATTGTGGGGCCACTTCTCTGGACCATCCAAACCCAGGCCAGTTGGTTCTAATTCACTTTCCCTCATGAGTTCATTTTCCTTCCGCCAGGAACAGCAAGAGGCCACCAAGTGTGGTCCACGGCACCAAAGCAGGGCCACAGCTGCTGGGAAGGAAGGACTCTGGGTGTCCATGGAGAGGAAGTCTGCAGTGCAGTATGAGGGCCAGAAAAAGCTCCCTCGAGCTGTTTGGAAGCAATGGAAAGCCCCTGGCACCTTGTTTCGGGGGAGGACGGCTCACACACACCCATCTCTTCCCACCATCTACCACCCCAACGTGTGCTCGTGTTGTTTCCCAAACCTGAAATGTGTCCCCAACTCTTTTCATGTTGTCAAGCAAAAATGTAGCCAAACTGCCTCCTTCTGAAAGACTGCCTCAACTATTTTCCAACCTCTTCAAACACTCACACTTTTGGAGGCTTAATAATGCTCCCCCTCAAAATAGCCACATCCTGATCTATAAATAGAAGGGACCTATGAATGTCACCCGAAATGGTAAGGGAGACTGAAGATGCAATCAAATTAAGGATTTTGTGATGGCGAGATAATCCTGGCTTTCAGGGTCAGCCTGATGCTATCTGAAAGGTTCTTACAAGGGGGATATGGCAGGAGTGAGGCAGGAGTTGTGGCAATGGAACTGAGGGGCAGTATAGGAGACTGGCAGGTGCCAGGCTACTGGTTTTGCAGTGAGGAGCAGGGCAAAGCCTGCGATCTGGACCAACACTGACTGCAGAGGCCTAAGAACGGGTGTTATTTTAAGTCACTGAGTTTGTGGTGGTGTTACAGCAGCCACTGGACTGCAATACACACACACTTCTTTGAACTTGAATATCCTGGGGTTCCATTTAGAATCACGTAAACCCATGGGGTTCCTGAGTGCAAGAGTTTCTTCCAGAACTGACAGTGAACCTGGGGGGGCGGGGGGGTTAAGCCTCTTTAGCACACTCTCCTATATGCCTCTCAGGAATGGTGTACACTAGGTGCTCACCAACTTCCGGCAGGAAGGTCGTGGGCTGTGTCTGGCGCACCTCTCCCCACTCCGGCAGCCAAGCGCAGAGCAAACACTGCTCAAAGTCAAGACTGGAGCTCATTCCTCCTAGAGAGACCAGTGAGTTTCCACGTTCATCACTGCCAGAGAGTTTCCAATCAGCAGAGAGGCCACTGGGGGAGGGACTGCTCCATTATCCCGGCATCCCCAAAATATTTGGCCTCAATAAGGGGCTCAATTGGGAGCACCACTGGCCTGTCAGGCCACATGCTCAATGATAAGCACCCTCCTTCCCCCCCACTCCCACAAAAAAAAAACACTGGAGGACAGAAAAAGGAGGCCAGGAACCATTTGGGGGTTTGCAAATTCTACAAATATCTCAGGAAAATTTGTCTACCAAAGAAAAAAAAAACTCTTTTTCTGTGAAAAGAGTTTCACAGAAACACATTTTCAAGGAAAAGGAGAACAATTACTGCCTAGGAGAAATTGCTACTGTATAAAGCAAAGCCGGATGCTAGGCAAGGTAATGAAACAATGTCTCTAAAAGATGCTTCAGCAAAAGTGAGTACTAGAAACCACACAAGTCCAAATCTCCCAGAAAACCCACAGCCCTCTTTCATCTCTAGGTCGAAACGGATCCCTGGGACATGGTTTCTTATCAGAAGAACACAAGGAACCCAAGCCTGCAAACAAGCTAACAGTCTTGTGGGGCCTGTTCCATTGCAAAGCGCACAGGTTTTAGGCTTCAAAGCCAGGGTTGGTGGGGAGCAAACAGAAATGGCTTTTGCAATTGGTTCCTTCAGGAACCTCAGCATTTACAATGTATCAAGTTCAAAGGCACTGGAGAAACTCAGCTGACTTCAGAAAGGAAGAGAGGTGCTCCTTCAGTTCCTGCATTCTCAGTGAGGAGAGACCAACAGTTTCATGTGAATAGGGGTCCACGTGGCACAAAGATCAAGTGTACTACATGTATTCACAGGGTCTGCGTCTGGCAGACCTTGCTGGAATCCCAGCTCCCCACCTGATTGGTTGTCGGGTTGCCTTGGGCAAGCCACCTGACCTCAGCCACCTTCAAATTCCTCATCTCACAAACCAAGCACGACAAGAGCAAAAATAAGCCCACAGCTAAAGACTGCAGTGATAAGGGTTAAATTATTATTCAAGCATCACAGCACCTCTGAGCAAGGTATTTTTCTGACTGGCATTTCGACCCATATCTCAAAGTAATTTCAATGAGACGTTACACATGACCCCACCTCCCCCACCAACCTGTTTATCCACTATCAGTGGCCTGAACGCTGATGTGAGCTATGATCATACAAGGCAAATACAAAACAATTCGGCTGGAAAGGAAAAACAATCTGATATCCATACCCAACCGAAGGTCAACCAGAAAATGAGGTATAAGTGAGTCAGCGCCTTCACTGTAGCAGGCCGGGCACATTCCTCAGCCCTTCCACAAGCGGAGACAGCGTGTACTGGAGGGGAAGTGAGACATAAGGGAAAATAGGCCTGAGCAGGAAGAGAATTCAAGACGACACAAGGCAGCAAAAGTGCAAACAGGTGACCAATAAAAGCCACCCTCAACACTGGGTTTTTAAAGAAAAACAATGTCCAGATTCAGGGCAGACATGGGCAAGCCAAGACAGAGATGCACGGTGCCGGGGAAAGTAGCAGAATGTGCATTATCAAAAGTTCAGAGGCCCTGCAGCCCTCGCTCTGCCCCTAACCAGCTGCAAAGGGGGTGAGGCAGTGAGCAATTTGCACCACACTCTCAATTTGGGAATTATCACTACTTGCGCTTTCTAAATTGTGGGTGTCAGAATGCACTGGTCTGGGTGGAGGTGTGGTGCAGAAGGAGCTGGGTAGAAACGTGGCTCATAAGGCCTTGCATACGTCTGCAACGAAAACAACCAGAATTCACTGACCAAGTATTTTTAAGTATCCACTTTGGGCAAAGACATTGTGGGAGACACAAAGATGAATCACACACACAGCCCACTCCCGGACAACTGATACTTTCACAGGAGAAACAAGATGAGTGCATGATAATAGGAGGAGAGAGAGGGTGTGCTGTTCAAATCGCCTCCAGTGTGGGAATTCATTCAACACTTCTGAGCAGGGTGTGAGGCCCTGGGGATACTGGACTGAATAAGGCATTGTCCCGGTCTCTGAGGATCTGAGTTCTAGAAGGAAAAAACCATGCAGTAAACAGATCATCCACCAAGCAACGTTTTGGGTGTTGTGCTGAAGTAGGAATAAATATACCACAGTCACAGAAGAGGGAGGAGGAGCTTGTGCCACCTGGGGGATCAGGAGAGCTTTACGGGAGAAGGCAGCAATTCAGCTGAGTCTTTTGTCTGTGTGTGTTTTGGGGGCACAACCCACAGTGCTCAGGGATCAGTAATACCTGGCAGAGCTCAGGGAACTGAATTGGGTGCCAGGGATTGAATCTAGAGAGGCCGTGTGCAAGGCAAACGCCCTATCTGCTGTACTAGTACTCTGGCCCCACTCTTTAGCTGAGTCTTGAGTGAGGAGTTCACTGTGCCAGGTGAAGGAGAGTGGTATAAAAGCAGCAGCAAAGCAGCAGCAGGTGAGATCCCAAAGGGCCAGACCACCTGAGCAACTGGCCGCCGGAGGTCAGGCTGGCAGGCACAGAAGAGACTGGCAATGACTTTGTGGGCAGCCCAGCGCCAAGTGTGGCCGAGATGGGTGGAGATGGAGCGCCCTGAGCACATGCCTAGGAAGACATGCATCTTTCGTGGAGAACTGCGGTGGGTGTTACCCGGGCTAAAAGGAGGTGGAGGTGACAAAATGCTTCTGAAGCAGCTGCTTGGAGGAGTCCCCCTTGTCCCCCCTCACCCCATCCCCTCCATGCTAGAACATTAAGAGAGCAGGTAGGACCCAGAAGGGAATCTCCCATTAGGATGACAACTGGACAGTTCAGGGTTCGGTGGAATTTAGAATTATCAGGCAAGGCTGCCAACAAGGCAGCTCCCCAAAAACACAGCCCCCCCCCCCCACCAATTCTAAGAGCAAAAATGCAGATCCAGGGGAGTGTGCACACTTGATCGGTGCTTCAGTGAGCAGCTTCCATAGGGCCAGACCGCCCAGGCCTTCCTCACCCCTCAGGCAGCACAGGAAGAGAGAGCTCCAGCGGATCTCCAGCACCACCCTAACCTTCGCTCTAGTGCCCGCCCCAGAGATGTTAGGACAGCAGGCTTCCCAAGGCAAACCTTCCAGATTTACAGTCACACAGCATCAGTCCTCAGAGGCTCAGCACTCCCCAGCCCTTGCCCCACCTCCAGAAGTCCCTTCCCACTAGTACCCACCCTCCCCCATCCTTGCCTTTCTGTCTAAGGAGCCTCAACCCAGGAAGCCCAGGAAACTCACCCAACAGGTGGGAGGAGAATGCTCTCTTCTGCAGCAGGAGAGTTCCTACACAGCCCGGGAGCCCAGAGGGGGCCTGAGAGCACACCAGGGTGGGGGTAAGGGAGGCCAGAAAGCCCAGAGGGCCCCGAGAGCTCACAGGGCCAAGGAATGGTGCACGGAATGTCTACCTTGCAAGTGAACAGTCAGTTCAAATCCCTGGTGTCCCACACACACCCAGCACCACGTGGGCAGCTTTGCTGTCTGGGATGCCCATAACATCACAGTTACTTCTGGCCACACCACACAGGCAGGTGTGTATAAACCCCACAAAAAGTGTTGCAGCCCCTCCAAAACCACTCCCTGCCCCCAAAACACCACAACTAAACAGCTACACGAGCGCCATGACCAGGAAGCACTTCAGACAGGCACATGCGTAAGCACAATACACACAGACACACACACATACACATACACACCCACACACAGACACATACTCACACACACCCTGCATGGCAGCACGACCATAACTACACACACACACACACACACACACACACCCGCACCCCCCCCCCACACACACACACCCCGTGCAGCAGAACGACCATAACAAGCCACACCACTGGACAGTGCAAACCTGCATGAGCACAGCGGCCGGGCGCTGGCACCAGCTCACAAGTGGTCTCCGGGGAGCACCACTGCGGGCATATGTGCCTCCCCCAGGACAGCGCAACAATGACAAAGGCAGGGAGGGAGAAGGGAGAGTTTTTTAAAAAGGGTTCATTTGAAGAAAGAACTGTGGGCCAGAGAGACGGCTCAAAGGGCTGGAATGCATGCCTGGCAGGGACAGGGCTCTGGGTTCAATCCCGGGCACTGTATGGCCTCCGAGACCCTTGGTCCCAATAATGCTAGGGAGGGTCCCCTCAATGCTGACAGCTGTCACCAAACCGTAGATTTGGGGGCCAGAGGGTGCACAGAGCATGGAGTGTTTTGGTCTGGTAAAAGAGTTCTGCTCCTGGAAATGCTAGCCTTGATCCGGGCCTGACGGAATCAAGTGAAGCCAGGGAGCAAACAGGACCTCCCGCCTCCCTGCTCCTGCAGCCCACAGATCCCAAAGGGGTGGGCACTGCCCCAGGCCCAGCTGAGGAGAACTTCCTTTCACCTGTTCCACCCACCACGATTTGATTTTCATCCAAAATAACCACCCTCTGTGGATTCTGGGAAGAAGAAACCAGGAAGAACAGGAGATTAACTCTGCTTTCCCCAGCACGCTTGTGCATGTGGACCTGTGAGAGTATGTGTGTCTATCTGTGAGTGTGTGTGAGAGAGCAAGTGTGTGTGTGTGTGTGTGTGTGTGTGTGTGAGAGAGAGAGAGAGAGAGAGAGAGAGAGAGAGAGAGAGAGAGAGAGAGAGTTTAGAGAGTTTAAAGATCAGAAGACTTCTGAGACCTCGGGCAAAACCCCTTGGAATCACCCCCAAAGAAGCCAGTCTTGAGCTCACAGCCACTCCTTCTGCTAGAAGTAACCTGGACAGTATGCTTCCTGTGGGGCCCACGGTCCCTGACCCCGAGGGAGACACTTATGACGGATCAAGTTCCAAAAGAGTTTGGCAAAGCTTAAAAACACAAAGCGGAGACAGAACTAGTCACCGCACCCTTCACAGCCCCTTGTGCCGGCCCCACCTGGGTACCTACCGCTTTCCTCAAAAGGGCTCCCATCTGGGCACTGGGAAGGCTGTGCGGGGCTGGGGCGCTGCATTGCCCCCAGAGCCCTGGCGATTGAGCAGTTAAAGGGTTTGGAGCCAGCAACAAGCTGCCACCAACAGCCTTGGGAATTAAAGCGTCCACCGCCTCCTGCAAAACCTCTCCAATAAATGTCCTATTCAGAACTGGTTCCGCGTGTGGGGCATACTTGCTGCATTTCTGTCATTCCTGATTCCTGGGGAGCTCCTGAGAGAGGAAATGCAGCTTCCCACCCCAACTCAGCAGGAGCCCTGCAGGGGAAGACCAGGTGAGCAGGTGAGGGACACAGTGCTGAGCCATCTGAGGACCTCCAGCAACTAACAGGGGACTCTAACTGCAGGAAGCCAAACACTGAAGACCCAGGAACAAAGCCAGACCATTCAACTGCACAACAATGCTCCATTCATGTGGTCCCCCATCCCACCCCAGCCCAGGCCTTCGAAGCCTATGAACATTAACCCCTGGTTCCTACAACAGTGCAGGCAGACAATGGGAAGCAACAGGTGAACCTCAGGTTTTATAGGTCATGAAATGGAGGCATGGGGCCATAGCGATAGGACAGCAGGTAGGTCGCTTGCCTGGTGAGTGGCCAACCGGAGTTCAATCTTCGGCACTGAACTCCGTTGGCCATATGGTGGTACCACATTTGGTCCCAGCCAGCTCTGTCAGCAGGGATCCCTGAGCACAGAGCCAGGAGAAAGCCCTAGGCACCACCAGGTGTGGCCCAAAAACCAAGAAGAAAAAAGAAATGCAGACACAAGTAGCCCAAATAGATGCTGAACTCTAGTACTAGTCAGCATTTCATGAGGGTATTCTAGACACTGTGCTAAATGCATCCTTTAAGCATTTTACAACCACCCCACGACTCAGGATTTACTTGTTGAGGGAGCGACAGACAGACAGGCAGGTGGGAAAGGCCACGGTGAGCTGGAACTCAGCTTCTCCTACTCTTGGGCTCCACTGCCCCCTTCCAGAGGCCCATGAGTTACAGCCCAGGGTGGACTGAACTGTGGGTGCCTCAGTCCACTGTGAGAATGCAGCCTTAGCACCTCTGCCCCTTTCACAAACCACACTGCTCAAAACAAATTCACAGAACCACGGTTCTGAACGTAACACTCCCCAGGGGAGTCACCTGAGAATTTCTCTCCTGCCCATAGATGGCTCCAGAGCCCCTTCTGTGACAGCAACGTTGAGGGGGGTCAGCACATCAGCAGCCCTGAACCTCTCACAGCATGGGACATTGTGCAGCTCTGA
This sequence comes from Sorex araneus, assembly GCF_027595985.1. Classification (NCBI taxonomy): domain Eukaryota; kingdom Metazoa; phylum Chordata; class Mammalia; order Eulipotyphla; family Soricidae; genus Sorex; species Sorex araneus. The sequence goes on from NC_073304.1 coordinate 35,521,821, forward strand.
GTGGTCTTCTGCAAGTGCTGAAAGGAAGTGCCCTTCCCTCCCAGAGCTTCCTTCGCTCGGAGTCCTCCTGCTGAAGCACACCGGGTGGGTGGCGTTTCGGGGCCTGCTGACGGAAGAAAAGATCATCCTGCTAGAGGTCCAGGAAAAAGATCTGGGAACGGAAAGCCCAGCTGTCCACCCCCCCTTCTCTCTTCTCTGTTGCCCACTCAGACCCAGCCTGGCTGAAAGCTGCCAAATCGGAGCTCAGTGACTTCCTGTAAAACCTGCTAGTACTTACTGAGAGCAGAAACTAAATGCCAATGAGGTATAGGGCAACATAAGACAAACCCTTGCAGCCATGGAACTCCTATTCCAGTAGGGAAGAAAGCCACAAAAAGCTAAGGCTGGAGTGATAGTACAGCAGGTAGGGCACTTGCCTGGCACACAGCTGACCCAGGTTTGATTCCAAGCAACCCAAATGGTCTCCCAAGCACTATCAGAGAAATTCCTGAGTGTAGACCCAGGAGTAAATCCTGAGCATTATCAGGTATGACCCTAAAACAATAAACAATACCCCCAGCAAAAACAAAAAACAAAAAAAAAACTGGCTAATATATTTCTTGTTAATTGTTATAAAGAAGATAAAGCATGAAAAAATATGACTGGGGAATATTGACATTGTTGGGTACAGAAGGCTTGAGAATGTAAGGCTTGAATATGCTAAGCAGCAGCTAGACATTAAATACTATTTAAAAAAAAAATTCCAAAAAAAACCCAATCGTTTCCTCTACACACACACATGATCATCATTGCCAATAAGTGTACTTTGAAAATATTTTGCTTTTAAGATATTTACATTAGGAAGTAGCAGGGTCCAAGAGCAGGTTGTATGTGGGGTCTCCTGGGGATGAAGGGGAACTGCAGGGGATGAGGGACCAAAGAACAGGACATGCGGGCGGGGGACGGGGGAGTGCGGTATAGTGGGTAGGGTGTTTGCCTTCCACACGGCTGACCTGGGTTCAATCCCCAGCATCCCATATGGTCTCCCGAACAATGCCAGGGGTAATTCCTGAGTGCAGAGCCATAAGTAACCCCTGAGCATCTCCAGGTGTGATCCCAAAAGGCAATAAATAAATAAAATGTTTTTTAAAAAGAGAGAGTAAAAAAGAATAGAACACGAAGTGAAACCGAAGTGAGGGCCATGTCCCGAAGGAGAGGCAGTGATCACTAGGGTCAGTGTTAGAGACGAGGGAACAAGCTGCTGTTCAAACATGGGTGTAATCTTACCCCTGCTCCCCCAAATAATAATTTTAGAATAAATTGAGCTGCATATCATTGTACAGAGTAGGTTAAATCAAATTTTTTTAAAAGATGTAAAGAAAAAATTTTTTAAATAAAGATGTAAAGATGGGCAAGTTATTCCACTGCAATCACTAAAAAACGGAAGGAAGGAAGGAAGGAAGGAAGGAAGGAAGGAAGGAAGGAAGGAAGGAAGGAAGGAAGGAAGGAAGGAAGGAAGGAAGGAGGGAGGGAGGGAGGGAGGGAGGGAGGGAGGGAGGGAGGGAGGGAGGGAAAGACAATATGCGAATGAATTAGAAAACTAAGGTTTTTGAAATAGACTTAGTTCCTGCAACAGTACAAACCAATGACTAATTCAAAAAGAAACAAAATCAGAAGAGACCTATTAACAAGAGACTGAATTAATAATTCAAAATTTCCAACTGAGGGGCTGGAGAGATAGCACAGCGGGTAGGGCGTTTGCGAGGTCGACCCGGGTTCAAATCCCAGCATCCCATATGGTCCCCTGAGCACAGCCAGGGGTAATTCCTGAGTGCAGAGCCAGGAGTAACCCCTGTGCATCGCCAGGTGTGACCCAAAAAGCAAAATAAAAAAAATTTCCAACTGAGAAACAAGTACTAGACTAGTTGATTTTCCTGTGATTTCTGCCAGACATTTAAAAAAGGACTCGTATAAATTCTTTTTTGTTTGTTTTTTTTTTTTGTTTTTTGCTTTTTTTGCACTCAGGAATTACTCCTGGCGGTGCTTGGGGGACCATATGGGATGCTGAGGATCGAACCCGGGTCGGCCGCGTGCAAGGCAAACGCCCTACCCGCTGTGCTATCGCTCCGGCCCCATAAATTCTTCATACTTTCCGAAAACAAAGAAGAGTACTTCCCAAAGCATTCTATAACATTATACTGATATCAAAACTTGACATCACAAGAAAAGAAAGTTCAATACACTATCTCTTATAGATACAAAATTACTAACAAATTGGGGTCAGAGAGACAGTATAACGCCTTGCATACAGCCAACCCAGGTTCGATGCCTGGCACCCCATATGGTCTATCAAGCCCTCCAGAAGTGATCCCTGAGCATCTCCAGGGGTGGCCCAAATAACAAACCAAAACCCTACTAATTTAATCTGGCAAGAATTTTTTAAAAAATAACAATAATGAGTACACTCTCTAACCTTAAGGATTTGTCCTGAAAATACAAGCTAGGGTTAACATTCCCCCAAAGCAATGAAAATGATTCATAAAGTACAAAATTCCAGAAAAAAATTGGCAAAATCTAACATCTTTCCATGATAAAATTGCTACACAAACTAAGAATAGAAGGAACGTTCCTAACCATTTAAATAATAGCTTCTAAAACCCACAGGGGGCCAAAGCAATAGCAAAGCACATTTGCCTTGCAGGAGACCAACCTGATTTTGATACCCAACACCATATATGGTCCCCTGACTCCCAACAGGCATGATCCCTGAGCACAGAGCCAGGAGTAAGCCCTAAGCACTAGAGGTGTGGCCCAACAAATAAGCAAAAAACCCACAGGCCCTCATACGTAATGAAGACTGGTTTCCTCCCAAGATCAAGAATAAAATAAGAATGTCCCTTCATAACCTCTTATATTCAACATTATGTAGAGTTCTAGCCAAAGCAGTAAGGCAAGATAAATAAATAATAAGACACCCAAGCTATAAAGGAAAAAAGACTTTCTTCACAGGTGACATGATCTTATCTATAGAAAATCCTATAGATATCTACAAAACTGAGGTCAGCAGCAAGACAAACTTAAACATCAGGGACCAGAGAGATAGTACAGTGGATAGGGTATTTGCCTTGCATTTAACCATTCAGGGTTCAATCTCTAGCATCCTATATGGTCCCCTGAGCACTGCCAGGACTAATTCCTGAGTAACCCCTGTAAGTAAGCCAGAAGTAACCCCTGAGCATCGCTGGGTGTGGCCCCAAAACAAAAACAAACATACAAAAAAACCCAATTATAATGTCAATACATAAAAGCTACCAAGAGTATCCTGCCCGCATGGCAAAGCCTGGCAAGCTACCCGTGGCGTATTCGATATGCCAGAAACAGTAACAAGTCTCACAATGGAGACGTTACTGATGCCTGCTCGAGCAAATCAATGAGCAACGGGACAACAGTGCTACATAAGAACACACAAAATTGCCTTCTTAGTCTAGTAGTAGTGAACTAACAAAAGTGAAAGTAAGGGTCTGAAGAGATAGTTCAGCGAGGAGGGTGACAGCCTTTCAACGAAGATAACCTAGGTTTAATCCAAGGCATCACATAATGTTCCCTGAGTCCCACCAGCAATGATCCCTAAACAGAGAGCCAGGAATACACCTTGAGCTTCACTGGGTGTGGTCCCCCCCAAAAAAAGAAAAAAAATCAAAAAGCAGGGGGCCGGAGCGATAGCACAGCGGGTAGGGCGTTTGCCTTGCACGCGGCCGACCTGGGTTCGATCCCCGGCATCCCATATGGTCCCCCAAGCACTGCCAGGAGTAATTCCTGAGTGCAGAGCCAGGAGTAACCCCTGAGCATCGCTGGGTGTGACCCAAAAAGCAAAAAAAAAAAAAAAAAAAAAAAATCAAAAAGCAGAACAATACTATTTCATAATAGCAGCAAAATGCACAACACATTTCAGAATATATTTATCAAAAAGCATGTGATATTAATGTACTGGAAAGTACAAAACACTGTTGAAAGAAATAAAAATAACTGAATTAATGGAAAAAATCCAACATTCATAGGTCAGAACACTTATCAGTGCTCAATAGCAATAATTGCCAAACCAATCTCATGACTCAGCCCAAAGTCCCATGTGATTTTTTTTAATTTGCAGAAACTAACAATTTGATCCTAAAATTCACATGGAAAAATAAGGAATCCTGCAAAGAACAAATTTGAAAGACACAGTTTCCAATTTACAAATGATTACAGAGCTCTAGTTACCAAGACTGGCTGGCATGTATTAATGGAACAACTGAAAAGATACTATTACTAATCATTAGGGAAAGGCAAATCAAAACCACAATTAATACCACTTTATACTCACCAGGAAGGTCATTAACATGTTCATGAAAATGTACAGAAACTAGAATTCTTATACTGCTAAGAATTTAAAATAATTAAGTCTGTGTGGAGAACAATTTAGCAGTTTCTCCGAAAGTTCCACATATCTATGTTATGTCATATGACCTGAAAATTCTATTACTAGGTATAAAACTATGAGAACATCCACACAAAAAGTTGTACCTAATGTCCATAAGGGTTTTACTGTTAGTAGCCAAAAAGTAGAGCCAGTTCAAATGCTCATCAGTTGAAATTGGATAAATAAATGGAGAGTATCCACTCAATCAGATATTATTTGGCAATAAAAAGAGTTAAGAAAGTGAAACTGACACCATGAAACCACATGAAGACTCTTGGAAGTACTCTGCTAAGTGAAACCAGTCACAACACACATTGCATACATTCATATATTTGAGACGCTCAGAACAGGCAAATTCACAGAAATCACAAGTAGATGAATGTGGACTGGAAATGGGGAAATGACTGCAGGATTTCTGTTCTAAGATTAGCGGGAGGTGAGGCTGGAGCAATAGAACAGAGGGTTTGCCTTGCACACAGCTGACCTGGGTTCGATATCTCCCTGGCATCCCATGTGGTCCCCTCAGCATCACCACTAGGAGTAATTCCTGAGTGTGAGTATAGAATCAGGAGTAACCCCTGAGCATTGCTGGGTGTGGCCCAAAATACCACAAAAAAAAAAAATGATTAGTGGCAAAGGTTGCCCAACCTGTGTCTATATGAAAAACCACTTGACTATATATATATATAGACTTTATATGAGTAAATTTTAAGATGTATTAAATATCACAATAAAATTATGTCAATCAAATCTTTGAGGAGGTGCCAAACAAAAATGATTTTAAAAAATGAATCAAATCATGGGCTGGAGAGATAGAACAAGGGGTAAGGCACTTTCTTTGGCACACAACCAATCTGGGTTCAACCCCCAGCACTGCAAATGTTTCCCTGAGCACTGCCAGAAGTGATGCCTGAGCACAGAGCCAGGAGTAAGCCCTGAGCATTGCTGGGAGTGACCCCAAAACATAAACAAATTCTATCAATCAAATCTTAAACACAAGAAGTCAGCGGGGGAAAAAACTATAAACTACTTGATAACTAGTCCTGGAAAACTTGGCTATTTCTCTGGAAAAAAGTAAAATCAGCTCCATCTTATAAGGCTAAGAGGTTCTCAGCCATGGCTGCACATAAAGGCCAGAATAGGGCTTGCAATGTCAGCCCAAGACTGCAGTTAGAGGGCTGGAGCAATAGCACAGTGGGTAGGGCGTTTGCCTTGCACGTGGCAGATCCGGGTTTGATTCCCAGCATCCCATATGGTCCCCTGAGCACTACCAGCAATAATTCCTGAGTGCAGAGCCAGGAGTAACCCCTGTGCATCACTGGGTGTGACCCAAAAAGCAAATTAAAAAAAAAAAAAGATTGCAGTTAGATATCTGACACTGCATGTGGTCCTCTGAGCCCTGCCAGGAATGTCCCCAAGCAGAGTCAGGTAGGAATAAACCCTGATCATGGGGGGACGGGGGAGTGACCCCAAACCCATCCCACCAGCCTTACCCCAAAAGACACGGCAACTGAAATTCTGTGAAAAAAGTCCTCAAGAATTGCTAACAGATTGCAGAGTAGGAATCTGATAACCTCAAGGTCAGATGTGGCAGGTGTCACCATCATTTCTTTTTAAAATGAGTGCTATGGACAGATATATTACCTGGTTTTAAATTTTTTAACACAGGGGGCTGGAGCAATAGTACAGCATGCAGGGCACATACTTTGTACATGACTGACCAGGGTTCAATCCCTGGCACCCCACAATGTCCCCCATGTCCCACAAGGAGTAATTCCTGAGTGCAGAGCCAGAAGTAACCCCTGAGCATGACCAGAGTAAGTCCAAACCCAAAAATTTTGTATATAATGATAATTACAAAAATTTTAACAAATAGGACAAAGACTTAGAGTAATGAATACAGATGGCCAATAAATATGAAAAGTGCACGTCCCTACAGTAACCAAAGTGCTATTTTTTTTTAAAAAGACAAATTTCCTCTTTTTCTTCCCTTGTGCTATTACAATGTCTAGAGATCACACACTTGTTTGTGATGTAGACACATATTTGGTTGCAGTGCACTCGAGGTCACATTTGTGGTGCCAGGGTTCATGATGGTAGTGCCAGGGATCAAACTAGGCATGAGGAATGATGCCAGGAATCAAACCATAGCTCATGCCTACAAGGCAGATATTCTAGCACCAAACCACATCTCAGGTCTATTTTAATTTTTTTATTATTATTATTATTTTTTTCTTTTTGGGTCACACCTGGCGATGCACAGGGGCTACTCCTGGCTCTGCACTCAGGAATCACCCCTGGCCGTGCTCAGGGGACCATGTGGGATGCTGGGATTTGAACCCGGGTCAGCCGCGTGCAAGGCAAACGCCCCACCCGCTGTGCTATCTCTCCAGCCCCTATTTTAATTTTTAAATATCATCTTATATCATCCAGATTAAAAACCACAATATAAACATTAGTAAAATGGAATCTCTCCTATTTCTGATAAGAATATCAATTGGTTACATAGTCTATATGACTTTATATGAAAAAAACCAATTTATAGCCCAGTAATTTCACTGCTGACACACACATACTGCAATTACAATAATGAGAAATGGAACTATCTATATAACCATTAGCAGAGAACCGCAGCATGATCATACAAACAACACCACAGAACAGTTAAGAAGAATAAACAAGACATAAAGATGGATAAATCTATAGACCAAAAGAGTTGGACTGAAAATAACAAGTTCAAGAAGCCCACACTCAACATGACACTATGTGAAAACTAAAACAGATGTAAAAGTATAAAACTATGCATAGGAATGGTAAATACTACATTCAGGAGAAAGTTACTTCTGGGCAGGGAGAAAAGAAAAAGGGATCAAGTGAAAAAAAATTAAAAACAAAGGAAGTTTCCACCACCTCTGGAACATTCTGTCTCTATGAGTTCAACAGAGGACCAGAGGACATCAGCAGAAATCTCCGCCCCTCTGTGAAAAAGTTATCACCACTTGACACATGATATACCTGGATAAAATTTTAATTTTATTCCTTCTGGGTTTTATGGTGGAGGGAGGGGGGCATCTTCCAAACAGTACCAAGAGAAGGGCAGGGGGTAGGGGGTAGGAAGTAGGTGGGGTGGGGGAAGACATTCCTGGTCATACTTGGTCAACCAAAGCCAAACGTTTCAATGATCAGGGCCAGCAGTGCTGCGGGCCAGCAAGGTCACACCTAGCAAAGCCCAGGGGCCTCCAGGGCCCTACCCAAAGGGTTGAGGGAGCATGTAGTACTGGGGTTCAGACTCGGGCCCTGGTGCATGCCAGGTCCGTACTCCTGACTGCTGAGTTCTCGCTCTCTCTGCCTAAACTTTTTACTGGAGAGAGTCCTAGCAGGGGTCACTTGGACATCCCTCAGCACCAGGGATGCATGCATAGCGTCAAAACCGACAACGAGGCCTGGTGCTCAGACGGCAGCTCCTCCTGTTCATTCATGGGCAAAGTGCTATGTGGCTCCCAGAAAGGAACTTCAAAGGCAAATAGAGAGAGCCTGTGCCACTGAAGCCAGAGCCCACGGTATAACTGGCTACCAGCTTGGGAGGGGTGCTGAGCTGAGTTTGGACCCATTCTAGCTCTACTGTACACAGTGACACTGGGACTGCTGCACTATGTGTAGACAAAGTTGAGCATGAAGTCGGTCCTCTTGCAGAGGCCCTAGGTCTCGAACCAGGCCCAGCAGAGCCACGCCGTGAGTGAGTTCAGGCCACTCCTGTCACTCATGTTGTAGCTGGATGATGCCCAACAAGTGCCCCATCCTATCGGGGACCCGATTTCCTCCTCTGTGCTTGTGGGCAATCCTCCTTCGCTTGCCTTAATGAGAAGGTGATTCGGTATCAACGCTTTGTTCAAAATTTAGTCACATGGGCTAGGAATCTTTTTCAAATCTTCTACACTTCCTGCCCTGCTTTCCTGGAACCATAACTTAACCTTTTCTCAATGGCTCAGGTCACAATTACCAACAAAACATCAATTATCGAAATGACAATACTCTCAGGGTCATGTGCCCCACCAGTCCCCTGCACGCGCACATGGTGAGCCCATCCTCACTGCACTGGGCTCCACTACTCTCTGCCTCTCTTCATACTTCCCTTCACTGCTTCTTATCAGCAGGGGCTTGGAAACAGAATAACACCACTCACATTTAAGAGTTAAAGGGGGTACTAGAGAGATAGTATAGCGGGTAGGGTGCTTGCTTTGCACAGGGGTAACTGGGGTTAGATCTCTCTCAGGAACCACATATAGTTCTCCTGAGCCCAACAGGAGTGATCTCTGAGCAGAGCCAGGAATAAACCCTGAGCACTGCTGTGCGGCCGCAAAGCCAAAATAATAAAATAAAATAAGAGTTAAAGAGAGGGCTGGAGGAATAGCTCACTGGATTGGAGCACTTGCTCTGCAGAGAGGCAGCCCAGGTTTAAGGCCATCACATGCCCCCGCACCCAGTACCTACCAGAGTAATCCCTGAGCACTGTCAGGTGTGCCCCCAAAACCAAATACATAAATTATAGAGACCAGAGTGCAAAAAGATGAAGAGTATGCTTTGCGTGCAAGAGACCCTGATTTGATTTTCTGGTTTGAGGAAGTGCACACACACACACAGACACACACAGACACACACAGACACACACACACACACACACACACACACGGTGATCCCTGAGCAAGAGACCCCCCAAAATAAAATGAAATGCAAGTTAAACAGGGTCTGAAGGGGCTGGAGTAAAGAAGACGTAGGAAGTTGACCCCAGCGGATCTATTTCTTGGCTGTGAACAGATAAGCGTGGCAGCGGAGTTCTGACAGGGAGAGAAAAAGCATTGCGATGTATTATGGGACATGTCAGAGGAGGAACTATGACCAAGACAATACGCTCACCTTGCTGTGCACTTTGGGGGCCTGAACTAGGCTTTCCACTTTCCCAGACAGAAGGAACCCTGCCCTCAGGCACAGTAGCTGAGCACAGGTTTGCTTCTAAGAATTTTTTTGTTGTTTTGTTTTGCTTTTTGGGTCACACCCGGGGATGCTCAGGGGTTACTCCCAGCTCTGCACTCAGGAATTACTCCTGGCAGTGCTCAGGGGACCATATGGGATGCTGGGAATCGAACCCAGGCCGGCCGCATGCAAGGCAAATGCCCTACCCACTGTGCTATTACTCCAGCCCCCATTGCTTGTTAAGAATCTTACCTTCTGAGGGCAAAAGTAGGACATTTGTGAAGAGCATGCAAATTTCTTCAGTGCCTAAAGCTTTATCACGCTACAGGGTTTTACTTATGCAATAAACTTCACCGGAATCCTGCACTAGCCACCACAGAAGCTGCCTATAGTTGCTGCATACAGCATAGAGGAGGCTGAAGTCATGCTAGTTCCCTTTTCAACACTAGCTTTATTGCTCAAGGAGAGGGAGGGGAGAGAGAAACAGGGAAGAAAACGAAGGGGTGAAGGGGGAGACTCCTCTTAGAATCCTGTCATCTGTTCTCAGACTTCAAGTTTCTGCTTCCTTCCTTCAACTTTTAGTCAGACTCCAACAATAATCACAGCAGCTTCCAGTCCCCTCAAACTGTGCACCATCCGTCCCTCCCTCCGCCCCCAAGCTACAAACCATACACACACACACACACACACACACACACACACACACACACACACCATCCACCCACTGGATCCTCACACCACTGTTCCTGTGTGCAGTCCTTTTCTTGAGCTTAAATCAGGTTCCCTCCCCAAAGGCCAAAAGGAAGGGCATTGCCTCTACCCAGGTTCAATAATCAGCACCCCATATGGTCCCCCAGTGCAGCCAGGACTGATTCCTGAGTACAGAGCCAGGAGTGAACCCTGAGCATTGCCTAGTGTGGCCCAAAAACCAGAAGAAGAAGAGAAAAAAAAAAAACCCCGAAAAGTCTGGCTGGCTCTGGCTCCTCCTCTCCCTTGCCATCCTCCCAGATGACAATAGCCACCCCCAGGCTGGGCTTGACCCCCCACTTCTGCACTGATCCCCCAGGTCTCGGGGTGCAAAAACTAGAACAGGAGAGACCTCTAAGCCCAGATAACTCTCAGGATAGGACCCCAGCACCTCATCCCACCCCTGATGTCACTTTTGACTCTTCCCAGGGCTCTGCAGGAGAGCAAAGGCGAGTGAGCCCCATTCCTGCCTCCAGAGCGTCCAAACCCAGAGCAGAGAGCAGTGAACAGGGCAGCCTTTCTCTCAGAAGGCAGCTTCCTTTCTCCAGGCCTCCTCAGGTAAGAATCAGAGGCCTGCCAGATTGTTTTGCCCCACCTCTGACTTCAGGTCAAGCCCAGTCCACCGAATGCCTGGACTGTTCAGAACCTTTTGTGCAAATTCCTCGGAGGGCCAGATTATTTATCGTCTTACTGGGTCTTCAAACCTAGAAAGTTCCTTCATTACAGAGATAGCCTGGCTGCCCAGTGTACTCATTGGGGCCCTAGAGGGCAGAGGGGCGGCAGGTTGAGGGGATGGCAGTTAGGCTGATGACCACTTCCCTGGGCCTCACTCTTCACAGCCAGTCCTGCTTCCGGAGCCAGGGCAGGGCCACCCCACCCCAGCCCCAGCCCCCACCCCGGAAACCGCGCACCAACCACAGCGCACCACAACCCTGCCAGAAGCCCTTCAGATCAGCCCCTCCCTGAGGTCCGAGGAGGCTCCAGCAGAAAGCGGAAGAGACTCCTCGATCAGCTGGTGGAAGCAGAGCAGAGTTGAGCCCTGGGGTGTGGTCAGACACGAAGCTCTGATAGAGCCTGTCCATTCCACTCTGGGGCTCCCAATTCTGGTCTTCAGCGGCCCCTTTAGGGAACTTATCCGAGCTGTCTCAGACTCTCCCTCAGAATTTTTCTGCCACCTCACAGATCTTCCTTAGAGAAGCTTTCCAGAGCCTCTGCCTGGCCTTGGCTAGACCCTCAGTTTCCCCACCCACCAATGAAGCACGACTTACGCATTTGACATTGTGGGCAGGGACAGAAAGTTAGCCCAAGACAGGCGGAGTAAGAGTTCAGGGTCAAAATTGTGACTCATCAGGGCTGGTTGGAAGCAGAGAGATCCACAGCCAGGGAAGATCAAGGCTGCCCCCAGCTACCCTCTCACCAGGGAGGGCAACACACACCTGGACTCCCTCATCATTCTGGAGTAGGACAAGGGGTCTATCCCAGGCTGTGCTCGGGGCCCACTCCTGGTGAGAATCAACCTGTTCCTGCTCAACACAGCAGCACCGGGAAAGGCACCATGGCAACCCCACAGTGCCAAGAGGACCATGCAGTGCCAGGAATCAAACCCAGGGCCTCTGCGGGCACTTCAGCCCTTTAAGCCATTTCTCCAGCTCCTCGTCCTGCATCCTTAACTATTAGGAGTGGAGAAAAGACTAGAAAAGTACTGCTAACTAGAAGGTTTGCTTTCACTCGGGTTCTTTTCACCTCTCTCAGATTCCCCAGTCTTGTGTAATAATTGAGAAAGAAAGCTTGCTATTAGTGTCCTTGGCAATGGGGAGAGACATGGCATTAAATGGCCTTGGGCCACCCTGCAAAATCCAGTAGGAAAAAAGAGGCAGTTGTTTATTGAACCCTTCGATAGACTGTGTTCAGATTTGACAGAGGTTATCTCAGTTGATTCTCACGATACCAGAGGTGGTAAAAAGGATGACTAACTCCATTTTATAGGTGAGAAAAACTAGCTCAAAGGAGCACAGCCCCACAGGGCTAACAAGGTTTTAAGCTCAGATGGGAGCCCTGGGCATCCACCAGGAGCATTTAACACCAAATCTTGCTTCTCACTGCTGCAGTGTGCTGCTGGAACTGAATTCTGAGAAAGAGAAATCAGGGAGGAAGGCAAGTACTTCCTCCTGTAGGCCTTACCTCCTACAGCCCTTCTTTGGGGAAGTTTCCCAGGCCTCCCATCTATAACATCTCACTCCTTTCCCCTGCATGTCTGCCTCCCAAAGTATCCACCTCTAGCACTAATGTGCTTTCTACACAAGTGTCTGTCTTGTTTACCATCTCCCCCCCAACCAGTTAGTCCCACGAATTCAATGGGTGCATATTTTGTTCACTGCTTATATCTTCTACAGTTCCCATTTCTACAAGGTCAGATAAGCACTGAATGAATACTTTCAAATAGAACAAGCAATGGGTAGAGATAGAAAGAAAAAGTAGACTCAAACAATTCAGAAAAGAAAGGAGAAGTAAGAGAAGGGCAAATATGGCCAAAGGCTAATTGGGAGCCCCAAGATGAGCCTCACAAGAGGAAATGAGGGTCCACCAGGTGCCCCGTGCAGACCCCAGTGGTGCCTTCCTGCTGGCAGTAGTAAGTTCCAGCTGCCAGAGCTCCAGACAGAGCGTTTCTCCTGGGGAAGGCGGGCTCTAGCCCTGGAACAAAGGCCTATGGACACACAGTTGGCCAGAGAAGCGGGACAGAGTAAGGGGCCTGGGAAGGAAGCAGAAGAGCTAAGACAGCACCCAGTGCACGTACAAAGGCAGCACCCTCAATGGCAGCGCCCTCAACCTCCAGCACAAGAGATAATCTCTAGATGGCTCCAAGGTCAGAGCCCAGTCTGGGCTGTGGCAACAGCTCGCTCTCTCTCTCTCTCTCTCTCTCTCTCTCTCTCTCTCTCTCTCTCTCTCTCTAGGTCTCTGATTTTCTGTCTCTGTCTCTGTCTGTCTGTCTGTCTGTCTGTCTGTCTGTCTGTCTCTCTCTCTCTCTCTCTCACACACACACACACACACACACACAGGCGCACACCAGAGCCCTCACAAGTTTCTGGTAGGGAGCAGAGATGAAAGAGCAAACCAAAACATCTGGAACATAATCCCTTGTCCTGCAGCCCAGGTCATCCCTTAGGCCATGGCCTTTGGCCTCCTCCAGTGTAAACACCAGGGCCCTGTGAGAACTGTGGACTTGGTAAGGCAAATGTTTACTCTGCCACTGAGATATTACAGGCCAGGGGTGCAGCAGAAAAAAGCTTCCACCACTGGCTCCTGGTCTTGGTGGCACCCATAGGCCACGCTCAGTAATTATACAGCTCTGGAGGCCCTCTCGAAGCGACAGTGAATCTTTATTTTGTATCATTCACAAGACGGAGCATTCCACGAATATGTCTTCGTCTGATCTGTACAAGCCTCTATGCAGAGCACCCACTTTACTCAAGTGAAAACTGAGTCCAAAAAGAGAGGAGGCTTACCCAGATGGTGACAGCCAAAGTAGTTAGATAACATATGGAAATCTGAGTTACTGTTCTTATTGGCCAACAGAAACCAAGCCTCTAAGTCTCCTTTCAGCCCTAGACTCTGCTGATGTGCATAACATACAATGGGCTCAGAGGAGTCTTCTAACCCCAGACCATCGCCAATTTACTTATTGATTTTGATTTGGGGATAACACACCCAATGGTGCTCAGTGTTCAAGGGTACTCTTGGCAGCACTCTTTGACTACGTTGCTGGGCCTCCTGTCTGCGAAGCACGTGTTCAGCACGTTTCTCTACCCAGCCAGCTGCCAATCTCTGAGCTACTTCAGTAGAGCCAGGATGCAATCATAAGCAAAAAGTCATGTTGGACTCGGAGACCAGTGCTCTCCAGGCTCTCCCAGCAAAACCGCTCTAATAATAAAGACAGCAGAAGGCCCCCACCTCCTTTCCCCAGCTTTGAAACTAACCACTCCACCAAGTGAGCTATTTGGTCTTGGTATATACCCCAGCCTGCCCCTCTGCCCCACCCCCCAGGACAAGGAGAGAAGGAGAGGGGACCGGAAGGAGGATTCCCAGTCAGTGCAGGGGACGAAGTGCCCAGGGATATCACGGGGAAAGATCAAAGCACAGAAAGAAAGGGTCCACCTTTCCTTCAGATTCTCACTCTCTCAATTTCCTGCTGGTTGGGGCGCAGTCACCTGAATGGACTCCGGTCTCAGCCCCAGCAGCTGCACAGGCACTTTTCCTGAAGGTGAGGCAGGCAGGGAGGCCGGTCTTCCACGGGGAGCCCTCTCTGGGCTGTCATTACTGCTCCCTGCTTATTATTTCTTGGGCAATGTCAGTGTGACTGGGCTGCATGCAGAGGCATGGCTAGGGACTCTGGGAAGCCCCATTCCAGGACTCCCTGTAGGGTGATGCTGTCTGGGTCGCTTCCTGGGGGCGCCGTGGGACAGGCGGCAGGCCCCGTCATCTGCCAACAGCTTAGCCAGAGACTTCAAGAAATAAACTCTTCCAGCGGCCACGAACCCCCTCACTTCACCCCACCCCACCCCATCCGCAAGCCACACCTCTCCAGGCTCGCTTCATTACATTTCTCACTCCGTTCTTCCTTTTGTTTTCAAACGCGACACCAAGGAGTTTAACGTCGTCACCTTACAAACGTTTCGGGACGCTCCAGCTTGCAGGGTTCTGGCTTTCCCGGCCAACGGCGGCGGATGAGAAAAATGGGACCCAACCGATTTCGGGCGAGGTCGGTGGGGGTACATTGCTTCCCCGACCGCGCATTTCCCACAATACAGCCCCCGAGCCCAGAGTCCCAGGGCTGGGTCCCGGTCCAGGGTGGCACCGAGCAGGGCCAGGCTGCTGGCGCCTTGGAGGGGGTCCCGGGACCAGGGGCTCGGTGGGGTCGCGGCCCGGCAACGTGCACCCCGCCGGGGCCAGAGCGCGGCTCCGGGTTTTAAACTGCGCCTTTCGCAGCCACCCCGCGCCTTCGCGCCTTTTGTTCTCTCCCCGGCGGGGGCCAAAGGACAGCAAACGGCTCCTGGCACAGCCCTCCCGCGCTCCGGCAGCACCGCTCGGGGGGCCCCCCCAAGGCTCACCACGGGCCGAGGCGGCGCCCCGAGAGGGCTGGGAGGGGGGTCGGCACGGCCACGGCGCGGGCGGCCCTGCCCGGTGGACAGGGCGAAACCGAGAGGGCACTCACCGAGCCGTCGCCGCCCCGCGGGTCCCGCACTCGCGGCGCTCGGCTGCCCAGGTGCCCGCCGCGGCGACGCGGGCGCGCGTTTGAAAGTCGCTGTCGGGCAGACGCCGAGCCTGCGGGCTGCTCCCGCCCACTCCGGCCGCTCCGGCTGCAGGGGACGCGGCGCGGGGCCAAGGCGGGCCCCCGGGGACCCCAGCCAGCGCGCGCGGCTTCCCAGCGCTCGGCAGGAAGTCGGGGCCGAGCCCGAGCGGCCGCGGGAGGGAGGGCGGCGGGCGGGGCGGGCCAGGAATTTTTCCAGTGGGTGGAGACTTGGGCCCGCCGCTGGAATCCTGCTATGGGCGCTCGACTGTTTCCAGAGGGGTGGGGGGGGGGGGGATACCGGGGCGGCCGCGGCGCCACGGGTGCGCGGCTAATGATTAACGCCGGCGAGGAGCCTCATGCAGCTCCGGAGTTGCAAGACAGCAAGGCCCACGTGGTGGGGCGGTGGTCACACCGGTGTCACAGACCTGCCATCCCCGCCCCCTCCGCGGCAAGACAGCAAGGCCCACGTGGTCGTGGCCGTGGTCGTGGTGGGGGGCGAGGGGGGCGTTCACACCGATGTCACAGACCTGCCACCCCTCCCCCCGCTCCCTCCGCAGCCCCGCCACCCACCTGAGCACGGCGGGGGGCGGCTCAAAGCATCCTCGTGAACAGCAAAGGGAAGTTCGTTTGGAACCTAGCTTTGGAAGGCCCGGGTCTACCCGAGCAGGTCACCTTGGCTTTTCTGAGTTAGAGAGGCACGTCTTGAATTCTGCACCGAAGCTCGGGCCCGCGACCCTCTACGGGGCGGGAGGGGGGTTGTGGGGGCGACGGACCCCAAGTTTCCGCGAAGCTGACCCGAAAGGCCAAGCAAGCCGCTGTTTGAGGAAGCTCCACTAGAGAGACTCTTGCGGGTCGGGGACACGAAGCAATATCCTGTGTCCTGAAAAGGGGGACTGCATTTCTCTAAAGTGAAGCCAGAAGGCCCGTCAGCTGCTTCGAACGCAGTCGCTGGCACAGAGAACTAACTGCACGCGCCCCGAC
Organism: Sorex araneus; assembly: GCF_027595985.1. Taxonomy (NCBI): domain Eukaryota; kingdom Metazoa; phylum Chordata; class Mammalia; order Eulipotyphla; family Soricidae; genus Sorex; species Sorex araneus. The sequence continues at coordinate 35,538,245 of NC_073304.1, forward strand.
AGTGGAGGGAGGGCCATAGGCAGCAGATTATTTTTAAAACGCGGCATGATTCGCCGGGCAAAGAACCTAGAAAGATGCGAGCCCTGCGCCCCGCAGGGGAGAAGCCCACGAGGGACCCCGAGAGAGGTCTCTGGGGCTAAACGTTATGAGCAGTTTTGGTGGGAGGCGGCTGGAGCGCCGATAGCACCGAGCCTGTGTGATGTGCTGGGTGAGGACGGTGTTTATAGTAAACGGCTTGTTGAGCGCGCTTCCAAATCAAAACAAAAGCTGCTCCGGGCAAATACAAGTTCCAGGTGATTTGTAGAGAGGGGAGGTGGAGCTGGCGGGAGGAAGTGGCTTTCAGGTGACTTTGAAACTGGATCCCCGGGAGGGTGGGGTAAAGAAAGCGGGGTTCCTCGCTCCCCAACGGTGCAGGAAGCGGGACCCACATTCCTCGCCGAGGGAGGGTCTGCCGTGGCCTGGTCCACCCCCTGGCACTCTGCGACTGAAAGGTGAAAGTCGAGATTGCGGAAGGGGACTCGAAGGTAAACAGTCTCTGCGATTCTTCCAATACAGCCTGCCTGGTTCGGGCTGCAGGGGAAGGCGAACCGACTCGGTCCCTCCCCGCCACCGCGCGGACGGTCATGTTCAGCCTCGGCCTTGCTTCCTCCCTGCTTTCCTCTCTCATCCGCGGAATCCGCTCCTGCATCACTCTCAGTCGCTTCCATTTAATTTATGCTTCCAAAGAAGGTCCCTGGCTTCAGGCATTCATGACTCCTCTACCTGGGCAGAAGAGTGCTAATAGCCCACTCTTATGAGTGAGGAGAACTCATTTAGTGGGTGAGTTACGATTTCTCCCTGAAGTCTGTAGGCTAGTTAGGATCCCGACCACCGATTTACAGGAAGGGTGGAGATTTAGGAAACACCCAGCCGCTTGGCCAAAGTCACAGAACAAGCCAGAACCGAGCCTGAAGGGTTACAGAGCCACCTGTTCTAAGAGTGCTTGCTGCACGCACCCTTATTCCAAGTCCTTTGTGGGATCCGTTGCAGTCTCAGAACCAACTGAGACAAGACCACACAGCTCATATGCAGGACCACTGGGATTCCTAACAACACAAGGCCACTCAGCTCCATCCATTGGACTTTTCAGATACTTGTTCTGTTCAGCCCAGCACTTGGTTACAATGTCCCACATTGTTTTCCATGGTTTTGTGGTGCACAGTTTATTTCCTTAAGAGATTGGGATCTTTCCTTATGGCAGAAATCACATAGCGAAGGCACTACTGGATTCAGGTGAAATAATCCACCCTGTTGGAGAGAGTCCTCGGTTTCACCTCTGAGAGTAAAACCTATGTTTTATTCTCGATGTGTGGGCTAAGACTGGGCCAGAGCCCCTGCACGGCACTGCGCGGCGTGAGCCTCTCTCGCTCATACCCCTGCAGATTCTTGCTTTGGTGGCCTCGCCCTCCCAGCTATTAAATCATTTATTATTATAATAATAGCCTGTGCCCCAGTCATGCCTTTCATCCACGATCTCAAAGTGCGCTAACAAATACAGATTGATTCACCTTCGCATTCCCCCCCGCGGAGGTGTGGAGATGGAAATATTCTTGTTTTATGAGTGAGAAAACCAAAACAACAGAGAGAGTTTGAAATGACTCATGGGGAAGCCAGCAGCAGGGTTTCTTTTCTCCTCCCCGCCCCCCTGCCTCACTCCTGGCTGCCAACCCTTGCATCAAAATTTCAAATCCCAAAGACAAAGGCCATTGAGTTTTCACAATAAAGGACATTTCCAAACTGTCATTTCAGCTGCTCTATTGTGGTAGGCCTCAGGAGTTGGGGATGTAAGCACTGGGAAGGTCCCCTGGGGCTTTGTGCTTCCAGCTCCGAGGCAGGCCGGGACTGACTGATTTGGGGGATGAAATCTCTAGCTTGGATAAAAAGCCCCTTCAAAGGTAAACTGGAAAAAAAAAAGGAAAAAAAGCCCTGCCATGCATTCAAATCTCAATGCTTCCAGAATTTCAAGATGCAAGTTGCATCATAACTACATTTATCAAAGTGTGAGCCACCAGCAAGAAAAGAAAAAAAGAGGGCAGGAGTGATAGTACAGCGGGTAGGACGTTTTGCCTTGCACTCAGCCGACCCAGGTTCGATTCCCAGCATCCCATATGGTCCCCTGAGCACCACCAGGAGTAATTCCTGAGAGCAGAGCCAGGAATAACCCCTATGCATTGCCAGGTGTGACCCAAAAAGCAAAAAAAAAAAAAAAAAAAAAAGAGAGAGAGAGAGAGATGAGGGCCGGAGCAATAGCATAGCGGGGAGGACGTTTGCCTTGCATGCGGCCGACCCAGGTCCGATCCTCAGCATCTCATATGGTCCCCCAAGCACCGCCAGGAATAATTCTTGAGTGCAAATCCAGGAGTAACCCCTAAGCATTGCTGGGTGTGACCCCCAAAAAAGCAAAAACAAAAAAAGAGATGAATTAAACATCTTATGTTCCGCTCATGGAAAGTTAAAACCTTTATTCTTTAAAGGACTGCAAGAAAGTGAAAAGCACACTGTAAGAAAATGAATGAGGGTGCTGGAGCGATAGTACAGCGGGTATGGGGTTTGCCTTGCATGCGGCCGACCGAGGTTCAATTCCCAGCATCCCATATGGTCCCCTGAGCACCACCTGGAGTAATTCCTGAGTGCATGAGCCAGGAGTAACCCCTGTGCATAGCCAGGTGTGACCCAAGAAGGAAGGGAGGGAGGGATGGGAGGAAGGAAGGACAAGACTAGACACACTGGGTTAGGCATTTGCCTTGCATACAGCCAAACTTGGTTAGATTCCCAGTCCACATATGGTCCTCTGAGCACTACCAGGAGTGATCCCTGACCCCAAAGCCATGAGTAAATCCTGAGCACAGAACAAGGAGTAGTCTCTGAGTATTGCTGAGTGTGGCCCAAATCCCTGCTTCCCTAACCCCCATCTCCCAAAAAAGAATGTGAGAAGCTTAGATGGTACTTGATCTAGATTATAGAAAGAGTACCTATACCACAACAGTAAAAGCAGAATCGGGACAGGAGAGATAGTACAGTTTGGAAGAGCACTTTCTTTGCACACTACCAACCCAGGTTCAATCCCTGATGCCCCATTTGGTCCCTGAGCCCCTCTAGGACTGATCCCTGAGTATAGAGCCTGGTTAAGCCCTGAGGACAGCTGAATATGGGCCAAAACTTAAAGTAGGAATAATAATAAAAGCAAATTAAAGGCAAACAACCCCAATTTTAAAATGAGCAAAAAAGACAGAGATAGTACAGAAGGTAAGGCTCTTGCCTTGCCTGTGACCAACCCTGGTTCAAATCCCCCATACTGCACATAGTTCCTTGTGATCCCTGAGTACAGAATCAGGAGTAAGTCCTGAATACTGCCAGATATGTCCCCCCGACAAATAAACCAATAATAAAATGGGCAAAGGATCTAAATACACTTTGCCCAAAGAAGTCACATGAAAATATTCTGAACATTAGCCATGATGGAAATACATATCAACAAAACATTGAAATGTCATTTCTCATCTGCTAAGATGGCTAAAATTTAAATTTCAAGTGTTGACTATATGGAGAATTTAGGACCCTCATACACTGCTGAAGCAGGCTGGAAGCTGATCAAAAGGTTAAACCTAGACTTACCCAATGACCTAACTATTCTACTCCTAAGAAATGTCCCAAAAGGAAAAAAAAATCTGTCCCCTAAAAATATATTCACAAATGTTCAAAGCAGCATTTATCATAAAAACCAAGAGATAGAAAGAATGCAAATGTTCATCAGCAATGAAGAGGGAAAACAATGATGTATACCTAAGGCTCCAGAGAAATAGCTAAGTGACTTATAAGGCATGCCTTGCAGGCATATTGTCATGAATTTAAATCCCTGATAGCCCAATAGGCCTTGGCAGTGATGCTGTGATCCCCAGTACAGCAAGCATGTTCTGACTGCAACAATGCCAGATGTATGTCTGTAAAAAGAGGTGCCATCCTCACTACACACACACACACACACACACACATACAAGCACTGCAACTTAGAGATATGAGAGTAAGCACAAAAGCAGGAAATTCAACTCCTGGCAAGCATGCATATTTGTTTGTTTTATAAGTTATATGTGTTTCATATGACATGAAATATATCTTAACAGAACTAGGTCTTGGAGTGTTGTTTTTATTTTTGTTGATTTGTTTTTATTTGTTCATTTGGGGGCCACACGAGGCAATGCTCAGGAGTTACCCCTGGTTTTGCACTCAGGAATCACTCCTGGCGGTACTTGGGGGACCATGTGGGAAGACAGGGACTGAACCCAGGTTGGTTGCGTGAAAAGCAAATGCCCTACCCACTGTACTATTGTTCCAGCCTGATTTATGTTTTTTGGAGTGACAACTGACAGTGCTTGAGGGCTCCTCCTGGCAGTGCTCCGGGACCTTGCCGTGCCAGGGATCAAACCCAAGGCTCCCAAATGCAAACCCTGTGAGCCTTATCCTTCTGATTTGTTTGTTTAACTATTTGCCACTACCAGGTGACTGTAAGCTGAATCTAGTAGGGCCCTTTACTCTGCCTTTCCTCAGAGCACAATGAATAAAGGTCAGTGACTTGCAAAATCATATAAGACTGCCTCTCAAGGGCCAAGGGCCCCCAGTCTTCTTGAACTGAGCAAAATGTGAGGCTTGTAACCAACACAGAGGACAGTGACCTAGGAGTGGTGGTGGAGGGCCTCTTCCCGAAGTTTTTTTTTTTCAATTTTTTTTTTAGGCCATTACAAAACTGTTCATGATTGGATTTCAGTCATACAGTATTCCAACACCCATCCCTCCACCAGTGTACATTTCCCAGAACCAGTGTCCCCAGGTTCCCTCCCATCAACCCCACCCCCCACCCTCTGCCTGCTCTCTATCAGGCACTTGTCTTCCCCGCCCCCCCCCCCCTCTCTCTCTCTCTCTCTCTCTCTCTCTCTCTCTCTCTCTCTCTCTCTCTCTTTCTCTCTCTCCTTTTGGGCATTGTGGTTTGCAAAAGTGATACTGAAAGAATATTAAGAATATCCCTTACATACTTTTAACCCTCAGATCTTGTCCAGCGTGATCATTCTCAGCTATTATTGTCATAGCAGTCTCTTCTCTATCCTACCTACCCTCAGACCCACACACACTTGTGGTTAGTTCCAACCATTGACCAGTCCTCCTAACCCCTGTTTTCCCTGGCCATGGATATTATCTTTTCCCTCCTGTTCCTTTTCCTAGTTGTTGTTACTGACTTCAGGGGTGGCATACAGGTTGTGGCACCAGAGTTTGCACCTAAAGAAGTGCAAGTGGCACTCAGAGATGTGGGGTGGTGCCAGGGATCAAATTAACAGCCTCTTGCTTGCAGGACAAGCGCTCAACTACTGAGTCACATCCCTGGGCCCTTTTTCCTAGAGGTTCTTTTTGTCAGTAGCTTCTTTCCTCAAGCCTGAGTCCCTTAACATCAGAAAAATGAGATCAGAAAGGGGAGCAAGTGTGGGGTGGGGCAGGGGACAGCAGACAGCCCCATCTCCCCCTCTTCCTTTTACATTCAGGCTTCTCAGTACTGCCCTGGGGTGTGATGGAAGGAAATAAACTGTTGGCTTGAGTTTGTGTCTACAACAAAAACATTTGTCAATCACTTGTGGTTTTTCAAGAACCTGGGAACCACGTGTGAACTATTTCTGAAGATCACTTATGTTGCCTTCCTTATCAGTAAAGAGGCCGTAAGTCAGCATTCACAACACCCCGGACCAGGGGGGGCTGGCTACTAGATAAGCCTTTGAGATCCAGAGGTTGATTCAGAAACAAATAGGTCGTCTTTCTCTAACTTCCAGTCTTCGGGGTGAGAAGGTTTTGTTTACTTCGTTTGGGGACTGAGTCCAGTTTTACTTCTAGGCTGTTTTTCAGTTGGTGGTGGGGTTACTCTCAGCAATGCTCGGGGGATCATGGCAAGCCAGGGACCCAAGCTTGATCTCCCACATGCAAAGTATGTGCTCCAGCCCCTCCGAAGCCATCTCTCTGGCCCTGAGCCAGAAGCTTTTACATTTGCACCATCACGACCTGTAGATGGACAGAGCACAGACATGAGCCATTCAGTATCCCCCCAGCCTGACGCTAAAATGAAAGAGTTCCTGGAGTAGGTTTAGAAACTATTAGCTAGGGGCTGGAGCGATAGCACAGTGGGTAGGGCGTTTGCCTTGCATGCGGCCGACCCGGGTTTGATTCCCAGCATCCCACATGGTCCCCTGAGCACCGCCAAGAGTAATTCCTCAGTGCAGAGCCAGGAGTAATCCCTGTGCATCACTGGGTGTGACTTTAAAAGCAAAAAAAAAAAAAAAAAATAGACACTATTGGCTAGAATGGTGTTTTCAGTTGTCTATGTACTTTACACGTCAAAATTGTTAATATGCCAAAAGACTTTTTTACTTCTACTTGAGGTTTTTAGGCCTAGGTGGAGAGAATAAGTCAGGAGATAGTACAATGATTAGGTACATACCTAGCATGCAACATACCTAGGTTCGATCCCTTACACCCTAAGCACCACTTGGGAGCACCTCCAGAAAAAAATAATTATAATAACTACCTGGGAAGTTTCTGGCTCAGGATGGAAGCAATCCCCAGGAATCTACATATTTAAGCAATAAGGAAATTAGACGCAAAAGATATCCATGTACCACACTTCAGAAAATACTGGTCTGAATTCTGCCTTCTTGTTTTTTCTCTCGTTCCTTGCACGTCTCAAAATCAAAACCCTGAGATCCCTCTCAGTGCTCTCAAGATAAAACAGCCTGGCATTAAGACCTCATGATGTTGGACTATTATATTTAATCATATGGAAGAGTTCCACCTTGATTTGTGTGAAATGCTTAATCTTCAACACCTTGGTGAGTAGCAGGGCGGGGTGTACCTACCAAGCACTATATTGTAATCCTCAGAAAACAAATTAATGAGTGCTTAATTAAGAGGTAATTGCGCAGTTACTTGCAGAGGGCGGCAGTTCTTCCCAACTGTAATTTTGGTTGTTGATGTTTTCCTCCTAGACAGGGGCCTCTGGGTTCCCACCCTGGCTTTTTTTTTTTTTAATCACACATAGAGAACACAGAGCAGCTCTGCCAAAGAACCCATGGGGCCCAGAGTTGGATGCCCTTTGATTTCTGAACCAGATCCCACAACAAACACAATTATAACCAGATTAGGGCAATCAGAACCTAGTTCATCCAGTTTGCTAAGTCCCCAGCATCTCTGGGAAGCAGGGCCAGGGGTTCTGAGGACTGACACAAGGACAGAAACTTGGTTTCTCTACCTGAGCAATGAGCAGACACAGTATCATCATATTCTTGGATGCCAACAAACTCTCAAATTCTTTTATGTATGGTGTTTTGTGGGGGGACATCCTCATCCATTCTTTCCCATGCTCCCACTACACGACTGTCTTCGTGGCCTAAGAAGATTCCCAGATCCCATATATCTTCTCGTTCCATCCTCCCAGCACTCCTTGGAGGCAGGTCATTCTTCACTACCATTTCCTTACAGAGAATATCGAGGATCAGAAAGGTAAAATCACACATCTCAGTTCATGAGGCCCTTAACAGCCTACTCTGGTCAGACCCCCAGGCTCCTCTGTTTATTTATAATTGATTGTGCTTTTAAGGGCCAACTTTAGCCAGTATACAACCCCCTCCCCAGTCCCCTGAGCTCCCACAGAGTCACTAAACCTGATAAGCAAAGGAACTGAGAGCAATTCCAGCAAGTTAGCCCCAAGGAAAGAAATGCCCTCATCCCATTCTGCCCAACCAAATCTGCCTCACAACTCACCAGAAAGCCTGCCAGTCTCACAAGAGACGAGCACACAAGTTCTGGAGCTGGAAAATTGAGTGACAAGAGAGCAGGAAGAATTTGTTCAGGGTCATAAAGCTTATGTGAAGGGGAAAACAGCCAAAGTTTCTAAATACTTGTGACGTCTCAAGCCAGTCAGCTATAAAAGGTGAGGCAGGGCCTTGACCTGCCAACCGCAGACTTTAAAACCCTAAATCACAGCTCTGCTTGTTTCTGAGGAACAGTCCTGCTGTTGGAACCCAGAGAACATCCTGTCCTAATCCCTATTCTCACTCCAGAGAAAGTGGGAGCAAAGCTGAGGTTGGCCAAGTCCCACTGAATTGAATGAAGGAGCGGCCTCCTGCGGACCCACGACTCCTGCAGAACTGCCTCCAGCCTTCCTCAGCCTCAGTCCCCTTCAGGTTTGCTGTTCCACCTGGAAGATCTTGCTGTTCCTAGGACTATCTCCCCACCCTCTCCCCCTCCTCCAGTCCGTTTATCACCCTGTGGCCCTCTCAAAAAGCACCTTCTTCATGAACGGACAGAGGGCTTTGTGTCCCTCTGGAAGTCAGCGGGACAGACCCAAATAGCAGCTCTGCTTCTCACACAAGATGTTCCACTTTCTGTGCTGCTGATTTCTCATCTGAAAACTGGGCGAACAATACTGGCTCAAGAATAAGTGAGCGATATTCTCAGCAATGGAAAACAAATTATCAGATGCTTCCTTTTCAGCAGGTCCGACTTTAAGGGGGAGAAACTCCAAAAAGTAATAGTGAGTTTTGTGTTGAGATATTGAATGTAATCAAAGTAAAGATAAAGTAAAGTGAAATTTACCAGTTACACAGGTGGGGTAGGGGTCTGGGGATGTGGGGGAGCGGGGTGGAGCTATACTGTGATTCTTGGTGGTGGAATATGTGCACTGGTGAAGGGATGGGTGTTCGAGCATTGTATAACTGAGACTTAAACCTGAAACCTTTGTAACTTTCCACATGATAATTCAATAAAAATAATAATAATAAAAAGAATAAGTGAGCAAATACTACACACGGTTTGTAGTAAACAGAGAATGCATGTTATTTTTACTTTTGCTTTTAAGGGTTTGTTCCCAAGCCCTGCCTTAATATCCTAGTTAATATCCTAATACCACATCAAGTAAAAGAATCTTAAAATGTATAAGGAGATCTTGTAAGTCACCTAATACTTTACACACACACACACACACACACACACACACACACACACATATGGGATGAGATGATATGAGTATAGGACTTAACACGTGCCTGATGTTAAGGTTCATACTTAATAAATGCCAGGGCTCCTAGATCACAGGAGGCCTAGTTGTCCCTATTCAGTGATGTTATTTCTGGGGTGTGTCTGTGATGGTGTTTCCAGAAGAGATTAGCCTCTGAATTGGTGGGCTGCGTAAAGAGGGTTTCCCTTTCCAAGTGGGTAGGCTTCACTCAGTCCGTTGAGAGCCTGCAGAGATTAAAAAGGTGAAGGAAGGTTGAATTCACTTTGACTACTTGACCAAAATATCAATCTTCTCCTGTTGTCAGGGCTCCTAGTTCTCAGCCTTCAGACCTGACTGTAACGTATATCCATGGATCTCTGACTCTCAGGCCTTCAAATTACACCATCGACATTCCTGGGTCTCCAGCTTACACACAGCACAGCATGTGGCTTCTCAGCCTCCATAAAACTCCATGGGCCAGCTCCCTGTAATACAGCTCTACTGTGTGTGTGTGGACGAGACATAAAGAAAGGAAAGAAAGAATTAGTGCTGTTTCTCTGTAGAATCTTAAAACAGAAGTTTTATTTTTCTTCTTTTTTTCCTGTGTATGGTTGATTGTCTACATAGGTATTTCTTGTATTTCTTAGGTCAGTATTTACTGAGTATCCATCTATCATCCAAATACCCAATAGTCTCTTCTCTCATTCTTTTTGTAGTGGGGCCACACTGGCTGTGCTTAGGACTTACCCCTGGCAGTGCTCCAGGCATCAAACCAGGGTCATCTACTTGCACAAGTGCCTTAACCCCTGTACAATCCCTCCAACCCATAGTCACTTCTTGACTGTCCTGTTGTTGAGAGATATACACTTAGTATAGAACATACCCTTGTCCGAGAGAGATGTGTATTACCAAATCAAAATACAAGCACCAGAAAATACTGAGAGACCAGTCAAAGGCCTAACTGGGAGTCATTTTTGTTCTGAGATATGACTATTATCACATCTGAAGGGTGGAAAGAGCTCCTCTCCCTTCTTCCAAATGACCAAGAGTGCATCTATCCAACTTTCTTGAAAGTTGCCTTTCAAGAAATATAGTTAGGTACCATTTCAAGATCTGTCACTACTCCAAAGGTCCTTCATTCTATTTAAAAATGCCAATGTTGCCAAATCTTAGGCTTTAAAAGTTGGAGCAGGATGTTCAGAAGATAGCCAAATGCCAAGTGAGTCAAGTGGAAAAGGGCAGCTGCCATCTCCCACTGCACTCAGACCTTCTAGGAATAACCACAGGACAGTCAGCTCCTCTAAGTCAACTCTAAAGGCATTTCCATGGAGAAGCTGATTCACATCATGCTTCTTGTTCTCACCCCCACACCCTCTTGGACCCTTCCCATTCCCACACCTTCTCCCATTGGGTGTCGACAGCGCCTAGTTACCTCACACCAGCCCCTCCATGGAACAAAAAGAACCTTTTTGTTTGTTTTGGGCCACCTGTGGTGATGCTCAGGGGTTTACTCCCAACTCTGTACTCAAGAATCATTCCTGGTGGTGCTTAGGGACCATATGGGACACTGAGGATCAAGTTTGGGTCAGTCACATGCTAGGCAAGTAAGTTCCCTACCCACTGTATTATTGCTCTGGTTCCCAAAAAGTGTTTTGGGGACAGTTTCAGCCACCAGGCAAAGATGAACATTCTCACCTTCTCACCTTCTTTTTGAATGGTCCTCCATCCTCAGTCCCTAATGGAGACAAGCGATTTTTTTTTCTTTTTGGGTCACACCTGGCGATGCACAGGGGTTACTCCTGGCTCTGCACTCAGGAATTACTCCTGGCGGTGCTCAGGGGACCATATGGGATGCTGGGAATCGAACCCGGGTCGGCCTCATGCAAGGCAAACGCCCTACCCATTGTACTATTCTCCAGCCCTGACAAGAGATCTTGATGAGAAACCAAAGAGATTTTTGTAGGTCTGAAACAACTCCCACTCCCACCATTTTCCCGGGCATGTCAATGAACACTTCAGTGAGCACGTGTTTCCCACAAGAAAAGTGACACACCAACTGAACTCTCATTACTCTCTCTTCCCCCCATTTTCTGCCCACATCATTCCCAGGGTGCTATTATGTAGTCGACACCATACTGGATCCTTATCTTGTCAAGCAGAGGAAAGCATTTGACCCCATCTCCAACTTTAACCCACGGGAAGAGGTTGACAAACTAAATATAGAACAGCAAAACCTTTCATGCACCATTCCTGACTATGAACACAGACAAGGGGAAAGACAGTTCACAATTCCCTGGTAACTCTAAGAGTTTCTGGAACTGGAGGGTAGAGAACTCACTGTTGGCTGGAGTGATCAGGGAGGATTCTTGAGTAATAGGGAGGATTGGAGGAACTTAAAGGAGAAAGTATGAGAAGGCAAACCCATGGTCAAAGGTGGTCTGTGCTGGGAATGTCGACTGGTCCAGACTACTTGGAAGAGACTATGGATATTCTCAATAAACTAGAAATTGAATTTCCATAGGACCCAGCAATTCCACTCATGGGAATACACCCCAAGGATCCAAAAGTGCAATGCAGAAAAGACATCTGCATTCCTATGTTCATTGTAGACCTTTGCACAATAGCACAATAGCCAAAATCTGGAAACAACCCAAGTGCCTAAGAACAAATGACTGGATAAAGAAGCTGGGGCTGGAGCGATAGCACAGCGAGTAGGGTGTTTGCCTTGCACTCGGCCGACCCGGGTTCGATTCCCAGCATCCCATATGGTCCCCTGAGCACCACCAGGAGTAATTCCTGAGTGCAGAGCCAGGAGTAACCCCTGTGCATTGCCGGGTGTGACTCAAAAAGAAAAATAAAAGCTATCATACATATATATATATACATATATATATAATGGAATATTACTCAGCTGTGAGAAAAGATGGAATCATGCAACTTACTGATACATGGATAGACCTGAAGAATATCATGCCAAGTGAAGTGAGTCAGAGGGACAGATAGAATGAGAATGATGGCACTCATATGCAGGATATAAAGAAACATAGTAGGGGAATAACTTACACCCAAAGGCAATAGAAAGAAGGGCAGGAGAGCTGGTCCTTAGTAGGAAGCTTGCCACTAAAGAGTGGGGGAGATAGGTCAGGAAAGGGACCACTATGACAATGATAGAGGGCAGTAGTCACTCTGGATGAAGATTTGGTGCTGAAAGGAAGTAAAGTGACATGTATGATATCCTATCTGTAACAGTATTGTAAACCACAATGCCTAAAAGGAAAAAAGTGTCCACCACATAGGCAGGCTGAAGGAATGGTGGAAATGGGGAGGAAAACTGGGGACACTGGTGGAGGGAAGGATACAATGGTGAAAGAATTGGTGTTAGAACAGTATACACCTGAAACCCCATCATGAATAATCTTGTGACTTGGTTATTCATGGTGATTCAACTTAAAAAATATTTTGGAAAAAAAAGTGGTCTGTGAATTACAATGGTATACATGGGGCCCCTCTCTGGCTCATTTGTTAATTTAGCCTTCCATTACTTGCAAGAGACCTGCAAAGAATCATGAAGGAGGGACTCCCTCCCAAATATCCGGACCTGGGGCTGGAGCGATAGCACAGCGGGTAGGGCGTTTGCCTTGCACGCGGCCGACCCGGGTTCGATCCCCGGCATCCCATATGGTCCCCCAAGCACTGCCAGGAGTAATTCCTGAGTGCAAAGCCAGGAGTAACCCCTGACTATCGCTGGGTGTGACCCAAAAAGAAAAAAAAAATTAAAAACCAAATATCCGGACCTAAGGATTCTGTATTAGGGTTCTTTGGGTTGCCAGTGACAGTGACAACACAATGTAATAAGCAGAAATTGCTTTGTCTCTTGTCCTGGAAAGACCAGGCACAAAGATGCACTTGACTGCAAGAATGTTATGCCACAGCTGCTTCATAGGACCTCATGGCACTGCAGGGCTGTGTTCACTCCGATGCTTCTCTTCAAGGATTCCTCTTACAGGAGGATTCAATTGTGAGGCAAGGAAAACAGCAACTGTAAACACACTCTGAGTTTACCAACCTCACTGGGAAGAGCAGTTTCCCTTCATGCCAGACAAGCACCTTAACCCCTGTTCTATGTTTAGGCCCTGGAAAAGTTATTATTATTATTATTATTACACACATTATTATTTTGGTTTTGAGGTCATGCATACCTGTACTTAAGACTTATTCTTGGCTCTGCTCAAGAGTCCTAGCTGGGCTCAGGGAACCATATGGGGTACTGGGGATTGGACTCAAGCAGGCCATGTTCAAGGCAAGCACTTTAACAACTATATTATTACTTCACTGGAAAGTTTATTTCTTTTTTTTTTTTTTTTTTTGCTTTTTGGGTCACACCTGGTGATGCATAGGGTTAGTCCTGGCTCATGCACTCAGGAATTACTCCTGGCAGTGCTCGGGGGTCCATATGGGATGCTGGGAATTGAACCCAGGTCGGCCGCGTGTAAGGCAAATGCCCTACCAGCTGTGCTATTGCTCCAGCCCCTGGAAAGTTTATTTCTTATAAAAATTCATGACCAGAGCTAGAGTATAGCTGATAGGGCATTTGCATATGTCCAACTGGGTTCTATCCCCAGCACTCCATATGGTTCCTGGAGCTCACCAAGAATAATCCCTGAGCACAGTCAGGAGTAAGCTCTCAGCACCACCTGGTATGGCTCAAAACAAAACAACAACAAAAAAGCTCTAATTCTGAAGGCTGAAGAAATAGTACAGAAGGTAAAGTGCTTGCCTTACATGTAGCCAAGCTGGGTTTATTCTCTTAGACCGCAGATGGTTCCCCAAGCACTGCCACTAGTGATCCCTGAACACAGAGCCAGGAGTACGCCCTGAGTACTGCCACTGTGGCCCCAAAACAAAACAAAGCAAGAATTCTAATTCAGGGGCCAGAGAGACAGTATAGAGGTTAAAACATTTGCCTTGCATGTGACTAAATCCAGTTCAATCTCTGGCAATATGTTTAGTTTCCCAAGCAACTCTAGGAGTGACTCCTGAGCACAGAGTCAGCAGAAAGCCCAAAATACCTCTGGGTATGGCCCCAAAACAAAAGAAAACAAAATTGGGGGGCTAGAGCGATACTACAACAGGTAGGGCATTTGCCTGGCATATGGCCAACCAGGGTTAGATCCTCAGCATCCCATCTGGTCCCCTGAGCACTACCAGGAGTAATTCCTGAGCATTAGCCAGGAGTAAGCCCCGATCATTGCCAGATGTGACCCAAAAACAAAAAAGAAAAGAAAATTCTAATTCTTGGTAATGCTTCCAATTTTCATTTTTCTATGTAGTGGAGAGTGGTAAAAGTTTCTTATGAGCCTGTGAGGCCTCCTTTGACTTTTGCTCAATATAATCCATATGCAAAAGGAATGTGTCTTGGGAAAATATACCCCGAACATCTGGGGGAAGTCTACCCTCTAACCCAATAGAGAGTGGAGCTCTAGTTCATCAGGTAAAATACTTGATTTGCACACGACTGACCCAGGTTTGATATCCAGCACACCATATTGTCCCCCAAACACCACCAGGAGTGACCCTTGAGCACAATAGCCTGGATTAAACCCCCAAGTCCCACGGAATGTGGCCCCAAAACAGAAACAAATGAAAAACAATAATGAGTGGAGATGAAGACATTGTCAACCTTTTTTCTCTGCTTTTGAGTCCTCTGTGGGCTGCACTCTCGGGACCATCAGGCAGAGGGAGGTGAGGTGCCAACCACTTCATTTTGGAATCCGAGAGAGGAAGTGAAAAGCAGTGCTGCCCCATGGAACATTCTATACGATGACAGAGATGTTCTATGTCTGCAATGTCCACTATGGTAGCCACTGGCCACACATGGCAACTAGGCACTTGCAAAGTGACTAGAGCAATTAAAGGAAGGGAATTTTTTTTTAAAAAATGATAGAATATAGAAAAGCTTAATGGCCCCTGGGTGAAATACAACAATCTTTATATACTCTCTTCTCTTTCTTTTTGGCTTTTTGAGTTACACCCGGCAATGCACAGGGGTTGCTCCTGGCTTTTCACTCAAGAATTACCTCTGGCAGTGCTCAGGGGACCATACGGGATGTTGGGAATCAAACCCGGGTTGGCCGCATGCAAGGCAAATGCCCTATCCACTGTACTCTAGCTCCAGCCCCACACACTCTCTTCTAAGGAAAGATTTTTTGGGAGCATTTTCAGTGGTTTATTCATAACAAACAATACAAAATAAATTATTTCTTTTCTGCTTGGGGCAGGGACTGGGGTTCGGTATGGAAACATCCAAATATGGTGATGGGGAGGTATAATAGTGGTGGGATCGGTGTTCGAATATTACATATAACCAAATATTGTGAACTACTTTATAAAGATAAAATACAATTTTAAAAAAATTAATGTAAGCTCAATTCAATACGCACATGTGGCTAGTGGCTCTGTTAATAGACACTGAGCCAAAGAGAACGTACTTCCTCCAGCCAGCTCTAGGGCTTGGAAGGGAAAAGAGTAGGATAAATTGGAACGAAACTTCCCCATCCATAGTCTTTGCCAGGAAAGGCAGATGGTGAGAAGGGGAAATGCGGAAGGCCCCTGGGGTCTGCCTCCTTCCTCAATATGCAGCAGCTGCCGGAACCCTGGCAACTGGGGCTCATCCTCTCCCTCTGAGAACCACCGCCATCGACAAGGACTTCCCAAAAGGTCTTCTGAGGCTACCAGGTGGCACCAGAGCCACAGTCCAGTGAGGAAGGAAATAACTTCCACACTTCCCAGTAACTCCAAAGAAAATACCCTCCCCCTATAATTTCGGAGGCCCCATATCCCACGCTCTTCCCCACACAGACAGAGGACTCTCACTCACGTGTCCCCAGTCGGTCAAGTCCCTTCGGAATTTCACTTCCACATGTGTTGACCCACTGCCTCCCCAATGATCAGAGGAAAAGCTGAACTTAAATAATTTCCTGTCCAAGAACAATCTGTCACCTCACACAGTGGGAACCCATCCAAGTCTGCAGGAGCAGTCCAGCTCCGCCCACAGCCTCCAGCCTCTGCTCTCTCCGGCCGACCGGTTTAGGAAAGGGGTCCTGAGAAGGAAGAGCTGGACCAGCACCGCAGTGGAACACACAGGCGGAGGCCCAAGAGCAAACGGAAAGAGAAGGCTTGTGGGAAAGTGAGACCCTTTATCAACTGGAGGGTTTTCTTCAGTGACCTTCATAGAAATCAAAGTTTGTCTTCCATGAGCTCAGATTACACTGGCTCAGCGGCTTGGGAGGCAGTCTGGGGCTCTGCATGGAACATGTCGGAGCCCAAACACTGAGTAATTGCTGCTGGGTTTTATAGGGCTGTTAGTTTAATCTATCACTTCAGTCTTCTGTGACTCCCGCCGAAGAAGAGGATCTGGCCTGCTCACAGAAACCCGTCTTTCTCTTCAAGAGTCTGGTTTTTGTCATAACAATTGTCAGAAATTCTATCAGTTGTATTTTTATAATTTTTTTGCAGTGGCGGGGTGGGGGGGGGGCAAGGGGCCGGTTTGTTTGTTTGCTGCCTTTGGTTCACATCTAGTGCTCAGGGGCTATTTCCAAGATGTCGCTCGGAGGTTGCTCCTTGAGATGCTCAGGGGACCATGAGAGTGTGGGTGCTGAGAATAGGACCCAGGATCAACCCAGGCCTCCCTCAGCATAACCTACACTCTGGCCTTTGTGCTAGCTCCCCTGCCCAGGATGTTTTTGTAACTTTCTCCCTCCCCCTCAACACACACACACACACACACACACACACACACACACACACACACACACACACACACTTAAACACTGTGATTTACAACGTTGTTTATGCTGATTTGTTATAGGCATTTAACATTCCAACACCAATCCCACCACCACTATCAATCTCCATCTACCATTGTCTCAAATTTTCCCAGCCATCCCTCAAACCTGCCCATGTCTTAGAACCATGATAATTTATTATATATTGCTTGTTACCAATAAGTTGTTTTGGTTTTTTTTTTTCTTTTTGGGTCATACCCGACAATGCACAGAGGTTACTCCTGGCTCTGCACTCAGGAAGTACCCCTGGTGGTGCTCAGGGGGCAATATGGGATGCTGGGAATCGAACCCGGGTCAGTCACTTGCAAGGCAAACGCCCTACCCGCTGTGCTATCGCTCCAATCCTACCAATAAGTTGTTAACTGTATCACTGTCATCCCGTTGTTCATTGATTTGCTTTAGCGGGCACTGTAACATCTCCATTCATCCCTGTCACGTGCTAGTGTAGCCTGATGGCATATTGGGGGCTCTTTCAGGGTCAGAGGAATGAGAGCCATAGTTGTTACTGTTTTGGGCATATCAAGTATGCCACGGGTAGCTTGCCAGGCTTTGCCGTGTGAGTGGAATAATCTTGGTAGCTTGCTGGGCTCTCTGAGAGGGACGGAGGCTTTTGGGGTGGCCTCTAATCCCCTTTAAAGGTGTTCCCAGTCTACTGAATGTAAGCTTTTGGTCGACTAACATGTTGTAACAATCTGCACACTGACAAACACACACCTGCCTGCCTCTCTGGGCAGCACCTAGGACATCTGTGGCCTCAGGTTGATAAATATCATCACTGTAACACTGTATCACTGTCATCCCGTTGGTTATCAATTTGCTCCAGTGGGCCCAATAATGTCTCCCTTCATCCTAGCCCTGATATTTTAGCATACATTAGTAATTAATAATAACAATTAATTTTAGCATACATAATTTAGCATAGATTTTTAAGTTGTTAACAATATGATAAAAAATATTTTCTAGAATAATATTAGTTAAAATCATGTTCTTCACCATGGAGACATTAAGTCTTTGTATGAGGGATTACTAAGATGATGTTACAAGTTAAGCCTTATGTATTAATGTTTTTGTTAGTCAAGACTGGTTGGCTTCTATGTTACATCCCATCCAATCTGGTATGCTATTACTGGATTGTCAGTGTTGTAGAGTTTGGAGATGGCACTGCAGGAAATCCAAAATTTATAACTGGATGGTACAGCTGTAGTTAAATTTTTAATGGGGCGGAAGCTTTCAGGTGTGGGCATGACTACCAGGGCTTCTGAAAGTATAGGGATGTGGGGAGAGGTAGCCCATCCCAACTCTGAGAAGGCCTGGAGTTTTCAGTCACAGGAACCTGTGTACCTAAGGATTTGGGTTGGTTAAGTTCTCTATGAGGCTCAGTCCTGAGGTGATGGAGTCCAGCTGGAAGCATGGCAGTGACTTTGGAGTGTGGGAGAGAGTGGCTACTGGGGCTTTGTTCAGGTGGGCACTGGCCTGCCCTCTTCTGAGAGTGCCCTGAATGTCTCAGCCCAGAACTGGTGTTCAGGAAATTTTTGTAGCCAGTTGAGCTCTTTCTAGATTCATTTATGAGTCTCTGAAACATGGCAGAAGTGTTTCGTGGGCTGTTTTTGTAACTTTAAACCACGTATTTGAAGCTGGGGATGTGGTTCAGGGGTAGAGAGCACACCCCATACTTGCATATTTCTGGGTTCCTTCAGTTCCACCAAAACAAACACACATTCAGTCTCTCTCTTTTATAGTTGGTAAAATTTTCAATTGGTTCTGAAAGTTGGACACCAACTCATTGAGAACTTCACCAGCTCTTGTCTATGTGGCTCCCTCCTTGTGGCAGCTAATGGAGAAACGCCTTTCTGGTCTGTCATGACATGCATAAACTTTCTGGAGGTGTGTTTGGGGCTCTCTACATTGAGAGGGCTTCCTGATTGCTCTCCAGACCTCAGTAGAATAACCATAGCACCAGGGCCGAGGTTACAGAACTGAAATCCACTGTTGCCTAGAAGGACTCCTGTGATCCACCCCAATAAAATATAGAGGCCTACTTCAGTGGCCTCTATAATTAGCCATTCACTCCTTTGCATGAAGCAGAGCCTTCCATGTGGTGTCAACTCACATGCAAATATTCCCTGCCGGAAGGGCCACCCGATTAAGTGGCCAACACCTAGGTACAGGCTGGTTTTATCAGATTGCTGCCTTCCTGCATGTCGGGAAGGATGAGCTGGCTCTGATAAGCTGTCACAGCCCCACACCAACCCTGCAGCAGTAGTGCCCATTGGGGCTGCTGCCCGCTTAGGAAGGGCAGAGGGCGACAGCCAGCTTGCTTGGTGAGGCTGGGGTCAAGCAGCAGGAGAGGAACCTGAGGTGTGGCTCCAGCTGGGCCAGACTGGCAGCATCCAGGCACCCCTCCCAGCCCTCGGGCCCTCACCTGCTCAGAGTGGGTCAGGAAAAGGAGGTGACAAAGAAAACTAGAGAAGAATCCTGGTACTCTGGGATGGCTCCAGAGAAAGCAGAAGAGGATTCAGAAAAGAAGAGTCAAGGGTATCCTCGCCTGCCATGAAGCTCTGGGGGTGGCCTCGGCTGAAGAATGTTCCTTCCACACCCTGCTTTTCTGTCATAGCTCACATCATTTGTAAATTATTTGCTTTGGTCTGTCTCCACCATATGACTGAAGGTTCCATAAGGGCAGGGGCCTGCCCTGTCTTGTCTGAACCAAACCCTCATTCCCAGCACAGCGTATGGCAGGCAGTGCTGTCCCAGGAATCCTGCTGACTAAAGGGAGCAACAGGCAAATGTAGGAGCACCATGCGCTTTGGTTTGCAAACGCCCTTCTGAGCGAGCTGTAATTTATTCTTCACTGTCTTTCCATATCCAGGCAGCATTAGCTCATTCCCTGTGGACTCAATCCAACTGAAATGTTAAGACTCAAAAGGAAAGGGTTGCAGCCAAGGGGAGAGCTGCTCAAAGTATTGGCTCACATACACAGTAGGCAGGACAGGAGGGAAGGGAAGGGAAGGGAAGGGAAGGGAAGGGAAGGGGAGGGGAGGGGAGGGGAGGGGAGGGGAGGGGAGGGGAGGGGAGGGAAGGGGAGGGGAGGGGAGGGGAGGGGAGGGGAGGGGAGGGGAGGGGAGGGGAGGGAAGGAAAACTGGATTTGGGTGTCTTTTTTTTTTAAGTATGTATGATATGACTGGAGCCATAGCCCAGCGGGTAGGGTGCTTGCCCTGCATGCAGCAGACCCGGTTTCGATCCCTCCGTCTCTTGCAGAGCCCGGCAAGTTACCGAGAGTATCCCACCCACATGGCAGAACCTGGCAAGCTACCCGTGACATATTTGATATGCCAAAAACAGTAACAACAAGTCTCACAATGGAGACGTTACTGGTGCCCACTCGAGCAAATCGATGAACAACAGGACAACAGTGCTACAGTGCAGTGCTGTAATATGAATAGATACCACATATAGGTATGGGAAATGTACCTCCATAGGGTCTTTCTCTACAATTTTGTTTGAGATTGACAATATAAATATACTAGTGATTAGGAGCTGAATAAAGGTAATGATTAGGGGCCTGGAGGGATAGTCCAGTGGGTAGGGCACTTGTCTTGTGTGCAGTCAACCCTGATTCGATCCCCAACATCCCATATGATTCCCCAGCACTGCCAGGAGTAATTCCTGAGTGCAAAGCCAAGAGTTGCCCCTGAGCATCATTGGGTGTGGCCCCAAAACTAAAATAAATAAGGGCATCATGCTACCTCCATAGAATGGCATTACATGCAACCATTAAGCAATGAGGACAGGGGCAGATGTGTGACTCAGTTATAAAGTATGTGCCTGACATGCGTGAGACCCTAGGTTCAATCCCTGCCACTACAAATACAAATTTAGGGACTTATGTGTGTGTGTGTGTGTGTGTGTGCGTGCACGGCGCGAGCATTGCTTATATATACAAGGCCTCTACCTCTGAGTCATTTCTCTGGTCCTTACAATAACCTTTATATGTGGTATAATGTGAGAGAGAAGCCAGGCACAGTCTAGTGGGTATAATACACACCATTTGTGGAGAAAAGGAAGAAAATAATCTGTGCATATATAGTTACTCACATATGTGAACATCTCTCTGAAAAGAAACAGAAACATCTGGCAATGCTGGGTGTGGGAAGGACAATACATGGTTTGGAAACTGGGGAGGTGGGACACGTCTCTGTATCCCCTTTTCTCTATTTTCTATCTTATTTTGTGGGAGGCTGGACAACATCCAGCAGTGCTCAGGGATTACTCCTGGTTCTGTGCTCAGGAGTCATTCCTGGCAATACTCCAGGGACCATATGTGGTCAGCAATGCACAGGGACTAACTCTGGTACTATCTCTCTAGCCACTTTTCTCAATTTCAAATCATGACACTGTTAACTATTTAAACATGTGAAAATCATTAAATTTTGAAATAGATAATAGAGAATGTCTTTTATGTCAGGCTAGTTTTCATGTTCATTTTCTAATTTCAGTGGAACTCTGTAGAATGGGTCCCAGGTCCCTATTTTCCAAGCAGGAACATGAAGAAGGGCTGGGGCAATAGTTCAGCAGGTAGGGCTCTTGCCTTGTATGTGGCCAACCCAGGTTTGATCTGCAGCAACACGTATAGACCCCCCAACCCCTCCCTACCAGGAGTGATCCCTGAGCACAGAGCCAGGAGTAAGCCCTGAGTATCACCAGGGGTGACCCCCAAAACAAAACAAAACAAAAATGGAAAAATGAGGCATGTACCTCAGCCATAAAAGGCTAGAGGTGGACTTGACCCGAAAGACAGACTTTCGGTTCCCGATGGTTCTACCTGAGAGCCAACTTGCTTTTTGTTTGTTTGTTCACCACAGCCAACAATGTTGAGAGCCTTAATCCTGGCTTTGCACTCAGGGATCAGTGCTGGCAGTGCTCAGGGAACCATGAGGTGCCGGGGAATGAACCTGAGCTTCCTACAGGCAAAAACGTGCCCTAGCCTGATGAGGTCTCTCCGGCCCTCGAGGGCTGAACTTTCTGCTGTTTCCATTCTCCCAACAAGACCTATGGGAATTCTATCCTCAGGGACCCACTAAGAAGCAGCCACAAAGGAGACAACTCAGGAAAGCTGTGGACAGTGAGTGGATAGTGAAGACAGTTTTCAGTAGGGAGGTTCGGGGAGACTATGGGTGTATGTGTACACATGTGCGCGAGCATACACACACACACACACACACACACACACACACACACACACAGAAAGCACACCATGCAAAGAAGAGGGCTTGGCACTGGAGTGACGCTTCTCTGAGTACTAACAGGAGCCAACAACCACCCCGAAGTAGAGGAACAGCCTGGAACGGTTTGGCCCACTCAGCCCGCGCCAGGAGCCAGCTATCAGCACCTCATCTCAACTCCTTGCCTCCAGCCCCATGAGACAATCCTTGTCTGCAGTTGTAGGCCACCTAGTTCTGGCCCTTTGTTATGGCCATCCTGGGACACAGGCTCATGTGCTATGCTATAACACCAGGGTCCACAAGGCGAACTGGAACCCGACACAGCCAAGCTTGACATCCTGCTGCACCTCTCAATAGCTTTAGCCAGTGGAGGTTGGTCTTGCCAGCCCTCGGCACCCCCATTTCTCAGCACGAGACTGCTGGGTCTAAGGGCTGCTGAGAGCTTTTGGGTTTCGATCTGGTGCTGGCAAAAGCAAAGCTGTGACTGTTTTGACTATTAAGCGCATGCTGGCTTGCAGGGACTCTGTCAAAACTCCTGACAAAAAAATTATCTCCAACTGCTTCATCCAGTTCAGTTGTGAGGAGCCAGAAAAAGTTCACAGGCAAGAAAGTCTCCTTTGCAGAGGGTCTGGTGCCCTCCTGAAAGTAATTTACATCAGAAATGGGGACACAGGAGGTGGCAGGGGTGGGTAAGTGAGGAGAAAAGGGGTAAGTGAGGAAGAGAGGGAGAAGTCGGCTATGCAAAGCAAGGCAGGAGTCAGTAAAGTGAAGGACACTCCTCCTGGCCCAGCCTCTGGCCAGTCTGCTGGTATGAGGACACACTGTGAGGGGGTGCTGGGCCCCACATCACCCAGCAGAGCCCAGGTCACCCGACTGTAATAAAGCTCCTCTCTGCCCTGCGAAGACAGAGGGCATTGTGTGCCCGGCTGGAGACCCGCCCGCAGAGAGGAGGATTGTCCCAGGCCTGGAGCTGCCCGCAGGCTAGCATGTCACAGCCAACCCAGTGCAGGCGAAAGAAGCCACTCTCCAGGGATGGCCTGCCTGTGAGATTCCAAACCTCAAAACTCCAATAAGCCAGGGAAGAGAAAGGAAGTAACAGTTTGGGGATGAATGGGAGTTTTGGGATCCTTCAGAAATGAGGGACATTAAAAAAAAAAAAAAAGAAATGAGGGACATTTTGCAGGCTTCTGGAAAAAACCTACATAGGATCAGACCTCACAAAACCTACAACCCTGGTTGTAGACTAGAGAACATCGGTGGTAAGCAGGGAGTGCCTGGGTGCCAGTCCCAATGGGGCAATTCCCTGGCATGGGATAATGACAGCTGAGACAGAGT
Source organism: Sorex araneus (assembly GCF_027595985.1). Lineage (NCBI taxonomy): Eukaryota > Metazoa > Chordata > Mammalia > Eulipotyphla > Soricidae > Sorex > Sorex araneus. The sequence continues at coordinate 35,561,711 of NC_073304.1, forward strand.
TCAGAGTTTCTCTTCTCCCAGTCTAGACAGGGGGCTTGTAAAAGACCTAGGGAATTGATACCTGGTCTCAGGGAGGAACTAGAGAATGATTACCTCCAGGAACAGAGATCCCTTGCCCGTTTCCCCCTGTCTCTGGCGACTCAGTGGTCATGTCATGCCCATAAGCCACCCCTGGCTGGCACTAGATAATCTCATCATCGGCCACCATCCAGATCGGATCGCATGTCCTTCTCTCCTGAAAGGGAGCATAACATGACTCTCACCATAACCATGCCACTAGACCCCTCGCCAGGCTGTTTCACTCGGGGCACCTCAGAGGGGGGGGCGGGCGGGTGAGAGCCCTCCCTGCCCCAAGGGACCCAGCCCTAGCAGCCACAAACTTCCAGAACTCAACCACCATCATGCTCAAAGCCACTCTTCACACACTCAGGCCGAGCCTCACCCATGAGTGAACCTATTCCTGGATCGCACGGCCACATTTGAGGCCTCATGACACTACATAGGACAAACTTTACTCATACTCCAAGAGTAACACACCACATTTGATGGAGTTCGCTGTAGTAGGCAAACAATCTTAGAGGGAAATATATATATATATGGATATATATATATTTACAGACATATGTACAAAAGCACACAAGGCTCAACCTTTAACAACTTGTTAGTGATATCGTATAGAAGGTCTTAATGGCCCATATCGAAATTGAAAAATCTTCACACTCTTTTCTCTAAAGATACATTTTTGTAGCATTTTCAGTGGTTTTTTATAACAAACGATGCAAAATACATTATTTCAATTCTGCTTTGGGACAGGGACTAGGGTTTGGGATGGAAGCATCCGAAATATGGCAGTGGGAAGATGTAGTGGTGCTGGGATTCATGTTTGAATATTAAATGTAATCAAATATTGTGAACTACCTTATAATTTTTTTTTTAATTTTAAAAAAGAACATAGAAGGGCTAGAGCGATAGTACAGTGGGTAGGGCGTTTGCCTTGCATGCGGCCAACCCGGGTTTGATTCCCAGCATCCCATATGGTCCCCCAAGCACTGCCAGAAGTGATTCCTGAGTGCAGAGTCAGGAGTCAGCCCTGAGCATCACCAGGTGTGACCCAAAAAGCCAAAAAGCCAAAAAAAAAAAAAAGAATGTAGAAATAAGTACAAAAGAGAGAGGGAGAGAGAATGATTACCTCCAACAGACATGATTAACCCAGAATGTTGCAAAACAAATCAGAAATGCACAGATGTTGGGTCTGAGTACTAGCACAGCCAGTAGAACTTTTGCCTTGAATGCTGCCAACTCAGGTTTGATCCCTGGCACCCCATATGGTCCCTAGAGCCCTGCCAGGAGTAAGCCCTAAGCACTGCTGGGTAGCACTGTAGCATTGTCATCCCATTGTTCATTGATTTGCTTGAGCGGGCACCAGTAACATTTCCATTGTGTGACTTGTTACTGTTTTTGGCATATCAAATATGCCACAGGTAGCTTGCCAGGCTCTGCCATGCGGGCGGGATACTCTCAGGTAGCTTGTCGGGCTCTCCTGGCAAGAGGGACGGAGGAATCGAACCCAAGTCGGCAGCGTGCAAAGCAAACACCCTACCCGCTGTGCTATCACTCCAGTCCAAGCACTGTTGGGTATGACTCAAAAAGGAAAAATGGAAAAAAGAAGTACGCAAACGCTTAGCACAGCTCCTGGTTCCTGGTGGTTGCTTAGAAAACAACCTGATCTGGACCCCTGATTTCTGGCAGAGAAATCCTTCTTTAGAGGGGCCTCTTCTCTTTAAAGGCACCGTTCTGCCAGTTCCAAAATAGTTCCATGAACATGCTAGAAGCTCTCTGCTCCTCCAGGCCTGCTGGCCTGTAGGCAGCCTCTGTGTTGTGGAGGTGGCAGAGGGGTGCCAGCAGCCAGGAGCAGACAGGCCTCCTTCCTCCTTCCTGGGCCTCCTCTCACCTCCCCGTCATCCGCCTGAGCAGCCACCTGGCTTTGCTCTCTAGAGATTATCTTTCCTGCCACTCAGGTCCAAGTGCCTGAAAGAGCCAACACCTTCACTGCAGATTCAGTCACCAAAGAAGCTTCTAAAAGCTCAGCCCAGCCAGGCCTGCCCTTCTTTGACTCCCAGCTGCGGACCCTGCAGAAATCAGGAGGGGCTGTGCCTGCTGGGCCCGGGGCCAACTCTGACTGAGGCCGGCTGAGGGCCTCTCCCTGCCCTCCCCCACAGACACACAGGCCTTTATAGTCCGATTATGCCATGGAAACTATGCACATGGCCTGCCCCTTTCACATGGCCCCGGCAGAAAAAATAACAGAGCCTTCTCTCTTTGCCAAGACCCACAGTCCTAGCTGGGCCTGAACAACCAAAGCAGGCCTCTTCTGTGAAACAGGTCCCTACAAAACTCTCAGGCTTCGTTTGGGGGTGCCCTCAAGTCACTGCCCCCTCTCCCAGCCCCCAGGCATCTGCCTCTCTCTTCTCAGATCTGGAGAGCGAGTTTGGCAGGCCAGGGATATGCTGCCTTATATGGTAGTTTCCCTTTGGAGGGAAAAAAAAAAAAAGCCAAACTCATTTATCTGACTGACATCTTCCTGAGACCCGAGACCCTGTTCTGCTCCCCCTGCAGTTCTCCCCCTCCACATGGACATGTCCCTTCAAAGTTCTCGGTCCTGTCCCATGCAGGATCGACTGGCTACATGCGGCCACTGAAGTGTTACTTAATTTAGAAATTTTTTTTTTCTTGGTTGGCTTTTGGTTTGTTTTGGGACCACCGTCAGTAAGGCTCAGGGCTTACTCCTGGCTCTGAGTTCAGGGATCACTCCTAGCGGGGTTTGGGGGAATTATGGGGTGCTGAGGATTGAGCTCCTGGTCAACTGCATGCTAGGAAAACTGCATTTGGAAATCGTAAATGAGATTTCAGTGCCGGGTCCAGAGATGTGGTACCACAAAGACCAATGAAATAAAGTCCAGTTCCTCAGCTGCTCAGGTGATATTTCTCTTTGTTTGTTTGTTTGTTTTGTTTTGTTTTGGGGCCACCCACATGGGCAATGCTCAGGGCTTCCTCTTGGCTCTACACTCAAGAATCACTCCTGGTGGTGCCCAGGGGATTATATGGGATGCTGGGATTCGAATCTGGATCAATCGCACCTTACCTGCTGAACTATCTCTCCGGCCTCGCTCAGGTGAAACTTCAGATGCAGCAAGGCCTCATTACTCCATGGCTACTCAAGACTGGTGATTACCAGAGAACTAGGTAATATAGAATAAGAGCGTTTCCAAGATCACAGCAAAGCAGTTCTAGTGTGTAGCTCTGTGCTCTGTGCTCCAGAATTCCCTTGTCAAAATTGACCTGTCCCCTTGGCGCCTGTGTCTTCCTGGGGTCTGACCTCCCAAGGGCAGGACTCCTCACCAGTGAGTAAGTACCCTTCAGACCCTAAGAGTGGCTGAGGGGCAAGTGGGACTTGTGAGAGCCCACCAGCCTGTTTATGAGGACATTCTGGGAAAGGAAGATGTGGTTTGTGTGTGTATATGTGTATGTGTGTGTGTTTGTGTGGGTGTGGGTGGGTGTGTCTATGTGTGGTGGGGGAAGAGGGGCTGCGTGAGCCAGACCAGCTCGAGGCACATCTGTGGAGAAGAGCTGTAAGGACACAGCCCATAATCCCTTCAATCCTCATCTTCCAGCACTGTGTGAAAGAATTCTTCCAGGGTAGGAAGATAAAGCGTGTTTATTTAACTGTTAAACTTCTAAGATCTTTTTTGTTTGGGAACCACACCTAATGGCGCTCTGGGGATCATCCAGTTCCTGGGATTAAACCCAGGCCTCCTGCATGCAGAGCCATCTCACCAGTTCCTCACGCTTGTATGTTTTTAAACAGTTTTGTTGAGATGCAATTGACATACCATAGCACTTCCCCAGTAAAGGGTGCAACCAGAGGGCTTTGCATATTCACCATTGTGGGCAACCCTTATCATAATCACTTCTAGCACATTTTCATCACCTCAAAAAAAAACAACTTTACATCCTTCAGCTACCACCCCCCTTTCTGTTCGCCATTTCATATGTAAGCACACAGCAGGTGGTCTCCGCTGGCATGCAAACATGAGAACAACAGTCCCTGGCTCTGTGGTTAGCCTTCTGTGGTCAGAGAGTAAGGCCATGAGCTGGTAAGATGCTTGCAAAACACTAGGAGTCTAAATATTTGCTGCCTTTGTTTGTTGTTACAGTTGTTTCTCTGTGGACATGAGAGAAATGCAGTGACCTTGGGGAGAGCAGAGAGCAATGTGTGCATCTTTTGAGAAGCTGGGCATGAGGCAGGGTGCCGGGGGCAGGACTAATCTTCAAGCCAACATCGTACAGGAAAGGGATCAGGCATGCAGAAGGGCATGGTGGGGAAGCTGGTGAATCCTCGCAGAGACTCAGACCTGTAGACTGACTACTGTCCATGCTGCCATCCGTGGTGTCTTCTCTCTCTGGGACCCTGCACCTTGCACGGCCACAGGGCAGCAGGTTCCTCGGAGACCCAGAAGAAGCAGGACCTGCAAACCTTGGCTGACTTTGCAACATCTCAGCCGGGCTTTTCCTTTTGACACCGGGCCTGGACTCTGCCCTGTGCCCTTCTTCCCTCACTCCACGGCAGGGCTCTGGGGCCCCTCTCAGGCCCGGCAGGGTGTCTGATGGAGAAGGCAACTGGGATGTGCAGGCAGAATTGAGAGTCAAGCAAATGAGCGAGACTAATAAATCTGGGACATAACAGGTCCAAACAAGCGTCTAGGAGGTTTTGGGAGCCAGCCCAGACTCCACAACACAGCATCTGCATCAGTCCAGGTGGACAAAGCCCCGAACCCGGGACAGGGGCTGGGGGGGAGGGGATGGGCAGTGCCAGAGCCTCAGGCTGGACTTGTGCTGGTCATCCCTGAAGTTGCAAAGCATGGGCTGGGGGTGGGAGCATAGGCCATCTCAGGGCTGGTGTGGGCACGAAGGGGACGTGCCATATACAAAAGTTCTGGTGGGCAAGTAGAAATGTTTCTCCATGGCTGGCCAGAGGAGAAGTGGGAGGGAGCGCTGTTTTCTCAGCTTGGTCAGATCTGACATGGGATGGATAAACTGGGGGGTGTGGGGAATCCTGGCAACCACCAGATGAAAGCCCAGACCAGATTGTCTCTGGGAAGGCATGAGAGAGGGAGAGCTGCCTGCTTATTGCCTGGCCCAGCATTCACCATCTTGAAGGACTTGAGCTTCAGGGGTACTTACTGTGTGTCAGGCTCTCCCACACACTGAAATGCTGCCACCACGGGCAGTGGAGATGCCAGCAAGTCCTGTGTCTGAGGATATCTGGGTGCAAAGGTCAGGAAGCAGAATTTCAATCCAGGTGCCTGGGCCAGCTACCTGCAGTCGTTCCTTTCCTCCTCAGCAACGAGAGAGCAACACCTTGGTGACTAATTTGCATCTCTGTTCCCTGGCACCCACTGCCCTTGCTGCTATTTGTTGTAATTGCAAGGAACAGCATGCCTGACTAGGTGCTCACATATCAGCTTCAGTGGTGGTGTTCTGGTCACTCAGGTCCTAGTGTTTCCAGAAGGGTGTAGAGGTGCTCAGACAGTGCTCCCTGGGGGTCCCACTTGCAGAGCGCTCGTATGTCTCATTAGCTAATTTGCCCTCACATCCAGCCACGCCTGGGAGATGGCACATTCTTCTGGGGGCCCAGAGAGCTGCACCACCTGGATCACGTGGGTGGCACCAGGCTCTAACTCAGGGCCTCATGTTGGCCAGGCCGGCCCCGTTGGCCACTGAGCCTCCCCAGACTCTAAGACCCGATTTTATCACTGTAAACATGGGGGCTCAGAGCAGCTCTGTGACTTGCCCTGTGTCAGTGGTCTGAAGGCCGGCCTGAGTGGTGACCACAGAGCCTGGCCCTTTACAATATCCCCTCACTGAGTCTCCAGGAAGAGACACGGGGAGGGCTTGGCATGTGGAGTTACCATGTTCTCAGCCATTGGTTCAGAAATAAGGCAGCAAAATCCTGTGCCCCAGGCTAGCTGCTTAGGCGGGGCCCCAAACAGAGCCACAGTGACCGCATGAGGCTTCTATGTAAATTCTACCCCTGGGACACTGTCACTAACCTGGCCATGGTCCCCCCAGGGCCTGTGTGTCACTCAGGTGCACAGAGAAGAGTAACAAGGTATAAACAAAATTCCTTGGTGGGGCGACCCCTTTTTCTGCTTGGGGAGAAGTCGCTGCATGCCCTGCAGTTAGGTATTATCGCTGCTGTCCATGCACTGACCCCTGTCTGCAGGTTGGCCCTGAGTCATGCATGGGAGAAAGTGCTCTGTGCTTGGAGTGCAGGGCAGGGCTACTTAGATCAACCCCGTGGCTAAACTGCCTTGCGACTCACCTGGAAAACATGAGCACTGAACCCACTGGATTTCAAAATCTTCCCCCATTCGGGCCAGGGATGGGACTCAGTGGTCGAGCAGGTGTAAAGCCCCGAGTTCTATCACCAGTACTACCAAAAAATATTAATTTAATCAAAATCAACAGAAGTCGGACTGGAGAGATAGTATAATGGGTAAGGTATTTGTCTTGCATGCGGCCAACCTGGGTTCAATCCCTGACATCCCATATCGACCCCTGAGTTTACCAGGAGTAATTCATGAGTGTAGAACCAGGAGTAAGCCCTGAGCACACTTGGGTGTCATGGAAATACAATAATGATGATGGTGATGATAATAATAATAACAATAATCACTGTATCACTGTCATCCCGTTGCTCGTTGATTTGCTCGAGCAGGCACCAGTGACATCTCCATTGTGAGACTTGTTGTTACTGTTTTTGGCATATCGAGTATGCCACAGGTAGCTTGCCAGGCTCTGCCGTGCGGGCGAGATACTCTCGGTAGCTTGCCGGGCTCTCCGAGAGGGGCAGAGGAAATCAAACCTGTGGGGGCCACGTGCAAAGCAAACGCCCTACCCCCTGTACTATCGCTCCAGCCCAATAACAATAATTTTAAAAAATAAAATGACCAGAGATAGCTCAGAAGGCTAGAGTACATGCTTTGCCTATGGAAGCCCAGTTCCATTCCTGGCACTGGATAGTTCCCTGATCATCACTATGTGTGACACCTCCAGCCCCAGGGGAAAACAAAAACAAAAACAGAAACACTGTTGATGCTCCAGGGTCCCTGCTCATCCCCACGCATTCCACTGATTCCCGACCAGCTCTCTGCGCTACTTTCGGGGGGAAATCAAGATTTTTACCATCCGTCACAGGCCCTGAAAAGCTCACAGCTGACACCACAGGGCTGCAGAGATAACTCAATGGGCTGAGTGCATGCTTGTATGCAGAAGACCCAAGTTGGATCCCCAGCGCCCCTTGGTTCCCTGAGCACTGCCAGATGTAACCCTACAACCAACAAAAGAATTCTATATGGCAAATGTCGAAAGGCAAGCAAATTCGTTCCATGGTTAATCGAACCACAGAGTTCTTGTTTGGTGGGACCCTGAGGGCTTTCAGGAGAAGGAAATCTTTGAGGGAAATGGAAATACTACATGAGAGGGGACCCAGGGAGGCTTGGTGGCAAAAGGACTTGCCTTCCAGGTGTGAGATCTCAAGTTTGATCCCTGAAACTCTTATACCTCAAGATGCTCTGCTGTCTGGTATCTCTATCAATGCAACAAAGTATGTCACCCCTGGAACACCACAGCTAAACAAAGGGTGTGGGGAGGGCAGTGTGCAAGCACCACAACCCGTGTATGAGCTTCTGGGCATTCGTAGCAAAAGCAGCAAAGGAGAAAAGCAAGTGGGATTTTTTTTTTAATGTTGTGTAAGAAGGGGAAGCGAGAGATTCTAGCTAGAGGGAAGGCTCTGCCTAAAGGTACAGGAGAGGGGCCCAGTGAGACAGCACAGCCAGGCCCCGTCATTGGTGTGGCTGGAGATAATGTGACCACACAAAGGTCAGGGGCCACTAGCAGAGAAACAAGGTACGGCCTGTTAAGTTAGAGAAGATCCGGAGGCTGAAACACAGAGAGCAGGGGAGCAAGTCTGAGTGCAGAAGCTGGAAAAGAAAACCATTCCAGCCACCCAGGTGAGTAATGAGAGGCCTGAAGGATGATCTTGGTAGGAACACGAGAGAAAAGAGAGAGGACAGACAGTACCATCTATCCTGTCTGAGGAGGGAGGTAGTGGCCGCCTGGGTTTAAGACCCAGGATCAACAAGAGGTCTGGTTTTCTGACCTGGGCTTTCTGGTCCATTAGAAACACAGAAGGAGCCAGGCTTGAGGGAAAAGAATGAAGAGTCTTTTGATGAAGATGATGAAGAGGGCATTGCTTATCCAAGTGGAGGAGAATTCAAGCATTTTCAGGAAAACAAGGATTGTTTCAAAGGACAGGCCTTTAATGTGCCAGTAAAATCAGCCCCTCAAATGAGCTGGGGTGCGTTCAGCCACCTTGGAAACATCCTCAGCCAACAGTTCTGGATACTTTAAGTTGGATCCTCACAATCAGCTGGTTCTGTGCAAGCAGAGCACAACTACTGGCCCCAGGGGAGGAGGAAGGCTGTGAAAAGAAACGCCTCTGGGCAGGGAAAAGGGAAGACAGCAGGAAAGGAATGGAAATTGGGGGTACAGGCCTTTCTGGAACTTGGAGGGAGAAAAAGGAGGTGGGAGGCCAAGAGTCAGGGCTCTCCTGCCCACGTGGGACTTAGGAGGGGGTATGGGGTGTAATGAAAACCTCCAGCCCCATCTGGGTGCCAGTGGGCCTGTGCCTGCCATCCCATGTCCACTGGCCTGACACTGTGGGTGTGCAGGAGTGTGAGGACAGCCTTTCTGTATTAGAGCAATGAGAGAAGCCTTTCCATGGCTCCATGGTGAGGGCCACTGTTTCTCAGTGGGACAGGGTACGAGGCACGCCCAAGTCCACTGGTCACCCAGTCTAGTTGTCTCTCTGGAATGTTTGTGTTCTTTCAAATTTCTTTCTTTGGTGGGACTTACATGGGATGGGGAGGGGGGACTACTCCTGACTCTGTGCCTAGGGCCACTCCTGGCATTGCTCAGGGGACCATATGTGGTGCCAGGATTCAAACCAGGGTCATGGTTTGCATGCTAGGAAAACCCCCTAACCCTTCTCTCTCTCTCTCTTTCTCTTTCTCTCTCTCTGTCTCTCTCCCTCTCTCTCGCTCTTTCACTCACTCACTCTCTCTTTCACTCACTCACTCACTCACTCACTCACTCACTCACTCTCTCTGTCTCTGTCTCTCTGTCTCTCTCATCTCTCTCCTTCCCTTCCTACTTCCCCTTCCTCCCTTTTCTCTTTTTAAGCTGATTTTTTCTAAATGGACTGACCATCAGCTCACGACACAGCAGCCGAGGAGCAGCATGTCCTACCTCAGTGCTTCTTCCCCCAGCACCGTGCCTCGTACCCTGTCCCACTGAGAAACAGTGGCCCTCACCATAGAGCCATGGAAAGGCTTCTCTCATTGCTCTAATACAGAAAGGCTGTCCTCACACTCCTGCACACCCAGTGTCTTTCCCCAGCCCTGGCCCTCCCTGCCCTGCTCGGGGCTCCCCCAGGATCCAGGCTCTGGCCTCCCCACCACCCCCAGCCTCCAGTGCTGCCAGCTGCCTTTCCCCAGCATTTCCCCGTCCTGTCTTCCTCAGTCCTCGGTCACCTGGCACTCTGGGTCGGCCTCGCTCCAGATCTCACTTGTCACATTCACCGTCCTGCTGTCCCCGAGTCTCCCTGCATCACCGAGCCCATGGGTTTGGGGTGTGTGGACAGTTGGGTTTTTTCTCCCTCTGTGAGGAAGAAGCCAGAAACTCCGTATTGGGATTTCCTTCTCCCCTCTGCGATAGCAGCAGATCCTGAGCAGATTCAGCACAGGACTGTGTCTCGACATGCCCCGCTGAGGGTTGCCTGCATGAGGTGAAGAAACAAGGAGAGAGGTGAGCCAAGAAGGAAGCCGAGCGAGCTTAGGGCAGGGCTGCGTGGAGCTGACTGGGGAGGCACCGGCTGTCCCTCAGCTGAACCGCGTACCCCCTATTCGCCGACCCTGCACCTTTACACAGAACCCAGTGCCCTGAGGGTCTCCAGCAGGCGGAGGCTGAAGCAGATGGGAAGGAGAATGAATGACAGTATGGTGGGGTTCTGGATCTCTTCCTGCACGACTACTCCTCCCCCAGGTCACTGTTCCCTTGACCTGACTCAGGGGACAACCGGAGGGAGCCTCGTCAAGCATCTCGATGCTGCTGATATCAAAGGCTTTATTACTGGGGCTGGAGGAATAGCACAGCGGGTGGGGCGTTTGCCTTGCACAGGGCCGACCCAGGTTCAAATCCCAGCATCCCATATGGTCCTCTGAGCACTGCCAGGGGTGATTCCTGAGTACAGAGCCACGAGTAACCCCTGTGCATCACCGGGTATGACCCAAAAAGCAAAAAAAAAATTAAAAAAAAGGCTTTATTACTGCTTCGAAGCTCAGGCTTTGGGTGTTTGAGAGGAAGGCAGTGCCTGTATTCATTCAACTCTCTTCACATCCAACTGATTCGGAGTTCAGACTCAGACTCTGCGTGCTGGTTCTAGTCCCAAACACCTCCTTTATTGTCTACCCAGGAGGCCCTGAGCAAGTTACCTAATAGCTACATGCCTCAGTTTCTTCATCTGTAAAATGAGTGTGGTCAAGTGAATATACCGACTGGAAGTTGTGAAGACAGAACGAGACAAGCTCTATGGAGTAGTAGGATCAGTGTTATCTAAAAATGCTGATAGCGGCGCATATGCTGCCTGAGCCCATGTGCTGCTTGTGCCCATGTGGCCGAGCACATGTGGTGCCCGAGCACATGTGTTGCCCGCATCTACCCCCTTGAGATGTGTACTTTCATGCTTTCGTGTCCAGTGCTAGGATGTGTGTAGAGCTTCCTCCACCCTTGGAGAAGCCCGTGTTCTCTCTTGATCGCGTTACTCCTACTGTTTTTTTTCTTTTCCACTTATCCCTTCCTCCTTCCCTCAGAAACCTCTAAATAAAAATCTATTTACTTCAAAAAAAATAAATAAATAAATAAAAATGCTTATAGCTACTGTGATTGTCATTTCCAGATAGAAACCAAGACCTGTGTTAACTGAATCCTCCATGCCTCTGGGTAAGGAAAACTAATGAATGACACCCTCAAGAGAAGCTAACCTGATCTTCCAAGGTTGGCAATAAAGGAGAGATTCTCTGAGGTAGGAACGTGCTGAAGTTCCTTTTACCTTTGGCAACAGCGAGGTTAGGGAGAAAGTTCCAGAGGAAGGGAGAAGAAGGTTAATTTTCGTTTTGATTTATTTGGGGACCACACCCAATAGTGCTCAGGGACTACTCCAGCTTTGTGCTGAGTTGTTCCCAGTAGTGCTAGAGACTGTGAGTTCCAGGGATCAAACCTGGACCTCCCACAGGCGAAGCATATATTCAGCTCATTGAGCTGTCTCTCCGGCCCAGAGAAAGTTGGATCGTAGGGAACAAGACAAAGCCAAGAGATGCAGTCTCCTTTCCCATGCTGTCTCCTGACAGCTGTGCCAACCTCTGAGGAAGCGAATTTGATTTTATTAAGGAAGGCAACACGTTTCCTTCCTCCTGATGTCGCCTCTGTGTTGTTCATATTGTTGGTTTCCAGGATGTGAATGTCATCCTAGGACAGAGCCTGGAAAAGGATAGGCTGAACGTTTGTTTAGCAAGTGAGACAACTATGGAAGAAAGTGCAACCTACAAATTTAATAGTCCCATGTTTTCAGAGAAAAGCATAATATTTTAAGTGATAGTAATGACAAGCATTTTTTTAATAGCAATTTTGATCTTCATCATCAGGCACACAACAGTCCATGCATAGGAGCCAATACCAACTGAAACGCTTCTCATTTTACAGGATAAGAAACTGAGTGTTGGTGGGGCTGGAGTGATAGCACAGCGGGTAGGGCGTTTGCCTTGCACGCGGCCAACCCGAGTTCGATTCCCAGCATCCCATATGGTTCCCTGAGCACCGCCAGGAGTAACTCCTGAGTACAGAGCCAGGAATTACCCCTGTGCATCGCCAGATGTGACCCAAAAAGCAAATAAATAAATGAATAAATGAAACTGAGTGTTGATGAATTTAAATAGTTTGTCTAAGGTTTCACTTCACTTGTACCACTTGTCATCCCATTGATTCTCAATTTGTTCGAGCGGGCACCAGTAAGGTCTCCAGTTGTCCCTGTTGCATGATAGTATAGCCCAATGATATCTGCTCGCTCCCTTCCTCCACTACCCAGCCACCACCACGCTCCAGGATGCTTTCCGAACGGCACGGCCAAACCTCATGCATGAGTGAAAACCACAGAACCAGGTAAAGCAAATTTTGCGACCTTGTACTCCAGGCTCAACGGGATGGGGAAACTCCTACAATCTCTGTTGCCTTGCCCCAGAGATCAAACCCAGCCTAAGGTTTTAGGGGGGGGGGGAAAGATGGTTGACTCTGTACTTGAACTTGAATCTTTCATTTTTTTTTTTACTTTCCCCCCCCTTAGATTTATTGAAATATGATTGACAAAGAATGTTGTGGAAACATAAGTTATATTGATTCACAGACTAAGATTAGTTAACACATCCATCACCTGACATAGTTCTGTGTGAGTGTGTTGAGAACAGTTAATGTTTATTCTCAGCAAATTTTGAGAATATAGAACAGTAATATTGATGATTGTCATTCAGAATGGACGTTTGCTCCTTGCATTTGGGTCTGTCTGAATTCAGAACCTGAATTCTGACCAGCGTTCTAATTCTCAGAGGGCTCTTAGATCAAATTTCAATCTGGTGAGAAAAACAAGTGTAAAATCCGTTTCTTTTCCAGTCATCTTTGGGAATTAATTTTCTCATTAAAATTCTATGGACTTCTCAGGACTAAGGCCCAGCAAGTGGCTCTTTTCTGCCCCCTAGAGGGCGCGGCCTGCAGCACTGAGAATAAAGGCAGGAAGGTAATGGTTAAAAGTGTGCTCCAAATCTGGGCAGGTCTGGGCCTGCAAGGAAAAAAAAAAAAAAAAAAAAACTAAGAAAACACTTTTGTTTCATGAAAAATTGGTGCTAATGGGCTGGGAATTTTATGGACCAGGAGTGAGAAGAGGACATCAAGGGCAGAGTCTACAGTCAGTCTGGAATTCTTATTTTTAACACATTCCCCCAGATGATTCTTAGGCTTACAGACAAGTGTGGGAAATGCAGAGGCCTGTGATTCACTCACCACTTGAAGCTTTCAAGAACGCCTCCCCCTAGCAACCCACTGCTAATTCACCTTGTGCTGCACCCCACAGGAGTCAAGTGCGGGGCAGGGGAGAGAGCTCAATGAGTTAAACACAAGCTTTGCATACAGGAAGTCGAGAGTCACAGTCCCCTGGGCACCATCAGGAGCAAACCCCAAACCGGAAGTATCCCCCAAGCATCACCAGGGGCTGGTAAACCACTACCAAAAAAAAAAAAATGGTTCCTTCTCGTTTTCAGATTGGTGCTCTCCAGGATTTGGGAAGAGAAGAGATAACCTGGCAAAGGATTAACTTCTTTTCTCCTCTGCAGAGAACCATCTACATGGACAAATCTTACAAAGGCCCCCGTCAGTCAAGTAGCCGAGGACCTAGGGCACCAGCAGCATGTCTGGAGCTTCCCAGCATCACCCCTCCAGGGTCTAAAGTGCAGACACTGTGCTGGATTCATGGCAGCTCGAAACCATGGCCCCAGAGAGCACCGACCGGTTTTCTTGCCCTCTTCTACAAGCATTTAGAATAAAGTAAATGGAGATGCTTTCTGTTTTCTTTTTCCTTTGTTTTGTTATTTGTTTCAGGAGGAGTTTTGATCACCCCCAGTGGTACTCAGGGGCTTTTCCTGGCTCTGTGCTCAGCAATCACTATATTGATGCTGAGGATTCAACCAAAGCCAGCCACAGGCAAGGCAAGGACCTTATCACCTGCACTATCTCTCAGCTGGTCTTTTCCTTTGGGGTGGGGGGGGGGTCTAAGCATTCCCTAAGGAGTGCTTAGGGAATCCAGGGTTTACTCTAAGCAATACTTGGCCCACTATTTATGGGGGTCACCAAGATCACTGCCCTGTTACTCAAGGGACCATGTGGACTGGGAATCCAACCAAGGCTTACACGTGCCAGGCAAGTGCTCCAGCCCTCTGCAGCCCTCTCTAGCCCAACTACCCTGACATTCTAATTTGCAAGTTTGCCACCTGTTCTTCTTCCCCTACCATTAAGATGACAGACTTGGTTTTGGGCGTTTCTCTGTTCTGACACATCTCAGGAATCCGTTTCAAGAGAAAGGGTGGAAACCTCCCTCTTCGACTTCCTCTCTTGCAGTCAGGGATGGACTTTATCCAGCAACAGTGCCGGCAGCCAACACACAATCACAGATAAATTGCAGCCACGCCCTTTTCTCACACAGAGTGCCAACATCTCAACTTCACAAGCCAGCATTTCTCACGATCTGTAGCCAGCAGGAAAATCTAGAAAGGTTTTGAGTTGATCCAGAGCCCCCTGAGTTTGCCTCTTTGTCAGGATGAATTATTCATTCGATAAATGTCTATGCTTAAGGCAGCATTTTTAAAAATTGAGTTATTATTCACAGAGTAAAATTCATCACTTTAAACTTCATTCAAATGTTTTGTGGACTTTTTATGGTTATAAAACCATCACCACTCTACTTCCAAAGTATTTCCTTCTGCACTGATACACTGTTGCACTGTTGTCTCATTGCTCATCAATTTGCTCGAGTGGGCACCAGTAACGTCTCCATTGTGAGACTTGTTGTTACTGTTTTTGACATATCGAGTACGCCACGGGTAGCTTGCCAGGCTCTGCCGTGCGGGCGGGATACTCTCGGTAGCTTGCTGGGCTCTCCAAGAGGGAGAGAGGAATCAAAGATGGGTCGGCTACATGCAAGGCAAACGCCCTACCCACTCTAAAAGAAACTTCAACAGCAGTATTTCTCCTGGCCCCTGTCAATCACTAATATATCAATCACTAATATACTATGTGTGTATTCGCCTATTTTGAACCATTTAAGTACATGCAACTGTACAAAATGTGGCCATTTATGTCTTTTACTGTGTTTTTAAGGTTCACCTATATCATAGCATGCATTACTTATGCTTTGTTTTCTAAGGTAAAAAATATAGTGTTTATATATGTATATAATGTGGAATGTAATATTATATTCAGTATTATATTCAACCAGGCATTTTGGCTTCTGTGACTCATACTGCTGTAAGCATTCACTTACAAGCTTTTGCATGGACATATATTTCCAGTTCTCTTGGGTATATACCTCAGGGTAGAATTGCTGGGTCACATGGTTACTTTACGTTTAATGTTTTGAGGAACTGCCAGACTATTTTCCCACTCAGTACAGATTAACCAAGCAGCACGGTGGCCTGGCCAACTGCCATGGCGAAACATACAGGTTAACATTAAACACATGATTTAAGAAATAGATGTGTGGGGCTGGAGTGATAGCACAGCGGGTAGGGCATTTGCCTTGCACGCGGCCTACCCAGGTTCGATTCCCAGCATCCCATATGGTCCCCTGAGCATGGCCAGGGATAATTTCTGAGTGCAGAGCCAGGAGTAACCCCTGAGCATTGCTGGGTGTGACCCAAAAAGCAAAAAAAAAAAAAAGAAAGAAAGAAATAGATGTGTATATGCGTGTATTTTTGTGCGTGTGTGTTTGTGTATTTCTGTGTGTGCGTGTGTTGCCTATATGTACATATATTTTGGAGTCACACCTGGTGGTACACAGGGCTTACTCATGGCTCTGTGTTCAGGGTCTCCCCTAGCTGTGCTCAGAGAACCAAAGATATATGCCACTGAAGACAGAACCAGAGTTGGCAGCACAAAAGTCAAGTGTATTATCTCACCAGCCCGGATTTAATTTCTCCCTTTTTAGCACACTTCTGCTAACATCAAAGGGAAATTCTGACTACTTTAAGACTGTGACGCATGGACACATAATCTAAGACTGTATTATAACAAGAATGCAGGGAAACAAAAAGCAAAAAGCATGCAGACATTTTTGAAACTCCAAATCCAGGGCTTATGATATAAAAACAACAACAAAACTACAAACACACTACACAGCAAAAAGAAAAACAAACAAAAAGCTAAACCTCTTTGCCTAGTGAAAAATGAAAAAAGATTTTTTAGGGGCTGGAGTGATAGAACAGCAGGTAGGGTGTTTGCCTTGCAGGCAGCCGACCTGGGTTCGGTTCCCAGCATCCCAAATGGTCCCCTGAGCACCGCCAGGAGTAATTCCTGAGTGCATAGCCAGGAGAAACCCCTATGCATCGCCGGGTGTGACCCAAAAAAAAAGCAAAAAAGAAAATAAAAAAGATTTTCTAACTGGGTAGGTTTTTGACAGTTCCTACCATTTGGGGGACAAAGTTTGTGCAAGTATGCTGGTGATGTGTGTGTGAGTAACCAGGCTTGTAGGAGTAACCAGATATGGAAATATGAGTAAGGAATGGATCATAAAGTCGGAGAAAGATAATGGTGGAGACTCCCTTCAAAGAGTCTGAAGAAACAGACACTAATTTCCTCCTCCGCGCCTTTCTAGGGCCAGAGAACCAGCTCCCTCCTTCACCTATCTCCCATCTTCCTGACTCAGACCTGAGCAGCCACCCCGCAGCTGTTCCCAGAGCTTACTCTACCCAAGTCAAGGCCCCATTGTTTGCAAGCAGCAGTTCTGAGAATGACAGAGCTTCACTTGGTGGTAGAAGGTTGGGTCAGGCCCCAGGAGGGGAGAGGCATTGCAGGACTTGGCGCTGGACTCGATAGAATGAAATGAAAAGATGGGTGTTTTGATCAAGGCCCTGAGCTAGGTGCTGTGGGGAAAGGCAGAGTACTTGTGGGAAGAAGGAGATGCAACCCCACAAGGTGGGGACCACAAGGGCAAAGTGATGTTGGGGGCAAGAGACCTTCTCCTCTGATGAGCCGCTCTGATCTCCATGAAGGATGGAGAAGGGGGACTGAGGAAGGAAAAGGCTTATACAGGCTTCCAGTCAGGGAAAGAGAGCCAAGGGCCCAACGTACAGTCTTAAAAGATCCCCATGGGGCATCTTTGGAGGATGCATCTGAGAAAGGCAGCTGTAGGCAATGGTGTCACGGTGCCAAGGGCATAGACTGTAGCTGTGCAAACCAAGCTGGGAGAGCTACTCTGCACCCCACTGGTGGGACAACCCACTCAGACCACCACCTGCCATGTGCTCTGCCTTCACATGAGGTTACTAAGTAATGCGTGACTACGTGGGGTCTGACACATACGTTCCTACAGGCAGCTCTAGTGGCTTTGTTTGTTTTGGTGACCACACCTGGTGATGCTCAGGGATAACTTCTGGTTCTGTACTCAGAAATTACTCCTAGCACTGCTCAGGGGGCCGTATGGGATGCTGAGGACTAAACCAGGGCTGGCCACATGCATGGCAAGCACCCTACATGCTGTACTGTCTCTCCAGCCCCTGACCTCTTTAACAATCAAAACCCAGAAATTTGTGGGGGCTGGGCTGAAGAGATAGTATGGCAGGTAGGGTGCTTGCCTTGCATGTTGCTGATCCCTGGAACCACATATGGTCGCTGGAGCTCTCCCAGGAGTGATTCCTGAGCATAGAGCCAGAAGAAAGCCCTGGAAACCACCGGGATTCCTCCTGCCCACCATCCCCCAAAAAGAGAAATTTGTGGTGAGAGTCTTGTGTGGCTCAGTGCTCAGGAGACCATATGAGGTGCCTAGGATTGAACTGGGATCAAATACAAGCAAGTACCTTAACCTCTGTTCTACCTCTCTGGCCTCTGTCATTCTGGACTTCAACTGGAGCATCTACATACTATAGATTTCAGACTAGCCAGCTTCAAATTTGTGACAGTCAATTTCTTTCTTTTTTTTTTTTAATTTTATTGAATCACTGTGAGATAGTTACAAGCTTTCATGTCTGTGTTGCAAGCCATAATGCCCAAAAGGAGAGAGAGAGTATGGGGAATATTGTGACAGTCAATTTCTAAATGGACTGGAGCAATAGCACAGCGGGTAGGGCGTTTGCCTTGCACGAGGCTGACCCGGGTTCAATTCCTCCATCCCTCTTGGAGAACCCAGCAAGCTACCAAGAGTATCCCGCCCAAGTGGCAGAGCCTGGCAAGCTACCTGTGACATATTCGATATGCCAAAAACAGTAACAACAAGTCTCACAATGGAGATATTACTGGTGCCCGCTCCAGCAAATCGATGAACAACAGGACAACAGTGCTACAGTGCAGTGCAATTTCTAAATACAAATTTCTTCCCACAGGGTGTCTCTCTTGAGAACTTTATCTATGGGTTTGGGGTGTGTGTGTGTGTGTGTGTGTGTGTGTGTGTGTGTGTGTGTCCCGAGAATTGAACCCAGACCAGTCAAGTGCAAGAAAAGCCCAATCTGCTGCATTGTCTCTCCAGAGCATTTCTTTGTTTTGTTTGTTTGTTTGTTTGTTTGTTTTGTTAAGGAGAATTTCAGTTTATTAAAAAGCAGAGGCAGGGCTTTCCGATAGATACAGACTAAACCAAGTGTTTACTTATTTTTCGGGGAGAGAATCACTAAGATACTGCATGCTGTCAAAGAAGAAACAAACCAGAGCATGCAGCATAGGTTGGCAACTCAAAGACAGAAAAGAACAGTGTTTACTGAGTGGGGAGACACATCACTGTGTTTTTTGTTTTTTTAAATTTTATTCAATCACCGTGAGATAGTTACAAGCTTTCATGTTTGGGTTACAATCTCACAATGATCAAACACCCATCCCTCCACCAGTGCACATTCCCCACCACCAATATCCCGGGTATACCCCCCCTTTCCCACCCTCCCCCTGCCTCTCTGGCAGACAATATTCCCCATACTCTCTCTCCAGAACATTTCTTGAGAACTTTAATATCTGGGGTCAGAACAGGCAAAGCAACCTTCACTGAGCTCTTTTTTCTCTTAGGCACTTCCTTTTGGAAGAGCTGCCTCACTCTGATGTGTGAATGTTCCCCCTGCGCCCCAGGGAGGCCCTCTGGCACCAAGCTGCCTGGAGCCCCAGATGCGAAAGAGCCAGAACAGCCTCACTGTGCTTGGACAGAACCTCAAACCAACAAAAATCTAGAGGTAATGAATGATTAAAAATCATTTCCACTTCCTGAAAAAAATCATTTCCGCTTCATTTCCCTCTTTGCTATTCTGTGTATTGGTGGAGGGGAGGCGTGGTTGGGGAGATTGGGTCACACACTCAGCAATGCTCAGGGGTTACTCCTGGCAGTGCTCGGGGACCATATGTGGTGTTGGGGATTGAACCTGGGTCGGCTGCAAGCAATGCAAATGCCTTCCTGCTGTACTATCTCTCTGGGGCCCTTTTGTTGCCATGATTAAAGGGGAGGCGGTGCTGAACTCTTGGTTGTAGCACCCACATATGCTCACTGCAACTGACACACTAGGCCTAGGTGCTCTTTTGTCTTTAGATGCATCGTTCACACACACACCTCACTCCTGACTCCAGAGATCACACACTCTTGTTACCCTGGGGGTACTCTGGGGGTTCCAAACAGCTGAGCCACTGGGATGGTTCTCAGTGAATATGGGAAACATCAGGAATCAAACTCACAGCTTCAGGGATCAAACTCAGGCTTGTAAACACTTGCTTTTCACCGCTGAGCAATCCCCAGACCTTTCCCAAATCCTTTATCTAAATGATTCCATACTTCATACAGTGGACGGGTTTCCAAAGAGAGTGAAGATGAAAATCACATTGAATGCTCTAGTCCCCATCGGTAAAAACGGAATCTATCCTACCCAATCTAGGGGTACACCTGTTCTCAGATTTCCTCAACTGATTTGCTGTCAGTATAAGGCAGACGGGGGCCACGACCACAACCTTCACCAACTCGTTTTGAGAGACACCAGTTCCCATCTTAGTGGCCACCCAGCACACCTCCAATCCAAAGCTAACTGCCATGTAAGGGAAGCTGAGGGCCAGTTCTGAGAAGAAACCTTGGACGGGACTGGCTGAAAGAGGGAAAATAGATTAGTTGGGCCTCCTAGGATCTGCAATCACACCCCCTGGAGGCCTAGAGGCAATTCAGCCAGGCCCCAGGCTGTTCTGGAAGAGAGACTGCTAACCCTCTCCCCACCTCCTCATCGAACCCCCACTGGAGACCACCGGAGGCAAGGTCTTAAGTCCTAAAGCTTTTATTTATTGGTTTTGGGACCACACCCAAAACTTACTCCTGACCCAGCAGTGCTCAGGGATTGCTCCCGGCAGGCTCAGGGGACCATATGTGCTGCTGAGAATTAAACCCTGTCGGCTGTGTGCAAGGCAAGCACCCAAGGCAAGCGATAGTACCCACTGTGCTATCACTCCAGCCCCAGTGCTGAAGCTTTTGGACAGACTCCACCACTCTAACTTGGGTATCAGAGCTCAGGCCAAAGGAAATCATTTGGGGCAGCGGTTGGTCCCAAAGACAACAATGCCCATGGTGACGGTGACATGTTCTCAAGCAGACTGTCCAGTGGGCCCCCCCAGGAGGGTCCGAGCTGGAATGTAGTGTTCCATACAACACAAGTGCTCATTCCTGGACCATGTGTCAGCTGCCAAACTGGGTCTTATGAGGGGCTTGCTACGTGCCAAACACCAGGCTAAGCTCTCTGCAAACATGACCTCATCCAGTCTCTAAAGTAGGTCTAGCATAGTCTCAAATTACCAATGAGGAAAGCATTTCAAAAACCTGTGTTCTTAACTTGTGGTTACTCTGTACTCAAAGGCAAAACTTTTCCCACTTAATATTTGAGAGTGGGGGCCGAAGACTTAGTACAGGCTTTCCTGAGTCCAATCAACCTGAGTTTGGTCCCCTGACCACTGCAAGGTGTAGCCAAAATCACCCCTCCAACTGTAATATATTTGAGCACATATTTTCCAAGTACCAAGACATGAGCCGGTATGACCACGATACAAATATGACTGAGGAAGTAGCAATGATTTAGTAAAACCATGCAGAGATACAGGCCCTCACTCCATCTCACAGATTGTCCCATATAGAACCAGCATTTATTTTGGTTTATTTTGCTTGCTGGAATTTCTCTAGCCTTGCCATGTAGTGCTTAGCTGTTCGAAGTTAACCTGACACATGCAAAAGTGTGCTCCAACCCTCTGAACCCTTCCCCCAGCCCCAGCAATTTTGTTTACATCCAATTATGCTCAGGGCTTACTTCTGGCTCTGTGCTCAGGGATCACTCCTGTCAGGGGGCTGGGAACTATTTGTGATGCTGGAGACTGAATCAGGTTGGCTACATGCAAGGCATGAGCCTTAAACCCTGTACTGTCTCTCCCACCTCCTATTATCTGAGTTTTTTGTTTTGTTTTAATAGGAGCTTCATCAGTGGTTCTCAGGACTGGGGCTATACCAGCTGTACTCTGCCTTGCATGGGTAGGAGAGAGGTGGGCCTCTAACCTCTGGTAGGTGCAGGACAAGAAAGTAAAAGCTGCTCCGGCCCATAAGGCTGGGAGGCAGTAAGCCCCTACCTAGTGGTGCTGAGGGGCCATGCCATGCTAGAAAGTGAATTTGGAGCCTTGCACGGAGCACTCCACTGCTCTGAGCAATCTCCCGGGCCCTGTGCCCGGCATCCACCCCAGGATCATTGGCTTGTCGTGTCCCTCTAGCTTCTTTCAACCTAGAACTGTTCCTCAGGCTTTCTCATCTCAAATAACCGTGACATTTTCAGAGCGCGCAGACCAGCCCCTTTAGGGCATGCCGTTTGTGTGACATTTCTCCATGATTCCAGCAATTTCAGCAGAAATACCACAAACAATGCTAAGCTCTTCTCAGTGAACCATCTGAGGAGGTGCTGGGCAAGTATCTGTCCCAGTCCCCATAAACACAGAGGGTCTTTAACCAAGGATTGACAAAAAAGATCCTGGAATCCTGCCCAGCCCACAGACACTCTAAGACCCTTTGATCAGAGGTCAGCCTGGCAGAGGAACAATGAGGAGGCTGGAAGGGCGCGAGGACAGAACAGGCTGTGTTGGCCGCAGCCTCTGAGAAGAAAACTGGGGTGGTTGGAAAGAATTCTTCAACCAGTCATTTGGAGAGGAGGCTAACCCGCCTCCCACCCTCCTCCCCAGGAAATTCTCAGATTGCCAGAGAGCAAAGAGCTGGATACCACATAAGGGAAAATTGCAGTTGATCTAGGAAAGGAAGTGAAGCACGAAGCAAGTTAAAAAAAAAAAAAACAAAAAAACAAAAAAAAAAAACACCTGTGAGGGAGAACAAGAAAATAATGGAATAATGGGAGAAAACAGCATCATCCAACAGCACCAAGGATTTGCTTTGTGCACCTTCACAGATATTTGAAAAATAAACTTATTTTGATGTACTACTTTTTGTTTGCTTACTTGAAGGTCCTGCTGTGCTCAGGGCTTACCCTTGGTTCAGAGGCTTTAAGTTTGACTCAGGAATCACTGCTGGCAGGGACTGGGGGACCATATGTGGCGTCAGGGATTGAACTCAGGTTAGTCATGTGCAAGGCCAGCTCCCTACCCACTCTACTACCCTCTCCCGTCTCTAATGTACATCTTATTCACTAGAGTTAGAAACAAACAACCTGTAAATCCCAAAGCACTGTGTACAGTAGTCCTGCTGAGACTCATTTTTCTCCTCTGTAAAATAAGGGGGAAAGCACCTCACCACATTGTCCTGAGGACTAAATAAGTCAGATACTCTGGCGACAGCCGTGTGTCTCCTATGTGGTGCCCTGTTCCCCGACACAAGGCTGATATTCAGAAGGGACAAGACAGCCGTCCAGAGCACACATAATGCTGTTAACCTCCAGCACGTTTAAGGGGTTCTTTCCAGTCAAGGCTATAGTCAGTGTAGTCCATTGATGGCACTTGGGGATACTGAGTCACAGAGGTTCTGGAAGCAGTGGTAGAGCCAAGGAGAGAAGAGAGGGCGCCTCCTGATTCTGTGCCATCGGTGAAAGAACTGTGCCATTGGAAAACTTGGCTGGGTAAAGCAGGAAAACTTGGCAGGAGGGCCTGTTCCCATATTCCCTGGGAGGAGACGGGATGAGGTTTCATACAGTCATGGGCACTGAGCGAGGAGCTGACTACACCAGGGCTTCTTCAGGAGTCAGCAGTGCTAGTAGGAAAGACCTGCTCCCTGAGCCATCCGGCCCCCTTCTGCCCCTCTGACTTTCCCTGACTCTTAAATTCGCACCCCCAACAGCTTCCCAAACCCACCCAACAGCCAATACTGCACTCCCACTCCACAGACGGTCCTCCTGAGTTCCACTTGGCTTCCATGACCAAACAGCAACCTCCCTTTTTAATTTTCTCTTCTCTCTTGTGCCATATATATATATATATATTTTTTTTTTCTTTTAAAGTACACCCAGCCGGGGCTGGAGTGATAGCACAGTGGGTAGGGCGTTTGCCTTGCACGCGGCCGACCCAGGTTCGAATCCCAGCATCCCATATGGTCCCCTGAGCACCACCAGGACTAATTCCTGAGTGCAGAGCCAGGAGTAACTCCTGTGCATCACCGGGTGTGACCCAAAAAGCAAAAAAAAAAGTACACCCAGCTAACCTCAGGGCTTCCTCCTGGTTTTCATCACTCCTGGGGTTTGAGACTCAGGGGACAGTATGAGGTGCTGGAGGTTGAACTGAATTGACTGCATATGAGGCAAGAGACTTACCCACTGGAATATCTCTCCAGAAAAAGTGCTTTTAAATGTAAGAACTAAAAGCAACCCAGTTTTAAAATTTTTGTTTTATGGTGATAAGAAATACATAATTTTTTGATTATGATTGCATTGAATGTACAATTCAGAGGCATTAAGTTTGGCCCAATGTTGTGTGACTATCATCACTGAATACCCCAGACTCTATTTTTTAATTTTTATTACAGTACATAATTTACAGTTATTCATGATTTTGGCTCCTTTGTCAAAAATTAGCTGGCTGTAGAAACATGGGTCAGGCGGATTGGTCCACAGTTAGAAGCTGCCTCAGGTACAGAGGAGAAGGCAATTGAATTTGAGAAGGAACCACTATGGCAATAATTGTTGGAAATGATCACTCTGGACAAGAACTGTGTGCAGAAAGTGGTAAAGGAACAAACATAATATGATAACCTCTCAGTATCTGTATTGCAAAACATAATGCCCAAATAGTGAGAGGAAAAAGAGAGAGAGAGAGAGACAGACAGACAGACAGAGACAGAGACAGAGAGACAGAGACAGAGAGAGACAGAAAGAGCCTGCCATAGAGGTAGGCTGGGGGTGGGGTGAGGGACGGAAACTGGGAACATTGGTAGTGGGAAGTGTACAGTGGTAGAGAGACATCTGTCAAAACACTGTATGACTGAAACCTGATCATGAACAGCTTTGTAAAGTTGTGTATCTCACGGTGACTCAATTAAAAAATAATTGTCACTGTCACTGTCACTGTCACTGTCATCCCATTGCTCATCAATTTGCTCGAGCGGGCACCAGTAATGTCTCCATTGTGAGATGTGTTGCTACTGTTTTTGGCATATCGAATACACCACGGGTAGGTTGCCAGGCTCTGCTGTGTGGGTGAGATACTCTCGGTAGTTTGCTGGGCTCTTTGAGAGGGGATTGATCCAGGAAGCTGAGCAGCAGTGTAGCAGTGGTCTTCCTACAGACGGAAGAACCATTTTCCTTTTCCCGTGAACTTCAGACTCTTGAAACACTGCTTCAAGAGTAAGCCTGATGGAGCCAGAAGTCTATGAAGTATGTCCTTATAACCACAGGATGCCAGCCTGCAGATTATATTACCACCTGGCATCATGTAGATAGAAAAACATCCAAAGATTGCCAAAATTCAACAAATAATTTTTAATAAATTATTTAATAATAATAAATTCATTAAATAATAAATAAAATAATAAATAACAATTAGCTGATCAGACATATGGGGAGAGTAATGCCTCAAACTTTTTGTCATCTCCAACAAAAATTTTGTACCTATCGAGCCTACATCCCCCTTCTCCCCACTCTAGCCAGCCTGTTCCCAGCCCATGGTAATCTTTGCTCTTTCTGTTTCTAGGAATTGTCCTTGGAATTTCATGTAAACAGAGAAACATAAAGCCAAAGAGAGTACAGGGGGTAATGCACTCTGTGTGCAGCCAATTCCAGTCTGACATTCAACCACAAGTGGTTCCCGAGCACTGTCAAGAGTCACCCCTGAGTACAGAGTGAGGAGTAAACCCTGAACAGTGTTGGGTATGGCCCCCAAACCAAAATAATGATGATGATGATGATGATGATGATGATGATGATGATGATGATGATGACAATGATACACATCTGTCCTTCTGGGTTTGGCTTATTTTACTTATTTTTAAAAGGTTTTAAGATGTGCCTGTGTTTTAACATATCGAACTTTCATTTTTTTATGGATGAGTACAATTTGTTATATGGATACTTGATATTTTATTTTTTCATCTGTCTGTTATTGGACATTTGGATTATTTCTGCCTTTTGCCTATTGTATATAACACTACTAAGAATATGTATGTCTAAACTTCTGTTCAAGCCTCTGCTTTTCATTCTTTTAGCTATGTACCCAGAGGTGGGATTGCTGTGTCAGTGGTTTTGTGTGTGTGTTTGGTTGGTTTTATTTTAAGGCCTCTCCTGGCAGTGCCAGATCTCACTACTGGTTCTCATTTTGGGTCACTGCTGGCAGTGCTGGGAGACCATCTGCAGTGCCAGAGATTAAACCAGATTTGGGAGCATGTAAGGCAAGTGCCTTACCCACTGTACTATCTCTTCAGTCCCATTATGTACATATTCTTTTCAAATGTGTCCATTTGAAAACGGGCACACAGCTTCAAGATGCTGATGGCTGCAAGTGGAAAGTTGGGGTATAATTATGACAGGGACAAAATGCCACAAATTCCATTGCTGAAGCATTCTCTGTGGCTCTTTGTTTGGGGGCCTCACTCAGAGATGTTCAGGGTCTAATCCTGGCTTTATGCACGGGGTGACCCCCGGCTCAGGGGAACATATGTGGTGTTGGGGATTTGAACCAGGCTTGCTGTCACCATAGTCACACAAGATAAGTACTCTGTTCCCCTATCCTATCTCTCTGAGCACTCTGGTCTCTATTTTATAGACTTTTCTATTTGATGTCTTCCCCAATGAAAGTGTTGTTGCCTGGTTTATGTGGAGGTTTTTAACTTTTTGTTCAAACATGAATTTTCAGATGAGACTGAACATGACAGCGACATCCCAGAGCTTTGTGATGACCAGAGCTCTCCCAGCTTCTGGTGAAGCCCACTTCAGTCCAGATGGGAAGCCCAGCTTGTGATGGAGCCCACGTCAGACAGATGGGGCGCCTCCCACTCCAGCTGGATTCTGTTTTGATGCTAATGTGAGCACAGCTGCTTGGCTTTATTTGTCTTCCTTGATTTTTTCCCCCTCCTGCTGATAATGTTTTTCTTAAGCTTTATTTTTAGAGCACTTTTAGACTGACAGCAAAACTAAGAGGAAGACAGAGATTTCCATGATATTTCTTCACCCTTCACCTCCGTAGGTAGCCACCCCTATTATCACCATATTTGTACAATCAATGAACTGACATTAGTACAACATGGCCACCCAAAGTCCAGAGCTTTCTTTAGATGTGGCCTCCCAAGAAAAGAAAAAATAATGATGATTACATGTACCCTTGACTATAATCTCATAAAAAGAAATTTCATCAGTTCTAAAACTATCTGTGTAATCATTTATTTTTCAAACATATTTCTTGTCTCTCTCAAACCAGCCTCCTTCTGAGGCATTTCAACTTCCCCTCTTCTCTCCATGAGTCACCTTCAGGCACACTGGTGGTTTCCCAAACTGCCCCAGTGTTTTTCTAGATGTGTCTGGTACATGTTTACAGCCTGTCCCTAGACATGGTCTAACAGATCTCTTCAACAACTTTAACTCAACCCCACAAATTCTGTAGATGTGGTGGTGAGGGTGGTGCCAGCTCTGGAACATCATCATCCTGGTACAAATCCCAGTTCTTGCTTTGTTGCTTTGTGATCTGACAAGGTCTTTTCTTTCTCTCTTTCTCTCTCTCTTTCTTTCTCTCTCTCTTTTTTTTTTTTTTTTTTTTTGCTTTTTGGGTCACACCCAGCAATGCTCAGGGGTTACTCCTGGCTCTGCACTCAGGAATTACTCCTGGCGGTGCTTGGGGGACCATATGGGATGCCGGGGATCGAACCCGGGTCGACCGCATGCAAGGCAAATGCCCTACCCGCTGTGCTATCGCTCCGGCCCTCTTTCTTTCTTTCTTTCTTTCTTTCTTTCTTTCTTTCTTTCTTTCTTTCTTTCTTTCTTTCTTTCTTTCTTTCTTTCTTTCTTTCTTTCTTTCTTTCTTTCTTTCTTCCTTCCTTCCTCCCTTTCTTTCTTTCTTCCTTCCTTTCTTTCTTCCTTTTTTCTTCCTTCCTTCCTTTCTTTCTTTCTTTCTTCCTTCCTCCCTCCCTCCCTCCCTCTCTCTCTCTTCCTTTCTTTCTTTCTTTCTTTCTTTCTTTCTTTCTTTCTTTCTTTATTTCCTTTTTCTTTCTTTCCTTCCTCCTTTATTTCTTTTTCTTTTTTCTTTCTTCCTTTCCTTCTTTCCTTCTTTCTTTCTTTCTTTCTTTCTTTCTTTCTTTCTTTCTTTCTTTCTTTCTTTCTTTCTTTCTTTCTTTCTTTCCTTCTTTCTTTCCTTCCTCCTTTATTTCTTTTCCTCTTTCTTTCTTTCTTTCCTTCTTTCTTTCTATCTCTCTTCCTCTTCTTTCTCCTCTTCCTCTGTCCTCTTTCTCTCCTCCTCCTCCCCCTCCTCTTCGTCCCCCTCCTCCCCCTCCCCTCCTCCTCTTGCTCCTTCTTTAAATAGTAGAAAGGTTTATTGGAAAGTATAAGGGAAGGGAAAACTCCCAGCCAGGGAGGAACTTAGTATAGAACTAAGTTTAAATTCCTAACTTTTTATGCCTTATTTCTTTCAGCTGCAACTATAGGTGATCATACTATAACCCAGGGGTGAGAACATACTATATTAGATTACTTTAAAATTCAGGTAATTGAACAAGCTGCCAAAGCATCCTAGGTAGATTGATCTCCCACCTGAAAACTCTGTGACCTTCTCAGAAAGGGGGCGGGCAGACACCTCATCTTTCCAAATAGCAGCCACCACACCTGACCTCCTTCAACATATAAACAAACCAACTCCACAGTTTGGTGGAGCGTGAAGCCACATATGCAGTCACATGACACTTCCAAATGTTACATGCGCAAAGTAAATTTGATGAAAAAGTTGTGTAGAAGCTCATCAAGTTCAATGAGTGAAAACAGTAACACAGAACACTCAACCAGCACTAACCGGTTCAGTAAATCCTCAGACAATGACTTTAGTAACACTGTTGTGAAACATAAAATTATCACAAATTTACTTTTATTGATCTATTTTCTAATAATTCCATTTGCCATTTGTTTTTGGTAACAAGTTATATGAAGTTAACTTGTTTGTGCAAGCTAAGGAGATAGACTTGGGGTTGGGAGAGAAACTGAGGACATTGGTGAGGGGAAGTTCACACTGGTAGTATGATTGGGATTAGAACACTAGATGCCAGCAGCAACTATATCATGAACAACTTTGTAAATTGTGATGTTTAAATTTTTAGTTAAAATATTTCAAGTAAATTTTTTGAAACATTCAATAAATAAAATTTATGTATATGTGACATCCTGGGTGAAGTATGTGCCATATGTGGTTAAGTGTTTGTTAGATTGTTGACAAAAATCCCTGCCTACCCAAGCAAAGTACCACAGGCTCTGGAGACATAATAATGAAGAAAGCGCAGCACTCGATTTTTTTTAAAGGTTTAATCAGGGGTGGGAATGGGCTCAAAGGCCTGGAGCACATGCTTTGTTTGCTGGAGGTCTGGGTTCAATTCCCAGCACCACATGGTCCCCCAAGTACTACCAGGAACAAACAAAAAGGTTAGATATTCAGAAGAAAACATATACATAGAAAAGAAAGTAGCAACTGTCCTTATCTTGAACATTTCTAAGCAGCAAAATACTGTGATATCCTATGCATCATATGAAAACTTGCTGTTATAATATTATTGCTAAGCATTTTTATTGAGAATTTGTAAAATGCCATTATTCATCACTTTACCAGCATTTAGTGAGCTCGTACAGTGTTCTATCACTGCCATAGAATAGAAATGTGATAGAAACACAATGTTCATCTATCACTGACCCTGCCCTTCTCTCTCTTCTTCCTACATTTTCCACACCCTGCTCAGGAGCATCTGAAACTATTTCCTGCTTCCTGAGCCTTCAAGGTAAAGAGAACAGTTGAGCACTAAGAGATTTACAGAACAGAAACAAAGAGGGACAATAGGAGAGAGGTGATGATCTGAGCAAGTTTGGAAAGAGCGAGATTTGCCGGAGCAGTTGCGGTAATGAGTGGGACTTTGATGGAAGAGATTAGTGAGGAGGAAGTGCAGAACATTTGTGGGGCACTCTGCAAGGCCGTTCCTTCTTCTCTGCCTCTTCTGGAGACTTCAGTGAGGACTCCAACTGCTTTTCACTGGGTTGGACATCAGACAAATGCTTCTCCAGAATCTGGTTCCAGGCGGAGCCTGGCTGGAGTAGCCAGAGTCCGAAGAGCCTTGGCAGAGTCCAAAGAGCCTTGCCCCCTGGAGTTCGTCCAGGCCAATAGGCTATTGCAGAAAGCGGGATTGGGGAGGGGGGTGCAGCTGAGACCTTATCCTGAAAGACATTGCAGCTTTCATCTGCCCTTACCGCATTGACACTGGCTTTCAACCTTTCCATATCCACAGAGGGTGAAATAGAAGAAATCCTTCATGTTCTGCCAAGGCAGAAATAAAAAGGACAGTATATTTGTCATAGTACTGTGTCTACTCATTTTTTGGTCTTGGTACTTGGGCCACTCCTGGCTCTGCACTCAGAAATCACTCCTGACAGTGATCTGGGGACCATACAGGGTGCTGCAGATCAAACCCGGGTTGGCTGCATACAGGGCAACTACCGTACCCTCCGTATTATTATCTCTCGGGAACTTAACATATTGTTAAATAAAGAGCACACAGGAGTATCAATGTTGAATCGCTGTAACTTACTTGTAAGCCCGCAGAGTATTTCTGTGGACCAGCAGTGTCACTGGGCATAGGTTAAAATCCCTGCTCAGCTCTGCTGGATCACTGGCTCGCATCAGTCAGCTGCCTGTGGGGGGAGCAGGCAAGAACCCGCCCCTCACCCCATCCCCACCAGACCTTCTCCGGATCCTGGCTGCAGGCAGCCATGTGATGAGTTCCTTAGATGAGGTTCCCCACCCCGCAGCCTCCTGAGAGATTCCGCAAGCCAGGACCCCTCAGCCCAGGTGCTTCTAAGTTCCTGACCTCTGTGAGATCAGAAGCGGTTCCTACTCTTGTTTAAGTCACTAAGTTTCGAAGTCATTTGTTCCTCGATAGAAAAGGAAAACAAGGATCATGAAGAACTCAAGCCCAGTTTTATGGAGGTCACTGTGGGTAGCTCAAATTTCCTTGGCAGCCATAGTACCCAAGCAGGACTCGGCGAGGACAAAACTCAGATGTCAATGCCTTGTTCCTTATGTTGAAGTAACCCCTGACCCCTGTGAGCTTGGATGAATGAAGGGTAGGGAGCTTTCAGTGGGCAGAAGGTGGGGGGGTCGGGGTGGCTGGGGAAGGGAGGTGGGTGATTCTCACATGGATCAACAACTCCCAAGCTGCCTTTTTTTTATCTCTCCCTGGCTACAGCTGGTGGCTTTGGGGACTTGCTACATGGACAGCCAGGCTTCACCATCACTATCAGAACTAGTCCTGGACAGATCCGAGTCTCCCTTACTCCCCACACAGAAGTGCTTCTGCTGCTTTGAGGTGAAGTGGCAGGAAATTACCTCCCCTGCTTGTCAGCGGGATGCCCACACCCTGGGTGTATAGAGACTGTCCACTCCTCACCCACTCTTCTTGTTTAGGTGTCTTGACTTGAGGGAACAGGATTGAGTTACTATGCATTGTCATTTGATGCCTGAGTTTGTGTGTCCATTCCTTGGGAGCTGGCTTAAAGGTAAGAATGTCATGACTAATACACATTCTCATCTTCCTTCCAAGGACCAGAGAGATAGTGGGGTCATAAGGAAGGCAATTGCCTTGCATACAATCAATCCTGGTTCAGTGGTACTCAGTGTGGTTCCCTGAGCCCTGCAGGAGTGATCCCTGAGCACAGAGCCATAAATAAGCCCGGATCACAGCTAGGTATGACCCCAACAAACAAACAAACAACAAACAAACAAAGCAAAAAATTTTCCTCAAAGTTCCTGAGCTTCTTCCCTGGATTCTTTTTTTTTTTTTTAATTGAATCACCATGTGGAAAGTTACAAAGCATTCAGACTTAAGTCTCAGTTATACAATGATCGAACACCCATCCCTTCACCAGTGCACATATTCCACCACCAAGAACCCCAGTATACCTCCCCTCCCACCCCCACCGCCCCGCCTTTGTAGCTGATAATTTTCACTTTACTTTCTCCTTACTTTGATTACATTCAATATTTCCACAAACAACTCACTATTATTGTTTGGAGTTTACCCCCCAAAACCAGACTTGCTGAAAAGGAAGCATTTGATAATTTGTTTTCCATTGCTGAGAATGAAGAAATATGAGGTCGCGGCCGCACGGTTTTGAATTTTTGTATTTTAGTACTTTAGTAACTAAGTCCAGGGAAATTTCTGCCAGAAATTGCATCATTGCAAGCTCGTACCTCTCTTTAGTGGTCCTTACAAGATGGCGTTCACCACGCCTGCCGCCCCAGAAAGGAAAAGCTGAGAGAGAAAAACCTTTCCCCTCCTGGGGCAGCATGAGCCGTGGCTTAGTTCATAGTCTAGAGACATTTCTGTAAGAAGCTGTTGGTACCAAAAGTAGTTTAGCTGGCCTCCGGAATCATGGTCATTCAGCAACAGAGAGGCCGCACACGTGCGGCCACTTGGGTCACATTTCGGTGGAGAGCCTTCCCTGGATTCTTAAGTGAACCTGCTGTGTGTTCCTCCTTTCTGAAAGTCACTTCCTCACAGCTCCTTCAGAATGCCCTCAGGGGACCGAGGAGAGAGCTCGGCGGGCTGGAGCGCATGCCTCATCGGCTCGAGGACCTGAGTACAATCCCTACCCCATACCAACCCCAGCACCACAGCGCGTAGTCCTTGAGGCCCCCCGAGCACTACCAAGATCTCCCCATAAGATAATGAAATAAGTGAATAAGTAAGGCCTCACTCTACTATGTCTTTGGTGGAAAAAGGACACAACTCACCCCCTAAGAGTGACAGATGGAGATCCTCGAAAGAAATTTCCTGTTTGGGTTTCTTTCTCTCATGCTCACCTTCTTTGCTCCAAATTTTTCTTTGCAGGTAGCTGTCACTTCCCTAGTGTGGAGCCCCTGAACCCCCTCTTAAAAAGCTTTGCTCCATCCCAAAGGGAGAAGTTTCTGGTGTCTGACCATCTATCCCTGAAGACCACTCTGCTGAGCCCTGCCTGATGACACTGGGGAGTGGGGGAGGGGAGACAGTTGACCGCACCACAAGGGCGCCCCTTCAGTTCTGTTTCCTCCCCAACCAGAGATGTCACCTCTGCTCACTGCTTGCACACATGCCACCACCCCCAAACAGGTGAATCCCTCCAGAATGAGCTTGAGCTCTCCCTCGCCACTACACAGTCCAGGGGGTGTCCCCACAGTGGCCGTGGGATCATGGAGAAGCTCAGTTCATGGTCACCTCCAGCTCAGTACAGCCCAAAACCAAGGGTCCCGCTGCTCCCATGCCCTCCCCATGCCCTCTCCTTTTTCTTTTTTTTTTAAATTTTTTAATTAGTGAGTCACAGTGAGGGTACAGTTACAGATTCAAACATTTCGTTCTTGTTTTTCCCTCATGTGGTGTTCGGGAGCCCATCCCTCCACCAGTGTCCATTCTTCACCACCAACGAACCCAGTATCCCTCCCACCCCCCAATCCCATCCCTCCCACCCCACCCCTCCTCTGTTGCAGGGCATTCCAATTTGTTCTCTCTCTCTCCTTTTGGGTGTTGTGGTCTGCAATAGGGGTATTGAGTGGCCATCATGTTTGGTCACTAGTCCACTTTCAGCGAGCATTTCCCTTACCACACTGGATCTCCAATCACATTTTACTTGGTGTTCCCTTCTCCATTTGGTATGACTTTCCCCCAGTGTGTGAGGCCAACTTCCAAGCTATGGAGTCAACCTCCTTGTATTATATACTACTATTCTTGGGTATTTTAGTCTCCTACTCTGTTATTTTATATTCCACAGATGAGTGCAATCTTTCTATGTCTATTCCTCTCTTTCTGACTCATTTCACTTAGCATGATACTTTCCATGTTGATCCACTTATATGCAAAGTTCATGACTTCATCTTTTCTAACAGCTGCATAGTATTCCATTGTATAGATGTACCAGAGTTTCTTTAACCAGTCATCTGTTCTTGGGCACTTGGGTTTTTTCCAGGTTCTGGCTATTGTAAACAGTGCCACGATGAACATATAAGTGCAGATGTCATTTCGACTATACTTTTTTGTTTCTCCAGGGTATATTCCCAGAAGTCCCATGCCCTCTCCTTTAGCCTTTTCTCTTCCCACCTATGGCCTCTCCCTTCCTATCTGCTCCCCTGGGGTAGGCCCAATTTTTGGCAACTAGGTAGAGATGCTTTGTACTTTGATGGTTGGAGGGGGTTGCTATATTTTGTTATGATGTTCTGGGGTCATTTCCAGCTGTGCTCAGGGCACTCAAGGGTCACACTCATACTGGAAGCAGGGGACATGCAAAATCAGGGATCAGGCTCCAGCCTTCCCTGTAGTTTGTGTGCTCAGTCATTTGGGTGATACCCCCCAAACCCCTATTTTTAATGTTTATTAATGGTGCATCACTCTATACAGCTTTCTGTTTCTTGCTTTTATCTTATGTTCTTGGGCAACAAAAGCTTCAAGATAATAAAGGAGCATTTGAGCCATTGTGGGTCTGGCCCACACTCTGGGACTCTTCCATGTAGCCCAAACTGAAACATTCTACCACCGCCATGAGGGACAGGACCTGATCTAGTTCCCCTCTCCCTCATACCTCTCCTATGGAAATGAGAAGCCCCCCTCATTCCTTCCTGTCATCCATACTTGAAAATGCCCCGTGGTGATGGGGAAAATGATGGTTGTAAGGTGCGACCAACCACATTCCAGTGGGGGATTCTCTAGGACAAATGAGCTGCTTTCTTCAATGAATAAATGTCATTAAAAGAAGGAAGAGTTGAGAATGAAAGAGAGAGAGAGAGAGAGAGAGAGAGAGAGAGAAGAAGGAGGAGAGAGAGATCAATGACTTGTTATTAAGTTAGTTTATTTGAGTGCAGTTTGAGGCACAACACTCAGGGCTCAGGAGCTACCTCTGGCTCTGCTCGGGGGGTCACTTCTGGTGGTCCTGACGGACTACTAAGATTGACCACATGCAAGGCAAGTGCCTTAACCTTTGTACTATCTCTCTGGCCTGTGATTTAAAGATTGTTATGATATGTGTTAAGTCATTTACCATAAACATTAAACTTTTATAGGGTGGCACATCAATCATATTTCAATAAAATGGAAAAAATTCTATAAAGCGACTTACAAGACATGGTAAATAAACTTGTGAACATTACTTAGATCATGATGTGACATTACTGTTAAAAAGATACTTAAGATAGTAGAAGACCCTTTTTTTCAGGGGGCTACACACTAAGCTCTGCACTCAGGGGTCATTCCTAGCTGTGCTCAGGGAACCATATAGGGTTTTGGGGATTGAATCCAGATCCACCATGTGCCAGGAAAGCATTTTATCTGCTGTATTATCTGTCTGGCCCCAGAAGGAGATTTTCAAACAGAAATAAGGATATTCGGTAAATGAAAAAGCTATTAATTATGCTGTTAGGATAATTTTATGGATTTGACTTTAATAGAATTCTTATCCGTTAAAGATTCACAGTGAAGATTTACAGGTGAAATAAAATGTGTAGTATTTATTTTATCCTACTCTATAGGTAGCAAACATTTTCTGTAGAAGTGCAGCCAGCAAATAGATTAGGCTTCCTGGGTCACATGGTCACTGTCACCAGTGTTCAGCCTTGCTAGTGCAAGGAGCAAACAACACAAGATAAATGTGATGTTCCAGTGAAACTTTATTTACAAAAACCAAAAATAGCCTGCACTCTCGGTCCCTGGGGTCATAACTTCCCACTCCCACCTCTAATGCCCAAAATAATAGCAGGTAGAAAAGACCGAGTAAGGGGTGACTGTTGTTTCGGTTGAAGACGTGATGATTTAATACACTATTCCCTATTTTTGTGTTTACTTGAATATTTTCATAGTAAAAATATTTTAGTAGTCCCACAACAAAAATATTGTAATATTCCCTCGATGAAATAATTTCAAGTGCGCCAAATAGCTCTTACTGCCAGGAAAGAGGGCTATGGGCTTTTGACCTCTTTCCTTTACCCCTTACTTTCCTATTTTTGCCTCTTTCACAAATGTTTCAGATACACTGTCATTTTTTTTTTTTAAGAAAAATGAACTTTCTAGACAGCCCATCCAGCTGAGGAATGTGGCAGAATTCTGCAGCGGAGCCTTATGGTGGGCTTTCAGACTTTTTCCCAGGAACCTCAGGCTCATTTCCGCCCCGAGTTTTATGCCCTGGTAAACACATTTTTCCTAAAATGGAGATTCCAGACCTCGGGGTGAAGCACACCGTCCTGAGGGAAGCAGCGTTGTTTTCTTATTTCTCAGCAGGAAATAGGAATGTCCCAGGGAGGATTAGAAAATGAACCAGACCATTCTGGCGAAGGGCTGGGAACACAGACTGGAAGCTGGAATCTGGTCAGAACATCTGGGAGTTCAAAAGAGAAATGCTCAGCTATTCGGCGAGCTCCATAAATTCTCTGAGAAGTAGATAATCATGAAACGGAGAGAAGACAGGGGAGGCTGCTGTCAGAGGAAAGGAATTACATACATCTCACTAGCTATTGCCTTTCATGTAGAGACTGAGCACACGTCATGTCAAATTATGGGCCGCAGGTCTATTAAGGAAAGAATGGCCAATGACTCTTCATCCCCCAGGTCCTTCAGCAGGGGAAAGGACCACCTGCAAAGGCCGGCTCTAACCTACCTTCCACCTGCAAGAGAGGAATGTGCTCCCTCTGTCTGTCCTTAGCATCAATACCTCCTGCCTACTGCATGGAACAGGGTCCCCTGGACTGCCCCACACACTCCCCACAAATTGGTTCCAACTTTTTATGGCTAAGAAGGCCTGTTGCATGAACTTCTCCAGCACACTCTGGCAGTGCCATCTGCTACCACCTAATTCTATAGTGCCCTAAGCCCCAGGAGGCTATAGAATTCTGACAACCGGAACATTAACTCCAGATTCTCAGTGACTTTCACAGGTCACATCACAGAGTGGGGCTCCTGGCCAAGGAAGCATACCTGTGATCTTCCCCACTCACCTCTCCTGTCCCAAGCCTTATTTGTGACTCCACCCTCTTCTAGGTCATTGAAGTTCTAGCCATTTATTTATTTATTTATTTATTTATTTACTTACTTACTTACTTATTTATTTATTTGCTTTTTAGGTCACACCCGGCGATGCACAGGGATCATTCCTGGCTCTGCACTCAGGAATTATCCCTGGCGGTGCTCAGGGGACCATATGGGATGCTGGGAATCAAACCCGGGCCAGCCGTGTGCAAGGCAAATGCCCTACCTGCTGTGCTATCACTCCAGCCCCTCTAGCCATTTATTTAGTTGGCAGATGAGGAAAGCAATCGGGGAAGATTCCCACAGTTCTTTTTTTCTCTCCCTTTCTGTACTCCTGTTGTGACTGCTGCAAAGACTAGGGCCTGACACGGTTTAGCGGGGATATTTACATGTACTTGGTTGCAATGCATCAGAAATCCCAATCTCATGGTTGTGACATGGAGGATCCCAGAGAGTGCCAGGAGTCTTATGGCCTCATCCTGCAAGGCAGGAACTCTACCAACTGAGCTAGCCTAGCCCCACACCAGATTTCTTCCATATATGTTTATGAGAATTATCCATAGATAAAAATCTATCCACAAATCTCATAAATGGGGTCTTAAAGGAGTCAGCCATTCTCTTTTGTTACTGTACACTACTCCATTGCATTACTATGTCACATTATATGCATTCTACTATGGGTGGATGAACATTTAAATCATTTTCATTTGGAGGCTATTATCGGCAAAACTACTAGGAGCAGACGGTCTTTTGATGCACATATGAACATAGTTTGTCATTCATTTCTTTCTTACTTTGGTGCCTGGGAACCAAAGACCCAGATGTTCATACATGCGAAGCATGTGCTCTGCCACGGAGCCACATCCCCAGCCTGTACACATTCCCATCGGGTGTGTACCTCGGGGTAGGATTGCTGGATCAGGTGGCATGCACATGTTGAACTTCAGTACATGTTGCCAAATTGTTTCTCAAAGTGGCCGTGCAAATTTACAAACTCATCAGCATTGCGTGCTATTTCCATAGTATTTATCTTTCTCACTAGCCAGTCTGGTGGGAGCGTAAAAGTCTTGCACTAGGGTTTTAAGTTGCATTTTTTCTAGTGAAAAATACTCAGCATCTTTCTCTCTCTTCCTTTCCTTTTGTTGTTGCAATGTCTGTGTGTGCAATGGGGGCAGGAGGGAGCGGGAGGGGTTTCACACTCATCAGTGCTTGCACTCCTGCTTGGGGTGTGCTGGAATTTGTGGCATCTAGGGCTACACCTGGCATGAATTGGACTCAGGTGGGCACGTATAAGTCAAGCACCTTAACCCCTGTGCTACCCTTGGGCCCAATGGCAGAGCACTTGCTTTGCATGTGTGAAGACCTGGGTTCTGTCTGCAACACTGAAATAAAAAAAAAAGTAGAGAGAATGATATTCTCTCAATACATGAAAATAATATATGATTCCTATTTTTTTCTTCCTTCCTTCCTTTCATTCTCTAATAGTTTAGAGTTCTCTGTATAGAGGCCTCATATTTTTATTTTGCTACTTTTAGTCCTGGGTGATGAGTTTTGTTGTTGTTGTTGTTGTTGTTTTTACTGTTGAAGCTATTATTTTATTACTGTAGCATTGTAGCACTGTCATCCCATTGTTCATCAATTTGCTCCAGGGGGCACCATTAATGTCTCCATTGTGAGACTTGTTGTTACTGTTTTTGGCATATCGAATACACGACGGGGAGCTTGCCAGGCTCTGCTGTGCGGGCGAGATACTCTTGGTAGCTTGCTGGGCTCTCCAAGAGGGACAGAGGAATCAGAACCCAGGTCAACCATGTGCAAGGCAAACGCCCTACCCGCTGTGCTATTGCTCCAGTCCTACAGTTGGTAATATAAAAATACAGTTGAGGAGGCCAGAACAATAGTACAGTGGGTAGGTGGTGCTTGTCTTGCACATGGCTGACCTAGGTTTGATCCCCAGCACCTCAGATGGTCCCCCACACCTGCCAGGAGGATCCTGAGCCATGAGAAAACCCTGAGATTTCTGGGTATGGACCAAAACACTAATAATAATAATAATAATAATAATAATAATAATAAATTGACATTTTAATTGTTGATATATAGTATGAGAGTGGTATTGACCCATTTCTTAACCATTTCTTTTTTTTTTTTTTTTTTTTTTTTGCTTTTTGGGTCACACCCAGAGATGCTCAGGGGTTACTCCTGGCTTTGCACTCAGGAATTACTCCTGGCAGTGCTTGGGGGACCATATGGGATGCCGGGGATCGAACCCGGGTCGGCCGCGTGCAAGGCAAACGCCCTACCCGCTATGCTATCGCTCCGGCCCCTCTTAACCATTTCTATCTTTCTCACTCTTAATACATAGGCCAGAAGTGTACTCACCTGAAAGCAAGAAAGGCAGGAAATTATCAGTGCTCAGGAAGAAAAATAAAGGAGGGGCCAGAGAAATAGCTTTTCGCTAATTAGATGTGCCCTGATTTTGTTTGTTTGTTTGTTCTTAGGTTTGGGGGTCATAGCTGGTCATGCCCAGAGGTGACTCCCAGCTTAGTGCTTGAGGGTTTACTGCCAGTGGTGCTCACTCAGAGGATCCTGTGACGTCAGGAATTGAACCCAGGCCTCCCATATGGAAAGCATGAGTTCTGCTGCTTGAGCTATCTCTCAGGCTCCTCCTTTCAGATAAAACAGCATTTTATTGATCAGACAATGCTGGGATGCTCCAATACACTGTCTCCTGGAATTGATAGTAGGCACACAGCACACTCCTATGGCATGTTTTGTGGCTTGTATTTCTATGTCTGAAGAAGAAATGAATGAGATGGAGCAGATGGAGCATTGCTTATTCCCGTGGACCAGGACCATGTTGGGTTATATCTATCAAGGTACTTCTATAATAGAAATAAATCATAAAATTAAAAAAAAACCTCTCACAAAAGTATTGGGTTTGTAATGAGTTATCAAACTGCCATTTTTCTACATTTTGTAGAATTTTGGAGCCAGATTAATAATCACAAAACTACTACTTATAGATAGTTCACTGCCTATTGGTATTTTCTAAAAATTAAAAGAACAACTGCATGGGGTATCACCCCTATAGATATTATCTAATTGAAAGTCCTTCCATATGCCATAGCTGATAAGGGTTGAGGCTTGCATCATAAAATTTATCCATAAACAAAGTTTATGGATAAAATTTATCCATAAATAAAAATCTATCCACAAATCTCATAAATGGGACCTTAAAGGAATCAGCCATTCTCTTTTGTTGTTGTACACTACTCCATTGCATCACTATGCCACAGTATATGCATTCTACTGTGGATAGATGAGCATTTAAATCATTTCATTTGGAGACTATTATTGGCAAAGCTACTAGGAGCAGATGGTCTTTGGATGCACATGTGAACATACGTCTGTCATTCAAGATAATGTAATCATAGAGTGAATTCGATCATTTCAGGGAGAGGAGCCAGTATTGGAATTCTCACTTAGTATAATTCGTTTAGAGGTTAAAACCAAGGTCTGATCGATAATATATATTCTGATCAGTTGAATAATTCTTCCTGAGGGCCACTGGAAAGGCAGCCATAGATCGTGGGTCCTGTGTGTCCCTGCTCTGGTGGCTGAGATGCTGAGGACACAAAGCACCAGGAAACTTCTGAGTCGGGATTGACGGGTGAGGACCTCTGCCATTTTCATAAAGACCAGCAGGTGTCAGTATTTCTCACACCGGCCGTGCCCACCAACATTTGCACAGTGGAGTCCTGAGGACAAATTTGTGAGGGCAGAGACTATACCGCTGACCGTGCTGTTTTCACTTTTTTTTTTTTTTGCCTTCTTCTGTATTTTATTTTTGTAATATTGTTTTAGCATATTCAATTTTTAAAAATAATTTTGGTTTTGGAGTTATACCCAGCGGACTGGAGCGATAGCACAGCCGGTAGGGAATTTGCCTTGCAGGCGGCTGACCTGGGTTCGATTCTTCCGCCCTTCTCCGAGACCCCGGTAAGCTACCGAGAGTATCCCGCTCCCATGGCAGAGCCTGGCAAGCTCCCCGTGGCATATTCGATAAGCCGAAAAACAGTAACAACAAGTCTCACGATGGAGACATTACTGGTGCCTGCTCGAGCAAATCAATGAAAAACCCGACGACAGCGCTACAGTGCAGTGCTACCCAGCAGTGCCTGCAGCTCCCGGAAGACCATGTGGTGCTGGGAGGCATGGACTAGGGGGCGGGCACATGCAAAGCAAGCACCTTAGTCCCTGCACTATATCTCTAGACTCTTTTTTGAAATATCGTGGTAAAATAAAGCACGATGGGGTTTCCTGGAAACGCTAGAACAGATCATTCTTCTTTGTGAAACCTCCCAAGGATCTGTTCTTCCAGATACTTCCCATGGCCTTGCAGGCCAGCTCTGCCCAGTCCAGGGGTACCTGCAGGGTCCCTAAGGGCAACAGCGGTTTTGCTGTGGGAAAGCACCTTCATCTTCAGTAGGCAACAAGTTCAACCACCAGCAACTGTGAGCCCAGCTCCACCTTATTCTCACAGCCCTCAGCTCAGTATTCCTGCTCTCAGCCACACTGCCTGACTTCTTCTGACTGCTTAACTGTCAAGTTTTCAAGAGGCTCCTAGGAACTGAGAGCAATGGACCATTTTGATCTA
The DNA here is from genome assembly GCF_027595985.1 of Sorex araneus. Taxonomy (NCBI): domain Eukaryota; kingdom Metazoa; phylum Chordata; class Mammalia; order Eulipotyphla; family Soricidae; genus Sorex; species Sorex araneus. The sequence goes on from NC_073304.1 coordinate 35,602,981, forward strand.
AGCTCCACAGAGAGGGGAGGGACTGTCCAGGGGAGCTGGTCAGCAACAGAGTGAAGATCAACTTGGTATTCAGAAGCCCTTTGATCATTTTTTTCATGGCAATTCAAAATATTTTGTTAATGTAAATGCTGTATTTATTTTAAAATCAGTGAAGGGGCTGGAGAGATAGTATACTGGGTAAGGTGACATACCGCCTTGAATGCGACAGGTCCGGGTTCGTTCCACATGGTGTTCCGAACCCAGCTGCAAGGAGGGCCTGAGCACTTCCAGGTATGACCCCCAAATAAACAAGTATTAAAATCAATGAAAAAGCTAAGCCCTACTAGAAATATTTCGGCTTTGGTTTTGTTTTACAAGGAACCTTAAAGAATGCTTCAGTTTTGGTTGGAGGGACAGCTATCAGGTACAGGGGGGAAGCCAGGAAACGTGGGGTGAAACTTTTTCGTAAGTCTAACCTATTGTCAGCTTTTGTATGTATACTGTGTGCTCTGTGGGGTAACAGACACTTTGTACACATCACCTTGTGTGGTATTGGGTCATTTCTTTAATAGGAAACTTGGGGCATCACCAAGTTAACCTGCCAAAGTCAACCGATTTGTAGGTACATACAAGCTTGGATTCAAGAGCTTCCAATCCTTCTTCCACATTGCAGTCATGAAAATCAGGATCACAAACAATGGGGAAGAAACTAGAAGCCTCAAAAGCCCCCCTCATGGGGGTCACAAATATCTACTGAAACACCAGGGCAGTATTCTTTTTCTTTCTTTAAAAATAGTTTTTTGGTTTTGTTTTGGGGCTACACCCAGCAGTACTCAGGGCTTACTCCTGGCTCTGTACTCAGACCACTCTTGGTGGCCTCAGGGAAGCATATAGAATTCTGGTAATTAAACCTGCATTCTCTGTATGCAAGGCAAGTGCCCTCCTGCTATACAACCTCTCTGACCCAGGAAATTCAGTTCTTTAGGTCAAGTCTCAGGTTCTAATATCTTTGGCCATTTGTTACTACTGTCTTAAGTTTCCTTATATTCCTGCTCATGAGAGATCATTTTATATCTGTCTTTCCTGGATGACTTTGCTCAGCATGATCCCTTCCAGTTCCACCCACGGGCAAATGATACTATATCATCTTTTGTTTTTTGTTTTTTGTTTTTTTTTTTTGTGGGGTTTTTTGTGCCACACTTGACAGTACTTAAGGGTTACTCCTGGTTCCACAGGAATCACTCCTAGTGGTGCTTGAGGGATCATATGGGATGTCCTATGGAGAGCCTGGCAAGCTCAGCTCCCTGTGGCGTATTCACATGCCAAAACCAGTAACAATGATGGGTCTCATTCCCCTGACCTTGAAAGAGCCTCCAATGTGGCACCATTGGGAAGGACGAGTAAAGAGAGGCTGCTAAAATCTCAGGGCTAGGACGAATGGAGACGTTACTGAGACCACTCAAGAAAATAGACAATCAATGGGATGATGAAGATGATAATGATGTTGATGATGATGATGATGACGATGGGATGGATGGACGGGATGCCGGGTTTCAAACCCAGGTCTGCCACATTCAAGGCAAATGCCCTACCCATTGTACTATCACTCTTTTCTTAGAATGTGTGTCCACCATGGATATATACAATTTCTTTATCCACTGATCAGTTCTTGGGCACTCGTTGTTTCTGGTTGTTTCCGGAACTAGGCTACTATAAACAGAGCTGCAGTGAGCTGAGTCATGGCTGTAAGATATCATTCCTGTTCCCCAGCTTCCTGGGCGCCAATGCCCCCATATGAGACAGTCCATCCTCGGAAGGATGTCTATATGAGCATATGGAGTTGTTATTGAAGTGGCACCATCTCAATAGTGTTCATGCTAGTGCTTTGGTTTGGTTTGGGTTTTTGAGCCACACCCTGTGGTGCAGGGGTGAAGGGAGCGGGATGAGCTGCAACTCCCTGCACCCCTCGGGGTCAGGCCCAGGTTTGCACTCATCCTGTTGACTGTCTCTCCGGCCTTGTGTTAGGGCTTCAGGGATACAATCTCAATACCCTCCAACACTGTCCTAGTCACTTCTAGTTCACCTGTTCCTCTCCCACTCCCTGCCCACCCCCAGCCCCACATTGGGAACCTCAGTTCTCTTGTCAAAGTGGATGTTGTGGGGTTTTTTTGGGTTTTTTTTGTTTGTTTGATTTTTTGCTTTTTGGGTCACACTCGGCGATGCACAGGGGTTACTCCTGGCTCTGCACTCAGGAATTATTCCTGGCGGTGCTCAGGGGACTATATGGGATGCTGGGAATCGAACCCGGGTCAGCCGCGTGCAAGACAAATGCCCTACCAGCTGTGCTATTGCTCCAGCCCCTGTTTTTTTTTTTTTTTTTTTTTTTTTTTAACAAAGAAATCAGGGCAGTTTTCTTAGGGATGTCAACAAATTAAGCTCCATGTTTAGATTCACCAGTGAGACAAGGGTGGAGCCCAGGCCTGGGGCTTCTCTTCAGGGCTTCTGGAAGGGAAGGTCTGAATCTCCTCCCACCAGTCTATTCATTTCCTTCAACTCTTCCAAGGTGTCCCTGGCAAATCCAACACCCTTCCTGACTGGCCCTGAAGCCAGTGCCTCTGGGCAAGTGTACTTGGTGTTTGTAGTCTTGAATGGAATCTTGCCAAGCCCTCCTGCACCTCCTCACAGATCTCAGGCTCCTCCATCGAGTTGTTCTCTCCTCCCTAAAAGACCTGTCTTATCTGCTGTGGGGAGGCACCCAAGGCCCAGGCCCATTTGTTCTGCCCACTGGCTGAACACTGGCTGTTCCTCATAGAGTTTAACAAAGCTCTGGTAGTGACTACTGGCTGCCATTTTGACCCCTCAAAGTTGATTGATTGATTGATTGATTGATTTTTACTTTTTGGGTCATACCCGCCGATGCTCAGGGCTTACTCCTGGCTCTGTGCTCAGGGATCACTTCTGGCAGGGATCGAGGTGGTGCTGGAGATCAAACCTGGGTCAGACAGACATTTGTTCTATATCACAATATCATACCCCCTTTTCCTCAGAATGTGGCCTTATTTGGGAATAGGGTGGTCGCAGATTTATTTAGAGTCGTGAGGGTGAGCACCTTGTTCATAGGATTTGTGTTACAAAAAAGAGAAGTTTGACACAGAGAGAAGGTCCTTGAAGGGACACAGGGAGAGGAGTGATCCCTGAGTGCAGAGGCAGGAGTAGCCCCTGGGCACTGCTGGGTGTGGCCCCAGTTTCAAAACAAAAAACCAGACTAGCAAAAAAAATGCTTATCAGACTAGATGATATTACAGTGAGTAGAGTAGGGGAATAGGGCACTTGCCTTGGACATGACCAACTCAGGTTCAATCCAAGGTATCCCCTATGGTTCCCCAAACACTGCCCAGAGTGACTCCGGAGTGCAGAGCCAGAACTAGTTCCTGAACATCACAGGGTGTGGCTCCTCAAACAAAAAAAACCCTTATATCAAATATACTGTATATTTCCAAATAGCAATAAAAACTTGTTACTTCCTATTTATCTCACTGTCTGTTATTGCTATCCAGGCTTTGAGAGCGAGGTAGATTCCTTGTGTATGAGCGACATTCTTTGCAATGGAGTGCTACTGTGCCTCTCCTACCAAGCCCATATTCAGTAAAAAACACTGATAGGGGGTTTGGGTATTTTTTGGCTGGAGGGGGGTGGGGCAGAGTATGTGGTGGAGGTGGGGAACGATTTATCTACACCAGAGCTATCCCTAGATTTGTTTTTTTTTTTTCCTTTTTGGGTCACACCTGGCAATGCACAGGGGTTACTCCTGGCTTTGCACTCAGGAATTACCCCTGGTCATGCTCAGGGGACCATATGGGACGCTGGGATTTGAACCCGGGTCGGCCGCGTGCAAGGCAAACGCCCTACCCGCTGTGCTATCACTCCAGCCCCTTATCTACACCAGAGCTATCCCTAGATTTGTGCTCAGGAGTGACCCCTAGTGGTTCGGGATATCTGGTGCTGGGAATTTGAGCCAGAGTCTACAGACCCGGGGCCAGCTCCTTAACCTTTGTACTATATCTCTGGCCAATCTTGATGGTTTACAATTGACTATGGTGGAGTATTTACGTGGCAGAAACTGGCAGCTGCTGTATATATCAGTGACCCTCCCATCCCCCAATTCAAGGAGACCCAGTTGTTAGGATTTGCTAGTTCATCACTGCATGCTGACTGGGTCTGATGACACACACTGCTCACTCTGTTCTGATAAAAGTGTCCATGGAAAAAACTTAAGAACAACTGCCATCAGGGCTGGAGCGATAGCACAGCGGGTAGGGTGTTTGCTTTGCATGTGGCCCACCCGGGTTCAATCCCCAGCATCCCATATGGTCCCCCAAGCACCGCCAGGAGGAATTCCTGAGGTGCAGAGCCAGTAGGGTCAATGGGTGTGACCCAAAAAGCAAAAAAAAAAAAAAAAAAGAAAAGAAAGAAAAGAAAAAGAACAACTGCGATCAGGTGCACCCAGAATTTATTGCATCAAGGAGCAATGAAAATAACTCCTTCCATCATTCCACGGGGGAGGAAAGTACCCAATAAAGGTCACTCCCTTGGGGCCACCCATGTCTTTTCAGACTTAGGATAGTGGCTAACCTCAACGTCCTTGCTCTCTTTGCTACTGCTGTGTCGGTCTGCCAGCTGCGGAAGCTCTGAGTGGGCTTCTACCATGCCTGTTGCTGTGTGCATCCTGAGCTAGCTCCAAGAATCCTCTTCCACACCAGAACAGAGCAGTAGGTCAAATGGCCCAGACCTTCAGGACTCTGCAACCCCTCTGTGAGCAGTCTGCACCTAGCCAACGTGGCCATTTAACCAACCAGTGAAAACTTGGAGGAAATATTCTATGCATAGCAACAAGTTGGAAAAGAGCATATGACCCTTCTTCAATAAGAGGTGAAAAATAAGACAGATTGCCAAAAGCTGAATGATAGACTTATGTATATCTTGTGACAATATTAATAAATATATATTATGATGTCAACTGACCCTTGCGATAGCAGGGAAAATAGTAATTCAGTTATAAAGAAAGGAGGGGTGAGATAGAGGTGGTGACCTAATCTAGTTCCTTATCTATGAATGCTAAGCAATAGAAAATGAGCATATTATTTAGAGCTAAGGAGATAGCTCCAAAGGCAGGAAGCCCAGAACAGGCAAAAGGAGTGACCTTTTAGGGTTTGGAATTCAAGGTGAGAATTGCAGCTGTTGCTTTTTGTTGCTACATTTTCTTATTAATTATCATCATTGTTATTTTACTTAATTCTGTAATGTTTTCTCTCTTACTCTGTCCTGCCCCACAGTGCTCCAGAGCTACTCCCTTCTCTGTGCTCAAGGGTTGCTCCTAGAGATGCACAGGGAACCAGACCTGCCAGGGATAGAATCTGGCCTGCAAAGCCTGGGCTCTATAGTATCTTACAAATAAAATAGCTCTGCACTGTATTTGTAGCTTCTTACTGTTGTTTTGTTTTGTTTTATTTTGTTTTGTTTTGTTTTGTTTTGTTGGGGGGGGCACACCTGGTTCTGCACTTCTGGAGGTGCTCAAGAGACTATAGAAGATGCCTGGGATTGAACCCAGGTCAGCCGCATGCAAGTCAAGGGCCCTAGACACTGTATTATGGATCCAGCTTCAAGGATTTGTAGCTTCTTGAAGAGTTGGTTGATTTCATGTTTTCTCCCCTCTAAAGTTAAGTTTACATGGCTTGTTATGAGTGCATTGGAAACGGTTTATTTTTATAGCTCCTGGGTCTCTGTAAGTGCTGTAAGTCTGCTTTGCGTGCCCTTTGATTTATAGTATGTTGGAGAATCTTCCAAATAAAGCCTTCTTTTCTTACAAAAGTATGGGAGAAATTGTAATGGATGATTCAGAGCTACAGGTCTGTCTCATCTCAGAAGCACGAAGCAGGCAGCCCCTCCCCACCCCGCTGAGCCTGTTTCCCACCTCAGCTCCCACCTCCTGCTTGATCCTCTCCTGGAAACTCACTGCCCACCCCTAGCCCCACCTTCAGGCCTAGCTGGGAAACTGAAGCCACTAATCTTAAATTCAAAGGCCTATACTGGGACTTAGGCCTTGGGGGGGGCGGGGGTGAGACCCACAAAACCCCAGAAATGCATGTCAGCCCCATCCTTCTGTGGCCACTTGCCAGACCCTTTCATGTGGAAGAGTGTCTAGACAGTGCTCAGATGCCCAAACTAAAAAGCTCCAGCTTGCTGGGTCTCCAATATGGCTGACTTTAAAGCCAATTATGTGGTTTCACACCTAAATAAACAGTCACAACTGTGACCCTTTGGCCCTCCTGTGCATCCACTGTAGGATGGTGACTAAAACAACTGGTTCTGAAGCCTGTCTCCACCGTTTCCTGACTGGGTGACCTCCAGTAAACTACTTAACCTCTCTGAGCCCTTATTTCCTCCATTCTAGGAGCCACAGAGGTAGGATGAGGGGCAAGTGTTTGTTTTGTTTTGTTTTGTTTTTTGCTTTTTGGGGTCACACCCGGCGATGTACAGGGGTTACTTCTGGCTCATGCACTCAGGCATTCTGACTCATGCACTCGTGGCAGCGCTCAAAGGACCATATGGGATGCTGGGAATCGAACCCGTGTCGGCCGCGTGCAAGGCAAACGCCCTACCCGCTGTGCTATTGCTCCAGCCCCATGAGGGAGGACAAGTGTTTGACGACCCCAGTTTGATACTAGCTCTGCCTGTTGTCCCCTGAGCACCAAGAGTGATCCCTGAGAACAGAGCCAGGAGTAAGTTCTTAACACAACAGGATGTGGCCCCAAATAAAAACAAATGAACAACAACAGAAACAGAGGCAAATCCTAGCGCCTGCCTTACTGGAGCTTGAGAGGGCTAAATGAGTTGGCCAGCACTTAGAAGGAAGCCTCTCTGCACTCCTATGTTCATTAACACTGTTTGCACTATTCACAATAGCCAGAAGCTGGCAACAACCCAAGTGCTGAGAATTGATGAACGGGTGAAGAAACTATGGTACATCTACACAATAGAACACTACACAGCTGCTAGGAAAAATAAGTCATGAAATTTACTTATACATGGATGGCCATGGAGAGTATCTGAGTGATGCTGTTTTCATGGAGAGTATGCTGAACGAAATTAGTCAGAGGGAGAGGGACAAACAGAATGATTTCATTCCTTTTCAGAAAAACAAACAAACAAACAAACAAACCATAGTATGTGTATGATACCCAAAGATAGTTGAAACAAAGTCCAAAGAGAACTGGTCCATGAAAGGGAACTCGCCACAAAGCGGGAGGAGGAGTGCAGGTAGGACAGAGAAGGGACCACTGTGACAATGACAGTTGGATATGGTCACTCTGGACACAAACTGGGAGTTGAAAAGAGTTAAAGTGTTATGCATGAAACTTTTCCAATAACAGTGTTGCAAACCACAATGCCTAAAAGGAAAAAGAGAAAGGGCTAGAGAGAAAGAGAGAGAGAAGAAAAGTATCTGTACCATGCCTTCCTGCTTGATTGCTGAACCCTTTTTTTTTTTTTTGCTTTGTTTTGGTTTGTTTGGGGGGAGCTTACTCCTGGCTCAGGAATCACTCCTGGTGGAGTTGTACCCTATTCTGTAAGACATACCAGCTTAATTGGTTTTTGTGCTTTGCTTTTTGTATAGTAAGAAATGTATAAACCTTTTAGTGCAACTCCCCAGAAGTTTTCCTCTAGTTTTTATGTGTGATCTCAATATTTTGTCTTTTAATCTAAAAAAAGAGCTAGACTACACAAAGCCATGTGGGGACGCTCCTTTCCGGCCCCACGCAAGATCGACCCCGGAGGCAACTGAACCACTTTGGACACAAGCAGCCGCAAGACCTAATATCTCTTGATTGTCAGCAACGTGTAAATGTTCCCTTTTGGCAGGGCTTAACGTGGGGGGAAACTCCAAACAATAGTACTAAGTTTTTTGTTGAAGGGTAAAAGATTGTAGCGATAGAATTTTAGGCAGAATTTTCCCTGGACTTTATATAGAAACCCAAAACCGTGCGGCCGAGGCAGCCTAATGTCATCTAATCATCAGCAATATGAAATGGTTCCTTTGTAATGGGTTGGACTTTGGGGGGACCATAATAGGGTTAAAGTTTGTAGCGACGTGTAATTTCTGGCTGTACTTTCTTTTTTTTTTTTTTTTTATTTTGTTTTTTTTCTTTTTGGGTCACACCCAGCGATGCTCAGGGGTTACTCCTGGCTTTGCACTCAGGAATTACTCCTGGCAGTGCTTGGGTGACCATATGGGATGCCGGGGATCGAACCCGGGTCGGCCGCGTGCAAGTCAAACGCCCTACCCGCTGTGCTATCGCTCCGGCCCCCTCTGGCTGTACTTTCCCTGGACTTTATACAGAAATTCAAAGCCGCGAGGCCGCTGCCATGGCCGCGCAACCTATTGTCATTTAATCATCACCAATATGAAATGGTTCCCTTTTAACGGGTCGGACTTTGGTGGGAAATCCTAACAAGAATAGTAAGTCTTTTGCTGAAATATTGAAGGCTACCAAAGTGGTAGCCATTTCTATAGACTGAACTAAGCCATATCCCCACGCCGGCTAAGAAGAAATATCCTTCTTTCTCGGGAAGAAACGCGGCGTGGCGTTAACCATAGTATGATGTCCATTAAGCTGACATGGACCTGGTGGCGTGGGAATGGGATACAAGGGAATAAATTATTATGTACTTGGAACAGCGGGACGCTGGTGGAATCTCGAGCCGGGGCCGATACCAGCGTATTACTTTTGGTTCCAGAAACTGCTTGCAGACATTCTACCAGACTATCAACTAAGCCAGAGCCCCACGCCGGCTGATGACGAGAAATAACCATCTTTTTTGGTTTGTTTTCCCTTTGTCAGGCAGCGTGGTGATTACTAAACAGGCGTGATCTTGGTGGCGCGGGACGAGGGGGGAAAAAATAGAAAAGTTATGTAACAAACAGCGGGACTTAATATCTCTACATTCTCAGCAATGGAGAGCCATCAAATGCTTCCTTGACAGTGGGACTGTCTTTTCTTTTTTTGGGGGAAACCCTAGCAACAATAGTGAGTTATGTGTTGAAACATGGACTGTAACCAAGATAAAGCGTAAACGAAGTGAAACTTATCACTTACAAGGGCGGGGACTGGGGGGGCGGGAGGGGGCGGGAGGTGTAATGGGGTGGTTGGTGATGGAATATGGGCACGGGTGAAGGGAAGGGTGTTTGAGTATTGTATAACTGACATAATCCTGAGAACTATGTAACCCTCCACATGGTGATTCAATAAAATTTAAATTTAAAAAAAAATAGAGCTAGACTATAAGAGGTTGCGCAGCTGCTTCCGTGAGCTTTGTTTTATATAGTCTCTGGATCTAGCTCACTGATGTGCCTAAAGCAGCACACATGTGTTTGGTTTTAACATACTTGCTTGTATTCTCTGATATACATTCTCCGTTTCTCTTGGAGAGACCATCAAGCTACCGAGAATATCCCGTCCACACAGAAGAACCTGGCAAGCTCCCCGTGGCGTATTTGATATGCCAAATACAGTAACAATAACAAGTCTCATTCCCTTGACCCTGAAAAAGCCTCCAATTGTTGGGGAAGACGAGTAAGGAGAGGTTGCTAAAATCTCAGGGCTGGGACGAATGGAGATGTTACTGTTGACCGCTCAAGCAAATCGATGAACAATGGGATGACAGTGATGACAGTGATACAGTGATTGCCAAAGGTGGCCACAATTTGATACCTCTGGGCTTTTTTATTTTAATTTTTTTATTGTTGGGGTCCAGAGAGATAGTACAGAGGGTAGGGCACCAGCCTTGCCAAGGCCTGGGTTCAATCCTGGCATCCTATATGGTCACCTGAGCACCATCAGGAGTAATTTCTGAGTGCAGAGCCAGGAGTAGGCCCTGAGCATCACCAGGTGTGTCCCTCCACCAAAAGTAATAATTTTATTTTAGACACTGTGATTCACAATACCATTAATGGCAGGGTTTCACACCCAGAATGTTCCAGTACCACACCCTTCACCAGTGTCTGCTTCCCTCACATGTCCCAGTGTCCTCCCCTGCTCTCATGGTAAACTCCCTTTTACTAAATACCAGTTCTCAGTTTCTGTTTCCTTTGGGCATTTCCTAATCCCTTACTATGTCCCACATACGAAGGAAGGGACTATTGTTTGGGGGGTTTTATTCTTGTTTTGGAGTGGGAGCACCACTCCCAGCCTTGCTCAGGGTTTACTCCTGAGTCTGTACTCAGGGACCACACCTGGGACCATATGGGATTCCAGGGATTGAAACTGGGTTAGACATGAGCAACGCGAATGCTCTAGCATCTGTACTATCTCTCTGGCACCAGCAACAATTATTTTTAAAGAGAGAAGATGAAGAGGGCCACTTGATAGTGTGATGGCGCTGGAACTTTGCTGGTGGACATAGCGAGGCTCAAACATGCAGAGAGAGAAGGGAAGCTGTGCTCCCAAGACTTGTAAACTAAAGATAAATCAATGGAATTTGATTTTAAAAAGAAAGTTTTAGGGCCGGAGCAATAGTACAGTGGGTAGGATGTTTGCCTTGCATGCTGCTGACCCAGGTTCAATCCTTGGCATCTCATATGGTCCCCTCAGCATCTCCAGGAGTAATTTGATTTTATGTTTGTTTGTTTGTTTGTTTGTTTTCAGGAGTAATTTCTGAATGCAGAGCGAAAAGTAACCCCTGAACATCAACAGATCTGACTCAAAAGGCAAAAAATAAAAAAGAAAGAAGGTTAACGTAATGGTTGCACCCCACTTTTTCCCCCCAAAGGTTGCCATGAAATGTCAGTGGTTACGCATGAAATGTGGTGCTCTAGTTAAACTGTTGGAAGAAGAAAATCTGAAAGAAGTTCAAAGTGGAATGGCCAGAGCACGGGCTCTATCGGTGATAAGCTTAACACTGCCAGTCCAGATGAAAAGTGCTTTCAGTCCTTCCTTTCTGCCCAAGTGAGTCTTGTTTGATGTCTAAGATTCCAGTTCAGTAACTCATCTTGTAGGTTCCCTCTCCAGAGCCCCCGTCCACAGCGCCTTCAGATGCTCTGAGTGTGCAGAGGCCAGGTCCTGCGGACATACTGGATCCACTCACACGCTGTCCTATGTCCTCTGGGCTGAGACCTGACCTATGGGTTCATGACCATATGGGGCTGCGTGGAGAATATGCTGTTCGCAGAGATACGTGGCTGAGTCCTAGAAGACAGAGGGCATGCATCTGCCTCTGGCATCTCAGTGGCATTGTGGTGGGTGAGCATGTCTTTGCTGCCTGATGGCTTACAGTGATGGGAACATGCGCCGTCACTTCATCTCATCTGATATGACAGGGAGGGAGGCAGTTTTTTTTTGGGGGGGGGATCACACTGTGTCTTTTCTTGGCCTCACGTGCTGTTTCAGCAAATCCAGAGTGGAAATTACAGGGAACGCCATACTGTTCTAGGCCCATGTCCCAAAGAGATGATGAAACATCCAACTAAGCTGTCTTTCCTAGGCCAAAAACCACAACAGATGGAAGCAGTGTGGGTCGTAATTAGAGGCCAAGGTGAGGGAACAGAATCACCCGCCAGGCCTTGGAAAACCTCATCAAAGGAAACCAGTGGGGAGAAGAAAGGCTCCCGAGGTTTGTTTTGGAAGAAAGGTTGGGGATTATGTCCCAGCTCCTCCTCCAAGTACAAGAACACTGGCATTGGCCTGGACCAGCAAATTTTGAACCCAGCAATTATGAGCTATGAACATAGCTACCGGGGCCAGCCTTGCTTCCCAGGGCCACATCCATTTCCCATGCTGGGTCACAGGTTGACATGGCACAGTGGTGCCAAGTTTTCTCAGTTTTCTGCTCATTGTGGAGGGTGTCGATGCCAAAAACATGGTGTGGAAAGACAGAGTTAGCCCCTCGAGCACTTGCACAAGATGGGCTAACTTTCAGCCAGAATGGTTTGTTCTTCATGGACAGAGGTCAACCACAAAACAAGGCACCTGGAGAAAAAGACCCAGAAGGGAAGTGGGGGAGAGGGGAGCACAGAAATAGTACAACAGGTACAGCTCTTGCCTAACATGTTGACCTGGCTTTGATCCCCGGCCCTGCATATGATTACCACCAGGAGCCGGGAGGAGTAACCATTGACTCTTCTTCTCCTTTTAGAAGAGGGCTCACCTGGCTGTGCTCAAGGTTTACTCCTGGTTCTGAATTTAGGGATCATTCCTGGCCAGCTTGGTCACATGGTGTGACCGGGATTGAACCCAGTTGGATGTGTGCAAAGGCAAGAGCACTACCCACTGTACCGTCTCTTTGGTCCCCCCTCTCTCTTTCATTCGCTCATTTATTTATTTATTTATTTTTGGTTTTGGGTATCAGGGATTAAACCTGGGTCAGCCAAGTACAAGGAAAGCATCCTGCCTGCTGCTGCACTATCTCTCAGGTCCCCTATCTCTCTCTCTCTCTCACTCTCTCTCTCTCTCTCTCTCTTAATACATGATATATTATTTTGTGTCTGATTTTTTAAAAACTTGCCTCGTGTTTCTGAACGTCATCTGCATTGTTGTAAGTATAAAAAGTTCATTCCTCTTGACTAGGTAACTATGATTCCTTCCTATAAAGATGTACATGGTTTATTTCCAGTTTGGGGCTGTTATAGATAAAGCTACAAAAACCTTTGTGAGAAAATATGTCTTCAAACCTCTTGAGTATCTAGGAGTTGAGTTGCTGTCTCATAGGGAGAAAAATATTTTAATTGATGGGGCTGGAGCGATAGCACAGCAGTTGGGCAGTCGCCTTTCACGTGGCCGACCTGTGTTCGATTCCTCCACCCCTCTCAGAGAGCCCGGCAAGCTACCGAGAGTATTGAGCCCGCAGGGCAGAGCCTGGCAAGCTACCCGTGCATATTGGATATGCCAAAAACAGTAACAATAAGTCTCTCAATGAGAGACGTTACTGGTGCCCGCTCGAACAAATCGATGAGCAACGGGATGACAGTGATGTCTTTTTTTTTTTTTTTTTTTGCTTTTTTGGGTCACACCCAGCGATGTTCAGGGGTTACTCCTGGCTTTGCACTCAGGAATTACTCCTGGCGGTGCTTGGGGGACCATATGGGATGCCGGGGATTGAACCCGGGTCGGCCGCGTGCAAGGCAAACGCCCAACCCGCTGTGCTATCGCTCCGGCCCCTGACAGTGATATCTTGACAGTGACAGTGAGTTTTTTATTTCTATATTATGGGCTGGAGCGTTAGCACAGCTGGTAAGGCATTTCTCTTGCACACAGCAGACCCGGGTTCATTCCTCCGTTCCTCTTGGAGAGCCGGACAAGCTACCGAGAGTATCCCACCTGCACAGCAGAGCTTGGCAAGCTACCTGTGGTATATTCGATATGCCAAAAACAGTAACAAGTCTCACAATGGAGATGTTACTGTGCCCACTCAAGCAAATTGATGAACAATGGGAGGACAGTATTACAGTGCTATTATTATTATTATTATTATTATTATTATTGTTGTTGTTGTTGTTGTTGTTGTTGTTGCTTTTTGGGTCACACCTGTCAATGCATAGGGCTGACTCCTGGCTTTTTCACTCAGGAATTACCCCCTGGCGGTGCTCAAGGGACCATATGGGATGCTGGGAATCAAACCCGGGTTGGCCGCAAGCAAGGCAAATGCCCTACCCGCTGTGCTATTGCTCCAGCCCTACAGTGCTATTTTTTTTAAAAGTTCAAGTGTTTTTTAAAGTATTCATACAATGTTATGGTCCTAGCATTCATGGGGAAGAGTTCTAGTTTCTCCACATCTTCACCAGCACCAGACCTGGTCAGTCTTCTCAATTTTAGTCATTCTTTGAGTGTGTCATTATAGTTGGTGTTTTTGTTTTTTTTTTTTAATTTAGCATTATATCATGAGCATTTTCTGTGAAATTAAATATTTTTGTAAAGATACATCCATGCATGCACTATATACTGTTCAGGCTCCTATCCCCTCTGCTAAATAATAGACATGAAAGTCCAATGAGGCATTCTGATGGAATTTTCTCTTTTACGAACTTCGGAAAGAATGCATTGTTCAAAGCAATGTTAGACACAGTTATAAATTTCCTAAATTCTGGGTGGGTGCTAAAAGTAAAACACCTTTCAGTAGTACAGTGGGGCAGGCCTGGACAGGCATGTGTCTCAGTCAGAGGCCCAGGCTGGTGAGAACCCGAGGCAGACACAAGGCTAGAAACCACCACTCTCAAGGGAGAAAAGAAGGAGGAAACTCAGCTTCTTCTTCTTCATCCAAAAAAAAAAAACAGTTTTAGTAGTGGACACCGAGGATGAACGAGAAGCAATACTTCGGATGTTCCAATATTGCCTTTGTACACTGGATTACATGCTTTATGTGCATTGACAAGAATTTTTAATATTTGTATTACCTCTGTGAGGTTGCTAGTATTACTACTCCAATTTTTGGAAAAGAAAATAAAAGCTCAGAGAGGTTCAAGCAACTGTAGATCCCATCTACATCATATTAACCCACATTTTTTCCCTAATGTGTTTCTGTCTAGCCCTCTTTGTCCCTCTCTCTTCTGATATCAAGATGACTGCAGAAATAGTTAGAAACCTAGGCTCGCCACAGAGGTGTGATCCTGGGGGCCGCACTTGTGCGGCCTCTCTGCAGCTGCATGAGCATGACTCCAGAGGCCAGCTAAACTACTTTTGGTACTGGCAGCTCCTTGCAGAATGTCTCCAGACTGAGAACTAAGCCACGGCCCCGTGCCTGCCCAGGAGGGGAAAGGTATTTCTCTCTCTCGCCTTTTTTCTTGCCGGGGGTGAAGGGCATGCTGACCGCCATATTATGAGGACCACAGATGAGAGTTACAAATTTGCAATGATCCAATATCTGGAAGAAATTTCCCTGGACTTAGTTGCTAAAATACAGAAATCCAAAACCGCGCGATCTCATATCTCTTCACAACAGGTCTGACTCTAGTGGGGAACTCCTAACAATAATAGTGAGGTTTTTGTTGAAATATTGAATGTAACCAAAGTAAAGAGAAAGTAAAGTGAAATTTATCAGTTTGGGAGCGGGATGGGAGGTATACTGGGTTTTTGGTGTCTTTTTTTTTTTTTTTTGGTGGTGATATATGGGCGCTGGTGAAGGGATGGTTGTTTCAGCATTGTATAACTGAGACTTAAACCTGAAAGCATTGTAATTTTCCACATTGTGATTCAATAAAATTAAAAAAAATTTTAAAAAAGAAATAATTAGAAACCTAGCATGCATTAGACCCAAAATTTGATCCCCATTACTATGGGATCCCAAGCACCACTGAATGTAGCCCCTGTAAAAATAAGAGTTAGAGAGTTCTTTTCCCTTGAAATTGTAACAGAAAAAATTTAAGAATTTTTTTTTAAAGTATACAGGGAAAATCAAATGTGAAATATGCTTGCAGTACCTAGCTTAGGTCTAAAATACACACACTTAATTTTCTTTCATATTGTTTTCTAATTCAATTCTGTTCTAGAAGAGATTTGAGTATTTACCAAAGATAAACTACTTATCACCACTCCTCTCTCTTCCTTCCTGAACATAGAACACTCCAGGAATCAATCACAGTGCTATTTTAAATACAGATATAATTTCTTTTCCTTCCTGTTTTCGTTCTTTCCTTTTAAACTTTTTAATGCATGAATTTAACATGTCAATTGGTTGGAGATGGCTTAAAATATAAAACCTAGATTTATTACCAGGACCTAACACAGCAGCTTAACATCTTTTTAAAGCATGTTTCATTTTGTTTTGTTTTTTAACTTCATTTTATTTTTGGTTTGGGAGCCACACCTGGCTGTATATGGGGGCTATTTTCAGTGCAGTATTCGGGACATAGATGGTAGCAGGGATTGAACCCAAGTCCCTGGTATGCAAAGCCTGCGCTCAGCCCATTGAGCGCTCTCTCCTGTAACATTCATTTTTTAATGGTTAAATCCCTTCAACCTCTGCTATCTTTTCATCTTGTTCATTTATATAGCAAACTCTTTTCTAAAGGTATCGCAAAAGACAATGTCAATTCCTTCAGCACAAATGATGCCCAGTGCTGACTCAATGAGGCTTTCATTGGGCACCCATGAAACTCAACACCCCAGAAGAAAAGGGTGTGAAAGTAGAGTTGTTGGCTTGAGGTCAGGGCAAGGCCACAGGACCTGCTCCTCGGGTGTCATCTGAGCGCCAGACACAGGCATGTGATGGGGTGTGGCACCTTGCAATGGACTCAATCCTTCTCCTGGGGGTTTGGTGTCTTAGCTACGATGGACAAAGGAAGATCTGTTGCTGTTGGACCTTTGGCCTGTGCCCTAGGACAGCAGGGTGTGCTCTTCCACCAAGCGCCTCCCCCAGCTTAGACCAGGAGAGAAAGCCTTCCCGTAACATGGAGTAGGCACCCCGATTCGGGGGAGGGGGGATTTGCTGGGATGCCATTTCCAGAGTTAATGGGACATGCATGCAGCTTTGTCCCTGCCAGGTCCTGAGTCTGCTGTGCAGGATTGGCATGCCCACCACCGTCCTCCTTGTCCTGCAGTAATGGCTGGGTTAGAGCAGGGTTTACTCCCTGTGACTTAGGAAGACTGCAAGGAGAGAACAAACCACAGAACAAAGGAAGCTGAAGGCAATGCTGTGGGGCAGGACAGTCCTGTTCTTCCTTCATGTGACCCTGCTGTTCCTTCTGGGAAAAACATCCCAAGTGCCTCAGGGGCTGGGACTTCTTGAACTTCCCCACATTTCTTGTAGAGAATCCTAGACTCTCACTTGTTCGCAATATAGAAATCAGCAGAATGGGTTCTTACTTCTAAGCCACCTCTGTGCTTGGGATGGAGATCACCAGAATCCTGAGAAACCAAGTTTGAGGAAAGAATTCCTTTGGTGCCCTCTGTCACAGATGGGATACTAGGCACTGGTACTTACTGTCATTTACTTAGAAAATGATGCTGAGAGTCGAAGAGACTGTAGAAGGGCTAAGGTGCTTGCGTTATGTGGTTGACCAGGTCTGATCTTTGCACCTCGTGGCTTCCTGACACAACAAGTTCTGGTCCTGAGCACCGCTAGGGTGGCATTGGAGATGCCCAGCACTGCAGGTCCCATGCAGTACGACATCCTTGAGCTCTTGCATTGAGCCACCAACTGGGTTGGCTGAGAATTGGTAGGAGGTGGTACCTGGGCCTTCTAAGCATCACTTGAGGGATCTCCTCCCACCCCCCCAAGAAAAAAAAACAAAAAAATTCTGTTGGCGCAAATGTGTAACAATGATTAAAAATAGGACTGGGGAGATTATTTGAGTGGCGGAACTTCTATCCTTGGGATCACATGGACTATCACCACTTTCACCTCAGCACCACCAGTTGTAGCCCTGGTGGACCCACCCCAAACTCCAACCCCACTGTTGCCTTGGCACTGCCAGGTCCAAGCACTGAATAGTCAGGCTTACATCACTGCCTGAGCTTTGCCAGGGGTGCCCCTTGGAACCCTAGCATCCCTGGGCGTGCCCCCTCTCTTTCAAAAAGGATGGTGGACTGTAGAGATAGCTCAATGGGCTGAGTGCATGCAGCCATGCAGCACCAACCGTCCCCAGAGCACTACCAAGAGAGACCCCTCCTGCCACCCCTTTCACCCCTAAGCACAGAGCCGGGAGTAACCCTTGAGCACTGCCAAATAAAAAAAAAAAGGTCAAAAATAAATACACAGGGCCAGAGAGACAGTACAGCAGGTAGGGCACTTGCTTTACACACTGCTGGCCCCATATGGTCCCCAAAGCCCTGCTAGGAGTGACCCATTAGCACAGAGCCAGGAGTAAGCCCTGAGCACCACTGGGTGTGGGTCCCACAAAAAAATAAACACACACACACACACACACACACACACACACACACACACACACAAGATTCTTACTGAGCTGTCAGTGACCTTAAATTTAAAATTGATTTAATATACAACACAGCTTAAACCGCCAAGTTCTCTTGTTCTCATTCCCTGAAATGAGATGCTCATGTGCGTCTCACTATGCCAGAGCTCTGTGCCAATACTGCTAAGGCAACACAGTCATGGCAACGGCAGCAAATAGCCCTGCACGCCGACGGAACTTTATACCAGCTGCTCTCACACGCTAGTTCTCCCCTTATCCTCACCAGCTTGCTCAGTAACAGGCTCACTGAGTCCTTGTTCTGACAATCTGACTGCCAAAGAGCAGCCTACCCTCTGGACAGAGCTGGCCATGGAATGCAGACCTACAACCTGAGTCCAAACCCAGTGCTGGTCCGGTGCTCCCTGCTGGATAAAGAGCGTGTGACTTCTCCTAAGAGCACAGTCAGAAAATGTGGGTTCTCCTCCCATACTGGAAAGATGGAATCCCTGTGACTTACCTGTAGAGCTTTCCCATCCCAGGGCGGGAGGGGAATGGGAAGCTGAGTCCACACTCACGATGACTTCCTGATGGGAGCCAGGATACAACAGGGTCTGAGCAGAGGTACCCCTTGCTGCTCCATAACCCTGTAGAGCCTTCCCTGCACCAACTTGCTTCTCACCAGACCACAGAGTGCCCGTGCTGGACCTTGTAGCAGCCCTTCTTTAAGGTTCACTTAAGTCCCCATTGTTTCTGTGAGACTGTGGTGACTCCCAGGCAAAGTTAATTCACAGGGAAAATTTAATTACTTTTTTTCTTTTAGTTGGAAAGATGCTTTTGTATTAGAGAGAGAGTATAGGGGAAATTGTCTGCCATAGAGGCGGGGGACAGTGGGGGCGCGGGGGGGGGGCTCTGTGCCAGGCTGTTTTCACTTGGGGTGCCCCAGAGGGGGGTGGATGAGAATCCTCCCCTCCCCAAGGGAACCAGCCCAGGCAACCAACCTCCACTACCCAACTGCCGCCACTCTCCAGGTCGCTTTCCGGACACATTATAAGATACTTCCTACCCATTTTCCATAATTACCACACCATATTTGATGGAGTTCAGACAGTAGGCAACAAATCATAGAGAGTAATATGTATGTATATGTGTATATATATATCCATATATATATATATATGTATTTATATACCTCTAGGAGAGCCCGGCAAGCTACTGAGAGTATCCTGCCTGCATGGGCAGAGCCTGGCAAACTACCTGTGGCATATTCAATATGCCGAAACAGTAACAATAGGTCTCATTCCCCTGACCCTGAAAGAGCCTCTAATCGTTGGGAAAGACAAGTAAGGAGAGACTGCTAAAATCTCAGGGCTGGGAGAAATAGAGATATTACTGCTGCCTGCTCCAGTAAATTGATAAACAATGGAATGACAGTGATACAGTGTTAGAGGCAGGGGGAGTGGGGAGGGAGGATACTGGGGGTATTGGTGGTGGAGAATGCACTGGTGGAAGGATGGGTGTTTGATCATTGCATGACTGAAACTTAAACATGAAAGCTTTGTAACTATCTCATGGTGATTCAATTAAAAAAAATAGATGCTTTTGTTTTGGGGGTTTTGGGGCGGTTGAGGGAAGGTTGTTTTGTCTCATTTGGGGCGACAACAGAATTGCTCACGGTTTACTACTGGCTCTGCAATCAGGGATCACTCCTGGTGCAGTTCAGTGGACCATGGGCAGGGGGACGACCATCAAGCCTGAGCCGGCCATGTGCAAGGCAAGCACCTTACCCGCTGTACTATTTCTCAGACCCAAGACAGTAAGACTTTTAAAGGCAGATGAAAATATTTATGTAGGAGCCTGCCTCACTTGTTGGGTAATGGTTTGTAGAAGGGACTGGAGCTTCTTTGAAATGAGTTCAGTGGGGTCATTAACACAAAATTCAGACAGAAACAGAGCATGGTGTCACAAAGATCACTTGCCAATCTCTAGGTATCACAAGGCCAAAGGAGCAAATATTCTCCTGAGACACATCCAGTCTTATGACCCATGTGACAGGCCTAAGTGCTCTGTGGAATGCAGCCACAGCTGGGAGGACAGCATTTAAAGTTAGAGGACATGATAGAATGAGATAATTTTGCAGTTATGACAGAAATATTGTGTGAGATGTTTGTAGACACCATGTGGTGTTGGCAGAGTTGACTGGAACCAGAACTATAAGTTTAACCAAAAGTGTGAGAGCTTTTTCTTATTTTTTTAAAAATATTTTTTTGTTTTGTGAGTCAGACCTAGTGGTGCTCAGGGCTTACTCCTGCCTCTGTGCTCAGGGATCACTCCTGACAGGGCTCAAAGGAACATAGGGGCTATTGGGTCTTCATCACTTCATATTATCCTCACCACAACCTTATGAGTCAGATACCAATGACTTCACACTTCTCAGAGGGAAACTGAGGCAGGCTGCTATTAAGCAACCTGCCCCGGCCTCCTCAGTGGTACTCAGAGGCTGGATTGTTATCCCAAGCAGTGTGGCGCCACGGGGCATGCCGCTATGTTCCAGGCACAGCACAGTAGCTCATCCATCCCACCAAAATGCCTCCAGCAAATATTGTAGCCACCCCTAGATTTCCCATTATGTCCTCTGAGAAAAATATACCAGTTTTCCATAACCACACCATGAAGATTAAAAAGTGCTTTTAAGATAATTTTATAGTATGAGACTAATGCCCAAGAAGAGTAGAAACATACTATATATTTTTTTATATTCCACAAATGAGTGCAAGCATTCTATGTCAGTCCCTCTCCTTCTGACTCATTTCACTTTGCATGATTCTCTCCATGTCCATCCATTTATAAGCAAATTTCATGACTTCATTTTTTTCTGGTGGCAGTGTGGTATTCCATTGTATAGATGTACCATTGTTTCTTTACCCAGTCATCTAATCTTGGACTCTCAGGCTGTTTCCAGATTCTGACTGTTGTGAATAGTGCTGTAATGAACATAAAGAGAAAATGGCTTTTCTGCAGTGTGTTTTTGGAGCCTCAGAGGTATATTCCCAGGAATGGTATTGCTGGGTCCTATGGAAGCTTGATTTCTAGTTTTGAACCACACCTGGTAGTGCTCAGGGCTTACTCGGAGGGATTATTTTGTGGTTTCTGTTTGGTTGGTTTTGGTGATGTAACACAGTTTGTTTAAAACTTGTTTAGAAAGATATGTGGAGAGAGAAAGAGATAAGTACATGTTCAAGAGAGAATAGAGGTTCTCTGGAGAAGCAATAGGCAAGCAAAGAAACTTAGACGAGCAAGGGAGATGCATGTTCAATGGGGAACAAAAGCTTGAAGAGCAAATTTTTTTTTTCTTTTTTAAAAAATTATTTTTGTTTGTTTTGGGGCACGTTTGCTTTGCACGTGGCTGACCCGGGTTCTATTCCTCCATCCCTCTCATAGAGCCCGGCAATTACCAAGAGTATCTTGCCCGCATGGCAGAGCCTGGCAAACTACCCGTGGCATATTCGACATGCCAAAAACAGTAACAAGTCTCATAATGGAGATGTTATTGGTGCCCGCTTGAACAAATCAACGAACAACGGGACAGGATGACAGTGATAAGTGAAGATAATTTTAAAAACAATCTCGGGGCTGGAGTGATGGTACAACAGGTAGAGCATTTGCCTTGCATGTGATTGACCCGAGTTCGCTTCCCAGCATCCTATATGGTCCCCTAAGCACCCACCGCCAGGAGTAATTCCTGAGTGCAAAGCCAGGAGTAACCCTTGAGCATCGCTGGGTGTGACCCAAGAAGCAAATATAAATAAATAAATAAATGAACGGAATGAATGAATGAATAAATAAATAAATAAAGGCAATCTCCCTGGCGGTGCTCCAAGGACCATTTGTGGTCCTCAGCTTCAAGGATTGATTTTCTGATTCTATACTATCTCTCCAGTACCTATACAGCTTTTAAGTAGCTTCTGTGTTTTCTATCCATGATTTAGAGCTTTCTTAGTTTCTCCCAGAGACTTTGTCTCTCTCTTAAGTCACCACACTTTTCAGAGATTCTTTTTCTTCATTTGTTTTTGTTCTGGACAGTTTTCCTGGGTTATGAAGCCCCAAACTAGATGGAGTATTCTCCAGGTAAGGCCTGACCCAGGGCACATGTGGGGAATGAACCAGGAGTTTATCTTGTTTTCTTCACTGACAATGCTGCATCCCATCCTTTTATCTTTCCAATAGTTTCTTTATTGATGACCAATTTTCTAGTTCTTAAGAGTCTTTCCATATCTTATATTTGTGGCATGAGTTTTTTATTTTTTTTTAATCTGTCAAGGGTTATCTAAGAGAGTCAGATTTAACTTAATTTTTACTGCCTGGGATGTACCACTCTACCTAATTTGGTATCATCCACTAAACATAAGCTGCTTATTCTCAACCTTATCACATGGGCCACTGAAGAAAGTATTTATATAAACGTCTTTTCCGATAAATACACTTTTCTTGTTTCCAGACAACCTGGGAGTGGTGAGTTAAGTTCACATTTTAATCCTTTCCAAAAACTGTGGTTGATTATCTGAGCTTCAAGCCAACTTACAAAGAAACAATCAAGCTTCCTTTCCAAATCTGAAGAAATTCTGATTTTTGGCTACTGCTCAGTTACTGGAGGACAACCAAGGTTGAGTTTATTCTAAATACAGGAGGTTCAGCAATATGCTTTGGAAGCCAAAGCTTGGCTTGGCTATCTGGAACTTACTAAGAGGCCTCCACCCTCATTTTGTTTCAAGACTGGCATTCCTTTTAGTTACTACTAAACTGAGAAAAAATATCATCTGGTAGCAAGCCAGGATAACTGAAAACTGAAGTCTTGGGAGTCTGCAAACACAGGCTTTAGTTTTATTTATTTTATAATTTGTGTATGCGCAATGAGAATACAGGCTTTCTTAAAAAGGAAAGTTTCATGACTTGTGTTTGCTTTTATCATTGTTGAGCAATCTGATGTATTGCTTATGCCAATGAATCCTAGACCTAATGGGGAAGTTTGAAAATTTCTTTCTAGGGAGATCAACCCCTCTCCTGAATATCTCATAAGTGGTAAGACCTATATCTTATGGGCTTATCTTATAGGTTTTTTAAAGCTTCTGCTGATTTATCGGCAGAGCCTGGCAAGATCCCCATGGTGTATTCGGTATGCCAAAAACAGAACAAGTCTCACAATGGAGACGTCACTGGTGCCCACTCTAGCAAATCAATAAACAATGGGACGACAGTGCTACAGACAATGCTGCTGATTTATTAAGACATTTATGATTAAACCTACATGAGGGAGCAAGAAACCATTTGAATAAAGGAGTAAATCCAACCATTTGAAAAAGGGAGTAAATGTAAGTATACTGATATGAAAAGATCTCACTTTAGCCATGGGGAATATATGTAAATTCCCATTTGATATGAGTCCTTCATAAGTATATGGATACACACTTGTAAATATGCTTGCATGCATTTGCTTATTTAAGTATACTTATGATTATACATATGTCCATACATTAACATGCTTCACCACCAGTTCACAAAGTCACCTGTCAATCACTAAGAATGCCCTTGCAGTACTGCAATGACTGGGGCAACCCACTGAGATAAGGGATTAATGGGGAAAGGTTTCCAGAGAGGGAGCAGGGAGGCTGAGGTCTCAGGAGGTTAGGAGAAGCAGACTTTCACCAACAGACATAAAGTTATTTCACTGTCCTCACACTTAACCTCGAGCAGGCATCAGTAACGTCTCCATTGTGAGACTTGTAGTTACTGTGTTTGGCATATCAAATAAGCCATGGGTAGCTTGCTAGGATCTGCAGTGAGGGATGTGGGCAGAATACTCTCCGTAGCAAATTGATGAACAATGGGAAGACAGTGCTACAGTGCTACAGTGCTACACACTTAACCAGGCATAGGCCTACATTTGTTTTTCTAAAACAGTTTTGGAAGAATTCCTAAAGACCTTTGAAATTAATGGGCCATCCATCAACTCTGGCTGATTTAAGCAGAAAGAATTTACTGGACGAATATTGGGTGGAGTCACTGGGAAGACTTGAAAAACAGACTGTAAGGGAATGGCCCACAGGGCCCCCACACAAGGTCACACACTGAACGGGTTTGGCCACCAGGGGCGCTGGAAGCTGCTCGCTGGCCCCTCCCACTCGCTCTGCACACAACTCCTGACCTTTGCATACTTATCTGACTCACTTGCTCACTGGACCATGAGTCCCTTGAATATAGAAACAGCATTGACTTCCCTCTCAAGTTCCAATCCACATCCCCAGTCCCTGGTACTGAGAGAGAAGAATGTTGAATTAAATAATTGGGAAAGCAAAACTTACTTTCTAGGTATTATACTAATATCTGGAGAGAGATAGAGTGACATGATTTAGCTGAGTCACTTTAGCGCCTTGGAAACTAGACACGTTTGTCTGCTCTCTTGAGCTGCATCCTGCTCTGATGATTTTGCTGGAAGAGGCTTCGACAAGGACACAAGGCTTGCATTTCTGGGTGGAGACATTCTGTCCCTTCACTGAAAGAAACACTATTTCCAGCAATTTTCTCTATTTCAAATGCTTGATCCAGATAAAGTGGGAGGAGGGATGAACTGTATTACTCCCCTCTGTTAGGACTTCTGATTGAACCGCCTGTTCTGTACAAGAGAGAACACCAAACCACACCTCAGAGCCTTTCCTAACTTGAAGCCAATTCTATAGGCCAGAATTCTGAGGCAATAAAGCAAAAATAAACTCTATCCCAAGCATTGCGGTAGTTTTTCCAGTAGTTCTATAAGAGCCAGGAGTCAAAAATATTGATCAGAATTTAGGCCTCACTAGACCTGAGAGCAAAAAATTCTATTACTTCAAAGTTTCATCTGCCTTATTCTAGGTCACAAGCGACTGAAAACTTAAAAGGAAAAATAATAGCATGCTAATAACAATCCAAACTAAAGACAGGAGACATCCACTGTTTTGATTATTTTATGCTGTCCACTCACAAGAAAAGGCCTAGTACAAATTCACTGTAAGCAATATGAGCTCAGAGAAATGAGAACTGTTGTTCATACATAACCTGAATATGTTGTTTCAACTTTATTTGTAATCACTCAAAACTGAAAACAACCCAGTTCTTCAAAGGATGAATTAGAGAAACCAATGTACACCATTAGATAGCAATAAAAATAAACAAACTATTGAAATATATATAGCAATTAGGGTGAACTTGAAGAAAACTATGTTTAGTTTTAAAAAAAAGTCCAATGTGGAGGCCAGGGAGAGAGTACAGCAGGTTGGGCACTTGACTTGCATGTGGCTGACCAAGGTTTGCTCCAAAGCTTCCCTCAATGTACTGCCAGGTGCAATCCCTGAGCATCTCCAAGTGTAGCCCAAAAACAAATTAAAAAAATTCACTCCCAATGTTTACATTTTGTATGATTCCATACATATAATGCTGAAATATTACTGAAAAGAACAACAGATTAGAGTGTTAAGAAGAGGAACACTGTGTGACTAAAACCCAATCTGAACAGCTTTGTAATGGTCTATCTTATGGTGTCACACAGTGCTCCAAAACCCATCCCTCCAACTAGTATACATTTCCCACCACCAATGTCCCATTTTCTCTCCCACCATCCCCCAAATACCCATCCCTGCCTCTCTTCTCTCTTCTTTTGTGCATTATGGTTTACAATACAGGTACTAAGAAGTCATTGTGTTTGTTCAGGAAGTTCAGTATTTTTATCAGAAAGGTATAGCTAGATTAGCTTTTTTTAAAAAAAAAAAACTGGTTGGCAGCTTTGGGGTGTGTACATGACTTCCAGGGCTTCCAGAAGTACAAGGGGGAGATAGCCCATCCAACTCCCAAGAAAGCCTGGAGATTTCAGTCACAAAATAAATCCACATACCCAAATTTTTAGCAGATTAACATCTCGGTTAGGTCCAACCCAAAAATAATGGAGTCAGGCGGGAGAGGGGGCCGGGGAGGTGGTGTTAAGAGGGTGTCCATGGTAGCGGTTTTGAATTGTGTGAGCAAGCAGCTGCCAGGGGGCTCTGTTTGGAAAGGCACTGGACTAATCTGCTCCCCTTCTATGTAGCTTGGATTGCTCAGCCATGCGTGGGCCTAAAATTTTAATGTGGCTTTTGATCTCTTTTGAGATCTATTTATGGGTCTCTGAAGCAAGGCCGGCAGAAGAGCTTATATGGTGACACTGGAGTTGGCCGTGGGGGTTGACAGTCAGTCACTTTTAAAAGAGAAATAGGGGGCTGGAGCAATAGCACAGAGGGTAGGGCGTTTGCCTTGCACGCGGCCAACCCGGGTTCAATTCCCAGCATCCCATATGGTCCCCTGAGCACTGCCAGGGGTGATTCCTGAGTGCAGAACCAGGAGTAACCTCTGTGCATTGCCGGGTGTGACCCAAAAAGCAAAAAAAAAAAAATAAAAAAATTAAAAAAAAATAAAAGAGAAATAACTTTGATTTAAAATATAATTCATAGGGCATGAAATCAAGTCTATAGAGGTGAAGGAGACAAAAAACTGGGGCATCAATGGTTTTAATGCTTGATGAGGCATAACTTAACAGACGACCTAAGGAGAAAAGCGATACAACTTTCACAACTTAGTCTTATACCTAACAGGAGCCCAAAAGTGAGGCTCTGGGGTGTAGGATAACATAGCCTCAGGTAGCTTAGTTTTATTGGGTTACTCCCTTCACAGTGCTCCATTGCTCTGTGTTTATTTGTAACTTCTTTCTTTGTGTTCTGTTGACTTGTAAATATTGTTTTTCTCTTCTCCTTGAGTCTTTTGCATAGTTTATTCAGAGCCGTGTCCTTTTATATGGACACAGGAAGACTTAGCAAATGCTATGCTTTTGTAACCTGGCAGTCATTTGGCTCTACACAATATTTTCTCCTGGGCATCTGTTCTCTCGACCAAAGCCTCAGCTGCCCTTACTTCCTAGCACCCCCAAAAGCAGGGTCCCAACGAGGGATGAGACGGACCCAGGGCAAGCGCTGTTGTGTGCTACCCTGGCATTGAGATGGGCCTGGCCAAAAGCACCTAATGCTTAACTATAAGAGCTTGGTTATGGACAAATGCTGACATGATCCAAAAAGTAATAACTAGATTCGGACCCTGCTAGGGTTAGGAATGATTAATCTGGCCTGAGTGCTGTAGTCTGAGTCTGTGGCAAGATGTTGCCAGGAAAGCTGCCTTGCAAGCCTCAATGTATCTCTTGCTGTGTCCATACAAAAATAACTAGTATTAAAAAAGCTTTTGCACCGCAAAAGATACAGTGACCAGAACCCAAAGACTATCTACAGAATGGGAAAGGATATTTACACAATACCCATCAGATAAGGGGTTGATATCAATGGTATATAAAGCACTGGTTGAACTCTACAAGAAGAAAACATCCAACCCCATCAAAAAATGGGGCGAAGAAATGAACAGAAACTTTACCAAAGAAGAAATACGAATGGCCAAAAGGCACATGAAAAAGTGCTCTACATCACTAATCATCAGAGAGATGCAGATCAAAACAACCACAAGATACCACCTCACACCACAGAGACTAGCGCACATCCAAAAGAACAAAAGCAACCGCTGTTGGAGAGGATGTGGCGAGAAAGGGACCCTTCTACACTGCTGGTGGGAATGCCGACTGGTTCAGCCCTTCTGGAAAACAATATGGACGATTCTCAAAAAATTAGAAATTGAGCTCCCATTTGACCCAGCAATACCACTGCTGGGAATATATCCCAGAGAGGCAAAAAAGTATAATCGAAATGGCATCTGCACATGTATGTTCATCGCAGCACTGTTTACAATAGCCAGAATCTGGAAAAAACCCGAATGCCCTAGAACGGATGACTGGTTGAGGAAACTGTGGTACATCTATACAATGGAATACTATGCAGCTGTTAGAAAAAAGGAGGTCACAAATTTTTTATTTAAGTGGATCGGCATGAAAAGTTTCATGCTAAGTGAAATGAGTCAGAAAGAGAGAGACAGACATAGAAAGATTGCACTCATCTATGACATATAGAATAACAGAGTGGGAGACTAACACCCAAGAATTGTAGAAACAACTACTAGGAGGTTGACTCCATGGCTAGGAGGCTGGCCTCACATTCTGGGGAAAGGGCAACTCAGAGAAGGGATCACCAACTATAATGTAGTCGAAGGCCATGTGGGAGAAGGGAGTTGCGGGCTGAATGAGGGCTAGAGACTGAGCACAGTGGCCACTCAACACCTTTATTGCAAACCACAATAGCTAATTAGAGGGAGAGAACAGAAGGGAATGCCCTGCCACAGTGACAGGGTGGGGTGGGGGGGAGATGGGATTGGGGAGGATGGGAGGGATGCTGAGTTTACTGGTGGTGGAATATGGGCACTGGTGAAGGGATGGGTTCCCGAACTTTGTATGGGGGAAGCATAAGCACAGATGTGTATAAATCCGTAACTGTACCCTCATGGTGATTCATTAATTAAAAATAAATAAATTTATTAAAAAAATAACTAGTATTAAGATGTTAATGAATGTTTGGACTAAGAATAGGAGAAAAACCCCTTAAGAGGTATTTTGCCTACTGGAAGTCAGGAAGGGCTTTGAAATGCCCCTAGGTTGTGTTCCCTTTGAACCTGGTGACCCTCAGGAAGGGCTTTCTTATGTTGATTTTGCTAGCTGACAGTGTGTAGCCTAAAGGGCAAGGTGGGAGAGACAAGTAGGGGGAGAGACTAGTGAAGGGGAATCCAGCAGCAGATCCAGAGAGAGGACGGAGTCAGGAGTGCGGGAGATGAGAAAGATGGAAGATTGAACAAACGGTAACTAATCAGCAACCAGCTTGGTCCTCGTTCTTCCTTTGCCTGTCCTTGGCCAACAGCTGTCCCGATCCAGCCCATATGCAGCGATTCTAGAGCACTGAACACAGGTGGTGAGACAGCCGCTGGGAGAGCTCTCGAGTGCACACACCTTTCGGCGTGCATAGTTTTTTACACTGGGGGAACGAAAAAGATATTTTCCAGCCCTGCTATGTTTTTCCTATACATAGTGTGCAAGCTGACCACCATTAATGCATTTATTTGAAGAAGAAATCTTGCTATCTGGATTTTTTAGTTGAAAATTCAGATTAGGGTCACTCAAGTGACACACACAAAGGTCCCTCAAGGCATCTGAGACTTGGCTTAAAGGAAGTCACACCCTCTGCGGTCACAGATGGCCCCAGCCATTAAAGACAACTCCCAACTTGTGCCTGGGTTGCAGTTCCTACCAGCATCTATCTCCTTCGCTCCTGAAACACCCACCTCCCCTCCACCGGATCATCTATCCGCCTACAAAAGTGTTCTAATGTCTACTCTCTCTCAAAAAAGCCAACCCCAGGGGCTGGAGCGATAGCACAGCGGGTAGGGCGTTTGCCTTGCACACGGCCGACCTGGGTTCAAATCCCAGCATCCCATATGGTCCCCTGAGCACCGCCAGGAGTTAATTCCTGAGTGCAGTGCCAGGAGTAACCCCTGTGCATTGCCAGGTGTGACCCAAAAAAGCAAAAAAGAAAAAGAAAAAAGCCAACCCTGGGAGCAGAGAGATAGTACAACCTTTAGGGCACATTTGCTTTACAAACCTGGCCAACCTGGGTTCTGTGCCCATATGGTCCCTGAGCCCCACCCAAAGTGATCTCTGAACACAGAGCCAGGACAAAGCCCTGAACACCAGTGGTGTGGCTCTCCCCGCAAAACAAACCAAAAACTCTAACACCCCTTTTAGAGAAACCAATGATGTAACTTTACCATCGCCTTATCTCTGAGCCACTGTACTATTTCCTCCCTTCATCCTTGTAGTCTCAACCTCCATTTTCATACATTGGAAACAGCACAACCAACCTCCAAGCACCCATACTAGAGATGGCCTCTCTGTGATCATCTCTTCCTACCTCACAGCATTGCATTTCTATCCAGTTGTCCTCTTTCTGGTCTCAGTTCCACATCTCCCTTATCTCCAGCAGCTTCTCTTTCTCCTGATTCTCCCCTGACCTCATGAGCTGGTGGCACATTTGGAATCTGAGTTGTTTTGGGAGCATGTTGCTGCATTTTTTTTTTTTGCTCCTTCCCTGCCCCTCTACAGCATAGAGTACCCTGCAGCTGCCCCCTTTGTCCTCTGTCACTTAACCCTTGACCCTTTGTAATCTTATCCACACCTTCCTTCACACTCCATTGCTTCTACGTGGGTATTTTCGGCCTTCTCTCCTGAGAACTCCAGATCCAAAGGCCAATTCCCTCTAGTTGGGCACTAACTGACTTCTTCACAATTCATATTGAACTCATGTAGAGCACCTGCATGAGTTCAACAATCCCTGACACCAGCTCAACCTGCCAGAGTGTGATCCTCGCAGCTCTGTCGTTTGGGATTGGCAGCGCCCAGCAAAGTGTGATTGCCAACATTCTGCAGGCAATCATGTGTGAACTGAAAGCTGGAGTGGACTACCTTTGTGATCCTAGGATCTACAACAAAAGGGGGAAATATTTTTATTTTATTTTAGGGCAAGATTTTTATTCTCAATCTATTCCTCTTTAACTCTTGCTCATGAAACACAAAACAACCCATAGCCCAGCAAGTTTGTAGAAGTTTCCTTGCTTTCTCTTCTGTCATCTCTGTCACTCCATCAGCAAATCCTGGAACTGCTCCTTACCTAGACTCCATCCCTAGTCCAGTTACCATTTCCCCTCTCCTGGGCAATTTCTGTAGCCTCTAGTTGACTCCCTACTCTCCATATCTCCATCTCTTATCTCCCTCCCCCCCCCCCCGCCTCCATTTTCCACACAGAATAATCCCTTAAACCAGCATTCTTCAACTGTTTTACACCTGCAGACGATGTCTGTCCTGCATATCAGTCCAGAGACCAGCAATTAGAACCCAGGTGGTAGATGAGTAGTTTTTCAATCCTTCCACACATGTGAACTGTTACCCTTCAATGGAATGGTGGTTGAAAACCACTATCTAATGTGTGCCGAAAGTAGATAACGGACCAAACATGATGACTTCTCAGTGTATGTGTTGCAAGCCCTAATGCCCAAAAGTAGAGAGAGAGTATGGGGAATAATATCTGCCATGGAGGCAGGGGAAGGGTGGGAAAGGCGGGGGGGGGGGAGGGGGTATACCAGGGGTATTGGTGGTGGGGAATGTGCATTGGTGGAGGGATGGGTGTTTGATCATTGTGTGATTATAACCCAAACATGAAAGCTTGTAACTATCTCACAGTGATTCAATAAAATTTAAAAAAAAATAAAAGACCACTATCTAAAACTCTAATTGGATCATGTCGCTTCTTACCTAAACCCTGATCCAATTCCCATGTCAAATAGAAAAACATCCCAACATCTTGCCACAGCCCTCTGGGCACTGCAGTCTCCCTCTCATTGTCCCTCCAGCCTGTGGAAGGGCTCTGACTCTACCTGTCTCGTGGGCATTTCCAGGGCCTAGCTCTGCAGACACATGTCAACTATTTGTGAATCAATAAAACGATGAGGTAGCAAGACAAGCTTCTAGTGCTCGACTCCCAGTATTGTGCCTCAGAGTCCTGACTTAAGGAACCCACAGTCATACCAGCTACTTTTCTAGGTTTGCTGTGAGAGCTAATATGGGGGGGAAATGTCTAGTTCTAAAAATCCACCCAATTGTTCTTTAATTGGGTATGTGCTCCAGTGTGAATCTTGTGGTGACACTGAGGGCTCCTCCTCACTTTATTCTTTGTGTGCATGACATCGGAGTTTTGACTCCCCAAGCAAACACTCCATGTATGCCTCGCAGGGCTGCTTCAGTGTGTGACTATCATGGCACAGTGAGGGAAGCTGTGTGAGGAGAAGGGGGAGCCATGCGGGGGAGGATGAACTATTCCCCAGTTAAGCTACAGTGTTTGGGTAGAACCAGCGCACTCCCCAGGAGTCAGGGGGTTCAGCAAAGCCCCACAAAAGGATACCCCCCCAGCAGGCAGCGGGCACTCCACCTGGCCCAGGGCTCACAGGACAGGCCCTGAGGTAGTCTCAAGTGGATTCCAGAGTCTGAGCACAGAGGGGATTTACTGCCTTTGGTGATTTTCTTTCTGGTGAGGATATGCTTTTTGTGTGTGTCACACTTCTCACACATGCTTTGGTCTGTGCTTGCGGCATAGTAAAAGGACTGGCACAGAGGGGCTCCTGCCAGTACTGGAGTCACCAATTTTGCAGTCATAGCAAGACTTATAACAAGAGTTGACCTGAACAATAAAAGACGAATTTATGTTTAGCAGAAGTTGCTTTAGCAACAGACTGAAGCAGATGTTCCTCTTCTCGTGGTATTAAATTTGGAAAAGGCCCCCAATTTCATTTGCAAAATGAATAAATTTTTAACTAAACACTAAAAAGAGTGTTTTAAAGTTTGCGGATAAATTCATTGGCTACAGAAATGTAAAAAATCACTCTGCTTATTTTAATTGGCTAAACACCTTTTAGGACTTTTTAAAAAAAAATTATTGAATCACCATGTGGAAAGTTACAATGCTTTCAGGCTTAAGTCTCAGTTATACAATGCTGAAACAACCATCCCTTCACCAGTGCACATATTCCGCCACCAAAAAAAACCCAGTATATCTCCCATTCCCCCCCCCCCACCCCCGCCTGTGTAACTGATAAATTTCACTTTACTTTCTCTTTACTTCAGTTACATTGTTACATTCAATATTTCAACAAAAAAACTCACTATTATTGTTAGGACTTCCCTACTAGAGTCAGACCTGCTGTGAAGAGATATGAGGTCTATCGCGGCCACGCAGTTTTGGATTTCTGTAATTTAGCAACTAAGTCCAGGGAAATATCTTTTTCTTTCTTTCTTTCTTTCTTTCTTTCTTTCTTTCTTTCTTTCTTTCTTTCTTTCTTTCTTTCTTTCTTTCTTTCTTTCTTTCTTTCTTTCTTTCTTTCTTTCTTTCTTTCTTTCTTTCTTTCTTTCTTTCTTCTTTCTTCCTTCCTTCCTTCCTTCCTTCCTTCCTTCCTTCCTTCCTTCCTTCCTTCCTTCCTTCCTTCCTTCCTTCCTTCCTTCCTTCCTTCCTTCCTTCCTTCCTTCCTTCCTTCCTTCCTTCCTTCCTTCCTTCCTTCCTTCCTTCCTTCCTTCCTTCCTTCCTTCCTTCCTTCCTGCGTCACACCCAGTAATGCACAGGGGTTACTCCTGGCTCTTCACTCAGGAATCACCACTGGCGGTGCTCAGGGGAACATATGGAATGCTGGTAACCTGGGTCGGCCGTGTGCAAGGCAAATGCCCTACCCGCTGTGCTATCACTCCAGCCCCAAGTCCAGGGAAATTTCTTCCAGAAATTGGATCATTGCAAGCTTCTATCTCTCATTAGTGGTCCTCATAATATGGCAGTCGCCACGCCCTTCCCCCACCCCTTCCCCCCACCCCTCCCCCCCCAGGCAAGGAAAAGGAGAGAAAAATCTATCCCCTCCTGGGCAGGCATGGGGTCGAGGCTTAGTTCTCAGTCTGGAGACATTTCTGCAAGAAGCTGCCGGTACCAAAAGTAGTTTAGCTGGCCTCTGGAATCATGCTCATGCAGCTGCGGTGGGGCCGAACGCGTGTGGCCGCTGGGATCACATCTCGGCGGAGAGCAACACCTTTTAGGACTTTATAAATGGTAAGATTATAAAATCAGCAGCCCTGTGCTCTAGCTAATGAGCCTGTTTCAGTAGCGCTTCCTCATCTTCACTGCTACCAAGTAACATTCAATTTCTTCCCTAGCAGGCTCAGCAAGCAACTTCCCCAGGCCTCTCTTTTACTGTTCACAGACCATGCCAGTCTTGGTCACTGGGCAAACTTCTCCATCTGTCTTTGCCTTAGTCTTCCTTTGATTGATTATAAGGCCTCCTTTAGCGCCATCCCATCCCTGCAAAGCTCAAGTCAGATGCGAATGCTTCTGGCTTCTGTCACACACACACACACACACACACACACACACACACACACACACACACACACACACACACTCCCTGGAACCGAATGCTCCACTTCCTGTTCTTGTGGTGCACTTAGTGCTTCCCTCTCTCATGGCTGCTAACTTGTCCCAACTGCATTATAAATTTTACTTCTCTTCTCTACTACCCAGACCTGTAGGACAGTCTCCATCTTTTAAATTTTTATTTACTTAAATTTTTTTTGCATTTTGGGTCACACCTGGCGATGCACAGGGGTCACTCCTGGCTTTGCACTCAGGAATTACTCCTGGCGGTGCTCAGGAGACCATATGGGATGCTGGGAGTTGAACCCGGGTGGGCCACGTGCAAGGCAAATACCCTATCCACTGTGCTATCACTCCAGCACACCAGTCTCCATCTTAATGGGATTCTTTTCCCCGTGTGACCAAGCAAAGGTCTTTAGATGGAGTTTGAGCTTAACATGCATTTACTATAAGATAAACACATGAAAGAATGAATGAAGCATATACTAAAAGGTTTTTACATGAGTCAGGCAAACTTTTAGTTCCAATACTAACAGTACTATAGCCATCACATTTTCATGTTTAAAACAATTTGACTTTTCTTTTTTTGGTGGGGTGCCACACTCAGTAGTGACCCCCCTCCTGGGTGGTGGCAGTGTCAGGGAACCATATGGGGAGCTGGGGATTGAACTTGGGTCAGCCACATACAAGGCAAGCTCCCTACCTGCTGTACTATCACTCATTTCCCTTTTAATCAAAGTTTCAAATGTACTAAAAACACTCTCCACATAAAGCAAAAGCAAATAGAAACAAATAAACAGCATATACTGACTCAAGGTCTTACTATAGTACTCTAGCCATACAGAAGTCAAGGGAGTAAATCAGTTCCAAAGCTAACTGTTCAATACAGAAAAATGAGCTTTCAAAAGTTTTTTTGAACTTCTTTAATGTGAGCAATTTTTTTTTTCTTTTTGGGTCACACCTGGCATTGCACAGGGGTTACTCCTGGCTCATGCACTCAGGAATTACTCCTAGCAGTGCTCAGGGGACCATATGCCATATGGGATGCTGGGAATCAAACCCGGGTTGGCCGTGTGCAAGGCAAATGTTCTACCTGCTGTGCTATCAC
Organism: Sorex araneus; assembly: GCF_027595985.1. Taxonomy (NCBI): domain Eukaryota; kingdom Metazoa; phylum Chordata; class Mammalia; order Eulipotyphla; family Soricidae; genus Sorex; species Sorex araneus. The sequence continues at coordinate 35,637,956 of NC_073304.1, forward strand.
TCCAGCGCACGTGAACAATTTTAAAAGGTTAATAATATCAAACATCAGTCCTATATAAAGTGATTAAGTAACGGTAGTTTACTTCAAATCCAGGGACTGAACTGTAGCAATGTAGAGTACCAGATTACTTAGGGAATGATGGTTGGGGGCGCAGCGTTTTCATGACTAGATCCAGTGTATCCTGAACCTCTAGGTTGTTTCTCTCAATCAGGTAATAATTTTTTCCAACTGGTTTTATCTTCTCTTCAGGCTCAAGAGGTAAAAGGGTGTGGGGATTGAACAATCTCCGTGGTTCTCCCAAGATGCCAACTCTGAAAACAAAAATGGTATAGTTGAAGCAGTTATGCCAAGGACAAGGTTGTATGATTCTGGCTGTAGTTTGTAGTTGTGTTTGACTGTGTATATCAGAGCTAAGACAATCAATCTCAGACTCTCTCTCTCTCTCTCTCTCTCTCTCTCTCTCTCTCTCTCTCTCTCTCTCTCTCTCTCCCCCCCCCCCCATTCCCTCCCCACACACACTTTTTTTTTCTTTTGTAATGGATCCTCATGAGGTGCAGTTACAGACTTACAAACTTTTGTGGTTACATGCTCACCACCCATCCCTCCACCAGTGCCCATTCTCCACCACCAATGATCCCAGTGCGCCTTCCCCCTCCCCTACCTCATCCCCCACCCCACTCCACCCTGCTTCTGTGGCAGGGCGTACCCTTTTGCTCTCTCTCTCTCTCATTTGGGGTGTTGTGGTTTGCAATAGAGGTATTGAGTGGTCATCATGTTTGGTCTATAGTCTATTTTCAGAACATATCTCCCATCCCGAGCCAGCCCTCCAAGCACCCTTTACTTGGTGGTCCCTTATCTAACACACACATTCTTAATGCTTTCCTTATTACCACAAACCACCAGTCTGGACTTAAACATAGATTTAAAACCTGAGTCTATGGCAAGGTTCTTCATTTGCCCTTCACACATTTCCCAAAGACAACTCTAATGGGGGGGAGGGGGAGGGAACTCAGCTTGATAAAATCTACTGCTCACTCCTGCATCCTAGAACATTTGAATTCCTGAATAACTTTCTTGCAATGTTTCTGAATCTAGATGAGCGTAGCAAATGCAGTTCTGAACGGGAAGTGGTGGCAGAAGAGCAGAAACCCAGCGGAAGCAGGGCTTACTTTGGCTGCTTCCCAGCAGAAACAGGTACCCAAGGCCCTGCCCTCCTGGCTCTAGGGTCTCCTCTCCCTTTCCTTGGGCTACTCACACTGGCATGGGCACAGAATCTAGGTTATTCACACGCTTCCACCAGGCTGTTTTTATGCCTGATTGTCCTGTGGTTATATGGTAATTTTTCTCAACATTCTGAGCTTTCTGTCGGAGGGATGGCAGCAGTGTAGACATGACTGGAGAGCGCAGATCAGTGGCTTTCTTAATTGCTGGTCGTTTTGTCATCATTCTCCTGTAGGGGACAAAAGTGTGTATGTGTGTGGGAGGGTGGGGATAGGAAGTGATATGTAGGTCACATCAATCCATTTCCTAGAAAGATCCTTGAGCCAAGGAAAGTCAAAAGTCAGACCTGAACTCTACAAAAGTCATTCGTTTCTTCTGCCCTCCTGACTCTTCATCTTCACGTTTCCTTCGGGGAATGTTGAACATATCGGTACGGAATAGCCTCCCAATTTCTTCTTCAATCTCTGTGAGGTTTTGACGTCGGAAGACAATCCAAGCAACATATGTACAGAAAGTGAAAAAGGCCTATGACAGAAAACAGGTAAAACTCCAGAACCCACAGCAATGATGATAAACTTTCACCCATGTGTGTATCACTGCTACATAGAAGTGAACCCAGACAACCCTTATTTCAACATGCCTGAGAAACTGTGGGAAAGTATAGATGGACTCCTTTGCAGCAGGAAAATCAGACCAAAAGTGCAAGGTGTGCCATAAAGTTGCAATATTCCTTTTTACAAAGAATATTCTATGTTTATTAAAAACACATGGCTTGGGACTGCAGTAATAGTACAACAGGTAGGGCATTTGCCTTGCACATGGCCAACCCGGCTTTACTTCCCAGCAATCGCATATGGTCCTTTGAGCACCACCAGGAGTAATTCCTGAGTGCAGAGTCAGAAGTAACCCCTGAGTATTGCCGGATGTGACCAAAGAAGCCAAAAATATTAAAATTTAAAAATTAAAACACACAGCTGAAAAAGGTTTAAGTTACTGCTGTGCTTCATGTTTCAAATTAAAAAAAAAAATAGGGGGCTGGAGCAATAGCACAGCAGGTAGGGCATTTGCCTTGCACGCAGCCGACCCAGGTTCCATTCCCAGCATCCCATATAGTCTCCTGAGCACCACCAGATATAATTCCTGAGTGTTATGAGCCAGGAGTAATGCCTGTGCAACGCCAAGTGTGACCCAAAAAGCAAAAAAAAAAAAAACAAAAAAAAACCCCAAAATATAAGTGGCTCACCTCAAAGAATTTCCAGTCTTTTTGTGTATCTGATACTTTCTCCCTGCAATATAATAAATGATAAGTATAAGTTGAGAGGGAAACTCATTTTGCAGTGATCGGTAAAAATTTGCCAGTTCTGAAGATTACCAAACCCTAACCTTTGAAGGACTCCTTTGTAATCTTGTCTTCAAGCCTGTGTTCTCCCTTGAACATGTTTTTTTGCTTGCATGTTTTGTCCTCTGAAGAAGCCTGTATTCCCTCAGAAACATGTACTTCTCCCTCTCCCTCCCCTCACATCTTTCTAAGTAAATTTCAATAAAAAGTGTGTGATTTTAAGTTCATAATAAAGAAGTCAGTGAAGAAATGTGTTCTTCTGAATATTTCTGGCTCTCTGTGTGTTGTGGAAGTGAGAACAGTGAAAAAGTGATAAAAAATATAACATGGAAGTTAGTATGGAAGTAAGCATGGAGTAAAAAATGAAACACAAGTCTAAAATGAAAAAAAAGGGTTTTATTTGGTTTTGTTTGTTTGTTTGTGTTTGGGGGCCACACCCAGCAGTACTCAGGGCTTACTCACAGTTCTGTACTTAGATTTCACTCCTGGAGGGTTCAGGGGACCATATGTGGTTCTAGGGGTCAAAACCGGGTTGACTGTGTGCAAGACAAGCTACTACCCAGCACTCTGACTCCCCTGCCCCAAATTTTTAAACAATGGTTATGGTCACTGACAGCAAAAAGAAATGGAGACAAAATGAACATAGGTATATTCCATGCATTAGACATTTCAACATGGACCTGCCATGCACCAAGGGCTGAGAACCAGATGGGATGTAGAAAGTGTGTGTCAAGATGGTGAGTGAAGCCACAGCATATTCAATCCTGGGAGGCAAGTTTCTAAAAGAAAATCAGCCTGGGGGTAAAACCAAAGATTTCCTGTTATGATGTTTTCAAATTGCCTCTTACCATACACTAGACTCAGGCTAGAGAGATAGCACAGGAATTAAGGCACTTGTCATGCAGAGTTGGTTTGATCCCTGGAACCATAAATGGTTCCCTGAATACAGCCTGGAATGACCCCTGAGCCCCATTAGGTGTGGTTCCAAACCCCACTCCCTCCCCCCCATACAAAAAACAAAGCTATACTAAACTCTTAGCTCCAAATCAAGGAAACCAAAGCAAGGAAAGTATACAGCTTTAGTCTATAAACTTTAAAGTCTTATTTATTCATGAAAGGTTACAGAGCTTAGGGCCAGCCCTTGGGGTTCTGAACTGTAGAAAAATCACATTGCAAGGGTCAGGAGGTAGTTCAAGTGATAGAGTACATGCCCTCCATAATTGAAGTCCATGGATGTTTGTAAATGTTAGCTATATAAACATTACTTATATAAATAAGTGACTCTCTAATGAAACCCTTGGTTATCACTTACTTGCCACAGTTCATGTGATGTTTATCAGGCATTCCCAAGCCAAGAACAAGGGAACAGTACTTCTGTGCCAAGAATACCTGGGCTGCTTCTAACTTACTTATAACCATTTCCATCTCTTTCTTCTCCACCAGACCCCTAGAAAGAATATGATCATTTGAATTAATTTTGGTCAATGTCTATATTAATTAGGGAACTTAAGGCTTTCTTACTTATAATTTTGCAATTTTAAGAGGACAATTTTTCTTAACCTCTTATTTGTTTTATCCAAGTTTTGACTGAGGAAAGCCTTAAAGTCCCCCTAACTATTTATCAAGCTAATGTATGCAAGTCAAATTGTCAGAGCGACTATTTCCATTTTTTTTACATTCTCTATACATGATTCTATGTATCCTCAATGCATAGGCAGTCCTAATTCACACAGTATAAGTTACCTAACCTATTACCTCTACCTGGTTTCTGAGGCAGTTGACAGTCCATTTTCCCTGCTGTTTTGCTAAAACAACCATGGAGACCCACCTCAGCTTCCTCTGAGTTCTTCATGTCATACTAAGTCTGGGGGCTCAGAGTTCCTACTCAGCATTTGCTTGCCCTTTGTTCTGTGTTTGCTAAGAAGGTATCTGTGGACAACTAGTCTGGGAAACTTGGCATGGGTTAAATAATCCTGCTTCCTTGTGAAAACATGGCCCTAGCACCAATTGAATTGCAAATGAACTCTCTAAAAGGCAACCTGTTCTTAGGTTACAGCATGTCACAAATTCTAATTTTAGACAGGCTGAGAGTCCAATGTATTAGTATTAAAAAAATGAAGTATCAGTGTTTTTTTTCTCCTCCTGCCTAATGATTTTTTTTTTAATTAGGGGCTTGAGTGATAGAATAGTGGGTAGGACACTTGCCTTGCACACAGCAGACCCAAGTTCAATCACCAGAACCACATATGGTCCCCCAAGACCACCAGGAGTAGTCCTTCTGCACAAAGGCAGGAAAAAGCCCTGAGCACAGCTGGGAATGACCCCAAAACAAAACAAAACAAATTTAAGCAAATTTAAGCACGTGAAATACACTCTAAGCAAAAAGGACAAATGACTGCCCCTGCTAATGTTAGTGACAGACTGATGACAGCGATAGGAGGTGGGTTTAAGGATATATATATTTCAGAGCAGAAAACATTACATGTAGTGATACAGCTTGTGAGTCACTGAAATAAAATGATGGAATAGAGTAAGCTGTTTCAACTTTAAATGCCCAAATTTTATTTATTTATTTTTTTTATTTTTTTTTATTGAATCACCATGTGGAAAGTTACAAAGCTTTCAGGCTTAAGTCTCAGTTATACAATGCTCAAACACCCATCCCTTCACCAGTGCACATATTCCACCACCAGGAACCCCAGTATACCTTTCCCCCATCTCACCCTTCACCCTCCACCCCCCGCCTGTGTAGCTGATAACTTCTCTCTTTACTTTGACTACATCCAATATTTCAACAAAAAAACTCACTATTATTGTTTGGAGTTTCCCCGCCCCCAAAGTCAGACCTGTAGAAAAGGAAGCATTTGATAATTTGTTTTCCATTGCTGACAATGAAGAGATATGAGGTTTTGGATTTCTGTATTTCAGTAACTAAGTCCAGGGAAATTTCTGCCAGAAATTGCATCACTGCAAGCTCGTACCTCCCTTTTATGGTCCTCATAAGATGGCAGCAGTGGCTCAGTTCACAGTCTAGAGACATTTCTGCAAGAAGCTGCTGGTGCCCAAAGTAGTTTAGCTGGCCTCCGGGGCCATGGTCATGCAGCAGCAAAGAGACCACACACGTGCAGCCGCTGGGGTTACATCTCGGTGGAGCTAAATGCCCAAATTTTAAATAATCCAAACACATCCTCACAAGCGTCCCAGGGGCTAGTATGGGCCTGTATCCCTATTTCTATCAGCAGCTCCCGCCCTCACCCCTCTTTCATTCTTTGCCAGGGTTGCCATTATCCCATATTCTCTCCGGGCTATTGAAAATCAGAGAATGCAATCAAGAAACACCTAGAAAATCTTACTTAGGCTAATGGCTCTCAATTTGGGGATGCAGGGGGAGCTGAGACCATATTCAGTTGTAATATCGAAAGGCTCACTTGGGGGATGTGTTCAAAGCACAGATCCTATAGCCAATCCCTCTCCAAGATTCTGGTTCAGTAGGTCTGGGAAGAGCCTAGTATTTAAAATAAGTCCAGGAATAGTCCTCTGGGGGAGATTGGATAATAATGTCAAAAGTCACTTTATTAAACTAAGTACTGTGATTTACAAAGTCATAAAACTGATCATAAACATTTATATACAGGGAAAATCTACTACATCTTGAAGATATTCAATGCAATTATTCTCAGAAAAACTGTAAATTCCAAAAATATTCAAAATAAAGGGAAAAAAGAAGTTATAATACAGTCTTAAGTAATATCATCCAGGAACTGTTTTAAGTTTTGACTTCTATTAACTTAACATATGTCTATTGGGGCTGGAGCAATAGCACAGCAGGTAGGGTGTTTGCCTTGCACACAGCTGACCTGAGTTCGATTCCCAGCATCCCTTATGATCACCTAAGCACAGCAAGGAGTAATTCCTGAAGGCAGAGCCAGGAGTAACCCCTGAACATCGCTAGGTGTGACCCAAAAAGAAAAAAATATGTCTATTGTGGCATTTAAGTCAGGCACCATGGTCCTAACCACATTAAGAAACCACTGTTTCTTAACAGGTAAAGTCAGTAAATTAATACCATACGTTGGCTTGACAGAAAGTTTTGCCACTAACTAATGAAGACTGTAGTAGTCGGAAAATACATATGATGTTTGAACCTGCTTATGTAACTGTGATTTTTTTTTTTATTTGTCTGTTTGGGGACTATGCCTGGCAGTAGCTCAGAGGCTACTCCCAAGCTCAGTGCTCAGTTGTTACTCCAGCAGTACTCAGAGAATTATGCAGTACTGCAGGATCAAATCTATGCCTCCTACATAAAAATTGTGTCTTTGCTCATAAGTTATATAATCCTAACCCTAAATGGTTGAAGTTTGGACAAGTGAACTTTTTAAGTTTTATGTTTATTTTTTATTTTTTGGTGGGGGGCACCACTAGCAATGGTCCATTCCACTACCAGCTACGTAATCAATCCCCTGTCAACTAGTGAATCTCTTTGCTCTACAGCTTCTTCATCTGTAAAAGGAGGTTCAGAATTGTTCTTCTGGAATTAGGGTTATTGTGGACGATTTTTTGTTGTTGTTGATATTTTTGTTTTGGGGTCACTCCTGAGTTTGGTGCCAGTGGTCAAACCCAAGCCTCCTACATGCAAAGCATGGACTCTGATCTACTGAGTTAGCTTTCTGATTTAGGGATTTTTTGTTTGTTTGGGGGGCATACCCAATGATGCTCAGAGGTTACTCCTGGCTTTGCTCTCAGGAATTATTCCTGGCAGTGCTCAGGGGACCATATGGGATGCCTGGATCAAGCCCAGGTCAGCAGCGTGCAAGACGAGTGCCCTACCCATTGTACTATGGCTCCTGCCCCATATGAGGAATTTTTATTTATTTATTTATTTATTTTTGCTTTTTGGGTCACACCTGGCAATGCACAGGGATTAGTCCTGGCTCATACACTCAGGAATTACTCCTGGCAGTACTCAGGGGAACATATGGGATGCTGGGAATCGAACCCAGGTTGGCTGCGTGCAAGGCAAACGCCCTACCCACTGTGCTATCTCTCCAGTCCAAATAAGGATTATTTTTAAATTATTTTATTATAGCCCTTGAGTATCTCTGGATGTGATGAATTCTTACCTTTTTGTTATGACTTGAATAGAAATAGAAGGCATCATGTTAAGGAAAGTGTCAGAGGAAGAAGAAATACTGGATGCTCTCACTCATATGTGATATATGCATTCTGGTGATGGTGGGTGGAGCAACAGTTACGCTCAGCATAAACATAAGTGTAAACAGTGTAATCCGGCTATTTCAATTACAATTCAAACAAAAACATCACATGTCTTTGCTGAATTAAGCATGAACTCTCAGAATTATGAGAGCAAACAGCCTACAAAATATAAGCTGGGAGCCAGGAGGAAACATGGTCCAGTGGAAAATTTATTCCTTGTGTGCTGAAGACCTGCATTCAATTCCTGGTGCTGCAAACAAATCATATACATATATATACACACACACATATATATATACATATATCACTATCACTGTCATCCTATTGTTCATCGATTTTCTTGAGGGGGCACAGTAACGTCTCCATTTGTCTAGCCCTGAGATTTTAGCAGCCTCTCTTTACTCATCCTTCCCAATGGTGCCACACTGGAGGCTCTTTCAGGGTCAGAGGAATGAGACCCATCACTGTAACTGTTTTTGGCATATCGAATATGCCACAGGAGTTTGCCAGGCTCTGCCATGCAGACAGGATACTCTTGGTAGCTTGCCAAATTCTCTGAGAGGGAGAACTAATATATATATATATATATATACGCACATATATATATATATATATATTATATCATGTACCCTCTAAGTCTTATTTTATCCTTGGGAATAGTAAGACTCCTCAAACCTTCTGAGCCCACAGCTGTCTTTGAGCCTTTTCACTTGCTGCCATAGAAACGCTTCATGGTCTCTGGCTGCCCGCTGTGAAATGCAGCCCTGAAATAACATGGATGTTGCAGATGATGATGGCTTTCCCAGAGCAGTGAGGCTTGATTTATTTATTTTGTATTTTACAAAACTGCTATCCAGGCACATTTATCTATCCATAAAATGTTGTATTAAGTATCATGTATTTTGGAAACAGTTTTTAAAAAGAAACAAGAAAACATTCTGTGGTAACAAAAAAATGGCTCTTCTCCACACTCCCAACGGCTAAATCACTGGGTTGATTCCACATGCACTGGACAGGCAGCCTGGACACTTGGATAATTTCATGGATTCAAAAGGTCAGTCAGACTCTGAGCCCCCAGATTCTTGCCTTGCTGTGTGGAACTCTCAGCTACTTCTGCCAAAAGCAGTTAAATTCTCCCTATGTAGCCTAAGAAACCTTACTCTTTTCTATGATGTGATATAGAAAATATTTTCTATGATATCATTTTTGGCATCCTATGATATCATTAAGCAATACTTATATTGCTTAATTTCTGTTTCTTAAAAAGTCAGACACTTGGGCACTTGGGGCTGGAGCGATAGCACAGCAGGTAGGGCATTTGCCTTGCACACAGCTGACCCGGGTTCAATTCAATTCTCAGCATCCCACAAGGTCCCCCAAGCATCGACAGGAGTAATTCCTGAGTGCATGAGCCAGGAGTAATCCCTGTGCATTCCCAGGTGTGACCCCCCCCAAAAAAAAGTCAGACACTTGGCAGTCACACCCACAAACTGCCTGCCCCGCACCCAAATCGGTGCCATATAATCTCATCAATGGCCAAGATCCAGAGACTCTGAAATAAAGCTCTTGAAAGAGAGCAACATAGAACATTCTTTTTTTTTTTTTTGCTATTTGGGTCACACCCAGCGATGCTCAGGGGTTACTCCTGGATTTGCACTCAGGAATTACTCCTGGCAGTGCTTGGGGGACCATATGGGATGCCGGGGATTGAACCTAGGTCGGCCGCGTGCAAGGCAAACACCCTACCCACTGTGCTATCGCTCCGGCCCCGCAACATAGAACATTCTGACCCCGCACCAGGCTGTCTTCACCGGGACAGCTCAGAGAGGGATGGGTTAAGTCCCCCCACCACCCCAGCAGAACCCTAGCAGCCAAAAGACTCCAGAATTCAACTGTAGTCATACTCAAGACCACTTTCTACAGACTCGGATGAGCCCCACCCACAAGAGGACCTGCAGAAAAACCCAGGTATGCAGGACCCATGACTGAAATCTCTAAGCTCGCTCAGAGAGAGAATGGGCCTCCTTCCCCCAGCTCCCAAGTTTTCCAGTAACTTGGCAGTCACACCCACAAACTGCCCTCCATATAATCCCATCAAGAGAGCAACATTGGCTTTACCCACGAGTGAATCTGCTTTATAATCATATTTTAAATTTCAGTACTTCTGGAGCATGCGGCTGCATTCATGGTCATGTGACCTCTCATACTCTAGCCCACTGATGTACATGGTGCACGGTGATGGGACTGGTGTTTGAATATTAAATGTAATGAATTATTATGAACAACTTTATAAAAATTAAATTAAAAAGTCAGACATTTAAAAATTCTTCAGCAAAAACTTGGTGATCACCAAAAGAAAACAAACATTATTTGTGCTTCCCTTGTGGTGACCATGAGCAATATGGAGCTACTGAGCACTTAGTAGAAAGAGTCTAGATTTAGCAAATATAAAATAGATACCAAGGACTTACTATCATAAAGAGTAACCAACAATTTTCTAATAATGACCCCATGCTAACATGGTAATATTTTTATACCATTGGGTTAAATAAGATATATTATCATTATTCATTTCATCTGCATTTTTGCATGTAAAAACTCAGCTATAAGAAAATTTTAGATTACTTATGTGGTTCTCATTATATTTCTATTGGGAAGTGCTGTTCTATATCACTTGAGGTGTTTTTTTGTTTTGTTTATTTTTGCTTTTGGGGTCACACCCAGAGATGCTCAGGGGTTACTTCTGGCTCTGCACTCAGGAATTACTCCTGGCAGTGCTCAGGGGACCATATGGGATGCTGGGAATCGAACCCGGGTTGGCCGCGTGCAAGGCAAATGCCCTACCTGCTGTGCTATTGCTCCACCCCCTAAAGTGTTATTTTAACCAGAATACCATCTGAATTATTCACTGGCTTTTAGAAACTTGTGAACTGGGCTGGAGAATTAGTACAGAGATTGAGTGATTGCCTTGCATGCAACTGACCCTCTTTCAAATCCCTGGCACCACATAGGGTCCCCCAGAATACCACCAGTGGTCACTTATGAGTACAACTTAAGAGTAGAGTCCAAAAATATATATATATTAATACTGGTGAACTCCCAATTAATAAGTTTTAGCATACCCCAAAAATTTAAAACCCCTTTTATTTACTCATAATCACAGTTAGTTTTAGTACTAGAAGTGATAAAACATTAAAGTGGTTTTAAAAACCTTAAAGCACTTACACCATATAGCTCTTGGGCTTCTTTTCCAATGAGAGTTTTTCCAAGAAGTGAGATAAATAGTACAATAATGCCATGAGAAAATTGTCAAGATATTTATTCCTATGAGGAAATTAGAAAGGAAAAATAATAAGGTGAACAATGTCTCTAGACTGTGAACTAAGACATAACCCCATGCTGCCCCAGGAAGGGAAATGATACAATTTCTAACATAAATCTCACTGGACTTAACTACTAAAGTACTAAAATGCAGAAATCCTAAACCGTGTGGCCACTATTGTGGCTGCACGACTTCATATCTCTTCATTCTCAGCAATGGAAAACTAACTATCAAATGCTTCCTTGTCAGCAGGGCTGTTTTTTTGAGGGGAAACTCCAACAACAATAGTGAATATTGTGTAGAAATATGAAATGTAATCAAGGTAAAAAGAAAATGAAGTGAAATTTATCAGCTACGCAGGTGGGGGTGGGTGGTGAGCGGGTGGGGGGGGTGGGAGGTATACTGGGGTTTTTGGTGGTGGAATATGGGCACTGGTGAAGGGACGGTTGTTCGAGCAGTGTATAACCGAGACATAAGCCTGGAAACTGTAACTTTCCACATGGTGATTTAATAAAAAAATAAAATAATAATAATAATAAGGTGAATATATTTCAAACAAGAAGCTTCTCATAAAAAAATCTTATGGCGAGCTGGGGAGATAAGGCAACTGGGTATGTGCAGGGCCTGGGGTTTAATCCCAGCACCACATGCTCCTCTGCTGGGAGACCTCCAAGAACCATGGGCAAGTAACAAAAAGAAACAAAATTTTAAAAACAAACAAACAAACAAAAAATACAACCAGGGGCTGGAGCAATAGCACAGCGGGTAAGGGTTTGCCTTGCACATGGTCGACCTGGGTTCCATTCCCAGCATCCCATATGGTCCCCTGAGCATCGCCAGGAGTAATTCCTGAGTGAAGAGCCAGGAGTAACCCCTGTGCATTGCCGGGTGTGACCCAAAAAGCAAAAAAATCAAACCAAAACAAAACAAAACAAGCAACAAGGAAAAGCTCACACAGGGTCATACTCCTAGTCCTTGTTTGGGTCTAAACAATCTAGTGGAGAAAATTGATCTTCGATAAATGTGATCTTCTCATTTGTCATATAAATAAATAGACTGCAGGCTTTATGGAACTCTAACTACCCGATCTTCATACTCCATGTCCTAGAACTTTCTGGGGTGGGGACTGTGGTGCCTGAATTCCCCTCTTTGGTCATTGAGACTCACTCCATAAAACCAGTTCCCTGCCCTTTCTCCAAAACTCAGAATTGTCTTTTTTTTTTTTTTTGCCTTTTGGGTCACACCCAGTGATGCTCAGGGGTTACTCCTGGCTCAGTGCTCAGGAATTACTCCTGGCGGTGCTCGGGGAACCATATGAGATGTAGAGGATCAAACCCAGGTTGGCTGCGTGCAAGGCAAACCCGCTGTGCTATCGTTCCCGCCCAAGAGAATTGTCATTTTTTTTGGGGGGGGTTACACCCGGCGATGCACAGGGGTTACTCCTGGCTCTGCACTCAGGAATCACCCCTGGCGGTGCTCAGGGGACCATATGGGATGCTGGGATTCGAACCTGGGTCGGCCACGTGCAAGGCAAACGCTCTACCCGCTGTGCTATTCCTCCAGCCCCGAGAATTGTCATTTTTTTTACCAGATGGAATTATTTCAGAACAAAACATCTCATAGGCATTCCATACCTCATAAATGTTGTGAAAGAACAAATCCGCTGCATCTCTGTGTCTTGTAGGAGAAGTAAAGCAACAACTGGAGGGAAGACAAGGTGGCATTGGAAGAGGGACAGGGGATGCCCACCAGACACCAGAGTGAAGATGAGGAACAGTTACTCACATTTAGCATCATGGAGGGTGACAGTGCCTTGCTGGCTTCGCTTCTCTGAGGTTTTAGACTTATCATCTCGAAAACCAATTCTCTTATCAGTAAATCTGTTTGGGGAGTATGATGATCCTCAGCTGTGCTTTGAAAGGTTTGGTTGTATGTAATTGGCTGATATTTAATCTACTCTGAAGTGTAGATTAAAGTGTATACTTTTACTATAAAGTAATACAAATTCTGTGCACTGCCATATATGTGGCTGTCATTTAGTGTTGAATCTTCTCAGAGTGCATTTTGTTAAATACTTTACTAAGGGTCAGAGGAATACACACTGCCTTGTACAAAGTATAAATATGAATTACCCCCATCACCACCCCCAAACAGGTCTAATTCTAATCCACTATCATTTTTAGGTTTTAATTTTTTTTCTTTTTGGGTCACACCCAGCGATGCTCAGGGGTCACTCCTGGCTCTGCACTCAGGAATTACCCCTGGCCGTGCTCAGGGGACCATATGGGGTGCTGGTAATCGAACCCGGGTCAGCCGCATGCAAGGCAAATGCCCTACCCGCTGTGCTATCATTCCAGCTTCTTAATTTTTAAAAATTATATAAAAGTTGCCCAGATAAATCCGGAGCCGCTGAGCGCGAATCGGACCCTCTGCGCCTAAAGACTTTGATTCTAGAGATGAAACACATTCGGGCATCCAGCGCAGCATCCGATAGCGATGCACTGGGACTGCGAACTGGGCTACAACTCTGTGCTGCCGGGGGTGGATTTTTTTCCTCCCCACCCTGTCTTCCTGCACGGAAAGCGGCGGCCTGGTGGCACCCACGTGGCAGGCACCATCTTCTATGACTCCAAACCCACAGGTATTCGGTTTTTACTTTTGGGGCTCCCAGGAACTCATGGGAAGGGGGCGTAACCGGCACGCCCTCGGCCCAGATAAATCCGGAGCCGCTGAGCGCGAATCGGTCACTCTGCGCCTAAAGACTTTGAATTCAGAGACTTCTTACAGCAATGCACTGGAACTGTGAGCTGGGCTATGTAATTTCTGGCAGAATTTTCCCTGGACTTTATACAGAAATCCAAAACCGCGCGGACGCTTCATTTCCAGCAATGAAGAGACTTAACATTTATAATTGTCAGCAATGTGAAACGGTTCCTTTTGAACAGGTCTGAATTGGGGGAGGAACTCCAAATAATAACAGTAAGTTTTTGTTGAAATATTGAAGGTTTTTAATGTAGCAGCCACCTCTCTGGACTGTGAACTAAGCAAAAGCCCCACGCTGGCTGACGCGGCGTGGCATACACCATACTATGAGGCGCGGGAAGGAGGATGAGGGGGAAAAAGAAAAAAAAAAAAGGGAAAAGGAAAAAGGGAAAAAAAAAAGAGAGAGAGAGAGTTATGTACTTGTAGCAGTGGGGCTACATATCTCTTCATTTCCAGCAATGAAAAACTAATTATCAAATGTAGTAGGTCTGTCTCTCTTGGTTGGAAACTCCAACAACTATAGTGAGTTTTGTGTTGAATTATGGAATGTAATCAAGGTAAAGAAAAAATGAAGTGAAATTCATTAGTTATACAGTAGGGGGTAGGGGGTGGGGGCGGGGGGGTATACTGGGGTTTCTGGTGGTGGAATATGGGCACTGGTGAAGGGATGGGTGTTTGAATATTGTATAACTGACATATAAACCTGAGAATTTTGTAACTTTCCACATGGTGATTTAATAAAAAGTTAAAAAAAATAAAAATAATAAATAAAATTATATAAAAGTTAATTTATTGCCCTGCCACAGAGGCAGGGTGGGGTGGTGGGGGATGGGGTGGGGGTGGTGAGAGGGATACTGGGATCATTGGTGGAGGTGAATGGACACTGGTGGAGGGATGGGTAAGCAATTACTGTATGAGTGAAATGCAAACACAAAAGTTCATAAGTTTGTAACTGTACATCACAGCTATTCTCTAATAATTTTTTTAAGTTAATTTATTATTTTCTTTTTTTTCCTATTTTTTAATTAAATCACCATGAGATACATTTACAAAGCTTTCATGATTGAATTTTAGTAATACAATGATCGAACACCCATCCCTCCACCAGTGTACATTTCCCACCACCAATGTCCCTAGTATCCCTCCCACCACCACAACCCAACACCACCCCCTGCCTCTATGGCAGGCACTTTCCTTTTTAGTCTCTCTCTCTCTCTCTCTCTCTCTCTCTCTGGGCATTATGGTTTGCAATATGGTTGCAATAGTTTGAGGCCATCACATTTGGTCCCTTTGTCTACTTTCAGCACACATCTCTCGAGCCATCTCTCCAACCATCATGGACTTAGTGGTCCCTTCTCTTTCCCAACTGCCTTCTCCCCCAGCACATGAGGCGGGCTTCCAACCATAGAGCAATCCTCCTGGCCCTTGTCTCTACTGCTCTTGGGTGTTAGTCTCATACTATATTCACTTTCAGGTTTTTAACCTTATATAAAAAGCCAAATTTTCTCCTAACCAAATTATCAACAAGGATACACTGTAAAAGACTACTACAACTCCCAACAGAACTATGAAATGGTGCTGCTTCTTTCCTTGCTGCTATCTGTATTTTATCCCAGGGTGTTTTCTGAAGAGCCTGTAGAGATGGCATCGGCCATATTCCTATGGTTTGGGAAGTGACTCTACCTCTCAGAAGCTGTGCCATCACTTTCAGCAAAGTGAACTGCTTTGCCTTTCTTTCCTTTTTCTTTATACTCCATTGTGGGTACAAAGCTGTAATAGAAATGAGAAAAAGCATGAACAAAAACCTTTCCTAGGAAAATAAATCATATCCAGGTAGGTGGTTCATATAAACACTAGGAGTAGAATGTAGAATTTATTATGAGTGGAGACTGAAAATAATATTAGGTGTAGCATTCAATTCATCTGGTTAAATGAGAAATAAATATCAGGGAAAAGATGAGAATTTTTAGGCTTCATGTTCAGCTTTCTAGCTACTTTCAGCCTGCAGAATATCACTAACTGAAAAAAATAAAATTTCATCTGAAAGTGTTGTGGTAAATTTACAAGAAACACTCACAATCAATTCAAAAGGATTTCTTGGCCTGAGTAATAGTGACACCACCGGCACATGCCTGTACTTAGAGACATAGTCTCACTTATTCTTCATAAAAAACCTAGGAAGAAAATATTAGCAATATATGTTTATATAATATGTATATACATACATAAATCAAAGTTGAAGCTCAGAAAGGTACTGGATAATTTGCCCAATATAACTTTAGTAAATGTCAAACTCAGTGTTGGGGCTCAGATGCTCTAGTTACAGAGCCGTACTGCCTCACTCAGCCACCGCAGTTATCACTTCTAAGAACTCTTCTAGAGGTCTTGACTCTTGCTATGGAAGTTTTAGGATTTATCACTTAACTAAAGCTCTTTAAACTCAATTATTGTTAACCAGCATTACCAAATGGTAGTTGGCTTAACTAACAAAGGAGCACAATTAAGCAATAAAGAAATATAGACTAGGAGGCTGGAGCAATAGCACAGCGGGTAGGGCGTTTGCCTTGCACTCGGCCGACCCGGGTTCGATTCCCAGCATCCCATATGGTCCCCCGAGCACCACCAGGAGTAATTCCTGAGTGCATGACTCAGGAATAACCCCTGTGCATCTCTGGGTGTGACCCAAGAGGAAAAAAAAAAGAAATATAGATTAGGAACTGAACTTCTATATAGCCAGTAATTTCACCCCTGGGAATATACCCTTACCCTAAGGGATCCAAAACTCAAGACAGAAAAGGCATTTGCACTCCAGTGCTAACTGCAGCACTAGCCAAAATCTGAAACAACCCAAGTGACCAAGAACAAACGACTGAATTAAGTAGCTATAGTACATAGACTCATCGGAATATTAATGAGCTATTAGAAATAATGAAGTCATGAAATTTGTTAATCCATAGATGAGTCTGGAGCATATGATGCTGAGTGAAATGAGTCAGAGGGTAAGAAACAGACACAGAATGATCGTTCACACTACTTTGTGGGATATAAAAAAAAAGCAATGTAGGAGAATAATGCTCAAAGACAATAGATACAAAAAAAAAGACAGGAGAACTGGTCCTTAGTAGGAAGATTGCCACAGTTGGGATAGGGAAGGGACCACTATGACATTGATTGGGGGAAGTGGTCAATTTGGATAAGAACTGAGTACTGAAAGGAGGCAAAGTGATATGCATGATACCTATCCTTTCAGTAACATTATTGCAAACCACAGTGTCTTAAAAGGAAAGGGGGAAAGTGTTTACCATAGAAGCAGGCTTTGGTGTAGAAGGAACATTGGGTGCAAAGGAAGGGACGCTGGTGAAGGATTGGTGCTTGATCATTGTATGCCTGAAACTCAATCATGAGTAACTTTGTAACTTGGTATTTCACAGTGATTCGGTAAATAGAAAAGTTGTTTTTGGGTGACCAGCTCTCCCTAGTATTTCTCTTCTCTGAACATGAGAAAAGACAGATACAGATAATCAAAGTCAATAGCAAGTAAAACTGCTCCGACCCTTTTCCCAGTCCCATCCCTATAATTCAAAGGTTCTTGCATGTCAATTTGCTTGGGAGGATTTGAGATGAGAGAAGAATGTGAAAAGATTCATTTAGAACTATCTTAAAGGACATCCTATGAACCAAGTGAAATGAACTGAGAATTTTATTTTTTAATTAATTTTTTTGAACTTAGAATTAATTTTAAGGTCATAAATCACAGAATGTTTTGGTAAGAGGACACCTAAAAGGTCATCTAGTACATGGCTGCCATTTTACTGATTAAGAATTAAGGCTGAGGGGCTGGAGCGATAGCACAGTGGGTAGGGTGTTTGCCTTGCACGCGGCCGACCCGGGTTCTAATCCCAGCATCCCATATGGTCCCCTGAGCACCGCCAGGGGTAATTCCTGAGTGAAGAGCCAGGAGTAACCCCTGTGCATCGCCAGGTGTGACACCCCCCCCAAAAAAAAAGAATTAAGGCTTAGAGGCTGAGCCATTCCCAGTGTTTGCGACAGTCTGTCCTCAGTCAATAGTCTGGCATTTACTGCTAAACCTCTAGTCCTGATTTTCTGGCCGCTGGACATATTTCTGTACTCCAAACTGGCTTTTTACTTGACAAGTAATTTTTAGCTTGGCTGGTGAGACAGATTTCTCTTTGTGAGTACTCTGCCCTACATTTAAAGGCGTGAGCCTATGCTCACTGTAGATTGGAAATCACTAAAAAAAATCACTAGTAATTACTGAAAATTGTCTCCCACTCCCTTCATCTTGTTTTTTTCTTAGTCTCTTTATAAAGCCGCCTTCCTTAGCTATGTTCCCTAAGTGAGGGCTTCCCAGGGTCCCATCTGATTAATATCTCATTTCCACTGAGTCATTTCATCTACAATACTAATAAGCTAAGGTTCAGATCCTTCTGCAGATATATAAAAAAGGAATTGATAGATTCAACACCTTTGCTTGGGGCATTCATTCTTTTCTTTTTTTTTTTTTTTTGGATTTTTTGAGTCACACCTGGCGATGCACAGGGATTACTCCTGGCTCTGCACTCAGGAATTACCCCTGGCAGTGCTCAGGGGACCATATGGGATGCTGGGAATTGAGCCCGGGCCAGCCGCGTGCAAGGCAAACACCCTACCCGCTGTGCTATCGTTCCAGCTCCTGCTTGGGGCATTCTTACAAATATCTCAAAATCAATATGTTCCAAACTGAATTCATTTCTCTTTATCTTGTATTTCCTGCTCCTATGTCCTCCATCTCAACAATCAAGTACCACCACATACTCAGACATCTGAGACAGAAAATGGTACACTGCACTCAAACTTCATGGCCCACTAACCAATTGGAAGGGATGTTGGGAGGAGGGTTTTGGGCCACACTTGGTAGTACTCAGCAGCTATTCTCACCTCTGTGTTGAGAATGCTGCAGTGTTAGGGATGGAATCCAGGTCAACTTCTGTACTAGCTCTCTGGCCCCCTATGTTATACCTCCCTCTCTTCCCACTGTTAATGCTAACATATCAGTGTTAGCCACCATCACTCATCAACTGAATTTATGCAATTGCTGCTTCTTTTCTTGGAAGTTGACACATTAGATAGTGCTCTGGAGTTACTTTTGCCTCTTTTCCCAGGGAAATTTGCAGTGGCAGGGATCAAACCCAGGACTTCTGCCTACAAAGCATTCACATCAGTCCTCTAAGCTATCTCTGCAGTCCCACAAATACTTTTTTTTTCTTTTTGGGTCACACCCGGTGATGCACAGGGGTTACTCCTGGCTCTGCACTCAGGAATTACTCCTGGAGGTACTCAGGGGACCATATGGGATGTTGGGAATGGAACCCGGGTCAGCCTCGTGCAAGGCAAACACCCTACCTGCTGTGCTATTGCTCAAGCCCCCCCACAAATACTTTTTGACTGATTTTCCCAGCTCTAGATTTGTACTTCTCCAAACTATTTTCCATGCTGCAACCAGAATCACCTTCCTAAGACAATCACAGTTTACTTCTGGACTCAAAACTTTTGATAGCTCCTCTGTACTCCCTGGATAAAGTTCAAGTTCCTCAGCATGGTATGCAAGACCCTTTCCCGATGCTGCACTTGCTGTGAACACTCAGACCCACCTGCAGTCCCCCATAGGTCCCAGACCTTCACACCTCTTGGGTTCTGCTTTAAATATACTCCCTGCTTCTCAACTGAAGCCCCCTTTATCCCGCCAACGCCTAGCACTCCTCAAGTCTTGGCTTAGCTACCGCCTCTCCTGTGAAGCCTCTGTCTTCTCTCTCCCCTAGAGAAAATGGCTTTAGGAAAATGCTCCCAACCTGGGTCAGGGTACTTGGGTGACTCTGTAGTCCAGATGCTCAGTGTGGTTGGTGGCAGCAGTTACTGGGTGAGTGAGCCCCAAGGAAAGCAGCAATCTTGGTGACAGTGTTAGTCGCAGCAATAGCACTTTGACACAGATTCCCCCTCTGATAAGAGCTCGGAAGGGTTTGTTTTATTTTCAGTAAGTGACAAAGCCTAAATTGTACCTTCAAATTGCCCAATCTCCCCGGCCTTTACTATTCCCTCCTCCCTACACCCAGTAGGAAAGCAGCTCCTATTTTTTCCTAACCTAATCTGTCTTCTTGATCCCATTTCCAACCTTGTTATATTGGGGGGAAGAGGGGCGTGAAGGGTGGGTCACACCCAGTGGGACTCGAGGCTTACTCCTGGCTCTGTACTCAGAGATCACTCCTGGAATTGCTCAAGGGAACATACATGGTGCCAGGGATTCAAATGGGTCAGCCATAGGTGCCAGGCAAGTACCTTGCCCTTGTTCTATCTCTCTAGAATTTCCTTGTCTTCTATTTGCATATTTCTTTCTTCTAAACTTGAGCTTTTTGTTTATTATTTATTGATTTATTAATTTTGGTTTGGGGATCACACGGGGCAGTGCTCAGGGTTTATTGGGAGATTGTCATAGGGGAGGGGTCTAGATAGCAAACCCAGGTTGGTCATGTGCAAGGCCAGCACCTTACTCACTGTCCTCACTCTGCAGCCCCTGAGATTTTCCTTTAAAAACCAACAAAAGTCCTTTCTCTTAGTAGTAGGTTCCTAAGGACCACTACTTATTCCCTTCTTCATAGCAACCGTACAGTTCTTGCTTGTCTCTGTTTAACTGCATATTTGTTTGGTTTGCTGTGTTGGGGGTGGGCTTCATAATAGGAGGCAGATGTTCTCCGGCTGGCTCACACCCCTAAGTCTAGTTTTGCACTAGTTTCTCATCTTCATCTCATACTCTCCTCAAACTACCATCCTGTTTTTTCACCTAGGTCCCAAGTAACCTCAACCTTGTTAATTTCAAAAGGTCTCTGTAGAGATCAGATAGTACAGCAACTAAGACACTTGCCTTTTACACGGGAGCAATAGAATTTGATCTGGGCACCACGTATGGTCCTCTGAGCCCTCCCACCCCCCAAAATAGTGATCCCTGATCATAGAGCCAAGTGTAAGCCTTGAGGATTGTCAGGTGCAGCCCAAATCTCTCCCGCACCCAAAGAGAGATTCCTGACTCTGTTCTGACCCCAACCAAAGCTCTCTTTAGCATCTGTGAGTTCTGATCACTTCCCTACTCCAATCTTTTTTGTTAGAAAACTTACTAGTGACTCAGAACTTTTCTATCAGTTCTTCTAAATATTCCTTGTCAAGTTCCTCTTTTGGGAGAAGGGATTTGGTGGGGTGTGTGTGTAAGGGTGGGGTGTTACACCCAGTGGCGGTCAGGGTTTACTCCTAACTCTGTGATCAGAGATTACTCCTGACAGGGCTCAAGAACCATATATGGTGCCCAAGACTAAACCCTGGTCAGTCATGTGCAAGGCATGTGGCCTGTGTACTATCTCTCCAGCCCCTCTCTAGCTCTCTTTCCACTATTTCTGAGAGTCATGTCAAGATATCAAAAGTTTAAAATGTCAGAACTGGGTAGAGCACAAAAGGCTGGAACACACATAGTTTCCTGAGCACGTCCAGGAATCCCTCCCACATCTCCACACACAAAAAAAAAGTTCAATGTTTAAGAGACAAATGAAACTCACTTTGAAATGTGTGGAAATTAGTTGGAACCTCAATGGAACACAGTTCAAAGGCATTACACACTGGGCCCAGAGAGTATGGGAGGCAAGGTTCTTGCCTTGCAAGCAGCTGACTCCTGTTTAATCCCGTGGGCATCACCAGGAGTGTTCCCTGAGTGCACAACCAGGAGTAAGAACTGAGTATCACCAGGCTCAAAACCCGAAAGTAAATAAAAATAAAAGCATTACATAATAGAATAAAATGAATAAAAACTAAATATGCAACAATATGAAGAAACTACTATCAATAACATATATCAGGTCTCATTATATCATTCTCCCTGTATCCATAGGTATATGTCTGAAATCACTGTTACTGTCACTGTCATCCCACTGCTCATCGATTTGTTTGAGCGGGCACCACTAATGTCTCTCATTGTGAGACTTATTGCTACTGTTTTTGGCATATCGAATACACCATGGGTAGCTTACTAGGTTCTGCTGTGCAGGCGAGATACTCTAGGTAGCTTGCCGGGCTCTCCCAGAGGGACGGAGGAATCAAACTAGGGTCAGCCACGTGCAAGGCAAATGCTCTACCCTTTGTGCTATCGCTGTAGCCCCTCAGCTCTATACTTTTATTTATTTTAATTTTTGGTGTTTGGCAACACCCAGAGGTGCTCAGGGATTACTTCTGGCAGGGCAAGGAGGATCATTTGGGGGGGGGGGCTGGAGTGATAGATAGCACAACGCATAGGCGTTTGCCTTGCACACGGCTGACCCGGGTTCGATTCCCAGCATCCCATATGGTTCTCTAAGCACTGCCAAGGGTGATTCCTGAGTGCAGAGCCAGGAGTGACCCCTGTGCATCACCAGGTGTGACCTAAAAAGAAAAAAAAAAAAAGGATCATTTGTGTGCAGGAAAATGAATGCGGGTCAGTCATGAGCAAGGCCAGCGCCCTCCCCACCATACTATTCCTCAGGCAGTCAGGCTACATACTTTCAATAGTCGGTGGGGATTGTTTTTTCTAATCTAATTATAGTTTGTAAAATTTGCCATCATTGTTGAAGGTGTGATATGATTCTATATTGCTATGATAAGATAAAATAATATGCATGACTTATTATTATTATTATTATTATTATTTTTTTTTGCTTTTTGGGTCACACCCGGCGATGCACAGGGGTTGCTCCTGGCTCTGCACTCAGGAATTACCCTTGGCGGTGCTCAGGGGACCATATGGGATGCTGGGAATCGAACCCGGGTCGGCCGCGTGCAAGGCAAACGCCCTACCCGCTGTGCTATTGCTCCAGCCCCTGCATGACTTATTATTTTTACCCAAGTCTATGTAATTTTGACAAAAGTTATAATAAAGTTTTGTTAAAATTTACCTTTTGTATTCAAGAGTTTTGGTGTCATCTTTCCAGCACCACATCCCTAATCGTAATCCCATTTGCTGTAAAAATGAAATCACACACAAAAAATGAAAACACAGCAAAAATAAAAGCTCAATATGCAACTTCACATAGACACAACCTTTTTTTTTTTTTTTCTTTTTGGGTCATATCCGGCGATGCACAAAGGTTACTTCTGGCTTTGCACTCAGGAATTACTCCTGGCTGGTGCTCAGGGGACCATATGGGATGCTGAGAATTGAACCCGGGTCAGCTGTCTGCAAGGCAAACGCCCTACCCACTATGCTATCACTCCAGCCCTAGACACAAACTTTTTAAGAATTCCCGCCAGTCACAAACTATGCAGTAACAGAAAGTTTCACTTCCAAACGAAGATTTGAGCCTTCTTGATCGTTTGTTAGGTATAGTTTCAGCAGAAAGAAGACAGGGGCGGAGTGAAACATACTTACTTCCGAGCTAGTCCGAACTCCCATTGCAGATTTGCCGCAGTAGGTACCAGGTGGATGCTGGGCCCGCATTTCGCAGCAGCGAGTCTGCAGAGAGCAAGTTGGCCGTCTGCAGGCGGCCGGCCAGCCGGGCCCTCCTACATCTCCAGGACTTGGCCGGGAGCACGATTACTTACTCCTGGTGGAGCTGTTTATCCTGTTGCAGGCAGGCAGTTGGAGTGTGGCGGGACTTTCAGAAATATCTAAATATCTGTGTGGCCAACAAGAATTCCACGCTGGCCGTTTGCCTAAAACCCCCCATGATTTGTTTCTCTGCGGCCAAATGCGCCCTTTTTCTCAGTACCTCCCGTCCCCGGGACTTCGGGGCTTCTGCCTCCCACCCCTTCCGGCTGCCCCTCGGGGTGGGGCGACCTGACAAGGGCTGCACTCACGTCGGATCGGCCGATCGGCCGTTGGTCCGCAGCTTCTTCGCCGCAGAAAGGTCCGGAACGCGGAATATTTAGTCCCTTAGCCCGCCTCCCCGGCCAGTCGCGGGGTATCACCTAGGCAACCACCTGCACAATAGAAAACCGTGGGGAGTCGGGCTGGCTGGGGAAGGAAGCCAAGTGGCTCAAAGTGGGGTGCGGGGGCTGCTCCTGCGGCCGGGCGACTGACCAGAGTGCCTGAGCTTCCACACTGACGTGGCTCCGCCCATCTTCCCATCCCCTTTGCTGTAACACCTTCAGGAGTCCCGGGACAGCTGCCCAGGGAGGAGCTGCAGGATAGCCCAGCGCTCTGGGGCGCTTGAAGCACAAGTTCAAACCCTCGAATCGCAAAGCTGCTCTAGCACCCCCAGGGTGACTTGGAGACACCTCCTTTACCTGTACAGTCGGGTGGCCTTGGTGACCCCAATACCAGGAGCTCTGGCTGCTCTGCATCCTCAGACTTTGTCATTGAGCTTCCTGACCTGGCAACCGCATGTATATTACTTGGGAGGCCTAAAAAACACTTTTTTTTAAAAATGCCCGGGGGGTATAATTCTTCAGTGGTTTTGTTTTTGTTTTTGTTTTAATGGTCTTCCAGCCCAAAAATCCACTTGTTTTGTTTCGGATTTTGGTTTGGGGGCCATACCCCGTAATTTTCAGGGGTTACTCCTTGCCCTGTGCTCAGGAATTATTCTTGGTAGTTGGTGTTTAGTTCAACATAAAGGATGCCAGGGAATCAAACCTGGGTAGGCTGTGTGCAAGACAAGTGCCCTAACTGCTGTGCTGTGACTTCAGCACTCACTTTTGTTTTTTAATTTAAATACCTTGGGGCTAGAGCCATAGTACAGCGGTTAGGGCATTTGCCTTGCACGTGGCTGACTCCGAGCAATACCAGGAGTAATTCCTGAGCATCACTGGGTGTGATGCAAAAAGAAAAAAAAATTGTGAAATACTTGGAAATCCATGGAAATGATCAACTTGCTCCAAACTATTACACATAGTCAGCATTACTCAAAGAACTTCCTTTACATTCACTGGTACTCACTTAAGAATTTTTTAGGTATTTTTCGTTCTGTTCTGTTTTGGTTTGTGGGATGGGAGTTTGGGCCACACTCTGCAGTATTCAGAGCTTACTTTTTTTTTTTTTTTTGCTTTTTGGGTCACACCCGGCGATGCACAGAGGTTACTCCTGGCTCTGCACTCAGGAATCACTCCTGGCGGTGGTCAGGGGACCATATGGGATGCTGGGATTCCAACCAGGGTTGGCCGCACGCAAGGCAAATGCCCTACCTGCTATGCTACCGCTCCAGCCCCTCAGAGCTTACTTTTGACTCTGCTCAGGGATCATTCCTGATGAGCTGAGAGTAAGGCCCTACCCACTGTAGCACTTGCTTCCCAGCCCTCAATAGGTATTTTTACATTATCATATTTGGCTGCCTAATTCTCACCATAATTCCACAGTACTGTACTGTTTCTAATACCTGCACAAACTCTTAAAACTCTATTCTTAAAGTTCCACTTCACTTATTTGCAAAAATATTTGTTAAAAATCTATAACAATTATGCAGTGAAATTTGGTAATCTTCAAATTGTATGTTTTAACTTCTTACAAGTTCATATACAAATTTTGATTGTATTTTCCTTCTAATACTAATATAAGCTATTAGATGGATGATACATGATTGCAAATACTATCTCTTGCTTTTTTTATATGCAATTAGTGGGTTGAATGTTGATTGTATTCCCATGACTTTAAAAATATGGCAACCATGAATTCATAAATTCTTCTTACCACCCAGCCCTCCCACTCTCACTACTCAATAACACACAATTATGAGTTTCAGTGGTCTAAACCTTTAATTACCTACATTATTGTTCCACTTGAAGTCATTGTTGGTATAGGTTGGTTAGGCTACAGGTATCCCTACTCATACACTGGTAATGTTGGTTTGAGGCTGTTGCCTTAGGCTGGCATTTTATAAGATGACTTACTTGAAAGAGAACAAAACTATCCATGTCATACCCAGAGCTTTTCACCAACCAATATATCCTGGAGTGGTGAGGACAGAGAGAAAGAATGTCTAGACGCTCTGGAAGAAAGGCCTGGGAAAGATCAAAGATGGAATCTATTCATTTCACAATCACTTTTAGAAAAATCATCCTTTAACCTCCTCAAATTATCCCATCATGTGAAAAAATGCAAAAAGAAAACAAAGAATTGGGGCTGGAGAGATTGTTCAGCCTGTAAAGCACTTGCCTAGCAGGTAGCCGACCTGTGTTTGATATCCAGCACTGTATATTGTCCCCAGAGCACCACCAGGATTAATAGCTGTATATAGAGCCAGGAGTAAGCCCTGAGCATCAACCAAGTATGGCTCAAAAGCCAAAAGCCAAAAACAAACAAAACCTAAAGATCTTTTATATCTTGCCATAGTTTAACTTCAGGCTAATAATGTACAAAACTAAGGTAAAATGAGAACCTCAAACAATTAGCTCATTAGAATTTATATGATCAGTGATTTCACATATTCAAGTAGACCATTTTTTTTAAGTAGATGTTTTTTCACTGGTGATCTACAATCTGGTGAAAAGGAAAAAGGGCCAGAGTGATAACACATCAGGTAGGGCATTTGCCTTCACACAGCTGACCCTGGTTCGATGCCCAGCATCTCAGATGGTCCTCTGAGTACTGTCAGGAATAATTCCTGAGTGCAGAACCAGGAGTAAACCTTGAGCATTGCCAGATGTGACTCAAAAAAGAAAAAAAAATAAAACTGGGAAAAAGTTAGTTTGGGAGCCACACCCGACAGTACTCAGGAATCACTGTTTTTTGTTTTGTTTTTACTTTTTGGGGGTCACACCCGTGATGCTC
Organism: Sorex araneus; assembly: GCF_027595985.1. Taxonomy (NCBI): domain Eukaryota; kingdom Metazoa; phylum Chordata; class Mammalia; order Eulipotyphla; family Soricidae; genus Sorex; species Sorex araneus. The sequence goes on from NC_073304.1 coordinate 35,664,584, forward strand.
AAGGATTACTCCTGGTTCTGCACTCAGAATGGTGGTGCTTGGGGAACCATATGGGATGTGGGGGATTGAACCCGGGTCGGCCACATACGAGGCAAACGACCTTCCGGTTGTACGATCGCTCTGGCCCAAACTAAGACTCTTTAAACTAGATCATTGTTGACCAGCCTTACCAAATGGTAATGGGCTTAACTAACAAAGGTTCACAATTAAACAATAAAGAAATACAGACTAGGAACTGAACTTCCATATGGCCCAGTAATTTCACCCCTTATCCTAAGGATCCCAAAACACAAGACAGAAAGGCGTCTGCACTCCAGTGCTAACTATAGCACTAGCAAAAATCTGGAAACAACCCAAGGGCCCAAGAACAACCGACAAAAAATAAAAAGTCAGACTTTAATAAATTTTTATTATATATCAAGTAACAGCACAGCAGGTAGGGCATTTGCCTTGCACAAGGCCGACCTGGGTTTGATTCCTTCGTCCCTCTCGGAGAAACTCGAAAGCTACCAAGAGTATCCTGCTCTCACGGCAGAGCCTGGCAAGCTACTGTGGCATATTCAATGTGCCAAAAATAGTAACAAGTCTCACAATGGAGACGTTACTGGTGCCCGCTCGAGCAGATCAATGAACAACGGGATGACAGTGATAGTGATTTTCAAATTCACACATCTCACAACCTGCTGACTTATATTGACAGGTGTTTAGATTTATTTGCTTCAAAGTGGGCCAACTGTATTAATCATTCTGTTAATAATTCAAATGCCTGGGGCCAGAGCAATAGTGCAGCAGGTAGGGTGCTTGCTTGCCTTGCACATAGCCAACCTGGGTTCCACCCCCAGTGCCCTATATAGTCCTTGAGCCCGCCTGAAGAGATCCCTGAGTACAGAGCCAGAAGCCCTGAGCACTGCAAGGTGTGGCTCCTCCTCTCCCCTCCAATTTCAAACACCTATTCTGAGAAATGTACTTTCTCACCTCTTAGCATTGTGTATTACTTCATTTTCTTTAGTCATCACCACTAGTACATAGTGTAACTCGCTTTCAAGTTCAAGTGATGTTAATTATTTCTTAAAACTGTAACTTAGCCTCCTTCTAAACATAAAGTACTTTTTCCACTGATATTTGAGTCAGCCTGATCTATTATCTACTAAGCAGTTCTGGTTACCAGTTTCAACTGAGCCCTGGAAACACTGAATAGCTACTTTGTTGATTTTATCTTAGTAATATTTGGGTGTAGATAAATCGAGAGGACAGAATTAACCACTTGAAGGAGGCGAGAAATTTTACACATGGTTTTTCATAAAAATAGAAACTGAATCTATTATTTATATGGATTGATGTATTCTAGCAACTTACCAGAGGCCACATAATAGGCTCAGAGAATTTACTGGTTATTTTCCTGGTATTCTAGGTACTAATCTCTTTTAAAGTGAGGCCTAAAATGAGTCATATTTTTACTAAATTACACTTACAGAAAGACCCCATTGCAGGGGCCGGATAGATCTTTCAGTGGGTAATGTGTCGTCTTGCACACAGCCGTCCTGGAATCAATCTGCTGTAACACATATGGTCCACTGCCAAGAAAAATTCTAAGGACAGAGCTAGGAATAAGCCCTGAATACTGCTGGAGTGTGGCCCCCAAACCAAAATTAAAATACTCTATTATAAATTTACAGAAAAGGAATAATGCTCTTTTTATTTTTGACTTTGGGATCATACCTGTTGAGGTATAGCGTGGGGTGTGATGTGGGTTGTCAGATGTCATGGTTTCCACATGCAAAGTTTGTGCCCCAAGATCTAGTTCTTTGCACTCTTACCTGTCCCAAGAAATAGTATTTTAAATAAAAGGCTAATATAATGTGTTATCTTGGTAAAATGTTCACCCCAAGGCTATTTATGTGATTCTTAATATCAAGGTAGTTTGTCAAATGTATGATGTTATCTGTTAGGTTTTTTGTTTGTTCTTTTGTGGAGTGGGGGGGTAATCATGCTTGTGGTGGTGGAGATCTAACCCAGGGCCTCAGTTATGCCAGAGAAGTGTTCTACTGCTGAGCTACATTCCTGACCCAGTGATGCTATCTCTTGCTAATAAAAATACCCTTTAAACCCCCTTGATAAAAAATTTCCACAGAAGTAACACTCCCACCAAAAAACTCAGGCTTTATATAGTAAGCTTTTCAACGTAAAGAGTAATTACATTCACAATTTAAAAGTTTATTTTGAAACAATTTCACAATTTCTTCTATAATACTTCCTCCAACTAAGTTTTACTAAAAAGAGAGATAACTTATACATACCTAAAAATAAAGCTCTGGGGGCTGGAGCAATAGCACAGCGGGTAGGGCGTTTGCCTTGCAACGCAGCTGACCCGGGTTCAATTCTCAGCATCCCATATGGTCCCCTGAGCACTGCCAGGGGTAATTCCTGAGTGCAGAGCCAGGAATAACCCCTGTGCATTGCCAGGTGTGACCCAAAAAGAAAAAAAAATAGTAATAAAAATGAAAATAAAGCTCTGGTGTGAGAGGATCACTAAGTCCTAAAGTCCAATAATTAAGTACATTAGTTCAATAATTTTTAGTTACCATTTCAATAGTTTTTAAATTACTCATTTCAAAAGTTAGTCTCCCTGGTATGCAGCAGACCCTGGTTCGAATCCCTGGACCAGGATATAGCCCCCTGAGCACTGCTAGGAGTAAGCTCTCGCATTAAAAAAAAAAAAAAAACACCTCTGTAAAATGTAGAAATACAGAAAGATCCACTAAACCACTAAATAAAATATATTTTCTATAATTTAACAAAGTTTCAAAATAAACTGTACTTGGAAAAAAGATAAAAATTTCTTCATGCAATGAAAATTATGCATTTTCCATTGTTACTTTAGTTACTGAATTTCTCCCAAGCTCCCTTTAGAAAAATTATAACAAAGCAGTCATTTACTAAAAAATAAAACTCCCTTTCTCCCAAAAAGGGAGTTTAAAAGCTTAAATTCAAGGTAATGGATTCCATAGGGATTATAATATTCCTGTCACAATTTCAAATCAGATAAGCAGGGAAATAAATAAGTTATGTATTAGCAAAATACAAGACTATTGTGTAGTTTGTCCTTAAAAAGAAACCTAGTTACAAAGCAGGTATTGCACCAAGAATTTTGATCCTCAGATGGGAATAGTGGTATATTTGATCCTTACCTGCCAAGTTATATAATTGCTGAAACCATCCTTAATAGACTCAAAAGTTGAGGTTTAAATTAGAAACAAACTTTTTTTTTAAATATTTTACTTTTGCACTTACACTAGGTGGCTTAAAAGCTTGCCTGTGGGCTCTTGTTTCAGGGACCTGTCACAGAGAGCAAATTGTTTCATACTACCTTGGACAACTCTCAGAGGACAACTCCTGTCCCAGTTTTTGTTTAGAAATATATCATTTTACTTAACCCAGAATTGATTTATTTTGTGTAATATTCAGGTGGATTTTCACTTGAACACTTAAGCCATTTTTTTTTTCTTTTGGAATTTAGGTTCAGTTTCTGTACTAAAGGGGTTGGGGAAGAAGTTTACCCAGATCTTCTCCCCTGAAGTTGCTGGTAATTCAAAGCAGAAGCCCCATCTGAGAATCAGACAAGATTAAGTTAGATAAATTACATATACTAATAGCTTAAAGACCAACAAAATAATAGAAGGGAAAATTGAAAACTCTGAGACTAATTTTGAAATTTCAGCTTTAATTTTGAATTTATGCATTTGTTTGCAAAAAATATACCTGCCCTTAACATTACTGCAGTGTTCACTTTAGCCTTATAGTAGTACATAAAATAAACCGTTTCTTTATATTCTATTGTCACCAAGCTTCCACAGAGCATGTGTACAAACTTCATGTTCCTCATCTCAAACAAATCTCCATGCACAAACTAGACTAAACAAAAAAGGCTCAAGTCATCAAACACACAAAATGCACTAAGAGAAACCTCAAATAATGTTTTTAAAAAATCAAACTTTGGAACTAACCTTTTATAATGAAACTAAATTGTTGCCCCTTTCCTTTCATATGCATATACCGGACTAATGACTGACTCCCCAACAACCGACCTCTGTACTTGGCACAGCACATTTCAAAGAAACAAGAAAAAAAGGTGGTGGGGGAAGGAAAGGAAAAGAGGTTTTACTCTCGTACAAACTTAGTCCACCTCCTCGATGGTCGGTCCCCCGGAGGCTCCAGAACCGCCGCCGCAGCCAGGGCCGCCTTGGTAAAGTTTGCTGATGATGGGGTTGCACACTCTTTCGAGCTCTTTCTGCTTGTGTTCATACTCATCTTTCTCTGCCATCTGGTTTCGGTCGAGCCAGTTGATCACCTCCTGACACTTGTCGAGGATCTTGTTTTTGTCCTGCTCGCCAATCTTGCCCCTCAGTTTCTCGTCTTCCACCGTCTGCTTGATGTTGTAGGTATAGGACTCCACGGCATTTTTGGCGGCGACCCGGTCACGGTTGGCCTCATCTTCCGACTTGTACCTCTCTGCTTCCTGCACCATCCGGTCAATGTCGTCCTTGCTCAGACGACCCTTGTCGTTGGTGATGGTGATTTTATTTTCCTTGCCAGTGCTCTTGTCGGCGGCGGTAACGTTAAGGATGCCGTTGGCGTCGATGTCAAAGGTGACCTCGATCTGGGGGACCCCGCGGGGGGCCGGCGGGATCCCGGTCAGATCGAACTTGCCCAGCAGGTTATTGTCCTTGGTCATGGCCCGTTCGCCTTCGTACACCTGAACCAGCACGCTGCTCTGGTTGTCGGAGTAGGTGGTGAAGGTCTGCGTCTGCTTGGTGGGGATCGTGGTGTTTCTCTTAATGAGTGGGGTCATGACACCGCCAGCCGTCTCGATGCCCAGTGACAACGGAGTCACGTCGAGGAGCAGCAGATCCTGCACGTTCTCGGACTTGTCCCCGATGAGGATGGCCGCCTGCACCGCAGCCCCGTAAGCCACCGCCTCATCGGGGTTGATGCTCTTGTTGAGCTCCTTGCCATTGAAGAAATCCTGCAGCAGCTTCTGGATCTTGGGGATGCGGGTGGAACCGCCCACCAGCACAATCTCCTGGATCTGGCCCTTGTCTAGCTTGGCGTCGCGCAGCGCCTTTTCCACCGGCTCCAGGGTCCCGCGGAACAGGTCGGCGTTGAGTTCCTCGAAGCGGGCGCGGGTGATGGACGTGTAGAAGTCCACGCCCTCGTAGAGCGAGTCGATCTCGATGCTCGCCTGCGTGGACGAGCTCAGGGTGCGCTTGGCGCGCTCGCAGGCCGTGCGCAGCCGCCGCACGGCGCGCTTGTTGGGCCCAATGTCCTTCTTGTGCTTGCGCTTGAACTCCTCGGCCAAGTGGCTCACCATGCGGTTGTCGAAGTCCTCGCCGCCCAGGTGGGTGTCGCCGGCCGTGGACTTCACTTCGAAGATGCCATCCTCGATGGTCAGGATGGACACGTCGAAGGTGCCGCCGCCCAGGTCGAAGATGAGCACGTTCTTCTCGCCGCCGGCGCAGCCCTTCTTGTCCAAGCCGTAGGCGATGGCCGCCGCTGTGGGCTCGTTGATGATGCGCAGCACGTTGAGGCCGGTGATGGTGCCCGCGTCCTTGGTGGCCTGGCGCTGCGAGTCGTTGAAGTAGGCGGGGACGGTGATGACCGCGCTCTGCACCTTGCCCCCCAGGTACGCTTCGGCGATCTCCTTCATCTTAGTGAGCACCATGGACGAGATCTCCTCCGGGAAGAAGGTCTTGATCTCGCCCTTGTACTCCACCTGCACCTTGGGCTTCCCGCCCTCGCTCACCACTCGGAACGGCCAGTGTTTCATGTCCGACTGCACCGTGGCGTCCTCGAACTTGCGCCCGATCAGCCGCTTGGCGTCGAAGATGGTGTTGGTGGGGTTCATGGCCACCTGGTTCTTGGCGGCGTCGCCGATGAGGCGCTCGGTGTCGGTGAACGCCACGTAGCTGGGGGTGGTGCGGTTGCCCTGGTCGTTGGCGATGATCTCCACCTTGCCATGTTGAAAGACCCCCACGCACGAGTAGGTAGTGCCCAGGTCGATGCCGATAGCCGGGCCGCGGGCAGACATCGTGACTGAAAGGCTGGCAGGCGACGTTAGACGAGAACGCCGGGCACAGGAGGACCAGGGGGGGGACAGAAAATCCGCGGTGTCAACTAACGGTCGCCTCGCACCACCCACCGCGAGCGCACTCAGTGGCGTCTCCCCGCTCGCCGGCTCGGTTCCCCGCTCTTATAGCCGCCTCCCGGCCTCCTCCAGCCACCTCCCGGAGCCAATCCGCTCCCGGCACCCGCCGCCACAGGTTTGCCTTGCTAGGAGTGACCCGCCCGTGGCCCAACAGATTTCCAGTCGGGTGAGAGGCGGGACTCCGGCCCACGCGAGGCGGCCAGGGGCGGCCGTTATGCAAATGAGGCGCCGCCTATGTCTCCCCCTGCCCCCCACAGCGGCCGAGAGTCGCGGCTCTCGAGCGCAGCCGGCTGCTAGAGGGGCGTTAGTCTCGAGCCGCGCGACCCGGGGGTCCGAACTTTTTCTCTGCTAGCACTTCACCTTTCGTAGGAAGGATTGGCTCCCGTCCTTCTGATTGGCAGGGCCAGAAGCCAATGAGCAGCGCGAATTTTCAAGTGGGGTGGGGAAAAAGGGGCTGGGGCGTGGCGCGGGAGGGGGAAACCCGAGCGTATTAACTCCAGCCTCCACACCTTGGATGCCTAGTCCAGACTCACTTAACACGCGCGGGGCATTTCATTCCCAATCGTTTGCACCTAGGAAATAAGACTTTCTTTCATTTTTTTAAATTCTTTTTTCTTCTCTTTTTTTCTTTCTTTCATTTTTTAAAAGAAGGATTTGTTGTTGTTGTTCTTCCTCCGGCCCCTTGCAAACTGAGGGAGCTCGGCACGGCGTGGCGTGGCCGCTGAGGCAGCGCGGCTCCCGGCCAGCGGAGGGTAGTGCTGTCCGGCATCAGGCGGTAGAAGGTGGGAGCTCCCTGCTGTAAAGGGGATCCTGCAGGAAGAACACCTGTAGCGATTAGAGCGAAAACGCTTCCCATTGTCGGGGCGGAGTTGGGGAGCCGGCAACGCTTACTCGGGGAGCTTCACAGGATTACTTACTGTGGGAGACTGAAATGATCAAGACGAGAACTAATCGCTCAGGAGAAGTGCCGAAAGAAGGCGCTATGGGAGCACAAGAGAGGTGCACATCGAAATTGAGCGGAAAGCGGAGACCCCTTCTAAGACAGGACGCGCCTGAGCCGGGCGCTGAGGTTTTTAAGCAGAGAGGGACGGGACGAAAAGCGGTTTATGCACAGGCTGCGGCTTGGGCGAGGAAGAGAGCAGCGTGCGCTCTGAGGCAACTGCAGGTTACACACAGAGCAGTAGGCGAGGGGCCTAAGCAGGAAATTGACTCTGCTGGTGGACAGAAGATAAATTTACAAGCCTGGGGAGACACTGATCTTTTCCCTGAAGCTAAGGGAAGGAACTTGCGTCGGTGGTGGTTGGGGGTGGGCGGGCAGGGGATTCAACCTTTGAAGTAGACTAATAGCAAAACCGCGAGACAGCCATGCTGGAACAGTTTTTGAGAAATACAAAAGTTATCTGTGACCAAGAAAGTTGACGCTGCCCTATAAAGTCGATCAATAAACACGTTTCTTTTTAAAAGTTGTGTATGTAATTTCCAATTTTAAAAACCTTATTTACTATTAATTTTATTGAGATAGTATCATTTTAAGCCACAGTTCTCCTCTCCTTTCTCGTGAGAGAAGTTAAAAGGGGGAAAAATTGTACCAGAAAACCTTGTAAAGAAATTTTAAGAAAACAGAATTCTTCTATTGAAGCTTTCTAAAATTGTAAGTACACATTTCTTTATTATTGGAAATTCCTGCCATGTATTTTGTTTTGGCTTTGGGGAGGGAATTTGTGGCCTGGAAAGCAATACATATTCTTAGAACTGATGATGTGATTTCGAGATGATGTTCCCGCTACAACTAATGCTTAAAAACCTTGAGAAAACTAAACTCATTAGATCTCTTGTTTCCAGACAATGGTCACCTCAAGCAAAGAAAGATGACAAAAATGACAAACAGGGCTTTTCTAGTATACAAATATTGAAATTAGAGTTCCAGGGGAGCAGTGAGAGTGCAGGTCGCCAGAGTTTATATTGCATGCAGCCAACTCTGATTTGATCCCCAACATCTCTTATGGTTCCCCAGTACCACCCAAACAGTCCCTGAGCACCATCCAGTGTAGCCCAGAAACAAACAAAAAACAAACAGAGCTTTGGAATTGAGGAGTTCTTTTGCATTAATATTGTACTATCTCTTGCACAGTTTGAAAACAAGTCTTTCTTTTAGAGTTCTCATTTTTTAATGTTAGGTACCATGATATACACTATTAATGGGATTTCATACATACAATATTCCAACATCACATCCTCCACCAGTGTCTCCCCCTTCTCAACATACCCCTCTCAAATCTTTCTATCAAATTACCACATCCCTCTTTGACACAGCTTTCTGGAACTGTAGTATTAATTTTATATATTTTTTTATTTAGTTGTATTTTTTCCTAGTAAAAACATAGTAAAACATCTAGTAAGTTTTTACTCCATATTTTAAAAGACATTCTGAATTTTCCTAAAAGATATAGTGTTTGCCTTTGATTTTATATGAAATTTATCTTTTACTGTTCTGGAATTTTATCAGATATTGACCTTTCTTGGAATTTTTACATCTTCCCTCATTGATTTTGGGGAAGCTGGGCATCCGACAGGCCACTCCTGGGATATTTAGGGTATTTGTCCCCAAGTTGCTAGGGCTACACTCGCAGGTAGGGTGAGGGGGACAGCTCTTTGAGATATCTCCTTCACCCTCCCCACTTACCAGGTTTTTTCGAGGGCCTACACCCAGCAGTGCTCAGGGTTATTTCATTCTGCACTCAGGAATTTTTCCTGGCAGTTCTCAGGGGATCATATGAGATGCAGAGGATTGAACCCAGGTTGGCCAAGTGCAAGGCAAGTATCCCACCTGTTCTCTCTTTCTCCAGCTCTCCCCCTTCCCAATTATTTTTTATTTTTTTAATTGTTTTGCTTCTTGGGTCACATCCAGCAATGCACAGGGGTTACTCCTGGTTTTGCACTCAGGAATTACTCCTGGCAGTGCTCAGGGGACCATATGGGATGCTGGGAATCGAACCCGGGTCGGCTGCAAACACCCTGCCCGCTGTGCTACCGCTCCAGCCCACCCCTTCCCAATTTTTAAAAGATCTTATTTTGTATTCTTCAATGAATGTGGTTTCAAATTCAATAAAATACATCCTGTTAAATAAAAATTAGCAATTTATGATGAAATAGTTACTTAGGGCCAGGAATGATGCAGCAAAACAGGCATATCCTATTGATGTGGATTCAAATTATTTCAACTATCTGGAGGACAATAATACAACAATAATATTTATTTATTTTGGTTTTGGAGTCACATCCTGTGCTCAGAGATCACTCCTTCAGTGCTTGGGGGAACCACATGGAGCACTAGGGATTGAACCCAGTTGGCACCTGCAAAGTAAGCACCCTATCCATTTTGTACTAATGAAAATATTGTTTATCTTAAATATAACCAGATCATTTACTAGGCATCTCTTTGTGGGATTCATCCTAAAGGGAAAATGTAACATATAGGCATTACTTTTTAAATAACAGTAGCACTGTTGTCCAGTTGTTCATTGATATGCTCGAGTGGCACCAGTAATGTCTCCATCATGATACTTGTTACTGTTTTTGGCATATCTTGAATATGCCACCGGTAGCTTGCCAGTTTGCCGGGCTCTCCAAGAGGGACAGAAGAATTGAACCTGGGTTGACCTCATGCAAGACAAATACCCTACCCGCTGTGCTATTTCTCCAGCCCTTTCATAACACTAAAAAAGGAAATTGTTTAAATAACAACAATAAGGAAAGTATGATAGTTACTATGATAGTTACTATGTAGCCATAAAAATTGCTTACAGATTTTTAATGACGCAAGAAAATGTTCTAAATGTATATAAGTAAAAAACTACAAGAGTTTTGCATCTTACTATTCTGTAAGTAAGATAGTGAAAAATATATCAGAATTGATTGTATTATAGAATTATTCATATAATCTATATTATAATTTTACAATTTATTTTAAAGTCATCACTATTAATAGTTAATTGAAGTTTGGTAATTAGATTTCCTACAAAGAGATTTTGCTGATTTTCACGAACTGAAATTTGGTAGCTTGTAAATATGACGGTGCTTTAAAACTATTTATTTATTGGACTGGAGTAATAGTATAGCAGGTAGGGGGCATTTGTGGCTGACCTGGGTTCTTTCCCTGGCATCCCCAAAACCCCTGGGCACTGCCAGGTGTGGCTCCCCCAAAACTATTTTGATTTGGGAGCCATACCCAGCAGAGTCAGGAGCTACTGGGTCTGTGCTCAATGACTCTTGTGGTCCTCAAAGGACTATAGGTGGTGCTGGGGATTCAAATGGGAGCTGCATGTAAGGGAAAAAAGCCTTACCTCCTGTACAGTATCTCCAACCCAAACATCTGCACAGTCTGGAAAACAAAAATCAAACTCTCTCTAATTAGAGGCTAGAGAGATAGTAGAGCAGGTAAGGGTCTTATTTCACACACAGAATTGGCAAGTATGGGTTCTCTATCTCAGTGTCCTACTAGCTAGCGTGGGCAGGGAGCAGCAGTGCTTTTATTGCAGCTGATTAAAAGGAGTGATTTAGGAGCTGAAGAAATAACAGAGGGTAGGGCATGAACCTTAAAAGCAGCCGACCTGGGTTCAGTCTTCAGCATCTGTATATTGTCCCCCTGAGCACAGTGCCAGGAGTAAGCCCTGATCATCTCAGGGTATGGACCAGAAACCAAACACAAATTCTATCTGATCTCTACTACTGGAAAAACACCTGGAATGTAGTCATGATTTGCTAAATTAAGCTTATTAAAAGCTTAATTTAAAATGACCTGACTGAGGAACATTATTTAACCAAGACTGGAAATAAGTATTTTTTATTTCTATATAAGAAGATTCTCACATGTCTCATATACTTCAGTATTAAAAAGCATTGCACCTACCAAAAATTGAAACTCATATCTGAAAATATTTGTATCAGAGATATAAAGAAAAGTGAGCTCAAAACCTATATGTACACCTGGGTAGTCAGGCTTACTCTAAGGAAACTCACTTAGCCAGAGTATGTCTTTCCAGAATTAGTAGAAAACAAAATTTATGAATTTTCTGGAATGCGCTTAGCCCCAATTAAGGCATAACCTTCATCAAGGACATAAATTATTTATAGGAGACATTGTTGATATGGTAAGAAGGTGGAGTAAGGGGCCAGAGAGATAGTACAATGGGTAAAATGTTTGCCTTGCATGTGGTCAACCTGGGTTTGGTCCCTGGCACCACTCATGGTACCCTGAGTACTGCAGGAATGATCCCTGAGCACAGAGCCAGGAGTAAATCATAGCTCAGTCAGGTGTGATCTTAGAACAACAAAACAAGACATAATTTTTTAAAAAAGGAAGTGGAAAAAGTAGCAGCCAATAGACTTGAGAATTTATGAGTGAATCACAAGCAAACCGTTGTTATATTTAAGATCTTTATAAATATTAAATAGCATTTTATAATGCTCTGGAAATAAGCTATTCCCCTCCCCGCCCCCCAATTCTCTAATCACAAATTTTTTAACTTGTTTCTTTGAGTCTTGAAAAACTAAGTTTTCTTTTTAATTTTTTTTCTGTCCCACCCGAAAAACTAAGTTTTTAAAGGATTAAATTATGAGATTAAACTATAACACTGAGACCTGAGAGATAGTAGAGCGGATAGATAAAGCAGCTGACCTGGGTTTGATCCCCAGCACTATGCGTGGTCCCGCAACTATAGCCAGGAGTGATCCCTGAATGCAGAAGCAGGAGTAAGCTCTGAGAATCCATGGTTTTGGCCCCAAAACCAAAATAAACAAACTATGGGACACCATGAGGCTAAGACAGAAACCTGGAACAGAGACTTCTCCAGGAGAGTACTGAATCTGTGATAAAAGTAGATATTGTTTTTACAGAAACACAAGCATACTGCATTTTATAGAGTGCTAACTTCAAGAAGACTCTGGAATAGTGTGAAATATCTAAAAGAAGGGAGGCTCTTAGCATGCCATTATTGCTAATACTAAATTATGTGAAATATGGGCTATCATCTTTCAATACTGACTTGAAATATAGAGAATACTCATTGCTAGTCATATGAAAAGAACATTAAATTCTTAACTAAAAATAAATGAATTATACCAGTAATAAAGTTGTTTCTGGGATTGAGGAGATAGCTATAAGGTCTGGAGTACATGCTATACATGCAGCAGCTCTGGGTTCGAACCTTGGTACTACATGGTTTTCTGAGCTCTTTATCAACAATGAGCACTGATCTAGGATAAAGCCCTGAGCATCTTTGGGTATGATTAAAAACAAAAACAAAAAAACATTATTTGTTTGAATTAATCATGCTTTTAGTTTTGAGGAAAAAATGACTCTTTGAAAGTGCTAAATACTATGTCAGTGGATTTTTAAATTATTTTTTCATATGAGGAAAATCTAATTTATTGTCATTTGCAATTACCATGAGACAGTACTTTTCCAAATGTTCTGTAGCAAAAGAAATCAGAATTTGGTGATAGGAATTTTAGTTTATGTTCTGTGTACTTCTTATATTTCTCAGGAAAGCCATAATTAGTTGTATTAGTAATGTACATTTTATTATTTTGGTAATAGAAAATGGAAGGAGTTTATAACTTTTCAGACAATTGTTTAAAGGAGCTGGGTTAAAAAAATTCTGTATAAATAAAAGTAATATACAGACAGTTTACTTCTGAACATAGAGGAGAAAATTTTATTACAGAAAAACAATGGATTAAAAAATGTAACAAAAATTTTCTGTGTGACCCAAAAACTAACTGCATCTTTTACTAATTTACAGAAAATAATCACATTATAGAATGCATTCATTCACTTGTAATTATTGTAGGTCATTACATTTGTCCTTTAGTACAATCAAAATGTAAGCGATAATTTCTTTTGTAAATCTAATTCCACCAATGAAAAATTGCTCATTGAGTTTCTACTATATTGTTCTAGCACCTTTGATTACTGATAATATTCTTTTATTTTTTTTTCTATTTGTTAAAATTCTAAGTTCAATATACTTCCTCTTGTTCCCAACAGAGATTACCTCTAGTTATTTTTTTAAAGGTAATATTTTCCTAAATTTGTTTTATTTATCTTAAACCAGTTCTATTCATATAAAGTCTTTAGTGGATGTCTCTTCTCCTTTCTCCACTCATCTACTCACTATCACATTGCAATTAAGTGTCTCTGATTTTTTCGTTAGTCTAGTTGTTAGAATGAATATTCAAGTTATCATCCTAATTTTTAATGAGATTATAAATGACTTCTTCCTAAACTATTATGTTTATTCTAGGTTAAATTTCTGTGCTACATCTTATTACAACATTTATGAAGAGGCATAAAAACAAAATAAGCATTTCTGAAGACATTTAACACCTAATATTACACAAACAATAATAAAGAATTGAGTACACAGTTAACGAAAAGTAAAACTACAAATATATTCACAGTCCTTTAAGGAGTCACATAGTAAGAAATGTGCATATATATAGTTATGTATGTGTGTACATATATCTCTCTGAAACAAAGTATTTGTAGCCAAGTTAAAAATTTCACCAAACATTTCTCCATTATTTTTTAAGACATGCTAACCATGTTAACCATTTTCCCAGTCAGTATTTGTTTTGTCTTGAAATTGAAAGCTAAGCAGCATGGTACTATAATATTTAATACCAACAATTAATTTTTAATAGAAACTAATTCTGCCTTAAGCTATAGTGCTAAGATCAGAATAAAATTGTATTTTATATACATTCTTTTTGGGTATCTGTGATTCATAAAAACTTTGCCACTATTGAAGTAAAGTCACTTTTGTTTTCCCTCCAAATTAATAGACTTAAAAGGGAGGTTCACTGATGCAAGTAAACTTGTGGTGTCACAATAAAATGAAAAATTAAGGACTAATGTTACATTTTAGTAATAACTACCCTTTGTTAAGATAGTGGCATTTTTTTTGTACACATCTTATATTCTAAACTACAGGTTTCTGGTATAATTGTCTTGCTACGTTTAATAATATGTAAACTAATTCAAATTATTTTAAAGTTAGAATTGTATATATGTATTTATACAGATAAGCTTATGTTTTTTCATATTTTAGTAGTCTAGCAAGTCCTTTTATTTTAGAAGGGACTCAAAAAGATAATTAGTATATAAAGTTTTACTTTAGTGTAGCTTAAATCACTGATGTTATATGAATATTTGAGTTTCTTTTCTGTAGCTGATTTTCCGTAAATATTAGGAGAGTCACCATAAATCAGTTTTGTCACACAAAGTGATTCCAAAATGATCATTACTGAGTTTTCTTGGATCCTTGTAACTGGAACTTTTGGGGTTGCTGAGGTTTGTCAGGAAGACAGAAAAGATGGTGCCACTTCAGATCTGATTTTTCTGCGTCTGGACTTAAAGATAATCTGTTGTTGATTCTTCCCTTTGTCCTCTCCAAATTCAGATCTCACTTCTTCAGAGGTTTAGAAGGCCCTATTTCACCACTGCCACACAGAAAAAAACAAAGCTCAAGAAAAATAGTATTACAAGATGACTGTTCTACAAGATAAAACATAAATCTTAGGTTAGAATTTCATGGCTTTTGGCACTTAGGCCTGTATAATTACAAGAACAAAGAATGGGAACAAAGGCATAGTTCCTAGAACTTAAATTCATCTAATTTCTTTCCCAATGAAACTTATTAAACTCTTCAAATATAAGGTACTTATTATTAATTTAATTATTCAGCTTTTGGGATACCTTTTCTTTTCCTTGAAGCTAGAATGGGTAGGCACATAAATATGTAACATAAATAATATAGGTCAGCTGGGTAGAGGAAAGAAGGGAGGAAGGAGGCAGTTAAATATTTTCCTTCAAATAAAACATTTTTACAGTATACTTCAACTTCTTAAAGTTAATGGCAAAAAGCTGAAATATCTAAAATTTTTTAAAACTTATGTTCTTGTATTGAGTGCCTTCTGCTATTAAGCTAACATTGTTTTCTTTAAGTATTAACTGTTGTATATTCTGTAAATGGAAATAAAGTACATATACAGGCAGAGGAAGAATTTCCCACTCATATTTTTAAGTTCATAATTCTCTAACTTGTCCCAGTGAATTTTAGTTTTTACAGCCAATCTTTGCCTTAGTAGTAATGCTTTAAAAAAAAAAGTCTTTTAAAATATTCCCCTTGTGGGAGAACACATAAGAACTTAAAAGATAAGTTTAATGATTTCAATGCTTAGTAACATATTTCTATCCTTTAAAAAATGAGCTCTGCTGATCCTGACTGGCATGAACAATTGGTTTAAGAGTAAAAACAACATAGAACTTAAATGCAGGCTGTCTACTGATTCTATAGTTTCTCAAATATGTTTTATAAGCTTTCTTTTAGTATTAATTTTGTGGCCAGGAAGATAGTACAGCAGATAGGGCACTTGCTGTGCATGTGGCCAAAATGGATTATATCCCTAGCAACCCATTATGATCCTCTGAACCTCACCATGAGTGATCCCTGAGCACCACTGGGTATGACCCCCCAAACAAAAACAAAAAACAAAACAAAAAAGAGAGTATGAATATTCCTGACTCTGAAATGCAACCAAATCTTTTACATTTTTCCTCCTCCTTTGGTACTGCACCCAGTGTCAGGAATGGCAGTGAGATACATTCCCAGATCTTATACATTTTGTGTCCCTTCACTAACTACAAGTCATAATTACGTGCATTGATACATTCAATTTAGGGCCAAATATTAAAATTTATTCTTCATGCCACTTTTGTCAGCAAAGATCAGAAATTATAATGGCTTCCTGCCCCCTAGTGATGTTAAGGATTCAAGTTTGATAGAAAAGATGAACAAATCTACTAATGGATGAATCTCGGTGACTTGATTTTTCTGAATGTGAGAGTACAATTCAGACAGGATTTAAACATTTTAATACTAAAGTCACTATTAAATTGGGTTCAGAATTCAAATACTTATATTTACCAATCACCATTTATACATTCTAAAAGCTTGCATTTTTTGGCCTCTTAGCAGCAAATAGATTTACAAATATGCTAAATTACATCTGACTTTAATGAGACTTAAGTTACCTTATGTTATTGTATACCACCCTTGAATTTTAGTAGAAGGCAATATAAGTGGATCACCTATTGACTACAGAGGACCATTATCCATCAAAACTTTACTATCCTTTTATTATTTTTTAAAAAATAAAAACAAACATTTGAGATGGTAGAGGGATCATTAAAGCAGCAAACTTAACTTTGCACATCTATTGTTCAATATGTAAAACCCTCTCAATAGATTTTAGAACTGTTAAAGTCAGATTCTATTGGGAAGCAAACCATTAAATCACTAGTTTGTTGCTATGGGGCCAGGGTAAATAGTTCAATATGTTGAGTGCACAGAAAGCATGCTTTGCATACAGGAACTGTAATTTAATTTCCAGCACATGGTTCCACAAGCACAGTGCCAGTGTAGTCCTGCACACCATTGAAAGTTTGTTGCTAGCTAAGTGTAGAAATACAGTTCTCCCCTAAAATTACCTTTCATTTTTTTTAAGTAAGACTCTCCTGTATTTCTCAATAGAAATATATGTTTATATAATTAAAGTATAAATGGTTAGAATAACCAACTAGGGATTTTGTTTTGATTTTTAGTCAAAGAAATGAAATTTTCGTTGTTTTTGGGCCATACCTCGCTATGCTCAGAGCTTATTCCTAGTTTTGCACTTAGGGATCACTCATGGAGGGGTTCAGGAGACCAAGTGTGGTGCTGGCGATCCTACCTGGGTCAGCTATGTGCTTGCCAAGGCAAACACCTTACCCGTAGTGCTATCTCTCTGGCCCAAAGAAATAATGTTTCTTATCCACAACATCTGTTAAAGCAAAAAGAAAACTTGGGGCCCAAGAAATAACTCAAGGATTTGATCCTCAGTACCACATCATCCCAGAGCATGGCAGGGAGTAATACTCAGCACTGACAGGTGTGGCCCCCAAAACAGCAACAACAAATAATTGAAGAAAACCCATTCTTCTGAGGTCCTCATTCTCATTGGGAATATTATCAGTTTCATAAGCAATAAAATTAAATGGTGATTGGTGGGAGATATTTAAACATAAAGGTCAGGAGAATGTAAAAGAAAGGGCAATAGAGTCAGATAGCTCCTTCAATGGGCTGGAGTGCATGTATTTCATGTAGAAGACCTCAATTTAATCCCTTGTACTGCATGGTCCTACGTGTTGAACCAGGAATGGTCCCTGAGCACCACCAGGTATCGTCAAAAATAAAACAAAAACAAATAAAAAAAAAAGGAAGAACCAAAAAATGTCACAGAGATGAAAATTTGAAATAAATTCAAATTAAGTTTTGGGGCAGGGTAGGGTACAAAGGTGACATGCTTTACATGCAAGAGGCTCAGGATCAATCCCCCATACCAGATGGTCCTGGAGCACTTCCAGGAGTAACCTCAAGTAGCCAAGGTTTTTTTCTGGGAGTAGCCCCCGAGCACCACCAGGTGTGACACCAAAACAATACCGGAAAAACCCACCCAAATTAATTTTTAATTGAGCATCTACTGTAGACTCCAAGTGGCTGACAAATACACTAAATGACAATACAAAAAACAGTAAAACATCAGTATTTAATCTTCATTTCTAAGACAATCTGAATGATAGATTTTAATGTTTTTTCCCAACACGTATAGTTTCACACTGTTTAAACCTGTTTGTTGTACCTATTATTACTAGCCACCTTACTAGGCACAATAAACTAGGCAGTCTCCAGGGAGCATTACTGCATATTTTCCTAGGTTGAAAAGGCCCTTCTTTGTACTTCTTGGTAGGTAGAATATTTAACTTTGTGGTCAAATTCACAAATATAGGAATCATATGTCCAGATTCAAATTCTAGGTCTATTATTTAACGATATGATCTTGGAAAAATAGTCTCTTTGAATGTCTGTCGGGGTACCTCATACAACTATGGAGATGTTAAAAAATTATTTGTGTGAAGCACATCAAGAATGTGAATGCCAACTAAATGATTGCTGAAATTACTGACAGCCCTAGGGTTACAAAACCAACTCAGGGGTTTTAAAATCTGAATTGCAGCTTCAAGTTCTTAACATCGAATGTGACTTTACCTACCTAGCATTTTTCCTATTTACCTCTGGCTTCTGGACCTCAGGTATCAAGTTACTATTCCACAGCTTATATTCTCACAGAACTCTTTTGGTACTCTGAAATCCTAGCAGCTGTTGAAGCAGGATGCCTATAGAACTGGCATTTACCACTGAGAAACATTTACTTAAAAAGGAGATGGAAGGAGAGTGGTGGGAGAAAAGGTGAGGAACTGATCTAAGTAGGTTACTTGCAAAAATAAGAACTTTTAATATTTTTTCTTTCACTTGGTGTCAGGGATTGGTTTTATGACAAAACCAAGTTAAAGTTAATAAATAGCTAGGACCAAAGAGATAGTATGGAGGTAAGCTTGCCTTGCATACAGCTGACCCAGGTTCAATCCTTGGAACTCCATATGGTCCCAAGTCCCACTAGGTGTGATCCCTGAGTTCAGAGCTAGGAGTAACCCTGAGCACAGCTAGGTGTGGGCCAAAAGGGAAAAAAAAGTGTGCACAAGTTAGTTTCTTTTTGTTATCAATTTAGCTTTTTAACAAGTTTTATATTTACTTCAAATAGTACAATTGCTTTTCCTGGTTATTGTTTGGGGCTACTCCCTCAAGTGCTCTTGGACCATGGAATACCAGAGATCTAACATGGTACTCCCATATGGACAAAGTATACACTTGAGTTCTTTGAGCTATCTCCCTATCCTAACTTCGTTATACTGGTTCTCTAGGGGACTTTTCTGAATTTACTTAATTAGTAATATAAAGCACCAGTTTTAAGAGAGAAACTTGCTACCAATTTTGTGGTGCCAGGATTGAACCCGGGGTCTCACACATGGAAGGCAAGAGCTCCACTGCTGAGTTATATCCTATGTCTTCTGTTTTAGGATATAAGGTTTGTAGAGCTAAGGATGTAGCTCACTGGTAGAGAACATACCTTGTACGTGTGACACTCTGGTTCTGATCTTTGGAGTTGTAAGTAAATAAAACTAGAATACAAAGGCTGGTGTTATTCTATGAAGTTATTTCAATATATTTTCTTGTCTAGACAATTTAGGCTTTTTTAAATTTTATAATTTTGTTCAACAATAGTGTATAACTCATGTCTACCATTCTATTTCTTTTTATTGGTATCCAATGCCCTAGCAAACTATATTTTTATACTACCCCTTCTGAAATGTATTTTTGTTCATTCTCAGAATATTACTTTACATACTAATCATTAGCCGCATGCCCTCTTAGTGTTAGTCATTTCTTTGAATATTTTTACCTTTAAAAATATGTAAGATTAAAAGGAATTCCTGAGTTCTTATCTACTGCCATCTTGGTTGTGCTTTATTAAACAGATTCTAGTTTTTTAATTTTTTTTTGCTTTTTGGGTCACACCCGGTGATGCACAGGGGTCACTCCTGGCTCTGCACTCAGGAATTATACCTGGCGGTGCTCAGGGGACCATATGGGATGCTGGGAATAGAACCCGGGTTGGCCGCATGCAAGGCAAACGCCCTACCCGCTGTGCTATCACTCCAGCCCCAAGATTCTAGTTTTCTTAACTAAATTAGAGTATAAGTAACTGAGTTGCACCGTAATTGGTAGCAAGCTTATTAGGTACTGAATCCATTCACCCAAGATTTCCTGCTGGAATGAAAGGTGGTCTTGTGAGACTGTGGAGGCGGAAGGAGGAGCAAGATTCCACATAGATTTAGGTTCTTCTGTAACTTTAGATTTGGATCCTAAACACAAATTCTAGCGGCAGGAGGAGCAGGCAGTTTCAATAATCTCGATTCATTGTCTTCACAACACTGGACAGGGCAAGGGAGTTACAGTTCCACCCCCAGAGAGGAAGAATGAGAGGAACTGGAATGGAGAAATATAGGATGTTTTTTAATTTCCCTTTTTTCTTTTTTAAAGGCAAGTAACTTTTAAGTTAATTAAGAAAAAATTTTATATCCTACTTAAAGAAGTCTGTGCTAGTTCCAAAAAAAAAAAAAGTGTATTCTATGTAACATGAAACTAAGAGAAAACATTGTGAGGTATAGCTTTGTGAATCTCTATACAACTCAATTATGCAAAACTGCTTACATATTTGCTGTTATTATGTGTCAAGACACTAAATAACCATTTCCTAATAGAACAAATCATCCTCTCTACACTGTGATAGTACTTTGAAAGGTTCCTGCTCCTTGGTGGTGGGAAGCAATTCAACAGATTCTGGTTAAGGGTCATAGGAAAAAAGTGATCTCAAAGAAAACTGCTCACTAAGACACCATATAGTTTGGTGACTTAGTCTGAGATTATCTTTCCTCTTGATACTACTCTCTTTTATCAGTTGTTACCATGTTCTTGATATGAACCACATTTCAAGACTAATTATTGTATAGTTACTTGATAAATCACTAAGACAATCTTTTTTCCTATGTGTCTTTAAAAAATTCAAATTTATCTTTTTGTGTATGTCCCCATCCCCATTATTTAGCTTTTGTACTATTCCAATTCTTATCTCAATGCAGTTCCCATGAATCTCAGAGCTCAAACTGTATTCTAATACTTTTTGTTCAACTAAATCTGTGCAAGTCAATATATCTCTCAATTCACTTGGCAATTTGTTAAAATGCAAATCATATACAAAAATATGACTGCATATTTTAAAAATCTGATTAAGAGAACTGTAGTGCAATTACTGTTCATAATCACAAAATTATACTTTAAAATATGGAGTAATTTAACATCCTTTTCCATTATAAGATAGGAATTACTTTGTCACTAATTCACATTAAGGCATTCTAGTCAATAGATGTTTACTGGTGGGTCAATTTGCCAGTGTTTTAAATTCACATGTAATTCATGTAGACCTAACTATAACTAACTATAACTAACTGGTAATACTACATTAACTAAAAATGATAAATTATTTCCATTTATATGCTGATTTTATAGTTCTCAAATTTCATAATCCTTTAGAGAAAAATAAAGGTTGATGAAAAACTGCAAATTGCCACAAACACATTTTCTCCAAGTCTTAGATAGTATAAAACACAAGACCATTTTTTTTGCACACTCCACTTTTATAGAACAACCAGATTTGTAATTGATTTCTTTATTTTATTAGATTTATCAATATACATGGCAGCTTTCTCAAATCTCAAAATAAGTTCCAAAAGTATGTAATTTTAAAGGTGAAAAATCATTTCTTTAGATACCATATTCCTAGGAAGCTATTAGTCTATTTATAAACAAAATAATTGATAAACTAACACACTTTAGAAATCAGAATATTTTAAATTATTTTAAATGAATACAAGATAGGTCTCTTTAATTAACTATCATAGTTAAATTTAACATCACAAAGCAAAATGACTTATCCCCACTAATACTTCAAGTGGGGTAAAGTCATTGGGTTTTACACTTAATATAAGTTTTAAATGTATTAAATGATAATATTTTATCAATGATAGGAAATATTCATTTATAGGAATTTCCTTAGGTCCATGAATACTTTTAGGCCAAGTTTGAGCCCGTGTCAATCTTCAGTGCACCTAACCTGCCTAATAAGCTTTTCAATTTAAGAATATGAATTTCACTGATAAGGGGGAAAAGTGAATAAATTACTGTCCAACTTATAAAAAATATATAAAAGCTAAAAATGAGGACAGTTTTAAGTATTTACTTAAGTGTTTAAAAAATTTAAACAGGAATAGCCAATAATACTGGGTTTAAAAATTTCACAGAAAAACCTTAAAAAAACATAGAAAAAGTGAAATCATCACCTTATTGATAAAAAAAACCTAAAGTTTAATAGTCATTGAAGAGGTAACAACCACTTGCAGTCTACATTTAAAAGTAACTTTATCATAGCTAAAACAAACTAAAACAAAGAATTCTATTAAGAAATAACAAAAATGATAAACACTTTGTAACACCTAAGATGTAGATACTTAAGATCCTAAACAAAAATATTAATGGTAAAAGGGCTTTGAAAAATTTTCCAACAATTCAACTTATAAAATCAATTTCTAAATAGCTCATATCCTTTGCTTTGGTGTTTTATCTGCTATCAACTAAACATTAGTACAGTAGAAAATCACTTAGGTTCTTTTCAAATGCTTGGCATTATAATGTGATCTCATATCTTTCCTCAAATTAAATTTTGCTCCACATATTCCACATGTATACAGATGAACATCCATGTGCTGTTCCAACTGTTCATTATTTGGGAATATCTGAAAGCAGACCTGGCATATTGTTTCACCAGCAGATAAATGAGAAATCATATGCCGTACATGGTCATGTTTTCTGAAGTTTCCTTGATCACAAATGGAACAGACATACCTGGCCATGCCTTTGTGCATATCATTGTGTAGTCGCAACTGGCGCTCTCTTAAAAACTGCTTTCCACATGTCTGACAAACAAACTGTTTCTCCTTAGTATGAACAGTATAATGTTCTCTTAAGTGACACCGCTGATAAAATCCTTTTCCACACAGATTACAAAAATGCTTTCGTCTGTGATCTCTCTCATTGTCTTCTATGATGGCACTTTTAAACATATCTTGTTCTAGGCAAGTAGACATATGTTCAACCACTAGATTTTCAGTTTCAAAACGCTGGCCACAATTGGGACATCGAAAAGGACAGGCAGAATGTTTAAACAACTGCTTCTTTTGCATACTGTTTATTTGGAAATGATTGTCCCGAAAATCATCCAACATTTCTACAAACATATCTCTTATTTCTGACTGTTCATCAGGATTCTCTTCCATATCCATTTTCTCCTCATTATTTCCTAGCCCATTCATTGTTAGGTCTTGGGGCTCTCCACATCTTTGAGCATGTTCCTGAAGCTGTCTCCCCTTAACAAGTATTTGTCCACATTTACCACATGCACAGATATTTTCAATGTGTTTTGCTAAATAATGAGAAGAGAGGTCCTCTTCAGTTATTGTGAGTCCACACAACTCACAAGATGCATTTTCTGTATCCTCTTGTACTGGACTGCTGGTAGGGGGCCTCAGATTGTCTAAACCACCTCTTTCATCAGCACTTATTGACATCCGAGGTTTTAGAGTTTTCCTACCACTTTTTTTAATACTGACGTCTTCTTCAACATAGTATCTATAAAATGGCTCTTCAGGTTCATCTTCTAATTCATCATTATCAGTGGATTCATTACAGTCTTTGTCAGCAACTTTAATAATGTTAAAGTCTTTCAGTTCATCTGTAGGAATATCTTCTGGCTCCATCTTGATAATGATTCTTTTTCTCTCAGCAGCTCTGCTTTTTTCTTCATTGGCTAGATCAGATTCCACTGTGCTTTTTCTGCTTCCAGTAGTGGAAGTCGAATCATCAGCAGCCTGGCTTAAGTCTCCTCTATATTTGTCTGTCTGTGCAGAAAATGTCTTAGAAGAATCTTTTTCACCAAATTCAGCTTTGATACTGCTTTCTTTTCCATCTCTAATATCGACTAGTCTGTGATAGGATCGTGCATTTTGGTATGAATGTCTATTAGTACATGTTAGAACATGCTCATCTAATAATTTTTCACAGCTAAAGCCAAAACCACAACTATCGCAGGTAAAACTCCGTCCAAAGCGTCGCGATACACGTTCTTTTGGAGTAGATAATTTGGACACAGAACTTTTTTTACATACATCAAAGAGTGGCTCAGGAAAATTACTTAATTGTAAAGATTCTTCATCAGGCTCTCTATTGTGTGGTGTATTTACTGTTGAACTTGGCTCTGCACTCCACCTGTTGGCTTCACTGCCGTTTTTAGCTCCAGTATCTTCATACATTCTTACTCCAAATATCATTTTGCTGTTCTGTTTGCTAGAAGCAGAAGATGAACACTTTGAACTAGAACAATCTGCATCCTGGATATCTTCTAAGCAGTCAGGAACATTGTACAGCTGCAGATAGTTCATTGCCACTTTAAACTGCTCAAAACTGGATGGAGCTGTCATAATTTTCCCCAAATACATAAATTGCAAAATGAGATCAAAACACTCAGCACTAATTTTCATGTTGCTGAGATTCAGTTGTGCAGTACTTTGTTGGTGGTTCATGAAAAACATTCTAAAATAGGAGCTACAAGCAGCTAGAACTGCTTTGTGTGCTTGGAAGTAAATGTCATCAATTGCAATGCAACAGTCACAGAGAAAGCCCCACTCCCGTTGGTTGTTTAGCTGCTGCAGGACGTAGCTGCTGTGGCTGGGCTTTGCCATCTTCTATTAGACACCTGTATAAAATAGAAAAATTAATGTCAGATATCAGAAAAGCATTTGAAAAATATTAATTTTTTTGAAAAATATTAATTTTAATCATGATTTGACACATGTGACTTTGCTACTACAATCAAGGTATAAATACCTTTCCATTCTAATCCAGCAAATGTCAATAATATATACCTTAATCATTTTTAACTTTTTTTTTTTTTGGGTCACACCCGGCGATGCTCAGGTATTACTCCTGGCTTTGCACTCAGGAATCACTCCTGGCGGTGCTCAGGTGACCGTGTGGAATGCTAGGAATTGAACCTGGGTCAGTCACGTGCAAGACAAAGCCCTACCCGCTGTGCTATCACTCCAGCCCCGATCATTTTTAACTTTAAGATAAACAAGTCATTTATTAAAGCTTCTTTCTCATATGTTCTTTAAAAATATAAGCAGAGGTGACAAAAAACAAACATTTTGGTTTCATTACAACTCTGGGGGAAGGACAGAGTATGCACTAAATGTGAAAGAAAAAAAATACTATTACTTTATAAAAACAATCTGAGGGGGGAGCTGGAGTGATAGCACAGCGGGTAGGGCGTTTGCCTTGCATGCGGCCAACCCGGGTTCGATTCCCAGCATCCCATATGGTCCCCTGAGCACTGCCAGGTATAATTCCTGAGTGCAGAGCCAGGAGTGACCCCTGTGCAATGCCGGGTGTGACCCAAAAAGAAAAAACCCAAAAACCTGAGGGATAGCTCAAAGTGTTAAGTGCACACTTTTTTTTTTTTTTGCTTTTTGGGTCACACCTGGCAATGCACATGGGTTACTCCTGGCTCTGCACTCAGGAATCACTCCTGGTGGTGCTCAGGGGACCATATGGGATGCTGGGATCGAACCCAGGTCGACTGTGTGCAAGGCAAATGCCCTACCCGCTATGCTATCTCCAGCCCCCTAGACTATAATTTTTCTTTTCTTTTTTTTTTTTTCCCCTTTCGGTTTCTAGGCCACACCTGGCTGTGCTCAGGGGTTACTCCTGGTTCTGCACTCATGAATCACTCCTGGTGGGCTTGGGGAACCATATGGGATGCTGAAGATTGTATGTGGGTGGCCGCATGTGAGGCAAGTGCCTTACCCACTGTATTACCACTCGGGCCCCCTTTTTCTTCCATTTTTTAGTTGCTAAAGAATTACAAAAAGGGTAACATTTATGACCAAAACCTCAAATACACAAGTATATAATACGAAAATACACTTCAGATTGCACATCTTTACTTACATAATCTCGCCAAACACAGTTTTATATTTTCAGGTTTGTTTATCAACATCCAGTCAACAGTATTGAGTATTTACTATGTGTTAGGCATACAGTTTTGCCTGTTTCTTTTGTTTAAACCCCCAAAAGCTTCTCTCTACCAATATTCCCTCCCATCCCTCCTACAGCTACCCCTGCAAACTTATATACCTTTCAGAAACAAGTTTTTATTATTTAACAACACATGGTAGATAGGGGTGTGGAATGGACAACACTGGGAAGTAACACTCTGGGGGAGGGTTTGGTGCTGGAATTTTTGTGTATGAAACCACAGCAATAACAGTACTGTAAAACACATTGCTTAGAATAGAATTTAAAAAGACAGAGGAAAAAAAAAGTACTAAAAAATGACTCAGCAACATATGGTAGAATGCTGTATTGTTTTAATTTTTAGACACTTTTTTAAATGTAGGGAGTTTAATGTAGGAATTTTGAGTAAAGAAAGGTAAATATTAAAATACTAGAAGTCCTAAGCATTTCATTACAAACCTAAACAAGCTGTTCTCTTTAAAAATTTTGTATACAGGGGCTGGAGTGATAGCACAGCGGGTAGGGCGTTTGCCTTGCACGCGCTGACCCGGGTTCAAATCCCAGCATCCCATATGGTCCCCTGAGCACCGCCAGGGGTGATTCCTGAGTGCATGAGCCAGGAATGACCCTGGTGCAATGCTGGGTGTGACCCAAAAAGAGAAAAAAAAAAAGAAAAAAAATTTTTTGTATACATTCAATTTCAGAATCTTTGTTTGTTTTGGGCCACATTGGGCTCTATGCTCAACAGTCATTCATGGAGGTACTTGGGATCAAATCTGGGCTTCCTGCATGCAAAGCAGGTGCTGAGCCTGTTGAGCGATCTTGCTCGCCCACAGAATCATTTTAAAAAATATATTTATCATTTTAAAAAATATTAAGGTACACACTATGGTTTACAAAGTAATTCATGGTCGAGTTCAGGTATACCATGCTTCAACACCAATCAGTGTTGAAGACATCAGTGTCAACTTCTCTCCACCAATGTTCCCTCCAATCCCTCATACCTATCCCTGCAAAATCATTTTTTAGAGACAAGTTTCTATACCATTTGAGTATTTTTTAAAGAACTAAATTTTCACTCTTCAGTTTCCAACTCTTTAATCCCTGCAGTTATAATTAAGGTAAATATACTAACTTTCACTTTTTATGTTACTGATCATATGTGACTCACATAGTCCCTCACTCTTAAAGACCTATTCTAACCTCCTTCTTTCTGTTCTTCCCGTCTTTCCCATCTAAAGACAAGAGTTGCACAGCCAGGGATGTAGATCCAGTGAAATGAAGGAGACTCTTAATAAGACCTCCTGCCCTTTTTTGTTTGTTTTTTGGACATACCTGGCTGTGTTCAGGGCTTACACATGGTTCTGCATCCAGAGATCACTCCTGGTTGGGCTCAGGCAGCCATATCTGGTCCCGGAATCGAATCTGGGTAGGCTGTGTGCCAAGACCATGCATATTACCCAATACTCTCTGGCCCACATTCTTGAAATTATAATCGCTTAGCCTTTTCTGTAAAACATATCTAGTATTTCAAATAGATATGATATTTTTAACCTGTTACTCAGATTATCTATCAGAACTATAAGGAATTATGTTCAGCATATACCTGAATATAAAAAGTAATGTCTGTACCAGTATATTCATCAAGGTATTGTTTATAATTTGAAATGCCTAGCAATAAGGGAGTGTAATAAGTTTATCTAATTCCTAAAATTCATTGTCGTATGACCTAAAAATTATACTATGGGGCCAGGAAAAGAGGTAAAGTTCATGCCTTGTCCGAGACCATGGGTTCAATTCCCCTTGGAAAAGGGGAGGCCAATGACTGCCTTGTGTGGAAGCAGGGATGAGGGGTTGTTAAGGACACTGTAGCAGTGATAAAAGCACAGGATCAGGCTGGAGCAATAGCACAGCAGGTAGGGCGTCTGCTTTGCACGCGGCTGACCCGGGTTCGATTCCCAGCATCCCATATGGTCCCCTGAGCACTGCAAGGAGTAACTCCTGAGCACAGAGCCAGGAGCAACCCCTGTACATCACTGGGTGTGACCCAAAAAGAAAAAAAAAAGCCCAGGATCACAGACCAATTTAACTTTGCCACCACTAGCAACTTATTTATCCTCTTTATTGACCCCATTTCCTGAACTATCAGAGTGGGAATAATAATACCCCAGAAAATCTAACAAAAATGAGTATTCCTAGAAGCAACGTGTAAAACGTAGTGTTTGGCATGTGATAATTAAGTAACAATAGCACTTGTGGTTGTGACGCTTATTTAAGCATCAAGGGCTCTGGGCTATGAGGTTCATGCTTTGCATGTGCAAGGATCTGAGTACAATCCTTGGCACTGCATAATCCTCCCGCTTCTCTTCGGCACAGCATCGCCAGGCTCTATCTCTAATCCTCTGGACTCTGAGCATTGCTTGAGAAGCTGCCCCCTAACAAAAGCACTGAGTTCTGTTTGACTAGAAAACCTAAAGTTTCCTTCCATCTAGAAGTCCAGTAGTAAATCCACGAAAACTTACTGGCTTTAAGTATTCCTTACTTATATAATGAC
Source organism: Sorex araneus (assembly GCF_027595985.1). Taxonomy (NCBI): domain Eukaryota; kingdom Metazoa; phylum Chordata; class Mammalia; order Eulipotyphla; family Soricidae; genus Sorex; species Sorex araneus. The sequence goes on from NC_073304.1 coordinate 35,693,025, forward strand.
ACAAAAAATTTTAAAGTTCTAAGAACTTCTAATCTAAATGAAAAACAATTTTATGGTCAGCAACCAAAATCAGTGCAACTACAAAGAAGCCCAAATGATAGGTACACCTATGGCTTGGTCACAATTCAATTGAACAGGTAAAAATACATATATTCTGTGTTAACATAAAACACCATAAATGAAAAGGATAACTATAGTATTTTAACATATATGTATAAATTGAGCAGATAACGGGTGCTTTATACTAGATAATAAATAAGTACTGAGAATAATCTGCTCAGATAATCTGTTGGGAATGACGACTTTTCCTAAATTAGTGACTTTAGTTTACATATACTAAGTACTGACTCTGGAAAAAGGCATCATGCTGTAATGAATCGAACAAGGGCTCAGAGTCAGACTGGCTATGGATTCCACTGCCTCCATTATTTCTTCTTCTCTTCTCCCTCTCAGGGCTGGAAGTTGAACAAGCACTATGTCTAAAAAAATAAAAGTACAAGCTTCTAGGTGGACCTAGAATTATAATTTCATCAGTGTCACTATATAAATGTCCATGTTTTGAGTAAAACTTATTTTACAGTAACCTTTTTGTTTTGTTTTGTTTTTGACCATACCTGAACCAGGGCCCTGCACTCAGGAATCAGCCTGGTGAGCTCCCTACCTGCTGTACTTTCTCATTCCTATGTCTCCGATCTACACAGTAACTTTTTTTTTTTTTCTGATTTTTGGGTCACACCTGGCGATGCACAGGGGTTACTCCTGGCTCTGCACTCAGGAATTACTCCTGGCGGTGCTCAGGGGACCATATGGGATGCTGGGAATTGAACCCGGGTCGGCTGCGTGCAAGGCAAACGCCTTACCCGCTGTGTTATCGCTCTAGCCCCTCTACACAGTAACTTTTAACAGTTATTGGCACACTGACACCAGCTACTTTATTTCATATTTAAATTCCAAAGTCTGTTCTCTGCAAATTTTTGTTACCAAAAAACTTCAGAACTGTTGTTATACCAGTTTGGTTTTAAAAAAAATTTAAAAAACATGCTTCTATGTAAGCTTGTGCACTTCTATATATGAGCTCTATGACTGTGTTACTAGTTGTATCAATGGCAGAACAAGTTTATTACGACTAGATAAGCTGGTGCTAAGACCTGAAACTTTAATTATAATCTAAAGCCACATATTCCTAGAGAGATACTGTGAATGTAGTTTTCTAGAAGAAATAGAAACCATTAGGTAATGCCAAAAAATTTATTTGAAATGTTTACCAGCTTAGTTCAAATTTTAAAATAGCCATCAAGAACATTATGTATATTAAGTAACTTATTTGAGAACTTAGAAATTTTCATCTATCCCAGCATTCTTATCTCATAAAAGGGCAAAGATCTAAGAAAAGAGGTAGAGTTAACTGTGCTAAAGTAGGTATTAGAGCCACACAGTAAGAACTCCTGACTTGCCAGTTGGGCATTAACAATTTGATAGTACTAACCACTGGGCACTGCACCCTTGTGCAAAGGATACTACACAAGACACCAGAGATATGGCTGAAGTGTTAGAGCACATTACTTGCACATGTAAGGCTATGGGTTCCATCCCTTGGCACTGCATGGCCCTCTGAGTACCACCAGATATGATACACTCAGTAAAAATAAATCATTTTTTTTTCTTTTTGTGTCACACCCGGCGATGCACAGGGGTTACTCCTGGCTCATGTACTCAGGAATCACTCCTGGCGGTGCTCAGGGGACCATATGGGATGCTGGGAATAGAATCCAGGTGGGCTTCGTGCAAGGCAAACACCCTATCCGCTGTGCTATCACTCCAACCCCAATAATAAAAATTTTAAAAAGCATTCAACACAATCTAGGCATGAGTCCTTGACAAAGGGATTTTTGGCAAGGTGTTCTTGTATAGAAAGAAGTCTACTCCCTGTGTACTCACTCAATCAGGAAGGTGGTGTTTGTATACATCAGCTAGTCTGATCCAGTCTGCTCACTAAGCAAACTTTAAAAATACTTTGATTTTGGGGACTGGAGCTGTAGCACAGTGGGTCGAGTGTTTGCCTTGTATGCGGCTGATCCAGGTTTGATTCCCAGCATCCCATATGCTCGGGGGCGAGCACCACCAGGAGTAATTCCTGAGTGCAAAGCCAAGAGTAACCCCTGTGCATTGCCAGGTGTGACCACCCCCCCAAAAAAACCCTTTTATTTTGTTGCTTAATTTCCTTTTTTGTTGGGGGGAGGTGGCATATCCAGTTATGCTCAGAGGTTACTCCTCACTCTGCACTCAGGAATTACTAACCTGGTCATGTGCTCAGGGGACTGTTTGGGATGCCAGGGATCAAACCTGGGCTGGTTGCATGCATGCAAGGCAAATGCCCTACCTGCTGTACTATCTCTTTGGTCCCTGTTGCTAAATTTTTTAAATTGGAATAATAATTCACTCAAAGTTCTTTTTGTCTGTCTTGGTCAGATGGTAAAGGGTTTATAAATAAGCACACACAGAAAGTGAAGAGTAGCTTAAAGGAAGTTTTGAGTGACTCCTGTAAAGCAAATCATCCCAAGATTGTGTCATAGACTTACCTTACCAAGAAATTCCCTGAGGAAAACCCACACAGTCTCAGTGAGAGGCTATAGCAAAGCCTGGCATAAGATTCTCAATTTGAAGCCCTGATCTCTGAGTTCTTCTGGATCTCAAAGTACATTTAACATTCATTTCCTCCTACTTATTTCTTTCTAAAACGACTGTGTGTCTATATGTGGATTTAACAAGGATATAGACTATTTTTGAAAGAAGTCTGACATGAATTTGCTCATGTTTACAAATCAGAGTATAAAAATGTGTATGAAAATGCATACCTGTAATGTTCCTAAAACTGCACACAGCATGGGAGGAGAGTTATATACAATAAGGTTAATTATATATGACACATTACATTTTTGTTTGAATCTTGCAGGCAGTGCTCAGGGGTCTGAGGGCCACTCCTGGTGATATGTAGCCCATTGCTATTCAGGCCAGTTCACTAGGGCTACCCTCGTTTACTCTGGGGACAAGTTAGTGCCAGAAATTAAATCTGGGGCTTCCACATGCCAGGCATATGATCAAGCTCTTTGAGCTATCTCCCCTGTAGGAGGCATTAGATTTTAAATCCAGAAGTAATGTAAACATTTAAGTATTACATTATATTGAATCAAGTTCAGCTAGAGTTCAGAAAAAGAAAATCAGGGGCTGGAGCGATAGCACAGCGGGTAGGGCGCTTGCCTTGCACTCAGCCGACCCGGGTTCGATTCCCAGCATCCCATATGGTCCTCTGAGCACCACCAGGGATAATTCCTGAGTTCAGAGCCAGGAGTGACCCCTGTGCATTGCCGGGTGTGACCCAAAAAAAGAAAAAACAAAACAAAAAAAAAAACAAAAAACAAAAATAAAAAAAGAAAATCATTAATTATATTGGAATAGTAGGCTCCAGGAAGAATGTAGAACTCCAGTGAGGCCTTGATGAATGAGTAGGATAGATAAAAATAGAAAGCAGGGGGCTTGGAGCAAAGAGAGAGTACAGTGGGTAGGAAACATACCCTGCACCCAGCCAACACCAGTTCTATCAATCCTTAATGGTCCCGAGCCCGGCCAGGAGTGACCCCGAATATAGAGCTAGGAGCAAGCCCTGAGCACTACTGGGTATGGTTCTAAAAGCAAAAAATAAAAATAGAACGCAAGGGGAAAGGCACTGAAAACACCTGCACTAGTGTACAGTTAAGTAACTGGCAAGTGCTAACATGCTTACCACAAATAAAAGCTTAGAAATATAGAGAAGGGGCTGGAGCGATAGCACAGCAGGTAGGGCATTTGCTTTGCATGCGGCCAACCCAGGTTCGATTCCCAGCATCCCATATGGTCCTCTGAGCACTGCCATGAGCAATTCCTGAGTGCAGAGCCAGGAGTAACCCCTGTGCATCGCCAGGTGTGACCCAAAACGCAAAAAAAAAAAAAAAAATAGAGAAGAGTAAAGGTAGATTTGCTTTACTAGACTGATAGCTGAAAATTAAGAAGATAGGGTAAATAACCTATAACGGTGACACAATAACATGAATAACTAATATTTAGCCTTAACTATAATAGGATCTGTCTCCCTCAGATGTACCAAGCAGGCTTTTTAAAAAAAATACGACATCTTTGTATGTGAACTAAATCAGTGTGGTCCTGTGGGTCTCAGGATAAACTATTACCATGGCCTTAAAGGATGCAGATTACCTAGATTTAGGAACATGTCCAGAAATAACATTTTCTTGAAAGTTTATGTTTTGTTTGGAGGCTATTCCTTGTGCTCTGTAGTCACTTCCACTGGCTTTTTTTTTAGGAAACATCTTTTTTTGGGATTGAACCCCAGAGCCCCCTTAAGCCATTTCTCTGGTCCCAGAATATAATTTTTTTCCCCTTTTTTTTGGGTCACACCTGGCGATGCACAGGGGTTACTCCTGGCTCTGCACTCAGGAATCACTCCTGGAGGTGCTCAGGGGACCATATGGGATGCTGGGAATCGAACCCGGGCCGACTGCGTGCAAGGCAAACGCCCTACCTACTGTGCTATCGCTCCAGCCTCCTCAGAAAATAAATTTTTTAATTGTAAAGATGTAGCTTTCTACAAATATGTAGAGGCAAACTTTTATTACATGAAGACATCCTTTGCTCAAATAAGACCCCTCGTCTCTCTTTGATGCCCCAGACTCCCATTCCAGTAGGATGTATCTTTGATGAATTCCATTTACTTTGTTTTTTTTTTTCTTTTTGGGTCACACCTGGCGATGCACAGGGGTTACTCCTGGCTCTGCACTCAGGAATTACCCCTGGCGGTGCTCAGGGGACCATATGGGATGCTGGGATTCGAACTCGGGTCGGCCGCGTGCAAGGCAAATGCCTATCCACTGTGCTATTGCTCCAGCCCCTCCATTTACTTTGTTTTTATACCCATGTGAATTCTCCATATGTATGTGGCAGTCTTGTTGGTATATGAAGACATACACATATTGCACATATATACATGCAGTATATATGCATGCATATTTCTCATTTAAGCATCTAATCCTCATACTGAACTCTACAAAGTAGTAGGTTCTATGAAGACCCATATTCTAGATAAGAAAACAAAGGCACATGATATTACAGAACCTTCCAAAGTTCACAAAGGATTTGGTACAGTTAAAATATAAATAGTATGACTCTTGAAACTGAAATTCAGGCACCAAGGGTTTTTGTCCCCTATAAATATGATTACCTCAGGAAAATTCATGCCTACAATACCATTTTCCAAGGTACATTCAAACTTCTAAACAAAAATTTAATTAAATTCTTTCGTTTTCTTGGTGAAATTCCACGAAGAATCAGTTGTAGATAAGTGTTTTTTTTTTTTAAGGCATGTAAATGACAGACATGACCAAGTTTAGAAAATCTGGGGCTGGACCATAGTACAGCAGCTTGCCTTGCACACTAGGTTCAATCCCCAATATCTCACATAGTGCTCTAAGTCAGGAATTACTGCCAGGAGTAATTCCAACCAGGAATAACCCCTGAGCGTCACTGGGTATGGCCCCCCTTTGCCCAAAAAAAATTCTTAAAAAGATTTATTTACCTTTTAGACCAGGAATTCTGGCTATTTATTAGACTGCAGATTCAACCCTTACTATAGGAGTTCTGATTATAATTGGGTTATGCTCCAAACCTTATTTTTAAGTTAGTTACTTAGAACTTGAAAAACATATTCCCATAGAAACAATGCTATAAATGGTGCTTCTGTCTATGCTCACATTCAAATTTTTTTTTTTTTTTGCTTTTTTTTGGGTCACACATGGCGATGCACAGGGGTTACTCCTGGCTCTGCACTCAGGAATCATCCCTGGCGGTGCTCAGGGGACCATATGGGATGCTGGGAATCGAACCCAGGTTGGCCGCATGCAAGGCAAACGCCCTGCCCGCTGTGCTATTGCCCCAGCCCCAACATTCTAATGTTTTTTGAAACCCTCACGTGGCTATATATTAGTCCTAACAGTGCTGCAGTATTACTTGTATCATTAGTACTAAAAGACACAGACAGCAGTACAGTAAAGCAATGCCTACGACACTGAACTCTCAAGGACAGGGACAGGCTTAATGGCCTTTGTGTTCCCTGTGCCTAGCACACCCTTCCCACACAGTTGGCACTTACTGCATGCTTGTTAAATGAGAGAATTAAATAAGAATCTAGGAATTAGACAATGGCATATTTGAATACCAGCTCTATCATTTATTTTGCTACAAGGAAACTTTTCTACCTCCTAACACTAGCTTTTCTCATCTATAAAATAAGGATATCATACTCTTAGCAGGACTCAAATAAGATTCATCTTTTTAGTAGAAGCACAGCACTATTTTCTTAATGTTGTCATTATGGATATAGTTGGTAAAATTTTACAAAGTGTTGGTCAAGTTCAACCTTCTGCTTTGTAGATAAGACAAACTTGAGTGAAGTCATAAGATCTCAAAGGCCTCAAAGTCACCTCTGGTTTTAGTGACTGACAAATAAGACCTGGACTCCTCAATCCAGTCTAGGATTCTTCCTACTATTCTAACTATAGCCCTAGTACAGCACAACCTGGCTGTATTCTTTTGTGCGTCTTGTTGAAATATAGATGTTCATATGTGCAATGGCTATTTGTACCTACTAAAAACCTTGATTTTGGAAATTGTGGTTTGTAGATTGGTTAGTATTATTCTGTCTCTTTGCTTGTTAAAAACCAAAATATGTCACTTCTAAAGGTGTGCTGAGGGTTCAGAGAAATCATCCAAAGGGTTGGAGCACATGTCTTGTTTGCACTAAGGCCCTAGTTCGTTCCCTGGTAGTATGTTGCTCCTCCTGCCCCAAGTATTAGCATGACTGGTCCCCTGAGCACTAAAAATGTTCTTAAAATGTTTAAGGCATGCTAATCTTCTATTTCAATATTATTAATATTAGACAAAAACCTCATCAAATCTGAATCTAAATAATTAAATTTTCTGTAAGGACCTAAGGACAGATTTTATGAATAAAATAAAGGTTTTAATTCCTGCCCTTTGTTTGATCTATTTTTTTTTCCCCCTTTTTGGGTCACACCTGGCTTTGCACTCAGGAATTACTCCTGGAGGTGCTCGGGGTTGCTGGGAATCAAGCCCGGGCCGGCCCTGTGCAAGGCAAACACCCTACCTGCTGTGCTATCACTCCAGCCCCTGTTTCATCTATTTTAATTGACAGGATACAAACTGGTTTATTCTTTTGCTTCAGGCCAGGGTACCAGATTAGCTGTTGCCAACCAAAATTACTTCAGAAATTTCTATTCAACTGCATTACTGAGTTAAAATTATTCACACAAAAATCAGAGTAAACGGTGTCTTCTAGAAAAGTTCTCCCTCTTTCAGTAATAGAAAAGTTAATCCAGGCATCAACTTTTTCTTTTGTTTTCTGAGGGCTACTCCTAGTATGCTTCTCAGGGGTTGCTCCCCAGTGGTGGTGAAGGGATCATGCAATTCCAGGGTTCAACCCAGTCCTCCTGTATGCCAAGCACGTGCTCCTTTGCACCATCACTCTGGCCTGCATTTTCATCTGTTCACCCTAAAAAGCTAATGTGACATCATCACATCTTCTGACCACCAGATGGTGCTGTGTACACAGTACACAATAAACTGCAAAGTTTCTTCAGGAAGTTCTTTTCACGTGGCATTCATTTCTTAGATTGCATTTTATGAGCTATCTATTACCCAGTACTCACTCTGTGGATTTTTTTTTCTTTTCTTTTCTTTTCTAAAAATCACTAAGATACACCACTGTCTCTAGTGTCTTGTCTCAGCTGGCACTGTCAGACATAGGAGTCACTTGGGGACTTCTAAATAATTATCATTTAAGTCTTAACAGTTTCTTACAAAATGTCTCAGATCTGCCCCTCTATTCCATCCCTAGCGTCTCTGCCCTCATAAGGCCTCTATCATTATTCTCAAGACATTATAACAGGTTCTTTAGCTGACCCCTTAAATCTATCCTTCAATCATCAGTTGATTGATTCATAAAGAACAAAAATCAGATCATGTCAGTCTCCAGCTTAAACCATTCAACCAACCCTTCACACAGTCTGAAGCTAAGAAACTTCTCACCCCCAAGCTCTAGGCCAGGAGTAGCCCCAAGTACCAATAGGTATGGCCACAAAACCAAAAATATAAAATACAAAATAAATGTTTACTAAGACCAACAGATCTCTCCATGCCCACCCATCAATTCTTTGGTTAGCTATTTCCCACTTCAAACTTGGGTGTTCAAGCAACTGCTAAAGCTTCTTGACACCCCCTCCTGCTTCCCAATATATTTCTCACCTCCATTTTTACTGATGCTGATTGGTTCTTCTGTCTGAACAACCTAGGAATCATTTAAGAATCAGATTATTATTGGGGGCTGGAGTGATAGCACAGCGGGTAGGGTGTCTGCTTTGCACTCGGCCAAGCCGGGTTTGATTCCCAGCATCCCACATGGTTCCCTGAGCACCGCCAGGGGTAATTCCTGAGTGGTAGACCCAGGTGTGACCCAAAAAGAAAAAAAAAAAAAAGAGTCAGATTATTTCCCAGATATCTTCCTACAATAGCTCCCTCTTCCCTTCTAATACATTACTGTGTATATTATCTTATTTTATAGAAGCCTCCCAAACAATGTACAGGGGAGACCAGGGGCCATTCCTAGAGACAGTCAGCTGGTGAGCAGAAAGTTCTATTCTAATCCTGGCAATGCAAGCTGCTTGGGTCCAGTTGTGCAGGAGTGGAAGAGAGGAGGCATATAACGCAAAAGACGGACTGAGGGTCTTGAGAATGCAAAACATGCACTCCAGTCCTTTGAGCCGTATTCTCTGTTCTTTGTACTATCTCTCTGGCCCCAGTTTTTAAAAAGGTGGGTTTTTTTTTTGTTTGTTTTGTTTCATCATTTTATTAAGACACCATGATTTACAAAGTTGTTCATAAAAGAGTTGTTTCAGGTATCCAATGTTCTAACACCAATCCTACCACCAGTGTCCCTTTCCCCCCACCAGTGTTTCAGATTCCCTGACCCCTACCTGCCCCCTTGGCAGGCATATAACAAATTTATTTCATACTATCTGCCTAAAGAAATGGCAAACAGAATTATCATAAAATAAGTCAACAAAAGTCAATTTGTAGTGGCTGATAGCTATATGACCTTAACTGATGTAAATTAAAAAATTCAAATCATTTAATTTTCCCCGTGGCAGGCATATAACAAATTTCATATTACTTGGTCCAAGAAAACTTAAAAGAGTGGCAAACAATTATCAAAATAAATCAATAGAAGTCAATTTGTGATGATGAATTGCTGTATCTTTTTTTTAATTGCTGTATCTTTTTAACTTTTTTTTTTTTTTTTTGCTTTTTGGGTCACACCCAGCAATACTCAGGGGTTACTCCTGGCTTTACACTCAGGAATTACTCCTGGCGGTGCTTGGGGGACCATGTGGGATGCCGGGGATCGAACCCAGGTCGGCAAGACAAACGCCCTACCTGCTGCGCTCCGGTCCCTCTTTTTAACCTTTCTTTTTTTTTTTTTTCTTTCTTTTTAACCTTTCTTAATCTAGTAGAGTACCACCATATGCACCATTAGTGAGTGCCATACTCAATGCCATATTTTGAGAAGTTTCTCCTGCCCTTCAAAGGAGCTCTTTTAAGGCTTCTTGCAAAACTGGTTTCAAAACTGGCTATAAATTCCTTATGCTGTTGCCTGTCTGTGATGTTCTGTATCATTTCTTCAAATCTGAATGTTAATCTAACTGGTTACAATATTCTTGGTCAGGTGTTGAGTTTTTGTACTATATCCTAGTATCATTTGATAGATCTGCTGTACATCTTATGGGCTTTCCTTTATAAATAAGGAATACATACAAGGATCCAAGAGGCCTGAGGGGTCCTGGTGAAAAAAGACCCAATTAGGAAAATTCCAAGACACATTATACTCAAAATGACAAAATCCAAAGACTGGCAGAATATTAAAAGCAACAAGATCAAAAAAGGAACTTACTTACATACAAAGGAAAGCCCATATTTTTTTTTTCTTTCAAATCTTCAGAACAGTATCATGAAATAGGTGATAAAGCTGAGTAACCAGTCTGCCTAGATTCAGATTTTGGCAGTGCCATTTATTAGATGTTTAACCTGGAGGAGGTTGATTAATCAAGTTACACCTCAATTCTCTTATCTGAAAATGGTGTGACAGTTCTTCCTAGCATTTAGAGTTATTGATCAGAATCACTTACTATAATCACCTATGTGCTGGTCTCCCTTACCGTAAGCTAAACCTGAAGGCAAAAACTTCGTGGCTTGTTCATAGTAAGCATTCAGTAAATGTTGCTGAATGAATGAGGCAGCTATATGATCATGGCAGTACCCAGTTTCCTTTTTTCAGCAGATCCACATATATGTTTTGTTCATTTTTTGGCTTTTTGGGTCACACCTGGCGATGCTCAGGGGTTACTCCTGGCTCATGCACTCAGGAATTACTCCTGGTGGTGCTCGGGGGACCATATGGGATGCTGGGAATTGAACCCGGGTCGGCAAGGCAAAAACCCTACCTGCTGTACTATTGCTCCAGCCCCAGATCCACATATATTTTAAATCTACTATTTCAAATTTTGTGACTTTAAAGTTTTTCATCGATTTTTGATCTAACCAGAATCTTGAAAACTCCACACTCTTACCTAATTAAGTTAATGAAATGAAACCAACTAATATAAAAAGCAGTGGTTTTCAACCACTGGTCCATGGGCTAGTGCTGGCTTGCCAGAGGAAAAAATCTGAAAACCACCGTCTACCATCTTGGTTAGAATTGCTGGTCCATGGATTGGTTTGCAGGACAGGTACCAGTCCACAAGTGTAAAAAGGTTGAAGAACACAAATTAAAAAATACACTAATTCTAAGAATCTTCACTCTATTTTCATGCCTTGAATCTATTTAAGATTCCCCCTTTTCCCCAAAGCACCTATTAGGTTAAAGTCTCCAGGCTTTCACAAGTTGCCTTTGTGGGACCAGAGAGATAGTACAGTGGGTAGGGTATTTGCCTTACATATGGCTAACCTAGGTCCAATCCCCAGCATCTGATATGGCCGGTCCCCACCATCAGGAGTAATTTCTGAGTGCAGTATACGAGCGGTAACCCCTGAACATTGCTAGGTGTGACCCAAAAAGTCAAAAAACAAACACACAGAAAACAAATTGGCTTTTGCTTAGAACCATCTTCAGTTCACTCTTTAAAGAAAGTTCTTTTGGATCCCACAGTGACACATCATTTCAAAAACCGATATAACTATAAGATGACAAATATATCATTGACACTAGGATGCTATGTCTATTTCCACATTCAAGGCAGAAATTATAACTATGTAGTTCCCCTGCTTTGACTGGGACAGTAATTCTGGGGGGCTGGGGTGTGGGTGGGAATCTTCTTAGTCATTATTGTAGCCCCTAGGCTTCTAACATTTATCTGGCGTTTAGTTGCTATTTGATCAGTTTTTGAGTAAATGTTGAGGTAGACTGTTTCTATTTCACTTTTTTGTTTTTTGCATTATTTCAATCATGACAAATTTCATGTAGTGGTCAATATTAACTTTACCATGCAATTTCTCCTACATTGTTCAATTGAATTCTCACAACAACCTTGAAGATAGGTATTTTTATTTTCACGTTGTGAATGAGGAAATTGGATTAGTGCCCAAATTGCTCACCTTTTAAGTGCAATATGAAATACAAACTGACTTTTATTTCAGAGCCCCAACTTTCAGCTTTTGTAAACCAGGTTTTACTTTCTGGCAATGACTATTAATCGAAGTACCACTTTGGGACATCTCAAGCCACCCATTCTCTCACAGCCTCAGACATGCAGAATGCCCTGTCTCTTTCCCCATCTCCTGTTTCCATCTGCTGACTTTACCGCTTCCCATCTGAGCAAACAAAATAAAATGGGAATGAAACTTAACAGTTTTCTCTAAGAAGAATTATGTGTATCTCACACGGGAAATGAGTGGAAGTGTTTAATTTTCCAATTTTAACTTTAAGATCATTTTAAACTCATGGCTGGGGAGATGGCTCAAAAGGCTAATGTGTATGCTTGCATGCTGAGGTCTAGGTTTGATCCTTAGCCCAGTGTAGTCCCTGAGCACCACTGTGAGCAAGCCCTGAGCACCACAGGGTGTGGCCCCAAAACTCAACCAAAGGAGACCTATTTTAAACTCAAAGGCAGTCAGTAGTGTAAAAATCACTCATGCCCCAATACCCTCAAATGACCAATATTGTGATTATATTTTTATGTATATACGAACTGTTTTCAGAATACCAACTACCTACCTCACGGCTCATTCTTGCTGATACCAGACTATGGAATAAGTGATTCTAAACTTTATACCCTCTTATAGTTACTATGTAAATCACAACATGTCACAAAGCATACTTAGAAATCTAACTTAAATATGTATCATGCCACAAAGAAAAACTGCACAGCCTCTTTTCCTCTCTGTTACCTTTTGCTTAATATTTAGCATGGTACCTGTGTCTACTGAGCAAGAGAAACTCATCCTCTATCAGCATAGTTATGTTCAAATGTTGCCTTCTCTCCTTTCGAACAAGGAATTGACTGTTAATGGTGAATATCTCTGGGGCGTGGGAGACACAATGATTTTTTTTATGTGCTTCAGCATAAATTTATGGTTGAATTTTTACAGAGATGATTTTTCTTTAATAAAATACATTCCATTTTGAAAAAAGACTTAACAGTATAAAATCACTTTAATATTTATGTTGAGATAATCAGAAAACACCCTAGAGAGACCAAAGTGATCTCTCAAACAGATGTTTTTCAATTACATTTCAATTTCAGGAAGGAGGGAAACACAAAAGACTAACTTAAAAGTATGTGCGAATTTTTCTGTATTTTTATCCCAGATGGTTTTCTCCACACTTAGAGCCAGAAGGTTAATAGCAAAGGCTTAATGAACACTTTCCCTGACTGGAGGAGAGGCCTGAAAGCAAGCACTTCCTCCTCTCATTAGAATGAGAAATTCTGCTGCAAGAAGACACCCTTAAAAAAGTCCAAGAACTGGGGGCTGGAGCGATAGCACAGCGGGTAGGGTGTTTGCCTTGCACGCAGCCAACCCGGGTTCGATTCCCAGCATCCCATATGGTCTCCTGAGCACCGCCAGGGGTGATTCCTGAGTGCAGAGCCAGGAGTAACCCCTGAGCATCGCCGGGTGTAACCCAAAAAAGCAAAAAAAAAAAAAAAAAGTTCATGAACTATACCTTCCCCAGAGCCTGGCGAAAGAAGAGAATGAGGAAATAACAGTAGGATTTATCAGTGCTAAAGTGAATTGAAAATACAGGTCAAGACCAAGTGGCTCAGGGCCAGAGAGAGTACAGCTGGTAGGGTGCCTGCCTTGTATGTGCTGACCTGGGTTGGATCCCCGGCACTGCTAACAGTCCCCTGAGCACAGAGCCAGGAGTAAGTTCTAAGTACAGCTGGGTGTGAGCCACAAATAAAACAACAAAAGACCAAAAGAGTGGCTCAGATCACGCATGGAATAATCTGTTAAGGTCCTGTTTAAACAGTTTCTCTTGTCTCTGACAGTGATGCACCAGACTAGTCCCTACACAGATGTGAAAAGTACAAAAAGGCTTCTGGAAAGACTGGTCAACTTAAATTATTTTGTACCATGAAAATTTGGTCATAATGAGTATAAGATGTTAACTGAAGGCTCTACTGCGGTTTATTAATTTTGGGGCCTGGAGGCACACCCAGTGGCGATTAGGGCTTAGTCCTGGCTGTGTTCAGGTCTAACTCCTGGCAGAGCCCAGAGGACCCTATGTGGTGCTGCGGATCAAACCCAGGGCTGACTCCGTGCAAGGCAGGCAACCTACCCACCCTACTATTGCTCCTACCCTGTAGTCTATTAATCTTAACAATTTTTTTCACTTCCAGTAGACTTAAGACGAGGATGCTCCACCTAGCTCCGCAAACCAGTTATGCTAACTTTATATTAGAAAATGAGCGACTGAGAAGGAAAGTTTTGAGGTTACAGCTTCATTCTTTTGAACCCCAATCCTTCTCATTTCTCCACAGCCTATCCGCTTACAACAAAATGTCGTCTTGTTTAATTTTTCCATTTAAAAGGAAAAGTCCTTGAACTTCAGATCGAGAAATTAACTCTAGGGCTGGAAATTTATCTAGTGACAGTGTTAATGCTTTGCACTCTCTGACACATTAATTTGATCAACACCCCACTCCAAAAATAAAAAGAAATGAATTTTAAGTTGCTTCAAAAAACCTGAAGTGAGGTCTGAAGAGACAATACAGCATGTAGGGAGCCTGCCTTGCATGTGGCCAATCCTGGTTCAATCCCAGGCATCCCCAAAAGAACTCAGAACCCTGCCAGGAGTGATCCCTGAGCGCAATTAGCAGTAAACCATGGGCCACGCGACCCCTATGCGCTCCCCAGAGACAGACACACACACACACAACCCCCTAAAAGAGCAAACCATGGGCCTCGCGACCCCTATGCGCTCCCCAGAGACACATACACACACACACACACACACACACACACATCCTCTAAAAGAGCAACAACCTGGGACCATGGCTTAGATCTGAATGTCATAGAGAAAAGTAGTGTACTGGCATTAGTCATGAAGGTCCTGCAGATCTCTGCACAGTAGAGACCTGCTACCGTCCTTCTATGCAGAAACTCGAATTCCGAATATTACCCCTCCCCCACAAAAACAGACAAAAACTTGTCCTCCTGTCTGTCCCAGAAAATATCCTGGGCTTCTATCACCTCTCTGCAGCGCTGTGACGCTCCCAATTTGTAAACTGTCATGTCAACCTTTCCTACCAAGTAGAAGGGGAAACTGGGAAGGTGGCTGGGCTCTGTGATTTTTCACTGCTAAGGACTCCACACTCAAATCCAACACGTTTATCCAACACTAAGAGAACTTCCAGGAAGTGCCCACCAAGGGCGACCAAAGCACTTTCTTCCCAGGAAACCTCTTTGCCAAGAAATATTCCGAGACCCGAGACCTACGGTTTTTTTTTTTTTTTAACTCAACAAAAAGTGTGTGCGCCGGCCGGAGGGGGTGGGAAAGAGCGTGGCAAGAATTTGCCCGGCTCTTACGCCTCCTCTCTCGGAGCGCGCCCAAGTCTGCGGCCTCGGGCTCTGGGACACTTCCCCTCCCACCCGCCGCGGAGCCGCAGCTGTAAGTTGCGCGAAGCGGGCTCTGGGCACGTCAATCAACCGAGTCCTCCCGCCTCCCGTCTACACCTCCTCTCCCTTCCCCCCCTCGGAAAAATAAAGGGAAAGAAAGGGGGGAATTAAAAAAAAAGGAGAAGAAGAGAACAAATTTGTGAACTAGACTCGGCGGGAGCTTTGCCTCCGACGCATGGAGGCCGCTTGTCCCGGACCCGGCGCGCCGGCGGGCGGCGGGCTCGAGCCAGGCGGCTCGGCAGCCGCCCCGTCGCCGGGGTCCTCGCCGCGCGTCCGCCGCGCTCCGGCTCCCCGCACGGGTTGACGCCGCTCCGGCCCCGCACTCCGTCGGGCCCGCGCGGCCCGCCGCCTTTCGGGCCGGGCCAAAGTTGCGCAAATCGCCTCACAACTGGCAGCTACTCACCGGCAGCAGCACGAACCGGGGCGGCGGAGGTTTTGAGGAGTTTGAGGCAAATCGGCCGCGCGAAAGGCGGGCAGAGGTGAAGGGGCCGCGAGCTGCAGTGGCGGCGGCGCGCGGCGCTCGGGCTGGGCTGCGCGGAGAGGCTCAGGCTCTGCCAGGGACTGTGCTGCAACAAAGGACTTCCGCTGCCGCACAGCCGCGCCTGCCGCACCGCACTGAGCCGGCCCCGCTTACGCGGCGACTCCGGGTCTGCCCACCAGTTCGCTGCGGCGTCCGCCAGCCTTCCCCTCCCTCTCGCCCGCCCACCCACTCCGCCGCTGGCTGCTAGGGGCACCCGCGGTCGCCTGTTTGTTGCAACAAGTTTCTGCGTCGGGCTCCGAGGAGGCTGGCGCAACCCGCACCGCGGGGGCCGGCGCGGCTTGACCACCCCTCTCGCCCCTCTCCCAGGGGTACGCTTGGGACCTCCTCCTCCTGTTTGCACAGCTGGAGGAGACCGGGCTCCTCCCGATTCCCCAAGGCCAGGATGCTGCCATCCCACCCTGTCCCGAAGTCCGTCCCCAGCCCTGGGCCCGCCCTCGCAGCACGCCCCCCCGATCTTCTGGGGGCGTGGGTACCCTAGCCCTGTCCCGCGCGCCGCCGGTCAGTGCAGGGTCGTTTTTTTCCCGCGCTCCCCCCAACCCCTGGCCCGTCCGCCTTTGCCCCTGAGTCACTTCCCCGCCATGCCCCACCCCGTCCAGCCCGCCTCTTCTCTCAAGCTCCCGCACCTCAGTCCGCTTGGACCCGCGCCCTCAGCCCTCTCCCAGGAACACGCGGTCGCACCCTTCCCCACCCCCAACCCCGCCTGAACTGAGCCGGGGCCCGGTGCTTTTGCACACCCTGGGGGAAAGTCCCGGGGTCACGCGGTTGTAGGGGGGGCGCCCGTGACGCCCCGGCTGGGCTCCCACGCTTCCGCCTACAGAGTCACGACTAGAGACCGCGGCCGAGGCGCCAGGGAGCGGGCTGACCCCCGCCCCGCCACAGGAGCGGGCCGCGGGCGGGCGGGCAGGCGGGCGCGCGCGCACGTACGCACGCACGCACACCGCGGCCCTCGCGCCCCTCGCTCGCGGGCTAGCAGGGCACGCAGTCACGTGAGCCCTCGCGGGCTGGTCGGCGCGAGAAGCCGCGCGAGAGCGGGCCACGGGGTGCGTGAGCCGGCGCCGCCGCGTGACGTACACGGCGCGGGAGCCGCCCCTCCCGCACGGAGGATCCGGCGGGCCGCCGCGGCGGCGTCTGGGTAAGCGACGCGGCCCAACCCCTGTGGGCTGCTCCGGGCTCAGGGCCCTCCCGCCGCGAGCCGCCCGGGGCGGCGGCCTGCAGCTGCGGCGGTCGCGGAACCAGATGCAAGTAGCCGGGATAAGGGGTGTTTTCGGTCCGTTGCAGATGTCAATCAGGGCCCAGGAGGAAAACGGCCACCGCGAGTGAGCGCGGGGTCGAGGATCTCACCCCCGCCCCGCCCCACCCCCGCCCTCCCCTCCAGAGCCACTTTTCGCTGCCCGCATGAGGCAGCTGCCCGGACCTGACGAAGGCCGGGCCGGCGCGCGGGAGCCCGCCCGGGTGCGACCCCAGGCAGGAAGCCCGCACGGGCCCGCGGAGCTCCGGCGCGCGGACGCACCTCCCCCTCGGGGCAAGTGGGCTGGTCTCCAGGCGCTGCTGCGGGTGGCTGCGGCCACCGCCTTCCCTCTGCTCAGCCTGGCCCTGTTTGTGATCGACCCGCCTCTCGGGTAGGCATCTCCTCCCCTTATTGTCTTCCCTCCTTCAGGTGCCATTCATCTCCTGTAAAGCCTGCCCCGGTCTTTTTCTTTTCTTTTTCTTCTTCTTCTTCTTCTTTTTTTTTATTAAAAAGCGTGTGCCACGGATCACTGCCCGCCCGAGCACTCGTTACTGGGAGCCGGGGAGCCGATCCCCAAGCGCTGTCCCTCAACTGTGACAGCCGCTGGCGGGACCGAGGCTGGTTTCCCGCCCAAGGGATTCCCCCTGGGGTCGACCTGCTTGTCTCGGGAGGCGTCCGCCTTTCTGGTACCGTTGTTGATGCTCACAGGATCATTTGTCACGTTATAAAGTTACACTTTTGTGATCGCAGCGTTTTCGAGCCGAGAGCGCCTTCGGGAAAACCCAGGTCGTGCCTCTCACCAGTGCCTCTCACCAGGCCCCAAGAGAGTAGCGGGAGGTGGTCTGACGGACCTTGGGTGACCCAGGCGCCAGGGGCTCAGTCGTGGAGTTCTCCCTACAGGACCTCCACCGCCAGTTTGACCCACTCTTGGGAGAGACTGGCCGCCAGAGGTGACGATTTTTGGCTCGACCCAAGCTGTTGAGAAACCAGGCTTGGCCGGTGTGAGATGCCGCTGATATTTTAAGGAATGAGCTTGGTACTATTTGTAGGTGGAATAGACTTGCCGGTGATCTTGTGTGCTCAAGACCTGTTTGCAACATTGGTTGCTTAAGCCTTTAAGCCATTACAATCTTACACAGCAAAATATATTTGGGGAAGGGGGATGGGTGGGCGGGGATCCCAAGAGTTTGCTGGTATTCCAACCCAGGGCCTCACACACGCTCTAAGCGCTCTAACCATTGCGCTCCAGCCCACAATTTGAGTGTTTTCACTGAAGAAGAGCTTTTCCTCCGTTGTCAGGCATCGGCTCCTAAATAGGAGCAAAGCACTAATGGCCCAGGATGTGTACTGGATTAGTTTGATGGTTGAAAGGTAATCAGATGGCTTAGGACCATCATGGGGTGGTCAGCAGGAGAGGAGGGAGGGACTGCACTTGACTTGCTGTATCTTTTTGCTTATCTGGAGAGGAGATGGCTGGTTTGGGTCTCTATTTGAGTACCTGCCATGACTAGCTGCTTTTGAAGATGAATTTCGACTTCTTACTGAAAAGGAGGTTACATTGGCTCCATTTTATGGAGGAGACAAGTTTAGAGATTTACCTGACTTGGCTGAAGTAGTTATTTGCAGTAGAACTCAAGGCTAGATCACTTATCTCCCAAGTCAAGCCTGCTTTTTTGCTTTATATCTTGCTACCACTTGCAGCCAGGAAAGGGATGAGAGAATCGCCTTGTGGCTGATTTATTGGCGCCTGTGGTTGCCCAGAGAGGCCGAGCAGGACTTTCAGCTGCCCTCTCTGCCTTAGAAAGTAGAGCTATGAGCTTCCACCCTATCTCCTGAGGGGAATTCGAAGGAGCCAGGCTGTCTAGCTGGGGAGGAGGGGCCGAAGTGCCTTGCCTGTAAAATATCCTGGTGAGAGCTGTGCTGGGAAGTGTTGCATAATGCCCTCCCTGCCACTGAACCAAAGTGATTTATGTACTGTGGTGCGTAGGTGCTGCTCTGACCATCTTGTTAAAGAAAAACCTGTTCATGTTAGTAATAACAGAGCCAGAAAGTGTTGGGGGTTGGGGTTCTATTATTGCAGATTTTATTTCTTGTTTTGTTGTTGTTTTTTTTTTTAAACAGCGCAGGTGCTCTTATCTCGTTAAGTTAGGAAGTACTGCTCTACCACTTCCTGCGCCTTCTGCTTTATTGCAAATAACGTAATGTGCATTTCAATTTTTTGAGAGGTTACTAAGAAAAATCGCTCCAGTTTATAGTTACCAGTACATGGAGTCAGCCTTGTTTTTATTTTCTCCTTATGTTATTTGCTCATTGAATGTCCTATGCTTGGGTTTTCCTCATCTGTAAAATTAAAATGACAAATACAGTCACAGGATTAAAAGAGAAAGTACGTAAAGCACTAAGTACAAAACCTTCCTTATAGTTGATTTAGTCATAGTAATACCTCTTGATAATAACTAAAATGGTATTTGCTAGTCTTACTAGGAAAGATGTTGTTACTTTAATTTCCCTAAGGGAGAGGGGAGGAAGAGGAGAACAAAGTGTTTGAAGTGAACAGTTTGAGAATATTTTTAATTCATTTGCACTTCTGCTTTTTCTTGGCTAGCAGGATTTTTTAAACATTTTTTTGAGGGGGGGAGTTAATTTTGTTATGTCACTTATTTTTTAACTTAAAAACATTCACTTCCCTGGTTACAAATCAATTTGAAGACTTTTGAAAAATTTTAGGCACTTTAAACAAGGGTTTTCTTGACATGTTTCTGGACAGTTCTGTCAAAGGAAGTATTGGTTCACCTATATTCAGAAGTTAGCATCACTCTTGTCTGTAGTGCATTTCAGTATTCTAGGTCTGTACTAGCATTGTCATTTTCCAGCTTTCTCCTATCCTTTCAAGTATCTTATTTTCTTTTTCCAGAAACACAGTTTTTCTTGTGTGTGTGGGTTTAAAAAGAATGTTTTCCTTTCCTTCACAGGGTTTTGCTTTTCTTTCATTTTACTTTACTTTTTTTTTTTTTAAGGGTACACCAGCAATTTGCACTCCACTGGTGGTAACGGTCTTGTTTGCCTGGTATTACTGTGGCTTTATCAGGCTTCCCACTCGTTTCTATGGGGGTTAGAGTTCTAGTGGGCTGCCTCTGTCTACCATCGAACAGAAGGCCCCAACCAAATGCTTCCCTGTTTGGTAAAGGTTTCTAGAGCATAACTGTTCTTCCTGTGTCATCTACTACATTTATTTCTTTTTTTTTTTTTTTTTTTTTTTGCTTTTTGGGTCACACTGGCGATGCACAGGGGTTACTCCTGGCTCTGCACTCAGGAATTACTCCTGGCGGTGCTCAGGGGACCATATGGGATGCTGGGAATCGAACCCGGGTCGGCCGCGTGCAAGGCAAACGCCCTACCCGCTGTGCTATCGCTCCAGCCCCTACATTTATTTCTTATTCCTGTCTTTAACATACTTAGTGATTTTCATTAGCAGATCCTAGAATTATTGAAAACCTTACCTCAAGCTAAGTATTCCAAATTTAGATTTCCACATCCTTTTGTGGTGCCTAGTGATCACACACACCCTTCGTACTGGAGTCAAACCTGGGGCCTCACAGAGGTAAGGTCTGTGCTTTGTCATTGAGTCACAACCCTAGTAATTTTCAAATACTCTGAAAATTGTTGTAATGGAGTATGAAAAATGTATCATTGTCCTAATTACTTTAAAAGAAGAAATGGGGAAATGATTATGTCTCTTCTCTGTCCTCAATGCCCATCCACCTACTTTGAAAGTGTGTTTTTTGTTTTGTTTTGCTTTTTGTTTTGGGGCTACCCCTGGTGATGCTCAGGGGTTACTCCGGGCTCTGCACTCAGAAATTACTCCTGATGGTGCTTGGGGGACCACATATGGGATGCTGGGAATGGAACCTGGGTTGGCCACATGCAAAGTAAATGCTTATACCCACTGTACTATCACTCCAGGCCCAAGGATATTTGTTTTTAAATCTGGTTGCTTTTAAAGTTACAGTGAGAATTACACGTGTTGGCTTTTTTATTTAATGTAATTGAGCTTCTTTTTCTTTCTAAGTTAGAGTGTGAAACATTCTTGATTTCTTCTATTCAGTTGTTCTTTCTTTTTTTTTGGGGGGGGGCCACACCCGGCGATGCACAGGGGTTACTTCTGGCTCTGCACTCAGGAATTACTCCTGGTGGTGCCTGGGGACCATGTGGGATGCTGAGAATCGAACCCAGGTCGGCTGCATGCAAGGCAAACGCCCTACCCGCTGTACTATTGCTCCAGCCCCTATTTAGTGGTTCTTAAATAAGACATCTGGTTAGGATCACCTGTGAAGCCAGAGTAACAGGATCAGTGTTTTACCCCTTCAGTTCTGTTTGGGTTCATCTGGAGTAGGTAGGACTCACCCATCACAACAACTTCATGGAAGATTTCACAAAATACTCTGCACAAGAGCCCATTCTTGGATAAAAATTATTTCTGCAAATATTGTTTCTTTAGATTATAAGATGTTACACTTCTGGTATCTTGTATAAATACATTTGAAAGCTAAAATCACTAAAATATTTTCTCTTGTGGCACTTTGAGTATTTCTGCTTTTACCTTTGTATTTGTGGCTATGAATAACTATCTTTAAAAAGCTGTACACGTTTCTTTGCCAACTTTTCATTCTTAATGATAGGAGTGTTAGAAACCAAGAGAAAATATGTTTTCTACACAGTGTTTTGGGTTGTTTTGTTTTTGTTTTGTTTCGGGGCAACACCCAGAAATGCTCAGCACTTAGTCCTGACTCTGAGCTCCTGGTGGGCTCTGGGAACCATATGGGTGCTGAGAATTGAACCTGGGTCAACCGCATGCAAGTCTTACCTGCTCTATTATCTCTCCAGCCCCTACACAATGTTATAATCGTTTTTTTAAATTTCTCTCTTAAAACTTCTAGTTTTGGGGGGCTGGAGCGATAGCACAGTGGGTAGGGCATTTGCCTTGCACATGGCCAACCCAGGTTCGAATCGCAGCATCCCATATGGCCCCTAAGCACCACCAGGACTAATTCCTGAGTGCAGTGCCAGGAGTAACCCCTGAGCATCACCGGGTGTGACCCCTCCAAAAAAAAACTTTTAGTTTTTGCTAACCCAAAGTTACTGCAATCTAGCAAATAAAGGCTTTTATGAACATAAATATTGCTGAGCCTATTATTAGAAATATCACTATGGTAACAGATAAGACATAAGTAACACTTGGGAGATTGGAGAAATAGTATATATGCTTATATCATGCAAGGTGTTTGTCTTCCATGTGGCTGACCTGGGTTTTTTTCCCTGACATTATATATAGTTCCCTGAGCATAGCTGGGGTATGGTTCTAACCCCACCCCCTCTCAAAAGAAGTAACACTTGTACATTTTTCTTTTACTTCTTATTGTTCTATATAACAGTATAAAATTTCTACCAAAAGGCCAGAGAGATAGCTCAGTAGCCTGGAGCTCATACTTTACATATAGAAAGCCCAAGATTTGATCCCCATATGGTACCAGAACACTACCAAGGAATGATCCTGAGCATCACCAGATGTGCCCCCAAACAAAACAAAACAAACAAAAAAAGTGAAACAATGAAAGGACACAGAAAATCAGGAAGCCATCAGCTTAATGGTATTGCCCTCAAGATGACCCAGTGATTAGAATTAAGGGAAGATTTAAAGCAACAGTTGTAACTGTTCAGAGATGTAGAATAACAGGGTTGGAATGTGCATGAACCAGGAATCAATATGAGCAGAGAAATAAAAACTGAAAGATGTGAGAAAAGAATGAGGGCCTGGAGTGATAGTACTGTGGGTAGGGCACTTGCTTTGCTTGTGGCCATCCTGAATTTGATCTCCGGCACCTCAAATAGTCCCCTTTGAATCACACCGCTAGGAGTGATCCCTGATTTCAGAATCTGGAGTAATCCCTGAGCACAAGAACTAAAAAAAGATTGAAAATATTTTACCTGAAATAATTCGCTAAATGGGCTTAAATTAAAAGTCTGGGCCAGAATGATAGTACAGAGGATAGGGTGCTTTCCTTGCACACTGCCGACCCTGTTTTGATCCCCAGAATCCCTGTGATCCCTTGGGTCCACCAGGAATAAGTCCTGAGCCAGAGCATAGACCCAGGAATAAACTCTGAGCACAGCTGGGTGTGTTCTTAAAAAAATAAAATTGAATTAAAAAAGTAAGTAAACTTAAATATAGATTAGTAAAAATTACATCCTCTGATGTAACAAACAAATTAATATAAGGCAGAGTTAACCATTTCAACGCTCTATATTAGTGTCAGACTGAGCTATAGCACAGCGATTGGGTGTTAGCCTTTCACATGGCCGACCCATGTTCGATTCCTCTGTCCCTCTCCGAGAGCCCAGCAAGCTGCCGAGAGTATCCCGCCCGCACGGCAGAGCCTGGCAAGCTCCCCGTGGCGTATTGGATATGCCAAAAACAGTAACAACAAGTCTCACATTGAGAGATGTTACTGGTGCCCGCTCGAGCAAATCGATGAGCAACGGGATGACAGTGACATATTAGTGTCAGGGATATTTTCCTAAGTTTCTTTTTGCTTATTTTTTGAGTCACTCCAGGAAGTGTTTGGGTGACTCTAGGGTTTTTTTTTCAAGATCTAAACTTCTTAGCTTGTGGACTGACTGCTAAGTTTGTGTATAAGTGCCATCTGAAAGAGTACATACAGGATTGGAGAGATATTCAGCAATGCACGTAGCAGTCTCAGGTTCCATCCCTGTAGCCTCATGACTCCCCAGGTACCTGCAGGAGCAACCACACCCACCAACATCAAGCCTCTTACCAACACTGGGTGAATCCCCCCAACTCCACCTTGGGGATAGGAGAGACGTTAACAGTTGGTCAGGCACTTGCCTTGCATCTGAATGACTCAGGTTTGGTATCCAGCACCCAATAAGATCCCCCAAGCCCTGCCAAGACAGATGCCCTACCCACTGCACTATCTTTCCAGGCCCTTTTTTGTTTCTTAAAGATGCGTTCTTAGCTGCTTTTATTTCACTCTCATCCTACCCATACCTGGTGACTTCAGCCTGGTAATGTCAGAGGACCTTTCTCTCTTTCCACTCTTGCTCTGCTAGAGCGTCAGTCTTTCATACAATGAACACCCATCCACTGATAGGTAATATTTCTTTTTTTCTTTCCTTCTTTTTTTTTTTTTTAAATCATACCAGTGGTGCTCAGGGCTTACTCCTGGCTCTGCACTCAGGGATCACTCTTGGTGGGGCTCTGGCAACCATATGTGATGCCAGGGATTGAACCCTGGTTGGCCACATGTAAGGCAAATGACCTACTCACTGTGTTATTTGCTCATTTGCTCACTATGTTATTGCCCATTAAGGAAATATTTTTGCTGAGAATAAGTACCTTGAGCTCACTGTATTGAAGATGAAGATTCTTTCACGAAGCCAGTTCTTTTTTTTGTTTTGTTTTTTGCAGGGGGGACATTAGACTACATGTGGCAGTGATCAGGGCTACTCCCAGCTTGGTGCTCAGTGGGCCATGAAGTATAAGGGATTGAATTTGAACTTGGGCCTGCAGATTGCAAGGCAGACACTCCTGCCCTTTAAACCATCTCAAGACTTCAAGTCTGTGCATCTTTTCTCTGGTGTTCTGGAATCCTCCCTTTCTGTCAGTGCCTAGCAAATGGTAGTCAGTCTGTAAAACTGGAATTCTTAGGCTCACCTTTGACCTGAAATCTAATTGGCCATATCCAGTTGCCAGTTCATGTGAGTTCTACATCTGATGTGTCTTGTATTCCTTTCTTTAGTCTACTGCCATTACTTGGATAGGGATATTGACTCCTTTTTGGTCTGTCTTTCTCTTTCCCTTTCCTTTGCTAATCTTCTTTTTAAATTTTAATTTACTTATTTTTATTTATTTTTCTTTTGGGGTCACACCCTGCAATGCTCAGGGGTTATTCCTGGCTCTGCACTCAGGAATTACTCCTGGTGATGCTCAGGGGACCATATGGGAAGCTGGGAATCCAACCCTGTGGGGGTGGGGGGTGCTGGCCGCATGCAAGGCAAAAACGCCTACCTGCTATACTACAGCTGTAGCCCCGCCTTGCTAATCTTCTTTGTGTGTTGTTACTAGAATAGTCTCAATTCAATGCCTGATGATGAAGATGATGAATATGATGATGGTGATGACAATGATGACTAGTATTTGTTGAACTCTGAGTTCTACAATTTCTAAATGCTTATGGGCATTATTGTACTAAATCTGTGTAACAGCCTGTGAGGTAAATACTGTAATTATCCACATTTTATAAGTGAAATTGAGACTTAGAGAGTTAAGCATTCCAACAGCAGTGTTAAAATTATAATCCAATTGTCTTGCTCCAGAATCCAAGCTTTATAACTAGTA
The DNA here is from genome assembly GCF_027595985.1 of Sorex araneus. Lineage (NCBI taxonomy): Eukaryota > Metazoa > Chordata > Mammalia > Eulipotyphla > Soricidae > Sorex > Sorex araneus. Next base: position 35,718,501 of record NC_073304.1, read on the forward strand.
TATTGTGTTCCCACCCACTGAAAACATCTTAATATTAAGTTCTCCATTTCAAGTACCATCACAGTTCTTTATAGTTTTATTGACCCCTCCTGTTAATTGATCCCATCACTTGTTCTGTTCTTTGCTTTTAGTTTTCCTATGACAAAGCAAATTCTTTTGTTCTCCTGAAGAAAACAAATATACATATCAGTATGTATATTAACACACACTGATATCTGTTCATTTACTCATTCTGTTTTTTTGTTCCTGGGTGCTGTGTTCACCTTCTTTTCTTCTAAATCACTAAAATGGCATATTTTGCATTGGATCACCTATTATTTTACTCTGCTTCACAGCATGTGATCTGAACTGCTCTTAGGCACTTAGCACTTATTCCTTTATTTCCAATTGTAATTGCTGTTTTGGTTTTATTTCCTGATTGCCTGTAATCTTTTTTTTTTCCCCATTTTTTGGGTCACACTCAGCAGTGCACAGGGGTTACTCCTGGCGGTGCTCAGTGGAACCATATGAGATGCTGGGAATCAAACCCGGGATGGCCGCGTGCAAGGCAAACACCCTACCCACTGTACTATTGCTCCAGCCCCTAGCTTGTAATCTTTTTGATTGCAGTATCTATGTAATTTTTCTGTACTGTACATTGTCATTTTTTTAAAATTAAATTTCTCTTCAAAATATAAGTATAGGGCTGGAGAGATAGTATAGTGAGTAAGGCACTTTGCTTGCACACAGCTGACCAGGATTTGATCCCCGGCACCACATATAGTCTCCCAAGCCTGGCCAGGAGCGATCCCTGACTCAGATCAATGTCACCCTACTCACTCCAAAAAGAAAAACAAAAAACTTGCCTTTGAAACTTAAGAGAAAGTACAGAAACTATAGATGCTTGCCTTGCTTGCATCTGACCCTGGTTTGATCCCTAGTATCACATGGTTCCCAGAATATGCTTGAGAGATATCCCAAACACAGATCCAGGAGTCACTTCATCACTGTGTTTAAGCAGCAGAAAATCTGGTTTCTCCCTGATTCCTCTTTCCAAAAGTTCCTGATGTCTTGAGAAACAAAACAGCTTTTCCCTTGGCTCTTCCAGTCTGTGGTCATGTTCCATTTGAGGGATAGGTTGGGATGACATTTAGGTTTTGGGACCCAGGATTTGAATCCTCTAGCAGTGTGAACCTGGGTAAATTAAATCTTTATAATTGAGTTCCTTTATCTGTAAGGCACATTAAATACATTCCCTTTCTTATAAGGTTATACTGAAAATGAAATGAGTGCAAAGTGAAGTGTCTGCTATTTTTAGTATCACTCATTCAACTGTCTGCTTCCCTAGCTGCTGCCAGTTTCCTGATGGCTAACCCCATACTCTCATCATTTATTTACATGGACCTTGGTCTCTTTGGCTAGAGAAGAAACTTATACCCTCTTTTCAGTATCTTCACTTTCAGCGTAGATTCTCCCAGCACCCCCCACCCCCAATGATTATCATTATAACCTGACCACCATCTTCTGTAAAGCCTCAAGGCTCTGTACAGTTGGGATGGAGAAGGTGAGGTATCGCCTTCTACTTGCCTGGGTCCATAGATCGAGTATCCTTGATGCTTACCTTTGACTTCTCCACTGATTTCCTCTGCATGTTCTCCCTTGTGTATGACTTTACCTGTGGTCCCATCCTGCTTTCTCCTTCCTTCAGGAACCTCTGTGTTTATCTGTGACTGAATCCAGTTATGATCAGGATTAGATTCTTTTTTATGGGGCCCCTAACTCTTATAAATCAAGGAATGAGACTCATCAGCTATTTTCAGGACTCCTGTTAAGTTCTCACATGTATGATAGGCTGTTGTTCCCTAAGCACACGGATGGTTCTTAAGGAGCAGTCGGGGCACATAGTTATGTTACTAACGTTTATAACCAATGGTGGAATAGCAGTTTCAATAACAAGGTGGTTTTTATATGTCTCATCTAACTCTTAAACAGGGAAATCAGTCTCATTCCTATTTTCTAGTGAGAAAGCAGGACTAGAAACTTTTGTGGCATAGATAAAAAAGGACAGAGGGTTCTTTTTGTTCCTGAGTCACTTGTACCAAGTTATCTTATTAAAGGAAAAAGTCACATTTCAGGGTTTGAGTAGAATTAATAGTGTTTGTTATAATGAAGATGGGGATTAATGTAAGATTTGAGATGAAACAAGCAAGATTGAAAACATTGAATAATTTTGTTTAGCTTTAAATATCCTTATACTCTAGATCTGTAGGAACTAGAATTAAAAAGAACTATGTATTTTTTTTTCCCTCTCAGAGCCATAATGGACACAGCTAGCCATAGCCTTGTCCTTCTGCAGCAGTTGAACATGCAACGAGAATTTGGTTTTCTGTGTGATTGCACGGTTGCTATTGGAGATGTTTACTTTAAAGCCCACAGAGCAGTGCTTGCTGCTTTTTCTAACTATTTCAAGATGATATTTATTCATCAAACAAGGTAAGGATGTGCATCTGTAAGAATTCTTTAATTCCTGCATGCAAAGAATGGACACCAGCCCTCTGAACCATCTCCCCAGCCCTGAATTGCTTTTAAAATTTAGGTTACCCTAACAATATAGGTATTTAGAGAGAGTGTGGAAAACATATTTAGATTCTGAACTCTTGGTAATAAGTAACTTTAGGGACTGGTAAGATAGTTCAAAAGAGCTTATGTTCATGTTGATGCAGGAGAGTGGTTTGCTCTCTGGCTCCAGTTGATTCCCTTACCACCCTTGGAAGCAACGCCTGTGCACAATGTAGTATGTGATCTGAGCCAGGTAGAACCAGAGTCAGAAACAAGCAAATACAAGAGTAACTTTAGGAACCTGAGAGATAGTACAAGGCAGGGTGCTTGCCTTGCACATGGCTCATCTAGTTTTTTGTTCATAGCACTTTTTGTTTGAGACCACCAGAAGTGATCCCTGAGCTCAGAACCAAGAGTAAGCCCTGAGGGGCCGGAGCGATAGCACAGCAGGTCGGGCATTTGCCTTGCACGTGGCCAATCTGGGTTCAATCCCCGGCATCCCATATGGTCCCCTGAGCACTGCCATGAGTAATTCCTGAGTTCAGAACCAGGAGTAACCCCTGAGCATTGCCGGGTGTGACCCAAAAAGCAAAGAAAAAAAAAGATTAAGCTTTGAGCTCTGCTAGGTGTAGCTCAAGTACACACACACACACTTTGAAACTCTATTTATATAACATTAGCTAATTTTGGGGGGGGAAGTAGGGGTATTGAGCCACACACCCAATGTTGCTCAGGGCTTGCTCCTTGTTTTCGCTCAGGGATTACTCTAGGAAGGGCTCAGGGGACCATGCAGGGTGGTAGGATTGAACCTGGTCAGCAGTGTGCAAGGCAGCTTTCCTACCCACTGTACCATTGTTGAGTCCCTGCTAATTATTCTTTCATTCAAATATCATGTCAGGTATTGTGCTGAGCTGTAGTAAAAGGTAAGCTGTATCTTTTACACTCAAGAAGTTAATAGATTAGATCCAGAGAGATATCTTATATATGTAGGAGCCCTAAGTTCTATCCCAATACCAAATGGTCCCCCAAGCACCACCAGGGCTTTATATCCAGAGCACTGTACACAGAGTAACCCTAGAGCACTACTAGGTATGGCCCCAAAAAATCAAAAAGACAAATCAGTAGCCTAATGGAATTTGGTACATGTAAAGAAATAATTGCAATATGGTTGCTCTTTGGGGGTTTCAGTTTCTTCCTGAAACGGAATAGGTTGGAATAGTATACTAACAGGTTACTATTAGTAATAATCAGTGCCATCAGTACATAAGGGAGGTGTTGTTCAAGGTAGATTGGAATATCAATTTCCCTGTTTTGAGAAAGTTGGAATTACAGAGGCGCTGGATCTTGAAGGATCAGAGGGAGTTTTTCAGTTGAAGAGAAATATGAGAACATACATTATAGGCAGAGGGTGAAAATCATGAAAGCATGCAGATGTGAACTAGGCTGGTACATTCAGAAAACAAGCAGGAGTAGATCAGAATGATTAGTATGTATGTCACAAGGAGAAAGGAGGTTATGTGTAGCCTTTTCTGCATGCCAACTTCCTGTCTGATGTAAGTGTCAGTGTAGAAAGTAGATAGAAACACTGCCTTCTTATCAGTCTCATTCTAGAACTGTAAGTTAATTTCATCTTCAAAGGGTCTGTGTGTACCAGGCACTGTGTTAAACTAAATGCAGGAGATACCAGGTGACAGACCAGTGCAAGTAAAATGTCTCAGTTAACAGAGCTCTGTGCTGTAGTTAAAAAAAAATGTTGATGGAAGTGGAAGTGGGTAGGTCAGAGCTGAAAGTGAAACTCAACGGGGATTTCCCAGATAACTAGACTAAAGATAAAGATTGCCAGCATACTGACACCTAGAGCATTCTCAGGTAGCTCCAAGCTACTTTGCTCCAAGCAAACTTTGTGAATTCATTGACTGATTTCCTGGTTCTCGGTAACTAGGTTATCCTACTCGGTAACTAGGTTATCCTACTTCTGTTTTGCTTGGTAATTCCTAATTTTTGGATACATAGCTATTACTGTTATCTGAATTCTAGATTTACATGAAAATTGGACTTAGGTTATTGGGAAGCATTTTAAATTTATACTTAAGGGCTAGGGTGCTAGCTCAAAGGGCTGGAGCACATGCTCTGTTTGCAGGATCCCAAGATTCAGATCCTTACATCACATGGTCTTCTGAGCATTGAGCCAGGAGTAGGCCATGAGCGCCACCAGTATGGCTCCAAAACAAAAATCAAAATTATATCTATTCATTAGTTGGATAGTTTTTTTTTTTTTTTGGTGTGTATGTTTGGTTTAAGGGCCACACCTGGTAAAACTTGGGGACTACTTCTGGCTCTATGCTCAATGGTCACTTCTAGTGGTGCTTGGGAGTCCATGTGGTACCAGGAATTAAACCTTGACTTATCTTCAGACTTCTGGGTGGAGGGGAGTAAGTCCAGGACAAAATATCATGGCATAATGTTTTCAAACCTTATCCATGCTGTAGTATGAGTCATAATGTCATGTTATGGTTGAGTAATATTCCATTACATATATTTATGTATATATTCTATTAAATATATATGCCACATTTAAGAAATCAGTTTATTTGTTGATATATACTGGTGTTTCTACTAGCTAATGTAAATGCTAGTATAATTGTAATATAGATCTGTTTGAGTAACTTGTTTTTAGTTCTCCTGATTTTATGCTTAGTGGTAGGCTATAAAGTTCTGTAAGGACGGGACATGAGTGCTGGAGAATATGTACAGGGTTAAGGTGCTTGTCTTGCATGCTATCAGACCCCCGGTTCAAGCATTGTCAGGAGTGATTGCTAAGCACAGAGCCAAAGGTAACCCAGAGCATTGCCAAGTTGGTCCACATCCCCATCCCGGTCAGAAGAACAGGATACCTATTTTATTCATTTTTTTTTTTTACCTCCTCACATCTAATATAGTATATATTATCTAGGAGTCATTAAATAACTAGGGGCTGGAGAAATAGTATAACAGGTAGAGCACTTGCTGTGCAAGTGGCTGACCCAGGTTCAATATCCAGTACCCCATCTGGTCTCCCAAGCATTTTCAGGAGTGATCCTTGAATATAGAGCCAGAAGTAAACCCTGAGCACTGTCGGTTATGGCCCAAAACCAAAATAACAAATATTGAACTAAACATAGTTTCTGTTTCATGACATTTTTTTTCTTTTGCTTTTTGGGGTGACATCTGGCAGTTCTCAGGTGTGACCACTGCCAGCTTGGTTTTGGGGCCCACGCCCAGGTAGTGCTTGTGGGATTGTGTGGGGAATTAAACACAGGCCTCCAGCATGCCAAGCATGTGCACTAGCCCTTTGAGCTATCACCCTAGCACTGTTTCTTTAGGTAGTAGGCTGAATGCATGAAGACTTGTTGCTGGACCATAAAACCACCATAAAATGAAAGTTGGAACTTTTATTGCTCTATTTCATCAATTTAGATTGCTTAAGTTTGAGCTTCTTAGGAAGAACTTGCTTTAGCCGAAGACCTAATATTAACTAAAAGACCAACTAGGTTGTTTTCATCTTGTGTGGATCTGCTTTTTGTTTTTAACAGCGAATGCATAAAAATACAACCAACTGACATCCAACCTGACATATTCAGCTATTTGTTGCATATTATGTACACGGGGAAAGGACCAAAACAGATTGTGGATCATAGTCGTTTGGAAGAAGGGATTCGATTTCTTCACGCGGACTACCTTTCTCATATTGCAACTGAAATGAATCAGGTGTTCTCACCAGAGACCGTGCAGTCCTCAAATCTGTATGGCATTCAGATCTCAACAACCCAAAAAACAGCTGTCAAACAAGGGCTCGAAGTCAAAGACCCTCCTGCAACTAACACTGGAAACAGAGCTGCTGTCCAGGGCGAACACCCACAGCTGCAGCTTTCTCTGGCAATTGGGCTGGATGATGGCACTGCAGAGCAGCAGAGGGCCCACGCTGCCACCCAGGCATTGGAGGAACATAAGAAGTCCCCAGTGTCCATCAAGCAGGAGAGATCTGAGCCAGAATCAGTGATCTCCCAGAGCCATACTTCACCTTCGTCAGAGGTGACAGGTGCCACTGAAAGTAGCATCAAAATACACCTCTGCCATTACTGTGGAGAGCGTTTTGATTCCCGTAGTAACCTAAGGCAACATCTTCATACCCATGTGTCTGGATCCCTCCCATTTGGAGTCCCTGCCTCCATTCTGGAAAGTAATGACCTTGGTGAAGTGCACCCTCTTACTGAAAATAACGAGGCCCCGGAGTGCCACAGGCTCAGTTCCTTCATTGTCAAGGAGAATGAACAGCAACCTGACCACCCAAACCGGGGTATCACAGAGCCTTTGCAGATCAGTCAAGTGTCTTTGATCTCCAAAGATACTGAGCCAGTAGAATTAAACTGTAATTTTTCTTTTTCAAGGAAAAGAAAAATCAGCTGTACCATCTGTGGTCATAAATTTCTCCGAAAGAGCCAATTGCTGGAACACATGTATACACACAAAGGTAAATCTTACAGGTACAACCGATACCAAAGGTTTGGTAATGCATTAGCTCCGAGATTTCAGCCATATTGTGACAGTTGGTCTGATGTCTCCCTGAAAAGTTCTCGGTTGTCACAAGAACAGTTAGACTCCTCTTGTGCCTTAGAGACAGAGCTCACACAAGAAAATGTGGACACAATCTTAGTTGAGTAGTAGTTTCTTAAGAATTTGTATATCAATTCTGGGGAAAAAAAACAAGCACTTAAAAAAATTTCTAAATTCTTTTCTTCCTCAATTACTTTGACATTTTCCTTTGCCATTTTCCATTCTGTAGGGTTTTCTCCTTGTTTTTCAGGCTCCTCAGTGGTACTCAGGATCTACTCCAGCCTGATGCTGGGAATCACTCCCAGTGGTGCTGTGGAACCATGCAGTACTGGGGGTCAAATCTGGGCCTCCATCATGTGCAGCATGTATGCTAATCCTTTGAGCTATGTCTCAAACCCTGTGTATAATTCTAAGGATGTATATATTTGATCTGTTTATTGTAAGTGATATTAATACATGACTGTTAAAATGTAGCTTTCAATTAGGGCCGTGAACTTTTCGCAAATAGAAATCTGAAATTAAGTAGACACCTGGAACTTTATATTAAATATTTATAAAATGTTTAAATTTTTCCAGGTTTTACAATCAGTAAAACTTAAATAGGAAGCAAATTTTAGAAATTGGGTGGGAGAGCAGGGGTCGCACCATACTTGGCAGTACTCAGGGCCTGTTCCAGGCTATGTTCTGAGGGATTACTCCTGGCAGTGCCTGGGGAATTATGCAGTGCTAGGGATCAAACCCTGAGCTCTCACATGCAAAGCATGCACTCAGTCCATTGAGCTATCTCTACAGCTCTGGAAATGAAATCTTTTCTTTTTCTTTTTTTTCAAAGAAATATTCTAAACTATCACTTTTGGCTCTTGTTTCACATGAATTAAATCTCTTCGAGTATTATTTTTAAAAAGCTTCCATTATAGTTATTTTAATGCATGACTATGTTATAGTCCATAAAAAAGTTTGTTTTCAAACCTAGCCATACCAAATCATGAATAGTCTTAAAATTACTTTTTTTGATTTTGTTTTGTTTGGGGGCCACACCCAGGGATGCTTAGGGGTTACTCCTGGCTCTGCACTCAGGAATTACTCTTGACTTTTCATGGGGGACCATATGGGTTGCAGGGGATCGAACCCTGGTCAGCCATGTGCAAGGCAAGAGCCTTAATCGCTATACTATCTCTCCAGCCCTTGCAATTTTACTTACTAATTCTATAATACCTTTCTTGGCTTTTACCATTTTTTAACATTGAGTATACTGCATTTTTAGTAAAATATATTTTGGTTAAAAGAGAGAAAGGGATAGGCTCAAGAGATAGACCAGGGTTAAGAATCATGCCTTGTAACTCAGACATGAAAGCTTGTAACAATATCTCACGGTGAATCAATAAAAAAAAAAAAAATCATGACTTGGATGTGATTGACCCTTGTTTAATACCCAGACCACATTCCCCTTCATGGGTACAGCTCTGGATGTCTCCAAATAGTGCTGGTGTGGTTCTAAAGGCCTTGATTGAGCACCCTCAGGGCAACCCAGGTAGTGCTCAGCACCACACAACCGTGTCATCCAGCACTTGCATTGAACTGCTGGCTTGGTTGACTGAGAATCACCAGTGGTACCCCTGGGCCTCCTGTGCACTATTTTGCATTCCTGCACCCCACACACACACCACACACACCCCTCCAAAAGAAAGAAGAGTAAAGCTGGGAGCTGCCAGGACCACTTATGGCAATGCTTGGGAAACTACGTTGTGCCTGAAAGCACTCCTGGGCCCCTCCCTGCCAGCATGCATTCCAGCTGTTGAGTCATCTTCCTTAGACTCAGAAAAATCTTGAAGAGAACCAATAAGATACATACACGAAAATAAGCATATCAGAACAGAGTCAAGTGTTCTTAAAAACCTATGAGAAATTTGAGATTTTTATGACTAGATTTACATGAGTTTTTACTTTTTTTTTTTTTTTTTTGCTTTTTGGGTCACACCTGGTGATGCACAGTGGTTACTCCTGGCTTTGCACTTAGGAATTACTCCTGGTGGTGCTCAGGGGACCATATGGGATGCTGGGAATTGAATCCGGGTCGGCCGAGTGCAAGGCAAATGCCCGACTCGCTGTGCTATCACTCCAGCCCCGAGATTTATGTGAGTTTTAAGAAGGAAATGTTAAACAAAAATTATTTTTCTGCCCTCAGTGTCAGAATTTTCTGGCCTCTTCAGGTGATGTTATTTGCTTTGTTTTTTGGGGGGTAACTAACACCTGGTCATACTCAGGGGATGCTGGGGATCAAACCCACATCAGCTGTGTGCCAGCCCCAAGTTGGTATTCATTTTCTAGTAATTAGTTGGAAAAGTAATTTTCTAGAACCACAGGTTTTATTTTTGTCCAGTTCACAAAACTAGCCAGCTTCATTAGTGTCATCTAACTACCTTTAAAATCCTTGTTGCATATGCTGCCCGAGCCCATGTGCTGCTTGCGCCTGTGTGGCCGAGCACATGTGGTGCATGAGCACATGTGTCACCCTCATCTCCGCTCTTGAGATGTGTACGTTTATGCTTTCCTATCTAATTCTGGGATGTGTGTAGGGGCTCTCTCTGCCCTTGGAGAAGCCTGCATTCTATTTTGAGCGCGTTACTCTGTCTCTCTTACTCTCCATTCTCTCCCACTTTTCTCTTCCTCCTTCACTCCAAAAACCCTCCAAATAAAATCTGTTTGCTTCAAAAAAATATCCTTGATAACATTTCCTCTGTGAATAAACATTACTCACTTACAAAGCTAAAGCTTCAAAATAAGCAAAATCCATGCACCAAATGATAGATTCTCCTGCTCTGTGTAACTGGGAAATAGCTCATCAAGCCAGCACAAAGGGTAGATCCAGATTGTTTCTGGAATGTTTAAATTTCAAATACTAGATAGCAAGTATAACAAAAGGGAAAGATTCCAAACTACTTTATCTTTTTTTGTATGTCACCCTTTGAAGTCTTAGCCTCGCAAATATAAATTTGGTTTTTGAAGCTTAGAATTCAACTGCGTACAAAAGCTCCTGAACTTTCTTCTAAGGACATTTCCTAAAAGCATAGTGTTTCTCCTTAGCATTGGAGTTTAGCCAGGAAGGAACTCAAAAGAGTGATCTAATCATTAAAGGACATAATGATTTTCTATGGGTAAACTGAATGTAGGTGAATTATAGAGTGGTCATTTTTTTCTTGAGAGCTGAATAATAAAAAAATGGGCACTGCCTAGGGTAGTTGAGTTTCTTTGCCCAGCGCCAAGCTTGATATGTGCTGAGAGCAAAAATCTTGTATTTGGAGTAGTTAAAAAACGTTGTATTGCTCTTTGGAGGCAGAAGTTACTCTAATTTTAAATAAGTTTAGAGAGGTGCCCTAAAAGGCTGTATCTCGAAGCAACCAGTGTCATCCTCCTGCCTCCCTGCCCCACCACTGCAGAAAGGGCCCCTGAGTGTTGCTGGGTATGATCTCAAGTTCTTTTTTTTAAATTTAAATAATTTAAGAGATTATTGAGCTTAAGGCTGGAATGATAGTACAGCAGGTACTTTTCTTGCATGTGGCTGACCCAGGTTTGATTCTTGGTACCCTGTATGGTCCCCCGAGCCCTGCCAGGAGTGATCCCTGGGTGCAGAGCCAGGAGTAAGCCTGAACACCTCCAGGTGTGGCCTAAACCCCTCCTCCACCAAAAAATTTTATTCAACTCAGTGCCCTCCAAGATTCTATCTGATCGCATGAACACATATAGCATACTTCCATGTATTTTGGGATATTTAGGATATATTTCCTATCCTCCTTTGAGCAATATTTTATTCTAAGATGACTTTTTTCTGTACAAGGGACTTGACTCCCTGAGAGTACATGCCTTGCCTGTGTGAGGCCCTCAACTTGATCCCTGATACTGCACATGGTAGGGGGTGGGAATCTTAATTTTGTCTTGTATAATTATTTCCTGCTTGCTCAGTCTTTAGTCCTTGACACAGGAAGTATGTAGCTAAAGGGATGACTATAAATTGTAGGATAGGGCAGCAAACTAGGGCAGAATCTGGAAAAATGTTAAGAGTTTGCTTGTGATCGATCCTGATAGTACTAAATTTAAAGCAGAAATATGTCTCTGCCTGTTGGTTGTGCAGAAAATAATAGTTAATTTTTATGTTTGTTCTTTTATAGTTGCTTTTAATTTTAGGATTTAAAACAAGTCTTCTTTTTCCTTAGCCGAGGATTGAACCTGGGTTGGCCGTGTGCAAGGCAGGTGCCTTTCCTGCTCTACTGTTGCTTCGGCCCCGCTCTGTTTTATATATATATATTATTTATTTATTTATTTGTTCTTTTTGGCTCACATCCGGCAATGCGCAGGAGTTACTCCTGGCTTTGCAATCAGGAATTATTCCTGATGGTGCTTGGGGGACCACAGGGGATGCTGGGAATCAAACCCGGGTCAGCCTCGTGCAAGGCAAACACCATACCCACTGTGCTATCGCTCCAGCCCTCTGTTTTATACTTTAAAATCTCAAAAGCTAGGGTTTAAGATCCAGTGATTAGTGGTACAGAAACTGGACCCAGTTTTTCTTTTTTTTAATGCATTCAATAGGCATATTTTTAAAATAGTTATTAAATGACTAAAATTATGCTCTCGCTATAATTTTAAGAAACATGATCCTAAGAAAATCAACTTTGTATAAAAAATATCCTTCTGTTCCAGTGACTACTTGATCTGCAAAATGGAGCTGTAACCTTAGCCATATAAGGCTTGCATAATGATTATCGAAATTTTTTTTTTTCTTTTTGGGTCACACCCGGCAATGCACAGGGGTTACTCCTGGCTCATGCACTCAGGAATTACTCCTGGCGGTGCTTGGGGGACCATATGGGATGCTGGGAATCGAACCCAGCTTGGCTACATGCAAGGCAAACATCCTACCTGCTGTGCTATCGCTCTAGTCCCCCAAAATTCTTAAAACTGGAAATCCTATGTGCACCTTAATCAGTGTATCTGAAAAATACTAAGCAGATGTTTTTGTCTTAGAACAGCATAGATTTTTCCCTTTCTAGAATCCTAGAGTTATTTTCTTGAAAAAGTAGGCATTGTTCAGTATTTGTCCTTATTAGCATAATGTCAGAACTCAGCATCTGATAAATGCAGTCTGCCTTATAAGAAACCAAAATTTTCTGGTTTATTTGGGTTATTATTTCTTGTTCTGAATTTCTGACATATATAAAGTGGATATAAGCAGTCCCTACCTCACAGGGGTGTTGTGAGGATTTGTATTAAAGTTATATTAAATTCTTCATATTACTGATAAAAATCAATTATATAAAGAAAACTGTATTATTCTTTAGCTAAATCTATTTGCATCCAATATTTAAATTTTAGTTTGTCTTGAAACAATCATATATTTATGTGATACTCAGTAATTAATTAACAAAACTTTTTTTTAATCATGTAGAAATAGTATTGCTAGAATTTCTTTTTTACTATATTTTAATCATATTGTTTATCTTGCCTTCACCAAGGAGGGTATTAGTTTTTTGGCATTAACGGGAATAAAACCTTGCCAATTTTAGTATTATTAAAACTTCCCCAAAACATATTGTTTGCACATATGAAAAAGGACAAAAGCAATCAAAGAAGTATTATTTTCCTTTATTTGATATAGATCGTATCAAAGTATAGGGCAATAACTAGGCTGGACATAATATGTAATTATGTTCTTTCATAATCTTAATGTTAAAAAGGCTTCACTTAAAACTGAAAGAAATAATCATGGGAAAAGATAGTCTGGAAAATATTCTATTAATGTTTATTTCCATAGATAATTCTTGATGATGTAACTCAGATCCTTAGTGTCAATTTTTTTTATATTAATGGAAATATAAATAGACCATGTGAAGAGGTTTTATTGAGTACTTTGTAGATATCTTTATTTCAAATTAAATGTAGCTCTATGGTATTTTCATTATAATTAATTCTTTAAATCCTGAGCGTGAACTTTGTAAATGTTTCTTGTGCTTCTGTGTTTATGTGGTTGTACTTTTTGAAAACTGACATAATTAAACAATCTCATACTTGGTGTCTTCATACAGGGAATCACAAACTGATATTTGTCTTCATGACCTAGAAGAATCCATTGTGCTTTACACAATTATTCTGTGCCACACTAGATGACTTAGGAAATGCTGCTTCAAAGCAGTTGACATTAGCTATCAGTAACTATTTTGTGTGTAGTAAGTTACTATAGCAAAATGCAAAAGATTATAATCCATAATACATTATTGTATGGTTAAACTCTTCTACTTAATATGGGTTTGCTTCAAAACATTCTTTTGGAAGATTTTGTATTCTCTATTTGGAATAAAAACAGTGGATTTTATATATCATATCATGACAAATGAATGTGATTTGATCATAAAAACAACCTATTAACTTATAAAAGATGTTCTTATTTTACAGCAGTGTCTGCCGAATGCCTTCTTCCTAGTAGTGAGGTAAGTAGTCTCTGTGCCGGGTAACATCTTAGGTATGTGTTACAAAAATGCATAGTGAAGGGCTGGAGAGATAATAGAGAAGGTAGTACTTTTGCCTTGCAACTGGCCAACCCACATTCAATCCGTGGCACCCTGTGCAGTCTCCTGAGTTCCACACCAGAAATGGTCCCTGAATACAAAGCCACGAGTAAGCCCTGAGCCCAGCTTCCACAAAAGGTTGGGAAGGTTGGATAGGGGTGAAGCATAATGTGCCCAACTTTTCCCAATCGGACACCATAATAGAAAATTGGTGCCCTCATCAAATACTTTCCACCTTCCATCATCCTTTTTCCTAATTTACTCCCTACTGTCTCTCTTCCATCAATACAGTGTGTAACTGGTTTTCAACCAAAGTTGTAGTAGTGTTTTTGAGAGAAAAAGAACCAACAGAATATGTGTGTGTGTGTGTGTGTGTGTGTATCTTTATCTATGACTATAGCTTTATAAAATGAGAGGGGTTCGAGAGATAGTCCATAGGTTTAAGGCACTTGCACACAACATTGCTTCTATCATCAACTCTATGTTGTCAGCCATTTATGATTCCTCAAGCACTAAGCACTTTGAAAGTGATCCCTGAGCACAGCTTCCAACGTGACCCAACCCCTGTCCCAAAAGTTTGGTTTGGGACCAGAGAGTACAGGAGGCAAGAAGTTGCCTTCATGAGGCAGACCCCAGTTCGAATCCCAGGAACCATATATGGTACCTCGATTCTATCAGGGGTAACTCCTGAGCACAGAGCTAGGAATAGACCCTGAGCACTGCTGGGTCAGGCCCCAAAACAAAATGATAAAGTGAGATTGGGGGACAGTATTGTAAACTATTCATTCTCATAGTTATGGAAGTTGCCAAGTCCCTAGATATATAGTCAGCAGGCTGGTGATCTAGAAGTGACCACATTTTAGTTCCAGTCCAAAAGCTAACAAGCTTAGGATCAACCAAGGCAGGGAAACACAAATGTCTCAGATCAACAGCCAAGCAGAAGTGTTCTCTGCTCTCAGAAGGGTCAGCTTTTTGTTCTTTTCAGGCCCTCAGCAGACTAGAGGAACACCACGCACATTGCAGAGGGCAAGCTGCCATACAAATCAGATGCAAATGTCAGTCACATTCAAAAATACCATCACAGGTAAATCCAGAATGTTGGATCAAAGAGTTGGTATCTTATGACCCATCAAATTGACACAGTCAACCACATGGTCACTCAATAGTATGTATATGATCCTGATTGCCACAGAAGGAAGCAGGGGGCACTGAGCAGAGTTGCTACAGATATCTAGTGGGTGGATGCCAGGGATTGGTGGGTGTCCGACATGTCCCTCAGGTGCAGAGGAAGCCACCCCCAGCACAGTAATTCAGGCCCCAAAGGTCAGTATGCTGGGGTTCACTAACCATGTTTAGAAGTCTTAAATAGATTTTGTGCTGGTTTTCAAGAACTAAGGGATAAAAGAAAATTCAGTTTGAGGGATTTTGTTTTAGTCATTTTGAAAGTGTTCTTAGACACTGGTGGTGAGTTTGGTGCTAGAAAATTATATACCTAAAACTCAATTATCAGTAACTTTGTAAGTCATAGTTCTTTTTAAAAATAATAAAAAATATATGAAAAAGAATGTGTTCTTAGAGTATGAAATGTGTTTGTTCAGAAATAAATTGTGTTATCTTAATCCTAGCTCTTAAAAATGTGGTTTATTTATTTATTTATTTTTGCTTTATTTATTTATTTATTTTTTTTTTGCACAGGGGTTACTCCTGGCTCGTGCACTCAGGAATTACCCCTGGTGGTGTCAGGGGACCATATGGGATGTTGGGAATCAAACCCGGGTCGGCCGCGTGCAAGGCAAACGCCCTACCTGCTGTGCTATCACTCCAGCCCCCAAAATGTGTTTTTTAAAAAAATCTGTTTTTTCAACTCTTCATGTGGAGCTAGAGAGATAGTACAGTGGGTAGAGCCAACCCAGGTTTGATTCATGGCACCCCCATATGGTCCCCCATGCCCTTCCAGGAGTGACCCCTGTGCATAGAGCCAGGAGTGAGCACTGATGGGTGTGGCCCAAACTCCCCACCCCAAAAAACAGGTATATTAAACTACAAAGAGTTTTTGTTTTTCTACCACACCTAGAGGTGCTCAGGGAACTAAGAGGTGTCAGGGGTCAAATCCTAGGTGCTTGCATGCAAACCATGTGTTCCAGTCATCTTTTCTATCTCTCTGTCCCCCCTACTTTGTTTTGGGTCCACACCCGGATACTCCTGGATCAGTGCTCAGGGATCAGTTTCAGTGGTGCTCAGGAAAGCATGCTACTAGTACTGGAGTGGGGCTTCTGCATGTGAAGCATATGTTGCACATATCTCTCCATCCCTGTGTCCTCTGTGTATGTGGTGGAGACGGGGTGGGGGGAAGTGGGGGCAGCAAGGGGTATGGCCAGGGATCAAACCCAGGCCTCATACATGTAATACTAGCTCTCTTACTGAGTTACATCCCTGGTGTCAGACAGTTCTAAGTCTATTCATATAACATTTGAATGTTGGGCCAAGGAGGTAGGCTCGAGCACACCTTTTGCATGTGGTGTGCATCCCAGATTCAATCTCCAGAATTGCATAGTGCCCCCAAAATATGACTGAGTATGGGTCAAAAAATAATTATTTGAACCTAATAATGATGTGTCTAACAAAATCTGCAGTTAAAATGTGAGAAAGGAGTGTAGTCTATGTACATTTGCATCTGGCCAAAAGGTGGCGCCAATGTGCCTTTCTCTTTATCCTCAAATTTGGTGAATGATTCCTTTAGTTCCCTATTTAATTAGTGCTTAGCTCTTCCCGAATGTTGCTTTACCAATCCCTAAAGCAAATCTATAATAAGGGTTTTACTAAAATTATATAAAAGTACACTACTGCAATACCCTGATATTTCCTTTTGATCAGGATGATTCCAATTTACGTATACATTACATACACATGAAGTCAGCAGCAGATAACCAATCATACAAGTTCCCATTTATTTGGATTGTTTTATGGGGTATTTCTGAGAGTTCATTAAAGTCCTTAACAATATCGCTTTGGAATTGTAGTTCTAATACCGTTTTCTCCTTTAAGAAGGCAACAAATTCAGTTTTTGGTTTTCTTTCTGATTAAGAGATATATCCAGGAACTTTCTTGTGTCTTCCTTTTTGTTTCTTCTTTTCACATCCACCACTTCTAAGGTTGGCTTTTGTATTATTTTCTGAAATTTAATTTTCAACTACAATTCAACAAAGCCAAAGCAGGAAGTCATTTGTACACTTACACTCAAAATTTTTTGGTGGGGGTGGGGAGGGTGGGTGTTGGGGGTAAGTTGGGTCACACCCAGTAGTGCTCAGGGCTTATTCTTGGCTCTGTGCTCAGAGATCACTTGTGAGCTCAGGGGACCTTATGGAGTAAAGGAGGCAAACTTGGCTCAGCCCTGTGCAAGGCAAGCACCTTATCTGCTGGACTGTCTCCCCGGCTCTGTTCCAACAACTGACTTTTAAAAATGGTGTTCTTTCTTTTCTTGCTTGCTTACAACCAGTTCTAGTCTCAGAGTAAGCTGAAATCTTGATTTTTTTTTTAATTCCTTTCTCCTACCCCTTTATGTCTTTCTTGGTTGTTGCTAATGTTTTGTTGATGGGAATTGCACACATGCCTGGCAGGTTTTCAGAGCGGGTCTCAGCTTTTCCCGTTGGACCATCTCATTTCCCACTTGCCATTATCATTACCCTTTTACTTATGTGCAATGTGAAGTTCTGTGAGCACAGTGGGCCTCTATCCTTTCTGTCACAATGTTGTCTAGCATAGTAAATGCATAGAAATACCCATTTTGTTTTTGGTTTGTGGGACGTACCTAGAATTGCTCCTTGCTCTGTGCTTATAGGTCACTCCTGGTGATAAACATGTGATCATACATGGACCAGGATCAAGCTGGAATCGAATCAGCTGTATGCAAGGCAAGAGCCTTAAGCCCTGGGGGCTGGAGTGATAGCACAGCGGGGAGGGCGTTTGCCTTCCCGTTTGCCTGGCTGACCAGGGTTCAATTCCCAGCATCCCATATGGTCCTCTGAGCACCACCAGGGGTGGTTTCTGAGTGCAGAGCCAGGAGTGTGACCCAAAAAGCAAAAACAAAAGAGCCTTAAGCCCTGTACTTTTTTTTGTCTGGGTCACACTTGGCAGTGTTCAGGATTTACTCCTGGTAATGCTCAGGGGACCATATGGGATGTTAGGTATCCTGGTTGGCTCATGCAAGACAAGCGTCCTTCCCAGTATCCTACCTCAACTGTCCCAGCCCTATACTGTCTCTCTGGCCCCAAGGGAAGACTTCTTTTTAAAAAAATGTTTTAACACATTGACACCTGCACTTACTCTTGGCTCTGTACTCAGGATTTACTCTTGGCTCAGTACTCAGGCTATGGGATGGGAGGGAAGTGGACACTGGAGTGGGATTGGTATTGAAGTGTATGCCTTAAACTACTGTTACTTTATAAATCACAGTGCCTTAATAAAAAATATTAAAAAAATAATAGATCTGAAAAGAATTAATGAAAATCAAACTCTTGTAGGAAGCAAAGAGAAGATCCAAATTCTTGGACATAGGAGGGCCAGGCAGATAGCTCAAAGGGCTAGAGTGCTCACTTTGCATTCTTTCTTTGCCCTGGTTCAATCCCTGGCACCACATGGTTCTTCAAGCTCTTCTGGGAACAATTCCGTGAGTACTGATTCAAAGTATCCTGAGTACCACTAGCTGTGACCCCTAAATGAAAACAAAACACCTCTTGAATACAGAGACAGATTGTTTCAGAGGGGACAGAGAGTGGGAGATAGTTAAATGGGATAGGTAGAGAAGTAAGTATATGGTGATGGCTGGAAATAAGACTTTTGCTGGTGGATGACCTGGTGTTTATAGATGCAGAATTCTGATGTGTTCACACAAAACTTAAGACCTGGCAAATAGCTACAAGGGCTAGTGCACATGCTTTATCTGTGGGGAGTTCAGGTACAGTCTCCAGGATTGAATGTACTCTTGAACATCAATGGAAATGACCCCTGAGTACTGCACTGAGAGTGGCCTCTGACCAAGTGCGTGTGTGTGGTCCCAAAAACACAATAATCCTCACATATTAAACTAATGGTGCTGTGTGGGCTGGAGGGAAGGGTGGTTTCTTTTCACATTAAATAGATGTGAATAAAAATTTGGGATCCTGGGGGCTGTAGCGATAGCACAGCGGGTAGGGCATTTGTCTTGCACTCGGCCAACCTGGGTTCGATTTCCAGCATCCCATATGGTCCCCCGTGCACCGCCAGGAGTAATTCCTGAGTGCAGAGCCAGGAGTAACCTCTGTATTGCCGGGTGTGACTCAAAAAGAAAAAAAATGTGGGATCCAAAGTAATAGCACAGTGACTTAGAACACCTGCCTCACAACTGTATGGTTACGAGTTCAAATCCCTAGTGTCTCACATGGACCCAGCACTGTCCTGGAAGCTCTGCTAGAGGTCCTTGAACCTGATGCTGAAGGTAGTTTCTGACAGCACTCAACTAAATATTTGAGTAAACGATATAGCCCAGAAGTGTGCTTTCTCGTGGACAATGTGGGAAAGCTCACAGAAACCACAGGGAGCACAGTGACCATAGCCTTTCCATTTTTTGTTTTTTGTTTGTTTTTGACCCACACCCAGTGATGCTCAGGGATTATTCCCAATTTTGTCCTCAAGGATCACCTGGTGGTCTGGAGCCAGGAGTATCCTGAGTACCACTTAGGGGGAGTTCTCGGGGGATCATATGGGATTCCAAGGATTGAACCTGGGTTGGCTACATGCAAGGCAAGTGCTCTGCCCACTGTCTTATCACTCTGGCACCAACATTTTGCCTAAATAAAAAGCTTGATCCCAAACCAGTACATGTATACACACTGCAATTGAAGGAGTGCAAACGTTGGTGAGCATTGCAGGCAAATGTGTGAACACCGACACCTGGTGTCACCCCTAGAGAACATCACAGCTCACCACTGTGACCCCCAGTCATCGCAGTGTCAGTACCAAGGGAAGGAGGATCTTAAGTAGTTATTTTAAATATAAACATTTTTTATTTGTTGGGACTGGAGTGATAGCACAGCAGGTAGGGCGTTTGCCTTGCACGTGGCCGACCCGGGTTCTATTCCTCTGTCCCTCTCGGAGAGACCAGCAAGCTACCGAGAGTATCCCGCCCGAAGGGCAAAACCTGGAAACTCCCCATGGCATATTCAATATGCCAAAGACAGTAACAACAAGTCTCACAATGGAGACGTTACTGGTGCCTGCTCAAGCAAATCGATGAACAACAGGAAGACAGACAGTACTACAGTGCTATGTGATTTGGACTACACCAGGTACTGCTCACAGGCTATTCCTGTCTCTGTGCTCAGGAGTGACCCCGGGCAGTGCTCAGGGGACCCATGTCCAGTGCCAGGGTTCAAGCCAAGGTTGGCCGCATGCAATGTTAGTACCTAGCTCTCTCATCCCAGTTCTGAGACTTGGAAAGTACACTCTTTCATAGAACCCAATCATTATCGTGAGGCTGTTTTAGAAAAGGTTGTCCGCACGAGGGGACTAGGCCAGGAGAACTAGTTGGGGTGGGGGAGAACTTAGAGCACCTGCCTTAAACATATATAGGCACAGTTCCCATCTCCAGTGTCCTGCATGCACCAATTGTGGCAGCTCTGTTGCCAGCAGTCCCAGCACTGCAAAATAATTTTTTTTTTTTTTTTTTTTTTTGCTTTTTGGGTCACACCTGGCGATGCACAGGGGTTACTCCTGGCTCTGCACTCAGGAATCACCCCTGGCCGTGCTCAGGGGACCATATGGGATGCTGGGATTTGAACCCGGGTCGGCCGCGTGCAAGGCAAACGCCCTACCCGCTGTGCTATCTCTCCAGCCCCTGCAAAATAATTTTTGACTGCACCACCTCCAGGTTTGAGAAAGCACCACAAAAGGAGTAGAGCAGTCCCCCATGCTCTGTAAATGGCAAACTAAAAATATGTGAGCACCACTGACAGGAAATGTGCCCCTGGCAAGCGCCAACATTAGTTGTGAGAAATTAGGTACTCGCCTCAGAGAGCATGTGTGCAAGCCCCACAGCTAACGGAGGCCAAGCCCCAGCAAGCACCACAGCCAAGCACGTCCTATCCTTCATCACAGCCATGATAGCAACAATGAGGAGATGGGGGGAATGAAGGAGGGAATGAAAATAAATGTATTTTTTGAATAGTTTTAAAACATAGAGATGAAAATCAGTGTTTCGGTCATCACAGAACTTTAGGAACACACAGTTTCAGCAGGCACCTTCTAAAGAATTCAAGCCAAATTTGCATACCAAAATTGCTTCCTGGGAAACCATGAAGAGTATGAACAATGCAGAGGTTGATAAAATGTATGAACAATGCAGAGGCTGCTATGAGGACAACTGCACTTTTGATGGGTTCCAAGTTAGAATGGTCCTTTGGCTGTAACGAGTTCGATGAAACTGAATTCAGCTATAGGTGTCTGCTCTTAGCCGAAGTGGGCTCTTCCAGCTCTGACATCTGACAGCCCATCATCAGAGGAGGACTCTGGGAGGCGCTAACCCAGTAGCTTCATCCGTGTGATCTTTAGACTTATGGAACATGAACACAATATAACAGGATTCTCTGAAAAGATTTGGGTAAATAAACGAGCCAATATAACATTTATTTTCTATCAGTCATCAATACATATATTAACTCCGGTTGAAACTTTTTTTTTTTACAGAGTATTAATAGCGTCTGAGACACAGTAAGATAGTATTAATTTAGTGAGAAATATCAAATGAAACTTTACTTTCATAACAACTCATCCACTTAGCATTTTTACAGACAAAGAACTGCTATAAATATGTAACATTATGCAGGCTTTTTTCTTTTCTGCACCTGTTCACAAATCAGAATGGAGATACTGTTTAACTCTTTAGAAACCTAACACTTTCAAAGGGCCCCTGTATTTAGATACTTGTATCTTTATCAGACTGAATCACTCTGTCTCATCTCCCCTCTCTGGCATTCATGATGTCACATTACCTGTGGGTCTTTGCCTTAACCCCTGCCCCAGTCTCTTGCTGCTGTCATCAAGGTTTATCCGCTGGAGGCCAAGGCCTATTTGTCCAGCAGCATTTATACCCTGTCATAGGCAGCGAATGTTGAATCAACTTGAATTTAGTCAGAACATGTAAGTTGTATGTAGTTTCCTCCTGTTATATTTTATAAACAAAAAAGAATTCTTTTTTTTAAAAAAAACCTTTTCAAAACTACTATAAATGTACTGTTGATTGAAATTTGGAATTCTATATAAAGAAACTTAATGTAAGACAAGAAGAGTCAGGAATTTCATCTTAGAGAAGTCTAAATGTTAAAAGAGTTTTTTGGGGGGTTCCCCAGCATTTCTAGGGAGTCATGTGCAATGCTGGCGATTGAACCAGGGTCAGCCCATACAAGGAAGCACCTAAATCCCTGTCCTATTTATCCAGCCTTGGTTTTTTTTTTTTGTTTTTTTTTTTTAATGCAGAAATGGTAGGCAGTAAAGTCAACCACTGATGTATTTACTATTAGATGAAATTAGAAAAGAGATGTTTAGAATAAAGGATCTTTTCGAGCAAATGTGACTCTTAATTATTTTTAAAATCCTGCTATAAATCTCTAAAAACATAATTATAAAAAGTAAGGCAACTTGCAGTAAAAAAACTTATGGATGAATTAACTATCAATTGCATACAGAAACTACACTTACTGGTGTTACCTTCTGATCCAATTCCTGAAAGCCTTGAAGCATGAAGGCTGTTCATGTAAACTGGTAAAGTAACCTCACTCAGAAATCAGAGGATTTCTAAGATCCACTAAATAGTAGACCAATTAATATGATCACAAATTTTTGTACTGTCAGGTAGATTAACTTGAAAGAAAATTATGCAGACAACTTTTCTGAACTCCGTTTGTGCCACATGCTTATTATTCTTTGAGGTGGAGGAGGTGGCACAGAACATAATTTCTGCTTGAAAGTTCCTTTGTTTTCTGCTACCATTACTTAAGTGTTACCAGGTACTATTTTTATACTCTACAAAGTACTTTTGAAAAATGAAGTGAATAGTGCTACATATAAAACAGGAGGATTTTCATATTCAGTGGATTGTAAAGCAGAGTGAATAATACTGAACTCTGAAAGGAGATAATATGCTGGGGAAAAAAAAAATCAACTCTCCAGTAAAACAATCAGATTTGCACAATTCTGAGTTTAAGGGGAAACTAATCCCAGCTAATCAATATAAATTCATTAAAAGCACAACAAATTTAGATGAAATTAATGTGTTTCTAAAATGATTCTAAGTGGCCATTTTAATATCATGTGAATATAAATTAAATAGATCTATATTTGTTGACTGTCACTTATAATTCCTTAATATAAATACAGTAAAAAATCTTTCAGGAGAGACTTACATATATGACTTCTTATTCCTAGAAAAAAACCAATTTGGGTCACCTTAGAGATCATGGTAATGAGATTTTGTCATGTAGCAGGTATGATTAGATTGATATCAATCCTGGATTCTTTTTTTCAAACTTAATTACGGTTAAATTTCATAAAAATTGAAGAAATACCACTTAATGAAAGCAAACAGACACATTCATCACAGAACTATGAATACATTCTAACCAAAAAGTCGTATTGGGCTGGAGCGTTAGTACAACGGGTAGGGCGAACCTGGGTTCGATTCCCGGCCATCCCATATGGTCCCCCAAGCGCCACCAAGAGTGATTCCTAAGTGCAGAGCCAGGAGTCAGCCCTGAGCATCACCGGGTGTGACCCAAAAAGCAAAAAAAAAAAAAAAAAAAGAGTCGTATCAAACTGCAATAAAGACAAAAAATAGAAACCTAGACTAGTTAAATGTTACTTTCATAAAAAAGTAATTACATATTTACCTTATATCTATTTTTAGAAACCTCAAATATACCTGTACCTCTCATAATATTTTAATAGTTAACATATACTATGCTTTTGGTTCATTCATGAGCAATTATTAAAAATATATTTTCATTAACAATGAAAATATATTAGCTTGAGAAATCCTGTTAATAAATAAGACAGAATTGTTGCAAATATTGTAAAATGCACCAACCTTATTAAGGTTTTTTTATATATGATATATATTTGCTGGTACTGTCCAAGTAATTATAGCACCACATACAGTGGATTAAAAGTGAACTTTTGAGGAAGAATGTCTTGAGTCTTTAAAATTTTGTTTTCAGGTTGTACAATTAGAGGAAACTAATGTCTTGGGTAAAGTGTTTTAAAAGAATTACTTTTCATGTTGATAAATTAATTTGACTCTGCCACTCTTCCCACACACAAGGGTATATATAAAGCATGAAAGTAGGAAGATCTGGGGAAATACTTTTGCACTTCAGAAAGAATCTTGCTAAGAATATCCATTATTTAATTAACCCATTAGTTCAATTAATTCATTAATTGGTTCAAAATTCAGGTGTTTTTTTTTTTTTGCCAGAGATGTGAAAATGTACAGAAAGAAACAAAATTCAGTAGGACAAAATGAACACATACTTTATATATGCAATTCATAACTAATGCAAGAACTCATAATCTTTTAAGTAATTTGATACACACTTCTGGGGGGGTGGAGTTGGGGCCACACCTGATAGTGCTCAGGGCTTATTTTTGGCTCCTTACTGAAGGGTTATTCCTGGCTGGGCTTGAACCAGGGATTGAGCGTGGTCACCTATGAGCAAGGCAAGTGCCTTACTTGTTAGAGTGTTTTTCTGACCCTGACAATACATTCTTTTCTCTAATGATGTACAATTACTTTTTAACAAACAATTTACAATTTGAGTAAAACCTCTTCAATTTTTGATCTACCTTCAGAGTAACACTCAGTGGACAAGGAATCTAGGATATAAGCCTCAACCTAGGAGGTAGGGAAATCTGTTGTACCATGGCCATTACACACAGCGAAAAATTGACAGCTGCCTTTAAAAAAAATATGGTGGTAATTAATGAGATCAATTTAAATAATTGAATAAAAATTCAAATAATCTTTTTTTATATTGTTCATCTTTTGGTAAGGGGCAAGCAGAACTGAAGACACTTATGAGGAAGTTAATTTTCAATATCCATGCAAATTGTTTTAACTGGTATCTTTCAACACAAAAAAAGAGCACTGACATTTAAAATATAATTTGCTTTAGTAAGTTTCACTTTCTATTCAGTCAGGTTCATGGCTCATTCTTGGTCAGGAACCACATTTTACTAAATCCTAAATCCCTAAGACTTTTACTGCTAATCTGGTTTTGAATCCACTCTTCCTCTTTGAAGAAAGGCTGATGAATATAATCCTTTGAGAAGGGATCCTGCAGCGTGAATACTATATTATCTGTGATCATTTGTTATTGGGTACTTGGACTTCTTTTGAATGGAAAATTCTATTATTTTTGTTTTTTGTTGTCCCTGTTAGGTTTTTGCTTTAAGCTTTTCAACAGACAGAAACAGGTTTATACAGGTACTCCCTGTCTCCACACCTTTACACTTGGTAAATTATCTGCCAGTTTGAAGGAATTTGTGAATAACTTGTAAGGGACCTAAGCAAGTCTCAAAAGCCACTCCTGTGTAATTCAAATATTCACTTTCTGCACACTCAAATGGGGGAAGTGCAGTACTTTTGAGGTAATGCTTAGAAATATAATAAATCATAAATCACATGTCCACAAAAATAGTTCACCTTATATACCAGCTTAAGCAAAGTTTCACTGTAAAAAAAAAATAAGCTTTTGGAAACTGAACACAAAGTTAACCTTACACAGGGCTAAACCATCTAAAGGAAATGAGGCTTTGTAACTTCAGAAGATATTAAAGAACTTATAACTTACTCGAGGTGCCCAGTAAATACATCTTCCTTCTCCCAAGCATACCAATCTGTATACACTGTTTAAGCAACTACCTGTGTGTTGTTTGGATTGCCATCTATACAGACTTCCTTCAATCCAGAAGTGACTACATTTCAGCTGTAGGGAAGGGTTTATCAACTTGAATTCTTTTGCACTCTGGTCTAGAATAAATTCCACCAATAATCTCATTTGTTACAGAATAAGAAATGCCACAAGTAAGTAAAATAATTTATCATTAAGTTTTTTTCTGTGATTTTGGAAATGAAGTCACTGAAGAATATTGTTCATTTTATTATCATCAGAAACCATTTCATTGACCAGCTGTTCTATAGACAACTGGATGGCATTCTTCACAAGCGAAGAAGCTGTTTCTATTAAGAGTGTTTCATACTGCTCTGAAGTTCGACCCTCTAAATCACCATCATTAGCAAAAACCCCGACTTGCTCATTTTCTGTTGAAATTAAGAATTGCTTAGGGACATTTTTAGATTTCTTAACATCAAATTCACTGATTTCAGTGTCTGTAATAATAATGGCAATTGGCTCCATTCTTCTGCTTTCATCTGGTTTGGTTTTCTCTACATCAAGCTCATTTTCTTTAAAATCTGATTCCTGACTCAATTCAGAAACTTCTGGCTGACTATCTTTAGCTACATTGTCTGTACTTTCCTGGTCTTCCCACTTTGGTTCACTTTCTGGACTACTGCTTTTGGCTTCCTCTACAATTTGCTGATCTTGGATCTCAGATAAGGGAGGAACATCAGATGGAACCACAGAGGTAGGAACATCAGGAACGACGGAGGGGGGGACATCAGGAACCATGGAGGGGGGAGCATCAGGAACCACGGAGGGGGGGACATCAGGAACCACGGAGGGAGGAACACTAGTAACCACAGAGGGAGGAACATCAGGAGCCACGGAGGAGGGGACATCAGGAACCACGGAGGGAGGAACACTAGAAACCACGGAGGGGGGAACATCAGGCACCACGGAGGGGGGGACATCAGGTACCACAGAGGGAGGAACATCAGGCACCATGGAGGGGGGAACATCAGGAACCACGGAAGGGGGGACACCAGAAACCAAAGAGGGAGGAACATCCGGAACCACGGAGGGAGGAACATCAGGAGCCACGGAGGGAGGAACATCAGGAGCCACGGGGGGAGGAACATCAGGAACCACAGAGGGAGGAACATCAGGAACCACAGAGGGAGGAACATCAGAAACCAGGGAGGGAGGAGGAGCACTAGGAACCACGGAGGGAGGAGGAGCACTAGGAACCACAGAGGGAGGAGGAACACTAGGAACCACAGAGGGAGGAGGAACACTAGGAACCACAGAGGGAGGAGGAGCACTAGGGACCACAGAGGGAGGAGGAGCACTAGGGACCACAGAGGGAGGAGGAGCACTAGGAACCACAGAGGGAGGAGGAACACTAGGAACCACGGAGGGAGGAGGAGCACTAGGAACCACGGAGGGAGGAGGAACACTAGGAACCACAGAGGGAGGAGGAGCACTAGGAACCGCAGAGGGAGGAGGAGCACTAGAGACCGCAGAGGGAGGAGGAGCACTAGAGACCACAGAGGGAGGAGGAGCAGTAGGGACCACAGAGGGAGGAGGAGCACTAGGAACCACAGAGGGAGGAACTTCAGGAACCACGGAGGGAACATCAGGAACCACAGAAGGAGGAGCACTAGGAACCATGGAGGGACGAACATCAGGAGTCACAGAAGGAGAAACGTCAGGAACCTTGGAGGGAGGAAGATCAGGAATCACAGAAGGAGGAACACTAGGAACCACAGATGAAGGAACATTAGGAACCACAGAGAGGGGAGCATCAGCAACCATGGGAGGGGGAACAGCAGGAACAGCTGGTGGCAGTTTTCTTTCTGACGTTTCAAGTGGGCTCTCAGGCTTGGGTGGGACAATTCGTTTTTCTTCAGCTGTTTCAAGCACGACAGCTCCTGTCTGAATAGCAGTTTGGCCTGTGTCTAATCCTAGTTCTACAGAAATCACGTTCTCTGCAGAAGTCAGGTTTTTACTCACACTGGGTTCCCAGCCCTTTTCTTTGTCTTCTTTCTGTGAGATGTCTTTCTTTACCTGTGGGGCTGTCTTGATCTCTGGAGCCTGCTCTTCTGACTGAGTTGGAGTTTTTATGCTCAAACTTTCAGCTTCTCCCTGGACTTTGATGCTGCAGTCTGAATCTTCTATAATTTTGGAATGTTCACTTCTTTTCCCTCGCTTTGAGAATCTTACACAGGGAAGCCGGAGTCTGGATTTTGCTTTTTTCTTCCGTAGGTTGGCATCCTCAGCATTGATTTCTGGCTCTTTAGCCTCTAAGGACTTCTGCTTTGAAGAATTGGACCTTTTCCTGCGTGTCACCAGGCGTTTGATTGAGGCCCAGGCCCCCCCAGTGGGCCGTGACTGGTCAGAAGCTCCTGCTTTACGGGGATGCTTCCTCACCGTATCAGCAGATTCAGGGCTGGCTTTAAGCTTTGTTGCTTTGGCTGCTTTCTTTCTTCTCTTGAAGCAGAGCTTCGAGGCCTTTTCCTCCTGCCTCTCCTCCTGAGGACTAACTTCTGTGGCTTTCTTCTCATCCTTGCTTTCCACTTGAATTTCAGACACTATGCTTTCCATTTTCACTTTACATTCTTTCATTCTCTAGAAAAATTCTCTCAGAATTCTCTCTTATGAAGAACATGTAGGCAAAAATTTACAAGGTAAAATTTCCTCCGGATGTATCCACTCCTTTGGTCTAAAGCGTTGTCTTAGGTGGTTTCTCCAATATACAAAACTAATCTGTTTACTGTAATTTCTGTCAGTTTCTTTGAGCAAGCCCTTTGCTGGATTGATAAATATTTGTTCTATTTAAAGATCCACCTGGTAAAGAGAGAAAAGAGTGGCATTTAATATCACCATTAGCCACCATTATCTACGCACTATTCAGTTGAATGTGTCCAATTTTACCAGGCATATTTCCCATGGTAATTATTGAAGTGCCTGGAGAATAAAAATTAGGGTTTGTATTCATGGGGTTTTTTAAGAGATGAAATCAGGAGCTGGGGAGATGGCTTAGCAAGCTGGAGTGCAGACTTTGCATGTGGGAGCCTCCGTTTCGATCCCAGGCACCACATGGACCCTGAGCACTGACAAGAGAGACCCTGAGCACAATTGCTTATCTCCCCAAAACCGACACCCCCTAAAAGAAGATAAAATCTGAGCCTGTGATGTGGTTTAATGGTAGAGCATATGTTTTACAAGTGTGAAGTTGTGGATCTGCTCCTTGGCACCACACATACAGAGATAAAAATCCTGCCATTTGTGACAATAAGGCTCTCTCACAAGAGGATCAGACTAAGTGAAATAAGAAGTAAAAATAGAGAAACATGTGCCAGAGAGTGAGCTCAACGTGCAGGAGCACCTGTTTTACATGCAGGAGACCTGGGTTCAGTTCCCAACACCACATGGTCCCCTGAGCACTATCAGGACCAGACTCCCCTAACATACACACACTGAGCCAACAATGGCTCCTAATAACCACCAGCATGTCCCAACAACAGGCAAACCACACACACACATATAATTTTACTCATGTGGAATATAAACAAAGCCATCAAGGATAAACCTGTTCATTCTGACAAGAACAGTAGGTATCTGAAGGAGTCAGGGTTGGAGTAGGAGAAACAGGGTGATGGGCTCTTTGGGAGGTGAGGGTGGTGAAGAACAGCCTGGTGGATGCAGAGGGCACAGGCCTTTGAAGGGGTGTGACTCTGTGTTCCTGCAACTCACAACAGTGCTGAAAGCCAGCTCTACATCCTTGCACAGAGTTCCTTAGGAAATGGAGTTTATATTTGCCTTATTTAAAACAAACAAACAAAAACAGCGTGAAACTGTTTGACTCTGTTCGTTTTGTTACGGCTCCACTTTGGGTTACTCTGCAATCAGACAGTTTTATCAATTCTCTTAAATGTGCTGTTTTTATGATTTATTTATGACCCCTGAATCACAGTTAGCAAACAAACACTGGAGGACATGGGTGATAAGCTGGTATAATTTTTATTACAGAAGATAAGGAATTCCAAAGCTGCAAACGACTTTATTATTTGAGATCACTCAAACCTGGGCAGTGAAACTGAGTTTGAGAGGGCAACTGGTGGTCTGCAGTAAGCCTCCTGCTAAGGTCAAAGGTTTCTTTTCGAGAGGTTTCTTTTTTCAAAATGGATGTTCTATCAAGGAAATGCTACTTTTCCTACAATCTCGGAAAATTTAACATTATCATCATTCTCCGCTCTTAAATATACTCATTTAATTTTAACATTTTTTTTCTAAGAAGCTGATGTCCAAACTTTTCCCCCATAAATGAGCAAATGATCAGACAGAGGTAGCGCTGAGAGCCAACACTTATTGAGCTCTTGGGAAATGCTTGTCACTTTCACATACATTTCTAGTGCTTCCCACAACATTGCAAAGTAAGTAGGTGGCAGTATCACCACCTGCAGATGAAGAAACACAAGCCAGGAGAGTTTGGCAACTAGCTGGATATAGATCGGGGTCAACTGAAGAATGCTGTCCCAGAAGTTTATGCTCTGAAATTAGGCATCAAGATTTTCACCAGAAAAAATGAATTGTTCGATGATATGCAAAATTAGTGGGTACCAGAGAGTGGGTAACAGATAGCCTGTGGGCTGGAGTGCAGGCATTGTATGTGGGAAGCCCGCTTTCAGTCTCCAGTGCTGCATTATCCCATGAGCACCATCAGGAACAACCCTTGAGTACTGAGCCATGAGTATCCCATGAGCTTGAGCAGGTGTGGCCCCCAAACCAAGTCACACACACACATGCACACACACATAAAATCTTTAACGATATTTAATTATAATGTAGATCATCAACTTAAAATTGAGCCACAACTTAAAATTGAGCCACAACTAGACTAAGTTCTTTTTTTGGGTGGAGAGGTGCACAGGGGTTATGCCTGGCTCTGTGCCCAGATATCACTCCTGGCAGGGAACACATGTGGTGCCTGGGATGGAACCTGGTTGGGATTATATAAGACAAGTGCTTTACCCATTGTACTGTCTCCCTGGAGATTTAAAAATCAAGTTAAAATTTTTGTTTGTTCATTTGGGGGCCACACTCAGTGATGCTCAGGGGTTACTCCAGGCTCTGAATTCAGAAATTACCCCTAGTGGTACTTGGGGACCATATGAGATGCTGCGATCAAACCCTGGGTTGTCCATATGCAAGGCAAATGCCTTACCTGTTGTATTATCACTCTCATCCCAGAGCTTTTGAAATTCTTTTTTTTTTTCTTTTTGGGTCATACCCGGTGATGCTCAGGGGCTACTCCTGGTTTTGCACTCAGGAATCACTCCCAGCAGTGCTCAGGGGACCATGTGGGATGCTGGGAATCGAAGCCGGGTTGGCCACTTGCAAGGCAAATGCCCTACCTGCTGTGCGATTGCTCCAGCCCCTGCTTTTGAAATTCTTGACCTTTTTTTTTGCTTTTTGGGTCACACCTGGCGATGCACAGGGGATACTCCTGGCTCCGCACTCAGGAATTACTCCTGGCGGTGCTCAGGGGACCATATGGGATGCTGGGAATCGAACCCGGGTCCGCCGCGTGCAAGGCAAACGCCCTACCCGCTGTGCTATCGCTCCAGCTCCCTCTTGACATATTTTTTTTCAAAATTACTTGAAAGCCAGATAGACAATTCAGATACTAGAGAGATCAGTTACATATAAATATAAAGTTGTCATTTCAAAGTAATTCACAGAAAGGTAAGACAATGGACCTGGACACAAGGAGCTCGTGGAACACAAACCTTATGCGCTTCAGCTAATGTGTGTCCTAAATAAGTAAAGTGATTCTTTATGTAAATCTGTCCCTTTCAAAGGTTTACCTGGGTGGTTTTTCATTCTATGAATCACAGAGCAACTGCAAGCTTGAGAATCAATTTATGACCCTGGTCCATATACCCGTCCAGGGGGTGTTGCCTCTGCCTCCCTTCTCACAGAAAGACAATGTCATTCCAGCCCAAGGACACAACTGAACTAGGAACACCTCAGATTCCTCTCTCCTCTCAATTCCATCTTCTCCAAACATAAGATTCCATATGGTTATAGTTTTCTGCCTCTTCTCACTTTTTGTGAGTTTCGGTGCTTATGTGCTTTTATTAACCATTGGGCATGTACAATAGAAAGGCAGAAATTAGATCATACTTAGTAATGTATTATTTTTTTAAAGGAACATGGATTACCCAAAGACACCTGCTTCAGAAGCTCACCTAAAATACATCACAACGGAGAAATAAATACCCCAACAAAAACTGAAATAGAGAAAAAAACGGTCTGTAGACAGTAAAACTTTGCAGAACGCTAGACTGCCAGGGGAGTTCCATCGCCGCAGGATAAAAGCCCCTGTGTTCAGGTCCTAGAGAGTCGCAGGTAGCAGAACGCACGGAGCGGAGAAGCGGAGGCGAGAGCGGCCCGGGTCGGAGGAGAGCGAACCTCTCCCGCCCAGCCGTGGCGGCGAAGCTTCCTCCGGGAGGGAGCTCGCATCTTGCTTCCTGCGCCTTATGGCAGGGGCTAGAGCGCAGGAGAAAGCACCAAAAAGGAAAGTGCCGGGGGCGTGGAACAGATAACCTAGCTTCCAGCTACATGTAAAATTATGACTGCAGGGAAACCAAGATCACATTCCCCGCTCCAAAAGGGAACAGGAAA
Source organism: Sorex araneus (assembly GCF_027595985.1). Taxonomy (NCBI): domain Eukaryota; kingdom Metazoa; phylum Chordata; class Mammalia; order Eulipotyphla; family Soricidae; genus Sorex; species Sorex araneus. The sequence goes on from NC_073304.1 coordinate 35,750,809, forward strand.
AAAAAAAAAAAAACAACCAAAAAATACCGCAACCCACCCTTGCTGCCTAGGACATGGGTAAAAGGGGTGGGAAGGTGGGTAAAGCTCTCGAGGGTCGCGCTAGCTGGAGATCCCTGCGCACAAATGATCTTCCCCGTATCACCCTCCAGGCCATCTCAGGAGTGGGCGGTCACCCGGGGTCCAGCGGCGCCTCCCGCCCACTATGCCACGGGAACGGTCAGCGGATCTGACACTAGCCGGGGACCCTCCTTTACCTGCGACCTCCTCCTCCTCCTCCCCACTCTCCTGCACTTACCAAGGGTGCCCGGGTCTCGGGTCGACTCTGCTGCTGAGGTCGTGGTGGGCGCTCGAGGGACCCCGCACACACGCAGTCACAGACGCAAGCCGTTCAAGTCCTCTGCAGAGCTACTGCAGACCGGAGGCGCCCCCTCCCCAGAGCGCCGAGACCGACAGCCCTCGGCACCAATTGCGCGCCGAGAAGGTGGGCAGGGGGCGGGGCCGAAGCTGGAGGGCGGGGCTGCCACCTGCTAGCGTGGGAACCCGCCTTCGCGCTCCTTGCCCGGGCCGCAATGTCCCCGCGGCGCCATCGCATCCTGGTGCGGGCAGGGGGACCACCGGGAGGGCTACCGGAAGGTGGGGAGGGGACTGCCGCAGAGCGACAAGATCCGGGCTTCAGTGAGAGGTACCCCCATCCGCCATCCGACCTCGAATATCTAAGACATCGCAGCTATCATATTTAACAAGTAGCATTAAAAACGGGAGAGAATAAGATCTCTCGGAGCTCTCATCGATAAATTGAGATGCGGGGTGGGGGGAGATGACGCAGGAGCGGTTCTGAGTGTCATGAGGTTATCCTGGTAATTCTGAAACAGGCTCAAAAACCCAAGACCCAGACCCTGATTCCCCAAGTCCACGGGGCAGGTGGAAGTGATGTCACCAGTGTGCAGGGCTCTGATCCATAGGGACACCGTGTTCATGCAGACGCACCGATGCGGACAGGTCAGAAAGACACGGCCTTTTATACCTTACAATCCAAAGGTAAACTGAGGTAGCCTGCAAGTCCCTCGTTCCTCTCCTGGGTATGCGCAGTTCTTGCTTAACCTCGTCTTTCTCAGTTAAATGGGGGTGGAGGACAGCCCATAGCTTTCCTCACATTCTCAGTAGGAATCCCAACAAAGAGCACAGCCAACAGCTACCCTCCTGCCGGGGTCGTATATTTTCAAGCATTTCCTGAGTCTTTATTTGAATTTGTTAGAGGCACAGAAAAGCACCCCACTCATTTATTTGTACCCATAAGGAACACTTACATCCAATGAAAGGCGTTGCCAGTTGCTACCCTTGCATACTACCCACTCTGGTTCAATACCCAGCACCTGCCAGGTGTGACCCCAACAAAATTAAAAAATGAGAAAGAAAAATGTCCACTGAATGATGTTGCTGTGAGTTGAGGGTGACTTGCTTTGGGTTTAACATCACGTACAAGCGCGTTTGCAGGAGTCCCAGCTGGTTCTGAAGTAAGCACAATCCCAGCTTCCCCCGTGGAGAGGAGACACTCCAGGAACATGGTGCAGAGGCAGAATCTAATACGGCGGAGGGAACAACTAATGCAAAGCAGCTGTGTTTCTTCAGTCCAATAAGAATCTGTATAAGGGTAAATCTGCTATCCATTTTCAAATGTTTTTTTCTAGGATTCTAAATCCCATGTTGTATGAGTCTATAGCTTTCACTGAGACTTATTAAGAACTACTAGGACACAATAGCAAAATTGAATCTAAGTTGTCAAGATCTTAAATTTATAGATAAAAGTTAGAAAAAAAGGTTGGGTGACAACTGAACACATGCACCATGCTTTCCATGTGTAAAGTCAGAATTTGATTCCTGATACCACATGGTCCCCCAAAACACCGAGAATGACCCCTGAACACTGAGCTGGGAGTAGCTCCCACATACCATTGGGTGTGGCCCAGAAACTGATGGAAATTGGTTTAATGCAAACCAAACAAAGGGTGGGAGATAGTGAGCCCTGAGCACAGCTGGGTCTATGACGCATCCCCCATAAAAAATAAAAAAGTGACTCAGGAAAATCCCAGACGCTCTGGTTAAATAATAAACAATTCAACTTGTTTATTTAGTCTGAGCTGCTATTTACTGCCATTTTGAACTTTAACCAAGCCAAAGGAAATCTATACCACTTATAACCTACTTATAATGTTATTCCTCATTGAGATCCAGGTTTTCCCAAATCTAACCAATCTGGAAGTTTTCAACAATTCCAGGCAAATATTAAAAGAACCTTATCTAGATGAAGATAAGGAATAATAGCTGCCTGACTAGGAAGTAGTTGGAAATGAATCAAAGGATAGGTTAAAACAATAAAGGATACTAATGACTTACAGATCTTATTCCACAAGGTCTTCTAAAGAAAAAAATAACTTGCTCTTCAAACCTCCTTTGAACATAAATCTCGCTTGCTTGTCTCAATGTTTCTTTGCTTGCCTATTTCCACTCAGGAGAAACCTGTGTTCTCAACATATATCCACCTCTCAGTTTCCTAAGTTTCAATAAAAACTTTCTTGAAAAAAAAAATAGAAGTCAAAAAAGCCATTTCACTGTTCACTTTAACAGTAAAGGACAGAGTTAAAGTGAATTGATTTATATTTGAAGGACAGATTTTTAAATTACACATCCCAACATACACTGTCAGTATTCTACTATAGATGAAAT